>NC_140589.1:566635354-567885354 GCF_964204655.1 Triturus cristatus | reverse complement strand
ATGCACATAAGGCCTCAGGACATCTAGTGCTTATATGCAGACAGCTCAGGTATACTGATCATGCTAAATATGGTCGCCAAACATTTTGACATTATTTTGTCATTTCAATTTGTAATTTCTGTCCTATCAGAACGTCTCCATATCTCTATCTAAACAAGGTGAGGGAACATATGCTTAATTTTCAGTGAGAGCAAATTGTATTCTATGTGTAACTATACATTCACTAAGGACTTGGACTGGCTGTGGAATTTGATGTCCGGCTTGCCCCGCCGGTATAGCGCACAACCTTTCATGGGCCCCAGGTTACTCAGATAACTATAAGGGCTGAATTTCTCTGCTTTTGTACCAGTGAAACGTCAGCCTTACTATAACGTCCCTGTAACCTTTGGTTTTTTCACAGAATTTCTAAGAATATTTCAATTCTATGTGCTAACTATACCGTCCTTATAACATATAATGTCCCTATAACCTTTGTTTTTTTATATATATATATTTAGCCATATTGTGTCATATAATACCATTGACCATGTGTAGACTTCAGTTAATAGTTTCCTTTAATATGGTTTAAATGTTAACCAATCATGTAAGCTCACTAGGAGCCTGATTGTAACATGTTCTACATGGCCGTAAGGACACTTTGAAAGAATCACTGTTGCTCACTAGGGGCGACATTTATATCATGTATGGTTTCGTTTTTTATGCAGACATTCGCATATGTCCTGATTCTGGTGACATATGTGGCTACATAAATATCCTTAAGGGATCATGATGTTTGATTCCCCTTTGAACTAAGTAGGTGTGTTTATGCATTCACAAACAAACATTCTCATAGACATCAAGATATATATTTTTTCGATATTCTCCAGTTTACATTTTCTGGTGTTTATTTAAATATCACTTTTTATTTAATTTCATTTTATTATGCACTAATAATAAATTAAGAACTCTTATGGATTGTGACTTACCATGTAATAGAAATGCATTTGGCTCATTGTTGAAAACAATTGAGATAATCTTTCTTTCTTCTTTCTTATCACATGAGCACTTTAAAAGTTGTGATCATTGTGCATGGCATGTATGTGAACAAGGTAACTGCGTGACCAAAACATGTTATGGCTGAAGATCCCTAAGCAATGAATTACAGTCAAGGAGAAAACTGGTGTCTGTACCTGGTCCTGTGTAGATAGATAGATAGATAGATAGATAGATAGATAGATAGATAGATAGATAGATAGATAGATAGATAGATAGATAGATAGATAGATAGATAGATAGATAGATAGATAGATAGATAGATAGATAGATAGATAGATAGATAGATAGATAGATAGATAGATAGATGAGTAGCGCTGGATCTACACATGAGTAGATCTACTACTGTAAGTTTCCCTTAGTGAATCCAGTCCTATTAGTTTTAATCCAGAATGTTATTAATGAAACTTTCTTGCACCTCCTCTGTGGCTGTGACTTCTCTTACGATCCGTCCCTGTTATTCACCGGGCTCAGTCAAGTCAAGCTTGAGGGGAAGGGATGCTTCTGAAAGGTGATTTCTGTATGGTAATGTTGGCACAATGCGTTTGATGATGGTTCTTTCTAGCCGAGGCTTGCTTAAAGGGAGGAAGCTGCTTCAGATGAGCGGCGGTATGTTATTGTTTGTATTGCAGAATGACTGATTGCATTATTGGAATGGAAACAGCTGTGGTTAAGAATGATTGCGAAGTATTACTATTTGCGCTATAGAGACTGCGTGTGAGGGGTGTGTATTGTACTAAATCTTGAGTCAAAACAGTTGTTTCGTGGAAGCAGTTTCAATGTTGTAGTATCACCTTTGAGAGGAAACATCTGTGTCTGAGAATTGGCCCACCACTCATTCATGATGGATAACAAATATGGCAAACAGGAAGAAAAGTGTTACTGGGTTAGTTATGGATGATGGAACTCTATTCCTATATAATACAATTTAAACATTGTAAGCAAATACGGTTTGAGTGCTTAAATACCTATTCGAGTTTCTAATTTGAATTCATATGAAAGACAAGAGCAGTCGAAAAAACCTGGAAATTCATTTAAATCTCCTCTGCGACTCATCAAGTTTCGTGTGAACTTTTAAGAAAGTTCAACCACACCACTAGACGACAATATTATACGTGTATTTACGCACTCACTTGCACTGTGAAATCCATTTTTGAACTATACTCGTTCAGACTGCACTATATAAAATTCGGAAAGGGGCTTCCCTCGGTGTTGCATTATACACAAGATAAATAAAGGAAATAGAACGTCTAGCTGCAGAGGTTAAATAAACACGGCACTTAGCTCAGTCAATTTGTATTGGTATAGGCAGAACACACAGCAAGGAATACATCAGCATCTAAGGACTCCCCCATTGTGAAAAATAGAATCTGAAGGCTTCTTGCTATTCGATATATTAACTTACTGTGAACGCCTTTCTATGCATCCTTTGCTACAGACATTAGAGGGGAATAAACCACTTATATTGGAAATTAGTCGAGAAACCGAATATACAGTATGAGAACACAGTTTTCACGAACATTGCTGTAACATGAATCAAATGACTAAAGCAACAACACATTACAGATTCCTAAGCTTCTGACAAGGTCCTGTTCTCTACTATCCCATCTCAGTGATTTATTGCTTTTCAGTCACGAGCCTGGACCCTGGGAACATTTACAGGGCTGGAGGATTTCATGGCTGGGAGGATTTGATTAGAAGTTTTATCCGCTTCCTGCAATATGTTGTAAGGCGATTTTACCCTTCATCCAAGCAAAACACTACAGAAATAAATTTTGCCAAACAATTTTCTTTTAAATCATATAAAGTCAATTAGCAGTATGACCCGAATTCGGCCATTGATTTCATTTTTTTTTTCTTTACTATATGCATTATTAAAGAGATTTTATTGAGCAGAATAAATCACATGGTTCTCTTCATGGTTTTAGCTAGGGGTGGGCGGAATTAGCGAAATTCACTTTCGCAAATTATCGCGAAAATGTTAAAAATCTCCGCAAACACGCGGAAATATCACGAAGATGCAGAAGTTTTTTTCCTGCCCGTTCACGGTATTTTTTGCGTGGTCGCGGCTCGTCAACTTACCCATGCGGTTGCTCGCAGGCACGGCCATCTTGTTTTCACTTGTCTCGCGGTGCATGATCGCGAGAAGAAAGACGTGATCGCGCGACGAATGACGTTACTGCGGGCGCGAACTGTCGCAAGACTGCGCAAATGGCTACCAACAATCCAACATCTCGTGGAGAACCCGACCGGATCGGGAAAACTTGTCGGCGAACTCGGGGATTCAGGTAAGGCGGTCGCGCGCACGCGAGAATGTATTATTTTACAGCGCGAGCAAGCAAAACATTTCCGGTAAAATGCGGATTGCGGAAATTTTGACATTTTTGCGCTCTCCGCGGAACGCGAAAATGCCAAATTATCGCAATTTCCACGAGCGGAACGGAATTTTAGCCCAGGCCTAAACTTTTAGCATGACTTTGTAAGAAGTTTGACGATGTATGAGGATTTCAAGTGATATATGCAACAAATAAAGACAACATTTATCAAAGCTCTGGTAAAAGACTGCCATTTTTCTTTTCAACCTATGTAAGTAAAAAGTGACCTCGATAAGATGTCAAGAAAGATACTTGTATAGCTATGAGTTAAAACAAATGCTAACAGCAAATGTGCTAGAAGGTTTCCTGACCCAGAAGTAGTTGATTGAAAACCCGGACCCTTTAGGAAGGAGGAGAGTCAGGATGTGTGTTCAACTCCTGTGACAGTAGAGATCGTGTGACAGCTGCAGTAAGGAGAGTTGTCAGTTCACAGGGTCTCTCTGGTCACCCCTATTGCCCACAAAAGTCAGATAATTACACTCATGACTCTAATTTAGAGGTTGGAATGAGTTGTTGAGGCTACTCCTTGTGTAGTTCATGAGCAGTAGTGGAGCACACAGTATGTAATAAATTAAGGAGGCATGTCAATTCTGCATCTACATTTTGCCTCCGACTGAAGCAGCAATGAACTAGTTCATGACTGCCACAGAGCAAAAGGGGTGGACTTATCCCATGCTGACCGAAAGATGTCACAAGATCGTCATGGCCTTTACCTCTGGCTCTTACCAAAGCTCACATTTTGCTCTTGGGGTAGAATCAGGTGTGCAACACGGTGTATTCTGCATGTATACAAAGTAGCTTGATTAATTAATTCATGCATAAAATGCATTTTTCTTAATTTGCGCAGATTGGGGATAAAAGCTTTTGTAAATCTAGTGACAAGAATTTAGTGGGCAAAAATTCAGTTATGTAAATAAATCCCACATTCTTTATTGCACACATACCACATATATTACTGAATTCCACATTCTGTACAACAGTTCCAAGGAGGCACATGCATTGCCTAATGTTTGTGGTGGGCAAAACACATTGGCTCAGATTTATCAATATTGGATGCGCACATGGCAGCAAGATAACTTGCTGTGCTGAGCTGAATCAAATGCAGAGGGCAGGAAGGAGCCATATTTACTAACATATGGAGCATTCCTGCTCTCTGTGCAGATGCACGGGTGGCTACCAAGTGCCAACACATGCACCCTTGTGTCATGGCACAAGTGTGCTTGCGTTACACACAGGGTTGTTTCTGTGCAGGAGGTGACACCTTCTTGCACAAAAACAATCCTTAGAGGCTTTTTAAGTGTGCTGCAGAACTTACAAAGAGGAAACAAAGAGGAGAAATAAAGATATTTCTCGTTATTGCATCTCTATTAGGATGGCATACAATTTTGATGAATCCCAGGTTTACTTGTCTTTGAAAATCTGGGAATGTGCCAAAACGCATGGTCGAATGCATGGGAACAACCATGCTCCACCCATGTAATGCCTTCCTGGTACAGAGTAACGCAAGGCAGTGACATACGCTGCCTTGCATTACTCTAGATTTACCAAGCTGCACAGGGCCACATGAGGTGGCTTTGGTGCCTTGGTAGATCTGACTTAAGGACTGTGTTGCTCTTGTGCTACCTTGCTTGATGCAAGGGCAATGCAATCATTTAATACAACCGGCCAATTGTCTTTACAAAATGTTTCCCTATTAGCATGTGGTATTAGGAGCAGCTCACTAGCAAAGACAAATTATTTATAATTATCCATTAATGTATGACTATTGTATTAAAGCTAGAAGGCAACTCCAGATGTCCTCTAAGCGCAAAAATCACTGGGTTGGAAACTCAGGCCCTGATTTACAAAGGGGTTGCATTACCCGTGTGTCACGCAAGGTGATGCAAGGAAGCACAACCTCTTCAGTGGGATTTACGAAGCCATGAAAAACCACCATGTGTGACTCTGCATGACTTAGTAAATCCAGAGTAAAGCAAGGTAGCACAAATTGTAACCTTGTGAAACTCTCCGCTGGGAAGGGGTTTCATGGGTGGCACATTGACATTCCAATCCATTCACCCATGGATGTAGATGCAATCCAAGATTTACTAAGGTTAGTAAACCTGGGAATGTGTCAAAATATTATGCCTTCCTAACAGAGGCATAACGTGGAGAAATATCTTTAATTCTCCTTGTTATTTACCCTTGAGAGGAAAGTGCCTCAAATTATTGGTTTTGTGCAGGAAGATTTCCCTTTCTGAACAAAACAATCCTGCCTGTAACACAGACCCCCTTGCAACATGGCACAAGGTTGTCTGTGTTGGCACGAAGCAGGAATCAGTGCACTGAAGCAGGGAGAGTGCAAGAATGCCTCATATCTTAGTAGATATAATGCGTATATGCGCTCTCCTTGTCACACAATGCACTGCAGAAAGTTGTCTTGCTACATTGGGTGACTTTTATGATTTATCTGCTCAGAAAAAGTGATTCCTTCAGCTGGCAGTTATCAATTCAAAAGAAATGTATGGAACTGAAGAGAAATCATCATCTTAATTTTAATAAGTGTTCGCTCTCCTAGGATCCATGTCATCGTACAACTTCATCATACCAAATGCCAGATTGACCGTATGACCTCCACAAAAATGCCTGCTACGTTAGACCTTTCTGGGCAGCGGCACCACCAGCATGTTTCTTAAGTGTTGTGGGGGGTGGCAGGCAATGCAGCAGCCCTCACAAATACTCACAAAACATTAACCCTATGTTTGATGGTGTCTGAAGAATATGATCCCAGGAAAAGTCATTAGTGCTTTTAAGCATTCCCAAAGCTGGAGATTTTAGTATGCAGAAACTCCTAATGGTTGGTTTTATGGCTGCGTTATGTGACCCGAGGATTAACACATGGTTAGTTTTTATAAACTATAAATGCTTTATTGGAATGCTTACCTTTTATATAATGAAAGTTACTTACATTTGAAAACAAAAAAAATCACTGATAAAAACAAAGGTTAAAGTGACAATTACAGTTAGATACTTAAAAAAACGTGTACATTTACTGAAAACAACAAAGATTAAGGTGATATTATAGTTAGGTGAAAATGTCAGTTAAGACATACCATGGTAAACAAAAAAAAACGGAAGTTCACCAGTTATAGGTAGTGTTGTTTTGTTTTTTAAATGTTACTGTTTATAGTATTACAACACCCAACTATAAAACAATGCCCTTTCAGATGTGGAGTGCAGCATACATTATGCAAAAAAGCAGTAGGAACCCCTGGGTGATTACCAGATTTTAGATGGAGACCATCTCCTTTATATACAGCACTCCTCAACACCACTAACACTCTGCTCACCTCAAATGGAGGCTTGGGTGATATTTGATTTATGTGAAAGTAATTTGCATATTTTTGGGAATTTCTCACTATGCATGTCTTCTGAAATTCCCACCATTATGCCATGATGCCACTTTGTATATTAAATTCCAATTCCTGGTAAATATTTACTGCTAAATATGTAATTTGATATACAAATTGAATTCACATTTACAACAGAGTTAGAGCAGCTCTTGTGTACAGGCTTTGTTCAAATGCAACCTTGCGCTTGATGTAAGTACATATTTCACACTAAAATATAGAGCAAAAGGAAGGCTTTGCATTTCGCATAGTTCTATATAATTTTGTGTCATTTTGCCAAAATGTTGTGTAAATATGCTGAAGCAAATTATGTAAATTTTGCAACCCCTACACAAATATCTAGTTTACTAGCAGAGTTTTTAAGAATTGGGTTAGCACAGGGCCATCCCCAACAAGCTAGAAAAAAGACAAAGCCTTTCACCAGTTTTGCAGCAAAATTCTATCCCCAGCCAGATGAAAAATGACAAAAGCTGTGTCTCATTACCAAATGAAGTGCAATTTCAACAGGCCCCAATCATGTAAAGTTGTGATTATATGTGGCACCAGTTCTTTGTTCTGACATCACATGCTTGTTAAGTGCATGCTGAAATACCAATGGACTTCATGTTGTTATGAGTGTAGGTTTGCTGAGTTTTAGACTTGGCTTTTTCAGCGGTTTACCCCCAGACTTTTTGCATTTTGGCATCCTGTTTTTGACATATTTATCGTTTGTTTTAGGACTCTGGGCACTTTACCACTGCTATCCAGTGCTAAAGTGCATATGCTCTACATGTAAATTGTGTTTATGGATTGGTGTTTTCATGATTGGCCTATTCGATTTAATACCAAGTCCCTAGTACAGAGCAAGGTGTGTGCCCAGAGTCTGTCAATCAAATGCTTCCAGTGGGCCTGCAGCACTGGTTGTGCCACCTGCACAAGTATCTTTTCAAAGGTATCTCAGACCTGCCACTGCAGTGTCTGCGTGCAGTTTTCAACTGCCATATCGGCCAGGCAAGTGCAGGACATGTACTGGTGTCATTTTGAATGTTCTGATACTGTGCATTTGATTTTCACTGTGGAAAGGCTATCTCTCCCATAGGTTAGCATGGGAGCTGCTTAGTATCACATTACACATGCAGGTTGCCAGTGGGAGCTGATAGAAAAAATGGAATTTAGTATGCCAGAACTCAGGATTTAAAAATACACCTTTTAGTAAAGATGATTTTGATTTTGTGTGTTTGAAAATACAATTTTTAGAAAAAGGTTATTTTCTTGTCTAACCATCCTGTGCGCCTCTGCCTTTTGTGTATTCCCTGTCTGGGTTTAGAGTGACAGGAGCAGGGGATGTGCATTCACACTAGACAGACACAAGGGGGGGAGGGTTGAGGTGTGTTCTGCCTTTCCTGAGTCATTCATAGCCAGGCTGAATAGACCTGGCTGCATTTCGAGTAATGGGAGGAGTTGTTGCTTGAACATGAATGGACTGTGGCTGCCTCTTCCAAAGCTGTCTCCACCGCCTGTGGTTAACCAGGCCTGAGCAGAACTGGTTTATGTGCGCCAGAGGAACTTTGTCTGTACCAACTTCAAAGAAAAATGTGGTATAAATATTGGGGCCCTGACCCCAGAACATTAGATTACTGAAGGACTAAGGAACCTGCCAGGAAGAAGAGGTGGAAGAGCTGTCAGAAGGAGTATTGCGTCTTTGCTGTGGTTGCTTTGTTTGGTTGGCCTGCAGTTGCTGCTTCTGTCTTCTGCAGGAAAAGGACTGGACTGTTCTTTCTGCATTCTGAGTATCTCTAATGGCTTGATGTAGAGCTTGCCTCCTGTTGGAAGTCTCAGGGAAATCCTCTTCTAAGTGCCGCCGTCTGGAATTGGATGTTTCACCTGCCACAGAGGAAAAAGTTAACCTGATGCCAATAATGATGCCTGAAGGTACCACAGAGGGCACCACCGCACTTTGCACCGCAACTCTGGTCTCACCGTCCCTGTCACCGAGCTGCTGCTTGTTCGTGACCTGTGGGCACTGCACTCCGCACCTCCTCGCTTCACGCCACCATCCTAGTATCCCCGACAATGCTTTGATGCCATCACCAGCACTGGTGCCTGCACCATGACTGGTGGACACCGCTCATGGAGAACATGAAGCACCGTCCCGCTTCGTACCGCAGCCCTGGTCTTACCGACGATGCTGCTCCAAGCTGACATTGGCGCTGCTGCCTGCAGCGTGTTTTGGGGTCACCACTCATAGGTTACACGACGCACTAGCCCCATCCCACAACGCAGTCTCGGCCCACCGATGTCAGCACCATTAACTTCAAATCGTCAACTGATGCTGCTGCTTGCACTGCGACCTGTTGACCCCACATGACACATTGCCCTGTCTCGCACCGCAGCCTTGGGTCTACCAACAACAGGGCTTCAGCAACGACAACCCTTCTGCCTGCACTGTGACCCGTCAGCAATGCAACAAGTATCCTTGGTCTCACTGACGCCACTGGACAACTATCACTGAGCCGCTGCCTGCACCGTGACCTGAGGGCACCACACGTTGCACCGCTCCACTTCACACCGCAGCCCCGACGCCTACCGTAGCCGGCGCCCCTGACTTCAAACTCATGGAGTTTGTCCTGCAACGCGTGTGACTTCAAGGAGTGGGCGACTCCTGCACCGACTTCCGGAACTGACGCTGCTCCTCCGGAACTTACTTCAAGGTCCGATGCCCTGCATCTCCAAAGGTACTGTTTTGTGGGACTCCTTGAAACCTTAGCTGGCCCACAACGCCGCCACCGGCCAGAACTGTTAGATTTGTTTGTTCACGACGCCATGATAGCCCGGACAAAGCTATCGACTTCAAGGAACTGTATATAAAGCCTATGTTTGCATTATTCATATTTTGATCACTGTATGTTAGATTTGTATCTTTTTGGTCTTGTTTTACCCAGATAAATATTGGATTTTTGTATCTAAAACTGGAGTGGTGTTCTTTTGTTGTGTTTTCACTGTATTACTGCTAGTTATGTGCAAATGCTTTACACACTGCCACTGGGATACACTTGTCTGCTCATGCCAAGCTACCAAGGGGGTGAGCAGGGGCTATTTTAGATGTGTTATTCCCTTATCCTGACTAGAGTGGTGAATTCTGCATGGCTTAGGTGCAAACCCTAGCAAGCCAGAAAACCAATTTCTAACACTAAGAACAGCAGGTTTCCTTTTGGGTTGCCGCTGGTTTCACATGTCACAAGATAGATAGTTGACTACAGTTTACCCAGAGAGAGTAAGTGCATTGCATGCATTCCTGATGCAGAAGGTAGGAGTCCTAAAAAATGAAATGAGAAAAGATAAAGATAGGACTGTCTTTGGAAATTGGAGGAGAACCTTTGAGCAGAAGATTGCAGATTAGTACTTTGTGAGCACCGCTATTTGGTTAACCCCTTCCCCGCTCATGACGGAACCGCTCCGTCATGAGCCACGGTTGCCGTGTGCTCATGACGGAGCGGTTCCGTCATGCCACGACCGTTGGCGGCCGCTCCGCCCACGCGGCGCTGTTTCCCCGCCTGTGCGGGGGGACAACGCAACTGGGCGGAGTCATGACGGAACCGCTCCGTTATGAGCACAGCTCAACCATGGCTCATGATGGAGTGGCTCCGTCATGAGCACAGCGCCACCGCGCTGCCCCCCCGCATCCCCCAGCGCTGCGGCGGAATTCCCGCCGCAGCGAAAGGGTTAATGTGGGGAGAGGGAGTGAGTCAACAGAATTTGTTGTTAGAGGGAGGGCCAACACCATTTGTCTCTCCCTCAGTGCTACCTCAGGAAGGCTGAATACAGCTAGGTGCAGAGGTTTTACACTTCATTGTGTTCATGATTTGGTTATTCCTGCTTGAATCCAACATCATCACTACCTGCAGTGAGAGCCATCACATTTTACAAAAACTGTGGCTGTATCATAGCAAGAAAATTATATTTGCAATGGAACCACTCCATACTTGTTCCAGGACTTTTTACAGCAGATCAACATCGCCTGTCTGGATAATAGGTATAAGGTGAGTCCAAACTATCCAACTTTTTAAAATTCAAAGATCTTCTGATTCAAAGAAGGGAAAACTCTGCAGAGTACTTGAAGAGCTACTGTGATCCAGGAATAGTGTCTGTCTGGCAGTCTGTCTCCCTGAGGTGAAGAGACGTCATCTGAAGGCTGCACAACTTGCAGGAGAGTTTGATGACTACCTTGTGCATAGTAACCTGCCTGCTTATTCACAGAGAGAAGGAATGTGTGTAGGCCATCATAAAGATAGACAAGCCAAGAGGAGAAACACAGCCATGTTCCCAGAGTGAGGTGCACCCAGAAGTGCAGACTTGCTAACAGGATTGTAACCAGGCCCACTTGAGGTATGAGGATTTCCCAGCCTCTATGTGTGATTTATTGGAGAAACTATATGAAGCATCATTAAACCCAAGTGGCAGCGTGTCATCTGGCATCACCACAATGTGAACTGAGGAAGCTGTAATTCAGCTGCTTTCGATGAGTAGTGAGTCCTGTGACTCCCAACAACACAGTCATAGCAGAGGCTGTGAATGTCGGAGACGGGTGACTGCTCTGGAGGCTTGTACTGCTGTTCTACACCCTGTGTTAAGAGCAGGGAGGCAGGGCTGCTGTGTAAGATCCCACGCATGCTGGATGAGGTTTTAACTGTGCATACTCTGAAGGTGCACCCCCACTTGCTGCACATTCAATAAAAAAAACAATAGATTATTGGACTCTGAAAGATAATTCTGCATGTCAGAGAGATTAAAGATTGCCATTGTGGCTAGAACTCTATAGTCTTGTGTGAGATTCCTATAGGAATTTTTAAGGGCACTTAACTTATGTTTTGTAGAATCTTGTAGCTAACCCCCCATTAATGTGTGTAGTATTTTGTTTTGCATGGAGACTAAAGTATGTCTCTTTTTAATAAGACAAGCACTGTGCGGGACAATTAATTATTGAGTCTATTGTTTGGCTAATTGAGATCTGATACTATACCCTTTACAGTATATCCCAGAGAAGCCTTTAATTACTCACATTGTAAGGCTATACGTAGTTATATATACTTACCATGTCGATGTTCTGACTATTAATAGTTTTTCCGTGATATTTTCAAGCACAATATTTAACGCTCAATTTTCCTTTCCCATAACCTGCTTTTTTCATGGACCTACATTAACTGGAATTCTCTCTTCTTGAGTGGAGGATTCTTCTGTGATGAAAGAGAGATCGAAGGACTGGTGACTGGGCCATGCACATATTTATAGTAGTTGCTCAATGTATGGCCATCTAAGCCTATGACCTCTGACCTTCCACAGTATATACTGTGACCCAAATTACTAATGATTAGTTACGTCATAATAAACATTAATTGTCTGTCAATAGCGCCAAAAGACCACCTCGGGGTGGACGTGCACTCTACAAATATATATGTTAAAGTATTGTATGTTATTGAACATATTCATACACTGCAGGTTCTCTTCTTGTATGCAAATAGTTTGTGTATTCGTGACATTTTACCAAAGCTTCACTTCACTACACAACATATTTATTTATCAGAAGCAGACTGACTTTGTTGCATTTTACCATATATATGGAGAATTTCACCACTCTCACAGATCCATTGTCACGCATGCCACGAGAACGTGTTTTTTAATCCATGTAAATTCGTACAAAAATCATGCTATTCTAATATTCTTCAACCAACGAGCTGATCTTAAGGATTTTTTCCTGATATCAGAGGGCACTTAATGGATATCCATGGAATGCTCAGGCTAGTGCTTCTTTCAGCTTAACACAGAGATCCAAGACTGATGCTACACTTCTCACTATAGCTGTCTCTAAAACAGTTTCCATGTTCGACTGCATATAGAAAATTTCATGTGTAAATATTATTTCCTATTTGAATGTTTGCTTATCATCATCACATAAACCTTAATGCAGTGTAAGAAAATGAGTTTTCGATTAAGGGGGATGACGACCCTTCTCAAGCAACAACCACAATCCCTGTCAGGATAAACTGCAAAAGTCAGTGAAGTAACCTGTGCTGAACCCTCTGGTAGCTTTGCAAAAACACAGTCAGGCCTAAAATTGTATAATTAATTATCATGTGTGGTACATAGCACCTATGTTTTAATCAGGCCCCCAATAGAGAATTTTGAATTAGACCAAGCAAAAACCATATCTTGCTAATAGTTCCTACCTTAACCCATTTACTATCAGACACGTGTTTCTCCATCTAGATTTGAGGCGATTCAGTTTTTTTGAATGTGGAATATTAAGGTGGCGAATGTCATCAATACTGTTTTTCGACCATTCAAGCCTCTAGTCTTATCTTTAGAGCTGACATTTCTGGCATCCCAATTAAAACAACTGATAGTATTTTCATGTAAGAACCTAACATAGGTATCTTGTCTCTGAAAAACAGATGGCTCTTGTTACCCAACAGTACTGATTATATCGACCTCAGATGAATGAAAGGCTGAGTGGACCCCCTGGGATTTGAACCTGTGACCATGAGGTTGAACACAGTCCCATCCAGTGGAGGCATTAGTCCAGTGAACCAGCATACCCAGCTGTTTGTCTGGGTGTTATCTGACATTTATTTGGTTTGCAATAGTGTAACATGTTCCAACTGAACTGAGTATAAATGAAGCACTATTGATTCAGGAAAACAATATTGTGGTGGCCTGTACTAAACAAACTAGCATTGCCAAGTACCACGCATCAGGCCTTAGACTAATGCATTTCAGTGTTGATGTCCGCATCACCGCACTGAAATTCATTCATTCTGGGTGCCTCAAAAGCTGTCAACAAGTCGGAGCGTTGCTAATAGCACACTGCTAGAAAGCTGGCAGCATGCATTCCGCACTGCTTGTTGCAGGCTTGGGGCTGGCTCAACTCGCTCTGAGCTCAGGCAGGCTAAAATATAACAAGTTGTTTATAATTCACGAGCCACAGCAATTTCACTGACTGACCTGACAATCACAAGTGACGAGTTGAGTGAGTAAGTCTGCTTGGTCAATGGCCACTGCTGAGACAGATAAACGTCAAAGGGGGGAGGTAGAGGAAAAAGGTGTAAGGACTTTTCCTCCAAAATTATACTTAAGCACCACAGAGAGTCACTCTTGTCCTAAGTTAAATGTTTTCTTGCACCCTCATGTGAGAAAAGAAAACAAAAAACTTTAAATAACACTCAATCATCAGGGTTGCCCCTTGGTGGCATGCTTCATCATAGGGTTCTTACCAAACCAGCTTTGGAAAGAGGCGTGCTACGACCAATGGGTACTTGGGAACACTGATAGTATTGGAACCTTTACAACAATAGCAATGGTGCACCACAATACAAGGAAAAATATTCAATCTGTGTCGAGAAAGTGTTCTTCAAAAATTCTTCTTTTATTTAGACTGGGTTGAAAGTATCATTGTCTGGAATGTTGGTTAAGCTTGTTGAGTAACCTTTAATAAATCCAGTCTGAAAAAAATCCACGGGAGATGCTTTTCAACACACTGTCTGGCTCATTCAGGCTGGCTACGGCTTACAGCCATTTCTCTGGGCCTTCGTTAATTTGTGAGGAACCAGACTTGTCCACGACCTGACTTGTAGCGTATACATCCTACCCATATTAAAGGTTACGCGACAAGCTTGACCAACATTCCGGACAATGATAATACGAGATGTTTCAACTTAACTGACCCTCATCTTCCTTTTCGCTGAATATAGACGTTTTGTTCGTCAAGGGTCTATTAAATACGGTAGAAAGACTCTACCACATCGGTCAACTCATATAACTTGTTAGCTAGACTATTGCATCGTATCGCATATCAACCAGCTATGCCCTGAAGAAGTCCATGGTTATGGATGAAATGTGTCGGCTGTGTAACTCATCAAGATTGTTACTTTTTAACCCTGTCTAAATAAAAGAAGAATTTTTGAAGAACACATTCTCGAATTGTGGTGCACCTTTGCTATTGTTGTAATAGTGACATTCCTGTATTGGATTGCATTGTGGCAGTGGGTGCGGTTTCAGTGTGCACACAGAAATTTGGGTACCCCCGGTACATAGATATAATAAGAGGGGCCATGGGTCAGGTGCTATGTTCTATAGGGTACCACTGTCAACGTTTTTTTCTCTTAGTATTGGAACCTATCCAGGTGAGAAAGGTATATAGGAGTGTTTTTTTAAAAGGTTATAAATATCTGGCTAGTAGGAAAGCATTATTTAATAGCACCTCTAGTCGATATGATTAAAATAAAGGGACAGTGAGAAACTTACAGGATCATGTCTATACATATACAGCACCTAATCGGTCTGTTCCTTTGTAATATGTTATAAGCGTAATTAAGGCAACACTATTCCAAAGGTGGGGAGAGGGACGCCTGTAGCCACCCTTTCCTTAATGCTACTCCCTCTAGCACTTGGTGCCCTGGAATAGGCAGAATTGGCCACAATTTAAGGTCTCTTCCAGTTTAGAGTAATGCTTGCTTGGTTAAGGAATGGCCAACCAGATTTCAGAGGTTGGTGAACCATGTTTAGTAGTTTATGGCCTTTGTTGTGGTTCACCCATTTAAGCAAATAAGAGCCAGATCAGACAGTACACAGTGCTCCGCTTAGGGCAACAGGCAGGTAGTTCCATGGAGGTAATGATCCAGACACTGTTATATTGAGAGGTTCCATTACCCTGACAATGTGAGAGCCTTCTTAGACCTCCATGGGTTCTACAGGAATGTTGACGCCGGTTATGGGACTGCATTTGCCCAACTGACAGCTCTGACCCTTACGAAAAAGTCATCATGACAGGAGTTTCATAAGCCTTTGAGGACCTGTGGCAGGAAATTTCCTTGCACCTGTTCTGAAAGTTTGGAACTACGTTCAACCCTTCATCCTCCAGGCAGATACTTCTGATTAGGGAGATAGGCCATTGAATTATCAGCTTAACATGAAAGGGAATGATCTTCTGATGGTCTTTATTGGCTGCAGATTATTCTCTACTAAGCATAGCTGGTCTACTATTGAAGAAGAACAGCTTTCAATCATGTGATTTTTGAAGTGCTTATGGCCTTTATTTTTGAGGAAAAAAGTTTGTGATCCAAATATATCACCAAGTTCTTAATTTACTGATAGCTATGAATACATTACCCAGGTAGCCCACTGTCTTTCAGGTATTTGGACATTACAGAGAGCACAAGACTAGGACCGTGAATGCAAATGCCAACAGTATTTCTATAAGGAATGTGGAGGAAATGAAGATTCAACTGGCTAGTTAAAGCTCCCATTACATATAATGGGGCGAACCTGTGTCCCGTGGAACCTGGGAATAGTAGATTGGAACCTGGCTAGTTAAAGCTCCCAGGCAATTTTATCTGGGAAGAGCATGCTGCTGAGATGAAAGTTCTTTGAAAATTGTACAAGTCCTGTTGTAACTTGTACGGTTCTGGACAGTTTTGTTTGTGTTTACCCAAGTGTCTGCTAAACTCATCGCAAAACAGGCTAGATAGTGACATAACGTGGTCATAGTTAGGGGCACTGTTATTGCGAAATCCCAAGGAAGTTGTGAAATATTCCCTTTACCTCCTGAACAGTGAGCCACACGTATCTTTAACAAAATGAAATTGCCAACATTTTCTAGAGTGGGAAAAAAACAGGTATGTGTTTGTGAATACATACAAGTGTGAAAATCTGTTGGGGTACAGAATTTCACAGTGCATTCCTGAACCACTCACTCCCACCGCATTCCACTACTGTGACTCTTTTGCCTTAATAGTTTGAGTTAGGGTTGATAAGGAATTTAGATGGTAGGGAACTGACTTATATGGCATTGATTGGTGGGACAGATTCTTTGAAATAGCGTGTGAACCAAGAGCCAGATGTATCAAGGTAAATTGCAATAGCAAACACTGAAATTCGGAGAATTTCAGCATTTGCGATCGCAATTTAGCTGTGTGCAATGCAGGTAAGTAGAAACCCACTCTCAAAATAAGGAATCGCAAAAATTGTGAGTTCCTATTTTGCGCAAGCATTTAGAGAATCGCAATTTGCAATTCCCTAAATGCTATTCTGGTAGACATCGCAAATTGCGATTTTGCTGTAAGGAATCGCAAATTACCAGCAACTTCAGGTTGGTGGTAAATTGCGATTTCCTTGAAAAATTCAATTTTCTGCATTTTTCAAAGTGCCATGTGGCACAAATACATGCCCTTAGAGCATGTATGTGCGCCACATGATCACACATGCACATTTCAGGGGTGCAACAAGGTGTCCTTTAGGAACCCTTACAGCCTTGAAATTGCGTGCGCGATTTGTGAGTACCTATTGGGTTCTCGCAAATTGTGTACGCTATTTCCATTCATTCCTATGGGCCTCTTGGCCCATAGGAATGAATGGGAAGTCATTACTTATTTGCAACTCGCAATTTGCGAGTCGCAAATAAGGAATGCGTAGGAATCGCTAAATATTAGCAGATTCCTACATACATTGCATTTTGCGAGTCTATAATAGCGAATCGGTAAAATTCGCTATTATAGACTCACAAATTGTAATGTTGATACATCTGGCACCAAGACACTATGATACCCCGAAGTATTGAGATCTGAGCTGCAGGGGTATTCACAAGAAAACTACGCCCAAAGATTCTGGTTTAACAATCATATTCTTTTAATCCAGCATTCTATCCATCCTAGGTACATTTTGCTTAATTGAATAGCAGCCCCTTACTTACTTTCAAAATGAAACAACATATGTGCATCATCTGCATACATCTGGTCCAGAATGCTGCATTCTCTATTATCTGTGCCTAAAAGAGCAAATAAGAGGGTGTAGGAATTATAGAGATGTCAGTAGAGATTTAAACCTCCATGATTCAACATGCACACTTCCAGAACCTTTCAGGCCAAATTAAGGAGCCACTGCTGATTACCAAGCTTTTGCCTTCTTGGCACTCAGTTTGTAGAAGTATGCACTATAGACAGAATCCCTCTGTCAATATGATATTCTGCGGAAGTGAAATGGTACAGCAACAGAGCTTGTCTCTGGCCCATCAAAAATGATATAAAGCAATCAAGAACATCATCAGACAGCCCCACCTCAGACAATCTAAAAAGATATAGGGCCATATGTAGGTAGCCCAATACCGGTCGGTAACGGCCGATTTTCGGTAAATATCCCGTTACCGACCGGTATTTAGGCTTGGCTTGTGCTATGTAGGGGGAATATTTCAGGATTCGGTAATTTACCGAATCGGTAAAATTACCGAATCGGTAATTTTACCGATTCGGTAAATACCGAATCCTGAAATGAGATGTAGGTGACACTCAAATGAGTGATGTGTAGGGAAAATAATTCGGTATTTAGCACCAAATATATGTTGGTGCTAAATACCGAATTCATTGCAAAAAGCAATATTTTGCTGCACTAACAGTGCCATGTGGCAGACAGACATGCCCTTAGGGCATGTATGTGCGCCACATGTGCACACATGCAGGAATCAGGGGTGCAACAGGGTGTCAATGTGACACCCTGCCACCCTTGAATGTGCTCCCCCCATTACCGAATCGGTATTTACCGATTCGGTAATGAGGCATACCTTCCCATTGATTCCTATGGGCCTCCAGGCCCATAGGAATCAATGGGAAGGTATGCCTCATTACCGAATCGGTAAATACCGATTCGGTAATTACCGAATTTCTCCGATTCGGTAATATTTACCGAATGATTACCTACATACGAGTTACCACTTCTTAAATACCGAATCGGTAAAGTTCGGTATTTAAGAAGTGGTAACTTGTATGCTACCTACATATGGCCCATAGTGATCTAAAGTGCCAAAGGTAGTCAACAGCGCAAGACACACCTCAATGAGCAACATGTTCTGCTGGAAGCCCTCGGTTATCGATGAATTGCAGCTCATCAGGCATAGCGGCCAGCAGTGCTTTAGTGCTTTGTCTTGGCAGACAGTTCTCTGCTGACCAATCATTAGTAATAATGAGAGCAAATGATAGCCATTTGGTAAGGTGTGTCTCTCTCATTTTAAGAATAGTAACTTGATAAGCCCAAGGTTTCTCGGGTATCTGCAGTCTAGATCTGATTTTTTAAGAACAGATGTTGCTACTCTGTCCAAGCATGTTTGGTGCTTTGTGTTCCTTTTTGGTGCTATTTTCCCACACATTTTTAAAAAGTAATATCTCAAGTTCCCCTTATTGTTTTTTTGTCATTTTAGTGTTATTCAATGTACTCTGTATTTCTATTTCAGCTTGGGGTTTTTATTGTTTTGCATTTAGACTTTATTATTGTTTTGGTACTGCATAAATACTTTACACATTGGCCTAAGTTAAGCCTGTTTGTCTGAGGGATCGCGACCAGAGGGTTGAGCTCAGGTTAATTTAGTGACTTGGAGGGTTCACCCTGACAAGGGTTGTGAGGATTCCTTGGGGTGGGTAATCACCCTTCCCCAAATAATATTTCAATTCCTTATACCAATATTTATAAGGCTTTGGTTGTGCACAATTGCACTTTGTATTGCTCTAATTACACTCCAAAAGGATTTGAATTATTCTTCTCGCAATTTACATTTAGCCTGCATACTTGGGAGTTGCATATAAGTTCTCGGGTTTACCATTGGTTTGCATATCTCCAATCCAAAAAGCAGGTTGGATGTTTAGATATAGAAACAAACAGAGATGTTAGCTTGCTGTTGAGGGTAAGACTGTCTCAGATGCAATGGCCTTAGGTTCAGGCAGTGTTAGGTCATATACATCTTCCAGAAGCTCTTGAATATCTAGGTTGCACAGCATTCTGTGTCTCGAGGAAATCCAAGGGTGAGCTGTTCAAACAAAAGACAGAGTCATGGTTGGTGACAAAAGATCAAGGAAAATACCACCTCAAGCATGTGGTCTGCCTCGTGATAGGGTGATAAGGGATTACGTGTGATTGAAGCATCACAAATGAGCAACCAGACTGAAGAAATTATTGTCAACTGAGTCATCTGCTTGAAAATTAAATTCATGTAGAATATTTTCATTGAAAATTAGAATGCTAGTTCAAGAGGGTTCTGGGGTCAGCAGTGCAGTAGGCTAGGACAATAATTTGAGCGATAGATTCAGAGATTGGCAAGTGACAAATCATAGTATCAGTGAAGGACTGTTTAATGTTTGCAGCTATTGAGAAGCTTAGGTCATCCCTAAATATTACCTATCATTACCGCTGATCCAACCATGCTGTTGTGCTTCTGGCACTTCTTCCTGTAACTTCTTAACTTCCTCCCAAGTATCACCTGTATGTTCCCAAACCTAGGCTTAAGTAGCAAAGTGACTTTTTACCTACATTTGTTCTACCTTGCTCTGCGTAACGGTTCTAGCACTGACCTTATACCCAGCTATGTGCTGAATAAATGTTGATTGGTTTCCTTGAAACTAGCCTAATTTGTAATGCATGAGGATTCTTAATAAAATCCCCTGCACATGACGTACATATTGGATTACCATACTCTGTACAAAAGTAATCGCTATATTTTATCTGAGGGCGCCCAGACTACTTTGCATAATCACAATAATTGATTTAGGCTCATCTACATAAATGTACTCACAACATATCGATTGTGGTAGAATCTCTGAAGCTACATTTTTAGTATAAAAGAACAGCACCTTCTCTAGTGAAGGAGAGGAGATGCTTCCACCCTGACACAGACACTGAGGTCCTGGCCTGCTTAAGCTTCAACACGCAGAGGTCTGACTTTCCTTGCGTGGTATCCAACTCGAGACCAAGATGGTGTCCTTCATTCGCTCCCATCAGGTAATGGGGTTGGCTCTTTCTTTGGGGATTCTTGCTTTTTCTCCCACATACATGCTAGGTACACTTAGGTAGGGTCTGCATTGTAGGAGTACACTGATTACTGTCATGTTTATATTCCTGCATATATCCATTGGTTTAGCACCATGGTGGAATTCTACCTTCTATTTGCTCTGATAGTGCTTGTAATGTCTTACATTAGCTTCTGTCTATTGATTGTCGCAGTAAACATGTTTTATACTAGAATGATGCTGGTTCAATAAATGTCCGTTGAAAATGTCCACAACGTTTATTCTGGGTGTCTCTCTGGGACTTGGTGAGAATGATTGACTGAGTAAAAAGTACTGTACTGTTTCCACGCTGAAATGTGTTTTGCATCCACAGAAAAGATACTGACAGCAGTACAAAGTGCTGTAGTGAGAGAAAGAGCACTAGCACAGGGAAAACATATAATTGTTGTGACTCCGGTACCAATCTTAGAGGCTGTTGCCAAAGCAAGAGTTACAAACACAAAAACACTTCATCATCGATGGATACAATGGGCTAATTCTCTCACTGCAACAGATTTAGACGAAAAATTTGATTCTACATTAAAAACACAAGCATTTCTACAGTACGAGCAAGAATATCCTCTCCTGAATTAAATAATGCTTCTAGACAAGTACAAATATATCATTTATACTGATGGGTCTGCCAAGCCTGCCGTAGGAAGCAAATAGCAATACAGCACAGCATGTTTCATTGTTAAGGGACAAATGTGGGACAGCAAGTTCTGTCCAACATAAACAGATGAAGTCTCTAGGAGATTGCACAGTACAGCTGGCAGAACTAAAATCCCTGATGCTGGCACCACAAAATACGGATGGGGGATTCCCCACACTCATTGTGTGTGATTCATTTTGTTGTGTCCAGTCTTACAATGAGTATCTTCACTATTGGGGCCAGAATGGGTTTAGAGATTCCAGAGGTTGCACTATAAAGCACAGGAGCTAGCTGCTTTGGGAACAAGTGGCAAAGCCGAAAAATGCTTGCAATGGGCTCATATAATTCACACTTTGAGTCATAAGCGTGTTGGTGCGCACGTTGAAGGGAATTCATTGGTAGATGAAGCCGCCAAGGCAACAGTGCAAACTGCGGCCATTGCTTCAATCACGCGTTCTAGCACGAGGATAGACAGACAGATAATGATAGCTCTAAATGCTACATGTACCAGCTCAACCTTGCCAAAAGGTTTTCTACTCAAGTACTCCTACAAGTTAGATGAGCAAAACATTCTGTATGCTCAAATACCAGGATTGGGGGATAGATTAATACCAAACATGGATCGCAGAATAGGATTACTTCTAGCTGCACACGAGGGTGTGGGTTCAGCACACACAGGTATCGCTGTGACTGTTTCACTACTAAAGCAGCATTATTGGTGGCCAGGTCTTGCAACACAGAACACAGGTTTTATCCTTAAGTGCAACATCTGTCTGCCTGCAAACTAAGGGTTCCACCGTAGCACATCCACTGCAAACACCACTACTTATTTCAGACAGACCTCTTGTTTGTGTCTATTTGGACCACTGCAGCCCCTTACACTCTGACGGGGCTTACAAGTACATCTTGGCAGGGGATTCATGCTCTAGATTCCTCTGGGTTTGGCGTCAGCGCACGGCTGATGCCCAAACTGATATAAAGGATTTGCGAGTCTTCATAGGGACATATGCAAATGACACATTACATTCCGACTGCATCCCTACATTTAGCTCACAGGCTTATAAAAAAGCCATGGGAAGTTTGAGTGTAGCATTGCGGTACTCCCCCCTTATCATCACAAGGAAAATCCGATTGTGGAGAGGAATTCCCAGGACTTAAAGCAATCCTTAACAGCTAGGGTATTAGGCTCGGGTGACAGTTGGGTCAATCACCTATATGGGGTCCAGAGGGCACTTAACAACATGCCAAGAAAATCCCTAGAGGGCCGCACTCCATATGAAGTCCTGTTCGGGATGAGAATGTAGGTACCTGACCTTGACTCTGGCAGCACAGTGACAGATGAAAAACTATTTGACATCAATGATTGTTTGGCTGTTTTCACAGGAACTCAATGAATTCTGGGCATTACAAAGCAACGTCCAAGTAAAACGCACTGCCACTGGAGAAGTGAAAGCTGTTCTGGCAAGACCTGCCTAGGTCGCAAAGAGTGGGGACTTGGT
The DNA here is from genome assembly GCF_964204655.1 of Triturus cristatus. NCBI lineage: Eukaryota > Metazoa > Chordata > Amphibia > Caudata > Salamandridae > Triturus > Triturus cristatus. The sequence goes on along the minus strand of NC_140589.1, from coordinate 567,862,572 downwards.
CAGAGAAAACATAGTGGACAAAAAAGAAATTGGGCCATCTTACAGAGCGCCTGTACCTGTCCTGGCTGTCGAAGGAACAAGAACAGTACTTCTTCTGCCCCTTGCCAGCTGTAATGACAAGAGATTCATCTTGCTTGATCTGATCAAACCACGCTATGTGGCTGATACTCAATAGTAGGTCACCAATCTCCACTCACTACCATACATGAAGTTAAGATAGAAAGATTAATAACTTTTGAAGACTCCACTTCGGGAAATGAAGGAGTTACCAGCAATGGAATGCAAGTTGTACCTGTTGATATTGAACAATAACAAACTACAAATGAAACATATCTCAACAGGAGGCACTTGCCAGTTTCACAAAACCTGCTGAGCTACCAAAGATAGATCGGACTGCATCTGGCTACTTCATCGATTTTGACAATTTCTCATTGGATCCAAGTGAACCTGAGTTACTACCAGTGCCTGTTCCCCTACAAACCAAAAATGTGTGATTTCGACCTGGTAGACCTGGCTTGTCCCATGGGTTAACCCCCAGAATTTTTGCTTTCTGGCCTTCTGCTTCTGACCTGTTTTTGTTGGTTTATGACTCTGGGCACTTTACCACTGCTGATCCGTGCTAAAGTGCATATGCTCTCCCTGTCAATTGGTATGATGGATTGGTGTTTCCATGATTGGTTGTTTGATTTACTACTAAGTTCCTAGTACAGTACAGTTTTTCACAATTGAAAGGCTATCTGTCCCATAGTATAGAATGGGTGTTTATTTTTAACATCTTATAAATATAACTTCCCATTGGAACAAGATAGGAAGATGGAGTTTAGTATGCCTGAACTCAGAATATAAAAAAGCATCTTTTAGTAAAGATGATTCTTATATTGCGTGTTTGAAAATACCACATTTAGTAAGTGGGTATTTTCTTCCTTAGCCATCCTGTGTGCCTTTGCTGGTTTGGGGATTGACTGTCTGGCTTTGGAGTCACATGAGATGGGGATGTTAATTCTCTCAGACAGCCACTGGGGGGGGTGGGTGATGTGTGCCTTACCTTTCCTGGATGAGTCAGGGCTTTGCTGAATAGACCTGGTCTGCATTTAGAGTAGGGGGAGGAGATTTCCTTTAAACCTGAATGGGCCTGGTCTGCTTTAGACAATGCTGTCTCCACCTCCTGCCAGGAAGCTGCGCCAGAGACGACACAACTGGTTTTGACTTAAGCACATAGCCTCTCTGTCACCAGAGAACAAAGGAATTTGAGCTATAAAAAGTGGAACCCAGACCCCTGAACTTTAGACTACTTCTGGTATTCAAGAGGAACCTCTACCAAGGGAAAGACTTGGGAAAAGTTGAAGTTAAAGAACTGCCCCTTTGCTGTGTGCTGTCTGGGGTTGGTCTGCAGTAGCTGTTTTCTGCCAAGGGGAGGATTCTGTGAGCATCCTACTTGTAAAGTGTCTCCAAGGGCTTGAGGTGGAGCTTGCCCCTGTTCAAGAGGTCTCAGGAACAGATACCAAATACCTCACCATCCTTCTGGGCACCGTCTCTGAAACCACTGGTTTCAGGCGCCGCAGAAGAAAGAAGCAGCCAACTCTGTCACCAAGTCCATTGCAGGCTTCCGTGTCGTGAACGCACAACAGAAGTCCCCCCACACTTAGTACCGCATTCTTGGTCTCACCGACGCCATCTGGACGATCATCACCAAGCCGTTGCTTGTACTGCGTCCTGTGGGCACCGCACTCATTGCCAACTCGCTTCATCCTGCCAGGATGTCACCGACACCATCGCTGCACGACCCGAACATCGACCAGCCCCGTCACCTGCACCGCAGCATGCCGGCACTGCCACACCTGGCACCGTAAGCCTTGGCCTCACTGATGCCATCTGGAAGATCATCTCCAAGCCCCTGCCTGTACAGCATCGTGAGGGCACAGCAAAATGCACCGCTTCCATTTTTGCAATGCAACCGCGATGGTTGCTCCGACCTACTCGCACCAATGTGTCGGCTGCAACAAGAAAGGTACTGTTTTTGAGTCTGTCAACACTTTAGCTTGGCCGTACCAATGCAGTCCGCTGGAATTGTTAGACTCTGTCATTTACAGCATGACAATAGCTACTGACTCAGAAGAACTATGTTTTGTGGTTATTTCTACACTTTTAAGGTTTTCTTGCAAACTGCTAATTTTTTAGAACTGTATTGTGGATTTTTGTCATTTTTGGTCTTGTTGGATGTAGATAAAGCATTGCTTATTTTTCTAAACAGGCGTGGTGTCCATTTGTAGTGTTTTCACTGTGTTACTGTATGCATGCATAAATGCTTTGCAGACAGCCTCTGAGATAAGCCTGTCTGCTCGTGCCAAGCTACCAAGAGGCTGGGCAGGTGTTATTTCAGAAGTGTACCTCCTTACCCTGACTAGGAAGAAGGGTCCCTACTTGGACAAAGGAGAAACTATTGCCAACTAGAGACTCCCATTTTAAACACTACCTTTGGCTGAAAAAGGCTTACTTTGTTTTTCCTGGCTACATCTCTGGATTGCAATTGGTCTACTGTTCCTAGTCCTTTGGTTTGATATAGTGACTGTCTTTTTCTTGCTCCTAAATGGACATTACCTCCCAGAACGCTCTGCAGTACAACATGTCAACTTGGTCCTGAAACCTCAAGCATCATCACTCTGTGAACAGAGAGACCTGTCCTTAATGAACATTACAGCAGTTCCAGTTCCTGAAGGAATAGTTTGGGAAAGAGATTCTTATGATGTGCATGGTCCTACTGAACTTCTAAAAATTACCACTTTTTTAAATCTGTCTTAGTAATATCATCACTTTCTCTGATAACTAGGACTTTGAAACTGTAAGTACTATGTTGTCTGATTTAGAACAACCTGCTGCATTTTCTAATGATGACTTGTATGATGGTACATCTAAGATTTATATGCCACTAGAGATAGATTTCAATTTTTCATTTTGTATTTTAGCAATTTGATATTTAATTGATACATTAAATGCATTTACCCTGTAAAGACAAATAAAGAAGAAGAAATTAAGCAGTTGCTCCAAGGTAAGTGCAAGGGGATAGGTGGTGGAATAAATGCTCGTGAATTAGATAAGGTTAAAGAGGTAAGAATACAAGGAACAATTAGAAACAATTTTCTAGATTTACCTAAATCTAGAACCTGTCTGGGAATTATTGACACATTTCATATAATCCACATTGAGTTATAGAATTACCATTTTTGTCTAAACATAGGATCTAGTTCCAGTACAGGTTAGTATGGTAGATAAGTCGACGTTTCAACCCCAGGTGGATGGTAAAGGACAATTGCTCCTTAGAAACGGGTCTTCTCAGGACCGAGATGGTCGCAACCTAGGAGACAGTTAAAGGGAATGATAAAGTGTCTAATGAATTGTGTAAAACGCATGAAAAGGGTGGTCAAGAGGCTCACCTCTAGGACACTGTACAAGGGATCAGTACAGGGCAGCTGGTAGAAGGGCCAAAAGGCTCCAATCCAAGGGAGTGGTGGAGATCAGTTCCACGGTCCGGAAAGCATCTGTAGTGGTATCGTTGTACTGGAATTTAATTAAGAAACAACTAGCACAAGGCTCTAGAATCGTAAAGCAGAGAGTGAATCAGAAACATGTTAGGGCTGGGGTACTCACCCATCTGTTTCACTGAAAAGTCAATTTTCTTAATTGATAGTTTTCTTGGTGAGTTGCGAGTGGGGGCCCAACTTGTCAGGCAACTTATGTCTATGACCAAGAAAAATAATGAACAATAAAGTTATCACTGGTGCTTTTCAAAATGAAGGTTGAATGAATCAGTCAACTTTATCTGTAAAGCAAAGGTTTGAGGGCGAATTAAAACCACGGTGGCAACATTGCGTGGGCGATATACTAACTGCACTAAGAAGTTAAAGAAAAATGAATTTAAATAAAGGACAAAAGGGGCCCGGTATTACTTATTCAGACTGTCGCTGGCACAAAACTCACAGCTTTGTGAGTGAGTGGAAGACTCTGTTCGTATATAGTGCCCCTTGAGGTCAACATACATGCAGCCCTGCTCACGTCAGGAGTGCAGCTGCTGGATGCTGTGAAGGCAGGTCACAGTTGCAGTTTGCATCTCATAAATGTTTTAGGCTCATATATCATTTAAAAGAGAGCAGGGACATTATCATCAAAGCAGCGGATAAGGGTGGTGCTATTGTTATCCAAAACACAACTGATTACAAAAGGGAGTTTATCAACCAACTCACAGATGGCATTAGTTACACCAAACTTTACCGGCTAAAGCAATCAGCAGACAGATTATGATGATTACTAGGAATGGCCTAAATGAGGGGTATCTTACAGAATTGGAATATGATTTCCTCAACAAAAAGGAGCCATGGGCACCCACGATCTACACCCTTCCCAAGGTTCACAAAGACCTGCAGCATCCACATGGCCGCCAAATAGTATCCGGGTGTTGGTCCATTTTGGAACCCATTTGTAAATATATTGATGTCTTTCTTAAACCCTATGCCGAATCAACCAAGGCGTATCTAAGGGACACAATGGAAATGATCAGGTTGATTGACAAATTAGCCTTTGACCCCACACGACAACTATTGGTTGCCATGGATATTGCATCATTGTGTACCAGCATCCCACAAAGACCAGCATTGGAAGTCATGAAGACTATCCTTAACAGCAGACCACAACCTGCCCAGGTCCCTACGGAATTCATCATAGAGGTGTTGGAAGTAGCCACGATGAAAAACTATTTCTTCCAATGGCAGTTTTACTTATAAACCAAGAGAGTAGCGATGGGGACGGCTTAGTGCTTAATGTAGCCATTCTCTAAATCGACCACTTTGAAACCAAATTTATCTTAAATGACGACATATCGCATGAATATATCCCTCTGAAAACCATACATTGAAGATATTCTTCTCACATGGACAGGCAATGTAGCTGACCTACAATCTTTCCATATTTGGCTAAATAATAGATCACCTGCCATCCAGTTCATGAGCCAATTCAACTGCAACAGCATCAATTTCCTGGACATTTTTATCAAAGCAGAGTAAGGTCAACTGTACAGTACTTTGTTTAGAAAAGGTACTGAAAGGAATACCCTTCTCCGCTACATCAGCCATCATCCCAGGGGCCTGAGAGATAACGTGCCATATGGCCAATTTCTAAGACTACCCAGGCATTGTTCCCGTAAAGAAGACTACTTCAGGGAATCCACCAATCTACAACACAGACTCTCAGAGAGAGGTTACCCCACAAGTCTCCTCAAAAGGGCATGCAGGAGGGCTTGGTTGAACCCCAGAGAATCTGTTTTTGAAACCAAACCTAGTCCCACAGACCTCATGAACAGGATGATTTGTGTTACCACATAATGCATACGTAGTAACAACATTAGGCATATTGTCAACAGCCATTGGAAACAGATCCCAGACAAAATTGAAAGATCTATCAATGCACTTGTTTAAGAAAGGCAAAAGCATTAGAGACCATGTAGTCAGTTCCCTTCTAGGGCCCCCCCTCAATCTTTGATTCATTCATTATGGAATTTACCTAAAATCTCTGGACACTACATATGCGGCCACTGCTAAGAATGCAAACTAACATCAGACACAAAGGTTTTCACTCAAAAAGAAAAGATGGCTTACAAGAGCTACCACCAGCAAAATTGCTCTATTCATAGGGGGTGACTGCAGAATCATACCCATTTGTACTGTATATATTGTGTATGTCTTTTCATGTTGTGCTTTGTTGTTCCAGATATTAATTCTGACGGTGGAAACCGTAAGTACGGTAATTTAACTGCATCACAGCACACCTTAGTGTGTGGGCTGATATTCAAACAAAATCACTTGTTCTGGGACAGAAGAAAGCCTCAGCACCCTTTCGAGGCTGAAACGTCGGCTGCTTGAGACTGGATAAGGAAGAGCAAATACATCTTCCTATTTATCCCTACTTTGTTTTCAACCGTGCCCTAGAAACTCGAGAATAAAGGAAGTTATTGATCATTCTAGAGGCACTTTTAACTTTCACTTCCAGCACCATCTCCTCACAAAAAAACCTTCAGCGCTGTAATTCAGACAGCACTGCACAGCTGGGTTGCATTTGGCAGCCCAGCTGGGCACTCAATGATGAAGCATGCCACCAACAAGGTTGGTGGGTGAGGGTTCTTTTAAAACCTGATGGTTTTTTGGTCATTCCTGTGTATGACAGCCTGTCAGCCTTATTTTTGGATTCCCAAATGGGAGTGTCCATGTTGTTAACTAATACGGTATTGTGTAACTTTCATCAACACAGGACACAAGAAACTGTCCTTTCATATGATTTAGCCTCCCAGCTAATGAAATATGAGACTAAAACATTTATGAGATGCAAACTGCAACTGTGACGTGCCTCCACAGTATTCAGCAGCTACCCTCCCCACGTGAGCAGGGCCACTTGTACGTTGACCTCCAGGGGCATTATTTACGAACGGAGTCTCCCGCTCACTCACAAAGCTGAGAGTTTTTTTCCGGAGATGGTCTGAGTAAGTAACACGGGCCCCTTTTCTCCTTTTTTTAAATTCATTTTTGTTTTTCTTTAACTTCTTAGTATAGTTAGCATATTGCCCGTGCAATGTTCACACCATGGTTCTAAATCGCCCTTGAACCTTTGCTTTACAGATAAAGTTGCCTGATTCATTCAACCTTCATTTTGAAAAGCACCAGGGATAAGTTTGTATCCATTGGTTACAGAGATGCTCGATAAAGGTAACCCCTACTGTTGTCTCCTTCATCACATTTATTTACGCATATCAAATCAGGATATATCATTATTTTTCATTTTTTACTTGGTCTTAAACATAAGTTGCCTGACAAGTTAGGTCCCCACTCGCAACTCACCAAAAAAACTATCAATTAAGGGAATTGACTTTTCAGTGAAACAAATGGGTGAGTACCCCAGCCCTCACGTGAAACTGATCTCTGCCACTCCCCTGGATTGGAGCCTTTTGGCCCTTCTACCAGTTGCCCTGCACAGATCTCTTGTACAGTGTCCTAGAGGTGAGCCTCTTGACCACCCCTTTCATACCCAAGTATTTTACACAATTCTTTAGACACTTCATCATTCCCTTTAACTGTCTTCTAGGTTGCTCCTATCTTCGTCCTGAAGAAGACCCCTTTCTAAGGAGCAATTGGCCTTTACCTGGGGTCAAAATGTCGACATATCTACCATACTAACTTGTACTGGAACTAAATTCTATGTTTAGACAACAATATGAAGTCTATAACTCAATGTGAATTATATGAAATGTGTCAATAATTCCCCGACAGGTTCTAGATTTAGATAAATTCAGAGGATAGTTTCTAATTGCTCCTTGTATTCTTACCTCTTTAACCTTATCTAATTCAAGAGCACCTAATTCACTACCTATCCCCTTGCACTTACCTTGGAGCAACTGTTCAATTTGTTCTAATTTATTTGTATTCACAGCGTAAATGTATTTAATGTATCAATTGAATAGCTAATTTCTAAAATATAAAATGAAAAATGTAAATCTATTTCTGGTGGCATATATAATTTTTTGCATTTGCTTGGGTCTCAATAAGTCTTGCGAAATAGCTGTTAAGTAGTTTCTCCGCTTGGACCACTTGTGTCTTTATACATATACTACCCAGGTCCAACAGATTATTTGGGTCTCCCCATTGTTTGTAATGGTACATCTAAGTTTGACATCATGTTTTGTTACCAACACTTGGGACACCATTGTTTACATAAAGCAAGTACCGTTATGACATACTATCAACGGGAACATTGCCCAACACTGCTGAAAGGTAGTTTAAGAACATTTGAACAGAAGTTTGCATATTTATCTGGGTTTAACACTTCAGACCCGGCCTTGTATTACTAAAGGCTTGCACCTACACCTGCAAAGAAAACTATGCTTGTTAACACTAAGCTGATATACTCTGCTGCCTTTATTGCCCAGCTGTCTTTACAGGCTTCTGACTTTTGGAGGGATACTATAGACACAAAAACTATATGGGGGACTAAAGATTGTACCAGGGTCTGCGAACTGAGGCCCTATTTAGAGCATGCCTCATACCACATCAAATGCTTTTCCTGAACAACATAGTGCAACAGTCTTCCTGTCTTAGGCACGCCAAGATCAAGGATTTAAACACACCTTGAATCCCCTCATTTACATACTTTGAGGGTTGGCAAAATTACACCCAACACAGCGAGGCTACATTAGACACCATATTACACAATGGTTCTTACAATTCAATATATTACAATTGGAAGGGATGATTGGTTTGGCCTATCGACACAAAGAGGGGTAGGCTGGGAACCTCTGCTATTCTCACAAGAGAGCGGGTAGCACCAGCGTCAATGAGGAATGAAATAGAATTTCAATTCACTTCGCCATCCATGTATGAACCACTCTGGTCTACATCTAAGGTTGTGCCAACTACGCAATCCTCTTCCCCATCATTGTGACAGGTCTGAGCTGAAATCATCATCTTCCTGAATAATGGAGCTGTGTTGAGAAGTACCCTGATTCACAAAAGGAATTGTATTTCCATTAGGGATCTGATTTGCATTGTATCTCTGGACATTTATATTTTCTTGTGGCATTGAGGCTTGTGGAACCTGCATCACATGAGCTTTGAGTACATTAGGATTTTGAATTCTGTGCCTCTGTACTTGCTGTGTCTGGACCATATTATTTCCTGGTGATTGCACACATCCATCATTCTGAACCTGATTTCCCTTAACCATGTTACCAGTATTAAATCGATATTTGCGCTTCTAATGCCCTAACCTGCCGCAGACATGGCAGGGATTAATCTTCGTCAAAGTTGGCACATCAAGACCTGCACTCAGATCAATTGTGACACCACATCCTCTACCTTGCGGTTGAAACCGTTGCTGTTAAAACCCATTACCTCCTTGCATCATAGGAGCTCTCTGCTGATACCCTCCCTGCACAGGACCAGCTTTCCCAACAAACTGTTGAATCTGAACTCGCTGTGTAGCTTTCATTTGTGCTACACTTTATTTGTTCTTTAACTTCTTGTGTTTCATTCCCAATTTGTCACTGCAGTGTTTGGCATATCTCAATATGTCATCAATGGGTTTACTCTACCAACAAATCAAATGCTGCTGAATCATGGATCACTGCTCCATGATATATGGACATATCCTCCATCAGGCTCTTCTCTCATGGGAAGCATGTGTATATCCTTATCTTCCTCTTCTGTTCCAGGCGGAGGCATTTGCGGCCAAACTTTCTTCAATTCCTTTTTTTTTAATCCTCTACCTTCCCATTTATATAATTCACTCCACTTTTGAACATATGCAATTTATTTCGTGATCTGTAATGTCACTCCTGTCGGTCGCATGCTCATGAGATCTCTGTCACTAAAGCTTAACCTGTAACTTTTTTGTAAGGCTTGGATTTCTGTAAATCAATTCCATGTCTTAAGGCCAATTCAGATAATCTTTCATGAGTCTGTCCTGCCCTTCTGGTAACATCCTTACACAGGAACAATAGTTCTTCATCCTGGGAGGAATCCAATTGTGACAAATCAAGAATTCTAATTATCATTTCTTCTAATTCAACTTTCAGTTGAGCACATCCATTAGCTTTCTCTCTGAGGGACATGAGCATTCGTTTCACTCATTCCAGGACTTGTTGGGGTGTCTATACCTTTGAACAAATCATCAAGTTATCTGGCATTAAAACCTTGTTGTTCTGCTGGGAATGAATAAATATTTCTTTGCTATTGGTACCTATCTGACTGAGTTGTTTGTTAACGCCTACACAGCACTGCCTAACTACCATAAACTTGCGACCAGTCAAACTCTATTTTTCACCGCCGCAGAACAGAGCAGAGCAAGAGCGCGGGAGTCGGAGGTGGAGAGGCGCTGCTACGGTCGGGGTCGCTGCTGGGAGATGTCGAGAGCGCCGAGGGAAACGCCGCGTTCCGTTCCTGGCTGAGCAAACAGAACCGCAGACCTTGGTTTCCCAGGCAGCCCGCGGTGAGAAGCGGTGAGAAGCGGTGAGAAGCGGTGAAGCCAAGCGCGGCCGCTGCTGAGACCAGGTCCCAACGGACTCTCGGATTTCCTGGGCTACAGTGAGGGGGATAGCGAGGAGCTAGTGAGTGAGTGAGGAAGCCAGGAGGCTTCTTCCAGCAGGTTGCAGGCACCCGTTTCACCCCAGCATTTTCCAGCATATTTCTGCCTCACAGCGAGTGGGGGTAGGGGGGTGTAGCTTGCTGTGAGCGTCGTGAGTGCCGCTGAGAGTGCTGTGGTCTCAAACGGCATTAGCGTCTCGCAGCAGCAGCATTGTCTTTCGAGCCATGGTGAGGCGGTGAAGCACGACGGTGGCAATTAACCAGCCTGTACCCGCCTGTTCCCCCCGCTGATCCGGCTTGGCCCTCATTGGCCCCTTTTGGCTCACAGTGTGACACAGTGTGACACTCCAAGGGACACACCAAGAAATCTGCTAGTGTCCAGCAACAGTCCCTCAAACTCTGCCTGCGCTCCTTCCTCAAGTCTTAGGGGCCAGGCGTGCAGAGTGTGCAGAGCAGAGCAGAGCTGAAGTGGAGTCTCGCGGTCTCTGTGGCGGCAATACAATTTTGGCGTTCATGTGGCCCTTGTGATATTTACAGTGACTACAGAGACATTCACAGTGAACACATACAGCTACAGTAATCAAGGAACAGCTATAACTGCAAACTGCAACTGCAATTGTAACTGTGAGAGGTGAGGTTTTTGAGAAGCGCATGATCTTACAAGCTGTTGTTGCAAGCTGTTGTTGCTCTGCTTTGCCCTGCTTATACAAAGTAGTTTTTATATCTGTACAACTAAGTGGGAGGTATGAGGTCGGAAAAGGAGCAACCACCATTCCCCCCCATTAGAAGGAGAAATAAACCTACATCGATAGCAATTTTAAACAAAATAAAAATAAAACAAGCAGGGGAAAACCTGGCTTTAAAAGCAGCTATGGTACATATATTTGGGAAAACAACAAAGCTTCCAACAAAGTTTGACTTTATGAAGAACCCAACGGGAGCAATGCTAACATTACAAACTGATTCAAGAGGACTACAAACACCAATCAAACCAGTGAATGAATCAACGGCAATATCCCAAAAACAAGATATTTTGGAGACTGATCAGTAGGGAAAGGAGCAAACTATAAAAATAAATGAGGAATCTCACAATCAATGGGGCCAAATAACTGATCTAGAGATGTTAAAAATACCTCTAATAGGTCACGTGCAACAAGAAGACCCAATCGATACGAGAACACAGCATGGAGATTTCGAACACCTCTTAGTAACAAGGGCATCATTACCAATTGAAGTGCAGGTAAACGTAAAAAAAGCTACTATAGCAAGCGACCCAACGAATCTGGTGCAGCCAAACCAATGTCAACACGTCAAAATAAAAAAGGGGGTGAAAGCCGAAAAGTAATAACAAAGGCCAATGTGAATTTATCGAATCCCCTTCAAACCGACACTATGTCAACGCCAAAGGCTGTAGATCAAAATGCAGGTCAGAAAAATATCGAGCAGACAAATATATTTCAAAAAAATATGGACGACTACATTACGAAATCAGATAATCTGCAGCGATGGAGTACACCTTATCAAAAGGATGAACGTAATAAAAAGCTAGAATTTATCGAATTAGGAAATAAAGACGAAGAATCGAATAAACAACACTCTTCTGTAAATAGCCAAATTCAAGATGCACATTGTCTGGTCAACTGGGACTCAGGATCAATTTGGGATCTGTTCTTTAGAACCTCACAATTAATACTAAAAGCCCTGACTTATCAGTCAAATAAAATTGAGGTGCAGGTAGACTTGCTTAGCACCATGGCAACCTCAGTAGCGGGAATTGATCACAATATAGACACGCTAAAGGTCCTCTAGCTGCCGCAGCCTTGGAACCGGAAGGATTCGCCGCGATCTTCGGGGCCATACCTCCGTTGGTTAACAGTTGAAGCAGGTTTTGGCTATATAATGTTGAAAAGCTGGGGCTTCCTCCTCTGACAGAACAAATCGCAGCCTCGTTCTTCTAAAACATCAATGTAATAAATAAATCCATCGGCGAAAGGGGGACAAAGAGCGTCCAGCTGCAGGGAACCCGCTCGTCCGCAGATCAGCTCGTTCTATCTCTGCCCGGACTACAGTTCCCAGCAGCACTTGCGGCGGAACCGGAAGCCGCAGGACACTTTGGCGCGCCTGGAGGCGCTTAAATTACAGCAACGCCGCTGACAGAGCGGGAGACCTTGTCAGAACAAGCGGAGTTGGATTTTCGTTACCTGCTAACTGTGGTGTTTGTTGTTTTCCCCCTGGTGCGTGGCGTGGTCCCCGGCAGCTCGTTCTATCTCTGCCCGGACTACAGTTCCCAGCAGCACTTGCGGCGGAACCGGAAGCCGCAGGACACTTTGGCGCGCCTGGAGGCGCTTAAATTACAGCAACGCCGCTGACAGAGCGGGAGACCTTGTCAGAACAAGCGGAGTTGGATTTTCGTTACCTGCTAACTGTGGTGTTTGTTGTTTTCCCCCTGGTGCGTGGCGTGGTCCCCGGCAGCTCGTTCTATCTCTGCCCGGACTACAGTTCCCAGCAGCACTTGCGGCGGAACCGGAAGCCGCAGGACACTTTGGCGCGCCTGGAGGCGCTTAAATTACAGCAACGCCGCTGACAGAGCGGGAGACCTTGTCAGAACAAGCGGAGTTGGATTTTCGTTACCTGCTAACTGTGGTGTTTGTTGTTTTCCCCCTGGTGCGTGGCGTGGTCCCCGGCAGCTCGTTCTATCTCTGCCCGGACTACAGTTCCCAGCAGCACTTGCGGCGGAACCGGAAGCCGCAGGACACTTTGGCGCGCCTGGAGGCGCTTAAATTACAGCAACGCCACCGCCTCGCGGGTCCGCGCCGGGCTAAGCCCGGGCAAAGGGCGGGCCCTCTGTGGCCCTCAGTAGCCGAAGGAGGCCGGGTCGGGCCCACCCCATTGATTCATTGCTGTTGAGACATTATTACGTCAGAACTGGTATGTGTGGTTATTATCACTAAATCTGTAGTAATCATCTGGGTGTTGACACAGAGTTAGACTTTATTGTATTCTGTACTGTTAACCGGTGAGTAGTGATACTCTTGCACTATGAATGAGTCGAGGAAAAAGGGTACTCTTGATAGTTATTTCACGAAACCTAATACTGATTCTGCCCGGGAGGCTGTTCTTGCAGAACTTAGGGCTAGACGCCGTTGTTCAATAGAACACATAAAAAATATGGCATCAGCCACGTCGTTCCCTGAAGCTGCATGCCCGGACAACGAGGTTTCTTTGTTCCAAGATTCCATGCTACCCTTGGGTATTAATGACTCTATTATGTGCTCTGTTACGTCTATTGTGCGGGAACAAAGTACTGATTTGGCCTCACCTGTTCTTCTTTCCCCCATCCCTACCCCCGATGACTCAAATAATATCTTGGATGTCCAACATGAGTTATCGTCCCAAGTTACTGAGTCGTTACCCACCATTGATATCACACTTAGCCAGACCACACTGACCGGTCCACTGCCCAGGAAAAGAAGGAAGATAGTTTCTGAGTTACGCAAAAATAAAAGTAATAATGTTCTTAAAAGTAATTCCACTGCTGCCTGTTCTGGGAAAAGTGCTACCCCCTGCACAGAGAAACAATCTTCCACTGGTAGTATTGACTCTTGCTTGAATCAAGTTGGTACTACTGGGGAGTTACTGGATGAAATTGACAAATTGATGAAAAAACTTATGCTGCCAATTGTAGAAAGCCTAAAGAATATCGAAAAAAGGCTAGAGAAAGTGGAAACTTTAGTGGGCAATAAGATGGAACAAAACACGACTCCACCTGGCCCCTCACTTATACCATCCACCGCCTTGGTTTCTGTTACAGTTTCTCCTAATTCGTCCCCAGAAGAGCTAGCGTCTCAAATGATTACATCTACAAGCAAGGGAGGAGTTAGCCATTTAGATAGTACCACCACCTCCAAATCATCTTGTACAACCATGGCTAGGACAAGTGTTGTAAATACCCCAAAGAATGGGGGTCAATTGTTTGTCAAACCGGGGCATAACGCAGATCCCTCGACTAAACCACGAGGTCCGCTGTCTATTAATTTACCACCAGAGGCAGTCCCCCTGGTAGTTGTGCTTGCAGGGGTTCCCATGATAAAATCGGATGATGCAGAAGGATACCATCAACTAAAAAATAAAGTTATTCATTGGCTAGGCCAAAATCGCCCTCTTCCTTCTTACATTAATGGGGAAATTTTACATGTAAGACGCCTGCCCTGGTTGGGTAACACGCCAAAAACTATAAACGGGGATGTCATCCTCATTAATTTCAGGGACCCAAGAGCTGTTGCTCATATTTTAAATTGGCAAACGCCGCATAGGAGATCCTCCATCACTACATGGGAACTTACCTATTTTTTTCCAAGACCAAAATCAGTTGCCACCTCCGGTCTGGGGGATTCATCCAATACCCAACATATTCCTATGATCCCCTTGAGAAACAGATTTGAGGTGTTAGAAAGTTTGGAGGACGTTGATTGACTCAACAATTATGAGTCTACGAGAGCACTACCTGAGGCGCCCGAGACGAATACAAATATGCATTACAACGAGTCCAGTACTGAATTATTTGCAGTAGAGGTAGAACATACCCACGAGCATTTGGTCGATCTTGTTCTGCCTGCTCCAGATAATGATAGGGTTATTACCCAGGAATCATTGGGTAACCTACTTTCATGGAATATTGCTGGGTTGACCTCCAAAATGGAATCAACAGAGTGGATGAGCTTTGTCAATAAATTTGACCTATGCATATTCCAGGAAACTTGGGCCTGTGAAGCATGTTTTATGCAGGGTTATTTGAATTATTTTGTCCCTTCGGTAAAAGGCCCTAGGGGCAGACCTATGGGGGGCCTAGTAGTATGGGTTCGTCAATCCTTAAAACTGGGCATTAAAGCTCTTGACACAAAAAACAAGGATATCCAACTAATTAGATTAGACTTAGATAAGCTGGGTAGTGTAGACATCTATAATGTATATGTCCGGAGGAAGAAGAAAGGGAGGTCCGAGGTACTAGAAGATCTTGATAGCCTCATTGACATACACTCGTCGACCAACAATATTATCATTGCGGGTGATTTTAATAGCACATTTGAACCCTTGATAAGCAATGATGATTTGTTTGGAGAGGAGGAAGATCGACTATGGGGCGTGCCTAAATTGGAGTTGCCTCCCATAGTGCGATGGTCTGCTGATACCATTGGTTTAAATGCTTTATGTTATGGAAAAGGGTTAAGAGCACTGAATGGCAGGACTAGTGGAGATAGGAAAGGTGCAAGCACATTTGATAATGGCAGGCACAATAGCAGAATCGACTATGTGCTATGCAGCCTAAAGTTATGGCCATCAATTTGTGACATGTCTGTGGTTGGAAGGCTCGAGAGCGACCATAATCCCTTGTGCCTGTCACATAAGTGGTGGCCACACACTGGCTTGCCTGTGGGACTTCCTGTGCTCGTCCCACCCCGGACTGTTCCTACCAATAACATGAGGAGGCTACGATGGGAAAAGGTAGCAATTAATCAACAGGCTATTGTTAGTATTAATAGCCATGTTGATCAAGCCATATCGGACCTAGAGGACTGTAACATACTGAGCAATGGTCTAGATAGGGTTGAAGGAATTCATAATTCCCTTTTTGACATAATTAAGGGATATTTCCTTAAGCCTGTCAAGGTCAAAGGCGATAGGGTGCCAAAGCCAGCTAAATGGTACAATGATGAATGCAGGGAGTGTAGACTTGCACTGGGTAATGCTATCAAGGGAGGGCAAACAGCTTTAATCCAAGCTGCCAGCACAAAATTAGTATTGTCAAGGCTAAACAAGCTTGGGATGAGCAACACTGGATTGAGCTAAAGGCAGCTAGCGATAGTAGGGATTCTCGACAGTTCTGGCACATTGTTAGGTGGGGAAAATCAGGCGGTCCTGAATCCCCTCAAAACAATGTCCCTGAAACTGAATGGGTAAAGTTTTTTAAAAACCAATATGCTGTTTTTAACACCACCGAACGGCATGAGACAATCCGTGTAGACCTCCCAAAAGAAAACCTTTTTTGTCCTAGTGAAATCATGGTGGCCCTGGATGCAGTTGCCTGCGGACGTGCACCCGGCCTTGATGGTGTGCCAGCGGATCTATTTGTTAACGATAAAGAGCGCTGGTGCTCATATATCCACCATCTTATTAATGCCATTGCCTTGGGTGCATCAGTACCAAAATCCTGGCAGGGTGCAGTAATTATTCCCCTTTTCAAAAAAGGAGATCGATCATTGCCAGGTAATTACCGCCCTATAAGCCTTATAGATACCATCCAAAAGGTAGTGGGGCGTGTGATCGTCAATAGGCTCCTGGACTGGGCGGAAGAGACTAATGCCCTTTCAACCTTCCAGGCTGGCTTTCGACGATCCACAAGTACGGTGGATCAGGTCTTTCGTTTTACCATGATTCAATGGAGGACGGTGGTGCTCGGCAAAGGAAGCTTGTATGCGGCCTTTGTCGATCTACGGGCTGCTTTTGATCTGGTCCCTCGACTAAAGTTATGGTCGGTTCTACAGAAGCAGGGCATCCCAAACGATTTGTTATCCATGATAATGAGACTCCACGAATCAAATTATGCAAGAATCCAGTGGGGTGGCTTAGGCTCGGTTACCTCAGACTTCCCAGTAGAGAGGGGCGTTAGACAGGGATGTTCGATGGCCCCAGTCCTTTTTACACTTTATATCAATGATGTTGTAGCACGTATGACTTCCGCTCAAGTGGATGCTCCTTTTTTAGATGGTATTAAAATTCCTATTTTAATGTTTGCGGATGACACACTCATCCTAGCTAAAACGCCAAGTGGATTGCAGTGTGCTCTGTCAATCTTTGACCAATTTTGCAAAGAGTATGGCCTCGAAGTAAACATTACTAAGACTAAGCTGATGACTTTCAACCCCCATCGTAGTTTTAAGACAAAAATCACCTTAAACAATCGTCCGCTGGAGGTAGTGAACAATTTCACTTACTTGGGTATGCATATATCCAATGCGAAGGCCTGGCGGCATCATATCGAAATTGCAACAATCAAACATAGGCAATTGGCAGGCGCAATCAGCTCAGAGCACAGAAAATCCTTCACTAAACCTGTGAAACCCGTTTTACAGGTTTATGAAGCTAAAGCTCTGGGTTCTGTACTTTATGGTGCTGAGCTGTGGGGGTTTGAAAAAATGCCGGCTCTTCAACTCTCAGAGAATACATTTTTAAGGGCCATTACAGGCGTTCCTAAAAGTACCCCGCTGCTGCCCCTTAAGTATGACTTGGGTAGAAGAGCCATTTTAGATATGGCGCGGCTCCGCCCAATATTGTACTGGCGCAGGTTATGGACAACGCCTGCGCTTTCTCACTATGCAGGGGGCTTTCTAGATATCATAAGAACTGACCTTCACCATAAAATAGGTTGGCTAAAAGCGCTTAGGGCATCCTTGCTTGAGCTTGGTTTGAGCACACTTTGGGAAGATCCTGTAGGTTCAACCTTCCCTTCTAAAAGTATGCTCAAGAGCATTTATTGGGAGAGGGTTGCCCAGCGGAATTGGTGTAGCTCCAGCGCTGGTAATATGACTAGAGAGTTCCTAGAGGCCAAGATGTACCCCCATCTTGAACCTTACTGGGATACCATAACCAAGCCCAGAGATAGGAAGCTTCTCTTTCAACTAAGAGCTGGAGCACTTCCCCTTAGATCTTTAACAGCAAAATGGGAAGTGGGAACTAGTGCTGTCTGCCCTGCCTGTGGTACAAACAATGAAACTATTGGTCACTTTCTGTTTTCTTGTAAAATCTATGCTGCTCCACGGCGTATATGGCTTACTCCAATGTGCAAAAATTTAGGAACTACTAGTGGCACTGTTGCTCTACGCATTATATGCACCAGCACATTGCCTTGGATTTCAACTGCCACTGCAAAGTATCTAGGATGGGCGTGGATGATTAGATTGAGACTGCTAGTCATTTGACTATTCTCTTGAACAGGGTGAGACTGCTAGTCTTTTTACTATTCTCCCCCTTGCTAACTTTTAGCATTTTATCATATGTAATCTGCTTTAAAAAATTTTAATTAATTAAATGTCTTTGTTTTTAATAATTAGTATCCACTGTTATTATCGCGGAATGTTCAACCCAGGGCTTTAATTATGTCTACCCGCATGTGATACGACCAACACTGTTGCTAAATGAAATAATGTCTCCCTTATGGATGTAATTTAATTAGAATTTGTTTAAAGTATGTAGTATCGAATCATATTGAGTTTAATAGTTTTTTAACTTATTTAATGAATTGTTATCGTAAATTGTACCTTGCTTTTATGAATATTATTCGAATAAAGCATACTTTGACTGACTGACTGACACGCTAAATAACCTGGTAATAAGTGCTCAGTCACAACCAATACCCTCATACACATACTGTAGCTGTGCTCCACAGATTAATAAACTGCCCACAATTCCGGAAGTACTAAATTCAATAATTGAAGACGTAAAAGGGAACTATTTAACCATGGAAACAAAAATGGGAGTACAACTGAAAAAATTACGATTAACAAAACGGTAAAAGATGAAAGTAGTAAGGATTTCATTGACGAAAAAAATGAAACCCAAGCAGGAAGAATTTCATCTGCCTTCCAAACAATACAATCGGAAACACCACAGGAACACCAATTATCAAAAAGACAGAGAAAAAAACTACGGAAAGCAAGGAACAAAGTTAGATAAGCTTCAAAAACTATCTCTTCCCCTGAGACTGAGTTAATAAATGCAGGGAACAGCCTATTGAACTCAAAAGGACCAACAAACGTAACTTTGAAACAAGTAAACAAAGTTGTAGAAGAAACCAAACCCCTCTATCCTTTGTTTAATAAAAAATTGTCAGACGTAATGAATCAAAGACCCGGTGTATTATAAAAAACTGGATGCCTTAGAAAGTAAGCAACATCATACGGACAGCACAAAAGCTAAGGACATTGATACAAAAGTGAGAAGCGAACAATCTCACAATGAAAACTCAATGATAAAATCTGACCAATCCACAGTAACTGAAGATATTACAGGTAAGATAAAAAATCACAAAGAATGTAAGACAGCACAAGAGTGTGATACAGAAATAATAAAAATTCTTAATATGTCAAATGTAATATCCCAGGCTAATCAATCAGTAAAACAACCTTTTTGGACCCAGGAGCCACCGAAACATACAGGTGAGCCAAAAGAGCAAGAGCTACCAAATTATTGTAGTCCACTACAAAAAGCCAAAATAATAAAACAAGTTCAATAGGCGGGAGGTGTCCAACTGATTTTCAAACCTGAATATAAATCCAGGGGAAACAACGACATCCTGAATCTTCGTAACATCTTGAGATTTTGTAAAGCACTACCGGCTCTAGAAAGAATTAGAAGTGCTGATATTGTATCAATTGAATTTTTAGCAAAGGAAAGCAGCAATCATGAACCAACCCTAGTAACTTGGACCTCATCCACCTCTGTAGATATTATCATACAAGAATATTACCTTTTTTTGGCTTGGGGAATAAAAGTTACAAGACCACCTCAACCTTCCTACCCAAGCCAGTGTATTACACCGAAAAAAACAACTAAATATCGGGCGGGGTGGGAGAACAACCAGGCATACTCAATATTAACAAATTCAATAGGACAAAACATGGGGCGAACATCAAATTTCTCTACTGCGATTAAAAGAGAACCAGTGGAGGAGATGCAATTAGGTTGGTTTACGACAGCACTCCACGGAGCAAGGAAGGATTGACGACTTACAAATAATGTTTCAAAGAAGGAAGTAACACATCTAAGTGGCACAATACAACAATGCTCCTGGAACATGAAAGGAATTCAATCTAAACTACAAAATTACCAACTGACCCAAGGGTCAGAAGCTTTACAAATTATCTGCCTACAAGAGACCTGGGCAAACAAACCTTTTATATTAGAAGGCTTTAAGGGATACTATACGTCCGCCACTAAAACAAGCAATTTCGGCAGATCTAGTGGGGGCCTGGCAACTTTTATTTCAACAGAAATAAAAATGGAAAGTGAAGAGGAAATAGAAAATATCACCGACTGTTTGATTGTAAAACTACGACATAAAGATAAACGGGAAAATAAAACACTCCTATTAATAAATGTTTATATACACCCTGACGGCAGTTCAAAAGAAGCAATGGTTAGTAGTTTGTCAACTATAATACTTCAGCAACTGGAAAAGGACACGCAACCTGAGGTCATCATTACGGGTGACTTTAATATGAACATGTTATGGTCTTACGTGAGAGATAAAGAAATACAAGAACAGAACTATTTATGGGCAATTCCAAGTCCCTGCCTTACAACGGATACTAGGGAAGAGAGGAAAGGGAAAATTGGGAAGAATTTTCTAAAAGATCTAGAAGCCTTTGGTTTAAGGGTGTTAAACGGACATTTTCCGCAAGATATACCACCTGCCGGGACTTATCAAGCCTTGGGTAATAAATCGCAAATAGATTACGCAATAGCGTCATTAAACCTATTTCAAAAGATTTCAACCTACCAGATCAGTGTAGCGTATGGAAGTGACCATAATCAACAAATAATAGAGTTACAATTAAACTGTGTAAGGCACGGAGAATATGTGACGCTTTTGGGAGATATAAACACGGTAAATTATAAGAAATTTTATTGGCCTGAAAGCACCAAAGAATCGATCACAGCAACATCGAAAGTAATGCTTGAAATCTGTTTTGATGATGAAGGTCTGAACGCTATTGAAAAATGGTCCCTCTTCACAAATAAAGTAGTCTTAAGTCAAAAACAAAAAGTTTATAATAAAGAGCAGAAGGGCATAAAATCAACGGGGCTGGTCAAATTGTCTTCGGAAAGTCACCTATTAAAAAAGGAGCGTAATAAAATCTTGAGATTGGTTAAGAAACACCCAGGGAATCAAATCTATGGAGATAAATTGCAGAAGTAAGAAAACGAATTTGGAGTGAGAAAATGCAAAAAAAACAAGAACTTTGGGCTAAGGCATTATATACCAGTAAAAAGAATAATGCAAGGGAGTTTTGGTCTTTAATCAACAATTTAAATAGATCTAGAAGAGCAACTACATCCTCTGTTATCCCTGAGTCAGATTGGGTCAACTTCCTTCATTCACACCTAAACTCCAATCTAAACACAAGCATGGTCTGCATTCCCGGCATAAATAATTCGAGACAGTCAGAGGATAAACAAAATACCGACATTTCTATCTCGGAAAGTCAAGTATCCAAACCTATAAAGAAACAGAGATCTGACGGTGCACCTGGTTCAAATGGGATTCTAGCGGCCTTTTATAAAGAGAATGCTTTATTATGGACCAAATACTTAACATTAGTATTTAGTCAAGCGGTGCAAACATCAACTATCCCTTCCTCTTGGAGGGGTTCCATTATCTCACCTATTTATAAAAGCGGTGAGTGGTCAAATCCTGCTAATTATAGATGAATAACACTGCAAGATATCGAAGCTAAGGTGTTTGCATCAATTCTTCTAAAAGAACTAACAGAATGGGCAGTGGAAAAGCATTTAATTCCCCCAAAGCAATCAGGTTTTATACAAAAACAAGGCACAACAAAGAATATATTAATACTTGGAATGTTAAAAGAAAAATACAAAATGAAAAAACAACCGCTATATCTATGTTTCGTTGATTTTAAATCAGCATTTGACAGTGTAGACAGACACATTTTATAGAGAAAGTTGGAAAATTACGGTATTAACGCCGGCCTTTAAAAAGCAATTCAATTATTATATACCGAGACTTGGACATGAGTTCGATTAGGTTATCAAGAAGAATAGATACCTCTCAAGGTCTAAAGCAAGGATGTGTATTAGCACCGTACTTATTTAATCTATTTTTAGCGGACCTTACGGAAGAACTGGACAACGAGTTGGCTCACTCAGCAAAATTGGCTGACAAACAAATTTCAAATTTATTGCACACTGACGATGTTATTTTACTCAGCCAAATAAATATAGGGCTGCAGCGACTTATAAATACAATATCAATGTATTCTACTAAGAACAAGATGATAATAAATGAAACAAAAACAAAAATAATGGTAGCCTGCAATAGGGCATCGAGCCACAGCAAACAAAAATGGGATTTACAAAATCAGCACCTTGAACAAGTAAAATATTACAAATATTTGGGATTATGGTTTGATGAGAAGGTTTCCTTTTCTCAACTCAAAACAGAGACTAGTAACTGCTTGATTACGGCCTTTTGTTCACTACATAGCTGTTTGAGCGGTCCAACTTATCTGCCACTATTAAAGGTTATAAAAGCAAAATTAATGCCCAGTCTCACTTCTAGAAGTGAAGTTCTTTGTGGTGTGGATTCTGTACTTTTGAACAATGCTATAACAAAAACATTTAAAATGCTGTTTCGACTGCCGGTTAATGCATCAGCAGCCCAGATCCGAATGGATTTTGCCTTTTGTAATCAGCAAGTTGCGAGGATGGGCCAGTATGTAAAGGTATGGAAACAAATCAAAACTAATATTCTTAATCCAATGAGCTGTCTACTCTGGCAAGAAATGCAACAGAACAAAACTTCTCGTTTTATTACATACCTCGAAACAGCACTAAAAGAACTGTCTGCACACAAGATTTGGGAGGTGTCAATAACACCATTATCTTTAAAAAAATTAATTAATAGATTAACAAAACATCTATCTCTTCTAAAGGATAAAGAGTTATTTATTAAAAAAGCACATGCCTGGATGATGGTGAATGAATACACTACCCTCAAAGTGCAACCATATCTAGAAATACCATGTACAACCCAAACAAAAAACGTATTTATGACCTCAAGATTTGGTTGTCTGCCGGGACTAATGCATGCTAAGCCTTGGCTGAGACCAACCAAGTCAATCCCTATAGACTATGTAAACGATGGGAAGAAAACATTATACATTTGGTTTGCATTTGTACATCATTGAAGGCTGAAAGAAAGAGGTATTTAAAAACCAGTTTTAATGAAAGAGTGATACGATCGTGTAGACAAGCTCTGGTAGCTTTTTTTAACCCAATGGATATACTAATGATTGCAAACTTTACTAAATGTATGACCTTTGTAAGAAAGAAGTTGGAAGTTAATGATTCAAGCATATTAGGACTGGAAGCTGCTGACAGTTAGAGCAACATTTGCATATGAGATACTGCACGAAAGTAAAGAAATTATAACTGTAAATAATTGTTATTTTAATATTAATAATAATGAATCGTAATAAGGATGAATTGAACTTGCGTATTTAATGTATTTTATTAACTCTCTTGTGTAGATACGTTTTAGTGATTGAGTGTTGGTTATTCGTGAATTGTAAGATTTTAATTAATCATGCAATAAAATAAAATACAAATTATTATTATAGGTACCACTACGTATACCAGGTTTTAAGTTCAAAAGAGACATGTCAGAAATTGACGTGCCCATAGTCACCTATGCGCTAGGGGTACTGTAGTTCACATTTGGAGTTACTTTTGTATTGGGCATGAAAAAGATGATGAACTCTGGGGAAATCTCCTTATTAGGTCAAATACTGTTTGATTTCTTGTAGGGTCTGCACTCGGGGCACATGGAGTATTCCCTTTTATATGAACTATAGGAGTCTAAGGAATGGACTTGATTGACGAGCCCACTGAATTGCTAGCTATAGAATTCATTCCAGTAGGAACAGCCAAAGTATGTGTAGTACTTCCTGCTACTCCAGGTTTATACAAATGAACTACACGGCCAATTGTAACAGAAACGGTCAATGCATCTGGAGCATTTGGAGCATGTGAAGTTGAAGGCCTGTCATTCCGGAATTCATTCCCATTGGATCAGGATTCATATTCACTGGTACCGTAGTCACATTAAAAAGTCTCACTCATAGCTACATTACTCGCTCCACTAGTCTGGGTGTCATTGCATAGAGGTGAACGGTTTAACGGTAATTCAGTTATAAAATCCGCATTTAAGTCACTGTCATTGTCCTCAGCTATGTGCTCTACGTCACCTGTCTTTTTCTTCTTTTTCTTCTAATTACATTTACCCTTTCCTTCTTCTTCCCTTGTTATTGCAGGATAAAGTCTAGCTCCCTCAATCATCTCAGTTCTCCAAGAGTTCTAGCATCCAGACAGGTGCATGTGGCTTTTTCAACCTTTCCTTGAAATCTCTCTCTGTGTCTATGATGGGCTGCATGTTCCCAAGCATTAAGTGCTTTGTATTGTGTAGGTCTAGGAGGTGCTTTCATTTCATACAGCTTCCTCCTTAAATGCTCAATAATACTCAAATTAAATGTTCTATAATGAGGAAATGTCAATGCAATATCTTTCTCAGTCATCTTATACCATTGTGCAAGCTAAACACATGTATGAAGACCCACGTTTATCGCCACAGTATGACCTGGTGTACCTTCAAGTGATTCTCCCTTTCTAACAGGCATGGTCACATCTCCCTTCATTAGGCGTTGTAATCCATTAAAGAAATTATTTTTCGATCATAAATATGCAGTATTCACAAATGATTTTTCGTTGAAACCAGGAAATGATTTTCTCCCACAATTCTCTGTTCTGCAATCACAACTAATCACAACTAATACCAGTGCGGCTTTACACCAACCGAACTATACCAGCACCATACATTATGACGTCAGCCTCTGTCCTTGTGGCAGCTCACCCTTCTTTACAATTTTCACACTCACGTTCTCAATTTACAAAAAACAAATGCAAACAATTTCAACAAATAACACTGTCTGTTCCTCTAAAGAAGTTGCAGATAATTCATACACACAGGAAACAGTGTGGAGCAACACTTTCCGACCTATTCTAACATTCACTTCAAGTGAAACGTCGACCAGTGGGATCTCGTTCAGATTGATACGGTTCTTCCCTGTGCACTGAGATCAACTACACCAACTATATCTCACAATCACACATAGATAAAGTTCCTATATCGATAATGCTGTGGGTGACGTCTCATGACCAGCACATAAACACAGCAGACAACTACACCCAGTGTCTTCTACACTGTATCTTGACTATTAGTCTCTTATCCCAGGATCCTATGCCACAACAGACCTAATAACCACTTCAACTTCTCTGTATTAAGCGCCACATTCACACATCAACCTAAATCATCTCCACAGAATCCACACAGCCACTGCAAAATACTGCAATCTGAGCATAAGCAATTGCAGAAATGGAACTCCATTAATACTCACACTCCTTCGGCGCTACAAGTAATTTCCGAACCATCGCAACTCCAGTAATCCTTTGCCGGCAGCATGGGCATTTGGGGTTTTGACTGGGCTTGGGCAATTTCTAAATAGGACACCCTAACTCCCTCACATCAGTGGATATCCACCCTCTACTACCAGATTTCATACAGCGTTTTCAGGGCCCACCTGCTTACCATAGGTCCTAACTGAGAGGTGAGCATTGACATCAGTCAAATTCAGCTAACATTGCAACCCATTTGGCTACACAATGAGGACCAGGAATCGTAGCTAGGGTTAAGAAGCTTTATTATAAATTCCAAATCAGGTTAAGATATATGACTCTTAACACCATGCTCTAAAAGTACAAAATAGCAACAGGAATGCCCAACCTACGGAAAAAAATTAGGCGTGTCAAAATAAGACAAACAAGCAATTCAGTTGCAGCAATACAAAAGATGAGAAGAAGTATCTGATGCTCAGGAATGAATCACAAGTGTTGTTTTCTATGCATGGATGAATCTAAATCACCTACGATGGAGTACCAATTAAAAGGATAGTTCTAAAAATCTAAAGAGACTCAAAAATCAGGCATCTCGATAAAGGAAATAAGATCTAGGAAAGGGAAAATAAGTAAGGAAAGTATCAGCATTTCAGAAGCTCGGTCAAAAGTTTTCTTGGGTCAGCAAGTAAGTGTTAGCCTAAGCCACATTCAGGAAAGAATCGAACTAAGCATAGATGCCTAAACTCTCAGAGTGTTCTAAGCATTCAGGGGAGAGTCTCTGAAGGAATGTTAAAAAGGTCTGAAAAGCCTAATTTTTACCACTCAAAAGACTTCTTGGTAACACCTCTTTTTACGCATAATCAGGGGTCCATTGTTCTCGTACATTTCTCATGTTGCAGTCAGCAACATCAGGGAAAAATCTCACATTGCACATGGAACTGACATCTTCTCATGTACAGGTTAGATCACAACATTGCTCAATAGGGCTTTCAGTTGACACTCTGGCTCCTTGTGTTCTTTCGTCAAGGCCTTTTTCTCAGGCTCACTTTTCTATCGCTAGTACAGCAATGTATCTATTCTCAAACTAACAATGCATGTGGATACCTGCAAGTAATGTCACGTTAGCTGAAAATGAATAACAGTATTTATGCAGCATCGTGAAATACAGGCCTAGTCAGGGCAAGTAAAAGCATTCACTCAAAAGTGCACATTTCATATTTGTGTGCACATTTAAACACACATGAATATATGTGTTTTTATTGCAATAGATTCACATTACTTGTAACATACAGTAAATCTTTAAAATAATCATCTGTAAGTACGGCTAGGAACTACATTTAAAGGAAATATACGCAAAATGTATGCACACATTACACAACTTTATGGTTTTAAGTGAAATCACATTCTGCATATATATTTAGTTTGCTAATCAATAAGTGTCATTCAAGGTTTTAATGCACACATTATGAAGGACTAATTTCATCTATATGGTAAGTACATTTTCTACTAAGTGAGAATGGTATATTTCATCAAGACTATCAAATAATATGCCAATCAGTTATGGTAAAACGTACAAAATGATTAAATTCTCTAATCCTACATTGATTTCACTCTTTAATAATAATATCAAGTGCAACACTTAAATAATTTTGTTCAGCCACACAGGAAACATATACTAAGTGCACGTTCATGTCATTTATCTATTAAGTATTTATGAAGTAAGGGTGGGCAATGTTTGTGCTGCACCTCCCCATGTTTCTCCATCTGCCCTATCCTGTTGTAATATTTTAAAACAACAGGGCATCATAATCTTTCAATCAGTATTGGTGCTGTCTCTTATCAAGGATTCAGCAACTACAAGAATATGCAGATCAAGTTCCTCTTCTAAGAGGCTGATTTGTCACACGTTTTGGCAAGAACTCTAAGGAGTCTACACTTGTTGCAAGGAAGCTCTTTGAAGGGTTGCTGGGGTGGGTTTGGCTGGCACACTGGAAGTAGGACTGGGATCAAAGGAACTGTCAATATTTTGGACACTCTCTTTCAGTTGTTTTGTTTCTCTAGTTCTTATATTTGGGAAACATACTTTTTCTAAGGAAAAGGGCTTCTCTCCCATGTATTAGTCTATCATTAAATTACTTTTGAAATAGACATGTATAATTGATCCTCCGTGATACATGGAATAAAAAAACAATATCTAGAGACAAGCCTTTAAAGGCATACATTCAGTCAGAGGCTCCTTCCAGAGGACCTCTCTGGGTAACTCAATCCCCTATTTAACCTCCTCTTTAGGAAAATCCAGTCAGGTAGGCAGGTTAAGGGTGTCTTCCTTTGGGGTCCTACCTGTTTGGAGCCTGTGAGGACCTGATAGGGCCTAGAATGGGCATACATCCAGAACCACTTTGTGCTCTTCTCTCTGCTTTCCATTCCTTGAAACTTTTACACTGCTCCCTATCTTATTTACCTACATCCTCACACAGGTTGCAGTCTACTTTATTTCAGTTGCTGCATTTCACCCACACAGATTGGCTGATCCCTTCACACTTCTGGGTGGACCACAATACCCCTTTACTGAGATGTGTGTTGATTTTCCTTAGACTGTTCCTTTCGGTGCTTCTGATGGAATTGGTAGACAAATGTATTGTTCCACAGGATAGTAGCCTGTTTGGCTACTTCTCTTTGATCAGAAACTCTGTTAGGCATACCTTGTTTATTGTCACATATATCTAGAACAGAAGCATCAATATTGTGGCACGATTGGCCAGACCATGTGTCAGGACCTCACCCAACTCTTCCCAACTAGGTCATACTACAATCATACACCTTGCCAATAAAACATACAGGTTCATCAGTAATCACTCATAATAATAATAAAGAACATTTGTAGAGCACACAGCTACCTTAAACGAGATGTCTCAGCGCTACCGCTGAAGGCATCAGAGAAGAGGGACCGGGCCGCTAATCCCTTAGCTTAGAGAGCCAGGTTTTCAGTGTCTTTCTAAACTCTTGCTCCGAGTTTAACATGCGTAAGTGGGGAGGCAAGTTGTTCCACAGTTTGGTTGTTCCCACTGAAAATGATCTACTCCCATGCCTAGCTTTGAAGAAGCAGGGAACAGTGAGATAGCATCGGTGATTAGATCTTAAGGACCGCTCCTAGTGGTACGGGTGGAGTCTCTTCCGCAGGTAGCAAGGGATCCTACCCTGGTTGGCATAAGTGATAAACTGGCAAGATGCCACACTCGTGGTAGTGGCATGCTATACAAATTCCAGAATACATAGCATAGTTTATGACATAACATAACATCAAATAATAAAACAGCCCAACATAGCATCACATCACATAACCACATCAATCAAACAATGTATTATTCCATAGCAAAACAGAGTGCTGCATTGATGGAAACAAAAAAGTAATGAGCGGAACTGCTGAATTATTCTTAGCCACTGAAAATTACTCTGGGGTTGCTTGTGTTCACATTTAGAGGGGACGTGGTCTGGTAATTAAGGGTATCCCTTCCTCTTTAGGATGACCAAGACTGATTTGCATATGAGTTGTCAAAGTCTTCAATGGCAGTCTGAGTAAAAAACATGATGGAGAAGAATTTGACTAAGATTAATTCAAACATTCTCTTATTGTTCAATTTGAAAAAACTTGTTGAGGAGACAGGTTGGATACACAAGGGTACAGAAGGAACCACCAGGGGCAGAGGTAGAAAGAAGCAAGAATATTGGGGGAGTAGGAATAATCACATTTTTAAAAGTGGCCGAAGGAAATGAAATCAACAGACAGAACCAGTTTTCAAGATTCTTGGCATTTAACCCTTTAAAATCATATAATGAGAAATGTCAAGAATAAAGAAATTCTATGGTTTGTTTTCTACCAATTGGCAAATAGCATTCATCTTGAAAATTTCAATGAAATATCTTAGGTTAAATGTTTTTTCAAGCGCTATTCTATGAATTTGTTTTTCTATCAAATTACATAAACAAGGTTTTGTATGTCGACCATATACCTTGCTTTTTCATGTTTCCTTTTTCTATTAAGGAGCTTTTCCATGTCGGGCATGATTATTGTTCAGTATAATTCATAATATAGTTGCTTTATTGCCGATTACTCCCAAGTCGATAATGCAATATTTTGTTTTACCTGATAAACGAACAATTGCGTTTGACACATCAAGCTTCTTGGTCAGTGTCTGAAAATGCCAAGATTGTGATGAATAAGGAGATCTGTAACAGATACAAAACATAATAGTATAACACATTCTGCGATTTTCATGCGAATAACGCTATGATACGAGCTCCCCATTAAAGGACATGGAATAATGCCTAGAGTTTCATTCCTTTCAAAAACGCACACACATTAAGCCCCCGATATCCTTTACATAGATGTCAACGGGGGCATGAACCATCTGATTCATGGCGCAACATAATGCATTCTTTGTCCAGGTCCTGGTGCTGTTGCCCTAAAGGCAAATCTTTCTTCTGCTTAAAATGGTGAATGGTGACGTCACAGCCGGCTCACACACCTCTCCAGCCCTCAATCCCTTGCTCTAATTAGTCCTGCATGTCAAAACCCTTTACTATTGACAGCGCATTAAGACAGAAGTGAGGAACGAACACTTTGTTGTTAATCTTGCATTATTCAAGACAAATTAATGTTTCCTGGAAAACTGTCTCGCAGCCAAAACAAGACAGCAGTAATTGGTCTAATGACTTTTAAAAAAATCTGAAAATGCAGTTTTATAAATGTGTCTAACTAAATTGAAGAGTGCAAGGGAGACTTGAAAATAGAGGCTCAAGGAAGTTCGTTGCTGAGCAGACTCGGATTGCATCACTAAGTTTTTAATTAACTTGCCCAAGACACACAATAACCACGAGGAAATATTCTAGACAAAACAATTCAACAATTCCCAAGGATTGCATTTAAATAGTTTTTTAAAAAAGGATTGACATTTCCAATAGTTCTGATTTTGGCTGCCGACTTCTGATTTGCAAGTTTTCGTGGACTACTTTTTGTGCGTAAGTAAGCATTGCACAAGAACAGAATGGTGTCACCCACGGTGGGGTAATCCAATGGCTAAAGTGGTCTGGCCCAGTGCCCCATACTGTATGCTGAGGTGGACGGAACGAAAATGTGGACAACACATTAACAGAGCAATTGGTGAAATGAAATGGTTGAAAGGTCCTACTGGTAAGTGTATTATTTATACACATATATTTTTAGTAAAACGAAAAGGCATAAAAATATGAAGAAGCTCGATATCCTTGGGTTGTTCCTCTTCTTCGTGTAGTGGTTCTGTTCTATATTTGTCCGTTGATGAGCCAGATGCAAACAATTGGCTTAGAATGGGTCAAGGGGACATCGCATTCCTCTGACAAGCAATATGTAATTCTTTGGTGAACTACGATTTAAGGGGCATATCAGCAACAACCGGCGATAATTATCGCTAAGCGCACTTAGCGCTAGGATAATTATCGCCGGCTAGCGTGGATTTTTATCGCTGAGATAGCGTGCTATTAGCAATGCTTATCTCAAAAGCGATAAAAATCCTCATGCTAACTGCCTAACGTGAGATTATCGCTGGAAACCCAGCGATAATCTCACGCAATGTGGCATTAGCTTGTTGATAGGGCCCCACAAACTTAGCAATGATATCCACCTTCCATAGGATATCATGGCTAAGTCAGTCCTGAAGCAGGGGTTAGGAAAGTAGCGATAACAGGGGTTATCGCTACTTTTCTTGCCGCTATGCTTCATAGCGTGGGGCTTGATGATAGGAGAAATGTCACTTAGCGACATTTCTCCTGTCATGTCAGGACAGGAACGCCCGCTTTGCATCTCATTAGAGATGCAAAGCTGGGCGTTAGGAATTCCTACGCTAACGCACGTTTTCACGCGTTAGCGTGAGCTTGCTAATTAGGCGATAAAATTATCGCCGCTTTTCGGCCAAAAACGGCCGCAAAAGCGGTGATAATTCTATCGCCTCGCCTTATTGATATGCCCCCACATTTCTGCTTCCTCCCATTATTTCTTTTCTGGTATCTTCCCTCTGAATCTCGGAGGCCTCAGCTTCTTTCCATGACAGTGCAGCATCAACAGAGCCAAATCTAACATTTGCAGTCCACATTTACTAAAGGAGGACGTGGCCCGAAACCCCACAGACAAGTCTGTGTGTTATTAGTTCTTGCTCTCCCCATTAGCTTAGTCAATGGTGTCAGCCTGATTTTCCAAAAGGCTTTCAGCTCGAGATACCCTGCCGCTATGTGCAATTTGAGAAAAAAGTCTAACTTTACGACTTTTGGTATTCACAGAGTTCATTTACGAGTCGTATCTTTAAGTCGGCAGTTGGGCTGGAATCTGTGGTGTGGCTTTACTCTCTGCACCCGGCCCTTACTCTCCGTCTCGGGCCAGAAGACGTGTAAGCAATGGGCCGGAATGCAAGTTTTACAAAAAGGAATATTAGTAATGTATGCTAAATGGTAGAGGAGGTCATGAAAATCAGTTTGGGAAGGGAAAATGGTTTAGCTGGACACTACATCATATCCCAGAAACGTTTGCTCCTTTGCTTCATGGTGCACGCAGTCCAAAATTTGTGCTTCCCTCAGTGTTCCTTGTAGAGTCAGCAATATAGTCAACACTAAGAGGGGCGCAAGGTCCCCATTTGTGTTGACTAAGGTGTTAAATTATGTTCATTTCAATACCAATGGAAATAGTGAAGTAGCAGAAAACTGCTAATATATTTCTTTCACTCAAAGCAGAGAAAGCGTTTGATTAGATGGATTGGAGCAACCTGTTTAAAGTACTGGATAAGACAAGAATGTGGCCATCTATTAACACGTGTATTAATTCCAATTTCATTCACCTACAAGCTAAATAAACTTTAAATCAACAGTCACCGCTCCAAACCAATGCTATTTACTCTGAGCACCAGAACACATAAAAATATACAACAATAATTAAAGCACCAGAAGAACAACAGCTCGCGACAAAGTGGTAGTTTTGTGGATGACATATAATGCTCCCTGACAGACCTTGAGAGGTTAGTATCCAGACTAATGGACTTGTTAGATGATGCCAGAATGGGCCTCGGTTTGAACAGGGATTTGTGGGAAGAGCAGCCCCAAAGAAAGGGACTGTAATGGGCTGATGGGCCAATAAAAATACCTGGGTATTAACCTTCTCAGCGAGACTAAAGTTGCTATTCCTGGCCCTATTAAAACTCTCCAAAGACCTGCACTAATTGAGAGGAAAGGAAATCTTTTGGGTCTCCGTAGGCACTTGTACAAGTACTGCCATTAGGAATTGCTTATCCTATATTGAATGCAATACAGAAAAGAAATGATTCCTTTGCTTGGTATACAGGTTAAAGTAAAAAGATCAACCCTATAGGGCCTTATTACGAGTACGGTGGTCCACAAGATCGCCGTACTCGCAGTGGCAGTTTGGCGACTCCCACCACTGCGGGTCCGCCTGCAGTATTCAGAGTGTGGCGGTCGGACTGCCACAGGACCACCAGGTCTGCTGGGCATACAGGATCTTGCGGCGGTAGCGCAGCAGAAGGGGGCAGCTATATGTTGGTGGTGCCGCTGCAGCACTACCGTGCATAATACAAGCTGCCTATCCACCGCCTCTTGTGCCCTCCATGAAAAGGGTGGCAAAGAGGCAACTAAGGGGGCCCTAAGAGAGCCCCCCTACTGCTCCTGGGCCTGGGAGTGCATGTGGGGGGACACATGTTGTGCCCCCCTGGAATTGCACTCAGTTCATGCATGGAGCAGCTTGCATAGCACACCGTTCAGGAAAGTGCTGCCGGAGATGACACAGCAGCGTCTGCAGTTAAGGCTCATTTAATGAGCCTTATGCAGCCTCCGCCATGAGACTGTCGCAGCACCACCCACCTGCCCCAGATTACAGTTGTAATCCGACAGGCAGGCGCTCAATGGGCTTGATGGTCCTGCTGTCGGAGAGGTGATGGCAAGCCGACAGGAGTACCACCAGACTCGCAATAAGGTTTATGCTTTCCATGCACAGAAAAATATATTTGAGTGAGCCGCCTAATTCTGCCCGGATCTGGAATGAACTTGCTTAAATCCAGTGCAACCATCGGTCCTCCTTGAGCAAGAATACTCAAATGTACTACTTTATCATGTTCTGTGGCTGCCCAATAGAGAAAGAATATTCATGGGAACCCACACAAATGTGTCAACAATATTTTTGCACCACTGGGATAGAATTAACCTGAGTGCCGCACCTCACATCTAACCTATCCCTATTAACCCTTGTAACATAAAATCCTGACTCACCCCTCCCAGAATATTAGACAATGGTTTTAAAATGTTGAAGAGCCTCATTTATGTTATGGGATGTGTTTGAAGAGGGCCAGGGGAGGGACTGCTACTCTTGCTTTTCTCTTTTCCATATCATTCCCTTAAACAATTATCACTTACTCCAAATACAACATTAGGCTAGACCACCTGAAAAAAGGAGGCAGGTGGAGGGAACTTACATATATTGGGGAGCTATTATGGTTAAGTAGAACTAAGACAGTCGTATTTCACTGAACTCTTCAGGAACCCTTAAATACAAAGACAAATAGCAAGAAGAACAGGAATTTGCTATCCCAGAAAATGCATGATGCATCATGTGGATTATGGCCGTCAAAACTCCATATGCATTAAATACAAAGAGAATATGTTTAAGATTCTAACAAGATGGTATATCACTCTGGTATGATTAAAAGCAGGAAGAAGCTTAAAGTGGGGGCATATAGTGCAAGAGCTCTTTCATGAGTACCTCCAAACTCAGTGTCATAGAGAGTTTGCCATCCGTAATGATGGTGAGGCAAGTGCTTCAGACATTATGGACGCATTTGGGGAAATGTCTACTGCTATAGGGAAGTTATGACAGGCCCCAGGTTGAGGCCGCAAGCAGTTAGGCCCAAGATGGTTCGATTTGGCGTGTTCCCACGCTTCCAGGACCCTGAGAAAGGCTCTGGGAGAAAGGCCGCGGTACCAGGTGGCAGTTTAAGGACTACGAAGAGCATATAAGGATGCTTTAGCTACCCGCAAGTCTGCCCTGAAGGGGGAGGCATGGTCTGATTTAGTCGAGGCTAGCACATTGCGCAATAGCTCAAAGTTCTGGGGCGTCGTTAATAGTGCCTTTCTATCTGGGGATAATGGTACCTATTTGGATGCCCACATTACAGAGGACGACTGGGTACACCAATTTGAGGGCATTTTTCGGTCGGATAGCCTGCTAATACAGAGGGAGGAAAGGGAAGTAGACAAGGCTGACCTTGTTTTTAAACTGCAGGAGGTGAGGGCTGGTATTCTAGGATTGTCTAAAAATAAGGCCCCTGGGCCTGACGGGATCCCGGCTGATCTCTACATCACCCATGTAGACACCTGGACACCGGTTCTCACATCTGTCATTAATGCTGCTATCTAGGTCAGTCTCCCAGACTCTTGGGCCTTGTCGATCATTGTCCCGATTTTCAAAAAGGGAGACCGGGACAGTACTCTTTGCTACAGGCCCATTTCTCTTCTGGACTCTGTGGTAAAGGTGGTGGGTCGGATTGTTCTGGGTAGACTTGTATCTTGGCCGATGAAAATAACTTTTTAAGTGACATTCAATATGGCTTCCGCCCAGGCCGTTCCACGTGGAACAATGTTTAAATATGTACATGGTTCTGACTAAGTATACTGTGGTGCATTCCATGACCATATACAAAGCCTTCATGGATCTATCCCAAGCATTCGATAGTGTCAATAGCTCTAAGCTATGCCAGTTGATGTATACCATTGGCAGTGATAGTAACATTATCTTATTTCTCAAGGACCTTTATCGAGACTCAAGGGCGGCTGTTCGCTATACAAAAGACACAAAAGTGACCCGGCAAATAAACATTAAGAGAGGGATGCGTCAGGGGTGTTGCAGGGATTCTGCTTATACACAGAACTATGCGTAGAACCCCAGGACCTCAGTGAATTGTGGTGTACCAGAAACTCACCTCAGAACCCAGAACCCAGTATCCGGCTAGCATAAGTGTCCCATTCGTTATCCGAGATTTAGCCCAGAACAAGCGACTCAGTGTACTCTCAGGAATGGTGGGAATCGGAAATACCTGTTCGTATATTATTCTCACATCAGTCCACAACAAGAATAAACAGAGACACGGTGAAAATAAAAAGAGTTTATTTTTATAGACCACGTGTCCTAAGATGCAGTACTTTGGCTAATACAAGCAGACAAAAGATTATAATCAAAACCATCAGCATCGTTACAATACCATAGAATATAAAGGGAGTGATCATGTTATAAATGACAGTGGATACTACCACCTTCCCTTAACTAAGAAGCTAATATTCTTATTATGCTAATAAAAGGTCTCTTAGGCTTGAATAGGGGACCCCATACCTCACAGATCAGCCTAGTGAAATCACATCACAGGAGCATCAGAAGTCTTCTCGCAATAGTGGGTCGATCCACCTAGAGTGGAAAACATGCATTGTCTAACGACCCAGACTGTTTGTTACACCATGTACAGACCAAGGTCGCTGCGCAGAGCTCGGGATGGTAACAACAGATTGCTCTCGTGTGAGGCAAAGCGCGAATCAGCAGTTTGTTTAAACAATAACATGTAGACGCAGTGTCGTGCGCAAAAGCAGCAAGATGGCTTTCTAACATCTAACGTGGTTATGCTAACTTAACAATGTATGTACGTATTAAGGGATTCCTTACTACATGCCCCCTTGATCGAAGCACTAACCAGTAGGGAAGAATTGAGAGAACGCAGAGTTCAAATTCGACAGAGCAGAACAAGGCGTATTCAATTTGAAACCAAGTATCGGTTCAGATAAAGTTCGAAAAAGAAAAAAGAAAAGGGAGAAAAAAAAAAAACCTCAAAAAGGGAAAGGAAAAAAATGAAAAATGCTGCTTTGGCCAGCAATCCAAAGTCACAGGTAATGTTCAAGACATGGGAGAAAAAACATAGTGGATGACAGTTCACTCAATCCATGAACGTGTATGCAGCATACGTAGCAACTGCTTCCAACAGGAAATCACTGGCACGGCCACTAAAAGTTTCAGCCATCCAGTTAATCCAAGAAAAGGAACATACATGTTCTTCAATAAGCGGAGCCTCTAGCACCATCAGAGGGCAACCGACGTGTTCCTCCAGATAACTCATATCCAAGAAGTCATAGGCAGCCCTTGCGATGTCCCAATTACCCAGGATACCATGCGCCGCACCACAGGCCATAATCCGAACACCAGAACAGGCAAACTCGTGAGACACTAAGGGCCTCATCAGTCGATCATAATCCGGCACCGGAGACACCGTGTTGGTTAAGCACAAATCCAGAGGCCATTCAAAGGGACAATCTAGGCAGTGAAAGACAGGTTGCACGCAGGTAAAGTAGGAATACCGGAAGGATAATCCATATGCCAGGCTCAAAGTTGCCAATGGCAGGGCACCATAATATTCAAGCATCCTGTCACGAAGAAGATGCAGACGGGGCAGGTCGTCGTGAGGCACAGGAAGAGCAGCCATTTCGTAGTATGAAAAGTAAAAGTAGCACACCTGCCACCAGCGCCAGAATCAGCCGGACACCGCCAAAGACGCTCGAAAAAATAGAATGAAAAAATGCCGGAATCACACCAAAAATAGTTTGGAAGGAGGTCACGAGGCCTGAGCCTACAAGTTTAAAAAAATGAGCCAGGCCAGTTGTGGACGAGGCATTGAAGATTGTTTGGATCAAAGCTCCAAAATGCAGGGGGAGGTCAGTATTCAAAAGCGCCTGTACCTCAGTGCGCGTATTTGCCACGCGAAGGACAAATGTTTCTCGGGAGGAAGTCAATGGCACCTCCTTTTGGGACAATAGAGCTCTTATTCTGCTCATCTTGTTGAACTCTGCTTTCAAGGTCGGAATCGAAGGCCAGATGGAAACATCCAGCCGCCCATGCGGGGGAGGAAATAGAACATTATTGCAGCAGACTACTCTCTGCGATGCAGTTACTATATATGGGATCCCCACTAACATCCCGCAGCAAGCTTCATTATTCAAAATTAAATAACTACCGTTTGCAAGCAGCGTGGAAGATGGTGTAATCACTGGCACTGGGATACCTTTGAGGACGCAGGCCAAATTCGGGGCGTGTACATTGCATGCACCGTGTAACTGAATGTGCCTACATACTACAGAATGATCAGGTGTCGAGGTACACTCCTCACCTTTCAGGTAAACCTCTGTACCATCTCTCGTACATCTATACGTAAAAGGGAGAGACCAAACCTCATGTAGGAACGCGGTACCCAGCTGTTCATATCTACCCAGAGCATAGTGTTTCATGCATGACGTAAACGTAAAAAGCGCGAAAGGGAGTGTGATCAACCCATGTACTAACCACACGGCTGAATTCAATTCCGCCACAGAGAAAGGTAATGGCTCCAATTTTTCAATGTGTAACAATGAATATGTAGCATCTTTCATGGACATGAACTGCTGCTTTACAGTAAGGTTAAAGGGAAGGAATAATGATGTCGTATTCAGGTAGTCCCAGGGGACCTTTCCCGCCTTTAACGTTTGTAATGTCCATGCAAACTGCATAACAGAACGCAACTGGTTTTGACCATGATACAATACAGACATATCATCATGTACAATATCAACAATTGAAGAAACAATATTGTCTAATGTATAAATTCTGGAAGAAAGTGTGTTAATGCTGTTATCTATAACGGCCAAGACCTTTTCCATATTTGCTTGATCAATGGCCCTCAATCTTGAAGCCGCCTCAATTTGCGACAATTTCCATACTTCGTTGTAAATAGCATACGCCCACCTCTTGGATCTGCCACCCACAGGACCTTTAACAAAATCATTCAAATCTATTTTGTCATGTAATTTTGATAAATGAACTTTGACAGATGCCAAGGTGGAATGTCGCAGCCAGGATTGACATAATTTCCCTACAGAGTATGTAGTTACTGTATGAGAGGACTCAAACCGAGGGTCCACGCGCTGCCGCGTATACCCCGGTGTCAGACCTAGAAAACGACGTTGACAGGCATCCGAACTGCTTTGCCAAATTAACCATCCCTCACTACTAAATTTCGAAATATTGAAAGATGCATTAGAGACTAATGACTGCAAAGCAGGAAGGGACAGATCTGTGTGATTATCCCAATTTGGGTAAGCGCCCAGATCTGGAACAGAAAGGAAATTTAGTTTTTTAGAAGTGGCCAATCCGAAACAGGTGGTCTGGAAGATGGTTGAATTTAAAAACAACATATGATTTGGTACAAGACAGGCACGATGTAAAGCTTCAGTTCCCTGAACCTGCCATGGTTTGGAACCCCAAACCGATTTAAGATCAATAGTAGCCTTCCACAGATCATAACCTTTGATTGACAACTCATCCATAAAGGACTTAGAATATAGTAATTTGGTGTGTGTCAGTCTAACCTTCGAGGCAGACTCAGACATCACTTTAAAATAAAAAGATGCTGGGCTGGAAACACTGAAATCAGTAAAATAAGTATACTTATCAACTAATGTAGGTGAACTGCCTAAAGATGGGGTGGGACCGTGTTCCCATTGGGTAAAATTTACAAAATTTCGAAATGTATTCGCTTTATGCAGGAAGTGATTGCCATAATGCTGAAAACAATACTGTTCTGCATAGTTAGCCGCATTTTCATATAAATCTTCTGCATCAAAAGTGGCATAATATTTCAAATCAGAAAACAGTGCTTCAATGGCATGAACATCCCAATCATCAGAACGTATGTTCTGCTTAACCACATCACCCATAGAAACACGAAATACATTAGGTACATTGATGACCTCTGTAGGACCATGAATTTGGAATTTAACAGCATCCCACGCAATTCCATCCAAAACGGGCCAGGCAGTAATATTCACAAAAGTCTGGTCCCTTTTCATGATGTGGGACGAGGAGTGGGGGGCCAAAGTTCCATTGATAAGTCTAATTGTAGATCTCTCTTTGAGATAGTGGCCATTCACCAGACAGTAAAATACTATTACAAATCCAATGGACATAAACAAAAAAATACTTATAAGCACCAGCCAGATGTATGTCCAAGGGGGAATCAAAAAATGTCTTTTGAACCAACTAGCAAAAATAGCAATGTTTGAAGGGGAAGTAGAAGGCAATGAGTTAGTGTCAAAGGAGAAACGTGACTGGTTAACCGCCGTAGATTGTAAAACAGGCGAGTGACCATTTGTAGGATAAGCATACTCAGTCTCTTCGGGCAGACCACCAGCCGGCGGTATTAACAAGGGAACAGTAACTGACTGCATCTCGATGGCAACATCAGACACGGTGGTAGAAGCAGGAACCAACACTGAATTTCTTTGCATCGTCTGGCATGAAACTGCTGGAGTCAGACTAAGAAGTATCGGCCACTCGCTGAAGTTTGACACTGTCAATAGAGATGTACCTGTTTTCTTTGCGACCAGGAAGTGGAGGTAAAATGACTGTTCTTGTACCCTGCACTCCAAGCACTGGAACTGGTGCACGATAAGAGGGGCCGAACTCCTTCTTGTTCTCCACCTTCTCACGGACCAGGTCTCCAACTCGGGGTAGCCAGCCGACTACCGGAATCTGAAGCTCAGCCTCAGACGTGGAGGGCAAGTGTTCCTTCGATAGAGTGTCTCTGGCTTCTTGTAGGGTCTGCAAAACAGCACAGTGATCATCTACGTCAAAGGGTGCGGTCGACGCCGCCATGTCTAGACCATCAAGGTCTGGGACAAACATTCTGATTCCGAAGAGCATCATGTATGGGGTCCGCCCACCCAGAGACCTTCTAGGGAGATTATTAAGTGCACGTTGGACGTTATACAAGTGGGCTAGCCAATTCCGGCCTGTGCCTAAAACCCGTGCTGTCAAAGATTGCTTTAAGTCACGGTTCATTCACTCCACCACACTATTACCCTCAGGTCGGTAGGGGGACGAAAATTTGACTTGGACCCCCAAATTTCTCATAGCCTCCTTGTAAGCCTTAGAGGCGAACGCAGGGCCCTGATCAGAATGGAAGGTACCACACGCAAAAGTTCCCACAAAGACACGCAAATCCCTGATGACAGTCCGTGAATCAGCACTCCTTTGTGGCCATACCCAAAGAAAACGTGTGCACGAATCCACTGCAACCAAGATATACTTGTACGCAGTATCAGAAGAAAAAGGACCGCAGTGATCTAGATAAACACAACCAAATGGTTTATTAGATATGTACAACTGTGTTTGTGGTGGGCGCGCAACAGTGGAAGGTTTAATCTGTTGGCAAATGTCACAATCAAGAACATAAGCGCGCGCTTGTTTGTATAAACCAAACCACCAATAACGTTGTTGTAACAGAGATATAGTAGCGGACATGCCGGCGTGGGCAGATGCCAACCCCTTGTGCGCTGCTAGTATCAGAGATGGTCTGCAGTCCGCGTTGGGAATAATTCTGTCACCAACGTCGTTAATCCTCACTAACGAGAAGGAAAACCCTTCGGGTAATCACTTCCCTTCTCTGTAGCAGCAATAGCTGCCAAGATGTCATCATCAATCTTACTTTTAGATCTTGTAACTGCTGCCACTAAGTATGTAGCCACTGCGGTTTTTGCTGCCTCATCAGCCAAGCTGTTACCGACAGCAGAAGTGTAAATTGTCATTGTAGGACTGGACACAATAAAAGGAGTCACTTATTATAAGAGTAGTGACTCGGGGATCAGCAAACTCCAGTGCAAGCACCAGAGCCCGGAGCTCCGCCAATTGCGCGGTACAATCACCCAATGACTGCGTATGCACGGCATCAGATTGGAATTCACCATTTACGAATGTACCCACGACAATTGCGCAAGCCGCAGAATAAGCATGCTTCGATCCAATCGCCGGCTGCGCCGAGCCGTCAGTGTATATGACACAATGGTATTCTTCGAGCGGGCGCAAAGACAGAGGAGCTGGATGAACAAATTCATACTGTAAGTACTCCTGAGTCTGTAAAGAAGCGTCAAAGATATAAGTGACATCTGGTGATGTCAGAGTCGTGGCCCATTGTATCCACCGTGGATGCAAAGCTTTAGAATTTGGTACACTTGCTTTTGTCACTGCCTCTAGGGCCGGATACGGTGTTACAACCAGTATCTGTTTTCCATGTGACAGTGCGCGTTCCTTAAGGATTGCCATCTGTACTGCCGTCAGAACTTTCTCGACAGTGGAAAAACGCAACTCAGCAGAGGTGTACAAGTGTGATTTATACGCAATGGGGACTGTATCGCCCTCATTGAACGTCAAGTACGTGAAACCCATTGCGCCTGGTACTATTCTTATGACCAGGTGAGTGCGATTATCACGCGTCAATAAGTATTGTGAAGCAAGAAGATCAGCCTGTAAAGACTGGAGAATAGCAGAATGTTCCAGCTGCCAGCTAGACTTCGAAAAAGAAGGTTGTACCAAGGCGTAAAGCGGCTTGATACGCTGGGCATAATCAGGAATATACGTACGTCCGAAATTCAGAAAGCCCAGCAAAGATTGTAATTTTTTCAGTGTTGTAGGAGCACGCAAGCATGCGCACTTCTCCAGAAAGTGAGGAGCCAATCCCTTACCCTCATTGTTGAGCTCGTTGCCCAAAAACAACACTGTATATTCCGTGATGTGAGACTTCGCAAAATTAAATTTGTAGCCATAATCCGCAAAACTCACAATAATATTGTCGACTCGAGACAGATGTGGCATCAGCTCATCATCCGTGAGGTAGATATCATCAACATAGGAGTATGCGTCGGGGTCAGTTCTTTCTAAGAGAGAGACCACGCGAGCGGCAAAGACGCCAGGGCTGTTTTTATAGCCCATGGCTAATCTTGTGAACTGTTTTTGTTTGCCGCCCGAAGTAAACGCCGTCCACTGGCTACTCAGTGTGGACAGGTTATGGCTAAAAAAGCCATTGGAGATGTCAAGTGTTGTTTTAAATCTGTTACGCACGAGACTGTCGACAAGAGCCGAGCTGTGAGTATTTTGTACCGCGCAGGTCCGGCAATGCGAATTTAAGTGCCGGTAATCCAAAACTAAACGGTACGACCCGTCAGGCTTCGTCACAGTGAATAAAGGGTTATTCATAGGGGACACACAAGTTTCAATAACACCCTGATATTCCAATTGTTCAAGGATTGCAGCGACGTGCGGTCTAGCTTCACGACGCATAGGATATTGGGGCTGTGGCTGGGGCATAGACCGCAATGGAATCTCATGGCAGGGGGACAGCCGGTCCCATCCCACCTGAGTACGATACAATGCCGGCGCTAGCGCCAGTGCCCACTCCTCAGCGTACACTTCAGCCTGGTCCTTAGGCACTGTGTGCGCAAAGGACGGGAGGATTACCGCCTCCCCTCTAGGAGCTTCTAAAATGAAAGCTGGGGGCCAATCTGCCTCCGCTAGGAGGATATCATAGGTGGTAGTCAGATTATCCCAAAAAATCCCCTTTATTGTACGTTGTATGTCACCCTCAATTAGTAAGACTATTTCGTAAAGTCTGTCAGGAGTAGCCACTCTGGTGTCAGCTGTTTCAACAGTAACCAAGATATCAGTTGCTGTCGCCGCCAGAAATGGACGCAGAGCTTGACGGACTATGGTAATTTCCGCTGCGCTGTCCAGTAGCGTCAGCGCCCATGTCCGGTTCCGAAGCTGTGTCCGCACTATCTGAGGCATACCTTGCCGTCAGAGCAGCCACTATCTTCTTCTGAAACGGGGGTCTTTGTCGTGCGAATTCGTCCAGCTTGCCTTTACCCTCAGTCTGTCGGGGTTGGTCACGTGTTTGTGGAGCAGCCCGACCTTTGCCACCGCCTCCGCCACCGGACTGTGAAGCCGATGTTTCCTGTGAAGAACGAGGAGAACGTTGTTCAGAAACCTGAAATCTATCAGAAGACTTAATAGTAGCACGATCACGCAGATCATAAGTGCGCTCACTACCTGACTGAACGGGAGAGGCAGGCCGAGACCCCTGTTTCTGCTGCTGCTTTCCCTGTTGTTTTGACCGCCAACTCTGTTTCGGAAAGTTTGGACGGTCATCCTTACCGGAGGCTTCTGCCTTACCCTGCTGCTTAATTTCGGGAGTTTTGATCACAGGTCTAACTCCTAAAGAGCTACGACCCAAATCTCTGTATGCCGTCGAGATTATTTTCGCGAACTCCCGCGGCTTATCCTCATCAGCAACTTTCTTCAGTTCATTACGAACTTGGAACTGCATAGCATCACCCTTAAGGTTACACACTACCATGGTAGCCACCAGGTCAAACTGTCCGAGGAGCCGCATGCCTAATTCAATCGCAGACTCCGCACCGTGGTTATCTTGAACACGTTTAATAACGGAGGGCAGCACCGACATAGACGGAGTGCCAAAGCACTGCGAGCACGTCGCTGCAAAGACCTTGCCCCAGTTTACACAATCATCAATGTCGGGGACCAAGTCTTTAGGCAAACTAATGGTAAGGATCCTGTGTTTCTCCACAGGAGTGGTATTCGGATAAACCGCTTCTATTTGGTCAAATTTTTCAGCAAGCCAAAAAGGGAAATCTTCCCTACTTTGGGGGCGCCTGCCCATAACAGAATTAACCATAACAGGACTAATGACCACCGCGTGGTGGTCAGTAGGCTGCCCCGCAACAGCAGGTGCTCCCGCCTGCACATTGCGTGACACGTACTGTACCAAAGCCCTATGTACTGTAATAAGTGGCTTTCTAACATCTAACGTGGTTATGCTAACTTAACAATGTATGTACGTATTAAGGGATTCCTTACTACAGGGGGGCATACTAGCACCCTTCCTTTTTTACATATATTAACTCTCTAGAGAAGGCCCTTTTGGCCACAAAAGCCGATTGTCCCAAGTAGGCAAGCGCAGTCTGCCAGTCCTACTATATGGGGATGACGCGGTCCTCATGGCGAGGACAGCGAGGGGCCTACAACTTTTATTGAGTTCTTTTACT
Source organism: Triturus cristatus (assembly GCF_964204655.1). Lineage (NCBI taxonomy): Eukaryota > Metazoa > Chordata > Amphibia > Caudata > Salamandridae > Triturus > Triturus cristatus. The sequence goes on along the minus strand of NC_140589.1, from coordinate 567,818,218 downwards.
CACTTTATGGAGGACCTGGACCTGACGGTTCATCACTCAAAATCGTTTATTATGCAGGTAGGACCTCATACAGCAAAGCAGTTTACCTTTAGGCTAGGATCATCACCAATACCCAAGACTAACGTCTTTTCCTATTTGGGGGTTTTGTTCGATGACACCTAGAGCTGGTCCCCCTTGATTACTCGGAAGAAAGGGGAACTAGTGAAATCCTCTGCAGCTGTTGTAACTTTGCCATCAGAGTGGGAGGGAAATCAATAGGGGCACTCCTGAAGATTTACCAAGTAAAATGTATTTCAGAGGCCAGTTACAGGTGCGAGATCTGGAGCCATTTTGGGGTCGGGCCCTGCAAATCACCGAAAACTCTTTCCTGCGATGGGCCCTTTCTGTGCCGCAAAGTATTTCTTCATACATTGTGCATGAAGAACTTGGGATGCCTTTCTTCTCAGATGAATTGGCTTTTCGGCCCCTGGCATTATGGATCAGGATTTGGGTCAAGCAGGAAAATACACTTAGCAAACACATCTTAAAGGACTGTCTTTCGCTTGACCATCTTTCGCGTATTCGATGGCTTCAATACATAAGAGTAGGCCTTTTGAGGCTAGGCAGAGCAGAACTATTCACTAATCCGGAGAGTATATGTAAGAGAGACTATGCATGGGCCAAAGAGGGTTTTTCCAGAAGGAGCCGTTGCGAAAGAGAGGACGGAGAGGTGTGCAAGTCCAGTGTGCGTAGGCACATTATGTTAAAAAAACACTCAGAACCATATCTTTTAGGGCTCAAAAGCATTTACGATCGTTTTTTATTGACGCGGTTTCGTATTGATCTTTTCCACTATCTCTTGGCTCCCACAGAGGTCAGTGTTTCATGCCCTGTGGCTGCGACGGAGAGTCTCCTCAGGACATGATGCACTTTTTAATGTTCTGCAGTTTTTATGATCTTCCCAGAAAATTATTTATTATCCCTATTCTGAAAAAGGCTGGTTCAGGAGGGTTAGACCAGCTTTTATCTTTTTGCAACCTCTTTCTACAGATACTGTTTTGTACACTCTTAATTTTTTAAGGGCAGCCCTAAGACTCAGGTCAAGTTGTGATTAATTTCTGCACTGTAATCTATGTATTTTAATTATAAACCCAGTGTAATTTGATGTATCAACAGTTGTTAACCTGTATTGTGGAACACATTTTTAATCATGTTTGTTTGACTTTTATGGTTTTTCTCATAAAACCGAATAAAGTTTGTTGATGATGATGATTAAAAGCAATGTTTGGCAGTCTCAAGGGCATTCAGGAAGGGATGTGGCCACAGTGGTATCCCGGCACACATGTGGTGTTCATGTCCAAATATTCAAGACTTTTTGGATAAAAAACTCATAGAAATAACTGGCTTGGTGAGCGTGACCAAACCACATGACACTCTGGTGCTGTTATTTTACCGTACCCGTGAAGAAGGGGAATATACTTTACAGTCCAAATTGAGTTGCTTGATAATTTTCCTGCTCCTGGAAGCTGGAATTTCTATTGCATATGTATGGAAGTTCCCTGAGGCACCTTCCCTACAACTGTGATGGCCCAAACTCTGGAACCAATTGGCATTGGTGACTGGACTGCATGGCTCCATGACAAAATTGAGAAGTTTAATTCAATATCTTTTTTTCTCTGACATGGGTGGTCTGATCCTACCTGATCAGAAGGCCTGTCCTCCTCAAAAACCCCACAAACCAGGTGCATTCATTACATTACCCAATTAGCCAAGTGCCATGGTACCATGTTACATGGTCCACATATCTCTTGGCTGAAACAATTTGCTAAATATGTCAAAACAAATGTATAATCTTGTCTCATTGAGATTGCATCTCTATGCTCTTATGAAAATAGGTTTTTGTCTGACTGCTCCCCTTCCTCTTACCTCCTTTTCTTCCCATTTCAGTTGTCCTATGCGTTTGGGGGTCTTCTTCTTCCAAATGTTCTTGGTTTGATTTCGGAATTGAAGAGGAAAGAAAAATAAAAGGCTTAAGAAAATAAATTATATAGTAGAGAACATGGTTTACTCATCATCATGCAGATTATTAGATCACAGAAACTCATAGCACTGTGATTTTTATGGAGTGATCCAGCTGATAACCAATTTGTGAAAGAATTAATGCATTGTGAACATTATAAGAAAGGAACAATTTTCAATAATTTATTTACGGTAGAGATATAATAGGATGTAGATAGAATCAACCGATGCATCTAGTGTGGGTTGTTTTAGCAATGCGATCTCAGTAGACTTGAAAAATAATTGAAAACCTAAGATATATGTTAAGAAGCCTGCCCGGTATGAAAGCATAAGTTCGGAAGTGGATACTGTACAATAATCGTTAGAGATTCTAGAGAGTCCTAGATAATTCTTATGTTTTTTCAAATAAAGGCATTCTGCTTTAGTGAAGTTCTCAGTGAAGTAAAAGTTAATCACCATTACTGCTCTGCCTTTTTTGTTGCACAGTATTTAGCGGATGCATCTGTTTCCAAATCACTTAGTGAAAGAGCGGGTCAGAGCTGTGTGATTTCAGCTCCAGTGTAAATATATCTCCTCAATTTACCCCTGAGTCATATAATTGGCTACATTGAGTTCAGTGTCATATATATGGGTGTATTTCACACTTGTGCAGTCACAATATACACATCTGTTTCGACACATATCCACTGCCATCAGGAAAAATGCTGCTGGGCCAGCGGTGACATCGTGATATGACAGGCGGAAGACTGCCGACTCAGTGGTCTTCTTGGGACCACTGCAGCAGCGGTGCGGCAGAGGGACTGACAAAATTGTAATCAGCCCCTTAGTTTAATTCCAAACATTGCTCATTGTTGCATCTATTTTAATGCGAAAGAACCTTTGTGGCAATAATTTTCTATTGACTGATTTATTGAGACTGAATATATTATGCCTTCTATATTTCAATTTGATATTTTAATAAACCTTCTTGTTTTTCCTAATTTACTGAGCTTGAACTCCCTTTTTGAGTCAATTTTTTTTTTTTTTAGTGACAGAATATTTAATTACTGTTTTGAATCTTGCCTTTAGGGACACATTGTTTCATCTATCCTTAAGGACAACATCGTCCCTAACCCCAACACTCAACGTTTTGTCTCAATCATGCAGCTTATCAAAGAAATAGAACCAACAAAGGCATAGAAGAGTGGTGTTTCATGAGAATGACTGGTAGTTAGGTGGGTGGATCGAGCAGCACTTTTCACAGTGCAATCTTTTAACAGACTTTTTTTTTGTCATTCACCAATGCTGTTATAGAAGAGAGTGGGGTGGGTGCACTACTTCAATGAGAGCATTCTTTATCAAAGTGAATTCTAACACCTAAAAGTCAATAGCTAATGGTAGACTGATTTAAAATCTGAATTACACTTTTTAAAGGAACGGCTGAAGGAGACTCACTCAAACAAGATAATGGCCAAAGTGAGGGTTTGAATATCTCAAAGTCTCAATATATATATTGGTTTTGATTGGTCACATGGCACTTAGCAACAGTTAAAACTGTTTCTACTGTGACCTACAAAAGGTGCTAGAGCTTCACTTTTCACTAGTAGGACTAAAATTAATTGTCATGTAACGCTGTAGAGGCAAATGCACAACACACATTTCTATGAAATGAAACTATGTCAGTAGCAATAAAGTAATTTTCGTGTTTCTTCAAGTAACAATTTTTTCTAACATTCATATTCCACTATAAATCTCTCAAGTTAGTCTTTATGCTAATGGCACTATTTTCTTTGATCAACATTTGTGTTATTGGGGGTCGTGGTCTGGCCATGAGTAGGAGTAGCTGCTTGAATCTGGAGCTCTGCTGAGAGCCGAGCCCAGGATGGGCTCACTAGCCTGTCTCCCCACCTCGTCCATAGCACTCGAGGGCCAGCCCCAGCTTTCTGGTCGCTGTTGCCACAACCCGCCCATCCTGTTCCTGCCAGCTCCGTGCGGGGCTGCAGGACCTAGAGGCAGGTGAGAAGACTCAGCCCCCAGCACTGCAGCCTCGCCTCTCCTGCTGGAGTGGCCTGCTGCTGCTGGTGGCTCTCCCCCACCAGAGGCCCGACCCACACAAGAGAAGGCCTGCTGGTCCTAGAGCCTGCCACACTGCTTTGGCCCACAGTGCTACGACACACCTCAAGCTACACTGCCATGAACAGCGGTGGTGATGGCAGCTCGGCTCCACTGGTGGCCCTGGCGCACTTCCGAGGAGGCCCATGGGCCTAGATGCAGCCACAGCACTCTGGGTAACAGGCCCATAATGCCCGGCTCCTGCTCTGCCTTGGATGGCAGCAGTGGCATTGCGGCAAGGCGGGGGCCTAACAATCAGCCCCCCACTAATAACAACTCACGCTGGGCCCAGATCAGTGAGAAGCTGATGGACCTAGGGCCTGAAGTGGAGCCTCGTCCCATAAAGTTGCGGCACCTTTGGTGCGAGTCTCCCCATTCCTGCACCGCTGTGGACAGCAGTGGTGATGTTTGTGGCAAGGCGGGAGCCTAACACTCAGCTCCGTACCCCACACTCTACAACTCACACAGGGCCCAAAAAGCAGGGGCTGATGGACCTAGGGACTGAAGAGGAGCATGGGCCCACAGCATTGCGGCCCCTTTGGTGCGAGTTGCCCCTGCCGGGTACTTGGCACGCCAGCTGACATCAGAGCCCACCCAGGCCCCTGTGCCTGCCAGACACACCATATGCATATGGGGCCCTGTCAGGCCTGTAAGTGACCACGCAGCCCTGGATGGCAGGGCTGCAGTGACCCCGACCTGCACTGTCTATGCGGGATGCCAACACTGTGTCATCATCTGGTGCCCACTGTGGTCTCTGCCACCCTGACTGTTGTGAGTGGCCTCCTGGTCTTCTTCTGCTGACCCTTGCTGCTCCTCAGAGCTTCTGCTACCACCACTTATGGTCTGCTTGTAAGGAGGGCAGTGCATCAGGCCTGGGGGCTTCTGGGACAATGGTACCCTCCACGTCTCAACCCGGATTGCTACCCTGCCCGAAAGGATCTTGCTGCAACGTCGGCCTCCAGGATTTTGGTCACAGACGACTGATGGTGAACAGACCCATAGCCGGCCCAGCACACTGGGGCTGGAATACTGCAGAATCATGACTTGCCAATGCAGATCTAGGTCACTCTCTCCAAAGCTCCGACATAGCCTCCAGGCCTTCATTACCCAAGCCGTAACACCCACGTGCACGGCGGCGGGCACTGACCTGGCCTTCTCGGCTGCTCTTGGGCCTACTGCACCGCAACGGGATCTGGGTGAATCTCCTTCGCCTCGTTAGGCACATGCGTGGTGGGGCCCACCGGTTGTACTCTACCCGACCACACCGTTGGCTTTGGTGCCACAGCACACTCTCTGGAATTTCCCCTGGGGTAGTAAAGACCTCCTAGCGGCCTGAGATCTGCACATACCTGACCTGCCTCAGTCAGCAGGCCATCCTCTGGTGCTCTCCCCTCATCACACATGCACGACTGCCGCTGGTCAGACTTTGTTGATCGGTGACACTGGTCTGTTGCCCACTGACAGACGATGCAGAACAGCAGCAACCATTCCGAATCTTAGCCTCTTTCCTTGGCTCGACAATGGGTGCACTGGGTGGCCCACAGTGGCTGTGTTTGAATGTGTCCTGGCAAAACCACGGGCAAACCTGCACAGTAACTCCTCTTCACTGAAGCTCTTAACCAGTCCCACACCACGGCTTCCCCGAAGGGGTCTACACCTCCTGAGACTGTCCTGCTCCAGTCTCCAGTGGTCACGGCCCAGGACACCACCATGCAGCATATACTGCAGGAAATATCAGCAGTGGGCATCGAATAGAAGGAATGGATGTGAACATATTTGCCATAGCAGCAGAGACAAAATTGATCCGGCTGAATAGTGCAGTATTTCAGACTCGTATGAACGGGCTCGATCAGTGGATCATGGTAATGGAGGGCAACCTAAATGTCCTGCCGGAAATGTACCAGAAACTCCTATTCCTCCACAGCAGGTTGATTCACCTTGAGGATCCCATCAGGCAGGGCAATGTCAATTTTTTGGGCTTTCCAGAATTGACCGAGGGTCCTGATGCCAAATCCTTTCTTAGGGACACCGTGCCCAAGCTCACAGGTCTTGTTTTTGACCCTCAGCTGGAGTTGCAATGTCCCCATTGTAGTGGCCTTCTGCCCCGGAACCCCTCAGCACATCCCCGGCCCCTCATCGCTTGTTTCTTGTCGGACTTCTCCAGGAAAACCAATGATCGCCATGTGCTTTTCTCTCCTTCCAGCCTGCCTTCACCAACTGGACATAAAGTATGGCCTCTTCGAACTCACCCGACCTTAGATCACCAAGGATTGCACTTCAAATGAATTCTTTGATCCAGAAGACCTGCAAGCTTTTCCTGGATAGACTTTCCACACAGGACATGGATACTTCCTCCTCCTCAGCCGAGACAACCCATCCCCCGGCTCCCTCTCTTGCCACTTCTGGTGAACGCTGGTGAACTGATAATGGATCCCACCATCAGGGCAGAGACCCAGACAGGGCGACCCGCTCCCATGGCAAAAGAGTACATGTTCTTCAAAAAGTGACAGTCCTCACCAAAGAACAGGACAGAGACAAATCACAATCTCTCTTGGAACCCCCTAAAGCTACCCTAGGGCATGTGATGCTGCCTTGCATTCAGCATAGCTGGACCTGTTGCTGCGAGATCGAAGGGATCAACAACCACCAGACGGTTGAGTATCACTATGCCTTGAACATTTGCATATTTGATTGTTTTGACTGTTATTATGCTTGCTATTCCTATTTCATACACGCTATGAGCTTTGGAACCCACTCTCATTCTGTCATGACCCTCCTCCACTTGTTACGCCGGGGGCGGGCAACAAGGGTCACCATCAAGACACTCCACCCATCGCCCCGTCCTCCTGATACCCTCTCAGGTTCAGCCCACCTCTAACACAGTGCACTCTGGCCCACCTTGACACCTCTCTGATGCCTACTGTAGGCTGGGCCTCCACACTTGACCGGCTGTTACTGGGCTCTCACAGATGTCGGGGACCGGGGAACCGCTTGCCTCTCCACCCCAAGACATTTAGCTGTCTGCTCCCCCCCTTAGATGATGCCCAGGACCCCCTCTCTACCACTCTCCGCACAATACAACCTCCGTGAACATCATATACCTCGGCCATCCATACCTACCCCCTCTTGTTCATCATCTACACTGCCCTGCCTCCCGGATGGGGTCCTATGGATGCACCGGCTCCGCAAGCTTAGACCCGAGGAACACAGATCAGAGTTCCCTGTGCTGTGCATCCCAACCTGCAGTTCTTAACGACTCCCATCCTCCCTGCCTTCCCCTTTCACCCTCCTACTACCTGCATTTTAGGCGATGGCGGCCATCCTTCTTCTCACACCAACTGGTGTTCTAGGGTATTCTCCCCTGCATGTCTGCTGAAATTCCCACCCTTTCCCTCACCCCTCCCTTCTCAGCTACCTGTTTCTCCCACCTGCCTTAGTCCTTCTCCCACCCTCTCATCCAGATCCGACCCCCTCCCAGTTCTTGCTCAAATACTTTAGCTTCTCTGTCATTAGAGCTGCCTCGCCACATTCCCTACTCTCCACGCACTCGAACATGCCCTAGCAACGCCTCTCCTTTTTTCTTTCTCTCTTTCCACATCTGGCTATCCAACCCCCTCCCCCGTGGCCCTACAAGGAAACAGGACCATGGACTGCCTGCGCCTGCCCTTGTTATGTGCGTTTCCAAATCCACTTTGCGTCCTCTCTTGGAATGTCTACATCCTCACGCACTATATCAAATAAAACAAAAATAGTACTCTCTTTTCTTCAGACGAAAAGGGCAGATGTGACTCTGTTACAAGAGACCAACCAGGATGCCCTGGAATCTGGCAAGCGGTGCCGAGATTGGGTGGGCAGGGTGATACACAGCAGTGTAGTGGCAGCAACATGCACTGACGGCGGGTCACCCCGCAAACGCTGAGTTGTGATCCTTATTCAAAAATCATTGCCCATCAATTTACAAAAACATGGTCCCACCCTGATGGCAGGTACGTTTTTACCAAACTGCATCTAGTGGACAGTTTCATTTGAGTGGGATCCATATACACACCGGCTGAGGCAAAGCGCTCCTTCTTCCTTCATTTGCACCGTTTATTCATAGAAATTGGGGCTTCGCAGTACTTTATCGGTGGAGAATGGAATCTGGACAGAACAGGTCCCCTGGATAAAAGCAATGATGCAGACAGGGCCCTGCTGGGTGACTTGGCTTTGGATCATGGATTGGCAGATAACTGGTGCCTCAGCCACACATCAGATACAGAGTAGTATTTATTTCCTCGGTCCATGGCACGCTCTCCAGATTGGAAAACTTCCTCATCTCCCAGAGAACCATGGCACTCGTCAAAGAGTCTCGGATCCTGGAGGTGGCATTAGCCGATCATTCCTTGGTCCGCCTGTCCCTCGATACGGCGTGGCCTCCCCGGGTTGCAAACCATGGTGCGTGAACATACAACGATACTGAACCCCTCAGGGCAAATCCCATCTGAAAGCTCATGTCTCCACATACCTGTCAGACAACATTAACTAAGTAGACTCTCGGCTGCCACAAAGGCAACTATCAGGAGTCAACTTATGAGATACACTGCTATGGCTGATAACAGGTGGCCACCTGCCAGGCAGAGCTGGAGAGCAAAATAATTTCCCTTGGCCGCCTCTACTCCACTCATCCCACTTTGCCCCATTGCCGACTGCTTGAACAGTCTTGTATGGGCCTTATCAGCCTTTTCGCCGCCTGAGTATGCATGCAATGCCTGAAGGCATGACACTATGAGCAGGGGGGAAAAGGCAGGCTGACTGCTGGTGGCCCAACTGGAGCAATAATTGGCCGCCATGGCCATTCCTCAATATCCTCGGTGAGGAGGGAGGTTCTCACCCTCCCCCAGGAAATTGTGAACCAGCTTGCCTAGTTTTACAAGAACCTGTACGCTCCAGGGGAACTGGCTGGGGTGGAGCATGTGGTCACCTTTTTAAGAGCAGTGGACCTCCCCTGCCTGCGGGACAAGGGCAGGGAGCTCCTGTCGGCGGAGATCAGTAAAGAGGAGATAGTGCTTGCCATCTTCAAACTGCCCTATAAAACGCCCCAGGCGAGGATGGCCTCTCCTCGTAATTCTACAGATGGACAGGCGAGGAGGTGATTAAGACCCTCCATGCCGCCTTTCGAGAGGCGGAGCAAACAACTTCCCTGGGATCCTTCTCCAACAAGGATGTGATTGCAGTTCTACCTAAACCTGGGAGAGACACTCTCCTGAGTGCCAGTTACATGCCCATCTCTTTGCTAAACTCTGACATTAATATCCTGGCCAGCATCTTTGCAACGACCCTGGCCAGGGCATTTCCTCCCTGATTCACCACACACAGGTTGTCTTCGTGCCAGGATGCTACTCCAGGAACCACCTCCGCACCCTGACCCACAACTTTTGGACAGCCAGGGACCTTTCGGTTGATGCAATGGCCCTCTCCCTAGATGCCAATTGGGACTACCTCTTTGCCACCATGGAACAGTTTTGCCTGGAAGACCAATTCATTACCCAAGTGTGACTGCTGTATGACTGTCCAACAGCCTGAGTTAATTGCAGGGGGTTTCTATCTGACCCTTTCCTGATCTGGAGGGGCACCCACCAGAGATGTCCTCTCTCCCCTCTCCTGTGCCTCCTGGCAATGGAACCCCTGGCCTCTACTATTCATAACTCACCCAGTATTGTGGGTGTACGCCTCGTGGACAACTCCACCAAAATCTATCTTCATGCGGACGATGTCTTGCTTACTCTAATGAACCTCAACCGCTCCCTTCCAGCCCTGCTGGAAATCATTGATCGCTTAAGGGGTCTGTCTGGTTACATGGTGAACTGGGACAAAAGCGAGGCCTGCCCGCTCTTGGCTGGTACCAGGAAGGCGACCATACTCGGTTAACCTTCTTTCTGGCAGCCTTTATGTCTCAAATACATAGGGATCCTGGTCAACAGGGACTTGGAGGGGATAGTCTCCAACAATAAGGACCCACTGCTGGCCCACATGAAATGGGACTTCGAGAAGTGGTCCCACCTGTGGTTCTCCATGGGGGACAGGGTGCAAGCAGTAAGGATGGTCTTGCTGTCATGTTTTACCTACATGCTGGGTATGCTCTCCATATTGGTGCCTTTGTGCACACTGCGCCACATCAACTCCCAGATCTGGTCCTTTGTGTGAGGGTCCTCGAGACCCCCACTGGCTATGTCCAAACTCATGGCATGCCTTTCCCACTGAGGCTTGGGCCTCCCACCTGAAGAGCACTATGCCTTGGCACTCCATCTCACACAATTGGTATACTTGCTCCCAGGTATCCCAGACCCACCACAATGGGTCCACATTGAACAATCGCTACTCCCTGGAGGCAAGGGACTTGACCTTCTCTATGGAAACAGTGCCCTCAAGCCGCACCACTCACATCCTGTGCTATGTGCCATGCACAAAGCCTGGATGAGCACCCACTACCCATTAGAGGTAGGCCAACGACTTCATGACAAAGCACCTCTGTGGGGTAATGATGGTCTACACATTGGCTGTCGGACCCTCTGCTGGACCCATTGGAGAGAGGCAGGCATACGCTCCTAAAACCATTCACCTTGCTGAGGGAGGAGTTCGGCCTAGACCTGCAGCAAACCTGGTGTTACATGCAATAGTAGCACAGCCTGAGGAGCTGCTTGGGTCCTCACCCCTGGTCCTTACAGTCCTCATCTCTGGTGACTATCTGAATGTGTGGGGACACCATTGGGGAGTGATGTTGTACGGCGTACTCTCAAGCCACCTAGTCTCGCAACCCCTTTTATGTAATCTTTGTGTCAAATAACAAACCAGCTTACAGATCTCAAAAGAGGACGAAGATTAGGCGGACATCCTGGAAGCTTTGGACAAGGGCACATGAGAGGCCAGCGCAAAGTTCTGTCCTTTCAAATCACTCCATGATTGGCATTGGTCTCTGACAAAACTGAGCAGAGCAGGACTCCTTTCCCACATGAACTGCTGGCAGTGCGCAAACACCCACTGCAACATAGCTCACATCATCGGCGAGTGCTCTTTGATTTACCCCTTCTGGTTGCATATTGGAACAGTCCAGGGTGTGTCCATGCCGCTGCGTCTCCCTCCCACCCCCTCCGACATGCGCCTTCATGACATAGGGAATTCTTCGGATCTCTCCTGCTCTCAGCACCACCTCCTCCACACAGTCCTGGCTACAGCTAAGATATGTATCCTCTGACAGTGGAGGTCGCCCGTACCCCCATCCCAGGAAGACTGGACGGTGCCAATGATCCAAACTGCCTCGCACGAGCGTGCCATTTACAACTTACAGGACCAGGCTGAGCTATTTATTACATCATGGGCACCTTTCCTCAGGGATAAGGCAGCTAATGGGTGCCCTGCCCCAGGACCTCCATCCCCTTGAATCGCACAACTGGCCCTCACTGTATCTACGGGCAGCCGCCGCCTCTCCCCCTCCTCTCACAGCCCATGCACAGGGCTTCATAGTAGGTTATCGATGGAGACTGGAATCTCACCCAGGACGTGGTTCTGGACAGAACAGGTCCTGTGGATAAAAGAAATGATGCGGGCAGGGCCCCACTGGGTGACGTGGCTTTGGACATGGAATGGTAGATTAGTGCTGTCTCAGCCACCCATTGGATACAGAGTATACTTTTGTTTCTTCAGTCCATGGCACGCCCTCCAAATTGGATTACTTTCTCATCTCCCAGAGAACCTTGGCACTCAACCACCCCGCTCCCTCCCTCTCCCCAAACATGCAAGCTCATGGGTTTGCGGGACACCCTGCCTCCGCAAGGGTAACCGACATTGTCACCCGTTCGGCCTGTTCCACCTTTTGCCAAGGGTCCCCCATACCCTTAGCAATGGGCATGGGAACTACTTGAACTGACAGTGTGGGGCTCTCCTCTTCCCTGTCCAGGGTCCTGCCTCCCGCCAGTCCTGCTGTCTGCGATACCCAGCCTCTGGAGACACAATCGTGCTCCCCTCCACTCCGCTTTTCAGGGAACGCCTTCCTGCACACCTCCCATCTTCACCTCCCATTCGGAAGCCCTTGGCCCAGTGGCCGCTCAACACATATGCCTCCTGAAGGACAGGCCAGCACTGGGAAGGTGGGTTATTCCTGTATATCGGTTGGACTTTAATTACCTCCATAAGACCTCAATCCCCTTCTTAGTGAACTGTATCGCTTAGCATTGCATTGCATTGTTTAGTACTTCTACGCTTTGCTCTCTTAAGGTGTTCATGTTGTATGCCTTTGTTTCACTCAATAAAAAATGACAACACAAAAAAAGTCGTTTGTATCATTACACAGGTGGAGACTCGCACTTTCGGTATACAAGATCATGGTGTTTGACAAAAATGTTGAGTTGGAAATATTGTCTAACAAGAATACCATTGGTTTTATATTGTTAAAACCAGAATATTATTGTTAGTAATATCACAGGTAATAATATCGTTTCATAGCATTTTTAAAAAAAATTGTTGAATACAATACAGTTGTGTATCATTTTTTTGTATATTACTGTAATGCTATAAATGTTAAATGTTCTGTATTTTTTTAATTTAGGTGTTTAACTATTTTAGGTGTGTTTGCTGGTTTCTAGGGGAATTAGGTGGGGAGAGTGTTTTTTTATTTTTTTATTGACCTTTATATGAGTATCCATTTATAGCAATACACAAGGTCAAAAATGTTTATTTTAGATTGTATTCTAATATTTAAAAATATTTAAAAAAGGGGTAGTAAAATGTTATTCTATTCACTATATTTTGACTTTCATAAATAACTTCATTTATATATTTTTAATTCATTACATTTGTTATATAAAAAATATATTTTTTGATGTATTCAAAATAATACTTTATATTTTTTGGTTTCTTTAAAGCAGTTATAGTTTTTATATCCTATTTAAATATTACCTTTTTATCTAATGGAGAACGAGCTGGGACAGGACTAGTAAATAGAACCATTTCAATCTGCAAAACGTTTCCCCATGCGGCTTAGACTGTAATTAGAATAGTAAATTTCACCCATCTAATGTCCAACTCTTTACACAATGTAGCTATGATTGGAGTTGGAACAGTAAATCTAACCCTTTTAAAATACAACACCTTCCTCAATGTAACCCCTTCAGTATCCAACACTTTCTCTAATGTAGGTTAGATCGGATTGGGAATAGTAAATGCAACCTCTACAATGCCCAGCGCTTCTGCCAATCTAGCTTAGATTGCAGTGGGAAGAGTAAGTCTAACCCTTTTAACTTTCAACACTTCCCCAATGCAGGTAACATTGGATTGGAAAAAGTATGTTTAACCCATTCAATACACAATGCTTTCCTAATGTTTGTTAGATTGGATTGCATTAATATATCTACCTCTTAGTAAGTTAAACACCTTCACCAATGTAGCTTAGATTCAGGTAGAAATAGTAAATATAACCCCTTTCAATGTCCAACGCTTCCCCAATAAAGCTTAGATTGGAGTGGCAGCAGTAAATCTAGTCCTTCTAACGCCCAACACCGTTCCTAATGTAGCCTTGATTGGAGTGTGAATAGTAAATCTAACCACTACAATGTCCAACGCTTTCATAGTGTAACTTAGATTGGAGTTGGAATATAGTAAATCTACTCCTTTAATGCCCAATGATTCATTCAATGTAGCCTACTGTGAAGGACAAATAGTAAATTATGCACTGTCAATTTCCATCACCTTCAGCTATGTCCCTTAGATTTGAGTGGAAATAGTAATTCTAACCCTGTAAATACTCAACACTTTCCACAATGTAACTTTATTGGAATAGGAATAGTAAATTAAACCTCTTTACTCCTTTAAGTAAGTTTACTGCTTTTTGCTTATTCAGATGGTAGTTAGTCTAGCACCACAAATGGCCAACCACTGGTGCCACAACAACCTCTCATAGAAAATATTGGAGGGAGAAATTTAAAATAAAACCTTGTTAGGAAATAAATGTAAATTAAATTCAATTATTTAAAATAGTTACAAATGTAAATAAATATAATTTAATGTGAAAAATATGAAAATACTACATATGTATTATTTAACTATGAATTATAACATATTTTAATACACAATTTTGAATAAATAAAATGTAATAATACTTTTTTTTAAATATAACTACAGTAATTTTAATTAATTCCATACCTCAATTTCAATGATTATTGATGCATATTAAAATATGTTTTCTTTCAGTGGGCATTTATTGATTTATATTTCAGAAAAATCTTTTTATTTTAATTGAATGTTTCCATTAACTAAAGCTTTATTTTGTTCTACAATTTAAATGAATATATCAAATGAACTACATTAATATTTAACATAACATATTTGTAATATCTATGTTTTAAGTTTAACACATTTTCAAAAATGTTCCCTATGCTTTAACATAGGGAGGCCCCTCAATCGGGGGGTGGGGTGAGATCTCTGCTTGGTCAATTAAATTGAATGGGGATATTAATTGTTAGTTTTGACTTTTATTATAATCAGTAGTTAATTCTATGTAGCACTTTGTTAGACAGAAGTGGTTGCACTAAAGGCATGTTTGTTTTTTAGTACTCATTGTGTATGGTGTAACGTAGGGCCTCATCATGATGGCAGGTGGTCAGGATAGGGACAGGCCATCGGTGGTAGTCTAACTGCCAATATCACTTTGGTCTGACCACCGCAATTCGATGCTGGCAGTTGGACCCACTGCGGTTGGATGCAAAGCAGCCACCTCTGCCAGGATCAGAGATCTTGACAGGGCGGCAGTCGGAGCTGCGTCCTACAATGGTGGCGGTGTCGAGTCAGGCCCCACTGTGAGGCTAACAATATCCTCTGTTTGGTGAACTCTAATTAGTGGTGAGATGTTGATTATATTTATATATATATATATATATTCACTGAAAAAACCATGGGTTTCACACACGTTATAGTTAGGAATTAGCATTTAAAAAACCTTAGAAATTCAATGAAAAAACCAAAGGTTTCACACATGTTATAGTTAGCTGGACATTTCACTCGTAAAAAACCAATGAAATTCCCCCGTTATAGTTAGTTCAGCTAACTATAACTCGCGCGCCCGCAATGCACTGCTGATGACGTCACATATTACATCACTCATGACATGGTCAGTGACATCACTCATGACATCACTCATGACATGGTCAGTGACATCACTCATGACATCACTGATGACATCTCAAATGACATCACTGATGACATCACTGATGACATCATCCAGAGAATGTGTGTTTTTCTGAAAATTACATATGTTTTATATATGTATATCTCAAGGTCGATGGAAGAATAAATGGGTATATAAGTGTCTAAATGGATGAATTGTTTTTGAAAAATTGATTGTATAACTGACTGATTAAGTGTATCTTAGTGAATACATGGCTTAGTGAGTAATGTTTAAATATGTAAATATCTGTATCAGTCTCTCACTTTGTGTATAAGTGGCTGCATGGGTTGGTGAGTAGCTACATGAGTGTCTATATAGGTTATTAGTTGGTTTTTTGAGTATCAGTGTCTGATGTCTGTATGGTTCGGTGGGGGGTATTACGTAGTGCATAGGTGCATGAATGAATGACTCACTCTTTGTATGTGTTGAAGACAGCATGTGTGCAGGACTCTATGGGTGGATGAGTGTGTGCATGGGTGTGTTAGTGAGTGAATGACTGTCTCAATAGTGTCTCTATGAGTAACTACATATGTTTTAAACTAGTATATGTCACTATTGGTGTATATAAGCGAGTATATGTGAGAGTGAGAGATTGGAAGAGTTCCTGTATGAATAAGTATGTGTTTCTATAAGTGATTGTTTAAAAGACTAAGTATGTGTAAGTTTCTGTAGAAGTAAGTGTGGCGGTGTGTGTATAACTGTATATGCAAGTAAATGTATGTTTGATTCTTTATTAGCATGAGTGACTATGTGTGTGAGTACCTCTATGGATGAGTGGCATTGTGTAACAGGATGTATACGTGTATGAGTACATATGATGAGTGAGTACATGTATGAGTGACTGTATAGGACTGTTGGTGAATGAGTGGATGTGTATTTGGATCTTAGAATTACTGTATAGGTTGTTGTAACTGGTATTGGTATGTCCATTGTTTTTAAAATTTTAATTTCTATTTTTGAATGTGTGTATCAAAGGTTATATTAGGGGAAGAGGAGGTCTGCCACTCTATCACAAGGATGATGTCATCAGTGATGTCATCAGTGATGTCATTTGAGATGTCATCAGTGATGTCATGAGTGATGTCACTGACCATGTCATGAGTGATGTAATATGTGACGTCATCAGCAGTGCATTGCGGGCGCGCGAGTTATAGTTAGCTGAACTAACTATAACGGGGGAATTTCATTGGTTTTTTACGAGTGAAATGTCCAGCTAACTATAACATGTGTGAAACCTTTGGTTTTTTCATTGAATTTCTAAGGTTTTTTAAATGCTAATTCCTAACTATAACGTGTGTGAAACCCATGGTTTTTTCAGTGAATTTGCAAGGTTTTTTAAATGCTAATTCCTAACTATAACGTGTGTGAAACCCATGGTTTTTTCAGTGAATTTGCAAGGTTTTTTAAATGCAAATTTTTTTTTTTTCTTCTATTTTTTTAAACATATTTTTATTTTAATTTTCTATCCTTTTATAAACACTATGGTTAAATTTTTAAAATTCTTTAATATGTTTTTTTTAATATATTTTATAAAATAAACATGTAAAATTTATTTGCAGTACATTTTTTCCTTTTTTTTATTTTTTTTTTAGTACGCGTACCGTAAGCTTACGGTAAGCGTACGGTTTACGCAACGTCCTTAATTTATCTACGCTGTTTGCGTATATTTACGCAATTTGCGTAGCCGCGCGTACTCTGCGTGGGACGTGTACGCGTGTACGCTACACGCGCACGTTACGCGGAAGTGTCGGGGAGTGACTGTTAAGCGCATGCGCGCAAGCGCGTGTCTTTTTTACGCGCATGCGTACTTTTGCCGTAAGCGTACCGTAAGCGTACCGTAAGCGTACGGTAGGTCATGTGATCATGAAACACAACTTTTGATTGGTTGAAACTACTTTCAGTTCTAGAACTCTCCTACACCACACCCATTCCCCTCATTTCTGCTTGTGATCCCTTAGGAGAAGGAGCTGGGTTGTCTTTGTGATACGATGGCAGAACAGCAGAGCCCTTCTGAGAGTGAGGCTAGCACTAGCAGCACTACCTTGAGGCAGAGAGCGAGGAAACAAAAGACCTCTTATGTATGGGATTATTTTACTTTTCCTGAAGGCCAGCAAAAGGTAAATGCACCCTTAGTAACTTGTAAGCTGTGTAAGCGTGTACTTTCAAGAGGTAATCCTGACAGGAAGTATTCCTTTGGGAATCATACCATGATGAGGCACCTCAAGGATGTACACAGAAGGACACATGCTCGACTTACTGGAGGTAACCCTTCAGTAAGTCAACCAAGCACATCCACAGCAGCTCAGCCTGGACCATCATCTGCAGAGCCGAGTCCTTCTTCTGCAGGTCAGGTGAGCCCTTCATCTGTGGGGGGAGCATCTCCTTTTTCTGGCCCTCTGGAAATTAACCCTCGGTTTGCGAGGGTTGAAGTACGGTGCGCCCATTGTCATGATCTAATTACTTATAGGGAGACCAGTGTTTCCCTGGTGAACAGTAAAATAGATCAGCACACTTGTCGTACCGTCTAATATTCCCAATCTTTCTTTCCTCTGTCCCTGCATGAACACAAGCCAACCTTATCTTTCATCTTTTTTTATATATGTTTTTTAAAACTTTTTTTTTTTTTTTTTACCGTACGCGTACGGTGCGCGTAATTTATTTATTTTTTTTTAAAAACACTAAAAATCAATTATCACATTACAAGGTCCTTGAGAGACTACAATTATTATTATTGACTTACCATACCCACTCAAATAAATATTTATTCATTTGTTTTTTAAAAAAATTGCTTTAAAAATGGTTCTAGTTTTCGAAAATTTTCTATATCAATCTGAAAAAAAAGAAAAAAGTATTAATATTTTTAAAACATTTTATAATACAGTACACATATTTACATATTTATCAAAAAATATTTTTGCCTTATTTTTGCTGTTTTCAGAATATATTGCATTTCACTATAAATTGTGAAAGCAATTGCATTCATCATTTAACAGCGGGCAAAAAAAAAATAACAATCTCAAAGATTGTATTAAAAAAGCCCAGAATCTCTTTTTACTTAAACTTAACATTATAGAAATGCATAATATTCTAAAAAAATATCATCTAATATCAATACTTATTTCTTTAAAATACCGTCTGATATTTTTGTTTCAGAAGTATAATCACAATATTATATCTCAAATAACTCCACAATACATCTGGTTCCATTTTCTTTAGGCCAAATAGTAATTTTAAAATTCTTTTTTGATTAAATTTCCAATGGTAATCCAATAAAATTCTAAAGTTTTATTTGTACAGATCTCACCGATTCTCTGTAACATATTGGTTCCCGAAAGATTTATTAATAATTTATTAAGTCCACAATAGAATTGGTTACCTTTCCACATGGCCAAATAATAATTTCAAAAATCTTTTTTGAAAAAATTTCCAATGGCACTCCAATAACATTCCAAAATTTAAATTGTGCAGATGTTACCGATTTTCTCTAAATTTTTGGTTTTCGAAAGTTTCATTAAAAATTAAAAAAGTCCACATTACAATTGGTTATCTTTCCATTAGGCCAAATGATAATTTAAAAAATCTTTATTTTTGAAAATTCCAATGGTAATCCAATAAAATGGTAAAATTGTTTTGTCCAGATCTTGCCAAGTCTCTCTAAAATTTAGGTTTCAGGAAGATTAGATAGGAATTTGCTAAATCAAAAGGCAAACGTTGCTTAAAAACCAATTGGGAATCATTACACAGTGTCCAGCCTTTTTCACATTTAAGATAAACTGTGTAATGTCCAGAAGTAACAGTAGGTCCTTCATGGAAAATTATTGCAACAGTTACAAACGTTTTTCCTGAAATTGATAATTGCTGTCCTGTAAACTTCTTTATTAAAGTATCCAATTTTGAACCATCAGCTCTACATCGTTGCATCATTAAAATTACATACTGTCCGTATTCCTTTAAAATTAATGTTGAAAACATGTCAGATTGACACTCACCGCATTGCATGCTATGATTAGCATCTTTAACTAATTTAGCAAAAGTGACTGTTTTACTCTCTGGCAATGTCAAAAAAATAAACCTTTCATTATCAACATTAGAGCCACATATATTATAACAGTTTTCACAACTATGTTCCCATTTATAAGAGAGACCAAATAAATTATCAATTGCAACTTCTTCTTCTTCCAGTACCTGAAGAAAAAACATCAAAAATTCGTGTGCATCTTGCTGTTCATTTTGAGAAAACTGTGTTCGTCCTGAACATACATCTAAAAGTTTTCTAATTTCAGTAGCACTTTCTATTTGAGTTTTATCATTACTCAGCTTTTGAAAAAGGAGACTCAGCTCAGAACAGAATCTTTTTCCCTGATTTACTATTATCTGCTCTTGCAAACTTTCCAGATAAAATGCAACATTCAGCACTACATTAGCGTAGCAGTTGACACCAGAGCTATTTTCAAAATGACATCCTACAACCTGTTCTTCTTTTTCCTTACTCTTTTTGCTTGCATTTACATCACTCCTCTTTTTTTCCCTCCTCTCTACATCTTCATTACAGATATTCTCATTTCTCCTTTTACGAGAAACTACACGTTTCTCCAACACAGGATACTGACCTAAATGAGGAGCATAGCTTCTTCTTAATCTATTATACTCCTTTACACAATTTGTATCAGCACTAACTTTTGAGTCATCAAAGTCTATCATGAATAAACCTGATAATGTTTTCACTCGTGACAAAGCAACATATGCCATACCTTCTTTGAACACAGTTGAACCAATGTTCACAAATGCACAATCTACAGTCAATCCTTGAGACTTGTGAATAGTTACAGCATATGCTAGAGAAAACGGAAACTGCTTCCTACGTACATATAAGTCTTTCACAAGCATGAAACGAACTGTACACCGACAAATGTCTTTAACTTCTTCTATCTGATCAAATTTTATTTTTAAACATTCAATTCCATCTTTTTTCTGATAATTAATAAAACCCACAACTCTTCCCATAGCTCCATTAACTAAACCTTTTTCAACATCCAAATTTCTCCTTAAAAATACTCTACAGTTCATGCAAACATATAGATTTTTTTCTAATTCAGCTGTTTTGGAAATGTTCTTCTCTAGTGAATCCAATTTATTTTTCAGTGTGCCTGTTACTGTGACAGTAATTCTTCCATCCTCAATTTTGTCCACTGCTTCCAATTTCCTGATCTCTTCCTTTTCCAATTTCAAAAGCTCCTCATTGAATATTGAGCATTCACGTAGAGTTGGCATTAAGCAGATGGCACTTTTGTTTTCTGCAATGTTCTTGTATATCTTCTCTGCAACTATTTCTTCCTTTGGAAATAAATTATGTAGCAGCCGACTCTGTAATGCTTTTTTGCCAACTTCTGTGAGTAGTCCAATTCTGATATCTTTCAGAATACTTCCATATTCTTCATCGCTTGCTTGCCTCATATTAGTAGTAAGTTCCTTGTACTCAAAGAAGGACCAAATATTTGTATTTCCGATGCTTCCCAATGACTTCTTCGTGTCTTCATGTGTGACAGTATTAAACACTGGTTGTCCTTTAACTGGAGTAAGTTGCAAAAGATCTCCAAAAACTATGACGTGTTTTCCACCAAATAACATGTCATAGTCTGTCTTCAGAATTTGCTGCATTCTTAAATGCACAAAGGCAAGCATTAAGTTTGAAACCGTGCTCACCTCATCAATAATGAGAACTTGCATCTTCTTCAATACTCTTGAAACTTCCAAGGATGCTTCTCCAGTTAGCTTGTTGTATTGTATTTTGTTTTCATGCTCCACTGGTAACATTAGCAAACGATGTAAAGTGATTCCTTTTATGTTATATGCTGCTAACCCAGTTGGAGCAGTAACCACACAAGACAAAGTAGAATCCGTTTTTTGCTGTAGGTAGCTTCTGATGACTTTAATTAGGAAACTTTTTCCAGTTCCAGCTTGTCCGCTTACATACATCCTGATTGGATAAAATGATGTGCATGAGCACTCTTTTTTTTCATGTAGAAATCCGTGATCAATTTTTTTTCTGATCTCTTCATAAATTTGTTGCTGCTCTTCATTCAGTTGTCTTTCCAAATTTTGTAAGTCTATAAATTCTTCTTGAGCTTGATTCATAGCCGTTTCCACTTCATTCATGGCTATTGATGCTTCATTTTCAACGATTGGTTGTCCTAGGGGATCTTGACTGAGTTTTTCTGAACTTTGGCTGTCCTGAGAACTGTCTCTAGCTATTTCTGCTGCAATTGTAGTTTCCTGTTCAATTTCTTCATTTAACATTTGCAGATAACTTGAGAATGTACTGCATTGTATACTGTCTTTGCAAGCATTAAAAGAATCTTCATCGCTTTGAAATTCTCCCAGTAGTTCATCCTCTGTACGCCATGGTTTAAACAACTGTAAAAGAGCCAAGTAGTAAAATTCCTTCTTGTCAGTAGTGTCGCAACTCAGATTCCTATGATTTAACAAACTTCGTTTTGTTTGCTTAACCAAATATCCTTCCTCACCAATGACTTTATATTTTCCATTGTTGATGTCTTCTGCGGCTTTCCGTGAATAAATGTAGTTCTGCAGCACTTCATAGAGACACATGTTCTCCAGATGTTGACTTCTCTTGGGATAATATGTGTCCAACATGTTTGATTTCAAAATATCTGTACTTTCTGGGTCATTCTCGGCCAAATATTCAATTTCTCCAACAGATTTTAGTACCCGATTTCTCATTGCTGCAAGGCCTAAACTTGCCCAAATTATTCTTCTTGATTTCGAGTAGAGACTTGCAGAAGATAACCTATCTGAACATTCGTAGGATCCAATTTCTCGATGCAATAACATCTTCAAACTGAAACTGTACAGCTTCTTACTGACAGTCTTCTCGTGAGAAATCTCTTCCCACATTTCCTTCAATTCTGTTTTTTCTGATTTCGTAATGTAAGACGTTACATATCGAGCAACAGCAATGGAATTGTCAGCTACATACTGTATATCCATGTTAGCGTTCCACATGGATAAAATGACTGGGTTGTAGTCATTTATATTTTTTGATTCTTCATTTCTTTTTAGGTTGTAGGTATTCTTAGGTGATTTTCTTGTGATAGTATGTCTCACAGCTGACATAAAACTGTTTACTCTTCCATTTGAAAGAACAGGTCTTGGAAATCCAAATCGACATTTAGTGTAGTATTTATCTTTGCTCTTGTATTTCCGTCGACAGTATTTTCCACACCGATGACTTTGGAAACGTAAAACTTGCTCCTTTAACTTTTTCTCTTCTGTGCTTTTTGGTATAGCACATGTTGCATATTCTTCAATGTAAGATAACACTGCTTCATCAGTATCTGTTCCAAACTTTGGGGCATCCTTGATCCACAACAGCATATGAATATGAGGAGCACCTCTTGCCTGGTACTCTTTTCTCCAAAAGAAATCTACTACTTCTCCAAGAGGTGGATTTTTTTTATTGCAGATGAAGGACATCATAGCCTCAAATCTATGATTGAAATATCTGCAAACATTAACCGGATCCAATGAGCACAGTTCTCCTGTTGTCTTGTATTCGATGTTTTTAATGTTTGAATTTGCCTCTCGTAGAAAATCCAGTAAATCATCCCAAGCGTACTCAGCACAGCTTAGGGTAACGAACCATGTTGGTGTTCCTAAATTCCGTAACATGCATTTTAATTCACCATGGCGTCGGTACCAATATTCATTTGTCCCACGCTGACAAGCCATCAGATTGATCAGTTGTGTTTCCAAATGATCATCTCGGTGCTGCACTTTCTCCATAAAATCCTTAGCAGACACATTTTGTAAATGTACTCCACTTTTTAAAATGTGATTTACTGCATAAGACAGTGCAGACAAATCGCTTTCAAATAAAAGATGGAACAAATAAGGAATACTTTGTCGAAATCTGGGATCTTCAGCATATAGTCTTGTAGTCCGATACTCAGAAGCTGGAATCTGTTCCGGACGTTCATCGTATCGTCCTCCTTTTCCTTTAGGAAACAGCTGGGGAAAACATCGAGCTTCCAAGCTCTCCTCCCATACACTCACGGGAGTTCCTTTTGCTTTCTTCATCTGAAAGAGATCAATATTGTCTCCCATAACTTCTTTTGAATGAAGAGGATGTATGCTAAAATGTTCATAAATTTCTTCTTCCTTTGACTTGTCCACTTTTTCAATTTGTCCAGTTGGTGTTTCTGTGTCTTCTTGTAAATCTTCTTCTTCTTCTTCTTCTATATAAATTGATTCATACCATTTGTTATTCCTTTTCAAATACAAATTTGCTCTTTGTACTTTCCGCACATCTACCAGCTCCTGCCAAATCTTCTTATTCTTTGTAGGTACACCATTAACCAGAATAAATAATGGTTCAGTTTCCAAAGTATCCGCATCAATAGTTTCCATATTTTTTTTCAAATCCAAGGGCAAATACACCACTCTACCTTTTAAACCTCTCAGTAAATCTGAAGGAGGTAATTTACCAGTTTTGGGCTCCATACGTACTATGGTCTGGAACGGATGAACACATTGAATGAGTATAGACTCATATGTATTTAATTCAGAAAGTTCAGCAGGAATAGCATCCAATTCTAAATTATTATGTACAGCTCTGGTCGGCATTCTATTTTCCTCTAACTTGTTGTAACAGTATTTACAAATACGCTGATCTTCACCCAAATCAAAACAATTTTCAAGAAATATATATGTGGCAAAATCCTTCCACTTATAATTATCTTCATTTTCACTCTTTCTGTAGAGATCAACATTCCTAGTTTGTTTTCTATAATGAGTTCTGCGGCAACAAATACAAGTAAAATTTGGTCTTTCATTAGAGATTATTGCAAATTTTGTTATGTGATCATTAAATGTGTTACTTACAGAGGGTTCTACATTCTCTTCCACTTCTTCCTCATTTACTGTGTCCTTCTCTGCACTGTTTTGTTCAGGACCAAAGTAACAAAACTGAATTTCATCAACAACCTTCTCTACATCTGATACCGTTCCTCGGAACAGAGCCCTATTCAATTCATTTAACTTTATTGCTGGACTTTTGGCAAAATACAACCGTCTCACAAACTTTCTCATTTCAGTATGATGAACAGCCAGCATCCTAAAATGATGGAAAACACTATTACACACTTTTCTAGATAGACAAGCCAGAGAATGACCCTGCAAGCCAGTATTCTCTCTCACTCTGCATGGATCCAGACTTTGAAGCACCTTAATCTTCTGTTTTATACTTTTTTTACTATATTCTCTTAGAAACTCACGAAATTTGTCAATAGATTCCTGACGCACAGTGCAAATACTACTACAATTCCAAGTGTACACTGGGGCTTTAGGACGTCTCCCCATAGCCTCATCCGCCATCACTTGTACCTCATCTCTTGGAACCATTATCTCCTTCTCCATTATGCAACCATTTTTCACTTCGTAAGCACGACCTCTGGTGTCAACTGCATGCAGCAAACTATTACTTTGAAAATAGCTCTCTTCATTAAAAAAAGGTTCACTACTTGAACTATGCATCCACTTTCCTAAAAACACTTTACAAAAGTTTGTTCTGTTCACTACTCTTTTCCTTTTGCTATGTGATTTCAGTACATTAACCATTTTGTCTAATGTACGCATCCTATTCAAAATTAAAATGAATAGTTTCCTTTTTAATTCTAATGCCTTTGCTGCAATGGCTTCAATTTCTTTTTTTCTTTTATAAAACTTAGTCTTTTGCTTATATTTCTTCACATCCTTTATCAAATTGGACATAACTCTTCTCTGAAACATTTTTCTACGTATCTCTTTAAACGCTGTTTTTCTATTTATGTAAATCTTTTCAGTTGCAGAAGGTATATTTGCATTAACTAAATTCTCAATTTTTTCCTGTCCTTTTCTTTTCAAAACATTCTTTCCAGTACAGACATTTTTTACATTTTTCCTTCTTTTGAATATATTTTTTAGAAATTGTTTTTTCTGCTTACCAGAAGATTTTTTCTTTTTCCCAACATGAGCATCTTCTACTAACTTTGGTCCTCCAGTTGTCTTCAAATATAGGTTTTTTTTGTGGGTTTTTTTAACTCTGGATTTTGTAGGCATCTTAAATTTTGTTCACTGCTCTTCAGCAATACCTGAAAAAAACTAAAAAAAAATCCTTTATTTTATTTAAATATATTACTACATTTCTTTTCACAATAGTCACAAAACGTAATTTCTTTGCCAATTTGAAAACACACTTATTACCCTTTTTTTTGGCAAGTGATAATCACTTTTACAGACTGACACATTATAAATCCACTTTTCAGATTTTTTTAAAAGCACATGTCCAGACTGCTTTTTCAGACCACCACCATGTGTATCCTGGGTGACTGCCTACACTCCAGCAAGGGCAACCGGCCTTAGTGATGCTGAATGTATTTGCATTACAGACTGAAACCTCAAACCCCACTCGCTTGTAAATACTGTGCATGATTCTACATGGAAAGCAGCTGGGTGTGTGCTAAGAGTCTGCTTCTGCACCAAAAAATCGCTCCCCCTTTTTCCTACTAATGCAACTGTGAAATCACCAGAGCAAAACGCAATAAATCTCTGGCTGTAATTCCTATTTGCACACAGAGTCATGTTTTCACATTAGTCACAAAACGAAATTTCTTTGCCAATTTGAAAGCACACTTACTGCTCTTTTTTTTTGGCAAGTGATAATCACTTTTACAGACTGACACATTATGAATCCACTTTTCAGATTTTTTAAAAAGCCCATGTCCAGACTGCTTTTTCAGACCACCACCATGTGTATCCTGGGTGACTGCCTACACTCCAGCAAGGGCAACCAGCCTTACTGATGCTGAATGTATTTGCATTACAGACTGAAACCTCAAACCCCACTCGCTTGTAAATACTGTGCATGATTCTACATGGAAAGCAGCTGGGTGTGTGCTAAGAGTCTGCTTCTGCACCAAAAAATCGCTCCCCCTTTTTCCTACTAATGCAACTGTGAAATCACCAGAGCAAAACGCAATAAATCTCTGGCTGTAATTCCCATTTGCACACAGAGTCATGTTTTCACATTAGTCACAAAACGAAATTTCTTTGCCAATTTGAAAGCACACTTACTGCTCTTTTTTTTTGGCAAGTGATAATCACTTTTACAGACTGACACATTATGAATCCACTTTTCAGATTTTTTAAAAAGCCCATGTCCAGACTGCTTTTTCAGACCACCACCATGTGTATCCTGGGTGACTGCCTACACTCCAGCAAGGGCAACCAGCCTTAGTGATGCTGAATGTATTTGCATTACAGACTGAAACCTCAAACCCCACTCGCTTGTAAATACTGTGCATGATTCTACATGGAAAGCAGCTGGGTGTGTGCTAAGAGTCTGCTTCTGCACCAAAAAATCGCTCCCCCTTTTTCCTACTAATGCAACTGTGAAATCACCAGAGCAAAACGCAATAAATCTCTGGCTGTAATTCCTATTTGCACACAGAGTCATGTTTTCACATTAGTCACAAAACGAAATTTCTTTGCCAATTTGAAAGCACACTTACTGCTCTTTTTTTTTGGCAAGTGATAATCACTTTTACAGACTGACACATTATGAATCCACTTTTCAGATTTTTTAAAAAGCCCATGTCCAGACTGCTTTTTCAGACCACCACCATGTGTATCCTGGGTGACTGCCTACCCTCCAGCAAGGGCAACCAGCCTTAGTGATGCTGAATGTATTTGCATTACAGACTGAAACCTCAAACCCCACTCGCTTGTAAATACTGTGCATGATTCTACATGGAAAGCAGCTGGGTGTGTGCTAAGAGTCTGCTTCTGCACCAAAAAATCGCTCCCCCTTTTTCCTACTAATGCAACTGTGAAATCACCAGAGCAAAACGCAATAAATCTCTGCCTGTAATTCCTATTTGCACACAGAGTCATGTTTTCACATTAGTCACAAAACGAAATTTCTTTGCCAATTTGAAAGCACACTTACTGCTCTTTTTTTTTGGCAAGTGATAATCACTTTTACAGACTGACACATTATGAATCCACTTTTCAGATTTTTTAAAAAGCCCATGTCCAGACTGCTTTTTCAGACCACCACCATGTGTAACCTGGGTGACTGCCTACACTCCAGCAAGGGCAACCAGCCTTAGTGATGCTGAATGTATTTGCATTACAGACTGAAACCTCAAACCCCACTCGCTTGTAAATACTGTGCATGATTATACATGGAAAGCAGCTGGGTGTGTGCTAAGAGTCTGCTTCTGCACCAAAAAATCGCTCCCCCTTTTTCCTACTAATGCAACTGTGAAATCACCAGAGCAAAACGCAATAAATCTCTGCCTGTAATTCCTATTTGCACACAGAGTCATGTTTTCACATTAGTCACAAAACGAAATTTCTTTGCCAATTTGAAAGCACACTTACTGCTCTTTTTTTTTGGCAAGTGATAATCACTTTTACAGACTGACACATTATGAATCCACTTTTCAGATTTTTTAAAAAGCCCATGTCCAGACTGCTTTTTCAGACCACCACCATGTGTATCCTGGGTGACTGCCTACACTCCAGCAAGGGCAACCAGCCTTAGTGATGCTGAATGTATTTGCATTACAGACTGAAACCTCAAACCCCACTCGCTTGTAAATACTGTGCATGATTATACATGGAAAGGAGCTGAGTGTGCGAAGAGTCTGCTTCTGCACCAAAAAATCGCTCCCCCTTTTTCCTACTAATGCAACTGTGAAATCACCAGAGCAAAACGCAATAAATCTCTGCCTGTAATTCCTATTTGCACACAGAGTCATGTTTTCACATTAGTCACAAAACTAAATTTCTTTGCCAATTTGAAAGCACACTTACTGCTCTTTTTTTTTGGCAAGTGATAATCACTTTTACAGACTGACACATTATGAATCCACTTTTCAGATTTTTTAAAAAGCCCATGTCCAGACTGCTTTTTCAGACCACCACCATGTGTATCCTGGGTGACTGCCTACACTCCAGCAAGGGCAACCAGCCTTAGTGATGCTGAATGTATTTGCATTACAGACTGAAACCTCAAACCCCACTCGCTTGTAAATACTGTGCATGATTCTACATGGAAAGCAGCTGGGTGTGTGCTAAGAGTCTGCTTCTGCACCAAAAAATCGCTCCCCCTTTTTCCTACTAATGCAACTGTGAAATCACCAGAGCAAAACGCAATAAATCTCTGGCTGTAATTCCTATTTGCACACAGAGTCATGTTTTCACATTAGTCACAAAACGAAATTTCTTTGCCAATTTGAAAGCACACTTACTGCTCTTTTTTTTTGGCAAGTGATAATCACTTTTACAGACTGACACATTATGAATCCACTTTTCAGATTTTTTAAAAAGCCCATGTCCAGACTGCTTTTTCAGACCACCACCATGTGTATCCTGGGTGACTGCCTACACTCCAGCAAGGGCAACCAGCCTTACTGATGCTGAATGTATTTGCATTACAGACTGAAACCTCAAACCCCACTCGCTTGTAAATACTGTGCATGATTCTACATGGAAAGCAGCTGGGTGTGTGCTAAGAGTTTGCTTCTGCACCAAAAAATCGCTCCCCCTTTTTCCTACTAATGCAACTGTGAAATCACCAGAGCAAAACGCAATAAATCTCTGGCTGTAATTCCCATTTGCACACAGAGTCATGTTTTCACATTAGTCACAAAACGAAATTTCTTTGCCAATTTGAAAGCACACTTACTGCTCTTTTTTTTTGGCAAGTGATAATCACTTTTACAGACTGACACATTATGAATCCACTTTTCAGATTTTTTAAAAAGCCCATGTCCAGACTGCTTTTTCAGACCACCACCATGTGTATCCTGGGTGACTGCCTACACTCCAGCAAGGGCAACCAGCCTTAGTGATGCTGAATGTATTTGCATTACAGACTGAAACCTCAAACCCCACTCGCTTGTAAATACTGTGCATGATTCTACATGGAAAGCAGCTGGGTGTGTGCTAAGAGTCTGCTTCTGCACCAAAAAATCGCTCCCCCTTTTTCCTACTAATGCAACTGTGAAATCACCAGAGCAAAACGCAATAAATCTCTGCCTGTAATTCCTATTTGCACACAGAGTCATGTTTTCACATTAGTCACAAAACGAAATTTCTTTGCCAATTTGAAAGCACACTTACTGCTCTTTTTTTTTGGCAAGTGATAATCACTTTTACAGACTGACACATTATGAATCCACTTTTCAGATTTTTTAAAAAGCCCATGTCCAGACTGCTTTTTCAGACCACCACCATGTGTAACCTGGGTGACTGCCTACACTCCAGCAAGGGCAACCAGCCTTAGTGATGCTGAATGTATTTGCATTACAGACTGAAACCTCAAACCCCACTCGCTTGTAAATACTGTGCATGATTATACATGGAAAGCAGCTGGGTGTGTGCTAAGAGTCTGCTTCTGCACCAAAAAATCGCTCCCCCTTTTTCCTACTAATGCAACTGTGAAATCACCAGAGCAAAACGCAATAAATCTCTGCCTGTAATTCCTATTTGCACACAGAGTCATGTTTTCACATTAGTCACAAAACGAAATTTCTTTGCCAATTTGAAAGCACACTTACTGCTCTTTTTTTTGGCAAGTGATAATCACTTTTACAGACTGACACATTATGAATCCACTTTTCAGATTTTTTAAAAAGCCCATGTCCAGACTGCTTTTTCAGACCACCACCATGTGTATCCTGGGTGACTGCCTACACTCCAGCAAGGGCAACCAGCCTTAGTGATACTGAATGTATTTGCATTACAGACTGAAACCTCAAACCCCACTCGCTTGTAAATACTGTGCATGATTCCACATGGTAAGCAGCTGGGTGTGTGCTAAGAGTCTGCTTCTGCACCAAAAAATCGCTCCCCCTTTTTCCTACTAATGCAACTGTGAAATCACCAGAGCAAAACGCAATAAATCTCTGCCTGTAATTCCTATTTGCACACAGTCATGTTTTCACATTAGTCACAAAACGAATTTTTTTTTGCCAATTTGAAAGCACACTTACTGCTCTTTTTTTTTGGCAACTGATAATCACTTTTACAGACTGACACATTATGAATCCACTTTTCAGATTTTTTAAAAAGCACATGTCCAAACTGCTTTTTCAGACCAGCACCATGTGTATCCTGGGTGACTGCCTACACTCCAGCAAGGGCAACCAGCCTTAGTGATGCTGAATGTATTTGCATTACAGACTGAAACCTCAAACCCCACTCGCTTGTAAATACTGTGCATGATTATACATGGAAAGGAGCTGGGTGTGTGCTAAGAGTCTGCTTCTGCACCAAAAAATCGCTCCCCCTTTTTCCTACTAATGCAACTGTGAAATCACCAGAGCAAAACGCAATAAATCTCTGCCTGTAATTCCTATTTGCACACAGAGTCATGTTTTCACATTAGTCACAAAACAAAATTTCTTTGCCAATTTGAAAGCACACTTACTGCTCTTTTTTTTTGGCAAGTGATAATCACTTTTACAGACTGACACATTATGAATCCACTTTTCAGATTTTTTAAAAAGCCCATGTCCAGACTGCTTTTTCAGACCACCACCATGTGTATCCTGGGTGACTGCCTACACTCCAGCAAGGGCAACCAGCCTTAGTGATGCTGAATGTATTTGCATTACAGACTGAAACCTCAAACCCCACTCGCTTGTAAATACTGTGCATGATTATACATGGAAAGGAGCTGAGTGTGCGAAGAGTCTGCTTCTGCACCAAAAAATCGCTCCCCCTTTTTCCTACTAATGCAACTGTGAAATCACCAGAGCAAAACGCAATAAATCTCTGCCTGTAATTCCTATTTGCACACAGAGTCATGTTTTCACATTAGTCACAAAACTAAATTTCTTTGCCAATTTGAAAGCACACTTACTGCTCTTTTTTTTTGGCAAGTGATAATCACTTTTACAGACTGACACATTATGAATCCACTTTTCAGATTTTTTAAAAAGCCCATGTCCAGACTGCTTTTTCAGACCACCACCATGTGTATCCTGGGTGACTGCCTACACTCCAGCAAGGGCAACCAGCCTTAGTGATGCTGAATGTATTTGCATTACAGACTGAAACCTCAAACCCCACTCGCTTGTAAATACTGTGCATGATTATACATGGAAAGGAGCTGGGTGTGTGCTAAGAGTCTGCTTCTGCACCAAAAAATCGCTCCCCCTTTTTCCTACTAATGCAAATATAAAATTACCAGAGTTGTACACAATAAATCTCTGCCTATATTTCCCAACATGTGTAACCTGGGTGACTGCCTACATTCCACCAAGGGCAACCAGCCTTAGTGATGCTGAATGTATTTGCATTACTGAGTCCAACCTCAAACCCTTAAACTATTCTTTTTTTTATACCAATACACCTTAATTTATCGTGAAAACATAGTCCATATTATTTTACATGTTCCTCACATTTAAATTTCTCCCAAAACAGAAAATAATAAACACAACTTCAACAAAAAGAATTACATTTCTATTATTCATTTCTTAATTTACCATATACATCTCCTCTCAAACTCTAACCTCACCTTTAAAATTAGTTAGTTGTGAAAGAAATGTGGCACTCAAACAGCAGATTATCAGAGCCAGGATCTCTGTTCTCTACACCTCTCTCCTCTCAGCAGAACCAGATAATGGCAAAGTTTCCCTCTATTTTTCCACACATATACATGTAAGTTTCAAATCTCAGTGCTTCCCCCTTTTTTCAAATGTAATCACACATTTCTATTGGTTGAAAACCAACCCTTTTCCAAAAGTACCCTTCCCCCAACTTGACTTCTGCCTAGTACCCTTCCCCCAACTTGACTTCTGCCTGCTACCATAGCAACAGCTCATGGAACACTGCTGTGTGGAGTTAGGTCAGAAGTTCACCAAACAATGTTTCAATTCCACAGAGCAAGAGTGCTTGACTTTTCAAACCTTACAGCAAATCCATAGTACTGTTCTTTGGTAACACATTTTTCTGTACCAATACAAAACATGCTTCTATAAATTTACACATACAGCCTAGTTTTTAGTGTAGAATGGTATGAAACAGCCAATCAGTTCTTTTTTTTATAAAAAAAATATGTATGCCTCCATTTCCAAACTGTCTTTCATTTCTTTTTACCATTCTACTGAATTACACCTCCTGAGTGCATCCAGTTCTCCTTTGAAGATGTTCACAGTGTGGATTGTAGGGCACAGCTATGTCTTCTGGAGTGAAAAGTTTGCAGAGAAAACAGGTATTGTGAGAGACCTTGCTTTGCCAAATGTAGACATTAAATGGATTGGTCAGAGAGGGTTAAAGTGGCACCAATTGATGCCATTGGTGAAATCCTTCATGCAAATCCAACACCCTGACCTCATAATAGTGCACTGTGGTGGCAATGACCTAGGCACTTTGACTGGGGTAGGTCTGGAAATGCTTATGAAGGACACCTTTGCACAACTGTTTTCACTTTTCCTTAAAACTGCCTTTGTGTTTTCCAACATATGCCAAAGGCAAAAATGGAACTGGTCCAATCATTTCTGTCCGCAGATTGACAAAGCAAGAAAGCACGTCAACAAATCTGTTTCTGCTTTCCTCCGTGACTATGGTATGGGTTCCATTTACCACAACAACTTGCGTTACGACATGCAAGACATTTAAAGAGGAGATGGTGTGCACTTCAATGATGAAGGGAACAGAGTCTTCCTCTTGAACCTTAGACTCTGCATCGGTACTTACTTGTAGGTACCACTAAAAAATAACTTTATAAACACAACGGCTCTTTTTAGAGCCCCCTAATAACTAAACACTTAAATCTGAATTTCATTTCTTTTATTTTTTTTTTGTTACCGTACGCTTACCGTACGCGTACCCCGTGATTTTTTTTAAAATCAATAAATATTTTCATTGTACTTTTCTGTCCTTCTTTGACCCCCTCACAAATGTAAGGGGGTCTGTAACTCTCCTCCTTGCCCCCTTTTCTTGTTATCACTCTTTTTTTTCTGAGTGAAACACACGAAATGGCGGCCGCCGCTTCCTGGTTTCGGCCGATTCGAATGTTTACTAAGATCTAAGAGCCAATCAGAATCGCGCTCGCGCACGCCACCGTACGCGTACGGTAAGCTTACGGTAAGCGTGCCGTAAGCTGGCTCAGATATATATATTGATTTAAAGGCTATTTTCTCAGAATCTACTGAACAGATTTACACCAAACCTACAAAAGGCACTTCCTTGACCTGAGGACTACCTCTCTGCCAAATTTCTAGTAATTCTGTTCAGCCGTTCGGGCTGTAGCCCTGTCTAAAGGTCCTATGGAAAAATGCATGGGAAAAACGCGTTTTGGGACCCCCCTTTTATCTCAGCCCCCGCTTGACGAATCCCCCCGAGACTTTCAGGGTAGGAGCGGAGCGTAGTGCCCCACCTATTTTGAGAAATTCGCGAGGATTCGTCAACCGGCGCCAAAGTTATTCAAAATAGAATGTTGCGGATTTCCTATGGAAACAGGGTCCTAACTATAACTACCTACTGGCGACCGCCAGTAGGTAATATATATATATATATATATATATATATATATATATATATATATATATATATATATATATATATATATTATCTACTGGCGGTCGCCAGTAGATAGTTATAGTTAGGACCGTGTTTCCATAGGAAATCCGCAACATTCTATTTGGAATAACTTTGGCGCCGGTTGACGAATCCTCGCAAAATTTTCAAAATAGGTGGGGCGCTCCGCTCCGCTCCTACCCAGAAAGTCTCGGGGTGATTCGTCAAGCGGGGGCCGAGAAAAAAGGGGGGTCCCAAAACACGTTTTCCCCATGCATTTTTCCATAGGGACCTTTAGTCCAAGGTACAGCCCGAACGGCTGAACAGAATTACTTGAAAATTGGCAGAGAGGTAGTCCTCAGGTCAGGGAAGTGCCTTTTGCAGGTCTGGTGTCAATCTGTTCAGTAGTTCCTGAGAAAATCAAAAGAAAATCATATATATATGTGGGCGGAGCCTAACCACACATCTCATCCTGAGATCTGATTGGCTGTCAGCACTTCATCCAAGAAGTGTTGGCAGCCATCTTGGGACCAATATACATGATAGCACCTCATTAAAAAGCATTGCAGTTAATAGAAGGTTTTAAGACTTTAGTTACATTATAAATCATTTGTTGATGGTACCATACTCATTTTAGGAATTGTGGTATGTTCTAAGGTGATTTCACCATGTGAAAAAGCCTTCTGCTGGGATATCATGATTGAGAGAAAAGTATTTTCTCATGCTTTTCCCACAGAGGTTTGGAAGTGATCTATAGGCTAAACTGAGAGCATATTTTCTGTAAATTCACATTATCTTTCTCAGTCATGTGAGAATGAAGTCTGACATTCTCAGTAAAACATGTACATCCAACAAGGGCAGAGACTGTCAGTTGATTCCTTTGTGTTCTACTGCAGCTTCCCAGAGTGTTCCAAAGAACAACTAGAGCGCTAACAGTCCTACTGATAAACGTATGGCACACCTGAAGCCATCTTGCTTGGATTAAAGTGGTAACTCTTAAAACATTTAATTTAAAAAGGAACAAAATGAGGGGGTTCATTTTTCCATAAAAAGTATGATTAGTGCTGCAGAAAGAAAAATTAGGGCACATTTTGAGTGACTTCTCAAATCCTCTTCTATTTCATTAAAAAATTCTGACATGCAGACTGAAACATGCACTTTCAATACCAGCAGCAGTTTTCCCTGGTGAGCAGTAGCTTTACTACAGTGATCTAATGAACAAAAAGAGTGCTAACATTCTGAATTTATGGCAAATGTGTGACACATCTGAATGCCTTCTTGATGGAATCAAAGTAAAAAACTGAAAGTATTTCCTACTGAGGAGACTGCAGTAAATGAGGAAATTAGGAAACTTCATAACAAATAAGTCTCCGAAGATGGCCACCTGAGACAAAAGAGCCCAAATGTAGCCCAAATATCACCCAGATGTAGCCCAAGTATAGCCCAATGACAGAATGTCCCAGAGTGTTCTTAAAAACAACTAGAGCGCTTACTGTCTTCATTATGACAAAAGTATGGCACACCTGAAGCCATCTTGATTCGAATAAACTGGTAACACTTAAAGCATTTAATTTAAAAAGGAACACAATGAGGGGGTTCATTTTGCCATAGAAATTATGATTAATGCTGAAGAAAGAAAATGAGGGCACATTTTGAGTGACTTCTCAAATCCTCTTCTATTTCATTAAAAAACTTCTGACATGCAGACTGAAACATGCACTTTTAATACCAGGAGCAGACTTCCATGGTGAACAGTAGTTTTACTACAGTGATCTAATGAGCAACTAGAGTGCTAACATTCAGATTTTATGGCAAATGTGTGACATATCTGAATACCTTCATGATGGAATCAAAGTAAAAAACTGAAAGCATTTCCTACTGAGGAGACTGCAGTACATGAGGAAATTAGGAAACTTCATAACAAATAAATCTCCCAAAATGGCCACCGGAGACAAA
Source organism: Triturus cristatus (assembly GCF_964204655.1). NCBI lineage: Eukaryota > Metazoa > Chordata > Amphibia > Caudata > Salamandridae > Triturus > Triturus cristatus. The sequence continues at coordinate 567,782,388 of NC_140589.1, read as the reverse complement.
AGAGCCCAAATGTAGCCCAAAATCACCCAGATGTAGCCCAAATATAGCCCAATGACAGAAGTGTGCAAAACACTTATTATTTTGTGTTTTTGCAGTGTTATATAGTGCAGACTTGTCAGGTATTGGAGTGTTTTACATGAGAATTGGTTACATCACACAAGAACAAATTCATTTTGGTTGTAGACATGGGGAGACTAAGTGATTTGACCAGAATCACAGAATGTCGAGCTGAAGCAGAAACTCCAACCTGGTCCCCAGTTGCAAAGTCTGCAGTTCTGGAAGTAACACCACATCCTCTCCCCTAAGTGCAACATTTAATCAAGTGGTCAACTGGATAAAAAAACATAAAGATAACAAATAATTTAAAAGTGCTTTGTCGCTATTTGAAAAATCAGAAAAAATGTCCTTATTTTAGTCTTTTAGAGCACTAACCATAATTTTGATGCCAATAAGACCCTCCCATATAAGTAATTTCTAAAGGAAATGCTCTAGGTATTACAGTTTTGATTACATCAAGATGACGTCAGGCGTTCCACACTTTTGTAATAAATATAGAATGTTAGCAATCTAGTTGTTCATTAGGATACTGTTGAGAGGCAGAGCCCAGGGGCACGGACTCTGAAAATTGAAGGCAGGTAGGAGGGTGCAAAGGCAACAATTTAACCACACTGAGCAGGCAGGAAGGGCAGTGGCAGCACAACAGACTATGGAGGGCAGTGGAAATGGGGGCAGGGGCAACAAACCAACAATACAGGACTTGCAAGAGAGGCTGTGGCAATGTAATAGACCATTGTGGGCAGAAGGAATAGGCAATGGTAGTACAACCATACATGCCAACAGACCCGATTCAGCCAGGAAACGTCCAATGTTTTTAAGCTCAAATGGGCTTTATTTGATCTGTCTCCTGTCTACAATCTCCTCTTTTTCAATGTAACTCAAAGGGGAAAATCAATACCCCCGTTTTTTTTCAAAATCTCCCTCTTACCAAGTTCAAAATGTTCGCAAGTATGGTACATTGGATCATGGAAGGAAATCGGGTAGGGTCATGGACTTGGATAACAGAGGACAGGAGGGACATGGAGAGGTGCACCAAACTGACCCTGCAGGGCAGGCATCAGGGTTTGCAGCAGCACAATACACCACACAGGGCATGCGGGACGGGAGTGCAGCACAACAATTCATAGAAAGCAAGAGGGAGGGGACAGGACCATGCACATGGACAACAGAGAACAGAGGGGTAAGAGGCAATGGTAGCTAGCTGACCATAATGGACAGACAGGAGAGAAAGCTGCAGCATAACAGACCATAAAGGGCAGGAGGGACGGATCAGGGGCATTACAATGGAACAGACAAGCCAGGAGGGAGGGAGTAGGGGTCTGAACATGTAAACAGAGGGCTGGGGGCAAGGGGGCAGGGCAGGAGCAGCAAGATAGCCAAGGAGGTCAGGCAGGATGGGCACTAGAAGCAAGACACACCATGAAGAGCAACAGTGAGACTGTGATGGCATACACACAGACCATGGAGGGAAGGTGGGAGGGGGTCAGGGGCAGCTAACTGACCACACAGGGAAGGTGGGAGGGGCCATGGCAGCACAGAAGACCATGCATGGCAAGTGGGAGGGTTAGTGGCAGCACAATGGCTATGATGGGCAAGAAGGAGGGTGCAGGGGCATGCACAAAGGACGATGGAGGATAGAAGGGAGGGTCAGGACCTGTGCACAGACAAGAAAGTTCAGGGGAAGGGGCCTCACAACAGACCGCACTGGGCAGGCAGGAAGAGCAGTTGCAGCACAACAGACCAGGGAGGGCAGAAGGGTGTGGCAGTACAATGGACCATGTGGACAGGAGGAAGAGGATAGGGGCATGGCATGTAGACAGGCAGGGTGGAGGTGGCAGGGACAGGTTACAGTCATCTGACAATGCTAGGCAGGTGGGAGGGGAGTGGCAGCTCAACAGAACACTCAGAGTAGATAGGAGTGGCAGGTCCATGGAACATGGTGGGCAAAAAGGATGGAGCAGGGGCATGCACAAAGACATCGGAGGGCAGGGGGAAGGAGAATAGGGGCAGCAAGCTAAGCACAGAGTTTAAGTAGGAGGTCAATGATGGGACATAGAATTGGGCAATGGAGGACAGGAGGAGTGGACTGGTACATCATACTAGATTGAGGGCAGTGGCAGCACATCAGACCATGCATGGCAGGAGGGAGGAGGCTAGTCCATGGATTCACACAACAGAGGATAGGGAGGAGGGGGTTGGGGCAGCAAGCTAACTGTTCAGAGAAGGCGGGTATTAGGAACTTTATTGTTTTTAAAACGTGTGTCTGTGCGAACTACTTAAAATATGAACAAGTATGCAGCATAATCTCACTTTTATTCAGGAAGAAGAGGACATTTGTGACTGTGACTCCGGGCTCACTTGGCAGAAACACCCCCTGACCCTCCACCCCCTATCGCAAAATGAAATGCCCGTGAAAAGGGTAGGTGAACACAGTGTTATATAGAACATAGTCCTGAGAGCACGATTGAAAATGAAAACTAGATATAGTGTATGGTATAAACTATGCACCAAAAAGTGTGATATAAGATGAACCGGGCGTGAAATATAATATGCAATACATTGTGCGCAATGACAGATTCATTGGAGAGCGTGAGATAGCACAGGCACTAGCGCGTGCTATGCGATGTGCGCCTTGGAGTGCAATATACACAGGGCAGTGTTGTGTAACCTAACTAGTCTCTAAAGTTGTAATATAAAATATGTGCTGGGGAGTGTAACGTTGCATATGCACTGTGACAAAGATATGGATCCCAGATTGTAATATGTATGGCATAGCACTGTGCGTTATAACATAGGCATCGAGGAAGGCACGTTAGATGGGGCAGTATAACCCGTGCGAAGACAAGTGTGGCATGACATATTCACGGGGTGGTGTTACAGTGCACATGGGCTAGAGAGTGTCATAGCATATGCACTAGCTAGTGGAATACAACACAGAGGTGTGTGGCACTCAGCAGGCAATGGTGGGTGTAACACAGCATTGGGCTCTGCCAGGAGCGCGCTGTGACTCTCAAGTGATGTTCGTCCCCTTTCCAGAGAGTAAAATAAAAAGTATTACACATCCGGCAGTGGATGTGTGTTTTATTAATCGTGAGGGGGGTTTCTTGCATAGTTTTGGTCGAATTTTTGTCGAATCCCCTTTGAATGGCTTGGTGTACATGTGTATTAAATGTGCCCGCCAATAGCTACCCATGCTTGTATACATAAACGACAAGGGTGTCTACCGGAATTAGGCACGGTAGGGCATCAGACATGTCAGAGCTTCACTAGTGGTGTAAATACATTCCACGTGGATTTATTGTATGCATAGTCGCCTTTTAATGAATATCACGCAAATCGTCATGGTGATAGGTACGTACGGTTTGTGCAGCATGTCCTAGGTGTGTCTATAAATATATATTTTTTAAAAATAATAAAAAACAGTGGCCGGCCCTGGGGATAGGGGTCAAAAAAATATAATTAGGAGACAGGCCCTGGGGGATGGGGTCATCAGGACCAATAAATTAGAATAAGAAGGGGAACCACACAGCCCCCCTTCTTAAAAAATTAAAATAAATAAAAGACTGGCATCGTGCCGGAGGCGACGCCCCCTCCTTGCAGCACTCTGCAAACGCGCCCCCTGGCGAGTTGTAAGTTGGGGAATTAATTCCTCTTCAATACTGAGGGTCCCTGAGGGCCAACTAGCCCCTTTTTACACCTCTCTGCAACGCAGCTCTGTGGCGCTTACTGGAGGTACCTAGTGGTCTAGTTTGACCCTAGGGACCCTTAGGATTCAAGGGGACTTAATCTCTCAACTTAGAACAGCCACAGGGCGCGTTTACACAGTGGTGAAGGGAGGGGACGGGGCCTGAGGTGACGTGTGCAAACACGCACTATGGCACGTTTTAAATTGGGGATATAATTTCCCTTCAATACTGAGGGCCCCTGGGGGCTAACTAGCCCACCAAGTGCTTCCAGTAAGCGCCACTGAGCTGCATTTCAGAGAGGTGGTCCAGGCTGTGCCACTTTTTACACCTCTCTGCAACGCAGCTCTGTGGCACTTACTGGAGGTACCTAGTGGGCTAGTTGGACCCTCGGGACCCTCAGGATTCAAATAAACTTAATCTCCCAACTAAAAACGGACACAGGGCGTGTTTACACAGTTGTGAAGGGAGGGGACGGGGCCTGAGTTAACGTGTGAAAGAACAAAAAGAAGAGCAGAAAGAAGCCTTGTTGCAAAATCATCCTGTACCCTCAACTTTTTCAGACGGATACTGGTGGTAACTGAGTCTGACTAACCAGTCCTAGAGCCAGTGCTATGTTAAAAGGCCCTTAGAATACAGTGAAAACACCTACATACACTAGGGAACATTATGCGTTGGGGTCCCCCTGTGATTAGCATGACCTCCTCTGTAAGCCCCTAGTATATAATAGGGCAGGGGGGATTAAAACTACCTCTTAAAACAGGCCACAGGGCGTTTTTGCACATGTTAACTCAGGCCCCGTCCCCTCTCTTCACCACTGTGTACACGCGCCCTGTGGCTGTTCTAAGTTGAGAGATTAAGTCCCCTTGAATCCTAAGGGTCCCTAGGGTCAAACTAGCCCACTAGGTGCCTCCAGTAAGTGCCACAGAGCTGCGTTGCAGAGAGGTGTAAAAAGTGGCACAGCCTGGACCACCTCTCTGAAATGCAGCTCAGTGGTGCTTACTGGAAGCCCTTGGTGGGCTAGTTAGCCCCCAGGGGCCCTCAGTATTGAAGGGAAATTATATCCCCAATTTAAAACGTGCCATAGTGCGTGTTTGCACACGTCACCTCAGGCCCCGTCCCCTCCCTTCACCACTGTGTAAACGCGCCCTGTGGCTGTTCTAAGTTGAGAGATTAAGTCCCCTTGAATCCTAAGGGTCCCTAGGGTCAAACTAGACCACTAGGTACCTCCAGTAAGCGCCACAGAGCTGCGTTGCAGAGAGGTGTAAAAAGGGGCTTGGCCTCAGAACACCTGTCTGCAGCGCAGCTCCCTGGCGCATACTGGAGATGCCTGTTGGGCTAGTTGGCCCTCAGGGACCCTCAGTTTTGAAGAGGAATTAATTCCCCAACTTACAACTCGCCAGGGGGTGCATTTGCAGAGTGCTGCAAGGAGGGGGCGTGGCCTCCGGCACAATGCCAGTATTTTATTTATTTTAATTTTTTAAGAAGGGGGGCTGTGTGGTTCCCCTTCTTATTCTAATTTATTGGCCCTGATGACCCCATCCCCCAGGGCCTGTCTCCTAATTATATTTTTTTACCCCAATCCCCAGGGCCGGCCACTGTTTTTTATTATTTTTAAAAAATATATATTTATAGACACACCTAGGACATGCTGGACAAACCGTACGTACCTATCACCATGACGATTTGAGTGATATTCATTAAAAGGCGACTATGCACACAATAAATCCACGTGGAATGTATTTACACCACTAGTGAAGCTCTGACATGTCTGATGCCCTACCGTGCCTAATTCCGGTAGACACCCTTGTCGTTTATTTATACAAACATGGGTAGCTATTGACGGGCACATTTAATACACATGCACACCAAGCCATTCAAAGGGGATTCGACAAAAATTCGACCAAAACTATGTAAGAAACCCCCCTCACGGTTAATAAAACACACATCCACTGCCGGATGTGTAATACTTTTTATTTTACTCTCTGGAAAGGGGACGAACATCACTTGAGAGTCACAGCGCGCTCCTGGCAGAGCCCAATGCTGTGTTACACCCACCATTGCCTGCCGAGTGCCACACACCTCTGTGTTGTATTCCACCAGCTAGTGCATATGCTATGACACTCTCTAGCCCATGTGCACTGTAACACCACCCCGTGAATATGTCATGCCACACTTGTCTTCGCACGGGTTATATTGCCCCATCTAACGTGCCTTCCTCGATGCCTATGTTATAACGCACAGTGCTATGCCATACATATTACAATCTGGGATCCATATCTTTGTCACAGTGCATATGCAACATTACACTCCCCAGCACATATTTTATATTACAACTTTAGAGACTAGTTAGGTTACACAACACTGCCCTGTGCATATTGCACTCCAAGGCGCACATCGCATAGCACGCGCTAGTGCCTGTGCTATCACGCGCTCTCCAATGAATCTGTCATTGCGCACAATGTATTGCATATTATATTTCACGCCCGGTTCATCTTATATCACACTTTTTGGTGCATAGTTTATACCATACACTATATCTAGTTTTCATTTTCAATCGTGCTCTCAGGACTATGTTCTATATAACACTGTGTTCACGTACCCTTTTCACGGGCATTACATTTTGCGATAGGGGGTGGAGGGTCAGGGGGTGTTTCTGACAAGTGAGTCCGGAGTCAACGTCACAAACGTCCTCTTCTTCCTGAATAAAAGTGAGATTATGCTGCATACTTGTTCATATTTTAAGTAGTTCGCACAGACACACGTTTTAAAAACAATAAAGTTCCTAATACCCGCCTTCTCTGAACAGTTAGCTTGCTGCCCCATCCCCTTCCTCCCTATCCTCTGTTGTGTGAATCCATGGACTAGCCTCCTTCCTCCTGCCATGCATGGTCTGTTGTGCTGCCACTGCCCTCAATTTAGTATGATGTACCAGTCCCCTCCTCCTGCCCTCCATTGCCCAATTCTATGACCCATCATTGACCTCCTGCTTAAACTCTGTGCTTAGCTTGCTGCCCCTATTCTCCTTCCCCCTGCCCTCCGATGTCTTTGTGCATGCCCCTGCTCCATCCTTTTTGCCCACCATGTTCCATGGACCTGCCACTCCTATCTACTCTGAGTGTTCTATTGAGCTGCCACTCCCCTCCCACCTGCCTAGCATTGTCAGATGACTGTAACCTGTCCCTGCCACCTCCACCCTGCCTGTCCACATGCCATGCCCCTATCCTCTTCCTCCTGTCCTACATGGTCCATTGTACTGCCACACCCTTCTGCCCTCCCTGGACTGTTGTGCTGCAACTGCTCTTCCTGCCTGCCCAGTGCGGTCTGTTGTGAGGCCCCTTCCCCTGAACTTTCTTGTCTGTGCACAGGTCCTGACCCTCCCTTCTATCCTCCATCGTCCTTTGTGCATGCCCCTGCACCCTCCTTCTTGCCCATCATAGCCATTGTGCTGCCACTAACCCTCCCACTTGCCATGCATGGTCTTCTGTGCTGCCATGGCCCCTCCCACCTTCCCTGTGTGGTCAGTTAGCTGCCCCTGACCCCCTCCCACCTTCCCTCCATGGTCTGTGTGTATGCCATCACAGTCTCACTGTTGCTCTTCATGGTGTGTCTTGCTTCTAGTGCCCATCCTGCCTGACCTCCATGGCTATCTTGCTGCTCCTGCCCTGCCCTCTTGCCCCCAGCCCTCTGTTTACATGTGCAGACCCCTACTCTCTCCCTCCTGGCTTGTCTGTTCCATTGTAATGCCCCTGCTCCTTCCCTCCTGCCCTTTATGGTCTGTTATGCTGCAGCTTTCTCTCCTGTCTGTCCATTATGGTCAGCTAGCTACCATTGCCTCTTGCCCCTCTGTTCTCTGTTGTCCATGTGCATGGTCCTGTCCCCTCCCTCTTGCTTTCTATGGATTGTTGTGCTGCACTCCCGTCCCGCATGCCCTGTGTGGTGTATTGTGCTGCTGCAAACCCTGATGCCTGCCCTGCAGGGTCAGTTTGATGCACCTCTCCATGTCCCTCCTGTCCTCTAATATCCAAGTCCAGTTCCCTACCCCATTTCCTTCCATGATCCAATGTACCATACTTGCAAACATTTTGAACTTGGTAAGAGGGAGATTTTGAAAAAAAAACTGGGGTATTGATTTTCCCCTTTGAGTTACCTTGAAAAAGAGGAGATTGTAGACAGGAGACAGATCAAATAAAGCCCATTTGAGCTTAAAAACATTGGACATTTCCTGGCTGAATCGGGTCTGTTGGCATGTATGGTTGTACTACCATTGCCTCTTCCTTCTGCCCACAATGGTCTATTACATTGCCACAGCCTCTCTTGCAAGTCCTGTATTGTTGGTTTGTTGCCCCTGCCCCCCTTTCCACTGCCCTCCATAGTCTGTTGTGCTGCCACGGCCCTTCCTGCCTGCTCAGTGTGGTTAAATTGTTGCCTTTGCATCCTCCTACCTGCCTTCAATTTTCAGAGTCCGTGCCCCTGGCCTCTGCCTCTCAACAGTATCCTAATGAACAACTAGATTGCTAACATTCTATATTTCTTACAAAAGTGTGGAACGCCTGACGTCATCTTGATGTAATCAAAACTGTGATACCTAGAGCATTTCCTTTAGAAATTATATATATGAGAGGGTCTTATTGGCATCAAAATTATGGTTAGTGCTCTAAAAGACTAAAATAAGGACATATTTTCTGAGTTTTCAAATAGCGACAAAGCACTTTTAAATTATTTGTTATCTTTATGTTTTTTTATCCAGTTGACCACTTGATTAAATGTTGCACTTAGGGGAGAGGATGTGGTGTTACTTCCAGAACTGCAGACTTTGCAACTGGGGAACCAGGTTGGAGTTTCTGCTTCAGCTCGACATTCTGTGATTCTGGTCAAATCCCTTAGTCTCCCCATGTCTACAACCAAAATGAATTTGTTCTTGTGTGATGTAACCAATGCTCATGTAAAGCACTCCAATACCTGACAAGTCTGCACTATATAACACTGCAAAAACACAAAATAATAAGTGTCTTGCACACTTCTGTCATTGGGCTATATTTGGGCTACATCTGGGTGATTTTGGGCTACATTTGGGCTCTTTTGTCTCCGGTGGCCATCTTGGGAGATTTATTTCTTATGAAGTTTCCTAATTTCCTCATTTACTGCAGTCTCCTCAGTAGGAAATACTTTCAGCTTTTTACTTTGATTCCATCAAGAAGGCATTCAGATGTGTCACACATTTGCCATAAATTCAGAATGTTAGCACTCTTTTTGCTCATTAGATCACTGTAGTAAAGCTACTGCTCACCAGGGAAAACTGCTGCTGGTATTGAAAGTGCATGTTTCAGTCTGCATGTCAGAATTTTTTAATGTAATAAAAGAGGATTTCAGAAGTCAAAATGTGCCCTAGTTTTTCTTTCTGCAGCACTAATCATACTTGTTATGGAAAAATCAACCCCCCTCATTTTGTTCCTTTTTAAATTAAATGTTTTAAGAGTTACCACTTTAATCCAAGCAAGATGGCTTCAGGTGTGCCATTCGTTTATCATAAGTAGGACTGTTAGCGCTCTAGTTGTTCTTTGGAACACTCTGGGAAGCTGCAGTAGAACACAAAGGAATCAACTGACAGTCTCTGCCCTTGTTGGATGTACATGTTTTACTGATAATGTCAGACTTCATTCTCACATGACTGAGAAAGATAATGTGAATTTACAGAAAATAAGCTCTCAGTTTAGCTTCCAAACCTCTGTGGGAAAAGCATGAGAAAATATTTTCTCTCAATCATGATATCCCAGCAGAAGGCTTTTTCACATGTTGAAATCACCTTAGAACATACCACAATTCCTAAAATGAGTATGGTACCATCAACAAATGATTTATAATGTAACTAAAGTCTTAAAACCTTCTATTAACTGCAATGCTTTTTAATGAGGTGCTATCATGTATATTGGTCCCAAGATGGCTGCCAACACTTCTTGGATGAAGTGCTGACAGCCAATCAGATCTCAGGATGAGATGTGTGGTTAGGCTCCGCCCACATATATGTATGATTTTACTTTTGATTTTCTCAGGAACTACTGAACATATTGACACCAGACCTGCAAAAGGCACTTCCTTGAGCTGAGGACTACCTCTCTGCCAAATTCAAGTAATTCTGTTCAGCCGTTCGGGCTGTACCTTGGACTAAAGGTCCCTATGGAAAAGTGCATGGGGAAAACGTGTTTTGGGACCCCCCTTTTTTCTCAGCCCCCGCTTGATGAATCCCCCCGAGACTTTCAGGGTAGGAGCGGAGCGGAGCGCCCCACCTATTTTGAAAATTTCGCGAGGATTCGTCAACCGGCGCCAAAGTTATTCCAAATAGAATGTTGCGGATTTCCTATGGAAACACGGTCCTAACTATAACTATCTACTGGCGACCGCCAGTAGATAATATATATATATATATATATACATATATATATATATATATATATATATTTACTGAAAAAACCATAGGTTTCACATATGTTATAGTTAGCTGGACATTTCACTTGTACAAAACCATTGAAATTCCCCCGTTATAGTTAGTTCCGCTAACTATAACTCGCACGACCGCAATCCACTGCTGATGACGTCACATATTACATCACTCATGGCATGGTCAGTGACATCACTCATGACATCACTGATGACATCTCAAATGACATCACTGATGACATCTTTGATGACATCATCCAGTGAATATGTGTCTTTCTGAAAAATAAATATTTTTTATATATGTATATCTAAAGGTTAATGGAAGAATAAATGGGTAAATAAGTGTCTAAATGGATGTTTTTTTTGTCAAATTAATTGTATAACTGACTTATTAACAGTATCTTAGTGAATACAAGTATTAGTGAGTAATGTTTAAATATTTAAATATCTGTATCAGTGTCTCACTTTGTGTATAAGTGGCTGCATGGTTTGGTGAGTAGCTACATGAGTGTGTATATGGGTTATTAGTTCGTTTTTAGAGTATCAGTATGAGTGTCTGTATGGTTCAGTGGGGGATGTTACTTAGCATATAGATGCATGAATGAGTGACTAACTGTTTGTATGTGTTTTGAAGACAGTATGTGAGCAGGACAGTATGGGTGGATGAGTGTGTGTATGGGTGAGTAAGAGAGTGAATGACTGTCTCAATAGTGTCTTTATGAGTAAGTCCATATGTTTTAAACTAGTATATGTGAGTATTGATGTATATAAGTGAGGATATCTGAGAGTGAGAGATTGGAAGAGTTCCTTTATAAATAAGTATGTGTTTCTATAAGTGATTGTTTGAGAGAGTAAGTATGTGTATGTTTCTGTAGAAGTAAGTGTTGTGGTGTGTGTATAGCTGGATATGCAAGTAAATGGATGTTTATTTGCATGTGTGAGTATGTGTGTGAGTAACTCTATGTATGAGTGTAGGTGTGTAACAGGATGTATAGGTGTATGAGTACATATGATGACTGAGTACATGTATGAGTGACTATATAGAAGTGTTGATGAATGAGTGGATGCGTATGTAGATTTTGGAATTACTGAATAGGTTGTTCTAACTGGTATTGGTATCTCTATAGTTTTCAAAACTTTAGTTTGTATTTTTCAATGTGTGTATCAAAGTTTATATTAGGATAAGAGGAGGTCTGCCACTCTTACACAAGGATGATGTCATCAGTGATGTCATCAGTGATGTCATTTGAGATGTCATCAGTGATGTCATGAGTGATGTCACTGACCATGTCATGAGTGATTTAATATGTGACGTCATCAGTAGTGGATTGCGGTCGCACGAGTTATAGTTAGCTGAACTAACTATAACGGGGGAATTTCAATGGTTTTGTACGAGTGAAATGTCCAGCTAACTATAACATGTGTGAAACCTATGGTTTTTTCAGTGAATTTGCAAGGTTTTTTAAATGCTAATTCCTAACTATAACGTGTGTGAAACCTATGGTTTTTTCAGTGAATTTGCAAGGTTTTTTAAATGCTAATTCCTAACTATAATGTGTGTGAAACCTATGGTTTGTTCAGTGAATTTGCAAGGTTTTTTAAATGCTAATTTATGTATGTATTATTATATTTTTTATATATTTATTTTACAATAAACTACCTTTGTATATAGCTATATATTGACTGTATCCTGTAATATGGAATGGCTCAGCTCCTTTTTTTTTATTATTTGGATAAAGTTGAACATTATAGTTAATATCTTCTATAAACTTATGGACAGTTTAAAATGTTTTTATTTTTTAAGGGTTTTTCACGGTGCGGCCACCGTGCGCGCACCGGCAAATTTTTTATTTAATGAAATGGGGTTTTTTTTATTTACAAGGTCCTTTAGGGACCCCCTGAGAAGGTCTAGGGGGTCAGGGAGTGTCTTCCCTGCCTCCTTTTCATGTTTTAGAAATCAGGTTAAAAGTAATTCATTTCTGATGCGTGCATGCACCGTGCGCGCATACGTGCGAGCACAGTGCGCGCACGTGTGCGTGCACCGTACGCGCATACGCGCGAGCACCGTGCGCACACGGCAAGTCATGTGATTATGAAACAACACTTTTCATTGGTTCATAGTAGTTTCTGTTCCAGAATCTTCAAACACCACACCCACTCCCCTCACTATTTCTTCTTATTTCCTGAGACAAGGAGCTGAACAGCTATTCTAGTAAAATTTTACTTGAAAATGGCAGAACAGCAGTCTACTTCAGGGAGTGAGGAGGAGACCTTTGTAGTACCACCAAGGAAGACCAAACATAAAGACTCTTTTATCTGTAAATTCTTCACCTTTCCAGAGGGCCAAAAGAAGGTCAATGCCCCGAAGGTGACATGCACTATTTGTGGAAGTGTGTTATCCAGAGGAGATCCCACCAAGAAATACTCGTTTAGTATTTATTCAATGTTGAGACACTTCAAGACAGTGCATCCTGTACCTTATGCTCGAGAGTCAATTAGAGCCCTAAGAGACAACCCTCCACCTGCTCAGCCGAGCACATCATCTGCGGCCGCAGATTCTCCGTGTACCAGGTCACTGAACATCCGCCCACTTTTCCAGAAGGTGCACATACATTGTAATGTGTGCAATGCTGTTCTTTGCTACGCTGAGAGCAGTATTAACTTTTTTTTTTTTTTAAATCTGTTTTTTATTGATTTTACACAACCATTCAAATAAACAACAAAACATGATACGATATCATAATCATACATGGCATAATGACATACAGTCTCAGACAGCATAGTAGAATACACAGTTACAGTGTCGAAGCATCATGTGAGTAATTTAACCTTTGCAATTGAATCTCCTATTGCAAACCAGTGCGAGAGCTTTTGGTCCCTCATCCAGTGTCCAACTACAGCCTACCCTGAGTACTCAAATCTATCAATGCACAATACATTGCCAATAACCCAACTAAAATATAAAGAAAAAACTGTACCCCACCCTGCCCTCCCCTCCCCACATATCCGGCACCAGTAGCGATAGAGCAGTATTAACTTGATCGAAAACAAAATACAGCAGCACACATGCTCCAGCCCATAATTTTTTTCATTTATTGTTTTTGTTCCTGTTGAACAGTTTTTTATTACCATTTTTTTTCTGGTGCTCTAAAAAAATTAAAAAAAATACAAAATTGTTAAAAAAAAAAAAATACAAAACAAAAAAGACAAAAAAAACAGTTCTTTTCAGAACTCACTTCACTTCTCCAAGAAGAGCTATATTCCTAATATACTGTGTTGTAATTTTATTGAATGAATGTGTAGTGTATACATGAATGATTGAAATGATTGAAATGACTGAGTGAAGAGGAGGAAAGGACAGACAGAATGAGTGAGAAAAGGAAAGTATGATCAGTCATGAAAGGGAAGTGAAAGACTGACTGCAACAAAAGGACTAAGGGTAGAGGATACAGGTAAGAAGAGTGAATGAGTAAGGGAATGGCAGTGAGTAATGGAGAGTGATGGAGGGGGAGTGAAAAAAGGGGAGTAAGGGACGGAGATAGGAAAAGGGAGTAACAGATGAAGCGGATGAAGTACAGCAGGGTAAAGGGATTGAAAGTAAGAGAAGTGGAGTGATGGTGAGATAAGGGGTATGAGGATTAGAAAAGGGGGTAAGGGAAAGTGAGAGATGGGGAGTGAGGGGATGGAGGGATTTCAGGAAACTGGAGTGAGAGAAAGGGAGTCAGGATTTCAATGAGCAAAGGAGAGTGAGGGAGAGTGAAGGAAAGAATGCGAAAAGGTGAAGGGGTGTGAGATAGACAGGAGGAAGTGAAGTAGGAGAATAGGAGTGACTATGAGTAAAGGATAGTGACAGTTAGGGAAGGTGAGGGAAGGAGAATGACGGAGAAGGTTAAAAAATTGACATAGATGGAAAATGAGTGATGGAGAGAGGAGGAGTGGTAGAAACAGAGATGTTAAGGAAATTAAGGGTAAGACAGACAAAGGGAGAGAGACAGAAACAGAGACAGAGAGCAAGGAACTGAGAAGGAGTAAGGCAGTTAGAATGACTGAGACATATGGAGACAGGGAGAGAAACATGGTTGAAAAAATAGTGATGGAGGCAGTAAACCTAGGGGAGTAGTAGAGAAGGAGTGAGGGAGTTACGAAAGAGCAGTAAAGGAAGAAGAGAGAGGGAAGGGGAATGAGAAAAGCAGAGTGAGGAGAAGTGAAGTAAAGGGAGCATGAAAGTGAAGGGGTGTGAAATACAGATATTTTAAACTTACCTGACCAACAAAATAACTTAATTAGAAATAAATGGGTTTTTTTAATTACAAAAAAATGGATTCAATTTCCTAAATTTTCTTTCTAGATCTGACAAAAAGAAAAAAAGTAGTAATATTTAACAATACATTTTAGAATACAGTACACATATTTTCATATTTAACAAAGTAATTTTTTGCCCTTTTTTTGGTGTTTTCAGAATATATTGAATTTCACTGAAAATAGTGATATCAATTGTATTCATCAATTAACAGCGGGCAAAAAAATAAACAATCTGAAAGATTGTTTAAAAAAGCCCTGAATCTATCCTCAGTAAAACATACCTTGATAGAAATGTAACATATATATTAAAAATATCTTCTAAGAACAATAACTATTTGTAATAAATAACGTCTGTAAATCTTGTTGCTTAAGCACATACACCAAAATAATATCTGTCAAAGAAGTCCACAGTTGAAACATTTACCTTTCCATGAGGCCAAATGGTAATTTTTAAATCCTTTTTAGGTGAAATATCGAATGGTAATCCTATAAAATCGAAATAATGGTTTCTTCAGATGCTGCAATTTGTATCTAAAATCTTGGTTTTAGAAAAATTAAGTAGGAATTTGGTCATTCTGCAGGCAAACGTTGCTTGAAAATCAATTGAGAATCATTACACAGTGTCCAGCCTTTTTCACATTTTAGATAAACTGTGTAATAACCAGAAGTTATAGAAGGTCCATCATGGAAAATTATTGCAACTGCAACAGAAGTCTTTCCTGATATTGATAATTGATTTCCTACAAACTTCTTTATTAAAGTGTCCAATTTTGTTCCATCAGCTCTACAACGTTGCATCATTAAAATTATATACTGTCCATATTTCTTTAAAAATAACGTTGATAACATTTCTGATTTACATTGATAACATTCCATGTTGTGATTTGCATCTTTAACTAATTTACTAAAAGTCACTGATTTACTCTCTGGTAATGTTAAATGTATGAACCTTTCCGAGTCAACATTAGTGCTGCATGTGTACATACAGTTTTCACAACAATGTTCCCATTTATAAGAGAGACCAAACATATTTTCTATTTCTACCCCTTCATCTTCCAGTACCATAAGCATATACATTAAGAATTCCTGTGCATCTTGCTGGACATTTTGTGTAAACTGTGTACATCCAGAACATACATCTAAAAGATTTCTAACATCAGAAGCATTTTCTATTTTAGTTTTATCATTACTCAACTTCTCATAAAGGAAACTCAGCAGAGAACAAAATCTTTTTTCATGATTTAGTATTATCTGCTCTTGCAAACTTTCAAGATAAAATACAACATTCAGCACTACATTAGCGTAGCAGTTGACACCAGAGCTATTTTCAAAATGACAGCCAACAACCTCTTCAACATTGTCCTTTTTCTTTTTGCTTGCAATCACATCACTCTCTTTTTGTTTTCTCTTCTGTACATCCTCATTACAGATATTCTCAATTCTCCTTTTCCGACAAACAACACGTTTTTCAAACACAGGATACTGACATAAATGAGGAGCATAGCTTCTTCTTAATCTATTATACTCCTTTACACAATTTGCATCAGCCCTAACTTTTGAGTCATCAAAGTCTATCATGAATAAACCAGATAATTTTTTCACTCGTGACAAAGCAACATATGCCATACCTTCTTTAAACACACTAGATCCAATGTTTACAAAAGCACTATCTACAGTTAATCCTTGAGATTTGTGAATAGTTACAGCATATGCTAGAGAAAACGGAAACTGCTTCCTACGTACATATAAGTCTTTCACAAGCAAAAAACGAACTGAACAACGACTAATGTCTTTAACCTCTTCAATCTGATCAAATTTTATTTTTAAAAATTCAATTCCATCTTTTTTCTGGTAATTAACAAAACCCACAACTTAACCCATAGCTCCATTCACTAAACCTTTTTCTACATTCAAATTACGTCTTAAAATTACTCGACAGTTCATACATACATAAAGATTCTTTTCTAAACCAGCTGTTTTCGATATGTTTTTCTCTAGAGAATCCAATTTAGTTTTCAATTTGCCTGTCAATATAATAGTTATTCCTTCATGCTGTATTTTATCCACGGCTTCCATTTTCATAATCTCTTCATTTTCCAATTTCAAAAGTTCTTCATTGAATATAGAGCATTCTTGTAGTGTTGGCATTAAGCAGATTACAGTATTTTTTCTGCAATTTTCTTGTATATTTTTTCTGGAACTATTTGTTCTGTTGGAAACAAATTACATAGCAATCGACTCTGTAAAGCTTTTCTGCCATGTTCTGTGAGTAGTCCAATTCTGATATCTTTGAGAATACTTGCACAATCATCATCATTTGCTTGTCGCATATTGGTAATGAGTTCTTTGTACTCAAAGTATGACCAAATATTCACATTACCTATACTTCCTAATGACTTTTTCGTGTCTTCATGTGCAAGAGTATTAAATACTGGTTGTCCTTTAACTGGAGTGAGCTGCAGTAGATCCCCAAAAACTATAACATGTTTTCCTCCAAATAACACGTCATAGTCTGTCTTTAGAATTTGCTGCATTCTTCGATGCACAAAGGCAAGCATTAAGTTTGATACCATGCTTACCTCATCAATAATGAGAACTTTCATTTTCTTCAACACACTTGAAACTTCAAAACATGCTTCTCCTGTTAGCTTGTGGTATTCTATTTTGTTCTCATGCTCTACTGGTAACATTAGCAAACAATGTAAGGTGCTAACCCAGTTGGAGCAGTAACAACACAAGACAAAGTTGAATCAGTTTTTTTCTGTAGGTAGCTTCTAATTACTTTAATTAAGAAACTTTTTCCAGTTCCAGCTTGTCCACTCACATACCTTCTGATTGGTTCAAATGATGTGCATGAGCACTCTTTATTTTCATGTAGTAATCCATGATCAATGTTTTGTGACTTCTTCATAAATTTGTTGTTGTTCATCATTCAGTTGTTGTTCCAAATTTGGTAAGTCTATTAAATCTTCCTGAGCTTGATTCATAGCTGTTTCCACTTCAGTCATGGCTATTGCAGCTTAATTTTCTACGATTGGTTGTCCTAGAGGATCTTGACTGAGCGTACCAGAACTTTGACTGTCTTGAGAACTGTCTCTAGCTACTTCAGCTGCAATTGTAGCTTCTTGTTCAATTTCTTCATTTAACATTTGTACATAATTTGTGAAAGTACTGCATTCTATGCTATATTTACATGCATTAAAGGAATCTTCATAGCTCTGAAAATCTCCAAGTAATTCATCCTCTGAACGCCATGGTTTAAACAGCTGTAAAAGTGCTAAGTAGTAAAATTCCTTTTTGTCAGTAGTGTAGCAACTCAGCTTCCTGTGATTAATCAAACTTCCTTTTGTTTGTTTCACCAAACATCCTTCCTCACCAATGACTTTATATTTTCCATTGTTGATGTCTTCTGTGGCATTCTGTGTAAAAATGTAGTTCTGCAGCAATTCATAGAGACACATGTTCTCAAGATGATGACTTCTGTTTGGGTAATATGTGTCCAACATATTTGTTTTCAAAATGTCTGTACTTTCTGGTTCGTTCTCTGCTAAATATTCGATTTCTCGAATAGATTTCAGTACCCGATTTCGCATTCCTGCAAGGCCTAAACTTACCCAAATTATTCTTCTGGATTTGGAGTACAGACTTGCAGATGATAACCTATCTGAGCATTCGTATGACCCAATTTCTCGAAGCAATAACATCTTTAAACTGAAACTGTATAGCTTTTTACTGACAGTCTTCTCGTGAGAAATCTTTTCCCACATTTCTTTCAATTCCGTTTTCTCAGATTTAGTGATGTAAGATGTGACATACCGAGCAACAGCAATAGAATTGTCAGCTACATACTAAATATCCATGTTAGCATTCCACATGGATAAAATGACTGGGTTGTAGTCATTTATATATTTGACTCTTCTTTTCTTCTTAGGTTGTAGGTATGTTTCGGAGATTTTCTTGTAATGGTATGTCGCACAGCTGACATAAAACTGTTTACTCTTCCTTTTGAAAGAACAGGTCGTGGAAATCCAAATCGACATTTTGTGTAGAATTTATCTTTACTCTTGTACTTTCGTCGACAGTATTTTCCACACCGATGACTTTGGAAACGTAAAACTTGCTCTTTTAAGTTTTTTTCTTCTGTGCTTTTAAGTATAGCACATGTTGCATATTCTTCAATGAAAGATAAAACTGCATCATCAGAATCTGTTCCAAATTTTGGGGCATCCTTGATCCACAACAGCATATGAATATGAGGAGCACCTCTTGCTTGGTACTCTTTTCTCCCCAAAAAATCCACAACTTCTCCAAGAGGTGGATTTTTTTTATTGCAGATAAAGGACATCATAGCCTCAAATCTATGATTGAAATATCTGCAAACATTAACCGGATCCAATGAGCACAATTCTCCTGCTGTCTTGTATTGGATGTTTTCAATATTTGAATTTGCTTCTCGAAGAAAATCCAGTAAATCATCCCAAGCGTACTCAGCACAGCTTAGGGTAAGGAACCATGTAGGAGTTCCTAAATTTTGTAACATACATTTCAATTCTCCATGGCGTCGGTACCAATATTCATTAGTTCCACGCTGACAAGCCATCAGATTAATCACTTGAGATTCTAAATGATCATCTCGCTGTTGCACTTTGTTCAGAAAATCCTTTGCAGACACATTATGTAGATGTACTCCAGTTTTTAAAATGTGATTTACTGCATAAGATAGTGCAGACAAGTCACTTTCAAATAAAAGATGGAACAAATAAGGAATACTTTGACGAAATCTTGGATCTTCTGCATATAATCTTGTAGTCCGATACTCAAAAGCAGGAATCTGTACTGGACGTTCATCATATCGTCCACCTTTTCCTGTAGGAAACAGCTGGGGAAAACAACGAGCTTCCAAGCTCTCCTCCCATACACTCACGGGAGTTCCTTTTGCTTTTTTCATCTGAAACAGATCAATAGTGTTTCCCATAACTTCTTTAGAATGAAGAGGATGTATGCTGAAAGGTTCATAAATTTCTTCTTCTATTGACTTATCCACTTTTTCAATTTGCCCAGTTGGTATTCCTGTGTCTGCTAGTAAAACTTCTTCATCTTCATCCATATAAATTGATTCATAGTACTTATTATTTCTTTTCAAATATAAATTTGCTCTTTGTACTTTTCGTACATCTACTAGCTCCTGCCAAATTTTCTTATTCTTTGTAGGTACACCATTAACCAGAATAACTAATGGTTCAGTTTCCAAACTATCTGCATCAATTGTTTCAATATTTTTTTTCAAATCTAATGGCAAATAGACAACTCTTCCTTTTAAACCTCTTTGAAAATCTGAAGGAGGTAATTTACCTGTTTTGGGCTCCATACGAACTATAGTCTGAAACGGATGGACACATTGAATGAGTATAGACTCATACGTATTTAAATCACTAAGTTCTGCAGGAATATCAACCAATTCTAAATTATTATGTACAGCTCTAGCTGGCATTTTATTTTCTTCTAACTTGTTATAACAGTATTTACAAATACGCTGATCTTCACCCAAATCAAAACAATTTTCCAGAAACAAATATGTAGCAAAATCCTTCCACTCATAATTATTTTCTTTTTCACTTTTTTTATAGAGATCAACATTCCTTGTTTGCGTTTCATAATGGCTTCTCCGGCAACAAATACAAGTAATATTTGGTCTTTCATTAGAGATGATAGTAAATTTTGTCATTTGATCTTCAAAATTTTTACTAA
Organism: Triturus cristatus; assembly: GCF_964204655.1. Lineage (NCBI taxonomy): Eukaryota > Metazoa > Chordata > Amphibia > Caudata > Salamandridae > Triturus > Triturus cristatus. The sequence continues at coordinate 567,762,160 of NC_140589.1, read as the reverse complement.
CAGTGGGTTCTACATTCTCTTCCACATTTTCTTCAATAACTGTGTCATTTCCTGCACTTTCTTGTTCTGGACCAAAGTAACAAAACTGAATATCATCAGTAACCTTCTCTACATCTGATACAGATCCACGCAACAGAGCACTATTCAACTCATTTAACTTTAGTGCTGGACTTTTAGCAAAATACAATCTTCTCACAAACTTTCTCATTTCAGTATGATGTACTGCCAGCATCCTAAAATGGTGAAAAACACTTTGACAAACATTCCTAGAAAGACAAGCCAGAGAATGTCCTTGCAAACCAGTATTCTTTCTCACTCTGCATGGATCTAGTCTTTGAAGCACCTTAATCTTCTGTTTAACACTTTTTTTACTATATTCTCTTAGAAAGTCACGTCATTTATCAATAGATTCTTGTCGTACAGTACAAATACTACTACAATTCCAAGTGTACACTGGGGCTTTAGGACGTTTCCCCATAACCTCATCAGCTAACACTTCTTCCTCATTTCTTGGAACCATTTTCTCCTTTTCCATTACACAACCATCTTTAACTTCATAAGTTCGACCACTGGTGTCAACTGCATGCAGCAAACTATTACTTTGAAGATAACTCTCTTCATTAAAAAATGGTTCAGTACTTGAACTATGCTTCCATTCTCCTAAGAACACATTACAAAAGTTATTTTTTTTCACAACTCTTTTCCTTTTGCTTTTTGACTTCATTACATTGACTATTTTATCTAATGTACGGATCCTGTTCAAAATTAAAATGAATAGTTTTTTTTTAATTCCAAAGCCTTTGCAACAATAGATTCAATATGTTTCTTTTTCTTATAAAATATTGCTTTCTTCCTATATTTTTTCACATCCTTTAGCAAATTGAACACCACTCTTCTCTGAAACATTTTTTTACGAATGTTTTGAAATTTTGTTTTTCTTTTTAAAGTCATTCTTTCTTGCTTCTGATTGTACATTAGCATTTAGTATTTTCTTTCTATTGTCTTGTTGTTTTCTTCTTGAAACACTATTTGCAGTGGTTATACTTTGTAAATTTTTTCTTTTTTCCAACATGAGGTTCTTCAATTAATTTTTGTTGTCCACTTGTCTTCAAATATAGATGTTTTTGCTGTTCTTTTCTCTTTCTTGATTTTATAGGCATGTTTAATTTATTTCAGTGTTGTTCAGCAATACCTAAAGGAAACTAAAAAAAAAATACCTTTATGTAATTTAAATATATTACTATATTTTTTTGAGCTTTTCAAATCCTATCATATGAGCTGCCCCTTTCCTACGAGTGCAAGTCTTACAGAACAAGAACAACACAAATTAAATCTCTGACAACAATTCCTGTGTGCAGACAGACTCATGGTGTGATTCTAGGCAGAAAACGATTTTTGATTGGCAATTTCAAAGCACATTTACTACTGTGGTAGAGCAAGTGATAATTACTGTAACAGCCTGACACATATTCCTTATAGTTTAGAGAGGCAGAAAAGAGCACATGTCCTAACAGCTACTTGAGACCATGAGCATGTGGAACCTGGGTGAGTGATTAGACTAGGGCAAAGGAAATGAGCCTTGGTGATGTTGACTGTGTTAGCGTTACACACTGCTATCTGAAATACCACACAGTGCTGAATAGTAAGCATGGGAATGCAGGAGAAGCAGCTGCCTGTGTGCTAAGAGTGTGTTTCTGGAGACTGTGTATTGTCCGGTGCAAGAGAGATCTGCATGGACGCTTGCACAACTGCATGAAGACTGCAGAGATGTATGTAAGATCACCTGTGGTAAGGGTTAATTGGAGTTTTGAACATGTAGGAACTACCTCACCCATTGCAGGAGTGGAAGGAAAATCTACCCTGTTGTTTTCAAATGTGTTAGCATTTGCCTCTCATCTGTGAGATAGTGATTTGTGCTGAATGCTAACCATCACAGTTCAAGAAAACAAGCTGCCCCTTTCCTACGAGTGCAAGTCTTACAGAACAAGAGCAACACAAATTAAATCTCTGACAACAATTCCTGTGTGCACACAGACTCATGGTGTGATTCAGGGCAGAAAACGATATTTGATTGGCAATTTCAAAGCACATTTACTACTGTGGTAGAGCAAGTGATAATTACTGAAACAGCCTGACACATTTTCCTTATAGTTTAGAGAGGCAGAAAAGAGCACATATCCTAACAGCTACTTGAGACCATGAGCATGTGGAACCTGGGTGAGTGATTAGACTAGAGCAAAGGAAATGAGCCTTGGTGATGTTGAATGTGTTAGCGTTACACACTGCTATCTGAAATACCACACAGTGCTGAATAGTAAGCATGGGAGTGCAGGAGAAACAGCTGCCTGTGTGCTAAGAGTGTGTTTCTGGAGACTGTGTATTGTCAGGTGCAAGAGAGATCTGCATGGATGCTTGCACAACTGCATGAAGAGTGCAGAGATGTATGTAAGAGCACATGTGGTAAGGGTTAATTGGGCTTATGAACATGTAGGAACTACTTCACTCATTACAGTACTGCAAGGAAAATCTACCCTGTTGTTTTCAAATGTGTTAGCATTTGCCTCTCATCTGTGAGATGGTGATGTGTGATGTATGCTAACCATCACAGTTGAAGAAAACAAGCTGCCCCTTTCCTACGAGTGCAAGTCTTACAGAACAAGAGCAACACGAATTAAATCTCTGACAACAATTCCTGTGTGCACACAGACTCATGGTGTGATTCTAGGCAGAAAACGATATTTGATTGGCAATTTCCAAGCACATTTACTACTGTGGTAGAGCAAGTGATAATTACTGTAACAGCCTGACACATTTTCCTTATAGTTTAGAGAGGCAGAAAAGAGCACATGTCCTAACAGCTACTTGAGACCATGAGCATGTGGAACCTGGGTGAGTGATTAGACTAGAGCAAAGGAAATGAGCCTTGGTGATGTTGAATGTGTTAGCGTTACACACTGCTATCTGAAATACCACACAGTGCTGAATAGTAAGCATGGGTGTGCAGGAGAAACAGCTGCCTGGGTGCTAAGAGTGTGTTTCTGGAGACTGTGTATTGTCAGGTGCAAGAGAGATCTGCATGGATGCTTGCACAACTGCATGAAGACTGCAGAGATGTATGTAAGAGCACATGTGGTAAGGGTTAATTGGGCTTATGAACATGTTGGAACTACCTCACTCATTACAGTACTGCAAGGAAAATCTACCCTGTTGTTTTCAAATGTGTTAGCATTTGCCTCTCATCTGTGAGATGGTGATGTGTGCTGTATGCTAACCATCACAGTTGAAGAAAACAAGCTGCCCCTTTCCTACGAGTGCAAGTCTTACAGAACAAGAGCAACACGAATTAAATCTCTGACAACAATTCCCGTGTGCACACAGACTCATGGTGTGATTTTAGGCAGAAAACGATATTTGATTGGCAATTTCCAAGCACATTTACTACTATGGTAGAGCAAGTGATAATTACTGTAACAGCCTGACACATTTTCCTTATAGTTTAGAGAGGCAGAAAAGAGTACATGTCCTAACAGCTACTTGAGACCATGAGCATGTGGAACCTGGGTGAGTGATTAGACTAGAGCAAAGGAAATGAGCCTTGGTGATGTTGAATGTGTTAGCGTTACACACTGCTATCTGAAATACCACACAGTGCTGAATAGCAAGCATGTGTGTGCAGGAGAAGCAGCTGGCTGTGTGCTAAGAGTGTGTTTCTGGAGACTATGTATTGTCAGGTGCAAGAGAGATCTGCATGGACGCTTGCACAACTGCATGAAGACTGCAGAAATGTATATAAGATCACCTGTGGTAAGGGTTAATTGGAGTTTTGAACATGTAGGAACTACCTCACCCATTGCAGGAGTGGAAGGAAAATCTACCCTGTTGTTTTCAAATGTGTTAGCATTTGCCTCTCATCTGTGCGATAGTGATTTCTGCTGAATGCTAACCATCACAGTTCAAGAAAACAAGCTGCCCCTTTCCTACGAGTGCAAGTCTTACAGAACAAGAGCAACACAAATTAAATCTCTGACAACAATTCCTGTGTGCACACAGACTCATGATGTGATTCTAGGCACAAAACAGTATTCCTGGGTGATACCAGTACACCTTAACTTATTGTGAAGACATACTCCATAATATCTTACAAGTTCAAGGCAGTTAAATATCTTCCAAAACATAAAATGTAAAACACAACTTTAAAAGAAGAAATACATTTATATTATTCATATCAAAATACACCACATACATCCCCTCTCAAACTCATAACTCACCTTTAAAAGTAGTTAGTTGAGAAAGAAATGTGCCACTCACACAGCAGATTATCAGAGCCAGAATCTCTGAGCTGTACTCCTCTCACCAGAACCACTAAATGGCAAAATTTCCCTCTCTTTTTTCACACATATACATGTTAACTTCAAATCACATTGCTTCCCACATTTTTTTAAATGGAAACACACATTTCTATTGGTTGCAAATTTCAACCCTTTCCAAATGATTCCTACCCCCAACATGACTTCTGCCTGCTACCATAGCAACAGATCATGGAACACTGGTGTGAGCAGAGAGGTCAGACGTTCAGCACACAATGTTTCTAATCCAAAGAGCAAGAGTGCTTGACTTTTCAAACCTAACAGCATATCCAAAGTAATCTTCTGTGGTAACACATTTTTCTGAACCAATGCAAAACATACTTTTAAAAATTTAAACATACAGCCTAGTTTTTAGTGTTGAATGGTCTGAAACAGCCAATGAGTTATTTTTATTAAGAAAAAGTATGTAAGCCTCCATTTTACAACTGTCTTTCTTTTCATATTGCCATTCTACTGAAAGACACCTTCTGAGTGCATCCAGATCTCCTTGAAAGATGTTCACAGTGTGGATTGTAGGTCATAGCTATGTCTACTGGAGTGAAAAGTATGCGGAAAAAAGAGGTATTGTGAAAGACCTTGCTTTGCCAAATGTAGACACTAAATGGATTGGTCAGAGAGGGTTAAAGTGGCACCAATTAATGCCTTTGGTGAAATCCTTTCTACATCTTCCACAGCCTGACCTTATAATTGTGCACTGTGGTGGAAATGACCTAGGCACTTTAACTGGGGTAGGTCTGGAAATGCTTGTTAAGGACACCTTTGTGCAATTGATGTCACTTTTTCCACAAACTACCTTTGTATATTCTAATATATGCCAAAGGCAAAAGTGGAACTGGTCCAACCAATATTGTCCGCAGATTGAGAAAGCAAAAAAGAACGTCAATAAGTCTGTTTCTGCTTTCCTCAGAGACTATGGTATGGGTTCTATATACCACAACGACTTGCGTTACAACATGCAAGGCATTTATAGAGGAGACGGTGTACATTTCACAGATGAAGGAAACAGAGTCTTCCTCTTGAACTTTAGGCTCTGCATCGGTACTTACTTGTAGGTACAAAAAAACACTTAATGAACACAACGGCTCTTTTTAGAGCCAACCAACATCTAAACACTTAAACTTGATTTTTAATTCTATTTTTTTAATGATTTTTTTGCCACCGTGCGCTCACCGCGCAGTATTTATAAAATCTTTTTTTTTTCTTGGGACCTTAGGGGTCTTTCATGGTCCCCCTGAGAAGGCCTAGGGGGTCAGAGTTATTCAAAATAGAATTTTCAGATTTCCTATGGGAACTCGGTCCTAACTATAATTATCTACTGGCGACCGCCAGTAGATAATATACACACACACATATATATATATATATGTATTTTTTAGCTCTATTTTATTTAAGTTCAAGTTAATTACTGGTGTTCTGTTGATTGTTTGATTTTTGTAAAATTTTGGTTTCATGTTATATTTATTATTATATTTAATATTTTCTTAGTTTATTATTTATTGAGTATATTGTATAATATATGTATAATTTGTGTAGATTAATGATACTGTAGTACTTAATATTTGTTTTTGATACAGTCAAAATGATTGCAATATTTTGTGCTTATTTATTTTTGTTATCAATATTAGGGTATTTAGATATTTTTAGTGGTCATTTTTTTTTAGTTGTTATTTCATTTTTTTCTTGTTTAAATGTAGGTTGGCAATATTTTTGTTAACAGTATTTTTGGAGACATAATTGTAAATCAGTATTGTTGTGGAAGATATTACGTTATTCAACAAAGTGCATTTAGCTAGTTTTCCAAAAATTACTTTGGACAACAAGTTAAATGCTCTTATGCCCTACTTGCATCTTTTTGTAAATCTATTCTCTTGATTCCATTGTTTAGATTAGCCACAATGTGGACTAATTTTGAAATATCTATTGCAATGAAGCAAAATAACACTGTGAATACAAATTCCACATTTGGGGTGATTCCACAGTGAATATAAATGGGTAAGGCTAACACCTAGGGGCTCATTATGATGGTGGTCGGAAAAGCTGTCCGGCCGTCATGGTAGCGGTAAAAACCTTACCACAATCTCCGGGGAGTATCTGACGGTCCTATTAAGATACATGCAATGAAAATGTCCGACCACCGCAGCCGGAAATACAAAAATTCCTTCCTCACGGTTGGAAAGCTTGAAACTCCGACCGAAGCAGTCGGAAAGGCATTTTTTTCCATACCCAAAGGCCGAATCCACAGACTCATGACCGCTGAGGAAATTCTGATAAGAACGCTGTCCGGTCTCAATGAACTCTGCATTCCGAACGCCGCGGCCCTGCTAATCCAACATAAAAAAAGTCTCCATAGCAAAGTTTAAAAGAAAAAACAGCTGATTGTTATTTCTCAGGTGGACACACCCACACTGCAGAGTATAAAACACACCCCTTATCTGACCAGCATCCTTTGCAAAAACCCAGCATTGAAGGCCTACACACGACACCACAGCTGTTGGCAGAGGAGACATTTCACATTGCACACCACTACACCCACCTGTCTCCACGCACCAACCCTTTTCACCCATACACCTGACACATCTTTTACACCTTCCCTACCACATTCCTTTTTTCACTAGTCTTCCTTTTCACACCATTTACCATGTTACAAAAAAATATACCCAAATCTTCTGACATTGAGTTGTCACGGATGATAGAGGAGATTATTAAAGTTGAACCACATTTGTTTAGAACCCTAGTCCAACAGACCCCACTAGCCAGGAAGAATCAAATGTGGAACAGGATAGTTAACAAAATCAATGCAGCAGGTCCCACCCTGTGCACATTGCGTAACATCGAAAAGAGGTGGCATGACCTCAAGGCTCGGGTAAAATACTGGGCCAACAGGAACCACAAGGTGGCTCAGAGGACTGGCGGGGGTCCTCCTGTGCCTCTACTAATATTCACAGAATGGGAGGAGAAGGTACTTACCACACTGCATCCCGAGAGTTTCACAGGAATAGCTAGGGGAGTGTAGACTGGTAAGTGCTAACTACAAAATTACCACTACACTGTCATGTGCTGTCTTGCATACCTATTGACATACACTGTCATGTACAATGCTCACATATGTAGTACCCACTGCTCCCACTCCAGCCCCATCTGACAGCCATTTCATTCCTCTGCTTCACCTCACAGGTAGGTAGCCATCTTACTAGGGAGTGTGGGGACAGGAGAACACCACTACAACTTCTACCAGGCCCTCTTTCCTCACCACTGAACAGGATGAAACACTTCTCCTACACCAGAGCCATTCGATAGCCATTACACTCCCCTATCTCACCTAAAACAGGTAGGTAGCCATCTTACTAGGGTGGTGTTGGGACAGGCAGCCAGCACTACAACTCCCACCAGGCCCTCTTGTGTCACCACTGAACAGGATGTAACACTCCTCCCTCCCCAGTCACATCTGGCAGCCATTTCACTCCTCTGCTTCACCTTACAGGTAGGTAGCCATCTTATGCCCTCTTGTCTCACCATTGAACAGGAGGTAACACTCCTCCCACTCCAGTCCCATCTGGCAGCCATTTCACTCCTCTGCTTCACCTTACAGGTAGGTAGCCATCTCAGTAGGGGGTGGTGGGAACAGGAGAATACCACTACAACTTCCACCAGGCCCTCTTGCCTCACCACTGAAGAGGAGGTACCACTCCTACCACCACAGAGCCATTTGGCAGCCATTACACTCCTCTGTCTCACCTTACAGGCAGGTAGCCATCTTCCTAGGGGGGTGGGGACAGGAGAACTCCAATACAACTCCCACCAGGCCCTCTTACCTCACCACTGAACAAGAGGTAACACTCCAACCACCCAGTCCCATCTGGCAGCAATTTCACTCCTCTGCTTCACATTACAGATACAAAGGCATCTCACTAAGGGGTTATGGGAACAGGAGAACACCACTACAACTCCCACCAGGCCCTCTGGTCTCACCCCTGAACAGGAGGTAACACTCATCCTACCCCAGAGCAATTTGGGAACCATTACACTCCTCCGTCTTACCTTATAGGTAGGTAGCCATCTTACTCACCACTGAACAGGAGGTAGCAATCCTCCCACTCCAGTCCCATCTGTCAGCCATTTCGCTCCTCTGTTTCACCTTACAGGTAGGTAGCCTTCTCATGCCCTCTTTCCTTACCACTTAACAGGGAGTAACACACCATTCCTCACTTGGCAGCCATGTCTACACTGTTCCATATGTCACATCAACTGCACACATAGCTATGCTCAGGTACATGTCTGACTACTCAGACTGTCAATCACCAAGGCTCAAGGAATGTAATGTCAAGATATATCACAATATGTGCACGATGCAGCCACAATACATGCCTGGACACTTATTCAAAGAACACAGCACATATGATGAGCACTGCAAAATAGAAAACACAAATTGGATTATGCCTGCATAGTAAACACATTGTAGTGCAAACTGAACAATACACATGCCAGAGCTACAGTGGCTAAGCATCAAGTTGGTAGGTAATAACATGTCCTCCACTTTGGCAATATGAAGATGTACAATACTCATTATGTCCATGTCAATTCACAAACAAGTAATGGATGTACGTCAATTTCATGTCATACAGGTAAACCCCATGGATAATGTTCATTATGTTCAAACGTTTGTCTCCTTTAACCCATTACTCACTTTGCAACAAATTTTGTGGATTGCACTCAACATCCTGACAATGTAACTTTTTGCAACAGGCAGATGACAATCAACATCAGCTGAGACAAAGCTATTCTCCACCCCCGGATTGTGAACTCTCTGATGCCGAATCTCCCCACCATTCAGACGTGGAAGACCAACGTGGCCCTTCTCGACAGCCGGGGCAGACACAACCAGTGGGTCTCACTGCTCCCACCACCACAACTCCCACTACAGCAGCCACACCAACGCTGAGCACTGCCCCAACAACCTGTGGACCGAACACCACTACCACCTCCGCCTGCACCAGAGTACCCATACCGGAGGTGAGGCCCACATCATGCTCACTGAGGATGCAGGGGATAGTGAGCGGGTGCACGTGCAGCCAGGGCACAGGTCAGGGGGCAGGGCAGGTGGGAGGGCTAGTGGGGGCCAAGTATATGAAACCACTGTGGACACTGAAGCTCTAGCCACCATTGCCAGATTCCTTGGTGCTTATGAATGCAACCAAGGACAGATGGGTCAGGTCCTGGAGGAACTCTGGGAGATCAAACTGCTACAGCAGTCCATGGACAACAGGTCTGGACAACAAATTGAGACCATGGGCCAGCTCATTGGGGTGCAGTTCAAGTCAGGCCTCCCCCCACAACATCCTCACCCTGTGGTCAGCCCACAGCAACACCTTCTACCTCTGCAGTTGCCACAGGGAGGGAGGCCCTATCACACACTAAGTCCACAGACACCTCAGAGCCTGCAGCAGTGGAAACCCCTCAAACATAAGCGGGATGTCCGAAAAACCCACTGGGAAATTCAAGTGGCAAGGCACCAACCCAAGCCATGAAGCAGAGCTGCCCCTGATGTCACCAGTTGTGCACAGAACATTTACTTTGTAGACTATCCTGTCACACATTTCCATTCTGATGGCAGGATTCTGTTGGACTGTTGGACTTTTTAAAATGTAACAGCTCTGATGTTTTCAACTACCATCACAAGTAAACACATATCTTTATTAGAGTGTCACACCCGTAGGTGCTTAGGAGGAGAAGCTCATCCACACATCTGTCACTAGTGGAATGTGAAGTACCACATTTTTCACATATCAACATCTCAGATACAAGTATGTTTGAAAACCGTCATGCACTGTCCGATGGCGGAGTAATCTCACTGCTGTTTCATTGCCGCAGCCAAGTAAAGTAGGCCACAAGAGACTACAAACAGCCAAACTGTAACAGCAACAGGGGGTCAAACCTGTAACTCAGCACTGGCACATTACAAACAGGTGTAGCTGTATCTTCTGGATATCTTTTGGACATGTATACGTGTTGCCATTTAAGCTCTGTGGCATACAATCATGACACACGTGGATACAGACATCCAGTTCACCCACAGAGAGGTATCAATCTATGTGAAAAGTGACAAACATGTATTGGTCCACAAACACAATGTGATGAAGAACATGACGGAACACATAGGCATTGCACCAATACATAACACAATAGAAATACCAATGTGTACTTGAAGCATCCATCCTATCGCTGTGCAAGTTGCTTACGAACCTGAGTTATACTCACAAAGTCAGTGTCAGGCATTCCTACGAAAACCTCATTTCCATAATCCAACAACACATAGCTACACCATAAACTCATACATCAGTCAAGAGCTCATCCAAATACAGCTCTGCTCAAAGTAACCGACAGTTGCGCACACCAAACAGTCAGCAGCCTACCACATCCTCATTGCTTCACAATGACAGTGAATGTAACTTTCACAGTCATGTCATCTTACTGTATACTTACACTCAAGGGAAGTAGTTGTTGATGAGCTGTTGATTCAGGTCAAGACCTTCCTCTTCGCCACTATCATCATCACTGTTCATGTCAGGATTTTCACCGGGGGACTTCTGCTGGTCTTCATCCTGCACAATCAGAGGGATCTGACACACCTTCCTGGGTGAGTAGAGGAGGGCTCCTCAGGTCTTATCCAAACAGGAGAAATTGGCCTTCAGGAGCCCAAAAGCCCGCTCCACTACCCGACGTGTCCTCCCATGGGCCTTATTGAAATAGTCTTCCCCTGGTATTGTTGGATTTCTCAGTGGGGTCAGCAACCAAGGCTGGTTTGGATACGCTGAGTCACCTAGTTGTGAGACACACAGATGTACAATCAAGATTCTGAAATTTGCTGAGGACAGCATATCACACACACACACACACAAGATGGACACATCTCACTCAACAATAAGGCAGGCCCTCTCCTGTTGTAGATGTGACATCAACTGGGGTATGTTGCTGTTCCACATGACATAGGGGCCATGAGCAAATCCTGGTAATTTGGCACAGACATGTGAAATGGTCAAATCTGCAAGGCATGCCACTTGCACATTGATAGAATGATAATGTTTCCAGTTCCTATATATTTGCTCACATGCTTGAGGTGGCACAAGGGCAATGTGTGTGCCACTGATGGATCCTACATGTGGAATGCAACCTAGGTCATAAAAGTCACCCTTCACAGTAGTCAATTCTTCTCTTCCTGGGAAATGAATATAACTTTACATGTGTAGTATCAGTGCAGACAGGATAAAACACAACACCATACTGAACATCAGTTGTAAAATCCCACCAGATGAAGCCACTGTGTATTGAAATGAACTAATGGCAAAGAAATGCAGTGTGGCCCTCACCTTCACTGTTGGGGTCAGAGCTGTGGGATAGGTTCTGTGAGCCCTTAACTGAGGCGCCAACTGTCGATATAGCTCATGCGTTGTCAGGCAATTGAGTCGGAACTTCTTAATGATGTCTTGCTCCTCCATGGTCAACAGGTCTGTAAAAGGCTGCAGAAGGGGGCTTGTCTCCTTCTACCCCTGGCAGGGTACACATGTGTGAAAACAGGAAAAGATAAAATGTTGGTTACAGCGTAGACATTGACTCATACCAGCACAAGATGAACAGTCATGTGGAATCAGTGCCATGCATGTGTGACCTGTAGACATACATTGTCATCATATAAGTAATGGGGTACTCAATAGGTACATGCAAACTACCAGAATGGGGTTAATGGCATAGGTGACAGACATATGGGCCATTGCAAAATCATGGATACTCAGCCATGTGGGTTGTGAACACATCACAGGTGGCACACAGCAATAGGCCTGAGATGGATATACCTGTTGTCTCTGAACATGACACACCTTGATGTAAAGAATGCACAACATCATCGGCATAGTCTGGCACTTTTAAAAACAGAACAACACATGAGTCTGTTACAGCACTGTGCACATCATATATGCACATTTTGTGCAGCGTCCGCTATGCCTGCCATATGAGTCTGCATTACACACCTTGACGTAGTCACTACATAGATACACAACTCGACTGGTAATGTGTGTCCATGCACACATGGATTAAAATGACATGTGAGGAATGGCTAAGCAATGGTGGTAAACCTCTGGTCACAGCTATTTCATGTGAAAGATGCGAAAAATTAGTGTCACACTATTGACTCCCCTTACAATGTGATCATGATGTCTGATTTAGTGTGTAGCATAATGCTGCAATTTGTTAGTCAAGAACTGCAAACGCCAGATGGTGTGACCTGCGTGGGTGGTGTCAACCATGGCAGTCACTGCCATTGGTCCCAATTGAAAAATGCCAGCGACACGGTGGAGAGAGTCGGACCCCTACGGTCTGGCACCGCCTATGATAATAACATGGCAGCCAATGAGACATGTTATTGTGGTCAGCACTTACAGATTTGAGACTTGCAGAAGGTGTGCTCAGCCACGGCAGCCACTGTCATTGGCCCCAAAAGACAAATGGCAGAGATGCGCTGGAGAGATTCTGAACCCTGTGGTCTGACACCACCTATAAAAATAACATGACAGCCAATTGGACATGTTCTTGTGGCCACCACTTGCGGATTTGAAACTAATGGTAGGCGTGCTCAGCAAGGGCAGCCACTGTCATTGGCCCCAAATGAAAAATGCCAGCAATGGGGTAGAGAGATTTTGACTCCTGCAGTCTGACTCCGCCTATGAGAATAACTTGACAGTCAATGGGACATGTTGTTGCGGCCACCACTTGTAGATTTGAAACTCGCGGTAGGTGTGCTCAGCCATGGCGGCGTTAGCCCCAAATTAAAAATGTGACCAGAGTGGACCAATGGCAATGCTGGTCTAGCACTGACACCAACCTTGTGACCTGTTTATATGTGGCATTTAGGTATACTTGTCACTTGTCTACAGACACTGCTGCCTGCTTTACCTCGCCATCACCTGCTGCTGTTTGTCACCTCTTGGAGCACTCATGGCCCATACTGAGAAGGTAAGGGCACGCTCCTTAAACCCAGAGGAGCTGGATCTCCTGGTGGACTAGGTCCTTGGACACTTGGGCAACTATATGGTTCACCAGAGGTACGGGTAAGTGAATATGTACAGATTTTGGAGTCATGTGAATGCTTTGCTTATGTAACTGTACACTAGTATGTGCCTCAGAGTACAAGCCAATGTAGATGGCACATACATGACCTTCCATGTGTTACAGTTGAGTCTGTGGAGAGAATGGCCCAATTATTATGACCCTTTTACCGCCAATATTGCTCTCTGCATGGCTCTGATTCATGTTTGCTACTTTGACTTGCTTAATGACCTCACGGTTATGGTGCAATCATATGTACAGCCTTCTTTCCCATGAGCCATGACTACATACAATGAGGAATTAGACAGAATGATGTTTGGCAAATGGACAGTTATACTGATGAATCGGCCGATTTTCACTTTGTGCACCTCTTCCCTGGGAGGTGTTTCAAATTCACTATGTCAACATAAATGAGATGAGACATGTCTATTGGGCAGAGGGTACAGATAAGTTAAGTAAATTGGTATACAGGTACACAATGGAGATGAGTGCTGTTGCTCACAAGATCAAGGCCTATATCTGTGTTGCATAGATTTATTTGAACTCACCTCTTACACATCTGAGACATGTACAGTGGAGATGTAATTATACTATTGGTATGATATTGTGGTGAGGATCACATGCGTAAGTACTGTCTGGCCATTCACATTCTACACGCAAGTGAGAATAGTGATGGAAACCCAGTGTCAGTGTCACAGATGGCAAAAGGGCTGTCCTTTGAATGCACAATGTTGAAAGTTCACATATTACAACTCGACTAGGTTAACCATCTGAGTAGTGCACCCTCCTATTTGATCACAAACAGTGATAGCTATTATTTGGAAACATGACAGCCTTTACCTTGTCACCTTAGTTATTGAATGTTGAGTCATGTACCTTACTGTGCCCTCTGTACCACGTGATGCAAAGCGATGGCCCTGGACGTAAAGGTGTTTGTAGTGTCAGACACAGTAAGTATTTCCAAGAGGTTTTCATTACAGTGTACTGTTTGTCATGGTCCCTCACATTACGAACCAACAAGAATGTCCTTGCTCACCCTGATCTAAGTAGGCAGCCTCAGCATGTGTATGTAATGATCAGGTAATAGGTTCATCCTCACAGATGTTGCCACCGTAATTATTAAGCTTGATTGAAGCGTAGCATGTGACATGGTCTGTATGACTATGTTGTCCATGGATCCATGTGTGTGGTATGTGCCAATTTGCATCTTACCTTGCTCACAAAGGTCTACTACATATCTGTGAAAATCTTTTTCCACATGTCCCACATGCCTATAGCTCAAAGTCCATCAGCAAAAGGCTATCTGGAAGGTCATCACCCGGAGGGTGCAGACCCTGGGGGTCTCCAACGGGCGCAGTACACACTGCACAAGAGGTGGAATGACATCTGCAGCCTCAGCAAGTATGTTGATAAAATGCAGCTGGGGCTGGCCCCCCGAAGTGGCAGGTTGGTGGACCAGACCTTGACACCCCTAATGGCTCACATTTTGGCTGTGATTCAACCTGAGCTGGATGGATGTTCGAGGGCCCAACAGCAGATATTTTGGGGGGAGTATTGGGTTGAGAGTACATTTATGCATGAATGACTACCTTTATCCCAGCCATCATCACCCCAGGAAGCTTTGAGATGTCTCATGTGTGATGCAACTTGTAGAAATTTGATTGTTTAGGAATGGCAGGAGGTGCCTGGTGTATACAACTGTCTCCACTTTTTGTATCATTAAAATAGGCAGTGTCACCCATACAAATCTTACCATGGTTGCAGATCCTATCTGGAGAATCATGTTTGCACTGACCCATTCAGACGCATGAAAAGAAGTGTGTGAATTGTCTAGCACAGGATACTTGCCATCCTTGTGTGTGCTGTGTGGCCCCCAGACTATTGTGAATCATGTGATGGTGTGACAGAGGCTTGTGTTATGGCCAATTGAGCACTCAGGGTGCGATGAGTTTGCAGAAGATCCACTTGTCCTATGTGTTGTGCACAGCCAAATGATAGAGATGACAGCATCACAGTTTAATCCTGAGTTGCGTACCTGCAGCATGGCATTGCAATAGTTGTTTTCCTGGTACAATCACAGCAGCTGCACACATGTGCTGAGGGTGTAGATGGTAAAAAAACAGATAGGTATTGGGTGATGTCAAATTGTTCATTGTGTATATTGTAATATGTCTTTGTGATGGGGTAAGGTTGATGCAGAGGAGCAGTGTGTCTGTTTTGGGTGAATGTGTTAACCCATAATGATTGGCATGGTTGAATGGGATCAGTGCGGATAAAAATGTGGTATGTTTGAGATAGTTGTACTACACTTTGCAATTGAGTCAGCCAATGTTAACGTGAGCATCAGAGATCACTGTGTATGCTTTGAGGTGGTGCAGACATGTGAATCAGTGCCCAGTCAAGGTGTGGTTACTGACATGCGTCATGGAGTGACATCTTGAGACATTGATGTGCCCTGTGTGTCAGCAGTCAGCACAACATAGGGATGACAGGCAATGGATTTGACCACACATTCCTTGTCCTTTTGGAAGCCACTCTCATCTTCACGGATAGACTTATTAAAATTACTACTGTCCTTTACGGCTTGGCAGACAAATGTTCGGTGGATGTGTTCTGCTCACATGTAACACCCTTGACTGAGATTGCCCTAGCCAGGCTAATGTGCCTTGTTCTTTGTTTACACTACTACATGCCAATTTGTTCAACTTATCTATTTAACCTGTGACACGTAGCAAGTCCGCTGATGTGTATGTCTCAACCGCATCACCTGTCAGTAGACAGCAGTGAGGCTGATGATTGGGGGTGTAAGTTGGGTGTGGTGTCCACTTCCATGTCAATGACGCTTTTGGATTGGGATGCCACCGATGCCAAATAGGTGTTCTACAGTGCAAAGAGATATTAGTGTACACATGTAGGATGTTTTACATATTTGCATATCTCAATTTGTATGTGCAGTGGTGTGAGCATAAGGCTCTTCATCATGATGTAGAGGGATACTACATGTAGGTGTTGCTACACACAATAGGATGTAAGATGCATATGTTGACACATGCAATAGGAATTAGCATTGTCAACACATCATGTAGCTTGGATTTACACGTCATGTGTAAGTACATCCTGTTCTCATGCCAAAGGTTGTGCTGATGCAACCAACCCATGTACAAGTAATTTCCTGTACTGATGTGTAAACAGTTTAATTTATATTTATATATGCTTTCGGATTTGTTGCAGGGCCATTATATTCAACCTATGTCTCATTCTGTTACAGCATCAACCGAGGGCAGGGAAGGAGAGGGGACCAACACCTTTGGGGAAGCAGCTGGCTTGAGTGGTCCCCAAGGGTTGAACGACACAGAGGGGACCAGTGCTTCAGGAGATGATAGGAGTGCCCTAGAGTAGACAGGAGACGATACACCAAGCTCCACAACGTCACACTCCAGCAGCAACTTCATGGTGTTGGCGAACCAAAGAAGTACAACATTGCCATCTCCGTCCACCAAACCACGTACTATGTTCACCCTCCGTGCTGCTCCCCCAACCTACTATCTGGGCCTGCTCCCCTAAGAAGGGTAGAGTCTCCTTTCTCCCAAGCACCTCAGTCCCTCCCCCTGTCTCCCCAGCTTCCCTCAGTATGGAGGCCATAGATGTCCTGCGGCAGATCTCTGTGGGTCAGAATGCAGTCCTGAATGCCAACCAGGATCATGGCAACAAGTTGTCCCAAGTTGTTGCGTTTCTGTACAATCAAGATTCTGAAATTTGCTAAGGAGGACAGCATATCACACACACACACAAAAGATGGACACATCTCACTCAACAATAAGCCAGGCCCTCTCCTGTTGTAGATGTGACATTAACTGGGGTATGTTGCTGTTCCACATGACATAGGGGCCATGAGCAAATCCTGGTAATTTGGCACAGACATGTGAAATGGTCAAATCTGCAAGGCATGCCACTTGCACATTGATAGAATGATAATGTTTCCAGTTCCTATATATTTGCTCGCATGCTTGAGGTGGCACAAGGGCACTGTGTGTGCCACTGATGGATCCTACATGTGGAATGCAACCTAGGTCATAAAAGTCACCCTTCACAGTAGTCAATTCTTCTCTTCCTGGGAAATGAATATAACTGTACATGTGTAGTATCAGTGCAGACAGGATATAACACAACATCATACTGAACATCAGTTGGAAAATCCCACCAGATGAAGCCACTGTGTATTGAAATGAACTAATGGCAAAGAAATGCAGTGTGGACCTCACCTTCACTGTTGGGGTCAGAGCTGTGGGATAGGTTCTGTGAGCCCTTAACTGAGGCGCCAACTGTCGATTTAGCTCATGCGTTGTCAGGCAATTGAGTCGGAACTTCTTAATGATGTCTTACTCCTCCATGGTCAACAGGTCTGTAAAAGGCTGCAAAAAGGGGCTTGTCTCCTTCTACCCCTGGCAGGGTACACATGTGTGAAAACAGGAAAAGATAAAATGTTGGTTACAGCG
This sequence comes from Triturus cristatus, assembly GCF_964204655.1. Lineage (NCBI taxonomy): Eukaryota > Metazoa > Chordata > Amphibia > Caudata > Salamandridae > Triturus > Triturus cristatus. Next base: position 567,744,201 of record NC_140589.1, on the reverse strand, counting down.
TAGACATTGACTCATACCAGCACAAGATGAACAGTCATGTGGAATCAGTGTCATGCATGTGTGACCTGTAGACATACATTGTCATCATGTAAGTAATGGGGTAGTCAATAGGTACATGCAAACTACCAGAATCGGGTTAGTGGCATAGGTGACAGACATATGGGCCATTGCAAAATCATGGATACTCAGCCATGTGGGTTGTGAACACATCACAGGTGGCACACAGCAATAGGCCTGAGATGGATATACCTGTTGTCTCTTAACATGACACACCTTGATGTAAAGAATGCACAACATCATCAGCATAGTCTGGCACTTTTAAAAACAGGACAACACATGAGTCTGTTACAGCACTGTGCACATCATATATGCACATTTTGTGCAGCGTCCTCTATGCCTGCCATATCAGTCTGCATTACATACCTTGACGTAGTCACTACATTTATTTATTTATTTATTTATTGCAGATTTATAATGCGCATGGCTGCCCCAGCAACGGGGCGTCCCAGCGCAAACATAGATACACAACTCGACTGGTAATGTGTGTCCATGCACACATGGATTAAAATGACATGTGAGGAATGGCTAAGCAATCGTGGTAAACCTCTGGTCACAGCTATTTCATGTGAAAGATGCGAAAAATTAGTGTCACACTATTGAGTCCCCTTACAATGTGATCTTTATGTCTGATTTAGTGTGTAGCATAATGCTGCAATTTGTTAGTCAAGAACTGCAAACGCCAGATGGTGTGACCTGCGCGGGTGGTGTCAACCATGGCAGTCACTGCCATTGGTCCCAATAGAAAAATGCCAGCGACACGGTGGAGAGAATCGGACCCCTACGGTCTGGCACCGCCTATGAAAATAACATGGCAGCCAATGAGACATGTTATCGTGGTCAGCACTTACAGATTTGAGACTTGCAGAAGGTGTGCTCAGCCACGGCAGCCACTGTCATTGGCCCCAAAAGACAAATGGCAGAGATGCACTGGAGAGATTCTGAACCCTGTGGTCTGACACCACCTATAAAAATAACATGACAGCCAATTGGACATGTTCTTGTGGCCACCACTTGCGGATTTGAAACTAATGGTAGGCGTGCTCAGCAAGGGCAGCCACTGTCATTGGCCCCAAATGAAAAATGCCAGCAATGGAGTGGAGAGATTTTGACTCCTGCAGTCTGACTCCGCCTATGAGAATAACTTGACAGTCAATGGGACATGTTGTTGCAGCCACCACTTGTAGATTTGAAACTCGTGGTAGGCGTGCTCAGCCATGGTGGCGTTAGCCCCAAATGAAAAATGTTACCAGAGTGGACCAATGGCAATGCTGGTCTAGCACTGACACCAATCTGGTGACCTATTTATATGTGGCATTAAGGTATACTTGTCGCTTGCCTACAGACACTGCTGCCTGCTTTACCTCGCCATCACCTGCTGCTGTTTGTCACCTCTTGGAGCACTCATGGCCCCTACTGAGAAAGTAAGGGCCCACTCCTTAAACCCAGAGGAGCTGGATCTCCTGGTGGACTAGGTCCTTGGACACTATGGGCAACTATGTGGTTCACCAGAGGTATGGGTAAGTGAATATGTACAGATTTTGGAGTCATGTGAATGCTTTGCTTATGTAACTGTACACTAGTATGTGCCTCAGAGTACAAGCCAATGTAGATGGCCCATACATGACCTTCCATGTGTTACACTTGAGTCTGTGGAGAGAATGGCCCAATTATTATGACCCTTTTACCGCCAATATTGCTCTCTTCATGGCTCTGATTCATGTTTGCTACTTTGACTTGCTTATTGACCTCACGGTTATGGTGCAATCATATGTACAGCCTTCTTTCCCATGAGCCATGACTACATACAATGAGGAATTAGACAGAATGATGTTTGGCAAATGGACAGTTATACTGATGAATCGGCCGATTTTCACTTTGTGCACCTGTTCCCTGGGAGGTGTTTCAAATTCACTATGTCAACATAAATGAGATGAGACATGTCTATTGGGCAGAGGGTACAGATAAGTTAAGTAAATTGGTATACAGGTACACAATGGAGATGAGTGCTGTTGCTCACAAGATCAAGGCCTATATCTGTGTTGCATAGATTTATTTGAACTCACCTCTTACACATCTGAGACATGTACAGTGGAGATGTAATTATACTATTGGTATGATATTGTGGTGAGGATCACATGCGTAAGTACTGTCTGGCCATTCACATTCTACACGCAAGTGAGAATAGTGATGGAAACCCAGTGTCAGTGTCACAAATGGCAAAAGGGCTGTCCTTTGAATGCACAATGTTGAAAGTTCACATATTACAACTCGACTAGGTTAACCATCTGAGTAGTACACCCTCCTATTTGATCACAAACAGTGATAGCTATTATTTGGACACATGACAGCCTTTACCTTGTCACCTTAGTTATTGAATGTTGAGTCATGTACCTTACTGTGCCCTCTGTACCACGTGATGCAAAGCAATGGCCCTGGACGTAAAGGTGTTTGTAGTGTCAGACACAGTAAGTATTTCCAAGAGGTTTTCATTACAGTGTACTGTTTGTCATGGTCCCTCACATTACGAACCACCAAGAATGTCCTTGCTCACCCTGATCTAAGTGGGCAGCCTCAGCATGTGTATGTAATGATCAGGTAATAGGTTCATCCTCACAGATGTTGCCACCGTAATTATTAAGCTAGATTGAAGCGTAGCATGTGACATGGTCTGTATGACTATGCTGTCCATGGATCCATGTGTGTGGTATGTGCCAATTTGCATCTTACCTTGCTCACAAAGGTCTACTACATATCTGTGAAAATCTTTTTCCACATGTCCCCCATGCCTATAGCTCAAAGTCCATCAGCAAAAGGCTATCTGGAAGGTCATCGCCCGGAGGGTGCAGACCCTGGGGGTCTCCAACGGGCGCAGTACACACTGCCACAAGAGGTGGAATGACATCTGCAGCCTCAGCAAGTATGTCGATAAAATGCAGCTGGGGCTGGTCCCCCGAAGTGGCAGGTTGGTGGACCAGACCTTGACACCCCTAATGGCTCACATTTTGGCTGTGATTCAACCTGAGCTGGATGGATGTTCGAGGGCCCAACAGCAGATATTTTGGGGGAGTATTGGGTTGAGTGTACATTTATGCATGAATGACTACCTTTATCCCAGCCATCATCACCCCAGGAAGCTTTGAGATATCTCATGTGTGATGCAACTTGTAGAAATTTGATAGTCTAGGAATGGCAGGAGGGGCCTGGTGTATACAACTGTCTCCACTTTTTGTATCATTAAAATAGGCAGTGTCACCCATACAAATCTTACCATGGTTGCAGATCCTATCTGGAGAATCATGTTTGCACTGACCCATTCAGACGCATGAAAAGAAGTGTGTGAATTGTCTAGCACAGGATACTTGCCATCCTTGTGTGTGCTGTGTGGCCCCCAGACTATTGTGAATCATGTGATGGTGTGACAGTGGCTTGTGTTATGGCCTATTGAGCACTCAGGGTGCGATGAGTTTGCAGAAGATCCACTTGTCCTATGTGTTGTGCACAGCCAAATGATATAGATGACAGCATTACAGCTTAATCCTGAGTTGCGTACCTGCAGCATGGCATTGCAATATTTGTTTTCCTGGTACAATCACAGCAGCTGCACACATGTGCTGAGGGTGTAGATGGTAAAAAAACAGATAGGTATTGGGTGATGTCAAATTGTTCATTGTGTATATTTCAATATGTCTTTGTGATGGGGTAAGGTTGATGCAGTGGAGCAGTGTGTCTGTTTTGGGTGAATGTGTTAACCCATAAGGATTGACATGATTGAATGGGATCAGTGCGGATGAAAATGTGGTATGTTTGAGATAGTTGTACTACACATTGCAATTGAGTCAGCCAATGTTAACGTGAGCAGCAGAGATCACTGTGTATGCTTTGAGGTGGGGCAGACATGTGAATCAGTGCCCAGTCAAGGTGTGGTTACTGACATGCATCATGGAGTGACATCTTGAGACATTGATGTGCCCTGTGTGTCAGCAGTCAGCACAACATAGGGATGACAGGCAATGGATTTGACCACACATTCCTTGTCCTTTTGGAAGCCACTCTCATCTTCACGGATAGACTTATTAAAATTACTACTGTCCTTTACGGCTTGGCAGACAAATGTTCGGTGGATGTGTTCTGCTCACATGTAACACCCTTGACTGAGATTGCCCTAGCCAGGCTAATGTGCCTTGTTCTTTGTTTACACTACTACATGCCAATATGTTCAACTTATCCATTTTACCTGTGACACGTAGCAAGTCCACTGATGTGTATGTCTCAACTGCATCACCTGTCAGTAGACAGCAGTGAGGCTGATGATTGGGGGTGTAAGTTGGGTGTGGTGTCCACTTCCATGTCAATTACGCTTTTGGATTGGGATGCCACCGATGCCAAGTAGGTGTTCTACAGTGCAAAGAGATATTAGTGTACACATGTAGGATGTTTTACATATTTGCATATCTCAGTTTGTATGTGTAGTGGTGTGAGCATAAGGCTCTTCATCATGATGTAGAGGGATACTACATGTAGGTGTTGCTACACACAATAGGATGTAAGATGCATATGTTGACACATGCAATAGGAATTAGCATTGTCAACACATCATGTAGCTTGCATTTACACGTCATGTGTAAGTACATCCTGTTCTCATGCCAAAGGTTGTGCTGATGCAACCAACCCATGTACAAGTAATTTCCTGTACTGATGTGTAAACAATTTAATTTATATTTATATATGCTTTCGGATTTGTTGCAGGGCCATTATATTCAACCTATGTCTCATTCTGTTACAGCATCAACCGAGGGCAGGGAAGGAGAGGGGACCAGCACCTTTGGGGAAGCAGCTGGCTTGAGTGGTCCCCAAGGGTTGAACGACCCAGAGGGGACCAGTGCCTCAGGAGATGATAGGAGTGCCCTAGAGGAGACAGGAGACGATACACCAAGCTCCACAACGTCACACTCCAGCAGCAACTTCATGGTGTTGGCGAACCAAAGAAGTACAACATTGCCATCTCCGTCCACCAAACCACGTACTGTGTTCACCCTCCGTGCTGCTCCCCCAACCTACTATCTGGGCCTGCTCCGCTAAGAAGGGTTGAGTCTCCTTTCTCCCAAGCACCACAGTCCCTGCCCCTGTCTCCCCTGCTTCCCTCAGTATGGAGGCCATAGATGTCCTGCGGCAGATCTCTGTGGGTCAGACTGCAGTCCTGAATGCCAACCAGGATTATGGCAATAAATTGTCCCAAGTTGTTGCGTTTCTGGAGGGCATTCATTTGGACATGGCTGGCCTGCAGAGATCTGCTCAGTCTGTGGGCTCAACATAGATGGCAGCCATCCAGAACTACCAGCCTCTCATCCTGGCTCCTGTCCCTTCCCCCTCTACCCTCCCAATGCCCCCACCTGACCAGAGTACATGCAAACCTGAGCACACAGGCACCCAGACATCCACACGCAACACAATTCAACGCCACTCCAAGAAACCCAAGCACACTACACCCACCACACCATGCTCAACACCCACTCCCAGCACACAGGACACAACACCAACAACGCACTCCCAGGACACTCAAAGACATACACACTGTAAAAATGCATCCACATCTAAGACCTCAGTTTCCTCTCCCTCCAAAACCCCACCCATCAGCATACCTCCTCCCACACCTTTGAAAACCCCTACTCTGTGTGCCCAGGACCTCTGGCCTGCCACTGCTGCCCTCCTCCCAGAGTTAAGAGGCCTGGCTTACCACCAATCCCTTCCACTTCCACTTCCAGCCACTCCCCTGAGAAGGGTGGCATCATCAAACCTGCTGAGGGAGTCCCTTCTGAACAGGGGAGGAAGGGTAAGAGAGCCACCCACCCTGATCCCACATCTAAATCAGCCAAGAGAGCCAAAAAAGACCCACCCCCCTTGTGCTGACAAAAAGGTGACTAACATAGCCACCTCCATGTCAATTTTCCATTGTCACCTTCAGGGTTATAAGATCACCAAATTGTTGAAGCCCAGCCCTCCCCATACAGAGGCCAGCCCCCCAACTCCCCAAACCATTCCACCCCCTCCCAGGTCCATTACTCCCACTACCCCAGTCAGCCCTCCCCTTCCTGGTCCAGCCCTCCCACTACCTCAGCCAGCCCTCCCCCTCTGAGGTACAGCCCTCACACTAGCCTAGCCAGCCCTCCCCCTCCCAGGTCCAGCCCTACCACTACCCCAGCCAGCCCTCCTCTTTCAAGGTACAGTCCTCCCAAGTATTTGACCAGCCTCCCCCTGCCCACCATTATCCCCCCTGAGCGGTGCCTGGGGTGCCCATTTGATGCCCCTATCCTGGGGAGGTGTCCCTGGCAGTGAACTTTGTGGCAAGTTTTGTGGCACACAGGTTTTGTCTGATCTTTCGACTGGCCATTGGCCTTGTTGTTTGGAACTTTTTTTAAAGTTTGATTGCATTGATTAAACCTATATTTTCTTTATAACCTTTGTTGCTGGCCTTGCTAATGATGCCGGACAATGTATGTGTATATGATGACCTGTTACAGTATAGTAGTGCCACTGTCACTGTGGCATATGATATATTTGCAGTTGCAGGTGTCCCCAGAGATTAGGGCAGGTAATGTGTTTGTTGAGTCATAGGGTCAATGGGGACATGAGGCCATCTGTGATGGGCTACTATTAGCCTATGCATTGCCTCAGTTGGGCTCTGCTTTGGTACTCATGGCATCTTTGCTTCCAGTACATCGACATCAACGATTTTGCTTTACTGTCTGACTTGTGGGGTGGACAGGGTGCTTCATATGTGCATCATAAGATTTTATCAAAACACTCCTGGGTAGGAATGCTGATGTCTTTGTATTGTATGACTTCACAGGCACAGGAGTGCATTTCCATTTGTGACCTTCCCCACCAATGCATCATTATTGCCATGAGAAATGCAGTCGCAGGAATATATGTATTGACTTGCCCTTCAACATTTCACACATGCACAAGCCAGTTGGTGTGGGCATACGTTGTCCCAATCTCAAAGACATGCAACAGGTTGTATGCACATGGGTCGTTGCTGCAGGTGCTATGTGCGTTGTGTCCTTGTCACCTTGCCATCCTGGAATCCAACTACTTGTAGACCACACCAGCTGGGAGTAGGAAGAGTGTGCTGTTCAAATGTTTGAGACAACGGTTTGTGGGTATCAAACTTTTCAGCCTTTCCTCAGGACATGTGAATTCACTGTGCTGCCTAGGTCTACATATTCTTCATTGCTGCAATATGTCATACATTCATGTCCCATGCCACAGTATACATTCCATTATATGGTGTTCCACCACATCCCACACCTGTACACCAGTCCAGTGTATGGCACTCTACTGTATGCTGTTACACTGTACCTGGCACCACTGTATGACATTACAATCCAAACAGCTGGGGAGAAGATGTAGCCTAACGGCCAGGGCGGTCGACCTCGAAGCTTGAGAACAGGGTTCAAGTCTCGGCAATGACTTTCAATATCCTGTGATTCTGGGCAAATCACTTTATCTCCCTGTGCCTAACAGAAATGAATGTGTCCTTCTGTAACTAAACTGGTGCTCATGTAAAGCGCTCCGATACCCAATGTCTCGGGTCTAGTTCGTGCGATATAAAACTCTAAAACAAAACAAAAAAACTCCATTACACACAAGTCCCATGTGCACTACTCCACTATGCCCTATATCACTCTATGCAAATCCACTGTACAACTCTCCTCTCTACGCTATTCACCTCTACACCATTCCACTGTTTGCCACTCCACTGTTTGACACTCCACTAAGCACCACTCCAGTGTGTGCCACTCCACTGTAGCACACTCCTGTCTGCGCTATTCCAGTGCACACCTCGCCAGTGTTTGCCACTTAACCGTATGCCATTCAACTCTACTACATTCCAATGAAGGCCAATCCAATCTATCACAATTCACTTTGCAACACTGCCCTCTATGCTTATCCCTTGCACTTTAGTTGCTGGAGTTGAAGAGCAGTAGGTGACATCAGCAGTGTAGAGGTGTCTGAGGAGCATCTCCCACCAATCCTGATGTTTTTTGGAGATGAGTATGTGACATATGTGAAGATGCATTTGAGGTTGTGCCATGCGATGCAGGCTCTTTCATTTGTAAGGATGTGCAGTAAGTAAGGACTGTTGACTTTAGACCGCACAGCAAGGGCTTGTGAGCTGGGCACAGATGTTTGATTGGTGAGTGTTGACCTGTCCATAGTGATTGGTGTAGACATAGGTTGAACAACTAATATGTAAGTGGGGGTCTGGTGTTTGAGATGTAGCATACAGGCTGACAGACAGAATCTTGGGGGCATGAATAAGAACATCATGACCTTTCCCACTGTCCTGATGCTCCTGGGGGGTGGTGTTATATGTTGTGTGCCCACCTTCTTAGATGTTCACTGTATGCGATATCTGCCTATGATAGCCTTTAGTCTGGTGATGAGGAGTGTGTGTTAAAGATCAGCCAGTATGTGTGTTATTGGCACCCTGACATTTTCAGATACTCTCTGTTTGGTCTGCTGTGTAATAAGTGCACACTGTGGTGTAGCGAATTTTCCTCTTAGTTGCAGATGTGCTGTACCTGAGGAGTTTCATTGACATACATGTAGAGGGTGGAGTTATATGCTCTCATTACAGTGTGTCTGATGTATGTGAGTTTCTGTATTTCATGTGTTTCTTCTGTCCTCATGTTATGATGCTCCTGTCCCTCCCTGTAACATCTCTTCCTCGTTGTGTAAGCAATGCATCTTGATGTCTGATGGTCACAAATTACTTCACATATAGAGGTGACAAAGTGAGTTGCTGTTGGCAAAGGTTGGGAGTTGCACCAGTATTTTTTTTGCAGCTGATGTGACATGGTGGCCATGATTATAGTTGTGTCTTCTGTTCTGAGATGATAAGTGTGGGTATGGAGTATTCTGAGTGTGTTTTCAGTTGCACCTGTGGAAGAGGAGTGTGCAGGGCTGGCTGACAGTTATAGTTGTACACAGTGAATTAGTGGACACATGCGTTATGTGCCTGTGAGTGACACATGGGTATAACGTTTAGTGATGTGCTGGTATGGAGTTTAGACATACCCCTAAAGACTACACTGCATGTGACATGGATCAGAATGCTCACTCTTTCTCAGTTTCCATGAGTCTTGCCAAGCATTTTGGTGGGTAGGTAATTTGGTTGAGGGGGTGTCCCTGAGAATAGTGTGCCATATTGTGCGCGTGTCACTGTGTGGTGACATGTTTACTGTGTATGTGTGCATATCATGATGTGGCATGAATGCAGTTTTATACAGGTTCTGTGAATGTCAGCAGCTGTGAGAGCAGTCTGCTTCCAGATGTGCCATGCTGGGTCAATGGTATTTGCTTTGGGTTGTGAGTCGCATGTGGTCAATAGTCATGTGGTATGTTGTTGCTGTTTGTGTCCATTTTGTTTGCTGATGAGAGTGTTAGAGTGCAATGAGCGGCCTTTTTGGAGTGACGCATGGATTACGGAGAGTGATACGTTTGCTGACATGTTTTCTGATGTTGTTGTTCCTGAAGGTGAGGTCAGATATGTGTGTCCCTGGTTGTAGTGGTGTGAGCACACTGCTTTGTGCGCATGCAGTGCTGTCAGTGGCAGAACCATGACCTGTGATAGGTGTGAGGCGCACTCATGTCCAGATGTAGTTGCTGGGGGATGCAATGTGATGTAAATAGGTCATAAGTTTGTGAAGGATGAAGGGTGTGATGTTTGTGTATTGGCTCTTTCCAAAGACCAGTGCATATGTGTGTTATGTTGTAATTACGGAGAGGGTGTGTGTGTGTGCAAGGAGTGTGTGTTATTGTGTGCACTGAAATGAGTGTTGCAGATGTGAACTGTGTTTTATTTTGTGCAGGGCAAATAAGGCAATGGTGAGTCTTGTGCATTTGCAATGTAAGTGTGTCCATATATGCTCAGGCACCCTATCTGTTATCAAAATGCTGTCAGGATTATGGCAGCTAATGTGTGGGAGGAGGAATGACACTTTGCCCTTTTGTGACCAGTGAAGTGTTTGAGGCTCATCTGCCTCTAAATGTGCATCTTTGCCCACTGCTGCACTGCTGCTATTATGTGACCTGCACGGCCAGCCCAGATGGCAGCAGTCTGGATGGTAAATGGTCCCCCCCCCCCGCTACAGAGATGACAACGGACCTTCGTGCCCTGCAGGAGTGTGGGACATGCCAATAGATTCTTGTGTCCAGCAAGATATCTGAGGTTAACAGGTAAGTTGTCCCTGAGCGGTGACTTGGTCATGTTGGGGTCAGGCAGACCTGCATAGCGCGATATAGGCCAGCTTTGGGATTGGGCACCTCAACTTGACCACAGGATATACATGTGATGATAGGTGTTTGACTTACCTCGGGTGGAGTCCACGAAAGCGTCGTATTTGGTAGAAGCGGATCAGGTAGAGCAGCAGCAGGACTTGTACGGTAGGATCCATGATATCCAAGAGAGGGGCGTGGAGTTGAGTTTCTTCTGTTTCTGCCTCTGTTTTTGCCAACTCAGACAAGCTGGTTTAACCTACGCAGTCAGATGGCCTGAATGGCGCATCGTAATGGGGAGGGCGGTCTGATCGCACTTCCGCAAAGCTGTCTGTTTACATTGGCCCCTTCCGACACTGGAGCGGTCGGATTTTCCTGTCAGAATCTGAAACTCCGCGGCGGGCGGAAATGTGCCATGGCGGTCGGGTTGACCACTTCCGGCGCAACCAAATTGCGTTTTTCCGGCTCCGACGGGACAGCGGAGATGTCTCTGACCACCATCATAACCAAGTCCTTAGTTCTCATTCTTTTGACACAGTTCAGATTTTATCCCATAAACATCTATGAAGTGTCAATTATTCTTTTCTTGTGGTGTCAAAAAGGTGCTTGGACAAAATATCGAATCACAAATATCGATATGCAGAAATATTGAGTTTTTATTATCGTGATCCATAAATATCCTGATGCTCAAATATTGTTGACAAGAATATTGATTTTCTAAGGCAAGTAATATCAATATAAAAAATATATATGTTGTTAATATCATTTACAAAAATATCTATGATGTTAATATCAATGTTAAAAATATCTATGTTGTTAAAATCGTTTACAAAAATATCGTTAATAATAATATTGTTTTTACATTTTGTGTGTGTATTTTTTATGTTTTGATTGTATATGTTATACATTTTTTGTATAAGTATTGTCAAAGGTTTTAATAGAGCATGTAAGTTTTTAGCAATTTTTAGCGTCGTAGCAGGTTGTTGGTTTTGTAGGTGTATAGGACGGAAAGTAACTGTATTAGAATAATTTTCAATCAGTAATTGTGTAATTACTTTATTGTTTCAGTTAAGTTTTAGCTGCGGGTTATGGGGTTTGTAGGTGTATAGGGTGGGAAGCAAGTTCATCATAATTAATAATTGAGGGCCTAATTAGGAAGTCAGACCGTCGGGTCACCGACAGGCTGTCTGTGGCGGCCCAACCCGGCGCTATCCCTTCGGTCCGATCACCGCATTATGACACTAGTGGTTACAACCATAGCGGTCGGACACAAGACTGCCACCTCTGCCAGGATCAGAGATCCCGACGGGGCAACTGTCAGAGTTGCGTCCGACAATGGCAGTGGTGTCAAGGCAGGCACCACCATAGGGATTTATTTATTTTATTTATTTTAGGAGCTTATATAGCGAGCAGTTACCCCCAACGGGAGTGTCCCGGCGCTTGGACAGGCAAAGGAAGGAGTAGACTCAGTGGTTTTAGTCGCTGGAGAAGAGCCAAGTCTTAAGGTCTCGGCGGAAGATGGATTCTGAATTAGCCAATCGCAATGCCAGGGGTAAACTATTCCAGGTTTTGGCGGCAATCACCGCAAAGGCTCTGCTGCCCATTCTAGCGCATCGAAAGTGGGGCGGATGAGGAGGCGCAGGTGGTTGGATCTAAGAGCGTGGTTAGATTGGGAAAGCCTGAGTCAAGCTCTCAGATAGGCCGGGCCCGTATTCCATAGTGTTCTAAAGACTAAGACCATTGATTTAAATTGGATGCGTTTAGCCACTGGAAGCCAGTGTAGCTTCTTCAGGTAGGGGTAGATCGAGTGGCGGTAAGGGTTATTGTATATCAGCCTAGCTCCTGCATTCTGGACCGTCTGTAAACGTCTGATCAGGTAAGCAGGAGCCCCTACGTACAGACTATTTGTGTAGTCTAAATGGGAGGTGATAAGTGCGTGAATAACGGTCCGGCGTGAGTCCTGAGTGAGGAAGGGGAATATTTTTCGGATCATGTGGAGTTTTCCAAAACAGGCTGCAGATACTTGGTCAATTTGATTTTTACATGAAAGTTCGCAGTTGAATCTGACACCTAGGTTCCTAGCCGATGACACAGGTGCAGGAGGTGGGGACAGTTCTAAAGACCAGGGAAGAAGGGGAAGGGCTAGGTTGGTTAAAGAAAATCACCTCCGTTTTATCCGAATTAAGCTTGAGGGTATTGAGGGCCATCCAGGAAGAGATGTTGCGCAGACAATGTCGAAAATTAGAGAAGGTAGCTTCGGAGTGGTCCCTGAATGAGAACACTAATTGGGTGTCTTCAGCGTAGGAGATCACACAGACTCCGCAGGTTTCAACTACTTTAGCTAGGGGGGGATAGGTAAACGTTAAAAAGTAGAGGGTTAAGTGGGGGCTCCCTGTGGGACACCGCAGTTCAGCGGCTTTTCACTGGAGACAAAAGGCTACAGGGAGACTTGTTGAGAGCGGTTAGTTAAGAATGATCTGTACCAGGATAGAGGGGGGCCCTGGATCCTGAGGCTGAGTAGTCTCTCTACCAAGATGTCATGGGAGACCGTATCGAATGCCGCAGACAAGTCGAGGAGCACTAGCATAGCTGCCTCGCCTATGTCTACGCATTCGCTGACATTTTCCGATACTTCCAACAGTGCGGTCTCCATGCTAAAGTCGGGTCTGAAGGCAGACTGAGAGTCGTTAAGGAGGTGGTTGGCTTCAAGGTAGGTGGCGAGTTGCACCTGGACTATATTTTCGAGAACCTTCGCCTGTTTTAGTAGTAGGGAGATGGGGCGATAGTTTTTAAAAACCGAAGGGTCGGCATCAGGTTTTTTTTAAATAGGTATTAGCATGGCCTGTTTCCAGGCAGAGGGAAATATTCCAGACTGAAGTGAGGTGTTCCAAATGGTAATCAGCGGAGAAATAATAAGGGGGGCAACTAAGCTAAAGAGCGAAGCCGGGCAGAGGTCCATCGGCGAACCAGATTTACAGGAGAGACATTTTTGAAGAGCAGCTTCGTCTGAGATCGGGGCATAGGAAGTGAAAGAGTGGCCATTGGTAGTTCCCTTGCTAAGTTCCGGGAGTTGCAAGGAGGGGTCAAAAGTAGAGTAGATGTCAACAATTTTATCATACAAATGTCAGAAAGGCCATCGCAGAGTTCCTGAGTGGGGGGGAGTCCTACTGGACAGGGCGTCAGACTTAACAAAACCTTTTACGATTTTAAAAAGGGATTTAGATGAGTTGCTGGCAGAGTTAATCTTCTTAGCATAGTAGTCTTTCATTTCAGCTCGCTTTAGTCTGTGGAAGTTCTTGATAGCGGCTCTATAATAGGTGGCTTTAGTTTCCATACTATAAGTGAGTCTCCAACTTCGCTCAAGTTTTTTGCACTTGCTTTTTGCGGCGCGTAGTGCGGGAGTGAACCATGGGGCGGATGGTTTAAGTCTGGAGGAGACTAATGGTTGGATAGGGGCAACTTTGTCAAGTGCAGAGGAGAGCCAGTCGTTGAAGCCGGTGACATCATGATTGAGGTCCCCGCTAACCCGTGGCAGGGAGTTGCCTAGGGCAGAGGCCAGGGTGGAACAGGTGACCTTGCACCAATTTGCTATGTGCCCAGGAAGGGGGGGCTGGCTTGGAGGTGGGATGGATTTTAAGCTAAAGGGGATATGGGAGTGGTCAAACCAGGGGAGCAGGAAGGGGGTAGCAGTGAGAAGGTTGGAGTTGTTCGTGAACAGTAAATCTAGAGTGTGACCTGCCCGGTGAGTGAGACCCTTCACCCTTTGTGTAAGATTAAGGCCATTCATAGCTTCTAGAAGTTGGCTAGCTTTAGAGCAGCCGATGTCATCGACGTGAAGGTTAAAATTGCCGAGAACAGTGAAGTGCGCCTGTTTTAGTGATAGGTCGGCCACAATGTCATAGAGGGGGATGATAGATGAGAATTCCAGCCAGCACCAGATTGGAGGTAGAGGAGATGCAGAAGTACATTGCTTCCAAAGGACTAATATTGGGGATTTTTTAGAGGATATCTCCCAACCTTGTCTGAGTATTACAGCAATCCCACCCCCCAGTTTGTTATTAGTTCTGTTAATCCCTGTGAAGCGGTAATCTGGTGGTAAAGCCAGTTTGAGATTGGGGTTGGAGGAGTCCCTGACCCATGTTTCAGTCAGAAACATTATGTCCCAGGCATGGGTTGTGAGGGAGAGCCATATGTCCTCAGAGTGACGGGGAAGCGATCTACAGTTAATGAGACAGGCTTTTGTGGATGGGAGTGAGACTGTAGGCTCAATTGAGGAAATGGGATGCATGAGAGCTGGGCTGTGGAGAAGGGGGAGGTAGGGGTCCAAGGTAAGTATTGTAGAACAGTTATCACACTGAAAGAGAGGCGAAGGATCAGTGAGGTTGTACAGGGATGGGGCAGAGCAGTTGCACCATTTCTCCCTAATAGCCAACAGTTGTGAGGTTGACCAACGAATTAGGACGTCATAGGGGCCACCAGCAGCATGGAAGGTGCTGGCCGCGGAACAGGCGCGGACGGGCGCAGACAGGCTTGCCTTTGGCGCGCCTTCGGGATTACAATTTACCTGCCAGACCGCCATGAAAAGGTTGTCGGAAAGGGTTATTGGTGGCCCCAAACAGGGCTAACATCCGTCGTATGCCAATAAAAAGTGGCTTGGGGGCACATTTTGTGCCCCCACTCACCTCGGTGCACCATGTGCCATGCAAGACATGATGCATGGCACACAGTGCATGGACGTGCAAGATGTGCTATCACAGCATAGGCATGTGCTGCAGCCCTTTCTTATTGCTGCAGCATGCCCCTGCCATGTTCCCGACTGCCAGCCAAGCAGTCACATCCAAATAGGGCGGTTACCCTAAGTTTATAATTATTATTAGTTATTTAATTCATAATTATGTTAATTGTGTAATTAATTAATTTTTCAAGTTATGTTTTAGGTGCGGGTTGTAGGGTTTGTAGGGGTGGGATGTGAATGAAACCATAGGTGTAAATGCCAAAGTGTCTGAAGTCCAAAGTACAATATCCTTCTTCCAGCAGAAATAGAAGTGTCCAGAAATAGTCCACAAAGTGAATGTGTTGCACACACTGGAGGGAAAGGGGCAAATCGGCAGCTGCTGAGACAGCGTTGTCTACAGATGTGTCTTCCTCTGACAGGGCTTCCCTTCCTGTGGCTGCCAGAGATGTCGATAGCCCAGATGTAGTTGGACCACAGGAAGGGGTAGATGATGGTGGAAAATCCATGAAGAGGGTGGTGTTGAAGTTCTGCAGCACCAGCTGTTGGTGTTGTGGGTGGCCAGCTCCTGGTGTATGTCCCTCTGCAGGTGCGTCATCTCTCAGATTTCCATAAGTGCCTGCCTTAGGAATCCTGATAGACTCACAAGACTTGGTGGATGGTGGCCTGGGTGTCAGTGGGCCCAGTGGCCTCACTCATCAGGCCCACAGTTACCATCCCATGACCCCTTACCCTATGGACATATGCCCTTTGCCCAGGCTGCACCCTTTCACTGGGTCCTGGTTCCCCAGTGACTGGGTTGGTGATTGTCACCTCAGAACCCAGGACTGGGAGGCACAAAATGTTTTAGACTGTGCTAGGTACAAAGATTGGGGGGCAGGGGTTGGCTGAGATGTTGCAGGTGGAGTGGGAGGTGTTGTTGTGGACACATTGAGACCCACTATTGCCGTCTACCCAGGCTGACCAAATGGGCCAGGAAGGTCATAAAGGTCCAGATCTCTACGAGTGTTGTCATCACTGAGGGCTTGATCCTGGGGTGGAGTGTGAGTCTGTTAGGTGGTCAAGCTCTGGCAAGGTGATGTGCTAAATCGACCTGTTGGGAAATAGAGATCCTTGCTATTGGTGGAAGTGTGGTATCTACATCCACATAGTTTGTGTCACAGTAAGTAAAGATTTGAATTGTGATCTATTTCCGTGGTATTGAACTTGTTTACAAGACATCTTGAGACATTCAATAAATGTAGTAGAATTGAGCAGCTCATGAGATGTGCTGATATGTTGCATTTTGTATTAAGAAAAGAGCATGTCATCACCCAAACATTTAAGCCAATAAAGTGTAGAAGTAACATGTGCAGTTGACCATTCCAAGGCCTGCTTGTGTACAATACAGGCGAACATACAATTTCATTGTATATTTAGCATTAGTCATCATGAGAGCAGTGCAGCATCAATTGGTCACTTTTAATCAGCTGAGTTATCAACAGCCTGCCAGATTTCATATTTTGGGGTCTCAACCTCCTGTTTGTATAGACAATTTCCAGAAACCAAATGTGATTAAAAGTCTGGGTCTTTGACGTTTTATGGTGGGATTCTGCTTCTAATGAAGTGTACACTTTTCTCTCTCTTCTTCCCCTTTAAAGGCTGTCTGTCACAGCAGAGACTCCGAAGTTCATAGACCCACAACACCGGCCAGGAGAGTGACTAAAGTTCACACCATGGATGTCGGCCTCTGTGTTATACACATCAAAGTTTTAAGCCCAACCCCCCTACTATTTATGATTCGCCTATCAGCCCCATCTCCTTCCTGAGATGTGTCCAGACCCTTTCTTTGTGATCTATCACTGAATCAAAGAGTATCCTTTTGAAGTGCGCAGGGGGAGTTTTTCTCTTCTTTCCTGTTGTGTGTCCCACCAAGCTCACAGGAATGCAGCAATACATAAATCTGTCTGGGGGAGAGTACTCTACTCCTCATGTCTTTACCAGGCAAGCCTCGGCTCCCCAAAATAGACGCCAGGGTCCTCCATGTAATGTACCATTGCAGGCACACTTGCATTCAGTGTGCATACACAGCCCACATTCTGTAGAGTACAGTATTGTGCCACCCTAGGGGCACATACACCCAACACACACAATCACTCTGTGTATACTGCTCAGTACTGTACCCTTTCTGTGTTGTGCCATGATGTGCTATTTGCAAACACAGCCAGTACACACACACTCCTATGTGTGCGAAGTAAAGTTAATGGCCTATAGTTGGTCATATCCATAGGAGGTGAAACAGATTTATTTTTGGAGTGAAGTTACCATGGCAATATTCCATTTGTTCGATACTGTAACGGGCAGATAACTAGCATTCATAATCTTAGTAGCTGCATTGGTAATGGTCAGGTAAACATAAGTAAGATTTCCATTGGGCACTTCCGGAGATCCTGATGTAATGCTGAATAACAACACATTTGTTTCTGTTTTTTGGGTTGGTCAGGTTAGGAGCCAACTGGTGGTTCCAGTTTGACATTTTTGCAGTGGGCATAGCTCCATTAGTGGGGATAGCATTTCTAATGGGTGAGCATATCTTCTTAATTTTGTCTTGGGAATAACTTATTAACCTATTACAAAAGTTCAGGAAAGTTTCCTTGGAATTAACCAGGCTGGCTGATTTAAGAAAAGAGTGCAGTGTGATAAATAATAGAGGACATGCTAAGCATATAACACAAAAATAAGGTGTGGTGGCTGTATTTGAGAGACCTTAGGATAGAAGGAATCCCAGGTCTAGGAGAAAGGGTTCAATGTTTTATTGTACATAAACCTGTGTAGACCTTTGTGGACTCCTATTGAGGAAGGTCAATCCAAGAATTGGTCGAGCTGGACTAACTCACATAATGTGCCCTGCTTCATCATAGGCTACCTCGTCCCACCCTGGTAGAATGATACCACCAGGGCGGACTCAAGCGCTGGTTGGACTATCCCGAGGGAGTTATTACATATTTTTCTACTCTGAATAACAGTGGTCCAGTTACTAAACTAAAATACCTCAAGGTATACCACCAAGTATCCTTTTATTTACATGGTACCTTGGGTATGCATACAAATTGATTACCGTAATGTAATCGAAAGGTATAGTTCCAGATTGTTATGATCCATGCGATCCCACTTTTTTTACCAGCATTTTCCTGTCCTACTTAATAGCCTAATTGGTCTGGGTCGAGATAATCATATTATTATGCTATAAATATAGAGTCAAATAGAGAGGGTCTACCTCTGTAAACCCCAGACATCTAAGTTAGATATCTATACATTTGTAGCTACTTGCATCATGGTCAGTTGAGGGGGGCACATCCTGTAGTCAAACATTGGTCAAGGAACTGTACCTTCTTTGATCCTAACCATTCCCTTACCAACAGCCGTCTGGTACGTCCAAAAGTGCATGTTTCTTGACAGTCAGCATCACTTGCCTTGTTTGTTGATAGCGCAAGAAATAGGCTTAGATGGGACACATTCATTTTCCTGCTTGATGGGAATGGATGTTATGGGCCCTCCAAAATACCAGAAGTGGTGAAAAGTTGACAACAATCATGTATGAAAGTAGGCAGGAAAGGAAGCTCATCATATAGCCACCTTCAAGTCTCTCTGGTATGTTGTTAAAACAAACATTGTCCCTCCTCCTACTGTTTGCTAGATCTACATCCTTGTGATTAAGGTCCCATACCTCTTGTTCAAGTCAGTATTGTGTGGAGTCTACGTACTTCTAGAAAGTTTGAATCAATGACACGTCATTGGAAATTTCCAAAGCATCACACTTAACAGTGCTGATTGAAATCTTGATACAGCAAAAATCCCTAATTAAAGATTCCAGTAACACCTTAGCCTTTCATTTGGTAGAGGATGGTCTTACCTTTTGTTTCCCAGGCAGGGCTTCAGAAAAGAGGAGCTATCTTGAGGATCAATCCTAAGACAAGACGAGTGAGCAGCCGCGGTCGGTAGTAGGAGTTCCTGCAGGGCGGTGACGTGGGGAGGGGGAGGGGCAGGGTGGGGGGTAGTAAACTATGGATTACGGAGGTTTACAGGTAAGTAAACATATAAATTAATAAAACGAATTTCGTTGCGTGCACTGCATCGCATTTGGCGATGCAGTGCACGCAACGAAATTCGTTTTATTAATTTATATGTTTACTTACCTGTAAACCTCCGTAATCCATAGTTTAATTTCCCCACCCTGCCCCTCCCCCTCCCCACGTCACCGCCCTGCAGGAGCTCCTACTACCGACCGCGGCTGCGAGTGAGTATCCTGAATCAGAACCGAGTCTGAGTCCTGAGTGGCTTAGTAAACACAGACAGGATTCACTTGACCCTTTTACCAATTTTCGCCTTATGTGAGACAACACCCATCAGTGGGAAGAGTTTCCATGTTAGTGATGCTTTTGTTGCCAGAAGGCATTCTGAAAACCATTACAGTTGGCTCATCACATTGTTATTCATCTATGACAGAGCAGTTTGAACAGCGAATTCTGCACATAAAAGGAAAGGACAGGCCTAACTTCTTATGTGCAGAGTTCTCCCCCTGACTGTAGAGACTTAACAGGCATAAACTTCCTATTAACTTGTAGTTTGTGAATACCAAAAAAACATAAACATACACAAAAGTGTAAATTTACCTTTGTGAATCAGGCCCAATGTAATAGCTTGAAACGCATTGAAAATAGTGATTTCCTCACCATACACTATGCGACACAGTGTGTCCTGCTACCTTGCAAACTGAGGAACTGCGGCAAATTTTACTTCTATATGTAAACAGGACCACAGCCAGATGGCTTCAAAACAAGCTTTACATACCACTGGATCACTTATGGCCAACAAATGCCCATGTTGGGGCTGCAGAAAGTCTCGGTAAATGGGAGTGAGAAGGTGAGTGGGCACCTTGTCTGCAGTTGTCTACTTTCCTCCACTTCCATCTCTTGTCCTATGGAAGCCTCCAAAACCTCATCCAGGTCCCCAGCAATGGGATGCTAAAGCTCAAGGAAGTCATCAAAATGCAAATTGCAGTCCAGCTGGCACACCCAGAGGCAGGAGAAACATTGGTAGGAAGAAGGATTTGGCTGCAGAGAGAAGTTAGTTAAGTCCTCCTGAGCAAAGCAGGATGGCAATGGGACTGTGTCAACAAGAAGGGCAGTGGTTCAATAAAGAGGTAGGGTAGAGCCTCACTACTGGTTGCCTCCAGTCCAATGGAGCAACTGCTTGCAGCAGTACTGCAGAATCATGGGTGATGGCACATCATTCCAAAGTGCTCTGTCTATGTCTATGCCATTTAGAAAACATTGCATTGTCTGTGACACTGGTTCAGTCCAATATAAAGTTGCGGGAACATAATTGTTACATCTCGGCTCCTGCTGAATGTGATGAAAGACAGTGTCTGGTCTCCTAGTTCTAAGAAAGTTGGGAGATTAGCTTAATGGCCAAGTTACACCTCCAGACAGGATTTTTAGGAGATTGGGTGCAATAAAATCCGCCCATGAATCTGGTTTTATTTAGAAATTTTAAATGAGCACAACCAGTAAGATGTGTCTAATTGGGCTACTGCACTTTTTTCATCAATCTAAATTAGCATCCACATCTTCCAAATCTAATCTTGACAGCTGACTCCTAATTAGACAGAGCAGGATATCAAATTTAGGGTCTACAACTTGTTTGAAGATGATAATACCCATGCCTGAGTGGTGTCATAGAATAATACATGTAATCCAAATTTTTTGCCACAACATCAAATGTATCTGATCTGTTACCTATTTATAGGGTGACCTCCTTACTCCAGGTCATTACGGATACTGTCTGTAGTCCTAAACCTTTCAACTACAAATCATTAATTTCAGGTTTCTTAGTCAAACTAGTTCAATGGATGGGAAACAAGACTGCATAATACAATGACACAAAACTCCAGGACTGGATACAATGTTTGTTATGATCTGGAGGGAGGTAATCGCTCTACCCCTATCCAAAAAACCTATCCATGGACAACAGAAGCATCAAGAGTGAAGTGGGATAAATTATGTACCTTCTTTTGCACTTTTCACCAACATTTGAAATAGGGTAACACTGCCGAAATGCAATTTTTTCATTGATTGGTGGATTCACATTATATTTTAGCATAGATTGGTCAATGTAAATGTTGGTGCAAATGTATATACCAGCAGTAGCAATACAGAATGACATCAAACATCTCTGAGTTATTAAAGTGTATGGGGTGTATAATGATGGACTGTGCTGGCCATTCACAGAGCAGACGTTTTAACCTAATATTCCTTCAAGTTAGAGTTTGACATTCACACTGTCCAGGTCATCCGAAACAGTGAGCAAGGTTTGTCTCTTTCTGTTTTTGAGCCGTGCTGTCTAAAATAATGCACCTTCTGAGAAATATCAAGTTAAATTAATTCACTTCACAGACTGCAGAAACATGAAAACAGTCACTAGACTCTGCACTGAGCAGTGCAGCCCATCATGATACGGCTCGTGAAGACCTTTTGCCATAATTAATAGTTGCTCGGTACATGCTCTGGCGATCTGTGAATACAATTTAATTTCCTCCTCTCTGGGGAATCACCAACTATTTACTTTCACAATTTATACATTTATAAATACATATATAAATTGCAGACTAAATGATCTTTCCTCGAATTTGAAATTCTTCTTTATTGACAACACAGCTGATGTCGCTTTTCAGTTTCGAAGAACCTTTCATCAACTGCAAGCTACATTTCCCACAGAAAACATTTGGTGCACAGTTTTGTGAACATAGAAAACAGACTTAAATGAAACTAACATATTTTGGCCTCAAATCATTTTATCACTTCATCATGCATATCACACAATGCCCCACTAATTACGTATTAACATATGTGTATTTCTAAATACGCAGGCCCACTTTTCATCGTATCAGCTTGGTTCCCATTGGTCGAGTTAGTCATGCATGTATATTATGTAATCAAATAATGTTTTATAAAAAAATACCACTGAATATGTGCATTAAAGAGACACTTATTGATTACATGATGTGCACCCATTACTGACTCGTCCAATCTGGATGGAGCTGAGACAAAGAAAAGTGTCCCGGAGTATTCAGGAATACACATCATATGATAAATCAAAATGTGTGGAACACTGCAGGGTGTGTATGCCACATGTACTATGCCAGATGAAATCAATAGTGACATCAATTTAGTTTGAGGACACATCAGCATAAATAGTGCTGGCCTGTATTTAAGCATTGGAGTGCACAAAGTGTTTTCTACACAATAAATAAATGCAAACATTTTGCTCCAGGTGTGTTTTAAAAAATCTTTAAAAATAATTTAAATTTAATATATTGAAATAAAGTACATATTTCATACTAAATTGAGTTAAGAGCGCAGTGGAATTTTTCCTATTTTGTTATACATTTAAATTAAATATAAACAATGAATTCATATTAATAATTACCATAATTTGTTTTTACTATTCATTAGATTTAATAAACCTTTTAAACTTTTACCTACACTTTACAATGGGGAACGTTCTACCCCAGTGGCCTAGCGAAAAGTTACTACTAGTAGCGTTACACTTGTAAATGAGGCTCAGAGATATGTAAGCCTAGAATCTGTAGTAAATTTACACTCTTAAACCATGACTAGTAAATGTGCACGTGTATAATTAGCCCTTGTAAGTTTACCTTTGTGAAAGGGTCCCTCATTCTTGCTTCACCTCAGAAATATATGCAGCCCACAAAGTCTGTAATTCAATCAGTTAGCATAGCTCTCTAAGAACCATTCTTCTTCTGAAGTGATGAGTGCTCTATCAGACAAGCCTTGTTTCCTTGGCAGAATGAGTTTGGCTCAGCTGACAGCAGATAAGGAAGTGCACTATGAAAAAGCCACAGCGGAACTACAGCAGAAAGTAAACAGCAGCTTAAAATGGCATTAGAAAAGGCAGAAAGACGTATGGTGAACTACGGTACACTATTAACAAACCCATGGCAACCAAGGGTAAAGTGAAACTCCTGCACGGTTCTCAGTGTGTTTTTTTCTCAATTGAATAGAAACGTTGAGATCTCAAAAGGAGAGATTATATAACGTGCATGCTCCTTTTTCTTTTCTTTTGAATTAGCTCATCACTTTGTTTTCCTTAAAAAAAGGTGATGCCTGATTTCAGTTACTTAGCAGCAAGAGGGCAGCTATTCACTGTCTATCACACTTGTGAGTCAGGCTCAGCTTCAAAGCCCTGGCAAACAATATGAATTTCCTAAAGTGAAACAACAGTAGACTTCCAATCTAACCCTGTGAGTCTCAAGCTTTATTTGAAAGCGTTTCGATTTGAAAGGAGGCTTTCAGAATTCAGTTTTATTTACTGGGATCTGTCCTCATCAAAGAATGAGCACACTATTTTTTGAGTTTCTTGTTATGTAAAATTAAACTTTCTGGCAATGAAACATGAGCCCAACATTGTCATCATGATAACAGGAGACAGAGAAACCCAAAGACCCCCTTGCCTTCTCATCAACGTTAAATCTACATTAAGTTGTGATTAACTATATTCGGACTTTTCTAAATTGTTAACATTTCTATTGATACTGAGTTAGGGTTTGTAGGAATTACGTGACCAAGTATGCGTTACATACAAATTTATTGTTGTTCAGATTCCAGATAAACAAAACAAATGTCTCAAAGCTTCCCGGGGGAATTTGCTTCCTCTCCTTGAGAGATTGCATCTTTCTTCACCCGGCTTTTTTTTCAGATGACTCTGGCAGCAAGGGAAGGCACAGGAAAAGTAAGGAAATGAAAAATAAGGTCAGCACTGTGCACCGATACTGCTGTGAGGGAGAGGGACTGAGGGAGACAACACCAGTTCAACTCAGGCTACAGGGTGTATCAGGCCAGGAGACCGCCACCATGAGTGTTGGAGGAGTTCAAAAAGAAAATGCTCCTGGGTTTCTAAGAAGTTCCGAGGGGTTTTTCTTCTCCCCACCCGGGGACGTTACTCCCGCCCGCCTCCCACCTCCCAGGAACCTTCCACGTACCTGTGCAAGCCACGTTCCTCCAGTAACGCTGCTGGACGACTCGTGGGGTTGTTGGCCACCTGGCTCTCCTTCACTGGACTCTTCACCGTAACCCGGTGTCTCCATGTCAGCTTTGCTTTCGGCCCGTCCTCTGGATCGTCGAGTCGTCTCTCCCGCCTCCTCTACAGAGATGTCTTCCTTCGGGTTCACGATGAACTCGTCTCCGCGTCTGGCTTCCTCTTCTTCCTCCGGAGTGCCATAACTCCACCTCCAGGGGGTGTAGCTTGTTCCTCCTTCGTCTTTCAGGATTTTGATTTTAAAGGGCCCGTAGTACATGTCCTCAGGATCGTCCCCTATGTATTTCACGTCATACAGAGGTCCCGGGGGCTGAAAAGGTAACAGAGGTGAGGGCCAGTGTGGCAGAGTCTCTTCTTCTTCCATAGGATTGGGGTCTAAGGGAGCCAGATCCTGACACACACCACCCCTAGAGTCTTCCCGATTGGAAGGTACAGGATGTGAGAGAGGAAGTCCGCATTAGAATTATGAGTACCTTTCTTGTGTCTGACTTTGAAGGCATATGGCTGGAGGGATAGGAACCATCGCATTACTCTAGGGTTGTTTCCCTTGTTCCTGCTCATCTATGTTAGCAGGGAGAGATCAGTGTAAAGGATGAAAGGTCTTCACTCTAAATAATACCTGAGGTTTTCTATCGCCCATTTAACAGCCAGGCACTCCTTTTTGATCACAGGGTAGTGTTTCTCCCTCAGAAAGAGTTTTTGGCTGATAAATAACACGGGTCGTTCCAGGCCCTCTTTGGACTCTTGGGAAAGAACCGCCTCTATACCTTTGTCCGAAGCATCGGTCTGCAAAATAAAGGGCCTGGTGTAGTCAGGGGAGGCTAGGATTGGACTGCTGGTTAGAGCCTCCTTTAGTTGTTGAAATGCCCTGAGGACTGATTCTGAAGGATCCAGGAGGTTCTTTTTGGTTGTGTCTTTTTTTAGCAGATCTGTGAGAGGGCCTGCTATCTCGGAATACCGAGTTATGAACCTCCTATAATAACCTAGGAGGCCAAAAAAGGCTCACAAGTCTTTTTTGGTGGTGGGAAGGGGTGTCTTTACGATGGCTTTTATCTTCTCCTCTTGGGGTTCTATACATCTGTTACCCAAGAGATACCCCAAGTATCATACCTTCTGGAACCCGACGCGGGATTTCTTAGCATTGACATGCAGGCCCGCGGTTTGTAACTCTTGGAATATCTGCTGACAATGTTCGAGGTGTGTCTCCCATGTTGGGCAAAATATGACAGTGTCATCCAGCTAAGCCGAAGAGCTTGCCTGATGGGACCGGAGGACTGAATTCATCAGCCTCTGAAACGTTGCGGGCGCTCCATGTGGGCCAAAAGAGAGTACTGTGAACTCAAAAAGACTGTCTGGTATTTTAGAAAAGGCGGTCTTTTCTTGGTCGCCTCTACGCAAGGGTGCTTGTCAGTACCCTTTCCAGAGGTCCAGCGTGGTGCTAAATCTGGCGTCCCCTAGCTTTTCTATAAGCCCATCTACACGTGGTAAAGGGTATGCGTCTAATATAGAAATGGCATTGACTTGCCTGAAGTCGATACAAAACTGAACAACCGTTCGGTTTTGGGACCATAATGATAGGGGAGGACCAGTCACTTTGAGAAGGCCTTATCACCCCCATCCGTAACATTTTCCTGACCCCCTCAGGGATGGCCTTTCTACGGGCAGCTGGTATTCTGTAGGGTCTCTGTTTTATCACCCGCCCAGGAACTGTCTCGATGGCATGCTCTACTAAGATGGTCTTTCCGGGTAGGTCAGAAAAGAGAGCAGAGAAGGGTTCCAGGAGGGCTAACAGACCATCTGTTGCTCCTCCATCAGCAGCTCGTTTACTACCAGGTGTTCTAAGGTACAAGAATCGACGATAGGGGCTAGGGCTAGTTGATTGTTCTGGAGTATGGTACCTAACCACTTCTTCAACAAGTTAATATGGTAGGTCTGCTGTTTTCTGGGGGTAACTTGTACGCAATAGGTAGTTCTGCCAATTGTAGTCACCACTGTGAATGGGCCCTTCCATTCTGCCCCTACCTTAATAAGGAAGGTGAGCTGAAGAACAAGTACCCAGTTGTTTAGGGTTCTCCATTTCTTCCCTTTATCATAGAAAGCCTTCTGGGTCTTTTAGCTTTTCTCCAGATGGGAATGACCTAGGTCTCGCAATTTGCCAATCCTAGATCTGAGGTGTCGGGCGTAATCAAGGACTTCACTGGCTTCATCCTCCCCTTTCTCCCATGCCTCCCTCGTCCTCTCTAACAGGGTCTTTGGCTGTTGGCCGTATAACAATTCGAAAGAAGAGCAACCCAGACTGCTTTGGACCTGTCCTCGGATGACGAATAGGGCGAGGGGGAGGAGCTGATTCCAGTTCTTCCCTTTGCCAGTAAGCATCTTTTTCAGGGTCAGCTTAAGACCCCCACTGTACCTCTCCACTAGCCCGTCAGTTAGGGGGTGGTAGACACAGGTTTTAATGTGCTTTACGTGTAACATCCGGCATACCTGGGACATCAACTTGGATACAAAGGGAGTTCCCTGATTGGTAATGATTTGGTGTGGGAACCCAACACGGGAAAAATACTCTATCAGTTTGTCGGCTATATTAGAGGTGTTAGGGGACCATAGGGCAAAGGCCTCTGGGAACGGATTGGAATAATCCACCAACACAAGGATGTATGGGAACCCCTTGGTGGATTTGGGTAGGGGGCCAATTAAATCCATGCCTATCCTTTCAAACGGTTTGCCTATGATGGGCATTGGCTGAAGTGGTATGGGACGGGATTTATAGTTTTTTTTTCTTTGGCACACAGGACCATCAGCTGAGGAAATTCATTCCGTCCACCCACCCGATACAAAAGCCCATTGGTCACCTGGAAGTAGGGGTATGTCGGGCGCGCTTCTTACCAAGCATTGCGTAAGGTTGCGTCGTCGACTTGAGCCAACCGGAAGTTCCTATCAGTCCGCCATGGCTCTTGGGTGATGAGAGCTCGAGAGACCCAGGTTTCGGTGTTAAGTAGCAGGTCCCCATTCTCCCTGTATTTTTCCCATAAATAATGACTGGAAGTTAGGGTTGTCGGTCCTTAGTATCAGTTCCTCGGGCAAGTTCGATAGAACCCCTACAGTCCCCAGAGTTTGAGGCCCGCCCAGCGATTGAAGGGGTATATGGGCTACTTTATAAGTCTTGATATCCTCATGGACACATCAGATCTGTACCTGTCTCCCCGGGAGTGTCTGGGTAGTCCCAACCAGTTCTTCCCGGACAACGGATTGGCGGCACCCAGAATCCAAGAGAGCCGTTACCTGCGTTTGATTGACTAATTGACTCACATAAAAACAAGCGCCCGTTTCCTCGGTGTACATAAGGGTCTTCGGCACACAGCAAACGTCCCTGGGTTCATCACTGACTTCTTGTGGGGACAGTTCCGTGCTATATGGCCCCATTCCCCACAATCGAAGCATTACGGGCCTCGGTAAGGGGGAGTCTCTGGTTGGAGAACCCGGGTTTTGGAGGCACACTGATGGGCCTTATGGTCTTCTTGGGCATCGGGTTTCCCCGTGAGGTTTTTTCCGTCTCCCAGGGAGAGACACGTGGCTGTGCTTGTGAAAAGGAGGTAGCCATTTCCACTGCTTACTCCACCGTGAGGTGGGAGTGCTGTCGAAGCCATGGCAAGGCTTGCAGATACTGCTCAAGGTATATGTGGTCCATAATATCCTCTTTGGTTCTTTCTGTTGGTTTTAACCACTTATACGCCAGCTAGTTTTAATTTGAAAAACAGTGTGTTTAGGCTGTCTCCTGGGGCCCCTCTTTTCTTTCTGAACCTGACCCTGTACGACTCAAAATCCATTCCTAGATGATCCAGGATTATGGACTTCACTTCATCATAAGGGGTGGTACTCCCTGCATTGGTGACCTGGTACGCCGCTTGGGCCTCCCCAGACAGAAGGGGAGCCAGGAAAAATGGCGACTTTCCAACCGGCCACCCCGAGGCCTTCACTGGACTCTTCACCGTAACCCGGTGTCTCAATGTCAGCTTTGCTTTCGGCCCGTCCTCTGGATCGTCGAGTCATCTCTCCCACCTCCTCTACAGAGATGTCTTCCTTCGGGTTCACGATGAACTCGTCTCCGCGTCTGGCTTCCTCTTCTTCCTCCGGAGTGCCATAACTCCACCTCCAGGGGGTGTAGCTTGTTCCTCCTTCGTCTTTCAGGATTTTGATTTTAAAGGGCCCGTAGTACATGTCCTCAGGATCGTCCCATATGTATTTCACGTCATACAGAGGTCCCGGGGGCTGAAAAGGTAACAGAGGTGTGGGCCAGTGTGGCAGAGTCTCTTCTTCTTCCATAGGATTGGGGTCTAAGGGAGCCAGATCCTGACACACACCACCCCTACAGTCTTCCCGATTGGAAGGTACAGGATGTGAGAGAGGAAGTCCGCATTAGAATTATGAGTACCTTTCTTGTGTCTGACTTTGAAGGCATATGGCTGGAGGGATAGGAACCATCGCATTACTCTAGGGTTGTTTCCCTTGTTCCTGCTCATCTATGTTAGCAGGGAGAGATCAGTGTAAAGGATGAAAGGTCTTCACTCTAAATAATACCTGAGGTTTTCTATCGCCCATTTAACAGCCAGGCACTCCTTTTTGATCACAGGGTAGTGCTTTTCCCTCAGAAAGAGTTTTTGGCTGATAAATAACACGGGTCGTTCCAGGCCATCTTTGGACTCTTGGGAAAGAACCGCCTCTATACCTTTGTCCGAAGCATCGGTCTGCAAAATAAAGGGCCTGGTGTAGTCAGGGGAGGCTAGGATTGGACTGCTGGTTAGAGCCTCCTTTAGTTGTTGAAATGCCCTGAGGACTGATTCTGAAGGATCCAGGAGGTTCTTTTTGGTTGTGTCTTTTTTTAGCAGATCTGTAAGAGGGCCTGCTATCTCAGAATACCGAGTTATGAACCTCCTATAATAACCTAGGAGGCCAAAAAAGGCTCTCATGTCTTTTTTGGTGGTGGGAAGGGGTGTCTTTACGATGGCTTTTATCTTCTCCTCTTGGGGTTCTATACATCTGTTACCCAAGAGATACCCCAAGTATCGTACCTTCTGGAACCCGACGCGGGATTTCTTAGCATTGACATGCAGGCCCGCGGTTTGTAACTCTTGGAATATCTGCTGACAATGTTCGAGGTGTGTCTCCCATGTTGGGCAAAATATTACAGTGTCATCCAGATAAGCCGAAGAGCTTGCCTGATGGGACCGGAGGACTGAATTCATCAGCCTCTGAAACGTTGCGGGCGCTCCATGTGGGCCAAAAGAGAGTACTGTGAACTCAAAAAGACTGTCTGGTATTTTAGAAAAGGCGGTCTTTTCTTGGTCGCCTCTACGCAAGGGTGCTTGTCATTACCCTTTCCAGAGGTCCAGCGTGGTGCTAAATCTGGCGTCCCCTAGCTTTTCTATAAGCCCATCTACACGTGGTAAAGGGTATGCGTCTAATATAGAAATGGCATTGACTTGCCTGAAGTCGATACAAAACTGAACAACCGTCCGGTTTTGGGACCATAATGATAGGGGAGGACCAGTCACTTTGAGAAGGCCTTATCACCCCCATCCGTAACATTTTCCTGACCCCCTCAGGGATGGCCTTTCTACGGGCAGCTGGTATTCTGTAGGGTCTCTGTTTTATCACCCGCCCAGGAACTGTCTCAATGGCATGCTCTACTAAGATGGTCTTTCCGGGTAGGTCAGAAAAGAGAGCAGAGAAGGGTTCCAGGAGGGCTAACAGACCATCTGTTGCTCCTCCATCAGCAGCTCGTTTACTACCAGGTTTTCTAAGGTACAAGAATCGACGAGAGGGGCTAGGGCTAGTTGATTGTTCTGGGGTATGGTACCTAACCACTTCTTCAACAAGTTAATATGGTAGGTCTGCTGTTTTCTGGGGGTAACTTGTACGCAATAGGTAGTTCTGCCAATTGTAGTCACCACTGTGAATGGGCCCTTCCATTCTGCCCCTACCTTAATAAGGGAGGTGAGCTGAAGAACAAGTACCCAGTTGTTTACCCTAGGGTTCTCCATTTCTTCCCTTTATCATAGAAAGCCTTCTGGGTCTTTTATCTTTTCTCCAGATTGGAATGACCTAGGTCTCGCAATTTGCCAATCCTAGATCTGAGGTGTCGGGCGTAATCAAGGAGTTCACTGGCTTCATCCTCCCCTTTCTCCCATGCCTCCCTTGTCCTCTCTAACAGGGTCTTTGGCTGTTGGCTGTATAACAATTCGAAAGAAGAGCAACCCAGACTGCTTTGGACCTGTCCTCGGATGACGAATAGGGCGAGGGGGAGTAGCTGATTCCAGTTCTTCCCTTTGTCGGTAAGCATCTTTTTCAGGGTCAGCTTAAGACCCCCACTGTATCTCTCCACTAGCCCGTCAGTTAGGGGGTGGTAGACACAGGTTTTAATGTGCTTTACGTGTAACATCCGGCATACCTGGGACATCAACTTGGATACAAAGGGAGTTCCCTGATCGGTAATAATTTGGTGTGGGAACCCAACACGGGAAAAATACTCTATCAGTTTGTCGGCTATGTTAGAGGTGTTAGGGGACCATAGGGCAAAGGCCTCTGGGAACTGATTGGAATAATCCACCATCACAAAGATGTATGGGAACCCCTTGGTGGATTTGGGTAGGGGGCCAATTAAATCCATGCCTATCCTTTCAAACGGTTTGCCTATGATGGGCATTGGCTGAAGTGGTATGGGAGGGGATTTATAGTTTTTTTTCTTTGGCACACAGGACCAACAGCTGAGGAAATTCATTCCGTCCCACCCGATACAAAAGCCCATTGGTCACCTGGAAGTAGGGGTATGTCGGGCGCACTTCTTACCAAGCATTGTGTAAGGTTGCGTCGTCGACTTGAGCCAACCGGAAGTTCCTATCAGTCCGCCATGGCTCTTGGGTGATGAGAGCTCGAGAGACCCAGGTTTCGGTGTTAAGTAGCAGGTCCCCATTTTCCCTGTATTTTTCCTATAAATAATGACTGGAATTTAGGGTTGTCGGTCCTTAGTATCAGTTCCTCGGGCAAGTTCGATAGAACCCCTACAGTCCCCAGGGTTTGAGGCCCGCCCAGCGATTGAAGGGGTATATGGGCTACTTTATAAGTCTTGATATCCCCATGGACACATCAGATCTGTACCTGTCTCCCCAGAAGTGTCTGGGTAGTCCCAACCAGTTCTTCCCGGACAACGGATTGGTGGCACCCAGAATCCAAGAGAGCCGTTACCTGCGTTTGATTGACTAATTGACTCACATAAAAACAAGCGCCCGTTTCCTCGGTGTACATAAGGGTCTTCGGCACACAGCAAACGTCCCTGGGTTCATCACTGACTTCTTGTGGGGACAGTTCCGTGCTATATGGCCCCATTCCCCACAATCGAAGCATTACAGGCCTCGGTAAGGGGGAGTCTCTGGTTGGAGAACCCGGGTTTTGGAGGCACACTGATAGGCCTTATGGTCTTCTTGGGCATCGGGTTTCCCCGTGAGGTTTTTTCCGTCTCCCAGGGAGAGACACGTGGCTGTGCTTGTGAAAAGGAGGTAGCCATTTCCACTGCTTACTCCACCGTGAGGTGGGAGTGCTGTCGAAGCCACCTTTGAGTGGGAAATGGCAAGGCTTGCAGATACTGCTCAAGGTATATGTGGTCCATAATTTCCTCTTTGGTTCTTTCTGTTGGTTTTAACAACTTATACGCAGCTAGTTTTAATTTGAAAAACAGTGTGTTTAGGCTGTCTCCTGGGGCCCCTTTTTTCTTTCTGAACCTGACCCTGTACGACTCAAAATCCATTCCTAGATGATCCAGGATTATGGACTTCACTTCATCATAAGGGGTGGTACTCCCTGCATTGGTGACCTGGTACGCCGCTTGGGCCTCCCCAGACAGAAGGGGAGCCAGGAAAAATGGCGACTTTCCAACCGGCCACCCCGAGGCTTTGGCCGCCCTTTCAAAATTGAGCAGAAATGCATCCAGATCTTCACCCGGTATGTATTTCTGTAAGGAAACATTGGGGTGCATTGGAGCACCTATCAGAGGGCCTTTTTGTCCTACGGCCGTCTGCGTCTGTTCTTCCGCCACTCTTTGTAGGGCGTCTACTTGAGACTTTATGATGTCCTTGAAGGTATGCCAGTCCACTTGGGCAGACGACATCTGGCGTTCAATGGCCCACTCCAGTTTCTTCTGGTCATCCACCAGGTGGTGGATTAGTGCTTCCATTTCGGTACACCAATGGAAATCAGAGTGCCCGCATTCTCCACCATGTGTTAGGGTATGCAGGAATTACGTGACCAAGTATGGGTTACACACAAATTATTGTTGTTCAGATTCCAGATAAACAAAACAAATGTCTCAAAGCTTCTCAGGGGAATTTGCTTCTTTGAGATTGCGCCTTTCTTCACCTGGCTTTTTTTTCAGCTGGCTCAGGCAGCCAGGGAAGGCACCGGAAAAGTAAGGAAAATAAAAATAAGGTCAGAGCGGTGCATCAATACTGCTGTGAGGGAGAGGGAGTGAGGGAATAAACACCCGTTCAACTCAGGTTACAGGGTGTATCAGAGCAGGATACCGCCACCGTGAGTGTTGGAGGAGTTCAAAAATAAAACGCTCCTGGGTTTCTAAGAAGTTTCTTAGGGGTTTCTCTTCTACCCACCCGGGGACGTTACTCCCGCCTGCCTCCCAGCACCCAGGAACCGTGCACATACCTGTGCAAACCACGTTCCTCCAGGAACGCGGCTGGGCGACTTGTCGGGTTGTAGGCCTCCTGACACTCCTTCACTTGGCTTGTCGCCATAACCCGGTGTCTCCAGGTCAGCTTCGCTTCCGATCCGTCCTCTGGATCATCGGGTCATCTCTCTCGCCTCCGCTACAGAGATGTCTTCCTTCGGGTTCACGACGAACTCGTCACCGCGTTCGGCTTCCTCTTCTTCCTCCGGCATGCCATAACTCCACCTCTGGGGACGTGGCTTGTTCCTCCTTCGTCTTCCGGGGTTTTGGTTTTAAAGGGCCCGTAGTACCTGTCCTCAGGATTGTCCCTGTGTATTCCACATCATACACAGGTCCCGGGGGCTGAAAAGGAAACAGAGGTGTGGGCTAGTGCGGCAGAGTCTCTTCTTCCTCCATGGGATTGGGGTCTAAGGGAGCCAGATCCTGACATACTGTGAATAGATCTCTTCAACTAATGAGCGGAAAACAGTACTTGTCATTTTGCAATGTGTATAGTGATGATTACTTAGGCACAACTTAATTTATTCAGTTAACTTTGTCAAGTCAGTCACTTCTCCTCTCATGAAGAGCTCTTTAGCAACACTCTAACAATACTGTTCAGTATGTACCTGCCCACGGCAGAACTTCCTGTTTGTTGGAAGCATGTTAACATCCTGCCTCTGCTCAAACAAACCCTCTGCAGATCACATTAATTTGGCCAATTACAGACTAATTTCCCTCCTGCTGTTACCAGCAAAGTGTCTAGAAATGAATCACGTGTTAAAGCCATTTAAGGCAGGTTTCAGGTGGCCCACAGCATTCAAACAGCGCTATTGGCAGCGACAGATGAC
Source organism: Triturus cristatus (assembly GCF_964204655.1). Taxonomy (NCBI): domain Eukaryota; kingdom Metazoa; phylum Chordata; class Amphibia; order Caudata; family Salamandridae; genus Triturus; species Triturus cristatus. The sequence continues at coordinate 567,710,471 of NC_140589.1, read as the reverse complement.
ATTCGATGCATTTTGGGCAAATTTAGGCTGAGCAACCTGATCCTACTTGACCTCTTTGCAGTATTCTACAGTGTCACATACTATTCTCCTTAAAAACCTGCATGACATGGGCTATGTGTGGATGGAGTGCTCCTACCGATTCTCTACAGCACAGCTCAAGCTGCCTAAATACCACTGTTTACTTCTAACAATAAAATAGCATGGGGAGTCCCTCAAGGCTCTTCCATGAGACTGGCTTTTTAAAATATTTGCATGACCCCATGGCTGATATTATCAGATATTTTGGTTTCAGCATCATGGCATATGCTGATTATGTGCAGCTGATCATATCCATTGCCGAAAACCAAGCCATCCAATTTGGGAAAGCTGACCCACTTTGGTCCTAGGAATAGAGGCCTAAAGAGTCAGGTTCACCTCCCTCTCCAAAGACTCAGCCAAAAACCTTGGAATTATGCTTGAAATAAAATTGTGCTTGAAAGATTAGGTGAACTCAATTTCTGCATCATGTTATGGCATCCTTCAGATGCTCTACAATATTTTTTAATGGATGCCATTAGAGATGCTCAATACAGTGACACATCTGCTGATCATCAGCCATCTCAACTATGGAAACACATTCTGTGCGGGCTTCCTAGTATATTTGTTAGGCTAATATAGACAAGACAGACTGCTGAGGCATGGCTAGATCTCATTCTGGCTGCCCCCACCTCAGCAAAGCCACTTTTGAAAATCCATAACTGCTCCCCTTATGCAAAAAAACCTCAACTCAAGCTCTTGTGCCACACTCACATGCCTATATTTGGCACTGACCTCTGCTACCTAATGAATAGAGTCTTCCTCTGCAATTCAGCATGTTTGCTTTGCTCAGCCTCACAATCTCTCACATCCATTCCCCACATCTACCACGTCACAACCGTTGGCGGCTCTTTCTCTTTCCGGGCAGTACGTTATTATGCTAGACCTACCGCTTATAGAGAACTTTATTTCTTTTGACAGCTGAAAACCTGATTCCTCTAATTTTCAAGTTTCCTGCCCGAGTTTGAGGCAAAACTATCCTCGGTGAATGTGTCGGTCATTGGCCGACACCAGGGAGGGATGAAAAGGATCCTCTGTTGCAAGCACCGAAGGATTCCTTTAAAAAAAAAAAAGATAAGTAATCGCTTCCATGTCTCTCCCCACCTCCCTCCGGGCCATCTGTGATGTCAGCAACATGCAAGGTGAGCTGACTTCAATGATCTCCCCCTCCCCCAAGCTGGTGGAAGGAGCAGGTAAGCACTCTCTCCACTCATGGACTTTATTATGAGATTGTCAGGAGTCAAATCTGTGATCTCTAGCTTGCTCCCTGCCACTCCTGGTGCTTCCTTTGCAACCCCTGGCCACAGAGGGGAGAAAACAGCTGTGACCTCTGACTACCTTCAAATGACAACCATGTCTCCACTCTGGTGGGGGAAAGGCTTAAAAAGGACTCCCTACATTTCAGGGAGGCCTCAATGGAAAGGACAAAGTCTCCCTTTTCCAATGAGGCCTTCCAGGAACAGTTTGCTGGCAGTGGTTCACTGCTAGGAAACCCACTAGACACAAGGAAAAGAAATTAGGGGGGTCGGCCCTGGTGGTGCATAGGCCACCCCCCTTTTGGAACCTACTCATCAAAATAAAGAAAGTGCTTTTCCCCGGGGGCATGATCGCACCCCCTACGGAATCGAAATAATACAAAAAGAAAAGATAAATTGATCAGGGGGGTTGGACCTCGAGGTGAACAGGCTGACCCCTTTTGGTTGTATAAAAAGATAAAAGAAAGTGTTTTTTCCCCTGGGGGTGCGTTTGTGCTCCCTGAAGAAGTAAAATATATATTTTTTTAATGAAAAATTATCAGGGGTTTCCTGACATATGGGCTGACCCCCTGTTGGACTCACATTTTTTGGGGGAAATCTTTGTTTTCACTGGGGAATGATAGCGCCCCCATAAGGAAAAAACACATTTCACACAAATAATATAAAAGGTATATAGTAGGGGGTCGGCCCTGAAGGCATTGGTTAATAATTGTGTGTTTCCCATTGATGAGGCGATTGTGCCACCTGTGGGAAAACACACATACACACATATATATATTACCTACTGGCGGTCGCCAGTAGGTAGTTATAGTTAGGACCTATTATCCATAGGAAAATCGTAACATTCTTTTCCCAATTACTTTGACGTTGGTTGACGAATCTTCGCAAAATTTTCAAAACTCATGGGGCGCTTCTGACAGCTCCTATCTTAAATGTTTCAGGGAGATTCGACAAGCGGGGGCCGAGAAAAATGGGGGGTACCAAAACGTGTTTTCTCCATGTTAATTCTCATAGGAAACTTTAGACCTGGCTACAGCCCGAACTGCTGAACAGAATTACACCAAATTTGGTGAAAAGGTGGCCCTTGGTTCAGAAAGATCCCTTTTTGTTAAATGGTGTAAATCCGTTCAGTAGTTCATGAGAAATTAGATAAAGAAAAAGTTTCAATATCTGGGCAGAGCCTAACGACACATCTCATCGTGAGATCTGATTGCCTGTCAGCACTTCATCCTGGAATTGCTGGCAGCCACCTTGGGACCAATATACATGATAGTACCCCATTGAAATTCATTGTAGTGAATCGAAGATTTTGAGGGTTACCAAAAGGAGAACTATAAAGGGTGATAACAGACTTTATTACATTAGAATTAATTTGTTGATGGTACCATACTAATTTCAGGAATGTTGGTGTGTTCTAAGGGGATTTTACCCTTTGAAAAACCTTCTGCTGGGATATCATGAATCATGTTTGAGAGAAAACTGAAGCTAAAATGAGAGCATATTTTCTATAAATTCACATTATCTTTCTCAGTCACGTGAGAATGAAGTCTGTCATTCTCAGTAAATCATGTACATCCAACAAGGGCAGAGACTGTCAGTTGATTCCTTTGTGTTCTACTGCAGCTTCCCAGAGTGTTCTAAAGAACAACTAGAGCACTAACAGCCTTACTTATGACAAAAGTATGGCACACCAGAAGCCATCCTGATTTGAATAAACTGGTAACACTTAAAACATTTAATTTAAAAAGGAACAAAATGATGGGGTTCATTTTGTCATAGAAATTATGGTTAGTGCTGTAGAAAGAAAAATTAGGACATGTTTTAAGTGAGATCTCAAATATCTTCCTGTTATTTTTAAACAGAAGCAGCCTGTTAGTTGATGCCTTTGTATTCTACTGCAGCTTCCCAGAGTGTTCTAAAGAACAACTAGAGCGCTAACAGCCTTACTTATGACAAAAGTATGGCAACCTGAAGCCATCTTGATTAGAATAAACTGGTAACACTTACAAGATTTAATTTAAAAAGGAACAAACTGAGGGGGTTCATTTTGTCATAGAAATTATGGTTAGTGCTGTAGAAAGAAAAATTAGGACATGTTTCAAGTGTGATCTCAAATATCTTCCTGTTATATTTCAACAGGAGCAGCCTGTCAGTTGATGCCTTTGTGTTCTACTGCAGCTTCCCAGAGTGTTCTAAAGAACAACTAGAGCGCTAACAGTCTAACATATGACAAAATTATGGCACACCTGAAGCCATCTTGAGTGGAATAAACTGGTAACTCTTAAAACATTTAACTTCAAAAGGAACAAAATGAGGGGGTTCATTTTGTCATAGAGATTATGGTTAGTGCTGTACAAAGAAAAATTAGGACATGTTTTAAGTGAGATCTCAAATATCTTCCTGTAATTTTTAAACAGGAGCAGCCTGTTAGTTGATGCCTTTGTATTCTACTGCAGCTTCCCAGAATGTTCTAAAGAACAACTAGAGCGCTAACAGCCTTACCTATGACAAAAGTATGGCACACCTGAAGCCATCTTGATTAGAATAAACTGGTAACACTTAAAACATTTAATTTAAAAAGGAACAAAATGAGGGGGTTCATTTTGTCATAGAAATTATGGTTAGTGCTGTAGAAAGAAAAATTAGGACATGTTTCAAGTGTGATCTCAAATATCTTCCTGTTATATTTCAACAGGAGCAGCCTGTCACTTGATGCCTTTGTGTTCTACTGCAGCTTCCCAGAGTGTTCTAAAGAACAACTAGAGCACTAACAGTCTAACTTATGACAAAATTATGGCACACCTGAAGACATCTTGATTGGAATAAACTGGTAACTCTTAAAACATTTACTCTAAAAAGGAACACAATGAGGAGGTTCATTTTGTCATAGAAATTATGGTTAGTGCTGTACAAAGAAAAATTAGGACATGTTTTAAGTGAGATCTCAAATATCTTCCTGTAATTTTTAAACAGGAGCAGCCTGTTAGTTGATGCCTTTGTATTCTACTGCAGCTTCCCAGAGTGTTCTAAAGAACAACTAGAGCGCTAACAGCCTTACCTATGACAAAAGTATGGCACACCTGAAGCCATCTTGATTAGAATAAACTGGTAACACTTAAAACATTTAATTTAAAAAGGAACAAAATGAGGGGGTTCATTTTGTCATAGAAATTATGGTTAGTGCTGTAGAAAGAAAAATTAGGACATGTTTCAAGTGTGATCTCAAATATCTTCCTGTTATATTTCAACAGGAGCAGCCTGTCACTTGATGCCTTTGTGTTCTACTGCAGCTTCCCAGAGTGTTCTAAAGAACAACTAGAGCACTAACAGTCTAACTTATGACAAAATTATGGCACACCTGAAGACATCTTGATTGGAATAAACTGGTAACTCTTAAAACATTTACTCTAAAAAGGAACACAATGAGGAGGTTCATTTTGTCATAGAAATTATGGTTAGTGCTGTAGAAAGAAAAAATAGGACATGTTTCCAGGGTGATCTCAAATATCTTCCTGTTATATTTCAACAGGGGCAGCCTGTCAGTTGATGCCTTTGTGTTCTACTGCAGCTTCCCAGAGTGTTCTAAAGAACAACTAGAGAGCTAACAGCCTTACTTATGACAAAATGATGGCACACCTGAAGCCATCTTGATTGGAATAAACTGGTAACACTTAAAACATTTAATTTAAAAAGGAACAAAATGATGGGGTTCATTTTGTCATAGAAATTATGGTTAGTGCTGTAGAAAGAAAAATTAGGACATGTTTTAAGTGAGATATCAAATATCTTCCTGTTATTTTTAAACAGGAGCAGCCTGTTAGTTGATGCCTTTGTATTCTACTGCAGCTTCCCAGAGTGTTCTAAAGAACAACTAGAGCGCTAACAGCCTTACTTATGACAAAAGTATGGCAACCTGAATCCATCTTGATTAGAATAAACTGGTAACACTTAAAACATTTAATTTAAAAAGGAACAAACTGAGGGGGTTCATTTTGTCATAGAAATTATGGTTAGTGCTGTAGAAAGAAAAATTAGGACATGTTTCAAGTGTGATCTCAAATATCTTCCTGTTATATTTCAACAGGAGCAGCCTGTCAGTTGATGCCTTTGTGTTCTACTGCAGCTTCCCAGAGTGCTCTAAAGAACAACTAGAGAGCTAACAGTCTTACTTATGACAAAATGATGGCACACCTGAAGCCATCTTGATTGGAATAGGCTGGTAACACTAAAAACATTTAATTTAAAAAGGAACAAAATGAGGAGATTCATTTTGTCATAGAAATTATGGTTAGTGCTGTAGAAAGAAAAATTAGGACATGTTTCAAGTGTGATCTCAAATATCTTCCTGTTATATTTCAACAGGAGCAGCCTGTCAGTTGATGCCTTTGTGTTCTACTGCAGCTTCCCAGAGTGTTCTAAAGAACAACTAGAGCGCTAACAGTCCAACATATGACAAAATTATGGCACACCTGAAGCCATCTTGAGTGGAATAAACCGGTAACTCTTAAAACATTTAATTTCAAAAGGAACAAAATGTGGGGGTTCATTTTGGCATAGAGATTATGGTTAGTGCTGTACAAAGAAAAATTAGGACATGTTTTAAGTGAGATCTCAAATATCTTCCTGTTATTTTTAAACAGGAGCAGCCTGTTAGTTGATGCCTTTGTGTTCTACTGCAGCTTCCCAGAGTGTTCTAAAGAACAACTAGAGCGCTAACAGCCTTACCTATGACAAAAGTATGGCACACCTAAAGCCATCTTGTTTAGAATAAACTGGTAACACTTAAAACATTTAATTTAAAAAGGAACAAAACGAGGGGGTTCATTTTGTCATAGAAATTATGGTTAGTGCTGTAGAAAGAAAAATTAGGACATGTTTCAAGTGTGATCTCAAATAGCTTCCTGATATATTTCAACAGGAGCAGCCTGTCAGTTGATACCTTTGTGTTCTACTGCAGCTTCCCAGAGTGTTCTAAAGAACAACTAGAGCGCTAACAGTCTTACTTATGACAAAATTATGGCACACCTGAAGCCATCTTGATTGGAATAGACTGGTAACACTTAAAACATTTAATTTAAAAAGGAACAAAATGAGGAGATTCATTTTGTCATAGAAATTATGGTTAGTGCTGTAGAAAGAAAAATTAGGACATGTTTCAAGTGTGATCTCACATATCTTCCTGTTATATTTCAACAGGAGCAGCCTGTCAGTTGATGCCTTTGTGTTCTACTGCAGCTTCCCAGAGTGTTCTAAAGAACAACTAGAGCGCTAACAGTCCAAGATATGACAAAATTATGGCACACCTGAAGCCATCTTGAGTGGAATAAACCGGTAACTCTTAAAACATTTAATTTCAAAAGGAACAAAATGTGGGGGTTCATTTTGGCATAGAGATTATGGTTAGTGCTGTACAAAGAAAAATTAGGACATGTTTTAAGTGAGATCTCAAATATCTTCCTGTTATTTTTAAACAGGAGCAGCCTGTTAGTTGATGCCTTTGTGTTCTACTGCAGCTTCCCAGAGTGTTCTAAAGAACAACTAGAGAGCTAACAGCCTTACCTATGACAAAAGTATGGCACACCTGAAGCCATCTTGTTTAGAATAAACTGGTAACACTTAAAACATTTAATTTAAAAAGGAACAAAATGAGGGGGTTCATTTTGTCATAGAAATTATGGTTAGTTCTGTAGAAAGAAAAATTAGGACATGTTTCAAGTGTGATCTCAAATATCTTCCTGTTATATTTCAACAGGAGCAGCCTGTCAGTTGATGCCTTTGTGTTCTACTGCAGCTTCCCAGAGTGTTCTAAAGAACAACTAGAGCGCTAACAGTCTTACTTATGACAAAAGTATGGCACACCTGAAGCCATCTTGATTGGAATAAACTGGTAACTCTTAAAACATTTACTTTAAAAAAGGAACAAAATGAGGGGGTTCAGTTTTGTCATAGAAATTATGGTTAGTGCTGTAGAAAGAAAAATTAAGACATGTTTCAAGTGTGATCTCAAATATCTTCCTGTTATATTTCAACAGGGGCAGCCTGTCAGTTGATGCCTTTGTGTTCTACTGCAGCTTCCCAGAGTGTTCTAAAGAACAACTAGAGAGCTAACAGTCTTACTTATGACAAAATGATGGCACACCTGAAGCCATCTTGATTGGAATAGACTGGTAACACTTAAAACATTTAATTTAAAAAGGAACAAAATGAGGAGATTCATTTTGCCATAGAAATTATGGTTAGTGCTGCAGAAAGAAAATTTAGGGCATGTTTTAAATGAGATCTCAAATGCTCTTCTACTTCATTAGAAAATTCTGACATGCAGACTGAAACAATCACTTTTAATACCAGCAGTAGATTTCCAGTTAACTCCCTGGTGAGCAGTAGCTTTACCACAGTGATCTAATGAACAACTAGAGTGCTAACATTCAGAATGGATGGCAAATGTGTGACACATCTGAATGCCTTCTTGATGGAATCAAAGTAAAAAACTGAAAGCATTTCCTACTGAGGAGACTGCAGTAAATGAGGAAATTAGTAAACTTCATAACAAATAAGTCTCCCAAGATGGCCACCAGAGAAAAGAGAGCCCAAATGTAGCATAAATATCACCCAGATGTAGCCTACATATAGCCCATTGACAGAAGTGTGCAAAATACTTTTTATTTTGAGTTTTTCAGCAGTTTTATATAGTGCAGACGGGTCAGGTATTGGAGCGTTACATTCTCTTTGGACCCCTTATTGCGTATTTTGCACGAAGTACATGAGATTGATCTTGGGAAACATTGAACTTTGCTATTCTGTTAACCTAAAGATGCTCTGAACCGGGCTTTGTATCACCCGTTTTTACCCTACTGGTTTTAATTAATTCTCACTGTATTGTATTAGGGAAGATGATTTACTGTTTTTATGTACACTTTTATGATCTATGTTTCTAAATCAGATCGAATAAAGTTTAATAAATTCTATGGCAGGACGGAGGCGAGGATTATGCATATCTTTCCTCACTTTATTTGTATAGCAGTTCAAAGAAAACGTAACACAACAATCATTAAACAAGAGACTACAACACCCATGAACCATTAGTGGGGTAGTCTCCAAGGCAACTATAGTCCAATCATATCACAGTCCATCGTATATAATATCGTGACGTCCCTTCCGCTTCCTCTTTCTTCACTGCCCGTCAGTTAAGTGCATTCCTTACATTCTTGGCTTAATCTGACGTTGTTGCTGTTTGTATAACGGTTTCTTGTGCACGTTATTAGCATTATTGCCTTGGTATTGTTTCATATTCCCTGTGCAGCAGGCTCTTGCCCGAGAGCATTCTCCCCCTCGCAGTTGCTCCTGCTGTGCGCACTGCGCGCGGTGAGATTCTGTCAGGCGTGTCTGGTCCGAGTGAGGCAGCTCCGTCGAGGGCTCCCGCTGGTCTTTACGCGTGTTTGGGAATCCGGTCACTCCTTTAGTGTCCGCTTGATTCCCGACCCACCCTCACCTAATTTTCCCCACACGGCCACGTTAGTGACCAATGCCACCTGGTGGTGGTAATTGGTATTGAGCCTCAGTCTATTCTTAAAACAGCTTAGGGGAAAGCCCAGCTGTTGGAGCACCGGCGAGGGGGCTGCCTTACGAATTTTAATGGCATTTGTTCTGTGCTCACACCCTCTGCTATCATGTCTTCTCCAGAAGACCATTTTTACTCCTCCTACCAGGAAGTGGAGGAGGAATGGCCCCCAACTTCTCCCTCCAGCAGTGGACCAAGTCATCTCTCTAGCTATTTCTAGGTCGCTGGTTCCTCTTAGGGATCAGGTTGATAAGCTGGCGAAAGCATCCCTGGGGTGTTCAGTGACCCAGATCTGGTGGTGGTGGGTCCCAGTAGCTCCCAGATGGGGAATAAAAGGGCCGTTAAGCATAACGCGGGGCACTTGGAAGGATTTGATAAACTTACGGAGACCTTCCTCAAGAATGCGCGAATGCTAAAACATGCACCCTGCCGGGAGGAGGAGGAGTCTGGAGAAAATTGCGATGCTGTCACCACTATTGTAGACCCCGACGGTGGGTTTCCCTTAGAGGGAGAGGGTGATCGGAGGACGATTTCTCCTCCGATGAGGATAAGGACTCGGGGCGTCCCTGGCATCCAGAGTCCCACTCCTCTCAGTCCCGGGTTGGGGATGGGGTCCACTCGGACATGTTCGAGCCTACCCAAATTTACCATCCTAGGTCGGCGGAGTGGACCCCTAACACCAAAGTGGCAGAGTATGTTGTGGGGATAATCCATCAACCCCTTGAAAGAGAGGTCAGGAATAGGATGAGGGGAGAATGCCCCAGGCCCTCACTGAAGGGGAAGGTGGCACACACGCCTGGAATTGTAGAAAAACTAGGTACCTTTTTCTCTAAGTATATGAGGAATCCCAAGAAAGGAATTGATAGGTCTTGGACGTGGTAGGGCCCTTGACCCAAATTATTCAATTGGCGGAGCGTTCAAAAAAGTCAGGATCCCCTTTGTCCATGGATATTGTGGCTGGTTGGGCGCACTACCCTAAACCCTAAAACACTATACCAACCACTACCCAAACACCACTGCACTACCCGAAACCCTAAAACACTACCCCCAGCACAACACCCTACACTACCCAAACACCACTGCACTACCCTAAACCCTAAAACACTACCCCCAGCACGACCCCTTCACTACACAAACACCACTGCACTGCCTTAAACCCTAAAACACTACCCCAGCACGACCCCCTACACTACACAAACACCACTGCACTACCCTAAACACTAAATCGATCCCGAGCATGACACCCTACACTACACAAACACCACTGCACTACCCTAAACCTTAAAACACTACCCCCAGCACGACCCCCTTCACTACCTAAACACAACTGCACGTCCCTAAACCCTAAAACACGACCCCCTACTGTACACAAACACCACTGCACTACTCTAAACCCTAAAACACTACACCCTACACTACCAAAACACCACCGCACTACCATAAACCCTAAAACACTACCCCCAGCATGACTCCCTACACTACCCAAACACCACTGCACTACCCTAAACCCTAAATCTACCCCCAGCACGACCCCCTACACTACCCAAACAACACTGCACTACCCTAAACCATAAAACACTAACCCGAGCATGGCCCCCTACACTATACAAAAACCACTGCACTACCCTAAACCCTAAAACACTACCACCAGCATGACCCCCTACACTACTCAAACACCACTGCACTACCCTAAACCCTAAAATACTACCCCAGTACGACCCCTACACTACCCATGCACCACTGCACTACCCTAAACCCTAAAACACTACCCTCAGCACGGCCCCCTACACTACTGCGCTACCCTAAACCCTAAAACACTACCCCAGCATGACCCCCTTCACTACCCAAACACCACTGCACGTCCCTAAACCATAAAACACAACCCCCTACAATACACAAACACCACTGCACTACCCTAAACCATAAAATACTACACCCTATACTACACAAACACCACTGCACTATCCTAAACCCTAAAACACTACCTCCAGCACTACTCCCTACACACACAAACACCACTGCACTACCCTAATCCCTAAAACACTACACCCTACACTACCCAAACACCACTGCACTACCATAAACCCTAAAACACTACCCCCAGCACAACCCCCTACACCACACAAACATCACTGCACTACCCTAAACCCTAAAACTCTACCCCCAGCACGACTCCCTACACTACGCAAACACCACTGCACTATCCTAAACCATAAAACACTACCCCAGCATGATCCCCTACACTACCCAAACACCACTGCACTACCCTAAACCCTAAATTACTACCCCCAGCACGACCCCCTACACTACCCAAACACCACTGTACTGCCCTAAACCCTAGAAGAAAAAAAACTCCACCCCATGCCCAATCCCCCTTACCTCTCCTGCTTCACGTCGTCTCTGAGGGGCGGTGCACGTCGTTGTGAGGAAACGGAACAGCCTCTGTTTCCTTACAACAACGTGGATCGTCTACATGTTTTTTAGAACGCATGGTCATTTACCATACATTCCTTTACAACAAAATTTGTTGTAAAGGCATGCGTGGTAACTGACCATGCTTTCTAAAGAAATGTGTAGTAATGACTTTGCGATGTACAACGCATGCGTGGTAATGCATGCGTTGTAATGGTATTGCGAAGTAAAAAAGTCGTCGTAACGGCTGTTTACCGATCGAAGCTGGCCCCTGTTCTTCAGTGAGACGTTTATTTGATTAATTAGGATGAAGGAATGTGTTGTTTTACCAAAAAGTGCATTCCCAGCTGTTGTATTATGAAAGTGTCCGTGTGGCCTGGTTTCACTTCCGGTGAGAAAGTGGAAGAGTCTGTTTGGATCTAAAGGAGTTCTGTTGCTGGACGGGGCCGGCGCAACACGTCATCAGAAAACATAGCTAATGGAAAGCGTCCTCCCTGAAGTGTGGAGCAGTGCCATGAGAGGTCAACGGGTGTGCGTCCCACCGCAGTATGACCGTACCGCGTGACCCATGTGCCGCCTCCAGGGTACGGGAGGCAGACGCGGCATCGCAGGTCCTCTTGAAGACCGTTGTAACACTAATTCTACATTTTGGTACTGGGGCATTTTAACTTTGTTGTTCCTGCCAGATACAAAGAGAAGATCCTGTGTTATTCAGTGCCCTTGTTACCTTTTTTGTGGGTTGTGGTGCTTGTCACTTCACTGCCCCGCCGGTGCATACGACTGGGCACCCCACCTCGTGTGCCATCTGCAGGGCCTCTGCCTCGGATCACTGGTTTCAGTTTCTGGACTGGCATCATAAACTGTTGCTCCCAAAGGACTAGCCTGAACACTTAGGTGAGTATCCCCTGCACCAGCATTCCACGGAAATTCTTTCCTAGCTCTCCCACGTCGACGAGGACATCATAATAGTACGGCTCTGCTAGCGACACCGTATGACGTCATCGGAGCCCGAAGAGGACCTCGTCGGCTTGCTGACATCAGTTCCACCCATTTTTTCTGTGCCACCGAGGCAAACAGGCGGACTGAGACATTTTCACATGTATACATAGTATAATAAATATATATATATATTCACTGAAAACAACATAGGTTTCAGGGGCGTTATAGTTATTTGGACATTTCACTCGTATAAAACCATAGAAATTCCCCTGTTATAGTTAGTTCAGCTAACTATAACTCGCGCGCCCGCAATGCACTGCTGATGATGTCACATATTACATCACTCATTACATGGTCAGTGACATCACTCATGACATCACTGATGACATCTCAAATGACATCATCCAGTGAATGTGTGTTTTTCTGAAAATTAAATATGTTTTATATATGTATATCTCAAGGTCGATGGAATAAATGGGTATATAAATGTCTAAATGGATGATTTTTTTTGTAAAAGAAGAGAAGAGATTGTTGTAGTGTGCTCTGTCTGCACCACTCATACGCATCATTGCAGGCTCCGCACACGTTTTCTTTGCTTCATGTATTGCAAGCTGTAGAGCTCAAGTAAATGCTACGTGACTGTGGGCCCTTGCTGAACGCTCTCTCTGGCCTATACTGCAGATTTCAGTGTTCACATTTGACATTGAGTCGGCATTGTATATCATGCAATCCTGTAGGAAAAGACATTGCTCCAGTGTGCTCTGTCTGCACTACTCATACGCATCATTGCAGGCTCTGCACACGTTTTTTTTGCTTCGTGTATTGCAAACCGTAGAGCTCAAGTCAATGCCACATGGCTGTGAACCCTTGCTGACCGCTCTCTCTGGCCTATACTGCAGACTTCAGTGTCCACATTTGACATTGAGTCGGTATTATAGATGATGCAGTCCTGTAGGAAAAGACATTGCTCCAGTGTGCTCTGTCTGCACCACTGATATGCATCATTGCAGGATCTGCACACGTTTTTATTCTTCGTGGATTGCAAACTGTAGAGCTCAAGTGAATGCCAGGTGGCTGTGGGCTCTTGCTGACTGCTCTCTCTGGCCTACACTGCAGACAGCAGTGCTCAGAATTCAGATGGAGTCACTATTGTAGATTAGGTAGTTCTGTAGGAAAAGACATTGCTCCAGTGTGCTCTGTCTGCAGCACTCATACGCATCATTGTAGGCTCTGTACACGTTTTTTTTGCTTCGTGTATTGCAAACTGTACAGGTCAAGTAAATGGCACGTGGCTGTGGGCCCTTGCTGAACGCTCTCTCTGGCCTATACTGCAGTCTTCTGTGTCCACATTTGACATTGAGTCGGTATTGTAGATGATGCAGTCCTGTAGGAAAAGTTATTGCTCCAGTGTGCTCTGTCTGCACCACTCATATACATCATTGCAGGCTCTGCACGCATTTTTTTTAGCTTGTGTATTGCAAACTGTAGAGCTCAAGTGAATGCCCTGTGGCTGTGGGCCCTTGTGAACCCTCACTCTCGCCTACACTGCAGACAGCAGTGTTCACAATTGAGATTGAGTCGGTATTGTAGATGAGGTAGTCCTGTAGGAAAAGACATTGCTTCAGTGTGTACTGTCTGCACCATGCATATGTATCATTGCAGGCTTTGCACTCTCTTTTTTGTTGCTTCGCTGACGACAAACTGGGTAGGTGAAGTCACTTCACGTATCTGTGGGTCCCTTGTGACCGCTCTCTATGGCCTACACTGCAGACAGCAGTGTTCATAATTCAGATTGAGTCGGTTTTGCAGATGATGCAGTGTTGATGGCAACAGATATTGCGCCTAGTACGGGCTGTCTACAGCACGCATTATGGGTGGCTGTGCACATGCTGAATGCTTTTGATGTGGTTACGTGAGTGCACTAGAACTGATGGAGCGTTTATGATATAATCTTTATGTGTACTATTTCAGATCTATTGATTGTGCGTCAGTATACCACAAGTTGTTGTTCTTCTACGATGTAATTATTTTCGTATTATTTCACATCTACTGTCCCTACCTTATAGCAGCAAAAATTATTGATTCTTTTAATATTGAATCTCTGTGTGTGATCCAATGATTACTGTTGTAGTTGATGCTAGCAGCAACCATTGACTGAAGGCTCGCTTAGACTTACCGCACACACATCCAGCACAGACATCACTGGATATGTCACCATGGTAATAAAAAGGAGTTGAGCGTACGTGGCCGTATCCACTTCCACTATCTATCTGTGTCAGTGTGTTCATTATCTATGCATGATACTGTCTCTGGGCCGTACTATATTACGTTGTTTTGTGGACAGCGTATTGAACCATATTTTTAAAGAACAAACGTCCTTGGCTTAATGATAGATAATAAAGACATTTCGGCATAGACTTCAATGAGACCTATGGAAAGACTTCCAATGTCCAGCCGGACAAAGGAACATTTATTTCTTACAATTCAAAAGGAATAACAAGGAATGAAAGTCCAGGAAGAAAATAAATTAAGGTCACAATCCTGTACCGAGCTTTAACAAAAGAAAAATGAAAAAGAGAACAGAAATGACAGGCAAAGGCATGGGGAGAAAGTAGTGGCTTACAATACAGTGAAAACTTAAGTAAGCTCTAACCAACAGTGGCCACAATAAAAATTTTCACAATGGATAAATTGCGGTACTGTTTGGAAAGTCGACGTTTCGATCCCTAGCTCCAATGCAATGGGATCATCCTCAGGACTACAGAATACACTATTGCCTGAATATATGATGCCTGTGGGATTTAAAACAGGAAAAGAGGAGAAAAGAAAACATAATAATGTCCACCATTAATTACACGGTAGTTTGTCAGCAACATTAAAAGTTGTAAGGAACAGATGTATTGTCTGTGAATAAGAGTAAGGAAAATGACACAGGGAAAGTAGCAAATGCACTGGCAATTAAGTGCATATAATGCATCGGTGAGAAAACAAGGTGAAGAGCCTTATGCGCGTGAGTAACAGAAAATCACAATTATAGCAGCGGGCTAGGCCAAGGTGCCTGAGTGAATAAAGAGCAGTGACAAACGACGCAATGGAGTAAGACAAAAACATGCTGAGGTGTTTTTCGGTAGTGGACTAATCAATAATCACTATACGTTGTCAATTTGTGGTCGTAGAGTGTTAATTGAACCGTGGTCGGCAAGAGTTGCGACAGCTGTGAGGGAAACGGTCACGTATATTGACGACGGAGGCGATGCGATTGTGAGATAAAACAATCTAGTTGTGGTGATTACGGGTTGTGAACAACTATGTTGCGAATTTGTGAGACGAACTTTCCCTCCTCAAAAAAGGATTATCTTTCGTCCCCACAATTCCATCTAACTTTATGGATCTGCAGACTGAACTCCTTAGATTTTTCCGGCGTATCCGCCTACAGGCCTTCTTCCAACTGCATCCTACACCAGACCATATTGCCAATACACCTTTCCGGCCCCCATCAACCTTCCTGCCATCCGCAGGCATGATACCCACAGAAATACTCACTTTCGAGAAAATGGTTCTCAAGGACCTATCCAGTATACAGAATAACAAAAGGTTCATTCCCTTCAATATCACTCTCAAAGAAAAACAAGCAGTCAATCACCTCAAAGCAAATGACACCCTTGTAATTAAAAGTGCAGACAAAGGAGGCGGCATAGTGCTCCATGAAAAACAACATATATAGCAGAGATTCAACGCCAACTCGATAACAGAGATCATTACTTGAGGCTTGCTTCAAACCCCACAAAAGAGATACAGGGACTGATCCTCAAGACCACTACAGAGGGTCTGATTGCAGGCTTCCTCTCCAAAAAAGAGTTCAATTTCTTGAACGTAAAATCACCACGTACTCCTGTAATATACACACTCCCAAAAATTCACAAAAATAGCACCAACCCCCCTGGCCGACCAATCGTCTCCGCATGCGGCTCTATTTTAGAACCGCTCGGTGCATATGTGGATTTCTTCATTAAAGATTTCATCCCAACTACTCAATGTTTTGTGAGAGATTCAATGGCAATGATCAATATGATTGAACACCATCCCTTTAATCCCGAGTCAGAGATTCTGTGTACCATGGACGTGGAGTCTCTGTACACAAATATACCTCAGACGGCTGCTCTCCTGGTAATACAAAAGACACTGGACTCACGTCCACGCCCACATGCTGTTCCCAGTAATTTCATCCTACAGCTTCTAGAACTATGTCTTACCCGCAATTTTTTCATGTTTAACAATACCTTTTACCAACAAATCAAGGGCACTTCTATGGGGGCTATTTTTGCCCCAAATCTAGCGGTGCTCTTCATGGGCCAATTGGAAACTAATGTCATCTTGACCCCTACAAATCCCTTTTTTCCAGGTATCGGCTTTTGGCGCAGATACATCGACGATATCTTCATTATTTGGGACAAGAAGTCGTTGTTCTGCACCAATTCCTACACTGGATAAATAATAATTGCTCAGGGCTGTCCTTTACCATCACCACTGACAGTGACTCCATCGCCTTTCTAGACCTTACGGTTTTCCATTTTGAAGGCGAATTACTTACACGCCTATACCGTAAACCCACAGAGCGTAACACCCTCCTGAGCTACACCAGCAATCACCCCAGGGCCCTAAGGGACTCTTTGCCGTATTCCCAATTCCTCAGAATCAGAAGAAATTGTTCATGTAGGGCTGATTACTTCAGAGAGGCAACTGTCCTTGCATCAAAACTCAAAGTCAGGTGATACCCAAAAAAAAAATTGTAAAAAATGCGTCCAAACGAGCTTGGTACTGTCCCAGAGAAGTTCTGCTGACCCCGAAGCCAAAAAAAGAATTGCAAAGAATTGCATGCGTCACAACCTTCTCCCCTGTGTCTAACAAACTGAGGAAAATGATTTTACACCACTGGCCCATTTTGAATGCTGGGAGTCTCAACATTAATAAACCCTTATTTGCATTCAAAAAGAGCAAAAACTTGAAGGACCATTTGATCAGAGCTGCATTACCTGTCTCTTCTAACGCCTCTACTCTCGAGGCTGTCTGGGGGCTACCCCCCAATATTGGGCATTCGAAATGTGGTGTCTGTAATGTTTGTTTGTTCACTATCGAGGGCAAAAGTTTTACTTTCAACAACATCACAGTGCACTGTCAATCAATCTCAAACTGCAACACATCCAATGTGATTTATCTCATCCACTGTCCCTGCCAGAAAGTTTACATTGGACAAACAACACAAAGAGTCAAGACAAGGATCTGCCAACACAGAAGTCGCATCCGATGTAGGACACTAAATGCGCCCCTTGTTGACCATTTCTCAGATGCCAACCACAACGAGGATGACATACGTTGGACCGTTCTCAAAGTCTTGAAATTGCCCCCAAGGGGCGGCAACATGGCCCAATTGCTCAACCGAGAGCAACTAAAATCAATCATCCTCTTTGATTCAATTCGCAATGGACTCTGTTCTAGAGGACTGGACAACTTTGCTCTGAGCACTAAACATTGTTGATATAAATTGTACATAATGCCAATCCGGTTCCTATTTACCATTAGCAGCGAATAATTAATGTTGATCGTTTCTATGATAACTAATGCTTGTGTATTGTAATCTTAGACAAGTTAAGACCGTGAGAAGTGTTTCCTTTGGTATGCCCTTCATAAGCGCAATAATCCTTCCCTCAAGATGTCGGAACACAGGTTCTCCCAGTCTCCAATTGTTCTGTTACTGACCACCTTGTATGATGTAATGATAATGCATTTTATTGTCTGAACTTCATTTATATCATAGATGTTTATATACCACATATGTCCTTTCACACTCAAGAATTATTTAGATAACACACTTGCACTAGCGACGTCTTTCCTCTTAATAAGCACTCAGCGCCAACCACCCTCACTCTCTCCCCCCCACCCCTCCAAGTTGTCGGCACAATCAGCAATCCCTTTCCAAAATGGCCCCCATCGGTGCCGTTTCAGATTCTCACCGCGTCTGCAGTTCCTACAAATACGTCATGGCAGGTCCAACGACCCGTTCCAGCTATCACGCTCGCACGAACGGAAGACCGGACGACTACTCACCCCGGTCCCTAGAGACTCCTTTGAGGTAAGCACTACACATAGCACCCGAGATATCAGGCATAATTTCCTGACCTCGGTATTCCTATATTAACGCCCCATTCTGTTACTACAGCTCTATATATTCCAACAGCCATCGTTTGCTGTTACACAATCCTTGTTACGTCTGCAGACGCCCCCCTTTAGTGGACATCAGGAACTGTTCCTTATCTCCCATACAACGGTCCATATTCCGCATTCAAGGTACTCTACCTCCTCCTTCCCCACTCCCTGGGCACTTGACGTGACCAACTTAACGGCTCACAAATTCTCTCGCTCCGTTTTTTCCAGATATTTGAACGGCTTTCTAATGGCCATCTACCCGGATTCTGGCACACTATGAGCCAAATCACAAGGTTAGCCTTCATTAGCTCCTTATCACTTTCACGACGATGCTTCGCAACATAGCTGTTCACAACCAGTAATCACCACAACTAGATTGTTTTATCTCACAATCGCATCGCCTCCGTCGTCAATATACATGACCGTTTCCCTCACAGCTGTCGCAACTCTTGCCGACCACGGTTCAATTAACACTCTACGACCACAAATTGATAACGTATAGTGATTATTGATTAGTCCACTACCGAAAAACGCCTCAGCATGTTTTTGTCTTACTCCATTGTGTCGTTTGTCACTGCTCTTTATTCACTCAGGCACCTTGGCCCAGCCCGCTGCTATAATTGTGATTTTCTGTTACTCACGCGCATAAGGCTCTTCACCTTGTTTGCTCACCGATGCATTATATGCACTTAATTGCCATTGCATGTGCTACTTTCCCTGTGTCGTTTTCCTTATTCTTATTCACAGACAATACATCTGTTCCTTACAACTTTTAATGTTGCTGACAAACTACCGTGTAATTAATGGTGGACATTGTTATGTTTTCGTTTCTCTTCTTTTCCTCTTTTAAATCCCACAGGCGTCATATATTCAGGCAATAGTTTATTCTGTAGTCCTGAGGATGATCCCATTGCCCTGGAGCTAGGGATCGAAACATCGACTTTCCAAACAGTACCGCAATTTATCCATTGTGAAAAATTTTATTGTGGCCACTGTTGGTTAGAGCTTACTTAAGTTTTCACTGTATTGTAAGCCACTACTTGCTCCCCATGTTTTTGCCTGTCATTTCTGTTCTCTTTTTCATTTTTCTTTTGTTAAAGCTCGGTACAGGATTGTGCCCTTAATTTATTTTTTTCATGGTCTTTCATTCCTTGTTATTCCTTTTGAATTGTAAGAAATAAATGTTCATTTGTCCGGCTGGACATTGGAAGTCTTTCCATAGGTCTCATTGAAGTCTATGTCGAAATGTCTTTATTATCTATCATTAAGCCAAGGACCTTTGTTCTTTAAAAATAAGTAATCACCCGAGGTCCAAAGCTACCTGTTCGGGTCCCCTTGTTATTTACACTGTGAGCGTATTGAACCATGTTACCTGTGTTATTGGAGAAAATTTCGGTAATGTAACTTTTAGGTGTATGGGTATCATAGGTGGAAGGCTACTTTACAGAGCATGAATATTGATGAAAATGATGGTTGCATGTTGTGTGTAGTGTAAGATATGTGTATATTGCAAAATGTTTTGAACAAAGCTCTCTAAGTAGAAGAGGTGTATCTCATGAAATGCAGTACAGATATTGACTAAAATGGGTGGCGTTTTTGAACTGTTACAATGGGAAATGTTATGAACTAATTAAATGCTTTTTTTATGGTTCCATGGCAATCGCGCAGCCAGTGCACAATGAGATCGCACCCAATGTGATTTTGAGAAAATATATTTATTATAATATAAGTTTATTAGAGTTAGAAATATATAACTGTTTAAAATATTTTAAATTATCGCTTGCTCTCATATAAACTTTAAAATTTTTTAGATATAGTTTTGAGACCAAAAAAATGAGGGAATGGCGTATGCGGCGCTACATCGTACGTCTATGACGTAACACAGGGCGTGGCAGCGTGCACTCATCGCATACGCAACACGCAGCGGGCGCAACCCTATACGTACATGACGTAACGGGCGGCTTGGTAGTGCGTACCCGTCGCATACCAAAGTAGCAGCTAGCGCAACCTCATATGTACATGTTGTTACGCGGGACACGGTGCCACAAACCCGTCGGATACGAAATGCGCATCATTTAAATGTGGTGGATAGGATTTGCGTGTTGATCAAGCTTGGTAGACTACCGGTACGGGACTGTAGTTTTCTAAAAAAAAAAAAAAAATAATATATACATATTTTGTGGGAAGATATAAAAGATTACATAATTTGTAAATTTTAACAAAAGCATGATAGAGTTGCAAAATATTAAAAAACAATTTGAAAAAATATAGGTTTTATAAATATTAAAATATGAAATTAACATTTAAAAAACCTTCGAAATTCACTGAAAAAACCATAGGTTTTACAGACGTTATAGTTAGGAATTAGCATTTAAAAAACCTTGGAAATTCACAGAAAAAACCATAGGTTTCAGGGACGTTATAGTTAGTTGGACATTTGACTCATATAAAACCAGAGAAATTCACCTGTTATAGTTAGTTGAACTAACTATAACTCACGCGCCTGCAATGCACTGCCGATGACATCACATATTACATCACTCATGACATGGTCAGTGACATCACTCATGACATCACTGATGACATTTCAAATTACATCACTGATGACATCATCCACGTGATAGTCTGACACACCTCTTCACACTGTAATATAACCTTTGATAGACGCACTCTAAAATACAGACTACCGTTTTGAAAAGCATAGACACACCAATACCAGATACTAGATATCCATCCACTGATTCCTATCTATATATTGTGAGCTAGATATACACTGATACAGTCACTCATACATGGTGTCACTCATCATTACATCAGTCTAATATCCACTCATACACTTTATATACATTTACATAGTGCTACTGATCCATAGAGTTACTCACACATCTATTCAGTCATGCCAAAAATAAATCATACACCCATGTACTCACCTATGCAGGTATATACACAACACCTGCCTTATTTATACACACATCACTTTCCTTATTTATATAGATACTATCACATACTCTCTTATACAATCACTAATACATGTACACATTCGTGTATGTAGACACTCTTGGAATCACTGTCTTTCACATAGTCAATTATACACCCCAACACTCACAGATAGTGTGTAAAAACATATATAGTTATTCACATATACACAACTGAGACATCAATTCACTAATCAACACACCTGTTCACACAGTCAGCTATCTATACAGCCCTTCTGAGATGCACTTTTGAATCTATGGAACCAGTGAATCGGCCATTCAGACATGTATGCACAGAGTCAGACACCACCCACACACCCACATAGACAGTCAGACCCCCATACAGATACTCATACAATCAATGAAAAACACATATAAACACTAATGTAGCTACTCACCAAGCCATGTACCTGCTTACACACCAAGTGAGAAACTAAGAGATACATTCACACAGTCTAGTCACTAATCTATGCATTCAGTAACATACATTCAATCAGTGACTTAGGCGCTTTTACATTGACTTATTCTTGAATAGACCTTGGCATAGATATATATGAAAAATATTTAAACTTTACAGAAACACACATTCACTGGATGATGTCATCAGTGATGTCATCAGTGATGTCATTTGAGATGTCATCAGTGATGTCATGAGTGATGTCACTGACCATGTCATGAGTGATGTAATATGTGATGTCATCAGCAGTGCATTGCAGGCACGCGAGTTATAGTTAGCCCAACTAACCATAACAGGCAAATTTCTCTGGTTTTATATGAGTCAAATGTTCAACTAACTATAAGGTCCCTGAAACCTATGGTTTTTACAGTGAATTTCGAACGTTTTTTAAATGCTAATTCCTAACTATAACATCTGTAAAACCTATGTTTTTTCAGTGAAATTGAAAGAATGAGTGGGTGCATGAGCGACTGAATGGCTAATTTAGTAGGTGCATGACTGACAGTATAAGTGAGTGATTAAATGTGTCTTACTGAATGCATGCATGAGTGACTAATCTGTGTGAATGTCTGTATCAGTCTGTCAGTTGGTATGTAAGTAGCAGCATGGGTTGGTGAGTAGCTACATGAGTGTCTATATGGGTTAACGATTGGTGGTGTGTGTATAACTGTATAATGAGTAAATGGCAGTGTGATTGGTTCTTTCGGTGACTGACTAGGTGTGTGAGTAACTCTATGGGTATGTCCCGGTGTGGGAGTATCTGTGTAGGTTTATGAGTGCATATATCAGTGGCTATATTGATGAGTGACTGCATGTATTAGTGAGTGGATGTTTGTATAGACCTATTAATCAGTGAGTGGGTATGTACTAAGTGGAATTGGTGTGTCTAGGGTTTTGAGAATGGTAGTTTGTATTTTTAGAGTATGTGTATGAAAGGTTATATTAGGGTCAGCAGGTCCTGGGTCTAATGCAGGTGGATGGGGCGGGTGTTCCAAGTCCTGGTGGCGAGATGGGAGAAGGATCTGCCGCTGGTGGTTGTTCAGTGGATGCGTGGGAAGGTGGCGAGGGTGAGGTCAGCGGAGCAGAGCTGGCGGTTGGGGCTGTAGAAGGTGAGTCTCTCGTTGAGGTATGCTGGTCTGGTGTCATGGAGTGCCTTGTGAGCGCAGGTGAGGAGCTTGAAGGTGAGCCTCTTGTTGTCGGGAAGCCAGTGTAGGTACTTCAGGTGGGCAGTGATATGGCTGTGGCGGGGATGTCGAGGATGAGGCGTGCGGAGGCGTTCTGTATGTGTTGGAGTCTCTTCTGAAGTTTGGCCGTGGTTCCCGCGTAGATGGCATTGCCGTAGTCCAGCCTGTTGGTGAAAAGGGCCTGGGTCACCGTCCTTCTGGTTTTGGTGGGGATCCATCTGTAAATCTTACGAAGCAGACGGAGGGTGTTGAAGCAGGAGGAGGAGATGGCGTTGACTTGTTGGGTCATGGACAGCGAGGAGTCCAGGATGAACCCCAGGTTGCGTGCGTGGTTGGTTGGTGTTGGTGCATCTCCCAGTGAGGCTGGCCACCAGGAGTCATCCCAGGCGGAGGGGGTGGAGCCGAGGATGAGGACCTCCGTCTTTTCTGAGTTCAGTTTCAGTCGGCTGACCTTCTGGTGAGGGAGAGGATCAGCTGGGTGTCGTCGGCGTATGAGACTATGTTGAGGTCATGTGATCGAACGATGTTGGTGAGTGATGTAGACGTTGAAGAGGGTCGGGATGAGGGATGATCCTTGGGGTAAGCCGCAGGTGATCTTGGTGGCTATGGATTGGAATAGAGGGAGGCGGACTCTCTGGGTTCTGCTGATGAGGTAGGAGGTGATCCAGTCCAGGGCTTTGTCACGGATCTCTGCATTGTGGAGGCGTGTGCGAAGGGTGTGGTGGCAGATGGTGTCGAAGGCAGCCGAGAGGTCCAGGAGGATGAGGGCTGCAGGTTTGCTGTTGTCCAGCAGGGCCCTGATGTCGTCGGTGGCAGCGATGAGGACTGTTTCGGTGCTGTGGTTGGCGCCGAATCCGGATTGGGACGAGTCCAGGGTGTTGTTTTCTTCGAGGGATTGGGTCAGTTGTCTGTTGACGATCTTTTCGATGACTTTTGCCGGGAACGGTAGCAGGGAGATGGGCCAGAAGTTCTTGAGTTCCTTTGGGTCGGCCTTGGGTTTCTTGAGCAGGGCGTTAATCTCTGCATGTTTCCAGCTCTCTGGGAAGGTGGCAGTCTCAAATGAGTTGTTGAATATCTTGCGGAGTTGGGGTACGATGATGGAGCTCACTTTGTTGAAGATGTGTATGGGGGCAGGGGTCTGAAGGTGAGACTGAGTTGACGGTGTGCATGGTCTTGATGGTGTCTTCATTGTTGACGTGGTTCCAGGAGATCAAGCGGCCGGTGTGACTGGGTGGCGGTGAGTCTGGGGTGACGGCGGTTGTTGGAGAGGTCTGGGTGTTGAAGCTGTCGTAGATGTCTGCGATCTTTCGGTGGAAGAAGTTAGCTAAAGCATCGCAAAGGTCTTGTGATGGCGGGATGTTGGAGCTGGAGATGGGGTTGGCGAGTTCCTTAACGATTTTGAAGAGTTATTTGCTGTTGTGTGCATTGTTATCGATGCGTTCCTTGAAGGAGGTCCTTTTGGCCGACCGGATGAGTTGGTGGTGTCTTCGGTTGGCGTTCTTGAGGGCTGCATGGTTGTCCGGGGTTTGCTCATGGTGCCAATTCTTCTCTAGTCTCCGGCGGGTCTGCTTGGATGTCTGAAGGTTGGCGGTGAACCAGACGACTCTTATGTCGGTGCACATGTTGGTGGGTTTCTTGATCGGGGTGAGCGTACTGGTGCAGTCGTCAATCCATTGCCTGAGGCTGCGGGCAGCTGTGTCGGTGTCGGTGGGGTCGGTCAGTGGGTCTCGGGTGAGGGCGGTGATCAGCTGGTCTTCGGTGACCTTGTTCCAGCTGCGGTGGGAGATTTTTTGCTGGTGGTTGTGTGCTGTGGCTTTCTTGAAAGAGAAGTGAATGCAGTGGTGGTCTGTCCAGTGGAGTTCTGTGGTGTGGCTGATGGAGATGTGGCTGCTGGAGGAGAAAATGGGGTCGAGCGTGTGTCCGGCGGAGTGGGTGGGTGTTGTGACGAGCTGTTTGAGGCCGAGGTTGGCGAAGGTGTTGAGCAGGGTGGTCGAGTTGCCGTAGTTGGTGTTCTTGAGGTGGAAGTTCAGGTCTTGCCTTAGGCACGCCTTCAGCACGCCAACGACGTGCCCGCTGCGTGAGTCCACTGCGCACCACGCAGCGGTTGCCATATGAAGGGGAGGGGGGCAGGAGGAGAGCAGGGAGACAGGAGCGGCTGGGTTGGGGGGCGGGGCCACATGGTCAGCAGCGGCGGAAATCGGGCGAGCAAAGGCAAATGCAAGGAGGGAAAAACGCAATACAGTACTTCAACTAAAATTAAATCGGCACCAGAAAAACAATCAGCAACAGAAGGGAGGCAGTGGGGTTACCAGGATGCAGGAGGCAGCCGGGTGGGCCCTGACACGTAGTGCTGGGTAGCTGTATCAAACCCTGCACAGCGTAGGTCTCAGTCCTGGTGGCAGAGCTGCTGGGGAGAGTCCTGGTTAGGCGGAGCTGCTGGGGAGAGTGCTGGCCTTGGCCCGGAGGTCAAGGTCTCACGCTCGTTCCCCCGCATCAGTCGCCATATGAAGGGGACGGGGGCGGGAGCAGAGGCAAGGAGGCAGGAGCGGCTGGGTCGGCCTGCAGGGTCAGCAGCAGCAGGAAACGGGCGAGCAAAGGCAAAACCAAGGGGGGAAAAACGCAACACAGTACTACAACTAAAATTAAATCGGCACCAGAAAAGCAATCAGCAACAGAAGGGAGGCAGTGGGGTTACCAGGATGCACTAGGCAGCCGGGCGGGCCCTGACACGTACTGCTGGGTAGCTGTCTCGAACCCTGCACAGCATAGGTCCCAATCCTGGCAGCAGGAGGTACCAGGATGGCTACTTGGCCGCCAAAGTCCCTCAGGAGTAAAGTGGACTTCATCCCCCAACCAGTACTGTGTCAGGAGGTACATTTGCATAGTGGTGGAGAAAGGTGAGCGTGGCCTCCAAAAACCTCTTAGCAATCCCACTGTGTGGGACTTGTTGGAAGTAACAGGAGGGGCAGTTGGCCCCCAATGTCAAACTTGGGGGCCAACTACCCCTCCTATTACTTCCAGTAAGTCCCACATAGCAGGATTGCTAAGTTCTCATAGCACGCCACACCCCCTTTCCCCATCACTTTTCAAACTCACTTCCTGGCGTGCTCTTGGATGGAGATTAAAGTCCCTTAGGGGCCAACTCGCCTACCTGATACCTCCAGTATGCCCCAGATAGTGGGATTGCTGACAGGTGGACACAGGTCATGCCCCCTTTCTCCACCATGCTGCAAACGCGCCTCCTGGTGTGTTCCTGGTTGGTGGATTAAGTCCCCTTGAATCCTGAGGTTTCCTGGGGGCCAACTAACCCACCAGGAACCTCCACTGAGCCCCACACAGCTGTATTGATGAGAGTGGTCCTAGGCCATGCCCCCTTTTTACACCACTCTGCAAACGCTCCTCCTGGCACACTGCTGGTGGGGCATTGAGGTCCTCTTGTGTCCTAAGGCCCTCAGGACTAAAGTGGACTTCTTCCCCCAAGCAGTCCAAGCTGTCCCCAGGGCTCATGGGGGGCCCACAAAGCCCTCTGCACATAATCAAACTAATGCCCTGGGAAGGTGGTGGTCCCCAGGGCAGCATGGGGGGCAGGAGCCCCCACACATTTTATTGCAAAGCCCCGGGGAGGTGGCAGTCCCCGGGGCTGCAGGGGGGCCTTGTGGGGGGGGCTTTTTTTGGCCCTGAGGGTACCTGTGGTGCCCCCTGACCAGGCCTAGGGGGTCAGGGTGTTTCTACCCTGCCCCCTTTTCTTTTTTTTCATGTGACTCGGTTCCTTCGGAGTCACAAGATGTCTGCCAACACTTTTTGGTTTGGAGTGTTGGCAGCCAATCAGAATCAAGCTCGTGCTCGGGAGGGTTCGCAGATTCACCAAGGTTACCAGATATCGATATTTTTTTATTTGTGAGTCTCTCAGGAACTACTACATGGATTTCCACCACTGAAAAAACTTTTGCTTTCTGAACCAAGAGCTACCTTTTTGCCAAATTTGGTGTAATTCGGTTCAGCAGTTCGGGCAGTAGCCTGTTCCAACATTTCCAATTGAAATTTAAAAAAAATTCTCGGCCCTTGCTTGACGAATCACCCCAAAACCCTCATGACAGGAGCTGCCCGAAGCGCCCCATTAGTTTTGAAAAATTTGCAAAGGATTCGTCAAACAGTGCAAAAGATATTGACAAATGAAGAACTGCTTTTCCTGTGGAAACTAGGTCCTAACTATAACTACCTATTGGCGACCGCCAGCAGGTTATATATATAATTTATTTCTTGTTTTTTATTTTTTGTTGAGAACACCAAGTAATCACGTTCTCTCAGGAGATTAAATCAGGCTTAGATTTTATTCCAGTAACGCGTTTTGGGTAACACCGTCCCCTTGCTCACACACTGGATACTTGTTTTCCACACCACATATGTAGTGAACAAACATAGACAAAGAACCACCATAAAATTTGAATGGATGGAAAGGCAGAGGATAGTAAAACAGCATCCATTTTGTAGTGGAGTGTTGCTCAATATATGAACAAAATAAATTCTGTCAGACATATTATTAACAACATAATATTTGAAATGTATATAAATAACTGAAAATTCATTGATAAGATTTGACCCTTCCTGTGGGTTTATCTGAAATTCGGGGGTGTATGCGGTGCATTAGTGGCATGGTTGCATAATACTAACATTGTTGCTTCACAGTTATAATTCTGCATGCAAAGGAAAGCAAAGTCAAATGAAAGGAAAGGAAAGGAAAGGAACATTCTTAAATCTAAATCTAAAGGAAGACTAATATTGCATAATAAACATCTTCCCCGGTCTATAGTGCCCCCTCATGCAGGTAAGCTTATATGTTCTGGGAACATACAGTTTCCAGAATATGCAGTCTGGGGGCTTTGGTGTCAATCTGGTGGCTGGCGTTTCGTAGGGGCATGGAACACTCAAAATTACAAAATGGTGTAATATGTATGAATACAAGAATTACGTACAAATTGCTGGCGCCATAGTGGCTTTTATGTACTGAGGACCTTGCCCCCATGAATACAAACTATATTCTACCTAATGAGAAAAATAGTGTACTTCTGTAAGCAGACACATATATATATAAAATAAAGCCTCACTACACATGTAAGAAGAGTGGGGAACCCAATAGACCCTTGGAGGCTTGGGTAAATAGTATATCAACATGTAATAGTGCCTACAAGGATTTTTTTCTACTGCTTATTTTCAAGTTTTTAAGAACTCTTCTGTGGTAAGCTCTGAATAGTAGCTCATATTAAATTATTTCAGAAAATTAATTACTTGTTTTAACACGAACTGATGTATAAAGAACTGTAGAGGAACAAAACACAGACAAGTGTATACTTCTTGAAACACAAATGTATGTAGAAACAATATATTAAAGGGTACACAAAATACTGAACATATAAGTAAACAATGACTGAGATTCACAAATTTTTTGTTGTCACTCATCTCATTGTCATTTGTGTGGTCACCCATACCATACACTATATACATAAGGACATTGTAACTAACCATACAGAAAACAATTCCTATAATGAAAAATCACAAAGAAGATGGGTGCAATTGTCGAAGTTTGGGTCTATGTGATGAAGGCATCTGCTAGACCATGTTCAGGACGATAATTTCATATGTTGACTGTCCCTGAAGAAGCTACGTAGGGGACTACAAGAGTTGCTAATAGGATGTAGTCTGGTCCATTGAGTTCATTTCACGGGTTTGAATGTCAGCATGACCGTGAGTGCAGCTGATTAATTTATGGATTAGTACCGGTTCCTTAACATTCAATGCAGTGACCGGTCACGTTGATAAATAACACTTCGAAGGTCTGCTAGAGGAGCGTTTGCCCCCGTGTGGTTTCAAACCTGTGAAATGAACTCAACGGATCAGACTACATCTTGGGTCTATACTCAGTACTCAATGAAAAGACACTGTATGGTGCAGCTCAGTTGTTGGCTCTGGGTACCTTGGGTTTGTAGAGAACCTACAAACCTTATATAACTCCATAATCATAAGTGTATAGTGAACTTAATGGTATATTGTTTTTGTAAATCGACCATCTTGTCAAAAAGTTACAAATACCCATTTTTTCCTACTCATTTTCCATATTTCTTTGTTTCAACATTATTTTCCTTAGGAAATATTTGAGGGATCTACACATATGACTCTTTGCTGAAATTACAATTGTGTCTGCTTTTCAGCAATCTATAGCTTTCCTGGATCACAAATAGGTTTCACACTGGTTTCCACCACAAACTGGAAGTAGGTTGAAAGCACAAAAAATAGGACAAATGGGCTGCCTTTTTGAAAAATGCCAAAACTGTGGTAAAAAAACATTGTTTTTTTCAATCAGCTCTGCATGTTGCTGAAAGCTGAGAAGATGGTGACTTTGGTACAGTAAACCGTTCGTTGATGCAATTTTTAGGGAAAAAATAGACCCTTTTAGCTTGAGCACATTGCCTATTGTTTCAGTCCCCTCCAGGAGAATCCACAAACCCTGGGTATCTTGAGACTACACAGGTTGTTGGAAAAAAGGATGCAAATTTAGCAAGTATGCTCTATGTGGAAAAAAGGTTATGCAGTCCTAAGTGCTAGCTGCCCCCAACTGCCAAAAAAAGAGCTCAGCATTGGGGGGGGGGGATTGGAGGCCCAGCAGCTAAGTGGTTAAAAAGACATATTTCAACAATTGTGTTTCAAACCTGATAGGTTTGAAACCCTGGTCCAGTGCTTGTTTATCTCTAATTTGCCTATAACAGAGAGGCCTTATAACCTGTAGTGCAATATCTAATTTCGTAAAAATGTAATCTCATTATTATTCTTTTCTCCTAAATCGTCTGTCAGAGTTAATGGTGTCTAGTCACCCTTTGTATTTTGTTTTTGGAACCATTCATACACCATCTCAAAACAACATTTCTGAGTACTTTGCTGGCATTAAGTTTAAAAATTAGCACATTAAATGAACTGTCTATACAGATAATAGAATACTGTTTATATCTGATCCCCAGCTCTCTTTACTAGCATATTTCAATGAACTGAATTACTGGAACTGCCGTACTCTTAGTGGCAGTCTGACCAGCTCGGTCTGCCCGCGGTATTACAATTGCAGTGGTCAGACTCCCAGCAGCCCGCTATGACATCGCTGGCACCAACAAGATCCTGGATCCCAGAGTGCTGGCGGTGTGTGAAGTGAGGGGGAATGAAGGCAGTGCTGTTCCTGGTACCACCATCCATATTACGACTTGCCATTCTGCAAGCATTTCCATTGCAGTGATACTGCCTTGTAAAAGCTGGTGAAGGGACCCTGGTTAAAAATGCCCATGTGGGTGGGTGCAGGAGGCACATGATGTGCCCCCCACAAGTGCATGGTTGTGCATGCACTGTGTGGCATGCACAACATGGTGCATGCCACACCCTGCATGAACAAGCAGTTGGCGCTGTCACACAGTATGCTGTGTAGGCTCTCCTAGGAGCCTTACATACTGTTGCCGTAAGACCACCGCCGCACCGTCTGCCCACCCTGGATTGAAGTTGTAATATGGCAGGTGGGCTCACCATGGCCTTGGAGGTCTTCCTAGGCCTGCCGCAGTGGCAGTCCCAATAGAAGAACGCCAATTTCATATTATAGCTCTAAAATAGTTCTAAGCTGGCTTGTTCTAAATTGAAAATTAATTTTAGATAACTGTAAAGCATACTTAATGGTCTCCTCTGTTTCATATCTTAAATACAATACATTTCCGTTTTTCTTTTCTCTACTCTCAGACCTTTGTCTTTCCGTTTCTATTTCATTTTCTCTTTAATTTCTTCCTTTTCTCTCTTGGACATCATTGCATATGCGCATTGATTATTATCTATTTTGTTACATACCACTAGCCTTGTGGTTGATCACTTGGCAACTTGTATTAATAATTACTAATTTTTAATAAAATGTTTACCTCAAGAAAATAAATGTAAAAAGTATATTCAACCATTGCATAATTTTAGAAACTTAACAGGATTTAGGGTGGTGATGATTTTCTTTGGGGAAATCATGTGAAAAATGGTGCATTTAAAAACACGAGCTAGTGATTTTTTTATAATACATGATAAGATTTACAGACCACCCAAGAGGACAGATCTGGGGTTCTCATTTGCCTCACTCAAAGCAGAGCATTCCAGCTCCCTCATTACCACATATGCCACATTTTGTAATGCAAATTTTCACACTGCTTAGTGAAGTGCATACCACTATGCTAGTTTTCAATTTTCTCCTGTAAAACATGTATTTCATGTCTACTTATGATTTTGAACATAGAATAAATTGGATTTTGGTGAGCCTTACATTCAGTCAACCACCAACGAGTCTGAATCAGTTTTTGGGTATCCGCAGTTATGGTATTTAATTGAATGCATACTATAAGACATCTTTTAAGTCCAGTGGTATAAGTAAGTCAGAAGGGTCGTGCTTCTTATCTTATCTTCATTTGAACCTCTGGATCTCTTTGTCCTGCCGTGAGGGGCACGGCTTTTCACCTCGCCTTTTGGGACCCGCTGGCAGACCTCGGAACTCCTTTTCCTGCTGTGAGGGGAACGGCTCAACAAACTATACCTCCCAGCATTCCCTGCCCCGGGCGCCTGCCAATAACGTAATCAGGCAGCGCCGGGGAGGGATTTAAGCACGCTAGTTGTCCCGCAGCGCGGGTCGTGCTTCTTATCTTACCTTCATTTGAACCTCTGGATCTCTTCGTCCTGCCGTGAGGGGAACGGCTTTTCACCTCGCCTTTTGGGACCCGCTGGCAGACCTCGGAACTCCTTTTCCTGCCGTAAGGGGAACTGCTCAACAATCTACACGTCCCAGCATTCCCTGCCCCGGGCGCCTGCCAATAACGTAACCAGGCAGCGCCGGGGAAGGATTTAAGCACGCTAGTTGTCCCGCAGGGCGGGTCGTGCTTCTTATCTTACCTTCATTTGAACCTCTGGATCTCTTTGTCCTGCCGTGAGGGGAACGGCTTTTCACCTCGCCTTTTGGGACCCGCTGGCAGACCTCGAAACTCCTTTTCCTGCCGTGAGGGGAACGGCTCAACAAACTATACCTCCCAGCATTCCCTGCCCCAGGCGCCTGCCAATAACGTAATCAGGCAGCGCCGGGGAGGGATTTAAGCACGCTAGTTGTCCCGCAGCGCGGGTCGTGCTTCTTATCTTACCTTCATTTGAACCTCTGGATCTCTTCGTCCTGCCGTGAGGGGAACGGCTTTTCACCATGCCTTTTGGGACCCGCTGGCAGACCTCGGAACTCCTTTTCCTGCCGTGAGGGGAACGGCTCAACAAACTACACCTCCCAGCATTCCCTGCCCCGGACGCCTGCCAATAACATAATCAGGCAGCGCCGGGGAGGGAATTAAGCACGCTAGTTGTCCCGCAGCGCGGGACGCGCGCGGGCCGTGCCCGGGCAAAGCCCGGGCCAAGGGTGGGCCCGTCCTTGCCCGTCATCGCCAGGACTCGCCAGGGCAGGGCCAACCCCCTAACGCTGTCTTCCGGAGGGGGTTCTCAAGGTATTGGTTCCATTGATGCTGTTGGGGCTACACAATTTGTTTCTGTTATCCCTGTAATCAGGGGCCAAGCTCTTATTGTTAGTAACGGATATAGAACAGCTAAATTAGTTTTTTGTGCTGCTGTTACAATATTTTGAAATATCTACAAGCATTTATATTTAGAGCTTGGAGTGTACCTCTGATCCAATAGGGAACGAAAAACGTTTCCCGCAGAAAGAAATGACAACAAAGTCGGGGAATCTGGGGAAGAGTGGGAAAGCGGTGCCCACAGGCTCAGTTATGGGTACACTGGACCAATTTATCGTACGTGCATCATTTATTTTGGCTTATGAAATTGACTGTACGGAAAAAAGACTATCATTGGACATTGCGGCCAACAGAAGGTCCTCTATGGGTCTCTCAGCTGGTGCATTGTCCCCTGTTCCCCACAACAGCATTTCATCCATCCCTATTACCACCCGGGTCACAGAAATCCATCCAGTTGATTGTATTGGAATGGCCCAGAATGCTCACACCGCTCTAGTACACGCAGCCTCTAGTGAACCCCATAGGGGGCGGAACTCGCTACAACACTAGAATCTCCATCTGAGGCCCAAATAGGCTCTTTTGTTGGTAGTATATCGCCTGATCCTGTAGAGAATAATGTCAGGACTCGCTATAAACGTAGTGTAAAACCAGCGCTCCCACTGCCAGTAACTAAAAGGAAACATGGGAACATGGCACAGAAAGGGCAGGAAGGCTAAACTTCTGAAGCCAAATGTCTCAACTGAAAATCCTGGAGATAGAATACCGCCCGTAGAGAATAGTGCTGAGTTCTCGTTACTAAGGGGGGTCGAGACAGGTCAAGAATCATTGCCTGGTATAGTTACTCCAACTAAACTATCACAGTCAATATGGGAAATAATTGAGCAGATATTCAATAGAATGTGTATCTCTATTTATAAAAGATTGATCTCCATAGAGGAAAGACTCGACCTATTTGAAGGCGCAAGTGTAAAAACTACTAATAATGTCAAGACCATGGTCAGTGCTACCACTGGGCAGAATACAATAGGGTCCACTGAGACTAGCCCAAGTCCAGAACCTCTAGCACAGCCCCCTCAGATTGTTGTATCTATAAGTAACCCCTCTCTGAACGTGAGTGCTCCTAATGCCCAGACTTTCACTCGGCCTAGGCTAAGGCTAGAATCCCGAGCACAGCCCCCACAGTTTGTTGTATTTAAAAGTAACCTCACGGTGAATGCAAGTGTTTCTAATCCCCAGACCTCCTCTCAGCCTATAACGAGTTTACAGGCCCCATGTGGAGTGGATTCACCATTGGGTGAGTCTATCACAATTCCCCCAGTATGTGATAGGGGTAGTAGGGTGCTAAATGATTTATCCCTAGTCAGACTCCCATGTATAGACCTCCCTCCTGCATCTACCCCATATGTGTGTATTTTAACGGGGGTACCAGCTTTGAGGAAGGGTCAACGAGAGGATTATATCGATCTAAAAAATAAGTGCATCCACTGGCTTAATGCGAACCGACCATTACCATCTGGTGTTTTGGCAAAAATTCTTTTTGTTGGGAGGGTGGATTGGGTTGGGCCAACAAAGAAAACGATCAAGGGTGACTGTATTATAATCAATTTTGGGGATATAAGGGCTAGGGAGCACATTTGTGGCCGATATCAAGGCACGGCTTCTAGGATAATTCCTCTAACATATTTTTACCCTGCCCCCCTTTCCGGTCATTGGGAAGTTAGCGAAAGACGAAATGGTATGGTTGGGGGTTTTGGGGGTGAGCAAGGAGTTCTGTTAGAAAATAGATTTGATGCTC
Organism: Triturus cristatus; assembly: GCF_964204655.1. Classification (NCBI taxonomy): domain Eukaryota; kingdom Metazoa; phylum Chordata; class Amphibia; order Caudata; family Salamandridae; genus Triturus; species Triturus cristatus. The sequence goes on along the minus strand of NC_140589.1, from coordinate 567,676,056 downwards.
TATCTGGATTAGAGGAGTGTGATTGACAACAAGCTACAATAAATCATCACAATTTGGAATATAATCCAAAAGGTACATACTCTTCAGATCTAAGTTCGAAGATGCTCGATGTGGAACATAAAAATTGGATTGCATCTAGTCACCATCTGAACAGGAGCCTAGTAAATAAAACCCCTACCCATGTTAGTGGGAAAAGAAACGGGGAAAATAGGAGTAATGACTGTTCATTGCAATTTAGGACGTCTATGGCCTTGGGTCCTCCCTTTCCTAATTTGGCTAGCCTTATGATTAAGGATCCTTGTATTCAGGGACCACGGACCCTGAAGTTTCTGTCCTGGAACATTGCAGGCTTGGGTTCTAAAATGGTACATTCAGAATGGTCGGATTTTATTGAAACCCATGATATATGTTTTTTTCAAGAAACATGGGCAATAGAGCCCCTGTTTCGTCTGGGGTATCTTACCTTTCAGATCCCGGCAGTAAGACAGGAGAAGGGCCGTCCAATGGGGGGTCTGATTATCTGGGCAAGGCAAGCCTTAAAGTGTAAAATCACTCAAGCTCCCACAAACAGCATTGACATCCTTGCAATAAAAATCATTCCAGAATTTTTTTTTTATGTATATGCTAGAGGTTTGGTGGGTGGACGACGTTCTGATGTTGTAACCGACCTGGATAGGCTGTTGGATAATGTACCAAGGGAATGTAGTATAGTGGTCGTGGGGGATTTCAATACTACGTTTGAACCCCTTGGGCTAAAGGACCATGACCTAACGGAGGATGAGGATCTAAAGTGGGATATACCCACCCTTGAGGCCGAGCCAATTAAAAAATGGACTGAGGCGGCCATACAAATGAAAGGGCTGTGTATTGGGCATCGGTTGAGAGCCGTAAATGGGCGCACAACATCTGACAAGAAAGGAGCCAATACCTTTAACAATAGATGCAGGGCAAGTCGTATTGACTATGTTTTGGTAGGCTTGGACCTGTGGCACTGCGTGAGGGATATGACGGTGGTTACTAGGTTGGAAAGTGACCACGACCCACTTATTGTCTCAATGTACGTGTTAATTGGAGAGGCCATGCAAGTTAGCCCAGTGGTAGAATGTGATGACCTTGTACTGGCAAATGATGTTCGACATCTACGATTGAAAAGTGTTGCAAGATCGCAGACGGTTTTGTCAGCATTGAATATTGAGGTGGACAGGGTATTAGAAATTTGGGATTCAGGTGAAGGCAACCAGATTCCCTTGACCCAGTTCACTGAGATGCATTCAGCCTTGTTTGAACAATTGAAATTGTTTTTTTGTAAACCTCCCAAGCACAGTCAGGGCAAGAAAAAGGACACAGTTCGATGGTATACTAATAATTGTCGCCAGCTGCGGAGAAACCTGGGCCTAGCTATACGAGAGGGAGACACAGTGAAAGTAAGGTTGGCACGGGACTCCTATAAAAGAGGAGTCAAAGCTGCAAAAAAATCTTGGGACCAGGCAAGATGGTCGGAGCTCAAAGAAGCTTGTGAGTCACATAACCCAAAAGCATTCTGGGATACATTCAAGTGGGACAGGGGAGGGAATTCGGACCCCCCGCAGAATAATGTTGCACACCATTTATGGGTGGAATACTTCAAACCTCAGTATGCCTCCCTTGAGGACGAACAGTCCTTGGGCCATATTGAGCTAACCTTTTTCTCTGGCGAGATGTTTACGCTAGGGGAAGTAGATAGGGCCTTGGATACCATCACCCCTAGTCGTGCCCCTGGAATGGATAACATTCCCAGAGATGTGTTTTTGAATTATAAAACCTCATGGCGTCTGTACATAAAACATTTAGCAAATGCCATTGCGTGTGGGGCACCAATCCCGGTCTCCTGGAAAGGGGCCGAGATAATACCGTTTTTTAAAAAGGGGGATACATCTGTTGCCGCTAATTACAGACCAATAAGTCTTATTGATTCCATCCAAAAGATCATGGGTAGAATGATTCTACAAAAACTACAACTATGGATGGATGATGAGCAAATCCTAACCCCACTGCAAGCGGGCTTTCGCCCCCTTACAAGCACTATTGACCAGGTCTTCCGTTTTATTAACATTTATTGGAAGACAGTCATATTGGGGAAAGGAACCCTCTATGCGGTATTTGTTGATTTGAAGGCTGCCTTCGATCTGGTGCCACGACGAAGGCTGTGGGATGTCCTAAGCGGAATGGTGATGCCGGCTGAACTGCTGTCCCTGATCGTCCGCTTACATGAGGATAACCATGCACGGGTCCGGTGGGGGGTTAAGGGCGAGGTTACTGAAGCGTTCCCCGTTGAGAGAGGAGTGCGCCAGGGTTGTGTGCTTGCGCCTACCCTGTTTTCGCTCTTCGTGAACGGGGTGGCTGAATTCCTCCTTGAGACCCCCACCGACGCCCCTGTATTGGCGAAAGAACATATACCTATCCTCATGTTCGCGGACGACACCCTGATAATCTCCAAGACCCCTAGCCGTCTACAAAATGCCCTTAGCAGGTTTGAGGCCTTCTGTGTAACCCGGGGTCTTGCAATAAATACAGAAAAAACAAAGTTTATGACTTTTAATGAGCATAAATCTTTTAGAGGTAGGGTATTCATGAATGATGTACCCCTTGATAGAGTAGATGCTTTCACGTATCTGGGGGTTACACTTCAGTCAGACATGAGCTGGTCTAAACAAATTAATTTAGCCACCCTACAACATAAACAACAGGCGGGGATTCTTTTAGCCAACTTCAACACTTCCTTTTCTAAACCCATCGGCCCATGAATGGAAATTTATGGCCTGAAAGTACTAAGCTCCACCTTATATGGTGCGGAGTTATGGGGGTTCCAGAACCTCCAGACAATAACCGTTGCCGAAAATTCCTTTTTGCGTAAGGTCATCGGCGTCCCAAAAAGCACCCCCATGTGCCCACTATTCCTTGATCTGGGAAGGAAAGCACTTAGAGATTTGGCTAAACTTCGCCCTCTACTATACTGGCGAAGATTGTGGTGCACGGTTGAACTCTCCCATTACGCTAAAGGGGTAAAAGACGTAATGGACTTAGACCGTTTTCATAGGATCAAATGCTTACGAGAGCTAAGGTCATTGTTGGTTAAACTAGATCTGCCAGAACTATGGGCTGACCCTCAAAACGCTTCTTTTCCTACAAAAAAGATACTGAAGGAGAAGTATTGGGTGATGATATTGGAATCTGCCTGTCTGAAGGATGCATCAAAACATCTGTCAGGTTGTTTTCTTGAATTTAAGGCAAAGCCCGTTCTAGAGCAATATTGGAACCTTATAGAGAAACCCCTAGACAGAAAGCTTTATTTAAAAATGAGGATTGGATCTCTACCCATTAGATTGTTTACCGGCAATTGGGCTGGGGCTACCATTAAAGTTTGCCCTAATTGCCCAGATAAAGATTAATCGGTTAGCCATCTTTTATTTTTTTGCCCACTGTATAAAAAACCTCGGGCTAAGTGGGTAATTCCTATTTGCAAGCTTCTAGGCTTTAGTAAACATGAGGAGGCCCTAAGAATTCTTACAACGGACCCCTCACAGCCTATAGCTGTTGCAATGGCTAAGTTTTTAGGTTGGGCCTGGTTCATAAGATCTAGGGTGTTGACCAGGCTTATTGACACTACTGCTCCAGTCCAGAAGATATGAATTGTCTGAGATAAATTGAATGATCCCGTGTTTTAATGTCTTAGAGTCAACTAACTCGGCAGTACTTATGTTTAATGCGTTTTTAAATGTTTTAGATTCAGTATATTTATAATCTTATTATGAATGTTTTATTGTATATGATCTGCTTTTATGACTAATCTGTCGAATAAAGCTTTGTTGAATGAATGGTATTTAATTACCCCCCACATCACATCCTCTAGCATAAGCTTCACTCTTGTACCTGTAGGAAGACAATGTCCAACCAAATTAGGCATTTGAACAAAATTGTTTGCAGACCAGCAAACTTTAAATGTCTTCTGCATTCTGATCTTGGGGCCTTGCTTACCCTGGATTAGAAAACAAACACCTATGCTGAAAGCCACCAACAAGTGATATAATAATGCCCCATCTAAATCAAATTAATATGCTGGAACTTGAAAACCAGGTGGCACTGTTCTTAGCTAAAACAGACAAATCTGCCTACAACATCTGGAGGAGGGGATATCACAAGGCAGTAAATAATGCAGAAAAGACCCACCTCATCATTTACATCTCAAGACTTTGAACCACACAAAGAATATCTTTCACATTTCAGAAATGTCTACCCCAGAGGTGCTGATTAAGTCAATCTGTACTCTCAGCAACATTGTTTAAATCATCTGGGTCTCTTCAATGCTAAGGGCCTGATTTAGAGTTTGTCTGGCATGTTTCTCCAACACAAATGTGAAAGGTATTCTGTACGCAATATTAGGAGTGCCATTGGCTATGATGAACTTGTAATAGAGCAATGGGATATAGTAACAAATCCATTGACCAGTACTCAATGTGTCTTTATGTAAGTAAAAGCCTAAACAAATTTAGGATATTCTAGCATGGGGAAGGAACAAAGGCTCTTCCATAGGGTGTGAAAAACATTTATTGTCCAAGAACCTGCTGAACGAAAGAAAGATGCTGCATTTTTCTCTGCCGTAAAGTGGCCAAAGGAGTACTCGCAGTTGCAAAGGCATGGATCAAGCATCTGTAGTAAGCTGTCATTCCAACGAAGAATTATAAGGCTTATTTGGTTGTAGGATATGTGAAATTATGTGTTACTTGGGACACATTGAGAGTATTCTTCTTCCAGTCAAAATGAATCCTTAACTTTCTTAAGGCATAAAACACCTTTCTACGGTGTTCTGGGTGAGGCCTACAGTTGGAACTAAAAGTAATATTACTATCTGCATAAGTCACCCCATAATTTTGGTCTGATGCAAGTGTCTCATGCATCAGTCTTTGGAATGTTGCTGGTGCTGCATCCTGTGTATCTTTCATGCTCCGGACATGGGATTCAAGCTTTCATCCGTATGCCTCTTAATGCCACTGTAGGAAGAGTGGCCACTGCTCAGCATTTATTTTATTCTTGGGGCACTTTTTATGTTTTTTATAGATTACCTAATCTTTCTGTGTCAAAGTTACTATGTACAGGAAATAACTTCTATTTATTTACTAACTTCCTATCTGATCTACATTTAAGCTTCTTAAATGGTCAAACCACCTTGGACAGCCCTGTGGCCCCTTTTTGAAGCAGCACGAGAAGTAATCTAATTGATTAAATCCTATTTCCAAATGACAGAAGAGGACTCTTGCCCGCAAAGATGGTCCTCCAGGAAAAAGAATGCTCCTTGGCTTAAGGTATTAAAATCCCCATGCCTCCTCCTGCAGCCTACCCAACATCTTTTGTTCCTCCAAAGGCGAGCTTCAACTTACATGGCTCTGAAACTATCAAACAAATGTATTTGACTCTCATGAACCCTGCTGGAAAATCACCCTTAACGGCTTCTTCAGGCCACAATATCCCATCTGCGATCAACCAAAATTGCCCAATACAACAAAATTTAGGCTGGCTTACAGCAGCCCTACATGGTGATAATCGTTCATGATGACCGAAATTTCATAAATTTAAAAAATCTCAGCCACCCCAAGCATTTAATCAACTGAAAAGTCTGAACTTTTGTTCATGGAACATTAACAGCATACAGACCAAAACTCAGAAAAAGAACCATCCATATATTTCAAGAGGAAATCACATCATCTGCTTGCAAGAGACTTGGGCTCTCCAACTGTTCTCATTAGACGGCTTTGTTGGCTATTTTAGCCCTGTGTTCAAAACAATGAAGTCTGGATGTCCAAAGGGGGATCATGCCCACCTTTATAGCTCTAGCACTGCAGACTCAAAACCAATTGCTGGAATCAGATGATGATAACATCTTAATAATTAAACTCTTGAACTGGCATCAAGAAATTAAGAATCCTCTCCTACGTAAAAACCTCTGCATACATCCAGACTCAGGAACTAGGACCTCGATTGTAGCTAAACTTTCAAACACTTTATTAACTAGCCTGCAAGATCAACTATCCTCAGAAATTCTAGTCACAGGGGACTTTAACAATAATTTATTGTGCTCATTTGCTCAAGATGACCAAATAATCCAACAGGACCATCTCTGGTTGGTCCCTGCTCAGTCTCTGAGGGATACAAGTGGGAAAGCCCAGAATGCCAAGGCTGTGGCATTGGTGAAAGATCTTGAATACCTAGGACTAAGAGTGATGAATGGCAGATATCAGCAAGACATTCCACCAGAATGGTCTTACTATTTCTTGGACTCAAATTTCACACTAGACTGCACAGTTTCTACCTACCTTTTACTCAGCTGAGTTACATAATTCAAGATTGTCAAAACAACCGAAAGTGATCGTGGACAACAACAATTAGAAATCAATGCACAAAATCCTCTCCATCACAAGACATCCTCCTTACCGGGAGAGCTTGCTACAACAAATTATTGGAAGCTCAGCTGGCCAGAAAATACAAAAGGATGCATTGGTGATACAGTCCTAGCTCTTGCAAACTACTGCTTTAGTAAAGATCAACTTAATTTGATTGCAAAATGGTCACTTTGGCAAGTTGGCAAGCACCTAAAGATACTTAGGAGTGCGTTTTGATGATAGAGGCTGCTTTCAACAGCATAGGAAAAGACATGATGAGGAGAGATAACAGCTTGATACTTGCCTTTCACACCCCTAAAGAGCTCTGGCCAGACCAAACTTTAGGTCCCCGCTGAAAATAATAGGAGCAAAACTCATCCTGTGTATCTCTTATGGAAGCAAAGCCCTCTGTGGCAGATGCAGCAATCTTTAACCTAATTTCTTTTAAAACATTCAAATCAGGTAATAGCGAAAAAAGGGGCCTATGTAAAAACATAGAAGAGAATGAGGTCCTTAGAAAATGAACTGTGCCAAGCACTCTGGCAGGAACTACAAACAAAACAAAGCTGCAACAGGTTGCAGTTATCTTGATCTGGCCATCAAAGATCTAGGAATTCACTTAATATGGGAAAACTCTCCATCTCCTGCCTCCTTTAAAAAGTTGTTCAACGTCATTATGTGAAGATATCTGTGCTTAAAAATAAAAGAGACTTTATTCTCCAGGTTCCACACTTGGACGATCCTAAAGTAGTACAATTCAATTAATGAAATTCCAATTCAATTATTTTTTTATTTTGATATGGAACTCCTACAGAGGTCCACAAAAATACACACATAGATTAAACAAGAAATACTTTACATACAATACGTAATTCTTCCTTTATACATGGCTGCCTCCTAAAAAAGACTTTTATCAAACATACTTTGTGGTGTGCAGAAAAGATGAATAGATAAATAAATCAGAACATTCCTATGGAACAAGAGGATAAATAATAAAATATGTATACAATGAAATATCCAACCATCAAAATATTGCAACGTACAAATGAGAGTTAAAAATTACCACTAAATAGCCAAAACATGTTTAAAAGAATGATATATCCTATAACAAACCATCTCATTTGGTGGGGACAAAACAAATAAACGGGCCTCCTGGGCAGAATGAATATTAGATTTGATAAATAATGGTCTTAAAACATGTACCTGGCCCTTTGAGGCTCCGTGTACACATATAGCACATGGTTAAAATCTTGGATTTGAAAATAACACATTTCACAAATTCACTCTTCCTTTCGGTATTTTATCCCAAATGCCGGAAACTGCTCTTAGGGACAACAAGTTGATGTTAAATAAGAGTATCAACCTTCTAATCCCGTGAGGTAGGTTCCAAGTTAAATAGGGCAGTCTTTTTTTCCCCAGAGTGCTCACACAGACCACCTCATTACGGGACTTGGGCTGACTTAAAGCAATATCTCTGACCAGACTGATAGAGGTTGCAAACTTCTTTATAAACAACTTCAATGCAGACTTTGGCATGGGGGAGACAGTGTTCAAGCTGAGCCCAAATAAATTGTTTGCTTGTGCAAAGGACATAAAGAATGTTGATTGTTCTTTCAGTTTATCAAAGATTTCCATTCTCAAGGCATCCCTAAGAGTACCCTCATCCCCCCAGCAGAGGGAATTACCTCAGAACCGCTGCCAGGGATAAAGTATATGAGGATGATAAACCAAGTTCGAGACGTAAAACATGTGGGGCAGCCAGAGACTTTAAATTACAAATTTGGTGCAGGATTCAACCATAGGCCTTATCAAGGGAAAGCCAATGGTTCATATCCAGAACCTCAGCAACATATGTTAATGAAGGTGGAATTTTAACCTTGAAAACTGACAGAACAAGACCGAAATGGTGTCTCCCACAAGTCTTATAAAAATCTGCTTAATGCGCTGGCCTGGGAGACAGCCCTACTTACACAAAGTATGATATGCTCTATATCTCACCCTGTTTTTGAAAAAACCTTTCCCGGATATAAATAAGAATCAACCAATTCCAATTTTTCAGATCCCAACATCCACTTAAAACATCTCTTTATTCTGAGCCCTTTCTTGCGGATAACCAAAATCTTACTTTTGCAATGTCCATTTTCAAGAAGTGTGCGTCTACATATTTAGTCAGGATATCCCGACAACGTTGCAAACCAATAGGCGTTAAGTCAAAAATGGCCACGTCATCCGGATATAATTCAGAACCAAACATTGTACCGATTCTGGGGGCATCCCCCCTCACTGAGTTCAAGACGCCGGGGAGATCAGATATATATAGAGAAAACCAAAAAGGGGCCATCAGGTAGCCCTGCTTAAGCCCATTATATATTCTAATCTTACATGATAGCCCCAGCAAACCTCCCATCAAAACTTGGCACCAGGTGTCTGTATGTAATTCTATAATACGACCCAAAAGGTGATGTGGTATACCAAGATGAAGGATCTTTCTCCTCAGCGTTTGGCGATCCACTTTGTCAAACGCCGTGGAGAAATCAATGAATGCAGTATAGACTGACATGCCTCGCAAAAAAACATATTTCCCTACAATGGACTGAAGGACTGTGATATTGTCAAAGGTACTATCTTTCTGAAACCAGCTTGTTCTGGTGGTATAATATTCTGGTCATAAGCCCATTGTTACAGATGACATAATATGCTTTTTAGCAAATAATTTGCCCGAAGCATCTAGCAGTGCAATCTGTCTGAAACTAGCTGGCAAAGTTTTTAGGCCCTTTTTATTCAAAGGGACTATAATACTCCCCTTTCAAGAGGGGGTAATTTTAGTTTTGCGAAAACAATAATGAAACAGTGACGCTACGAGAGCTCCCCATGCAGCTGACACCTTTTTAATTAGCACAATCGGAATTCCGTCTGGACCTTGTGCACCGGATGTTCTGGCGTTCTTTATAAAACCTACTACTTAATCCCCTGACAGAGGACCAAATTCAAGAAAAGAAGACTCATCCACACCAATCATCACAGGAACAACTGGACCGTTGTTTTTATATAATAGTGAGATATAATCCACCCAATCCTCTACTGGTATTGGAATAGGCACAGCCCTCTGCCTTGAATCACAATATTCCGCAATCACGTGCCAATGCTTTCTTGAATCTTTGGCCCTTGCGGCTTCCCTCAACCCAATCCACTTAGAGTCATACTCCCTTCTATTTTTACTGAGTTTACGGTGGCTTCTTACTCACTTAAGGTGATTGATTTCCTGCTGGCGACCCATAAAGAATAGTAAATGTTGTTTTTGGACTAGTCGATTAATTTCTTGATTTAATATATTCAATGAGAACATACCCTGTTTAGTCAAGCAATGGCCAGTACATTTAGAGCTTAAATTATGTATCTCTTCCATTTGGGCCTCAAAATACTGAATGATATTAGCGTGAGCATAACCCCGCTGTTTTACATAGCCCTCTTCACTATCAAACTTACTACAGAGATATTTTGTAAAGTCCAAAATGAATGTCCATTTGCTTTATTGAAGACTGCCATACCCGGGACAGAGTTCCCCGGATCCAGCACAGGTAGATCAAAAGCCACTGTCATACCCACTACACTATGGTCACTCCATCCCGACGGGAGGACAAATAGATTTTCACACTTGCTTTTCCTTTTACCGCACAGTGCGCTGCTCACCAGCTGCCATTTCCCAGTCCAAGGGGACTACAACGCTTGGTCTTCTGCTCCTGCCGGCTCCCGCCTGCTTTCACCGCCATAAAGGTCTGAGGGTGACCACAACATCTAGCATTCCCTACATGGCGCTCGGCCACCGGCGTCACCAGGAAGCAGGATTGGGTCATGTTCGCACTATAGAAAACACAAAATTAAAATTAAATTAAATAATTAAGCACCAGGAGGCGCTTCAAACGCGGCCGTGGGTTCTCGCAGTGCGGGACCCGCTTTTCCTTTTGTCGCACAGTGCGCTGCTCACCGGCTGCCATTTCCCGGTCCAAGGGGACCATAACGCTTGGTCTTCTGCTCCTGCCGGCTCCCGCCTGCTTTCACTGCCATAACGGTCTGAGGGGGACCGCAACATCCAGCATTCCCTACGTGGCGCTTGGCCACCAGTGTCACCAGGAAGTGCTATGAGGCACTTCAAAAGCGGCCGCGGGCTCCCGCAGTGCAGGGCCCGCTTTTCCTTTTGCCGCACAGTGCGCTGCTCACCGGCTGCCATTTCCCGGTCCAAGGGGATCGCAACGCTTGATCTTCTGTTCCTGCTGGCTTCCACCTTCTTTCACCGCCTTAACGGTCTGAGGGGGACCGCAACATCCAGCATTCCCTACTTGGCGCTCGGCCACCAGCATCACCAGAAAGCGTCAGGAGGTGCTTCAAAAGCGGCTGCGGGCTCTTGCAGTGCGGGACGCGCCCGGGCAAAGCCCGGGTCAAGGGCGGGCCCGCTAGCGCCCATCCGCAGCCAGTTGAGGCTTCGGGTTTGTAACATGGGCTCCCGCCTGGATCTGACTACGGCAACCTTGGAGACTTACACCGCCAAAGTAAGTTGAGCATTGCCCTAGTACCTGCCATCCTTTATATTACAAGCAGCGGGAAGGAGGTTGGACTGGTCCTTGTTGATGTTTGGCCCTGATTAATACCTTGACTGGATTACTTGAAGTGATCTCTTGTCTGGAGGGATAGGAGGGCCTGTTTGTTTTGCACTCTTCTCTGTCACCATTATTCGCGGACATAGCTTATTCTGTTTTCTCATCTTTTAGTTTTTGGACTCTTGATTACTTAGTCATGGTCAGGCGCAAAGTTGTATCGGCTACTGCCTTGGTGAAGGAAAAGACTGCTCCACCGCGTCAGTAACTACTATGGACTCGTTTTTGCAGCGGGCTGCAGCAGTGATAGATAAGGAGATCAAGTTGGTCAACAGGCGCCTCTCTAGGTCTCCAACCAGCATTTTGCAACCTCCTCTTATAGACTTCCTTGCACCCTGGATAGAGGGCGACAATGAACCCTCGAGCATAGTCAGTAACTCTGGGATCATTGAGATCTCACAGGTCGGCGAGGGGGCAACTAATGTGTTAACAGCCTCCACTGAGCAAGCGCCAATGCCTCTTCTGCCTGTTATTACAATATGCAACAAAGGGGGTAGTGAACCTATATTTCCTTTGGGAATTGGTGTTAAAGCGACCAGCAAGCTGTCGGATTTAATCGCAGCATCTAGCAGTGAAATTGCTAACCTGGAAGATAAAGGGAATCATCGGTTAGGCGTTGGCTCTAAATGTAAAACTCAACCGATCAGGGATAAAGCGAAGAAATCAAAACTTAATTTGGTCCCTAAACCCTCGGTGCCCGCCTCAGTACCTTCTATGCCTACCCCTATCTTGGATCTTCCTGGGGCGCTGGAAGCCCTCCAGGCAGTAATGACCAGCTTACTGGATTTAAAATTGGGCCCCATTGTGAAGAGGCTGACTCGGATCGAGAAAATCTTAGTAACCCGGAACATTAATGACTTACCTCCCTTGTTAGAAGGGTTAAATGCTAATCAAAGTCAGAGTACTGCAAGAGTCTCCGGCGTACGGATAACCCTGACGAACACTACTGTGGATCAGGAATATAATCAACCTCAGATGCAGTCTGTAGCACAGGGGGGGCTTGGAGTTAGGAATAAGGGCACAAGCGAGAGAAGGGATACTCCTGTACAGGCTAATGTTACTGGTGAAAGTCATTGCTCAAGGTCTCAGATGATGGGCAGCAGTGAGGCTCAGTCATCGAGATTTCCAGTTATTGACTTACCACCCGAATCCACTCCGTATGTAGTTGTTCTGGGGAATGTTCTATCTCTCCCCCGTGGGATCAAGGAGGATTATGGCCAGCTAAAAAATAAAGTATTTCACTGGCTATCTACTAATACCTTTTTGGGTGCACGAGTGGCCAATAATATCATCATGGTGCAAAGAGTCAGTTGGATTGTCAGCTCGGGTAAATTGGGTACTGGCGATTTTGATGGCCCACATCTTGCTGGTAGGATTTTGTCTAGGGACAGATACCCTGCCTTTCCAAAGGCTGGATCAGTTATAAGGGCCCTACCCTTGGGTTTCTTTTATAAACCTGAATCACCCGTGGATATCCCTAGAAGCCTTTCTATGGAAGTTCATCAAGATGGGTGGTTACAAAGATTTCCACCTGCATTTGCGTAATTGCCTACACCATTAGCTCATGCAACATCGCTGTCTGGCTGTCAGTATATCGCCCCTCCCAACCTGGAGTTAAGTAATAGATTCTCTTCATTGGGAGGGTTGGAGGAGTGTGATTGACTCAGGAGCCTTATTTCTTCTGGTACTGAGTTTGATCCTAATACACAGCATTCCCCAGTGGTAGCTGAGGAGGCCCCATGCGTATCTGCTTTTGAGCTCGATCCTAATAAACAGCATTCCCCAGTGGTAGTTGAGGAAGCCCCATACCTATCTGCTAATAGCATCTTATCATGGAATATAGCGGGTTTCGCCAACAAGATGTTGGTATCTAAGGTACGCTAAGACCAACAGATGGACAACGACGGCTTAAACGGTCTCAGATCTCTCCAAATGAGTTTTATTATGCAGTTAGAGAATCCTGTGCTTCTGAGCTTGCACTGTGTACCTCTCAGGGTATTCCCCTGGGGGTAGATTAACAGTGCTTATAATCTTATCTCCATTAAAATTGGAGAACTTTTAAGTGCACCGGCTTGTAGAGTTACGACTTCTACCCCCAGATGGTACGATTCTTCATGCTCCCAGGCAGCGAGAAAGCTGAAGGAAGCCCTGATAGCTAACCCGAGAAACCAATCTCTGGTTTGTGTGTGCCGCAAAGAGTATAAAACAATATTGGCCAAACGGAAGGGAGATTTGAAGGAGGAGGCTTGGAGGGAGTTGGTTGAGTTGAGTACCCTTAGAAATAGCTCCAGGTTTTGGAGCATTGTTAATAGACCACTCTTTGAGCACGATGTGGGGGTGGCTTTAGACTTGCATATTACAAAGGAGGAATGGGTGCTCCATTTTAAAACTATGTATGAAAGCCCAACGGAGCAAACCTGTCTGGCAGGCCATGATATGTACGCCTCTGTAATAGGACAACTAAGGCCAATGTCAGATTTTCCTAGGACCTCCGTGTTTCACAGGACTTTAGTACAGCAAGGATGTATTCGGGCCCCATTCTTTTTCAATCTTTCCATCAATGACATTTATGGAGCGTTAAACGCTATGGGAGTAGATTATCCGTATGTAGGGCGACGTGGTCTTCCCGTCCTCCTATATGCGGATGACGCAGTCCTTTTATCGAGGACTGCTAGAGGTCTGCAATCCTTGTTAGATGATTTTTCCAACTTTATGTTGGACAGGGACCTATCGGTCAATAATTCGAAATCTTATGTAATGCAGGTGGGGTCTCGTCCCCGAAAAAGTTTTCAATTTATAGTTGGCCCCGCTAAAGTCCCCTGCGCCAACGTTTTTTCTTACCTCAGGGTCCTTATGGATGACCAGTTAAAATGGGGCCCACAATTATGCAGGAAAAAGAGGGATCTGGCCCGGGTGAATGTGGCCATATTTAATTTTGCTTCCAAACTAGGGAAGAGACCAATTGCAGCTATGCTGAAAATTTATCAAGCAAAAAGTGTGGCTACAGCTAGCTATGGCAGCGAAATTTGGGGACATATCTCTGCGGATTCTCCTCAGGTGGCTGAGAATATTTTTCTGAAGCGCCTGTTGTGTGTTTTGCGTGGTTTGTCTAACCTGGCGGCCAATGAGGAACTGGAGGTCCCCTATTTAAGTGACATCCTGGCATTACATCTACTTGTGTTTTGGCTGAAGTGCTGGTTGAATGAGACATTAACTCTTAACCACGTAATTTTAAAAGAGTGTATGGCTCTTGACAATGTGTCCCGAATTCCATGGCTCAAATATATCAAAAGTAGCCTTGAAGGGTTAGGATGTGGTGATTTATACTCTAATCCTGAAACTATTGTAAAGAAGGACGTGGAGATAATTAGGGAATCCTTCCTGAGCTTAAGAAAACTGGAAAGAGACGAGCGGGAATTACAGAAACCTAGTGTTCATTTTTATTTAACACTCAAAGCGACTCCAGCTACTGAACCATATCTTTTGGGGTCTTTATCCACATACGAGCAGTTTTTATTGACTAGGTTTCGAATTAATCTTTTTCACCTCTTGCTTGCCAGGCCAAGAGGTTGCAGTAGAGGGCAATCGTTGACACCCTGTGGCTGCGACGGACAGTCTCCACAGGATTTGCTACACTTTATGCTCTTTTGTACCTTTTTTGTGATACTTGGTAGGCATGTTTTAGTCCCTATTCTAAAGAGGTTGAATTTTACCCAGGCTCGTCCTGCTTTCCTCTATCTACAATTGTTGAAGGAGGACTGTATATTTTTTTATGTTGGCTACTTAAAATCCACTGTAAGAACCAGGGCTTGTCTAGATTCTTAAGTATAGCTGAGGATCCTTTAAGGACTTCTAGGCCGAGGAGGACCAGCTCACCCTAAAAGGGCAACATCAATCTAAGGGGGATGTGGTCTGTCCGGTTTCTAGGCATTTTATTATTTTTGATTAAATTAGGAGGGGAAGCATTGGGCTTCTCTATATTTTATATGGTATACTGTTTAATGAAATCATGTTTTAATATATTTAGGATCCTTCTGTAACTTTTATGGTTTACTTATGTGAAACTGAATAAAGTTTCTTTGATTTGATTTGATTTAATTTTCACAAGCCCCAAACATTTGATGAGACAACCACATAGTCTAAGAGACTCTGAGTATGATGAGAGTGAAACGTAAATTGTGCTGCTTTGTCGACAGGCACTATCCAATTTAAAATGATAAGATCTGTACTTCTAATGCTATCAAGAAGGGAGAACCCCAGTTTATCCGTTTTTATTTTTTCTGGTAATAAAATCTCGGGTATATGCCAAATTTCCTCTTTATCAGTGTTGGCATGAATCTCCAAAGCAGAGTTAGAGATTTTGGCATTTCAGTCTCCCACGGTTATCACTAGGGGGCATTCTTCCCTGTTAGCTATCTCATGAATGATGAAAAAAAGTACACTCAACAAATAGTAAAAAAAAATCCCAGGAGGGATATACAGATTTGCCACGAGGAAGAAAGTAGACCTGCCGTAGTATCCCAAACGTGCCAACTTCAAGCATATACAAAGATTTAAGGGATGGCAAAATACCTTCTGATTCCAGTTAATAGAGTTCTTAAGCAGAATAGAGACCCTCCACATTAGCGTGTCCCATTTAAGAGCACTTAGCATAACAGGAAAAGACAAAATAGCCATCACAATCAAACTCTTTGCAAGACCAAGTTTCTTGTAAGCACATAATTGTAGGGTTCATAGTTTTCAAAAAATCCAATTTCATCTCATTATGACCCAAACCGGACATATTCCAAGACAATAGTAAACCCCACAGGCTACCTCAAAGAATCACTTCTTTCTGCTACCAGGTGGATGTTGTTTAAAGCTCTTGCGACCCAGATCCACTGGGCCGATTCATCTTCCATGTCCAAAGCCTGGGGATCAGCTACCAATCCCGTCACCAGATTTATTGAACATCCCCTATTGTCCAAGGAAACACAATATTTTTGGAATTACCAAGTGAATACTCAGAATCTGGATCCATCGCATCTAGCACCATGGAGTTAACAGCCCTTGGGGCTTTTGAGCACTGAGTTATGGGACACATAGTAGGATATTCCTTACATTCTAAAACAGATGTTATGTCAAGTCCTCATTTGAGAAAATGCTCACAATTCTGTATAACCAAAGTGGCAACAATCACAGAGCCAAAAGTAACTCTAGAGTAGGGAAAAGTGTCAAATGAGCTAATCTTCACATTTAAAATATCCGTACTTGATATTAACTTTAGTGCCTCTATCTCAGAAAAAAAGCTGAGAATGAATCCTGTGTTTACCGGAATGGATTCATTGTCGAATAACCAGGTGAAATCCCCAATGGAAGATGGAGCATTCTGCACCACACTGGTTTTCTTTGTGACATCCCTCAAGGGGATCCATAAAGGGACCCTATCTCTAAGACTTTTTATGTTTCTTTTTCATATTTTCCCCCTTATGATTTATTAAGGGGCTTCCTCTCTTCCCTACTTTCAACCCTCTCTTCTCTGGCAAATTATGGAAATGAGCATGAGAGGTAGATGGAGTTGGGACCACCCCCTCCCCTCCTCCTCTACCCACCTGCTTGACTTGTCCCCTGATTTTCTCAACTTCTCCGGTGCCCCCTTTTTTACCATTATTAAACAAAGGGAAGGTTTCAATATAGGCTTTCCCAGAAGGGGTCCCAATTCGGCCTCCCCATATAATGTGATTAAACAAAGCTCTTCCTTTTCAAGATTACACGCAGGTTCTATGGGGGACAACAAATAAAGGGTCTTTCCTGCTTGAAAGGAGACATCTCTCGACTCACCCAGAGGGACAGATGATAATGGCCTGTCATTTACCAGTTCTTCCATATGGGAGTGTGTCGTGGATGATGGTGTCAGACTTATTTTCCTTCTGCACTTCAAACAACATTACAGACATAATTTCCAGTATATGCACTGTGGTGCAAGGGTGTCTGCATTGCAATGATGATTATTTTTGTGCAGGAAGGGACACCTTCCTGCACAAAAACAATCACAGGAGGCTTTTTCCTCATTCTATGTGTGCTGCAGAATGCAGCACACATAGGAAAAGGAAAAACGAGGAGAAATAAAGATATTTCTCCTCGTTGTGCCTCCCTTATGCCTCCTCTCGGGAGATGTATGTTTTTGGCACTGCCGCAGAGTTATGATTTCTTGTAAATCTGGGGCAGTGTCAAAAAGCCATGGATGTTGCTGGTATCGCTCCCAGCAGCACCCATTACGTGCTCTTTTAATGCAGGAAATTGCATTAAATTGAACGATATTTACAAGGAATCATTAAGCCAAAAAACGTTGCTTAGTGCTGCCTGGTAAATATGGAGCAGGCTCCTGAGCCACCAGAGCGTCACACAAAGTGCAAGGGGCTCAGAGTCCTAAAAGTCAACAAGAAAGTGTTCAGAAGGGGGGGAGGGACAAGGTTTGAGGTAGGCCTGCACAGAAGGCCAGGTCCAAAAATCCGTCACCGGCCATGGCTCAAAAAGTGCAGTTACGAATGGTTGACGTTTTCAAAACACAATCTTTATTATGTTGTGGTAAATAATTTAATTACCGGTACTTAATTTGATGCGGAAAATCTATAATAATAGCTCAGTAAAATAGGAGGCAGAATCCGTGGTATTAGAGGTTCGGAACGGGCTTTATTCCAAAATCAATTCGAATTTGATGGACTCCATATTCCATCACCACGAAGGTTCAGGAAGTGAAGGAACATACTTTATTGACAAGTAATCATTTTTATACAATATGCATTACAGTGAAACAGATGCAGGAGGCGTGACAAAAGATAAAACATACATGCGTAATTAAAGTGGGTGTAACTAGGCGTAACTTAAAGAACGTCATCAGGTATGATGTCACAATAGGGTGGTTCCATGAAAGAATTTCGCAATGTCAGCAGAAATACTTGGCAGAGATGCGCGCGCAGCAGCATGACGTGTGATTGACGTGCAACTAGGGGGTGAAGGGGACTTGACATTTAGCTCTACATGTGGAGACAGAAGTCTGGGGTTATGTCAACCTAATCCCAAATCATATCTAACATCCTATGTTTAAAGAACTATGTTATCCAAAAAGGGAGGTCTCTTAGAATAGAATCTTATTCTATACTGACTATACTGACTGTTAGTGCGTGTACAAGCGTCTAAGTGTCTACACTAGATGCGAGGGCAGAAATCTTCCATAGTAACAGGGCTATGAATTACTTGCATAAAGACAGAGAAGCCGGGCCCTTTGCTTGGTAGCTGGAAGAATGTTTACTTAAACTACTAGACAGGAATGCATTGGATGGGGAGCGGAGCAGATAATCTCGAAGGTGAAATACAGTTTTTGGCAGGCAGACAGGTTGAGTCAGGCACCGTTAGCCGCGCAGGGAGTAGGACAAAGTTCATGGATACAGATGTGAGCTCAGACTGGAGCTTTCAGAGGCAGAAGGCAGGAAAAGGCTTAATGGCAGAATCAGGGCCTACTCGCCTGGACTGTAAAATGGGATAAATGAACCATATAAAGCCGGTGGCCTTTCATACTTAGGAATAGAATATCCGGCCCATTCATGGCGGATCTGAAAGAGGACATGTTGACGGTGGACGCACATGTGTTTGCGTCTTCATAACTGGAACTGGAGGGAACATACATGTACTTGTGATTTATACATGAAACCGTTGGGGTCCAAGATAGGGGACATAACTGATCATAAAAATCCATATTTCCACATTCCCTCCTTGTCCCCTACTTGCCCTTAGGAGATATCAATCTTCATCAATCCGTTGATCTGTTTATATAGCATCATTTGTTCTTCTTTTTTCTTCTGGGATGAATGAAATCTTGGTGGTGGAATACACGATGTGGCACACAGACCACAAATCGCTGGTCCACATTGTAGGCATAAGCAGCAACTGAATAGTATGAGAAAGCCAATACCTAGGAAGGATAGGACCCTCCATCCCCAGGCTGATAATACACCCCAAAACCAACCGGACCAAGTCCAGGTGCCTGGATTCTGGTGTATCTGGCTTACAATCTTATGAAGGCGAGTTATGGCTTTATATACTGACGGCGAATTTTCTGGTATGAAAATGCAACAGCTTGATCCGATGACCCTACAAGCTCCGCCCCTATCGGCCAGGATGACGTCAAGGACAAGACGATTTTGAAGCACAACAATCCGCATAGCAGACTGCTCTTCTGTTAAATTGCCTAAGGCGGAAATAGTTTCGTTCACTACTGCTTCAAGGGTTCTGGTTAATCTACGTATCAGCTTACTATTGGTAACTGTACCTATATAGGGAAAGAGACCTTTATTGAAATCTGTGTATTTTTCCCATGCTGTCTCAGTGTAATCGACTATTGGGAGATCTCTCCGTTCTCTATTGTGTACTAAATGAGTATTTCTGTGATAATCAGGAGGAGCTAGGAAAACAGGTGGCAAAAGGAATCCGATGTAACAGGTACCATCCCAATCTAGAGGCAAACGTATATATGCAGTCTGACCACATACGAAGTAGGAATGGCGAGAAGCTCTAAATGTAGATTTGCCTTGAACACTGAATTCTATTACAGTGGTGCATCTACTATGGCCCATATGTATGGAACCATTCTTTCTTACACACAATTCACCCTTAACTGGAAATACTGACATAGCGGGCAAAATTGGTGCAGCTTCGGATTCAACATTCAGGATCATGAGATTAAGCGTGAAATTCCCTAATCCATATACTTCATTTTCTAGATCAGTTCCTGTTCTTTTGGGAAGTCCCTCCTTGTTAGGGTAGCAGACTTTGAGTAAAACTAGGTTCAGGTTTCCCCATACCCAATTGTCTTGATAAGTTATTGAGTTTGAATCTAAGGAATTAATTAAACTAAACCATGCTCCACAGGAGCCATTGTGTGTGAACGGATATGGAAAGAGAGGCAGAATTCCCTTATAGTTCTGATAGGGAGGGAGTCGGCCACATATCCAACAATTTGTAGCATTGCTAGCCTGATGGGAATGATGTAACATACTAATAAAAGTGTTATTGCGCAGCGCAAATCTATAGGACAACTCATGCGGGGGTAATTCACTAAAAGAATGTTCAGCAGTAACATTGTAAACATGTTTAGAAATAGGATAATATATATGCAACAATATACTTGCAGCTATTATAAAAAGACTTAAGAAAAACAAAATTAATAACGTCACTGTGCAATGACTACGCAGTGATTTACAGTACGCATGTTGTTTCAGTCGCATTTTTCTGTTTCTTTCTCTATTCAGGTCTAAGGGATACATGTCAGAGACAAATTCGACCGATTCACCTTGGAGAGGACTTAAACAATCAAATTGCCTGACTTGTTAGACCGTAGTTTTAGTTTATATTGTTCGTTGTCATTCAGTTCAACCAAAGGAAGCTTTGAGTCAATCGGTGAAGACACGCGAGGTGTGTCATTTACATCGGACGGTAGTCCATGAAATTTCTTGATATGACTTGAATGTATCCAGCCTTTTCGACCTTCGATCTTCACGGCTGTCCTCGTCGTTAACAGTACGAGTTGAGGCGATTTCCACCTAGGATCCAGCTGAGACTTCCGGTCAAAGTTCCTCACTAACACCAAGTCCCCTGGAATTACGTCATGGGGTTTCACCTCGGTGTTGTCGGGAAAGGCTGCAGCTACCTGTGAACGACAAGATTGTAGTGCAGACATCAAGGAAGCCAAGTAATCTGTCAGCATATTACAGTCAACATCAGTTATTTTGCGTGGTATAGGCGTCCCCCACATATTTGGTGGTCTGCCAAAGATCACCTCATAAGGGGATAGCCCTGTTCGAGAGTGCGCTACCATTCTCATGTAAAAGAGTGCAACGGGTAAGGCTACTACCCAGTCGACACCTTTCTCTCTACATATTTTGGACAATCTAATTTTCAGAGTTTGATTATGTCGTTCCACGAGACCTGCTGCCTCGGGGTGTCGGACACAGTGAAATCTCCACTGATAGCCTAACAAAAGTGAAACGTGTTTCATTAGTTCGGATGAGAACGGCTGGCCGTTATCTGAGTAGACAACACGTGGTAAACCGTACCGTGGGAAGAATTCTCGAACCAACTGTTTGGCAGTAGTCGGGGCAGTGTAATCTGAAACCGGGTATGCCTCTGTCCAACGGGAAAGAGCACAGACAACTACAAGAACATATTTGAATCCTCGACATCGTTCCATCTGGATATAATCCATCTGGAGGACTTCAAAAGGGTGATCAGGAGGCTGAAATCCACCCTGTTCTACGGGAATGCTTTTACCTGGATTAAACTGACAACATATCATACAGGTACGAACTTTTTGTTTAGCTGCTGCTCGTAAATGTTTGTTGAACCAAATGTGTTGAATGCTGTCTAGCATAGCTTTTTCTCCTAGGTGCGCTGGACTATGTACAGTATTATTGATAACTTGGACCATTGAATCAGGAAGGAACCATACAGATTTTTCCTTCGTCATCCATCCTTGATCCGTTTGGATCCCTCCTAATTCAGTCCATTTCTTTATTTCCTCTGGTGTAGCATGTGTCTGTATGTCAATTACGTCAAGAGCGGGATCCTTAACCATCATGCAATGTGTTGGTGTCGGGACTATTGTCTTTGTCATGTCAGATGTGTGAGTTTGAGCAGTCTGTTTAGCTGTTCTGTCAGCTAGATCATTGCCTTGGGAAATGATATCAGTAACTTTCGTATGAGCTTTACATTTCATAATTGATATTGCAGTGGGTAGATGTATGGCATCTAATAAGGCATGAATGAGGGGTCCGTGCTGAATGTGGGCACCGTGAGAAGTTAAATAACCTCTCTCTCGCCACAGCACGCCGAAGTCATGTACAACTCCGAATGCATAACGTGAATCAGTGTATATGTTGACTTTTTTATTTGTAGCTTGAATACA
The DNA here is from genome assembly GCF_964204655.1 of Triturus cristatus. NCBI lineage: Eukaryota > Metazoa > Chordata > Amphibia > Caudata > Salamandridae > Triturus > Triturus cristatus. Next base: position 567,654,052 of record NC_140589.1, on the reverse strand, counting down.
GGCTTGTGTCAGAGCGATGAGCTCTGCTGCTTGAGCTGACAAGGTATTTATGCAATTTGTTTCAATGACTTTAGTGTCTGTTGTGACTGCATACGCGGCCACTAACTCTCCTGTATTTGTTCTCATACATGAACCATCTACATACAACGTCAGGTCTGGATCTGACAAAGGGACGTCTGTCAAGTCTTGTCTGGGTTTCGTCGTGATAGTGATAACTTCAATACAATCATGTGCTAGTGGGTCTGTTCCGTTTACTGGTAACAGTGTGGCAGGATTCAATGTACTACAACGTCTGATTTCTATGTGTGGCTGAAACAATGTTAATTCGTAACCGGTGAGTCTTGCTATAGTCAAGTGTTGTGTTTGCGTTCGGTTCAAGAGAACCTCTACTGCGTGTGGTACTTGTACTGTCAATGGATGTCCTAACACTATGGCATCGCTTTGTCTGATTGCTAAAGCTGTTGCTGCCACTGATTTCAGGCACGCAGGCAGAGCCTGAGCTACGGGATCTAATGTACTAGAAAAATAAGCACATGGTTTGTGTGATCCTGCTTGTTCCTGTGTGAGTACTGACAAGGCAGTACCTTCGCGTTCTGTAACAAAGAGTGTAAACTGTTTATTGTAACATGGTGTTGCTAAAACAGGTGCTTGACATAAAGCTTTCTTTAGGCTTTCAAAAGCTTGTGTATGTTCCTGAGTCCAAGGGAGAACAGTCGATGTGGCTGCCTCCTGTGTTGTCAACTGAATGAGTGGTTTTGCTAGAAATGCATACTGAGGGATCCACTGCCTACAGTATGAAGTGAGGCCTATGAAAGCCCGTACCTCCTTTTGTGTCTTGGGTATTGGCATGTTAGCAATTAACTGGATGCGATCTGGTGTAAGCTGCCTTCCCTCCTTGGACAGCGAGTGCCCAAGGTAAACAACTCGCTGGACACAGAATTGCAGCTTAGAAGGGGACACCTTATGCCCCTTTTCGGCCAAAAATTGTAGAACCGTCAGTGAGGCTTTTTCACATTCATGTTCGCTTCTAGCGGTGATCAGCAGATCATCGACATATTGAAGCAGGGCAGTGTTGACTGGCATGTGGATACTGTCAAGTTCTCGTTTCAGTGCTTGGCTATAGATGCTGGGGCTTTCTGTGAATCCTTGAGGTGCGCGTGTGAATTTAAAGCTTCGTCCATTTAAACTAAATCCGAACAAGTATTGGCTTTCCGGATCTATTGGGACGCTGAAAAAGGCATTCTTGAGATCAATTACAGTAAAGAATGTTGCTTCGGAATCAATGGCTGTCAATAATGAAGAAATGTCTGGGACTACGGGGTATTGTGGTACAATACATTTATTTAATTCGCGCAGATCAATAACCAATCGATATACTGGCGGGGCTTTTGGATCAGTTCGTTTAAGAATCGGAATTATCGGGGAATTACATACATTGGAGTCGGTTTCCACAACCACTCCTTGGGTAATAAGCTCGTCAATGATTTGCAGTAAAGCCACTACAGCATCTGGGGGTAACTTGTATTGTCGCATTCGTGGTAATACCACTCCTGTCTTTAGTGTGACTCGATATGGTGTAATGTTCATGCAACCAACATCTGTAGGGCCTTGTGCCCATAAACTTGTGGGTAAAGTCTGCAGTCGGTGATCCATGTCTCGGGACACGTAGTGCCCTTTGAAATCACGTAAAAACAATCTTACTCCTTCCGGAGAACAACATATTATAGCTCCTAGAGCTTTCAATGTTTTTATGCCTAACAGGTTTTCTGGACATGATTTAGTAAGCAATAAATCTGTAGTTTGTGTCAAGGGACCAATCGTAAGTGGAAGAGGCTGTGATACTTCGTTAATGATAGGTTTTCCTGAAAAGCCAAGGGAAATATTCTGTGAGCCTGAGAGGGGTGCCCCTGGAACTTCACTACGTTTTATGGTTGTTCGGCTTGCCCCTGTATCAAGTAAAAATTTTCTATCTTGGCCTAATAGTTCACTGTGTACATAAGGTCCTTCTTGATCTACAGGGACCTCGATAAGGGGTAAGCCAACTTCCCTCTCTAGGCTGTTTCATGAGTATCGTTGATAATCAGGATAGTCATACTGTGCGGTCTGGTACATCTGTTGTGTCGTTGTTTGTGTGGCAGCAATAGGCTGCGGTGGTGGAGCTGGCATAGACTGTTGCGGAGCTGGCATGGACTGTGCATGCTGCGGGGCTCCTTGTTGGTTCTGATCCTGTCTAAGTGGCCGTGGTCTTTCTTTTGTATTACCTATGGCGATATTATGTTTTAAAACTGGACAATCGTGTACATAATGACCTGGCTGTTTACAATAGTTGCATGTCCCTTTTACAGGACCTGCTGAAACACTGGACTGTGTCATACCCTTTTTATGACCGTCAGCTGGAACTGTCTGGGAAACTAGCATTTTTATTTTCGTGTCTTTCATGCGTCTGTGTTCATGTTCTTGTTCCTCTCTAATTCTATTGTGATGGTACTGTAGCATTTGTAACATTTGTGACGGAGTGTTACCTTGCCATGTACTCTCGAATTTCAATACTCTATTCTTAACTTGAGGCAAGGAATTTTCAACTAATTTTGTCACAAACAGATGTGGATACGATTCACTACTTGCTTTTATTCCACTATTTATACCAAAACATTTTTCGAATCGGGCATAGAAATCACTAGTGTCTTCATCTTGCTTTTGTTTACAGGCTGAGATTGCACCCCAGTCTTCCTTTTTCGTAGTTAATAAACGTGGCAGTACCTGTACTAGTAAACCTGGTAGTGTTTTGGTCTTGTCCCCAAGCCCTGAACCTGGACCTCGAGCCTTTTCTTCGTTTTCTAATGCTGTCCAATCTATCTTTTGGTCTCCCACCTCCCAATCCTTTTCCTTGAGTTTTTCGTAAATGCCCGTAGGCATTAATACTTTCAATATTTTCATAATGTCGGGATAGGTATATTCTCCCATGAGCAACATGTCTTTAATCTCTCGGTGGAAACCCGCTGGGTCTTTATCATGACTGGGTACCACTTTCTTCATTTCTAATAGTTCTATTTTAGATATGGGTGTGTATACAAACACACGTTTAAACTGATTGTCATCACCTTTTATCGGGTGCACTTCGCGTAAGGGATTCTGTCTATCCATGTAATACGTCATTCTTTCCTTGATGGGCAGTGAGACATGTTCGGGGCATACAAAAAAAATGTACTGCTTTCTGGATTCTAGTATTTCTCTAATTAACTCAGTACCTGAACCTCTCCATTTATTCGTGAGTAATTCAGTCAATATATTAGGTAAGGGACCAGGATCGGAGTGTTGGCTTTTATATAATATAAGGAGTTGTTGAATCATATAGATACCAGCTAAATGCTGTTCATCTGGGGTGAGGTTCAAAAACGTGTGCGCTAGTGTATCATCACTATATTTTCCGGGACTATCAACCCAGTGAACGGCTGACCTGGCTAATTCTTGTTCGTCCATAGAATCGAGTATATGATAACCCCTTCGTTCTCGGAGTAATTTGTCAGCAGCTTGGAACGAATGCTCGGGGGACCTTATATTTATTATAGGGGTTTGGAAATTTCTGCTATTATCTGGACGTATCGGACGTATCGGATCAGTAAAGCATCTAGTATTATTGCAAGATCTTCCTCTACCTACATAGGCCATGGTTTCTAACTGTCCTGCGGGCAGTTCTAATTCTTCCTCCTCCTCGGTTTGTTCAGGCTGGTCTACTGCTAATCTTTCTTCGTGTATTCGTTCTACTTCTTTGCGGATCTTTCGGCACATAGCTACTATACTTAATAGTCTATCATGTCTCCCCTCTGATATATTCCGACTCCATGTGGTAAGAATTCGCATTTCTTCCGGATTTACCCCTGGTCGGTCTTGATTTCTGATCACACAATTTATGAGGAATCGTAACAGTTCCCCCTGTATCTCCACTTTCTGGTATTCCATTGCTCGATTAATACTTTCAGAATCTCGCCCTGACTGGACAAAATGATATATATTTTCTAAATGTGTAGTCATTCCTGGTAGCCTCCCTAAATATATTGCAGCTCGTCGGATACGTAATGATGCCAGCAGCATTTCGTCCTCTTTGCCGGGCACAGGGTCGTATCTACAATCTACTAGAAGTTCCTTAAGCGTGTCGGGAGTTACTAGTTTGGGCGTACGTTGGTGGGCTAATTCTTGAAACGAAAGTTTATTTACTCTGGGTGGCGTGGAAAAAATGTTTGATGCACTTCCTGTAGCCCCACCTGGGGTGCTGGATGTGAAAGGATTCGTTGAACGTGATATAGCAACCATAGGTGTGGATACAGCTGTAGAAACAGATGTGCTTGCCGGAACTTGTGTCGGAGTTTGTTGTTGCGGAGGTACAGACGGGGGAGGGTCTTGGCGTTGAACCTCCTCGGCAGGCGGTCTATGTGGCGCAGTATTAGCATACTCGGGAGCTGCGTCGTCTAAATAAGAGGAAAGGAAAACATCTTCTGCGGTTCTGGGATGCCCTTTGGGATGTACTTTTATCGGAAACAATGGGGGTGGCAAGTCTTTTGGTATCTCCGGAGTAGCCTTAGGTAACCCTTCGGCCAGAAGAGGATACATACCATTCACAAGGGCATTTCTTTGTCTGTCTACTTGTTCTGATTTTACTCTAGTACCTTCTTCAATTAATACATTTTCTCGGACTTTATTTGAGTTCTCCTTACTTTTCTCTTCCTGTCTGAGCGCTTTTTCTGTACGTCTATATGATTCTTTACGCCATAATTCAATGGCATCTTTCTGTGACTGTCTAGCTTTCTTTTTCCATAATTCTTCCTCTACTTTCATGATGCAATCTGCATCCCAGGTCCCAGCTGCGGGCCACCTCTGACTTTCGGGTAATTCCTTGGTGTAGTCTACCCATAAATCAAGAAATAATATGGCGTCTAGGCCATGTTTATGATACATGAAGTACCCTGGAGTGTCCCTAGGAGGAATGGGAACAGCTTCTTCGAGTACCCCTTTTCTAGTTTTGATCTGTCTTAATTTCGAAAAAAGCGGCATATTGAGAACTGATCTGATACCTAATTTTGAACACGTTTAATACAGCAAAACACAATAAGGAACAGTCATTCATACCACAATATGCAGAACGTATTTAAAACATTTAACATTTAACATTTAATGAACAACAATGATGGCCATTTAGGGAACTAGTCACTAAGCATAATACTCGGCACTAACTAGGTAATTCTGAATTATATACTAGACATACTTGATATACTGCTAAACAGTACAGATACACTGCTGAAACAGTGCAGACCGGATTTGTGTACCCAAACCCGTCTTGACCGGCACAACCTATGTGCACGTCAGAACGCCTCCCCGGCAATGGTACTCACCGGGTAGCTCGGAACGGAAGGCCTCGGAACTGAACTGAACTGGACTTGAACCGGACTGGACTCGACTCGAAACTTCGGAACTTCGGACACTGGTGGGCCTCTGTATACCTCGGATCTTGCTCTCTCAGCTAGGCTCTGGTCGGGATACTTCGCACTTCTCACCGCCTCGTCTGGGTGTTGATCGCAGCCTCAGTTACCCCCGCTTGGCAGGAGGGAGATACAGGAAATCCTGTGGGTACGCGTTGTTGTCCGTCCAGCTGTGGCAGGAGACCGGGCCTGCAACGCACCTCCGGCGCGTGAGATGAGAAAGTGTCCCTGTTCGGGCGCCATATATGTGGTAAATAATTTAATTACCGGTACTTAATTTGATGCGGAAAATCTATAATAATAGCTCAGTAAAATAAGAGGCAGAATCCGTGGTATTAGAGGTTCGGAACGGGCTTTATTCCAAAATCAATTCGAATTTGATGGACTCCATATTCCATCACCACGAAGGTTCAGGAAGTGAAGGAACATACTTTATTGACAAGTAATCATTTTTATTCAATATGCATTACAGTGAAACAGATGCAGGAGGCGTGACAAAAGATAAAACATACATGCGTAATTAAAGTGGGTGTAACTAGGCGTAACTTAAAGAACGTCATCAGGTATGATGTCACAATAGGGTGGTTCCATGAAAGAATTTCGCAATGTCAGCAGAAATACTTGGCAGAGATGCGCGCGCAGCAGCATGACGTGTGATTGACGTGCAACTAGGGGGTGAAGGGGACTTGACATTTAGCTCTACATGTGGAGACAGAAGTCTGGGGTTATGTCAACCTAATCCCAAATCATATCTAACATCCTATGTTTAAAGAACTATGTTATCCAAAAAGGGAGGTCTCTTAGAATAGAATCTTATTCTATACTGACTATACTGACTGTTAGTGCGTGTACAAGCGTCTAAGTGTCTACACTAGATGCGAGGGCAGAAATCTTCCATAGTAACAGGGCTATGAATTACTTGCATAAAGACAGAGAAGCCGGGCCCTTTGCTTGGTAGCTGGAAGAATGTTTACTTAAACTACTAGACAGGAATGCATTGGATGGGGAGCGGAGCAGATAATCTCGAAGGTGAAATACAGTTTTTGGCAGGCAGACAGGTTGAGTCAGGCACCGTTAGCCGCGCAGGGAGTAGGACAAAGTTCATGGATACAGATGTGAGCTCAGACTGGAGCTTTCAGAGGCAGAAGGCAGGAAAAGGCTTAATGGCAGAATCAGGGCCTACTCGCCTGGACTGTAAAATGGGATAAATGAACCATATAAAGCCGGTGGCCTTTCATACTTAGGAATAGAATATCCGGCCCATTCATGGCGGATCTGAAAGAGGACATGTTGACGGTGGACGCACATGTGTTTGCGTCTTCATAACTGGAACTGGAGGGAACATACATGTACTTGTGATTTATACATGAAACCGTTGGGGTCCAAGATAGGGGACATAACTGATCATAAAAATCCATATTTCCACAATGTGGTAATGAACTTAAGAAGTTACATTATCAAGAGTATTCAGTCTCTGCCTAATAAGTAAAGACAGGGTCTTGTATTCCCCTTGTGTTTGCCTTGTTACTCTTTATAGCTTCCTAGGGTCAACAGAAAGAGTATAGCTGTCCCTCAAACAAAGCTAAGAAACTGTTTTGCAACTAATATGTAGGTAGAGGAAATAATGCTGCTATCTTACTGTAATCCTTTTCCTGAAATTGATAGGTGGAATGCTAGCTGTTATATTCAAGGAGAAAAATGTGTAATTCCAGATAGAAGCCTAAGGTCTATTTCCAAATCTCACTGACACAAGAAGGTGAGGAAATATTAAGTTACATCGAGGTAACAACGTTTTCCTTGCTACATCCTCCTCCCCTTGTGAGGGGAATATCTTCCCCACCAATCCACCAGAGCATGCCTGAGGCAGTGGTCTGCTCTAGGTATCATCACATTAGGGAATTAGGGGGCAGATTTACAATAACTGGTGCATCCCTGCATATCAGCAGGGATGCGCCAGTTATTTTGCGTCACGGCCCACACCTCTTGCGCCACCATGGATGCGCCGCATTTACAATGCGGTGCACCATGGGGCAAGAATAGACAGATGTGTGACGCATCTGCTGCTGTAAAGGTGACGCATTGCTGGAGTCGCAGCTCCAGCAAGGCTCGGGGTGCCCCTATGCCTAACATGCTGCGTCAATCCTTACGCCTGCTTCAAGCAGGCGCAGGGTGTTGACGCAGCATGGCCGTAAAAGTGACTGAGTGAAATCTTGTAGATTTCACTCAGACACTTTTAGGAGGCGTTCCTGCGCCGGAACGCCCCTCCCGCGCCAGAACACCCACATGTGGCGCAGGGCTTTACAATGTGACGCATCTCCCTAGATGCGTCATGTTGTAAATACCCCGCAGCATGGCACTGGCTTTGCGCTGCCGCTGCGTCACAAAAGTGATGCAACGGCGGCGCAAATGTGGCGTACAGGGCTTGTAAATCTGCCCCACGGTGCCTGTTTCTACTCAAAAACTTTAGCATATTTGGATATCTCATAGTTGGCAACATTTGAAAAAGAATTCCAGGAACACTTTGCAGCACAGGGCTGCTGCAGATATTAGGTTCTTGTTCGCTTACCTGTGTGTAATAAAAAGGAAACGTTTATGCAACAATATTATCAGGGACAGTCTGCAACTGGACAGGATTGTCCCTGCAAAATAGGGACAGTTAGCAACTAAGATATCTGGCAGTGTACTCATAGCCTCCTCGTTTTTTGCTGATTTCACCTCAGCTTGGCTCTGCTCCAAGAGCTGTCTCCAATCCTCCAGCATCCCTTGCTAAATGTGGTTCTTTCTCGGCTCTCTTCACACAAACTGTTCATCTCCTCTTCAAGCTCCCCATTCTTGGTCCCCGACTCTACTAGTCTCACCACCAATCCCTTGCAGTAACAGGCAATGCATTTGAATTCATTTCCATCTGATGCAAGCTGTCAATGACGGTGCCGTCGTACTATTGATTGTTTTTCTTAGAGGGGAAACAGGGGGTCAGATACTCATGATTTGGGGACCATTCACGGGTAGATAGATATACTTGTCCCAATCTCTCCACACCAGTTCACATGTTACAAGAATGTAGTTCAAAGCACCATGCATTTTGCAAAAAGCGTGATGGGGCAAAGGTCCCAGCTAACTGCAAGAACTGCCTTGCTAGTACACTCCAGCCAGAAATATATGCTAACTGTAAGCACACCTTTTCAGACACCGGGCCTTTAAGAAACCTAAATATGGTGACTGAATTTGGCAACATCTTTGAATGGAATTTCGCTGCTCTTAAGTTCAGGAAAAGTTTTTAATCCTATTAAAATCTTTGCTTTCATGACACTTCGGAAGTCTAAAGAAATGTGCTTCATTTTTGTTTTCCCAACTGCTGAATGTGTAGAGTTCACATTTTACAGGCATGTACATTTTGTTGTGTGTTACAAGAAAAGGCATGCCACAGCCATTCATTTCACTCTCCCTGTACCCCAGCAAGATCGTCACATAATTCACTTTATTTTTTTTTCTCTGACTGCAAAGTGACAGGAGTTTCTAAACACCAGTCCTCATGTTAAAACTAATCAGCAATCTGTTAGAAGACACAGACCGCTGCATTTCAAACTCAGCAAATGTGACAATATAAATACAGAATTTAAAGGTTCCTTTGTTTATTGCTTGGATTTTAGTGACCCCCAATCAACTGGAGACCAAGCAGTGGGAGGCAAGCCACAGTTTGGGAAGCACTGATCTAGGTTCATATTACACATTTGACTGGACTCTTCCTCTCATGCTGTAAGGACTGTTTTGTAGGATCTACATTGTTCCATTGAAATGCACATTGCAGTACTTTGGTTAAAATGCTACAACTGTCTCAGTAAAGCACACATTTTGCATCATAATGTTCATTCAATATCACCAGGATCAGCCACACCCTTCTAAATGTACTTTCTACCACTTATTCACCTCCAGTAACCCCAGCCCTGCTCTGCTACTTTCTTTGTCTTCACTACCACCTCACCTGTGTGCCTATACTGAAATATGCTAATCCATCATGTTCTCAATCTGACTGCTTCAATCCACACGCTTTTAAACCTTTGCCTCTTTCTTATAAGGTGCTTCTCTGCCTAATTTTTCTGTTCATTCACTTCCACTTACCTAGAACGCATCCACACTGTTTTAAATCTGATGTTGTACTGCCTTTACTAAGGAAAACATGTCTGACCCTTCCTCTCCATTTATTGTGAAGTATTCCAGCTCCCTTCCTATTATTCAAACTAAATACTTATCTTTTATTTAACAATCTCCTCAAACCCTTCCAGATAGCCTTCCACGTTTCACTCAAGTGAACTTGAACTTTACAGTGTTGCCAGTTTGCTCTGCTCAACAAAATAACGTGTCATGGAGCATGGCTGGATGTGCTGCTTACAATACTGTATGATTCATTCACGTGGAAATTATGAGTCAAGCCCGCTAACGCTGAGTGTCATGCAATCAAGGGAAGGTTAGAGATCATTGCAGAGTGGCGGACACACTTCATTGGCCGCGCATTAGGAGCACTGATTCCCACCACTTCAAACCCTTCTTTGTTCCAGACAGAACGGCAGACATCTTCGGTTTAATGGTATAATTATCCCCACGATTGATGGATCCTTGCTAGGTAATTGCGCACAATGGTGCTAAAGCCAGGACTTTACGCTTTGATGCCTCATTCTTATTATTCTATCCACAGCCTTTGTCAAAAATCACCCTACCTTACATCCTTTTTGTACCCCATTAACATTAGCAATTATGTTTTACAATGGCATCAAACCGCTCATTTGTAGCGACTTAGGACTCCAAGAGAGCCCCATCAGCCTACTGAAAAGTTAGTTTCCTCATGATCAGATCTATGGACATCTCTTATTGTCTATTTCATAACATAATTGTCTTTTTGGTTCCTCCTAACATCTTTAAGATAATGAAACACATATCTTCTCCTTTCCTACCTACTCCCTTTACTCCTATTTGTCTCACTACCTTTGATGTGTATATGCTTGTTTATAATTGACACCACCACTGTGATAGGGAATCAAACACTAAACATAAGAAAAAAGTGCCCAGATCTCTCAATTCTCCCCGCTAATATACTGATCAATTTACTAATGCACGGTAAATTGAGTTATTTAAACAGCCTGCTTATGGGCTTACTTCCATATTCTTTGGGCCCATTGGAAAAGGTTCTCAAATTTGCTAACCAAATCTTATTTAACTTGCTCAATCACTTACTCACCACTCTTGTTCCTTATAAAAGTAGACATCTCTCAGCTAAAACAGGGGCCTCTACAAGGCATCAGTATGTTTCAATACTATCTTGCCAACATACTCATCTACTGCACACCCACTAGGAATTTAGGATCCACAAACAAGAACTTGCTGGTCACAATTGTCTCCAGGCGATGCATCCAGACTCTGGTCTCTCTATCTTCTTTGTCCCCGTCACTGAATCTTATTGTCTCCCAAGATCCAAGATTGTCTCTCAGTCAGTGCCCTGCAATGCCATCTCATGTAAATGAAGAGAAACCTCCCCACTATTGTTGCATATTGTATCTAAGTGAATATAGGTCTATCATGAAACGCTGAAATGTCTTGTTCAAACATTTTTATTTAGCTGCCTATCACAAAGTCAAAAAACAGCATTTTTCCAAAATACCTCAAAATACAATTGTTGGTTCATGACACCCACTCTATCTTTATGTGTGCTGCATCATTATACATTTGTTTCACAATTCTGACAGAAATTTAATGTTTCTCAAAAAAAATCAATTTAATGAATTGCCAGCTGCCCAAAATGTCCTGCCAATCATCTTCTATCCTTCTTAGGGGCATATTATCAAGACAGGCGATAAAAGTATTGCCACTTTAGCGGCAGAAAACTGCTGCTAAAACGGCGATACTGGGCTTGATTATATGCTCTATGGAATTCCAATTGAAGCTCAGGTTAGATGTGAAGGACATCTAACATGGGCTTCAATTGCCACTCATTACAGGTGCCTCAAGCTGGTTCAAGTTTGCATGGCAACACCCTATGAAAAGTGACTACGTGAAATGCCGGCGATTACAATGCATCACTTGTAGGAGGCATAACCAAATAAACACACACCCTGCCTACATCACAGCTGATGCATGTTTAATGTTGCGCAGGACCGCACACCGTGAGGCATCCCCATAGATGCATAACATTGGTAATAAGTCTAAATGTGTCACCTGTATTACCCCACCGCTGTGTCACAGAAGTGACGCAACTGCGGTGTAAATGTATTACAAGGGGCGTGGAAACATGCCACTAAATCTCTAAGAAGTAAATCACCCCGTGCAAGCTGAAAGCACAAAGCAGAAGGTGAGAGAACCATCTGGTCCAAAAGTCAGACACCTATTCTGTTGTACATTTCCCACCCTGCCACGCCACTACGACCCCAATGCACCACTGCTCCTACCTGCCCAGTCAGCAGCAGTACTGCATAACACTGTTAGCTTGCAGAAGAAATGGGGAAATCACAGAAATGTTCCACAAGCTCATATTCCAGATGTTTAGTTTTCTCTCTTCTCACCCATTGACACATTCAGCCAGAGCACAGACAACTGCCGTAGCAGAGGTCCCTGCATCTACTGGGAGGCATCGCCACCGTACACCCTCACCGACTGGTAAGTCAAAGTGGCCAGGAGATGGTCAAAATGCATGCATTGCCAGGAGTGACCGAGGGACATGTAGTGCCCACATATGAAAGTCAACCAGAGATGTACAAATAGCTGCATTACTATTGGAGTAGTCAATGGACCTCCACCTTTAGATAATTATAATTGTGAACAGCTGAAGACAATATATTACATGTCTTGGCTCATCAAACCTTCGTAATTGCGAAACATGACATGTTTTACAGCAACAGGCCCAGACCTGGGAATCCAATCCTGTTATCGAGTGCCACAACTACTCAAAAGGGTGCCCCCACTATGTTGTAATGGTGTCTGTAGACGTAATCAATCAAAGTAATTGACTGAAATATGGCAATGATGAACAAGTGAGATCCCAGGGTCATTAGTATTGACAATGCATACACTGTCCAACTTTGAATGTTTCCAATATAGATCAAATACCCAGTCCACACAGCTGGTCATGTACCACTTACATTGTCTGGCTTCTGTGTTGCCCATCAACAAAACACGATAGTGGACCGCACATCAGGATCCGTAGACATGTCATTGTGATATAGGTTGCATCCAGGTAGTGGGCCCATTCGAAGTAATGTGGGAGCAATCATGATATTACGTATAACACACTAATGCAACGCAGGTGCCCACAACTGCTTGTGCTCATCCTTTGTGCCAGAAATCTAGTGCATCACATGTGGCTGCCGGAATGTTAAGTAGCAAAACACACTTATCATTGTAGGTACAACGAGGTCCTCCCAGAATCAAAGACACACACTGACTTCTGCTACAAGGTTGGCTGTGACATCTGTTCAGGGCCCACACACTGTTCCCGTGCTGGGCCAAGGGAGGGGAACCCAAGAATATATCAGGCTGACTGCTCAAGAAATGTGCCTTTCACGTCCGCCGTATGTTGCATGTGTATTACAACACTGTTGTCCTGCATCACAATATGCTCACATATGGCATTTGAACCCATGCAAGATCAGACCCTGGTGGCTAATGAAAGGATGACACAAAATGTATGCCAAGTGAGTGCAGAATGGACATTCAATAGTACCATGAGTCATATGAAGTGACCAAAACACAACCGGCTTGCAATTCAATGATAGGAAACACCATGATGAAAATTGCATGGCTGAGGCCAACACTGATGCCAGTAGTGTACCTTTGAGATGAATGTAGGGGCTGCTAAGGTGAATCTTCATGTAGTTACACCTGCTAAATGACTAGGCTGAAGAGCAACACGCTAATCCAGTGCAGGCAGAAGGCATCAAAGCCTCTCAGCCTATCCGCAATGTTACATTCTGCTTGCCTCCTCTCCTACTGTATTCACATGTATAGGTTAGTGTTTGACAAAAGAGGTTTGGATGTCTGCTGTACAAGACACCAATCGTCGTCAGCTAAGTAGTACCATGATCTGGGAAATAGAGTACGCAAAGAGAGGACACTCAAAGGACGGACGTAAGACATCTGTGTTCTCTCATACAAATATGTGTGACTTCATGCGTGGGGAAGCACAAATGAGCAACATCATGTCCCTGACTATTGTAAATCTCACACATGAAACCCTTTCTGACTTGACAACAAACAACATGAGACTCTGGAAATATGTAAGTCTGAATGGCAAAGGTGATAGCAGTGTAATGGGGAGGAATCCGGGTCATTTATCCCTTCCTATCAGTAATCTTCGTCTGTTGATGTGTCATCTGATTGATGTCACTGCTGTGTGGAGGGAACGGCTGGCAACTGCTGCATGTGAGCAGGTGCCCAAATGTAAAGTTCAGGAGCTACACATGCTGCACATAGTCCTGGATTACCCACAAATGGTCATTGAGAATGACATGTTGGCTCAGAGCTACCATCTGTTGTTGCAAAATATAGACCTGTATGTCTTATCATAGCTGCTGACCGGATTACACCCCAGCAGCATGCACCATCCCGGGGACTGAATGACATCCAACCCTCGCGCAGCCGTCTTTCAGGTAATTCTAGCATGAGGTGTCTGTTGATGTGTCATCTGATTAATGTCACTGCTGTGTGGAGGGAACGGCTGGCAACTGCTGCATGTGAGCAGGTGCCCAAATGTAAAGTTCAGGAGCTAAACATGCTGCACATAGTTCTGGATTACCCACAAATGGTCATTGAGAATGACATGTTGGCTCAGAGCTACCATCTGTTGTTGCAAAATATAGACCTGTATGTCTTATCACAGCTGCTGACCGGATTACACCCCAGCAGCATGCACCATCCCGGGGACTGAATGACATCCAACCCTCGCGCAGCCGTCTTTCAGGTAATTCTAGCATGAGGTGTCTGTTGATGTGTCATCTGATTGATGTCACTGCTGTGTGGAGGGAACGGCTGGCAACTGCTGCATGTGAGCAGGTGCCCAACTGTAATGTTCAGGAGCTAAACATGCTGCACATAGTTCTGGATTACCCACAAATGGTCATTGAGAATGACATGTTGGCTCAGAGCTACCATCTGTTGTTGCAAAATATAGACCTGTATGTCTTATCACAGCTGCTGACCGGATTACACCCCAGCAGCATGCACCATCCCGGGGACTGAATGACATCCAACCCTCGCGCAGCCGTCCTTCAGGTAATTCTAGCATGAGGTGTCTGTTGATGTGTCATCTGATTGATGTCACTGCTGTGTGGAGGGAACGGCTGGCAACTGCTGCATGTGAGCAGGTGCCCAAATGTAAAGTTCAGGAGCTAAACATGCTGCACATAGTTCTGGATTACCCACAAATGGTCATTGAGAATGACATGTTGGCTCAGAGCTACCATCTGTTGTTGCAAAATATAGACCTGTATGTCTTATCACAGCTGCTGACCGGATTACACCCCAGCAGCATGCACCATCCCGGGGACTGAATGACATCCAACCCTCGCGCAGCCGTCTTTCAGGTAATTCTAGCATGAGGTGTCTGTTGATGTGTCATCTGATTGATGTCACTGCTGTGTGGAGGGAACGGCTGGCAACTGCTGCATGTGAGCAGGTGCCCAAATGTAAAGTTCAGGAGCTAAACATGCTGCACATAGTTCTGGATTACCCACAAATGGTCATAGAGAATGACATGTTGGCTCAGAGCTACCATCTGTTGTTGCAAAATATAGACCTGTATGTCTTATCACAGCTGCTGACCGGATTACACCCCAGCAGCATGCACCATCCCGGGGACTGAATGACATCCAACCCTCGCGCAGCCGTCCTTCAGGTAATTCTAGCATGAGGTGTGTCACTGTCTTCGACTCCAAAGCCATGTCAGAGATCCTGATTCCCCTCTGCATGTAATCAGCAGTTGTGTACAAAGTGAAATACAAATCAGGAGTGTCATGTGCCTGTCTGACAATTGGTGATGCAGATAATTGAGAATGTTGTCACTTCCCTCTACAGCTGATGGTTCAGGGACAGCTAGGCCCGTGAGGAGACAGGTCCAGCAGGTGACACTAGGGGGGAACACCAAGGGACAGAGAGTTGTGGCTGGAGCTGGTGAGTTTGCCTGTATCTGTGTAACACCTCAGTGCTGTGGTGTGAGCTGTCATTTGTGGTGGTACCCTACACAGGTCACATGATCCTCATCTGTTGATGCAAAGTACAGTTGATACAAACCCTTGTGTTGCACCACATGTCATACCAGGTCAATCCCTAATACGGTTGCAACCTCTGTTCCAGGGGATGCTGATGACGAGGATGACAGGCCTATGACCAGTGCGGGCCGACGGGGAATCAGAGGGGAGAATCCCCTGATCCTCCAAGCTGTGATGTCGGCTGCAAGCACTGCTCAGGAGGAGGACGAAGAATATCCTGAGGACCTCTAGTTGGTGGATGATGAGGACTACATGTCTTACGATGAAGATGCCAATGCGCGATATCGTGCCAGATTGGCTATCAACTCCTCTGCCAAGCAACGTCCCTCCGCCTCCTCCCAGGCATACCATGGCCTGTCCCCAGACTTGAGCAAACCAGCCACAGCACACACGCATCACAACACAGACATCACTCCCTCACAGTCCTCATGTCCAGGACCAACATGGTGGTTCCCCTACCCACTCTTCCCTAGACAGTGTATCCCTGCCATCCTCTCCACCATCTGGGGGTAGTACCAGCCCTGTTGTGCTGCTGGAATCCCCTGGGCACCATTCACCTGCCCACAGGCTCCCACCTCCCACCCCACCCCCTGCCGTAGGACCTGCACATCCCATCCATGGCAGACAGCTGCAGAGAGGGCCTGCACCTGGCTGTGATGACCAGTGGGAGCAGGACTTCTTCCAACAGCAGAGCGATGTGAGGCAGGACATTAGTGCCATAGAGGCTACCCTGTCCACCATGTCGGACTCCCTGCAGGACATGGTCCACTTCCCTCAGGCGGTGGAGAGGCTGAGCCAAGTGTTGGATAGGATGGATAGGACTTGGCAGGACATGTCCAGAAATATGCGAGACATGCTATCCATCCAGAGGGAAGAGAGTGCAAGACACCATGCCTTGGCCATGAAGATGATGGAGGGCATATTGAGAGTGAGCCAACCTTTCCCTTCACGGTCAACGCAGGGAGGGGAGCCATCATATCTGCCCACAGGACAGCACATCCCCACACCTGTACCAACTGCACACCAATACAGCAAAGGGAGACATCCACACCAGCGGGCTGAACTGGCACTCCCAACACCACCCCCTGTACAGTCACTCCTGCCACCTGTACAACCACCACTACCTGTACAGTCACTCCCGCCACCTGCACAACCACCACCACCTGTACAGTCACTCCTGCCACCTGCACAACCACCACCACCTGTACAGTCACTCCCACCACCTGCACAACCACCACCACCTGTACAGTCACTCCCGCCACCTTCACAACCACCACCACCTGTACAGTCACTCCCGCCACCTGCACAACCACCACCACCTGTACAGTCACTCCCGCCACCTGCACAACCACCACCACCTGTACAGTCACTCCCGCCACCTGCACAGCCACCACCACCTGTACAGTCACTCCCGCCACCTGCACAACCACCACCACCTGTGCAGTCACTCCCGCCACCTGCACAACCACCACCACCACCTGTACAGTCACTCCCGCCACCTGCACAACCACCACCACCACCTGTACAGCCATCAAGTGTGCA
This sequence comes from Triturus cristatus, assembly GCF_964204655.1. Classification (NCBI taxonomy): domain Eukaryota; kingdom Metazoa; phylum Chordata; class Amphibia; order Caudata; family Salamandridae; genus Triturus; species Triturus cristatus. The sequence goes on along the minus strand of NC_140589.1, from coordinate 567,636,786 downwards.
TACACCATCTGCCCCAGCACATGTGGATGACCCTGGACAGTCCCTTGGACAGTACCCACCTCCACGTAGGCGGCGAGCCAGACCTGAGCACTCAGAGCGGTCATCCCCCCCCAAATTGCGGCGTCGCACTCACCAGTGACAGGAACCCGGGACAATGTGATCACGTGTTTGTGTGTGCACCAAATAAACACCTACCAAAAATAATAATCTGTTGTGTATCATGTCCTGTGTAACGTTGCAAGTGGCCTGGAGATGTGAGAAGGTATGTGTGTGTGTGACACAGTTACAAGTGTAACCCATCGTTGCAACCAGCCATTATGTGCATAGCAGATGACTCACCAAATATGTGTCCATATTCAGAACCAGACATTCAGAATGAAGTAAGACAAGTGGAAGTTATTAGTATTCCGAATTGTATTTTAAGAAGGTACAAAAGAACAACCGTCCGTTTGGAAGGGAGAAAGGAAAACAAATGATGATCTTAATGCAGAGGAAGATGGGAACCTGGATTGGGGTGGGGCAAAAAAAATATGACACGTCAGGGAGCGTCAGGGAAAACAGTCTATTTACAAGGGGAAAATGAAATAATTGTTCACGTCAAAAGTCAAGTGTCCTTCCGGTCATCCTCTAGGACCACAATGTCCAGATCCTCAGAGTCCGATGCAGGCACACGTCTGGCGGGTGCAGGAACAGGCACCACTTGGGTTCGTGCCACACGAGGAGTACGGGGGGAAACAGTGTGGGGCAACGGACAGGGGGAGACATTGACAGTGGTATGGGAAGGGATTGGGGAGACAACAGACGAGATGGCTGCGGACAGTGAATTGATGCTGGTGGTGAGGGTGGCCATTGTTCGGAGCACCTTTTCAGGGACCACAGGTGAAGATTCCTGAGGAGAGTAGCTCTCCAACACCTCATGGTCCGAGGTGTCGTGTTCACCCCCCCCCCCCGATTCAATGTCTGCAGCCTCCACCCGGGATGTGGCACCAGCATCAGGGTGTCCCTTGTCAGTCCGGGTGGGCGCAATCCCCTTGCCTCTTGATGTTGAGGGTCCCTCCTCATCCTCCTCTTCCTCGCTGGTGGAAAGTGGGTGTAGCCGCCGCCGCACTGGTGGCCTCTTGCTCCGGACCAGGTCCTGCTGCCCTTCTGTTTCGCCAGCTGTGCCTGCTGAAATGTAAGCAAAATCCGAATGTTATGTTTGTGTCATGCAGGACGAGACACATTCAAAGGAGCCAAGGTCAGACTTATTTTCCTCTGATCACACTCAATAGTTGTCAGTGTCTATGAGCTGACATTACGTGTATGTTCACCATCAGTTCCTGGATTGAGTCTGACATGGCCATCTCACGTGGATGTGTGTGGCTTACACGACTGTATTGGCCAACCCTCAACCTGGCATTCTGGGGATCTGTGTGTCCTGCCACAGCTACATGTGCAGGTTCCAAAAGCAGTCCACCAATTGAGAACATGAAGTCCCGAATCTCAGATTATGGCCATTCATAGGGAGTCGCAGCTGTTGAAGGTCTGGACAAGTGTCATCTGCTTTGTAGCATTGTATGGGACACGACAAGTGGCGAATGTGGGTCACACATGCACTGAGGCTCTGGCCTATTTCTGTAGCTAAATTGTGAGTCTAGCCTTTGGCTGTCCCCACACATGTACTGACAATCCAGTGGCACATATTGGCTTTGGTGACTGATATGGTAATGCAGTACACCGCTGAACACTGGGGGAATTTTGTGACAGCTACCTGTGCATGTGAAATGTGAAACAGGCCACTGAGGCTGAGACGTCTGTCAGTGGACACCCCTTGTAAATTTAGAAGCGCTTAAGAGTGATGCAAGGATGTCAAAGTCTGTCTTGACTCCATGGCACATGATGTTTTGTCACAATTGGAACCCAAACTCTAAAAATGCAATGCAAGTCATAGCATCCAATACCCTTTGGCCTGCCATGCGCACACAGGACAGTGTCTGTACCATTGCTCATCCAATGCACACATGATTTCCTAGTGCCAATTGTAGTGGTGCGGGAAGAGCTGATTTCAGTACAAATGCACAAATATGGCTCATTTAGCCAGTTGTCATGGCGAGACTCCAACTCCCAAAAAGCACTCTGCCCTGTACAGTCCATATGCCACAGTGTGCCTTTTTAAGCTTGGTTACTGCTGCATGGACACGGAATCTGTGAATGGAGGCATCGGACACACAATGGTACAGCACTGTTTCACTCACATCATACACCCAGACACATTTAGCATATGATGCACTTACCATGTCCCTGCTGCTCATGCTCCTCCAGCTGAGCATGGGGGGTCGGCCAAGCTGATCGCAGGACCCTCCTGTACAGTGGGGATAGGCGAGGACGATGCACATGGTGCTGGGAAGACTGGCCCACCAGCTCCTCAGCCTTGTGCCGGGCCCACCGTTTTAGGTCCTCCCAGCGCTTGTGGCATGCCCTCGCACTCCTGGTGTGGACTCCCACTGCACTGCAGCGCTCGGCGATGTTGGCCCACAGCCTGGCCCGGGCTGCATTGCTCAGCTGGTGTTCAGGGTCCCCATATAGCTGAGAAAATGTGGCCAGCACCCCCTCAGCCAAGATGTCCAACTCACTTTCAGTGAAAGGGGGTGCCTTCTCTTCGTAACCCTCAGCCATTATGGGGATAATAAGAAGGATGAGAGCAGCAGGATGTCAGAGGATCTGTCTGTGATAGAGGATGACTCAGAATGAACACAAAATGGCTGCACACTATTTCCTGTGATGTATTTCCTGCCTCCAACTTCCTGTAAAACATTTCCTGAATGAAATTATGTGTTCCGGGTCATTTTCGGAGTTTACGGCCCGTAAGCGCAGTTTCTGGTTCCGGAGCGGGCGGTCCGCACACGGGCCGTACGCTCCGTAATCGGCGCTTCCGCACACGGGCCGTACGCTCCGTAATCGGAGCTTCCGCTTTTTGGCCGCAAATTCCGAAAATGACCCGGAACATATAATTCCATACAGGAAATGTTTGACAGGGAGTGGGAGGCAGCAAATACATCACAGGAAGTAGTTGCCTGCCATTTTGTAGTCATCCAGATCCATCCACAATCTGGAATCACATCTACTGCCATCCTGCTGTTCTGTTGTGGATAAAAAAGAAAAGACAGTGCATGTGAGAATTATTTAAATGTGACAAGAGGGTGAAGTGACCATTTCAAGACATTTCTGCAGTTTCTGTTTCAGTTTCTCATGCTTTGCATTATGGTACATGTAGTCCATATTAGGTGCTCATTTGCAGAGTTGTGTGATGTGTTCCGGAACATTGTGTTTGAGAAGTGTGGATATATCACAGACACAGGGGGGCAGAGTTACGGCTTCTGGCGCATCTCTGCTAATCAGCAGAGATGCGTCAGAAGAGTTGCGATGCATCTGCCCACCCGTGCGCCAACACAGATGCGCCGCATTGACATTTCGGTGCACCGTGCTGCTCGGATGTGCAGATGCGTGACGCATCCCCCGTTGGAAAGGCGGCGCATTGCTGGAGTTGCGTCGCATGCACAACGCAGCTCCAGCAAGGCTCGGGGGTGCCCTATCCCTATGATGCTGCGTCAATCCTTACGCCTGCTTCAAGCAGGCGCAGGGTTTTGACGCAGCATGGCCTTAAAAGTGACTGAGTGAAATATTGTAGATTTTTAGGAGGCGTTTCTGCGCCCGGAAGGCCCCCCCCTGCGCCAGAACGCCTACATGTGGCGCAGGCCTTTACAACGTGACGCATCTCCCAGATGCGTCATATAGTACATACCCCGCAGCATGGGGCTGGCTTTGCACCACCGCAGCGTCACAAAAGTGACGCAACGGCAGCGTGAAAGGGCCGCAAGTCCCACATTAATCTGCCCCATGGTGTCTGATTGACCCATTGCATCACTCACGTCGTGGGCGCATCATTTGTGGGGGAGTCACATCTGTTGATGGCACAGGGCCGACAATGCTATGGTTATGGCCTTTTCTGATTAAGAGACCCATCCTCATGAGGTCCGGCTGTGTCTCTCAGTACATGTATCATCTTGCATCTGCGGGTATAGATTCTTTCGGGACATCCACTACACTGATCGCTGACATGGGCACATGTGCTGATGCAGGCTCAACCTTTTGACTACTGTCAAGAGCTGTGATTAACATGCAGTTAGTGTGGCTTGCAAAGTTGCCTCAGGAAGGAATTTATTGACACAGTCGTGTATATCCAAGTTTCATCATTGGCAACAGACAGCAATCCACATTTGGTCCATTCCACTACAGGTTGCTCATGTGAAGAACGTGGCAACAAGCTGCTCACGGACTTGCATGCCCTGACCTCGGTTATGTGCCATGGCCCGGTTTCCCAGATTCATAGGTAGCCGAGGTTCCAGCGGTATCTGTAAGCCATGCGTTAAGGCAATGTTGTGCAAGACACAACAGGCTAAAATGATCTTGCACACTACTTCTGGGGAGTACTGCAGCACCCCCCCTGTACGGTCGAGACATCTGAATCGCGACTTCAACAGACCAAAAGTGCGCTCTATGATGGCTCGAGTCCGTATGTGTGCCCTATTGTACCTACGCTGTGGTACAGTGTCTGCACGCCTGTAAGGGGTGAGGAGATGTGGGGTGAGTGCATACCCAGCGTCACCTGAGTAGAGGGGAAAGGGCAGTTGGTTAGATTTCCCTCTTTGACTTGCACAGGACATGATCTATACTGTATTACATGCATTGTCAGGTGGGCCCTGTATCTAGCTTTATGATTCTTAAAGTACAATGGTTAATTTTGGGGGGCATTCAGACATTTCAAAAACACATATTCCTCCTTTCTAACGCTTGGTACTTACCCAGTAGCCACATGTTGCCAAATTCTTCCGCAGCTATCCGCCGGGCAAGAGGTGACATGCGGAATATGAAGCTGTCATGGGTACTGCCGGGGAACACGGCATGCACATCAATGAACCTCCCTCTGGCATCACAGACAGCTTGCACGTTGATGGAATGCCATTGGTGTCTATTGCAGAAGATGTGTGCAATGTGGCAGGGTGGCTGAAGGGCCACATGGGTACAGTCAATTGCACCCAGCACACGTGGAAATTGTGCAATGCGAAAGAAATCTCGTGCTGCCCTTTGTCTCAGGGCCAGTGTCGGTGGCATATGTATGTGGTGGTGGGATCTTGCAGTGATGCATCGCAGTACCTGATGCAGGCACCGCGACTGGCTCGCCTGGGATATGCCCACATGGTCACTGGAGACCCTTTGTAATGAGCCAGTGGCGAAGAAATGGAGCGCTGATAGGATCTTGAGGTATGCTGGTATTGCATGTGAGCAGCAGGTCACGGAGTCAAGTTCCTGCTCCCACTCACATACCATATCCAAGATGATTTCTGGAGGGAAACGGTACCTGGCCCTTATATCTTGACTGGACATTCCAAATAAGTTGATCCTCTGTCTGAAGATCCTCTGGCTCTCCTCCTCCTCCTCCTCAAGTGGTTTTGCTGCATGGCAAGGGGCAGTGCAACAAACACATTCAGTGACATGTTGAAAGGGTTTGTGTGTGTCTGCTCTGCAGTTATACGTGCTGCCGAGCTAGGATTGGCTGGAGTGTGTCAGCTGATGCATGGTGGGGGATGGTAGGGACTTGGACAGGTTCACCCTTGGCTCACATGATCAATGGCCACCAAACCGGATTTTCCGGCCCGTAATCGGAACTTCCGGCCCGGATGCGGGATTTCCGGCCCGAGGCCGGAGTTTCCGGCCCGAGAGCGGATATTCCGCCCTCGGAGCGGACTTTCCGGCCCGCGTGCGGACTTCCCGCTCCGGGCCCGGAAATTCCGCTCCGGGGGCGGAAATTCCGGCCTGAGTGCGGACGTAAGTTTAGTGGTCGTAAATGGATTCTGTGAATAGCAAAAGTCCTAAGTTCATTTTGTGAATCACAAAAGTAGTACGTTCATTCTGTGAATACCAGAAGTACTAGGTGCATTCTGTGAATACCAGATTGGTACTAAGTTTAGGATTTAGTCTTAAGTTTGTTCTGTGAATCGGGCCCTGTGGATTTAAGGCCATAAGTTCATTGTTAAAACTGAGATTCCAGGTTCGCGGTGGTATGCACCAGGCCAGGCAGGATCCAGCACTCTAGTCGGGGTAAGCTAGATACACACTAAAAGATAGCCTGTGCTCACCTTCTGGTAGTTTGGCACAGAGCAGTAAGGCTTATCTATAGAGGCAATGTGTCAAGTATTTGTGAAACACACTCACACAGTAACCCAATGACTACACTGACCACACCACAGAAAGACTCCACATAGGTTCAGAAATATAGATAATTATATTCTGAACACAAGACCAAAATGACAAAAATCCAATGTATATAAGTTGATATATTGCATTTTAAAGGAATACATGCACTCTATCTCCCTGGAAACATGAACATTCTACAAAGCAAAGACCCAACACACCTTCCCCTTTACAACACAACAAATAAAATACATGTTAAATAGAAACCTTCTCCAAAAATAAGGCTATCATAATATAGAAAATAAGTTAGATCACAATCTGACCAAAAGAATCATAACACAAGCCAAAACAAGAAATAATAACAAACAACAATAGATTACTTAACTTTTTCCCTTGTACTGGAAAACATATGATATAAACATGTTAAATAACTAAGTCACATTCCTGGAATTTATTTGGAACCCTTCTCCTGCTCTATGAAACACTCAAACAACTTGCAAATCACATGCTCTCAACTCTTTCACCTTCCCCATTGACATCCTGTGCAGCACAACACTCTGCACTTCTACTTTCGATATTCAAATCTCTACATTCTAAATCATGTGCCACAGAAGCTTTGTTCTTATTCCACCACTTTTCATCATCCAATTTCACCACTCTCTTCCTCATCTCCATCACTCTTTTTGGCACAAAAAGCCCAGACCCACATTTATGCAAAATCCATGAAATCTTTACTTCAACACCCTTTTCACTCTTGCCAACATACCTACTTTGTGCCAGCAATCCTTTTTTTCAACTTCTTGCACTTTAGACATGGAAATAGAAAATTCCCCAACTCACCCCCTTAACATTTTAGACAAAAGAATTCTACCTCTCAACAGCACAAAGGTGATACTACAGTGTCAGCATTGGGAGTTGACCTCACAGCCCACAGACGTTTCCTCAGCTCCAAAATACAATTCAACCCATTGGCTGTAGCTAGTGATACAATAACTGTGTTAAACCTCTCAACAATACCATTACTCGTGGGATGATACCTTGAGGTCTTGGTATGTTGAACCTATTTTCAATCCCCAAATAATTCAAAAAGTCTACAAACTAGGAAGATGTAAATTGACCTCCATAGTCCATTAAACTTTCAACAGGTATCCCTTCCCTTGCATAAATAGACTCCAAAAATCAAATTACCTTGCAGCTATTCATTGTTTTCACAATTATAACTTTTGGCCACAGGCTGTGCAAATCCATGACCAGTATGCCATACACAAGCACATCCCTAGAAACAACCATAAGACCTTTTATATATATAGTTACCTTGCTCCAGGCTTTGTTGGAGATTCTTATAGCTTCAACAGGACTGGGACCAGCGACTTGGGATTTGTCACTAAAGGCACAATACATGCAATCTTGCACAAAATGTTCAACACTTTTATCAAACCCTGGCAACCAAAAATGTTCACAACCGCTCACATACCAATGTGTCCCTCATGGGGCAAAGACAAAACTTTACTTCTCATTCATCAAGGTACTACCAACACGTTTGACCAGAAAAAAGGTCCATTAACTATAGACAACTCCTCAAACACATACTGATTTCCAATAGGATGACCCTTGAAAAATGTAATCTTTTACTTCCATCATGTCTTTATCCTGATTGCACACGGTCACCCATTCATCCTGAGACATTGTACCATCTGAGTGACTTTCCACCGTGCACACGGATTCCCTATGCGTCCAACAGAACACATCCTCACCATGGTCATATCCAGAAAGATGCAAAAGACAATCAGTCGAGAAATTCTTGACTGCTGGTTCCTACCCCACCGGATAATCATACTTCTGTAGTCTATATTGTTATTTTGTAATTGTTGGAGTTGCCCTTCCACCACCACATGTGGTAAATAAAAGTATGAGAGGTTTTTGAATCCTGTGCCCCACACGTATGGCTCAAAGTGGTTGACCTACCCACCAACATGCCAAAGTTTTTTTCTCCACTACAAGATACAATGATTCTGCTCCTCTGAAACTCCAGATGCAAATGCAACCACTTCTTCTCTCCCTCCTCTACATTGTAGCAACACTACCCCTAAACCTTTTTGACTAGCATCTGTCATAATCACAGTCTCATTACAAGTATCAAAAGAGTTCAGGGAAACAGCATGAGATATTTCATTCTTTACCAGGTTTATAATTTTTTCACTCTTTTACAAAATATTCCACATTGTAAACATGTTTTTAGAAGCTTTGGGAATAAATATAGTGTAAAATTCCACTAACCCCATAAAGGATTGCAACTGGTCTTTTTCCCAAGAGGAGTATAAACATCAATTGCTTTAGCCAAACTTGCTTTTGGTACAACACCATTACCATATATCTTGTAACCCAGATAAGCAATACTCTGAATTTTAAATTTACATTTCTTTGCAATGAGAGTAACACTCCTTCCTTTTAAAATAGATAACAGTTGATGTAATTGCTCATCATGCTGCTTCTAATCATAACCATATAAAAACACATCATCCTGGATAGCTATAATACCTTCCATTTCGTTAAACAAACTCTTTGAAACTCTCTAAAAAACTGACAAAGCAGAAGCCAAACAAAATGGCATGCATTTAAACTGATACAAGGTGTTATGACAGATGTGAGAGGCCTAGAATCATGATTCATGTTGATCTGATGGGAAGTTAAAGGCATATCCAATAAACTAAAAATGTTCCCCCCTCTGAGTTTGAACAACATTTCTGTGATATTGGGGAGGGTATGCCTATCAGCGCCGGGTAACCTGCTGGGTAGCCATGCTCTTTCTAAATGGAAATAATCATATCCAAACATATCTGAGTATTGAAATCACGCAAATCCATGGACATGCGCAATGATGCATTAGCTTTGCGGGTCAACATTTTCAGAGGTATTGAATCTGAACTTTCTATAGGTTCAATGAGATCCTGCTCACACAGTTTATCCAGTTCATTTTTTTAAACTCAGGCCTCAAAGGCACACTACAAAATGTGTGCACTGCAGGACACGCACTGTCAACAACCCCTATTTTGAGTGCAAAAACTTTAAATATACTAAGATTCCCCTGAAAACACTTAAGGATAAGCACTCTCTAAAACATTTTTCTTGGTTTAAAGTTCATGCTATATTCTTTTTTTAATATGACCGAGATTATTGGGATCCCATAATATCCCCAAATTCTTATGACCATACCACCCCAATAGGGAGGCATCATCCTTTGCTGCATCTACTACACCTTCCATCACACTGTCTTTGAACTGCCACAAATGTACCCATTACTCCCATACCCAACAGGATGTTTCAATGAATCTTTAAGCATAAACTTGCTAACTGACTCCCCCCAAACCTTTTTGATTATAAAGGTAAAATGGGGATCCAGAATCTGCCATGACTTTTACCTCCACATCATTAATTTCCAATAAGCAAAAATGCCTTTTCACCATATTCAATGATAAATCCAACACTGATTCAGCATCAAAATTGCTTGACATTGTGCCATCAGGAAGACACATCTTTTCAACAGTCAGGGCCCGATTCACAAAAGTAGTTTGAGACTTAATCCTAATTTTACGACTTTCTGTATTCACAAAGGCCATTTAAGAGTAATAAAGTTAGGATTTTGTCTCAGTTAAATTTAAGTTTTACTCAAGTTAAACTTAAGACCAAAACTTAAGTTTAACTGAGACAAAAAGATGGCACGATCGATCCCTTTCTATAATAGGTCTGTTAGCGAGTGATGCTACAGCTTTTCATCCTTCTCTGTTTCTGGTCTGAAGGGAGCGATGCTTTCCATTATAATGCTGCACTGTACCTGTTTAAATGAGGAGAACACCTTGCATTAATGATGGTTGTGCTGTAACTGTTCTGAATGGGATGGAAACTTACATTGCTGATTCACATGCTGTATAGGCCTGGGCTAAAATTCCGTTCCGCTCGCGTAAATTGCGATAATTTGACATTTTCGCGTTCCGCGGAGAGCGCGAAAATTTCAAAATTTCCGCAATCTGCATTTTACCGGAAATTTTTTGCTTGCTCGCGCTGTAAAATAATACATTCTCGCGTGCGCACGATCGACTTACCTGAATCCCCGCGTTCGCCAAGTTTTCCCAATCCGGTCGCGTTCTCCACGAGATGTTGGATTGTTGGTAGCCATTTGCGCAGTCTCGCGACAGTTCGCGCCCGCAGTAACGTCATTCGTCGCGCGATCACGTCTTTCTTCTCGCGATCATGCACCGCGAGACTAGTGAAAACAAGATGGCCGCGCCTGCGAGCAACCGCATGGGTACCGTTGGAGTGCCGCAACCACGCAGAAAATACCGCGAACGGGCGGGAAAAAAACTTCCGCATCTTCGCGATATTTCCGCGTGTTTGCGGAGATTTTTAACATTTTCGCGATAATTTGCGAAAGTGAATTTCGCAAATTCCGCCCACTCCAAATGCTGTACCTACCGAGGGAAGGTTGTGATCTTGATGTGATGCCCTTGTAGTATCTATTTGTAGAATATTTCACTGGTAATGCGTACGCAGTACATGTTTTCTGTGGCTTACTAAAGCCTCAGGAAATCTTTTTTCTCTATACCAAAGCTAAAATGATTGGCACTACCAGTGCTTCTTTAGATTGTTTTATGTTGTCAGGTTCTCCGTGCTCAGATTAAGGCAGATAGTTGGTCCATCATGACACGAGGAAATATTATACCACACCATACTCTACAATGAATACATGCATTGCGACATTTCCAATCACAGTTTGACATTTGTTAGTTACTACTGAATATTTCAATCTGAATTTGTATCTTGCAAAGCCTGGTGCATTGTGTGAATCAAAAAGAGGGGCACACGATATCCTGCTATGCCATTTTAACTTTAGAAAAAATGCATGTTTAGTGTATAAATAATTGGTAACAAGGGTGAGAAAAAGCATAAAATTATTTTAAAGTGCGACCTATTTAATTTATACGATACAACATTTTAGTGTTGCCACAGAATGTATTATTTCACTATCAGATCAACGTCTAAAAATAGAAGACCTGCCTAAACAGGCAATTATTGATGACTTAGGGGCATATTATCAAGCACAGCATTAAAATTATCGCCGCTTTAGCGGCAGAAAACTGACGCTAAAGCGGCAATAATGGGCTTGATAATATGCCGCAGAGAATTCCAATAGAAGCCCATGTTGACACCAGAACATGGGCTTCTATAGGAACTCTCAAGGGCATATTATCAAGCCCATTATCGCCGCTTTAGCGGCAGTTTCCTGCCGCTAAAGCGGGGATAATTGTAATGCCGTTTCTTGATAATATGCCCCTTAGATCCCAGCCCAAGAAGGCGATACTAGTCTGGCTCTGATCGCAACACAGAAAGGCAAAATGCTGGCCCTCTTTTGATTTCAAGAATTCATGCTTTATCAAGCGTTACTGGCTTTGATCATTTGCAAGTTTCATGAGGATGATTGAAAGAATCATCGCTCCCTCGAAAAGGCTCATCTGACAGTTTTGCATGCTGGTTTCAGCAAACTCCCCAAACTGCAGGTTGCACAATAATTGCCACAGCAATGTGCTACCGGAAAATGGTACCCACGAAGAGACATCCAGTCGCGCTCCATCATCGGTTAAACAGGTTCAAACACAGCCTCACTCGCATACCAAAGATTATAGATCTAGTATAAACGTCAGATCCGAAGTCAGTTTCCTAATATCTCCTTTGTATTAGACTAGGCCAAAAGCAGAACACCAAATCATAGACGTTCATCAAAATGTCTCATCTGTAGACTCAACATACACCAGCAGTGAATCAACTTGAATAACTCCCATTGAAGGTGATTGGAAGTTCATCACTACAAAACCTGAACAATAGTCTTGTGACTCTGCATCTGAGAACACCATAAAACACAGTGCATAGAGAAGCAATAGAAACAAGGACATAGAGCAGATAAGTTCCTACGAATGAGGTGACAAATGTTTATAAGATAATTCGAGCACTGGGTAACCCTGGGCGTAGTTTGAGTAGTAGTGCTACGCATAGCTACGCGATGTGCACTTCGCACTACACAAGCTGCGCATAGCTACGCGAACTGCGTAGTGCACTATGCAAAATGCTGTTCGCACTGATTGCACAGTGCCGGATACTTGTCCGCACTGTGCAATCATTGCAAACGGCATCTTGCACAGTGCAAGTGGTCGTTTTATGCCGCTTGAGTAGATTTGTACTCGAGCGGCAGCTTTCTCAACGCGGACTGGTAGTTTCTCATCGCGAGCGGTTGCGAGCATACGCGACCGCTCGCAATGAGAAACCTGACCTCCCCATGTTGAGAATCTCGCCGGGAGGTTTATTTTCCACGCTCGCGATCGGCAACTTGATGTTGCTGATCGCGAATGAGGAAACAGTCTCGCCGGGATGTTATTTTGCACGCTCGCGGTCGCCAACTTGACGTTGAGGGCCGCGAGCAAGCAAAAAATGCCTGCTACACTATGCTACGCATTTTTGAACTGTGCTACGTGCAATTCGCATAGCGAGTAGTTGCGCAAACTACGCCAGCGTAGCGTAGTCCTACGCCCAGGGTTAGCACTGGAAACTGCAGGATGAGTGTCAAAGTGGTAAAAAAGACCTTCTGATAAAGGCTGGAAGAAAAGATACTCCTAGGCCAAAGTTTATGCAAAGCAGTACAGAGTCACTTAAAGGTAGTTACTACGCAGCACAAAGTGTCGTTTGAGCTGCGAAGGGGCATTTTTCTCAGTCCAAAACAATCTTTACCCTGCTTTGGGTCACCAGGGCTTAAATGCGGCATTACTGGGGCAGGTCAGCACAAATACCAATAGGTTTTGACGCAGAGCCCAATCCACAGCGGTAGCCAGACTTGGCTTCGAATGATTGTTATTTTACACTAACAAGTCGAAATATTGTTGTTTTTTTAAAACACGCGTTGTATGTGTTCAGCAGCTCATAGAACATATTCAATGTGTGGCATTGTTCTAAGTTTAAACCAAAGGAAATGATGGACGGAGTGTTGAACATTGCAAGCACTCACCCCCAGTCAACTGATCTGGGTTTAATCCATCACCGTTCTTTAGCCCACTCTGCCACCCCAGTTCAGACATGGCCATATGCAAATCAGTCTGATCCTGTGCCTCATGGGAACAGTCCAGCCCGAACTGCCAAGCCATGTCTTCCCTGGACCGGAAACAAGCTTCCTAGGACCGGTTTCTGGCATTTCAGCCGTCTTCAGCCAGGCTTGCTTGAATCAAGTGGCAAAGTGAGCAAGGGACTCACATCTGAGCATACCCTGCCAACTTATGGCGAACAAAGCAAAAACCAAAGGAAATGATGGACGGAGTGTTGAACATTGCAAGCACTCACCCCCAGTCAACTGATCTGGGTTTAATCCATCACCGTTCTTTAGCCCACTCTGCCACCCCAGTTCAGACATGGCCATATGCAAATCAGTCTGACCCTGTGCCTCATGGGAACAGTCAAGCCCGAACTGCCAAGCCATGTCTTCCCTGGACCGGAAACAAGCTTCCTAGGACCGGTTTCTGGCATTTCAGCCGTCTTCAGCCAGGCTTGCTTGAATCCAGTGGCAAAGTGAGCAAGGGACTCACGTCTGAGCATACCCTGCCAACTTATGGCGAACAAAGCAAAAACCAAAGGAAATGATGGACGGAGTGTTGAACATTGCAAGCACTCACCCCCAGTCAACTGATCTGGGTTTAATCCATCACCGTTCTTTAGCCCACTCTGCCACCCCAGTTCAGACATGGCCATATGCAAATCAGTCTGACCCTGTGCCTCATGGGAACAGTCCAGCCCGAACTGCCAAGCCATGTCTTCCCTGGACCGGAAACAAGCTTCCTAGGACCAGTTTCTGGCATTTCAGCCGTCTTCAGCCAGGCTTGCTTGAATCCAGTGGCAAAGTGAGCAAGGGACTCACGTCTGAGCATACCCTGCCAACTTATGGCGAACAAAGCAAAAACCAAAGGAAATGATGGACGGAGTGTTGAACATTGCAAGCACTCACCCCCAGTCAACTGATCTGGGTTTAATCCATCACCGTTCTTTAGCCCACTCTGCCACCCCAGTTCAGACATGGCCATATGCAAATCAGTCTGACCCTGTGCCTCATGGGAACAGTCCAGCCCGAACTGCCAAGCCATGTCTTCCCTGGACCGGAAACAAGCTTCCTAGGACCGGTTTCTGGCATTTCAGCCGTCTTCAGCCAGGCTTGCTTGAATCCAGTGGCAAAGTGAGCAAGGGACTCACGTCTGATCATACCCTGCCAACTTATGGCGAACAAAGCAAAAACCAAAGGAAATGATGGACGGAGTGTTGAACATTGCAAGCACTCACCCCCAGTCAACTGATCTGGGTTTAATCCATCACCGTTCTTTAGCCCACTCTGCCACCCCAGTTCAGACATGGCCATATGCAAATCAGTCTGACCCTGTGCCTCATGGGAACAGTCCAGCCCGAACTGCCAAGCCATGTCTTCCCTGGACCGGAAACAAGCTTCCTAGGACCGGTTTCTGGCATTTCAGCCGTCTTCAGCCAGGCTTGCTTGAATCCAGTGGCAAAGTGAGCAAGGGACTCACGTCTGAGCATACCCTGCCAACTTATGGCGAACAAAGCAAAAACCAAAGGAAATGATGGACGGAGTGTTGAACATTGCAAGCACTCACCCCCAGTCAACTGATCTGGGTTTAATCCATCACCGTTCTTTAGCCCACTCTGCCACCCCAGTTCAGACATGGCCATGTGCAAATCAGTCTGACCCTGTGCCTCATGGGAACAGTCCAGCCCGAACTGCCAAGCCATGTCTTCCCTGGACCGGAAACAAGCTTCCTAGGACCGGTTTCTGGCATTTCAGCCGTCTTCAGCCAGGCTTGCTTGAATCCAGTGGCAAAGTGAGCAAGGGACTCACGTATGAGCATACCCTGCCAACTTATGGCGAACAAAGCAAAAACCAAAGGAAATGATGGACGGAGTGTTGAACATTGCAAGCACTCACCCCCAGTCAACTGATCTGGGTTTAATCCATCACCGTTCTTTAGCCCACTCTGCCACCCCAGTTCAGACATGGCCATATGCAAATCAGTCTGACCCTGTGCCTCATGGGAACAGTCCAGCCCGAACTGCCAAGCCATGTCTTCCCTGGACCGGAAACAAGCTTCCTAGGACCGGTTTCTGGCATTTCAGCCGTCTTCAGCCAGGCTTGCTTGAATCCAGTGGCAAAGTGAGCAAGGGACTCACGTCTGAGCATACCCTGCCAACTTATGGCGAACAAAGCAAAAACCAAAGGAAATGATGGACGGAGTGTTGAACATTGCAAGCACTCACCCCCAGTCAACTGATCTGGGTTTAATCCATCACCGTTCTTTAGCCCACTCTGCCACCCCAGTTCAGACATGGCCATATGCAAATCAGTCTGACCCTGTGCCTCATGGGAACAGTCCAGCCCGAACTGCCAAGCCATGTCTTCCCTGGACCGGAAACAAGCTTCCTAGGACCGGTTTCTGGCAATTCAGCCGTCTTCAGCCAGGCTTGCTTGAATCCAGTGGCAAAGTGAGCAAGGGACTCACGTCTGAGCATACCCTGCCAACTTATGGCGAACAAAGCAAAAACCAAAGGAAATGATGGACGGAGTGTTGAACATTGCAAGCACTCACCCCCAGTCAACTGATCTGGATTTAATCCATCACCGTTCTTTAGCCCACTCTGCCACCCCAGTTCAGACATGGCCATATGCAAATCAGTCTGACCCTGTGCCTCATGGGAACAGTCCAGCCCGAACTGCCAAGCCATGTCTTCCCTGGACCGGAAACAAGCTTCCTAGGACCGGTTTCTGGCATTTCAGCCGTCTTCAGCCAGGCTTGCTTGAATCCAGTGGCAAAGTGAGCAAGGGACTCACGTCTGAGCATACCCTGCCAACTTATGGCGAACAAAGCAAAAACCAAAGGAAATGATGGACGGAGTGTTGAACATTGCAAGCACTCACCCCCAGTCAACTGATCTGGGTTTAATCCATCACCGTTCTTTAGCCCACTCTGCCACCCCAGTTCAGACATGGCCATATGCAAATCAGTCTGACCCTGTGCCTCATGGGAACAGTCCAGCCCGAACTGCCAAGCCATGTCTTCCCTGGACCGGAAACAAGCTTCCTAGGACCGGTTTCATTTCCTTTGGTTTTTGCTTTGTTCACCATATGTTGGCAGGGTATGCTCAGACGTGAGTCCCTTGCTCACTTTGCCACTGGATTCAAGCAAGCCTGGCTGAAGACGGCTGAAATGCCAGAAACCGGTCCTAGGAAGCTTGTTTCCGGTCCAGGGAAGACATGGCTTGGCAGTTCGGGCTGGACTGTTCCCATGAGGCACAGGGTCAGACTGATTTGCATATGGCCATGTCTGAACTGGGGTGGCAGATTGGGCTAAAGAACGG
Source organism: Triturus cristatus (assembly GCF_964204655.1). Classification (NCBI taxonomy): domain Eukaryota; kingdom Metazoa; phylum Chordata; class Amphibia; order Caudata; family Salamandridae; genus Triturus; species Triturus cristatus. Next base: position 567,620,106 of record NC_140589.1, on the reverse strand, counting down.
TGATGGATTAAACCCAGATCAGTTGACTGGGGGTGAGTGCTTGCAATGTTCAACACTCCGTCAATCATTTCCTTTGGTTTTTGCTTTGTTCGCCATAAGTTGGCAGGGTATGCTCAGACGTGAGTCCCTTGCTCACTTTGCCACTGGATTCAAGCAAGCCTGGCTGAAGACGGCTGAAATGCCAGAAACCGGTCCTAGGAAGCTTGTTTCCGGTCCAGGGAAGACATGGCTTGGCAGTTCGGGCTGGACTGTTCCCATGAGGCACAGGGTCAGACTGATTTGCATATGGCCATGTCTGAACTGGGGTGGCAGAGTGGGCTAAAGAACGGTGATGGATTAAACCCAGATCAGTTGACTGGGGGTGAGTGCTTGCAATGTTCAACACTCCGTCCATCATTTCCTTTGGTTTTTGCTTTGTTCGCCATATGTTGGCAGGGTATGCTCAGACGTGAGTCCCTTGCTCACTTTGCCACTGGATTCAAACAAGCCTGGCTGAAGACGGCTGAAATGCCAGAAACCGGTCCTAGGAAGCTTGTTTCCGGTCCAGGGAAGACATGGCTTGGCAGTTCGGGCTGGACTGTTCCCATGAGGCACAGGGTCAGACTGATTTGCATATGGCCATGTCTGAACTGGGGTGGCAGAGTGGGCTAAAGAATGGTGATGGATTAAACCCAGATCAGTTGACTGGGGGTGAGTGCTTGCAATGTTCAACACTCCGTCCATCATTTCCTTTGGTTTTTGCTTTGTTCGCCATATGTTGGCAGGGTATGCTCAGACGTGAGTCCCTTGCTCACTTTGCCACTGGATTCAAGCAAGCCTGGCTGAAGACGGCTGAAATGCCAGAAACCGGTCCTAGGAAGCTTTTTTCCGGTCCAGGGAAGACATGGCTTGGCAGTTCGGGCTGGACTGTTCCCATGAGGCACAGGGTCAGACTGATTTGCATATGGCCATGTCTGAACTGGGGTGGCAGAGTGGGCTAAAGAACGGTGATGGATTAAACCCAGATCAGTTGACTGGGGGTGAGTGCTTGCAATGTTCAACACTCCGTCCATCATTTCCTTTGGTTTTTGCTTTGTTCGCCATATGTTGGCAGGGTATGCTCAGACGTGAGTCCCTTGCTCACTTTGCCACTGGATTCAAGCAAGCCTGGCTGATGACGGCTGAAATGCCAGAAACCGGTCCTAGGAAGCTTGTTTCCAGTCCAGGGAAGACATGGCTTGGCAGTTCGCGCTGGACTGTTCCCATGAGGCACAGGGTCAGACTGATTTGCATATGGCCATGTCTGAACTGGGGTGGCAGAGTGGGCTAAAGAACGGTGATGGATTAAACCCAGATCAGTTGACTGGGGGTGAGTGCTTGCAATGTTCAACACTCCGTCCATCATTTCCTTTGGTTTTTGCTTTGTTCGCCATATGTTGGCAGGGTATGCTCAGACGTGAGTCCCTTGCTCACTTTGCCACTGGATTCAAGCAAGCCTGGCTGAAGACGGCTGAAATGCCAGAAACCGGTCCTAGGAAGCTTGTTTCCGGTCCAGGGAAGACATGGCTTGGCAGTTCGGGCTGGACTGTTCCCATGAGGCACAGGGTCAGACTGATTTGCATATGGCCATGTCTGAACTGGGGTGGCAGAGTGGGCTAAAGAACGGTGATGGATTAAACCCAGATCAGTTGACTGGGGGTGAGTGCTTGCAATGTTCAACACTCCGTCCATCATTTCCTTTGGTTTTTGCTTTGTTCGCCATATGTTGGCAGGGTATGCTCAGACGTGAGTCCCTTGCTCACTTTGCCACTGGATTCAAGCAAGCCTGGCTGAAGACGGCTGAAATGCCAGAAACCGGTCCTAGGAAGCTTGTTTCCGGTCCAGGGAAGACATGGCTTGGCAGTTCGGGCTGGACTGTTCCCATGAGGCACTGGGTCAGACTGATTTGCATATGGCCATGTCTGAACTGGGGTGGCAGAGTGGGCTAAAGAACGGTGATGGATTAAACCCAGATCAGTTGACTGGGGGTGAGTGCTTGCAATGTTCAACACTCGGTCCATCATTTCCTTTGGTTTTTGCATTGTTCTAAGTTTGCCTAGACAGGAATTTGTATTTCAAGTGTATGCTTCAGGTAAAATTCCTATACCAAACAATGCACACTAACCTCTGCGTCATGGTACGAGGCTGTGCATCATGCAAGGCAGCCTTATTGGAACGTGGCAGAGGGATGACAAAAGCAGCAGGCCTATCTTAGTAGATATGGCTCTTTACTGTGCTGTTGCTGTGTGGTTGTTGCTGTGCATGGTGTGCAAAATGAGTAAATGTGGCCATAGAATCTTTTAATCATGCTTTTGGTAGACACAGATTTAGACTATGAGTAGAAAGCACTTCTTCTATTAGGAAAGTGGTTACTTTCAAAATACAAATTTGGCTCCTTGGATCCAGGATGTAGCCATTACATGCGTTGCAGGTAAATAAGATCTTCTACCAGTTATTTCATAATTGTATCATTTCACAGTTAGAGGCTGACCAGTCCACAGACATATCTGACAACTGTAACTGGTATCTTGTGATTGATTGAACATTGATATGATTGTTACCCTCGATTTTGAGATTTCAGATCTGGTGGCAGCCATCAATCGGTGTACGATGACAAGACGCCTGGTTTTGGTGGTGGACCAGTACATTTATTCAAGGGCAATTTGTAATTATGGGGCCCACTTGTGACCAATGTCTGAGAAGCACGGCAAAAAACGGTCCACCTCAGTCATGGTTGCATTAGGTAATTGTACTAGACTTTAATAGGGGCGATTAAAAAAAGTGACCACATGTGTATTCGTCCTATTTTAATCATTATCTCCAGTGTAAAAATTGAAAGCAGAATTTCTTTGGATCGGCTAGAGAAGTGGACCGATGATAAACATATTTTGTCTGACCTGCATAACGGTATCCGCGTCAGGCTTGGTACGATTGAACAATTTCCGAATCTAATTTAGTTATTAAACCTTTTAATAACTAACTATACTAAAGTCAAGTCGGTAAACTTGTACTTAGCCTTTATGGAGCTCAGTTCAACTTTCAACAATGTCAGCAGGTCGAAACTTTGGAATATTATGAAAGAAATTGGGGTTGACAAGCACAGGGTGGGCTTTTAAAGATAGCTACAGTCTACTGTCACTGTTAGCATGAGATATGGTTTAAATGGAGAAACCATTCAGCCTACTAAGCTTGAAAGGGGGGTGCGTCAGGACTGTGTACTTGTCTCTTTCCTATTTACACTACATATTATTGGAAGGGAAGTATTTGTTAGAGCTGGATATTGATGTCGTGTTGATGGCCAGGATGCCCATCAGCCTACAGAAAATGTTGGAACTGTTTATCTCTTGTTTTGCCCAGCTGGGCTTGACCATTAATCAGAATAAGGCCCATATTATGATATATACACAAGCCATATTGAGATCCTATACAATCAACACCTCACAGATTGGGACAACCTTCTTCTTTCCATACCTGGGGGTCTTGTTTGATGTTTAAATTAGTTGGAAGTCTTTAGGAACTACTAAGACTGTGGACTTTGCTAGGAGTGTTGATACGCTTTTTAGATGTATGAGACGAATCCTGGAAGGAAAAGGTCACTATTTACAGGCTTGTTTTAATATTGTCCTTTTGATTCTAGCTCACCTGTGACTGCTTTACATTTTATGTTATAATGTCATCTTTATAGTGCAGCAAGACACCCCATGTGAAACCCATATAATGTTCTGCAAAGAACACTCAGTGCAGACCTGTGCTATTATATCTACAAATGCTCTCTGTGTATATATGCTGGGGTGTAGCAAAATATATACATAAATATGCTAAGATTAATAGCATGTTGTGAGGGAGAGTAGGATGTGGGAAGATGTTGTTCAATCCTCTAGTAATCAATCAACCAGTAGATTTGTAGAGTGCTACTTGTCACCTGTGAGGGTATCCAGGCACTGGCAGGTCTGCAGAGGCTTTCCTAACTCTGAAAGAGATAGGGAGGTCCATAGATGAAAGGGTAGCTTGTTCCATGTCTTTGCTCCTAGGTAGGAGCAGGGGTGAACTCCGCATCTGCTACATCTGATGCAGGAGTGAGGCTGAGAGAAAGGGACGTGGAGCAGAGTTGTTTGATGGCCTGATGAAAGTTTTGTTCTTGCTTAAAGTAGGCAGGTCCACAGTTGTGTAAGGCCTTGAATGCATTGGTCAGTAGTTTTCGGTACAGGAAGCTAGTGGAGTTTCCTGAGATAGGGGGTGATGTAGATCCATCAAGGGAGATCCAGGACGAGTCTGGCTGCGGCATTCTGTATGGTTTGTAGTCGGAGGAGGAGGTGAGCTGACCTTGGTAGAGAGTGTTTCAGTAGTCCAGTCGGCTGGAGATGAGGGCCTGTGTGATCGTGAATCTTCAGCTTTGGGGTAGTCATTTGAATAGCTTATCAAGCATTTGGAGGATAAAGAAGCAGGAGGAGGACACATAGGTGACCTGAGTTATCCTGGTTAGCTTGTAGTCCAGAATGATGCCTAGGTTCCTAGCATGGCCAGTGAGGGTTGGTGTAAGTCTGAGTTCTGAGAACCACCAGGATACACCCCAAGGGGAGCTTTTGTTTTCAAAAATCAGCAACCCTGTCTTGTCCATGTTGAGCTTCAAGTAGTTGTCCTTCTTACAGCTGGCGACGTCTGTCCTGCAGTTGTGGCAGTTGGTCTTGGTGTTTGTAGTGCTTCAGAGAGGGATAGGATGCGTTGTGTGTCGTCAGCTTGGGGATATGATGTTGAGTCTGTGGGTTTTGGAGATGCTGGCCAGAGGTATCATATAAATGTTGAAGAGGTCGGCCGAACAAGGATCTTTTGGGTACTCCACAGATAATATCTTTGCGTTATTCAAGAGAAAAAAGAGGTGATCCATCTGAGAGTGGCTCCTTGGATGCCTAAGTTGTGCTGCCTCGTGATGAGGGTATGGTAGGAGACTGTATTGAAGGCTGCCAAAAGGTCTAGGAGAATCAGAGCTGCGGTCTCTACTTGGTCAAGTAGGACTCAGATGTCATCAGTAGCCACGATGAGGACTGTCTCAGTGCTGTGGTTGCTGCTGAATCCGGATTGAGAGTAGTTGAGTAGTATGTTCTGTTCCAGATGTGAGGAGAGTTGTTGGTTGATAGCTTTTTCTAATACTTTGGCTGGGAACGGGAGCAGGGAAATCGATCAGTAGTTGTTGATTTCTCTGGGGTCTGTGATGGGTTCTTTATTATGCTATTGATTTCTGTGTGTTTTCAGCCATCAGGGAAGGTGACTGAGGCAATTGAGGTGTTGAAAAAGATAGTGAGAACATGGCTCATTCTGGCTTCACCTAGGTTGAAAATGTTGTAGTGCATGGGTCTATTGGGGTCCTTGAGTGGACTGATTTCATGGTGGAGGCGGAAACCTGTGGGGCAAGCTGACTCCATTTGGTTAGTTGGAAGTCTGTGGTGGTGGTGGGTTGTTGTGGTGCTTGAAAAGTCAGTAGCCTTGGGCTGGGGTTTGGAGTTTCAGTAGATGTTGGCGATCTTGTTGTTGAAGAAGTTTGCAAATTTCTCGCAGACTTGCTGTGTGTGGGTAAGTTGTTTGTTGCAGCTGAAGGGTTGGAGAATTCTTTGATGATGTTGAAGAGTACTTTGCTGCTATTGGAGCTTGATTCAATGCATGAGGCTAAGGCCTTTTTCTTCAACTCTCTCAACTGTCTGTGGTAGAGGTTGAGGGCTGTCTTGAGGGCGGTCTTGTCGGTCCTGTCCTTGCTGGTTTGCCATCTCTTTTCCACTTGTTTTCAGTGTCATTTAGCGGTTCTGAGGTCTTCAGTATACCAGCTAGCCTGCTTGGTGGACCTTCTGTGGGTGTTGTGGTCCGATGGGAGTGACTCTGTTGGTGCAGTTGGTAATCCAATTGTTGAAGTTTCTGATGTTCTGGTCCAGGTTGTTGGAGGAGATGGGGTGAGTGGTGTTGAGAGCATTCATGCATGTATTCTTTGAGACTTTGCTCCAGCTACAGTAGGGGGTATTGAGTGGACTAGGGATGGAGGTCGGTGAGCTCATGATATTGGAGTGGATGATGTAGTGGTTGGTCCAGGTGAGTTCTGTGGTGTGGCTGTACCTGATGCAGTCAGTGGAGGGGAAGATGGGGTCTAGCGTGTGGCCTGCGGTGTGCATGGGGTCATTGGCGAGTTGGGTGAGTCTGCTGTTGTTCATGCTGTCAAGGAGCTTGGTAGTGTCAATGTTATTGTGGTCATTGAGATGGAAGTTGAGATCACTGAGGAAAATGTAGTTGTTTGTGTATATGTTGAGGGGGTGGTGAAATCAGCGATGAAGTTGCAGAAGGCTTAATTTGGTCCTGGAGGATGGTAGGTGAGGGTGCCCCTGATGGTGGTTTTGCTGTCTGTTTGGAGTGAGAGGTTGAGGTGTTTCATGGCTGGGGTGATGTTCTCATTTGTGGTGGTGCATTTTCTGGATTTCTTGTGTATGATGTTGATCCCTCCACCAGGCTTGTTGATGTGGTTGCAGTGGGTGACCTTGTATCCTTCGGGTATTGTGGTGGTGATGTCGGATACAGAAGTGGAGTTGAGCCAGGTCTCTGTGAGGCAGAGGACGTTAGGTGTGAGGGTGCACCTGAGGTCCCAAATCTCAGTGGTGTGATTGTGTGGTGAGTGTGTGTTGAGAAGTCCACATGAGAGTTGGTGTTTTGTTCACTTGGTCTGTGGTGTATTTGAAGTGGGGCTGGTCGCTGGGGTGGTGTTGTGCACGCTGTATCAGGTGAAGTTGCATTGAGTGCAGGTGAAAAGTCCTACTGTGTAGTGTGGGTCGACGTGGTGGCAGTGCCGGGAAGGAGGAGAGTTCATGGCGCTGGGTGCACTCCAGGTGCAGAGAGGCACAGAGGGGCTTGCCTTCTGAGGTGGTACGCCCGCTGTGCTGTCCCACCGCAGCCTGCATTAAGTAGGTCCTGGGATGGGTGGGGCTTCTGTTGGCGGGAAGAACAGTGAGCGGGAAAATCCAGGCAGCGGAAGTGTCCCTGGATCAGGCTGGAACAAGCAGAAACTGGAGGACACAGGTCAGTGGCAGGTGAGGTGTCCAGGTGCTTGATGGGTTTTGTTCTTAGCTGATTTACTAGTTGCACTATGTATTTTTGTTCATGTTTTTACGAAAATTGTTATCTTACTTTTTAAGTTTTTTTTCATGCTTTTAGTTGTTGTGATGATTATGTGCTTTATTTCATTCTTTTTTTGTAGCATTTATGGTTATTGAAACCAAATAAAGTATTGTGGTGAGGATGATGATGATGACTAACTGGTTGTGTAAGAAATTGGGTTATTAGTTGAGAGACGTGCAAGACCCACTCAATTAATAAACACAAACCTTGTCAGGGTGAAACACAAAAGTCACTAAATAAACCTGTGCTTAACACTCTGGTTGCTTGGCACAAAAGTAGTCAGTCTTAACTTAGAAGCAATGTGTAAAGTATTTATGTAGCACTCAAATAGTAATAAAGTGAAAAAACCACACCAGCAATAAAATCTCAAACAAATTGGGAAAAATAGAATAAAATAGAATAGAGTATATGTTAATACATAAAATGCCACCAAAATGACAAAACCCTAATCAGCAGAACCAGTGACATGAGTTTTTAAAGCTTTAGGTGAAAATAGCACCATAAGGCACAAAGTGCCACTATTGGTTATCTGGTTGCTTCTGGAAGATAGTAAGGTCAAAAGTTCAGGCGAATCCTCAATGGATGCTGGGATGGATACAGGGAACAGGCTTATCCAGTGGAAAAGTTACTGTTTCAATCCCACATGAGGAGCTGCTATTTGTGTTGGCAGGGGCTGCGAATAGGTAATTGCTGAAGTGAGAAGCAGGTCAGGTGTCATGGACGGTTACAGTGATGGAGCGAAGAATCGTCCATCACTAGAGCCTCACATGATCTGTTGACATGGGCTGTCACTGGTGCCGTGAAGTACAGGTCTTGTTGGAGATTCATGTTGGCTGTCATCGAAGACAGCCACTGTCAGCACAATGTCCATGTCCCGCTGGAGCTTCGCATTGGCGTTCGTCATGGGCTGTCAATTCTTGGCACTAGGGGCCGATTCAAGTTCCCAAGGGGCCCAAAACGTCTGTATCCTCACCTTTATTTCAGGACAAGTAGACTCTGATGACAGCCAAGGTTCCAGGTGTTTGGGGGGATCTCTTGCAGATCAGGACTCATTCCAGCAGTAGGTCTCATGCAGGTCCAGTTGGTGCTGTGGCAGGGAAGCCTCTGGAAGTGTGCTGTGCCCCTGTAGTTCAAACAGGAGGTCAGCCAATTGTTCTTGGAGTCACTTCTGGGGAGCCTGGGTTCAAGGCAAGCAGGTCCTATATTCCTTCTTCAGACAGCAAGGCCGTCCTTTATCTGAATCTTCCAGAGGTCCAGGAGTGTTCTTATGAGAGGTCCTGGTGGTGCCACATTTATCCACAGTGCTGGCCTGTGAGTAGGGGATGCTCCTTTTGACTGCCGCCTAGTCTTCGGTTTGGTCCCAACATATCTAGGGTAACAAAGAGCAGGCATATCTAGGTGTGAATTGCATTTGTTAGTGGCAGGGGAGGCAGTCCTTAGAAGTCAGGAAGGCAATAGGCAAGCTTTAAGCTCAGGAAGGGCTGAGTACAACACTCCAGGACATCTTTCTCAGGATAGAAGCACTCTGCCCCACACCGAAGCCCCTTTTGTCCCCTTCTCTGGAAGGAATACACAAAACACCATAGAAATCCATTCACACCCTGGACACTGGCAGAAAATTAGCTCAGCTTGACCCAAGTCCTTCTAGATGGAGAGATCCAGACTGCTTTTTAGGGACCCTCACACACCCTATTGGTGTCGTGCTTCACCATCAGGTCTCACCCTGGTCCTTATAAACCAGATTGGGCTCGCCCATATTCCAGGAGCACTTTGGATGTTACTTTCAATGGGGTAGTGTATATAGATAAAAATATCCAAAGGACACCTCAGTTTCCCTTTATTATTGGGTGCCTTTGGTATGGGTAAAAACCCTCTACCTGGGTGCATATTGGAAGGGGGTGGGTATTATCCCTGATAGGGAAAGAAGTCATTTGCAGTGCAATTCATAAACCTTACAGTATAAGGACTACATAAACCCTGACATTAGGGAAAAGCTAATAACACAAACATGGCAAACAAAAACACCCCTAATGAAAACCTTTAGAGGCGGTTAGAAAGAGCTAAAATACACTACACTGTTTGTGCTGCTTCAATGGTGTCAGAGTAACATTGTGTTTCCTTGGCTTACTACTTTTTTTTGAAAGAAACTCTTTCCTGGAGAGACACAAAAATTATAAAGCCGATGTAGTAATATCTACAAAAGTCCTACGTTTCTATGGCTTTAAGCAGCCTTAAAATGGCAGTTGTTATACAGACTCAAACTTAGCTAGATCATGGTTACGTTCAAAATGCAAATGCATGATATAATCACACCACCCCATTTTTGGCATTAAGTTTAAGTGCCTGTCTGAGGACTGAAAAACGTGTGGGTAGATTAATGAAACCAGCAGTTACTAGTTTATGTCGACTAGCTCCACAATAGCAAAGTACTACACCTCTCTTGAGAAAACCTGTAATCCTATTCCACACTCCACTATTAAGACTCAAGCAATTCACTGTTTCTCGCAGATATTCAGAAACCCACACATTTCGATTCTGCAACTAAGGATTAAGAATTTACGCCCACAAGTCTGTACAACGAGATGGTGTAAAAAGTTTTATGACTGAGTCTGAAGCCCTTTTTAGGTCCCTCCTATGCAGCGCGCATGCGCTGCATAGGAGGAGACCTTTAGTAATCGATTCCCTTTTTCTGCAAAAAACGTGCACGCTTTGCATTGCTTTCAATGGCAACACGTGCACGTTTGGCGATTCCCTTGTGGGAGCGAGCTTTGAAACCATCTGTTTGTAATTAACAGATGGTTCCTGCTCGCTCCCGCAAGGGAAACAGGCGCAGTCCCCTCCTCTCTCCATTAGCAGCGGCACGCTTGTCTCCCACATAGTCTCTCCCCCCTCTTGCAGCATCTACCTTGTCAAAAGTTTGCAGCTTTGTAACCATTCTCACAGTCGGTTAATGTTCTATTCTACGATACTTATTTTATTGATGTTTGGCTGATAAAAGGCTGAGCCTGCATTGCGTGGTTTAAAATTTGCAGGATTCATGTGGGTCTTTGTAGCTAGAGAACTCTCCCCTGAAATCTACTTTACCAGATTCTAAATTGTTCTCTTCTACTTGTCCCATGTGCTTTTAAAAAAATCATTCTTAAAGCGGTTAGTATGTGTGCGCTGTTTCCCGCAGATATTCAGAAACCCACACATTTCGATTCTGCAACTAAGGAGTAAGAATTTACGTCCATAAGTCTGTACAACAAGATGGTGTAAAAAGTTTTATGACTGAGTCTGAAGTAGGCCTGGGCAAAAATTTCGTTCCGTTCGCGGAAATTGCGATATTTTGACATTTTTGCGTTCCGCGGAGAGCGCGAAAATGTCAAAAATTCCGGTTTCCGCAGCTTGGCGATAATTTGTTTCTTGCTCGCGCTGTAAAATGATACATTCTCGCGCGCGCGCGATCGCCTTACCTGAATCCCTGCGTTCGCCGACAAGTTTTCTTGATCCGGTCGCGTTCTCCATGAGATGTTGTATTGTTTTTAGCCATTTGCGCTGTCTCGCGACAGTTCGCGCCCGCAGTGACGTCATGCGTCGCGCGATCACGTCTTTCTTCTCGCGATCATGCACCGCGAGAACAACTCAAAACAAGATGGCCGCGCCCGCAAGCAGCCACATGGGTAAGTTGGCGACCCGCAACCATGCAGAAAATCGCGCGAACATGCCGGAAAAAAACTTCCGCATCTTCGCGATATTTCTGCTTGTTTGCGATAATTTTAAACATTCTCGCGATAATTTGCGAAGGTTAATTCCGCAAATTCCGCCCACCCCTAGTCTGAAGCCCTTTTTAGGTCTCGCCTATGCAACGCGCATGCGCTGCTTAGGAGGAGACCTTTAGTAATCGATTCCCTTTTTCTGCAAAAAACGTGCACGCTTTACATTGCTTTCAATGGCAACGCATGCACGTTTGGCGATTCCCTTGTGGGAGCAAGCTTTAAAACCATCTATTTGTAATTAACAGATGGTTCCTGCACACTCCCGCAAGGGAAATAGGCGCAGGACCCCTCCTCTCTCCATTAGCAGCGGCGCGCTTGTCTCCCACACAGTCTCTCCCCCCTCTTGCAGCATCTACCTTGTCAAAATTAACAGCTTTGTAACCATTCTCACAGTTAGTTAATGTTCTATTCTACGGTACTTATTTTATTGATGTCTGGCTGATAAAAGGCTGAGCCTGCATTGCGTGGTTTAAAATCTGCAGGATTCACGTGGGTCTGTAGCTAGAACTCACCCCTGAAGGCTACTGTACCAGATTCTAAATTGCTCTCTTCTACTTGTCCCATCTACGTTTTAAAAAAATCATTCTTAAAGCGGTTAGTATGTGTGCGTATGTTTTTAGATGGAGGAAAGACCGGCTCTTAACAGCGCTTCGAAGAATCATCCCTGTGTTACTAAGTGCTATGAAAATATTGCATCACTGCAGTTGAACTTTATTACTGTCTATGCTCACTCACAATAATTGTAATAACAACAATATTTATTAATAAGAGTGAAATAGTAAAATGTAAGTATTGCTTCCAGGATTTGCGGTGCTGTCAGTCACAAAAGGAAACGTGTTTTCACTCTGCCTGAAAACCTGTTGAAAAAGGCCATTTATTTTTGTTTAAAGACAGGTGCTGGCATGCATCTCGCAATCACCCCCCCTCCCCAAAAAAAAACACCGAACCCTTAGATGCTGAGCTGTTAGTGCAGGAGGCAGGAGGTGGGCAGAGGGAGGGTTATCTTCGGAGGTCGCAGGTCAGTAACAAGGAGAGCGCTGTGATGCCATGCAGTGCCTGCCCCTCTCTCAATCCTCCCCCTGCCCCCCCAGCTCCACCCCTTCCTCTCGCCTGGCACCTTTGCTTATCCCTACAGACACTCCTGCTCTTCCCTATTTGAAATGGGAGGGAACAGAGGCTGCAACATCTTCTAGCTGACTAGACAGTTCTGCAGGTTCACGCTCCTGCTGAGGAGATCTGTATACAGTTGAATTAACTTTGATTCCCCACTCTCTGACATGCTGTTATTTAACCCAACACATTGGAGTTGTGAAACAATTTGCGGCATCGCCCCTCCCGTCCCCAGCCCGCCACCTCCCAGCACAAACACACACAATGCTTTTAGTGCTGTCACTGGGGATTGTTATACGAGTGGCGCCAGCACGGAGCCATGTTCTCTGTGACAAATGACAGACCGCTGTGATAATACCAGGGCGCTCGTGTGTGTGGGGGGTTGTGGCATCGCCACTCCCTGCATCAGGAGACCAGTAAACTGCAGTGGCGTGGGGGGGTGACAGGCTTGCAGACTCACTGTGGCTCATTCGAAAGGGGGAGGGGGGTTTCATCATTAGAGGGAGACGGGCCCAGTCTGTGAAGAGATGGCAGAGAGGGGCTGTTTATGTAACACTGAGCTATCCCTGACACACCAAACACAGTATTTGCTTAGCTGGTTGGCGGGGCTGTTGAAGATCCACTCATATGTCAGGAATGCCTGACATGCGACTTCCTCTGCACACGCCCACATTAGAGCCAGCTGCCTGTCAAGCATTATCTCAGTTTCTCCACAGGCAGTCCATTTCTAGTCTCACCCTCTTATTTGTTTCAGTCATCGTTCGAACATGGCTGAGCATGCCTCCCAATGTGGTGCTAATGGTATCCGAGCAAAATCCTTTGGGACACGGAAAAGGAATGGAAGTTTGGGCGAGAGAGCGCTGTGTCCCATTGATTCTTCCCTTGCTTGCTTGTCAGGTGTGCCTGCTGCATTGTTAGTGACCTCACTCCTCCAGAGTCAGATAGTACCTGGGCATTATGCAGTGCTCTGTGTGGTGTGAGGCCATTCCACCCATGTTTAAGGAGTGGTGTATGAGAGGGCTCCAGCTCTGTTTCTGTAATTTTCTAAAATGTGTGAGTAGCACTGTGCCTTTGAGTAAATAGGTAACTGCTGCTCATACATAGTGCTCCAATACCCTCCGGTCAACTTCCCACTATATACATATGTAATCATGCTCTCCCTCGTGCAGGCTGAACCAAAGACACAACCAAAACATTCACCATATACCAAACACAATGTCGTTGATATCCCCAACATTTCCCCCATCTACCAAGCAACTCCACAGCCTCTACAAACAGCATGCGCACAACAAAAATTGTCACCATCATCTATGAACAATAGGTATGGTCAGTACTCCTGAACAATTGTCTCTTTTACTTCATATAATATAACATTCTCCTTTGTACAGTTGGCAGCCTAACCTGAATAAATAAGTACCGATCATATGACCAGCATACATTTGTTGATCTCCTTCCCATAAACCCACCCTAACCTCCTACCTTCTTTAACTCTCTTTCCAGATTTCTTCCACCCTTCCTCCCTATATAATTCGTTCAGACCCACCCTTCTCTTTTCTCACTCCTCCTTATTCCCTCGTCCCTCCCTTCCTTATTGGCCCCTTTATCCCTCTAACTTCTTTCCTTCTTTCCTACCTTCCTTATTTTCCTTAGTTCCCAACCCTCCCTCCTTTTCCCACTCTTCATTACTTCAACCATCTCTTCCCCCTTCCTCGATTCCTCCTTCCCTCAAACCCTTCCTTCCTATTTACTTCCACTGTCCCATCTGCCTATCTTCTTCTCTACCTCCCTATATTTCTTCATCACCTCCTTTCCTCCTTATTCCTTCTTGCCCTTCTTAATCCCTCTCTTCACTCCTTAATCCTATACCCCCACCTTATTTCCTAAACCCCAATTTCAACTTCACTTATTCCAGTCACTCATATCTTGCCTTTCTGACTGTCACAAAGTCCTTTCACTGTTCTTCTTGCTTTCTCTCCTAGCCTTTTTACCTCTTTCTCTCCCTCACTCACTCCGTCCCTCTCTCTCTTCCTTCCTCACATCCTCTCATCTTTCCTCCCTTCCTTCCCTTAATTCCTAATCCTTTCTTCTCTTCATTTCCTTATCTCTCTTTCACATTGCTCTTTCACTCAACGTCACACAATTCCATGCCACACAATTCAACTCCACACATTTCCATTTCACACCACTTAATTTACCAACAAACCCACTAATTCAACTCAACAACACAATTACATACCACCACATACATCCAATCCAAACCACATAATTGCACATCATGCTACAAAATTCAACTGCACACCACATATTTAAACTTCACTACATACCACTCCACACCGCAATATACCATTCCACATAATTACATGCCATCACACCCAGACCCACTTCACATAATTCCAATATGCTCAATACCACATAATTACTATCCACATATTTCAAATATGTCCCATGCCACATAATTCCACTACACAAATCCACTCCACACCACACAATTCTACGCTGCATAATTACTTAACTAACAATACCAATCCAACTCACATTATTCCACTACACACCATACACATACACTCCATAACACATAGGTAAAACACATTATCATTTTAAATACCAATAACTCTAACTCAAGCAAATGCGAGAGCTATTAAATTCCTTTTTGGATCACAAAAGTAAAAAAAAGGCGCATGCGCCATTTCACATGGTAATGCATGCACATGCCTACAAAATAATGTGGGTAGTCTTCTTTATTATCATTCGTTAACATGCTACACAGCAGCTACATTTCTCTACAACGTAGCTTGAAAACAAAGGCAAAGTCAAAACCTCTAGCTAATCACTTATAAGGTCCCAAAGGTGAGATCTATTGGCTATGCCAATGCTTGTTATGTATTGAGTGCTCACTTCTCCAACCGTTGATGTCCTTCCACAAACTATGGATGCGTGAGAAAACCATCTTCATAGTAAAGCAGCTGTCTACTACATTACACACCCCGCTACATTCTCACCATGTAATAGAGGTGCGCTTCATGTACCATCCTGCGTGCAGCACATTCTTTCCAAGACGTTACATTTATAAAAATGTTCACATCTGCTTTGCATCAGGCCTGGCGTCCTAAAAATCTTTCAACATCTTGTGTAGTCTCTTTGTCTGTCTCTCTCTCTCAGCTGGTAATTTTGATTTGATGTATTTTACACACCGTGCAATATATCAATACGTAATGGATTGCGCATGATGTCACAGTGACAGCGAAAGTCAGGTGAGAGGAAATGCATTTTGCTTATTTACTAATTCTAATCGTTAGCAAATAAAACAACAGTACAACATCTTAATGCCATAACATGCCCAACAAAAAATGTAGAGGCCTGCAATGCTAAAATCAAACGGATGAACCAACACTGTCAAATTCGTAAAATGGGCAATATGAACCCACACTGTCAAACTCGTAAAAGTGAAATATTTGCCGAATATACATGTTTGCCAACAGTACATGGGTGAGGGAGCAGGCATATTTTGGATGAACGTTTAGAAATGATTAATGTTATAAAAATGACATCATACATGAACAGTGCCAAGGCCACTACTTCTAAGGTCACGCCTAGTATAATGGAAAGATCATTTACATTTGTTTGCAGCAGTAGTACAAGCAAATTCCGTACTCCTGTGGCATGAAAACATTCTTCCATTGCTATAAATAAAACTCCCAAAACTGTTATGTGAAAAGTCGAGGACAACAAATGTTCCACTAGAAGTCAATATACCATAAAATGCTGATATGAAATGTTTAAACTGCACTCAATGAAACCTTTGAAGCGCACAATAGCATGCGGTAGATACTGAACGTGGTCATTTAGATCAAGCACACGAAATGAGGCTGCAGTCTGGGAGAACCCAGGCCACGTGAAGAATTCAAGGCCTTCTGGCACACACAATTGGCCAACTCTGGTCAGGTGGCCATTGTCAAATTATAAACATACTAGACGGCAAGGCAGTTATAATTTGGACTATTTTGTATCCTGTCTCACTGTTTTTTCCTCAGACCAGTGTTAAGGGAATGCAAGTGTGAAACGGAGCTTGCCCATTACTGGGTGGCCAGGAAGTTAACACAGGCTGGCATGAAGAATCAGAACAGTTGCACCCGACAGCAGCTGGAGAACTAGGCCTGCCACAGGCTGCTTTAAATCCTATACACAGAGGGTAAGAGATAATGCATCGAGATAGTGAGATCTTGATGATTGGTCCAGTAGAGGCAGTTAAACAATTTCAAGGCTAATAATGTGAAATGTCCTGTTTGCATATTTATAATTTCCAAGTGCTGAGTCCAGCTGTTGCCTGAACAGCCGTTACGAAATGAGCTTTGACGGTTTCTGTAGACAAGCTCTCAGTCGTCCAACCTAGCACCGACAAAAGACAATATTGTTTACCATTCCACTTCCTATGCTGACTATTCAGCCATCACATTTAGACAAAAGTTATTGCACTCGGCAGGGGAGGATGGCAGGGAGGCATGCATTATGAAAAAGAATAGTAGGATGTAGAGTAATGGTGGAACAAAAATTACTGGTTGTGAATCTGGGCTATAGCATGACTAAAGCAGCAGGGCCGGACTGGGATCAAAAACCGGCCCTGTCAATTACGTCCGACCGGCCTCCTGGGGCAGTGGGGGGTGTCTGATGGAACACGGCTGCGCTTTTGTTACAGGGAGCCAATAAAAACCATAAAACTAGCCCCCAGCAACAAAATCGACCGCCACCAGTACAAAACCGGCCCCCTCCCTTCCGGCCCATCAGGGAAATGCCCGGTGTCTGCTACAGCCAGTCCGGCCCTGCTAAGCAGTAGATGCGAGGATCCCATCACTGGACTGAGGTGCAGGTCCGGCCCAGCCAAGCTGACTCTTCTGCAAGGTTCATGCCTCAACCCAGAAGTTTAAAATAGCCAGTTCGAGGAATCACAGGTTTCCAGTGAGCCCAGCATCACACCCACCCAAGCCTTGATCACTGACACACTATTGTGGTAAACAATATCAATACCAAAATATTGTGTCAAAAATGTTGTTCGTCACAATATAGTACACTTATAATGGTAAGTTAAAAATATCAGAAAAAAATAATCGTTGACACTAATACCGTCTAAAAATGTATTAAGATATCGATTTTTAATATAAATAGAGGTTTTAAAGTAGTAAATGTTAAATAGCTTAATATATCAATATAATATATTATAAATTAAATATATTCTACTAATATTTAAAACTATATATATCAAAACATAGGGGCATATTATCAAGCACGGCGTTAAATTTATCGCCGCTTTAGCGGCAGAAAACTGCTGCTAAAGCGGCGATAATGGGCTTGATAACATGCCGCAGAGTATTCCAATAGAAGCCCATGTTGACACCAGAATATGGGTTTCTATGGGAATTCTCTGAGGCATATTATCAAGCCCATTAACGCCGCTTTAGCGGCAGTTTTCTGCCGCTAAAGCGGCGATAATTTTAACGCTGTTTCTTGATAATATGCCCCATAGTTTCTTTAAAGTACCACAACATGTCATGCTCCACGTTGTTTATATTACAAGACTAAAAAACGAAAAAACTACATGTCCAGACCTGTAGTGAGTTAGTTTGGAAGGCAAAGTCGCTTAATCACAGATATCACCAACAAAGGTGCCGATTACGATCCGGCAAAAACCGGGTACGAACCGTCGGTCGGAGCGTTTTCTCCGTCCGACTCGTACCCGGTCGTAAAACTTCACAAACATGGAATTACGATTCGCACAGAAACACCATTTCCGCACGAATCGTAAAAAACACCGACCGACGAAAATATACATACGAATGTGCTCCGGGAATGCTGCGACGTGACGTCGGGACGCTGTCAGGCAGCGTTTCACGACCCAGGAACCACGATTCGAACCGACAGCAGTCCGGACGGCAATATTTTCACGGCACCAAAAAAGTGCCGGAAAAGCGAAGTACGTCGCGAAACGACCAGAGTAGGTGGCCCGGTACGCGCCGACCCCCCCAGCCCCCCCAGCCCCCGTACATATGTGCCGACCCCCCCCAGCCCCCGTACGTTCGAGTCGTACCCCCCCAGCCCCCGTACGTTCGAGTCGAACCCCCGTGTATGTACACCCGTGTACGTGTCGAACCCCCCGTGTATGTACACCCGTGTACATGTCGAACCCCCCGTGTATGTACCCGTGTATGTACACCCGTGTACGTGTCGAACCCCCCGTGTATGTACACCCGTGTACGTGTTGAACCCCCCCGTGTATGTACACCCATGTACATTCGAGTCGTACCCCCACCCGTGTATGTACGGTGCGTACCCCCAGCGCTACGCTGGGGGTTCGACACGTACACGGGTGTACATACACGGGGGGGTTCGACACGTACACGGGTGTACATACACGGGGGGTTCGACACGGGTGTACATACACGGGGGGTTCGACACGTACACGGGTGTACATACACGGGGGGGTACAACTCGAACGTACGGGGGCTGGGGGGGGTCGGCGCATATGTACGGGGGCTGGGGGGGGTCGGCGCGTACGTACGGCGGCTGGGGGGGGTTGGCGCGTACGTACGGGGGCTGGGGGGGTCGGCGCGTATGTACGGGGGCTGGGGGGGGTCGGCGCGTATGCGGGCACATGTCTCCATGGTTGCTATGGGAGTTCGGTGCAGACGGTGTTTTTTCCATACGGTTGTACCATCGGACGCACGGGATGGATAGTAATTCCTCGGTCGGACTTCACTTTTCACATTTGTACGGTAAATCGTCCGTGGACGTGTCGGACACATTTTCCGACCCGAGGACGTGTGGGGAATACTTCCCAATGCGATTCGTATGGACTTTTTACCATGCAAATCGTAATTGGCAGTTTGTACGGCACTTGTGCGATTCGTACGGTAAAAAGACCGGATACAAGTCGTACGGGGAATTTTTTTACCGGATCGTGATCGGCACCAAAGTGTGGTCCCTCCAAAGTAAAGAGTAGCACCTTATGTGACCATTGTCATGCTGTTAGAAATTGAGTGTAAAACCATCATCATATTCCATATGATTAGCAAAATATAAAAGTGCTACAATAGAAAGAGTGCTCCAGAACGAAGCCACCCTTGGTCACACTTATTGACTTAAAAGTTGGTAGTTTATGTAGATGTATGCATAGCAGCTCACCTATATATACGTAATGTGACACCGAACGGCGCATCCAGCTAATTTAATGCACCATCCTCATTCATCTGTTTATTTAAGCAAAGGGTATAGTCAATATATGCAGGTTGTTATATTATTAAGCTGCATAAGAATCTCTCTAAAATTGCTCACCAATGGTATCTAAAAAAATTAGCCTTTAACTTGTGATAACGATCCAGATTCCATTTGAGGGCAGAGTAGCACCCTGTATTTAAAAAATGCAAGATGCGTTGTCGTGGTATGTCCAAACCTGATTATTTTGCTCTTACTTCTAAATACAGAACTAATCAAGCTTAGAATGGAGTATGTACACGTACCAAGATTATTATACTAAAGCCAATTGGCTATCATTGTATCTAACCCTCTCCCCTCTGCTTTTTACATGTATTCGAATCACAACATCATAGTGCATAGTACAACAGCAAGTACTAAAACTCCACATGACATCTTGAGTCCCACATAATAAGTAACTAAGTGCATCTTGGCAAATGTGCGGTAAATAATACTCCAACACTGTACAGGTTTCATAATTGTGTAATACCTTGTTCTAGATCCTTTGGACGTTACAAGAGCAGTCTTTCGATCCGTGTTAGTCAGCGTGTTTGTTCAGCGCCATCTTGTGTCTGGTATTTTTTATACCCAATTATCCTTTACATCTCGTCATGCAGCGACCGCATCGGAAATCATGAATAGCCCTGCCTGTTTATGTGTCATTTATCCTCATGTATCCTTGAGTTACAGTGTATTCAAAACCATACATTATCTGTCTAGCCACTATTATGTCTAAATAAAAAAAACAGTACTCCACCAATATGGGGGACATATTCACCATCACTGGGCCACTCAATATCCCTAAAAATACAGTGGCCATCTTGCATTACATCAATATTAGCGCAATAAGATATAGAAAAACTAAATTTCAGCAGAAACATCATCATGGTGTAAAGGTGTGGGGAGTGGGGAATGTAATCAAATATATCCATTTAAGGATATTTTAACCTAGATCTTCAGGAATCCGGGACACGTAGCATTGTGGGCTGGTATGCAACGCCGTCAGTCAACCAATCTACTATTATATATACATTTGGGCATAACACCATGTACTACAAGTGAAGTGTAATGAATATAAGATCTAAGAGTGTTGTTGGGTGAAAAGGGAGACATGTTGATATACACCTAAAAATTGTAAATACTTTAAGGACATACTCAATGGTCACATAATACAGTCCCTATTATTGTGAACATAATTATATCATTAGAGAGGTGTATAAAGTCATCAGCATGCATCAATTCTCAGAGATATGGTATAATTTCCTTTAACTCCTGATGCACATTTGTTGTATATCGCCTCAGTCATTAAATAGTCTAGACAATGTCTAAATGGACCTCAACAGTATACGTTGAGTTTTAATTATTAAGGAGAGATTCAAAGATGATGTGGAGCAAGAGTAAAAAGGGAGTAGATTCAGTACATTCAATGCAGAATTAAAGAGACAACCAAGAGAAACCCATTTACATTTACATTACTGAAGATATAAGAAATTGGTCTATATAATCAAGCAGCTACTGTACTGTTAGTTGCAATTGGTCTGTGCCAATACATGCTCATGTGCCAAGGAAATATTGCATCTCATGATCAATGTTTAGACGCTTGTCTACTATTGATAATTCCATTATCCAACATGACACATTGTCTTAATTTAAGTTCATGGTTCCACCCCTGGCGTCACTTGTTACAGTTTGAATACCATGAAACCTGAAGCTCTTATGTATACCCTGAGCCGTACAATCTTTGGCATGCGTTACCATTGGATATCTGATTTAGATAATAAGGTACTGAATTTGCCTAGCAAAACATTGTCAGAATATAATTTCTGTGTTACGTAAAGGTATGAGTTTTTGCCTTACACAAGGATGTGATATTTTCAACGTAAAAGTGGAGCTGTACAGATTTGTCAGACACTTGAAATTGAAGATGTTCTTTGCCACTAAAAACACAATAAAGCAATCTGAAATACACAAAACTATTGGAGAAGTCTCTATCTAGGATGCCAGAGAATTGACCTTGTTACTCTTGATTACTGAGACATGATCTTGAACAACAATATTTTTTTTATTTAATGGGGACTGGTACAAGCAATCATGCTGAACTGTGATGGGTTCCAGGTTCTCTCCCTCTTTTGCCAACCTCTTCATGGGCTGGTTCAAGGGGGAGTGCATCTGGGGTACGGTGGTCAGAGATGGACCAATAACATATACTGCTAGGGAAGGTATATTGACTACTTTTTGATGATATGGACAGCCACTAACTCTGGGTTGATGAAATTTCTAGACAACATGAACAATAATATATACAACATGAAGTTCACAATGGAATTCAGGAAAGAGAAACAAGTGTTTCTAGACATATAACTGTACATCCAAGAGTATGAGATACAGAGCAGGATGTATAGGAAACCTACCTCATGTAACTCAATACTACATGCTGACAGCACACACCCAAGAAGCCAGATTAATTCTATCCCATTTGGCAAAATGTTGTGAGTAAGGTGGAACTGTAGTGAGGACCATGAGTATGATTTAAACTTCTCTAAAAGACGGAGATTTTTGCAGCGTGGCTACGATAAAGAGGTGATTGTTAAAGCTGGAGAGAGGGCACAATGTCTTAAATGAGTGGAGACGCTGAAGGATAAGGCGACCAATACCAGGGACAATAAGAAACTGGCCCGACTGGTTACGAATGATGTAATATGTGAGGTCATAAGCAGTACATTGTGGGGGTGCGAGTTTTAGTTCGGTCAGCTAACTATAACTGCTACATTTCTCTGGTTTTGTGCATGTGAAATCTGAGCCTAACTTTAATGTCCCTGTAACCTATGTTTTTTTTCAGTGAATATCCAAGGTTTTCTTCATTTCTATTTCCTAACTATAACAGCCTTGTAACCTTTGTTTTTTTCAGTGAATTTCTAAGGCTTTTTAATTGCTAATTCCTAACTACATCTTACCTGTAACTTTGGATTTTTCAGTGAATTTCTATGGTTTTTTAGCTTGAAATGGTGTTTGCAAAAGGGTGTGGAAAGGGGGCGGGCCTCTGACCAACTCTCAGGAATCCCGCTGTGTGGGACTTACAGAAAGTACCAGGAGGGCTTCTTGGTCCCAAAGGTCCCTTAGCATCCAAGAGAACTTCATTCCCCAACCAATAGTGTGCCAGGAGACGTGTTTGCAAAGTGGTGCAGAAAGGGGGTGTGAACTCCGAAGACCTCTTTGCAAACTGACTGTGTGGGACTTGCTGGAGGTAACAGGAGGGGTAGTTTTGCGCCAACAACCCTCAGAAGCCAAGGGGACTTACGAGTACTATGCCAGGAGGCTTGTTTGCAGAGTGTTGGAGAAAGGACGTCCTTGATGATTGCACAGGCAGTGCCTGTATGATTCTTTGAGTGCCATTGCCAAGGGCACACTGCGAATACCGGGTGCTTTTGACAAAATATAAAAAACATATATAGAGATATCTTACATAAAGTCTCACTGACTTAACTTTCCCCTTTGTATACATTTGTCAAAAAAACTACTTCAAAAATGCATATTCCTTCTTCACATCAATACCGTAGGTCGCAATGACATAAGTAGTCACAAATACAAATGACAACATGTAAAACAGATACTTAATTTGCACAAAGTTTGAGTTCAGCTTTTTAGTAACATACTGGTTTCACTTTTTTTTAATAAAATGTTTTATTGAAAATAAACTTTTCGGCATATACAGGTCTTGGTAGTATATACTGTATCATTGAAAGGAAAAAATGTGCAATTGTATAAACAACAATGCAATCATTCATTACAGTGTCGTTGGTTTCGTTGTGACAGTTCAAGTTCCACAGTCGGTGAACTGCAGAGTTCTCACCGATAGGCATTCCAGGCCCCCACTTTTTATCCCATTTCTTAGGACATCCCCTGGCTTTATAAACTTATTTTTCGGCAACCATACATTTGTCCATTTCAGCCACCCAGCCAATAACCAACGGCTTGTCGGCAGCCCCCCATTTCATAGCAATGGCTCTCTTAACCAGTGTGTACCCCAGGGTGGTGAATTGCTGTTCAATGTCTGTGAGATCAGTTGCTTCCCAAACGTTCAGGATTCCCAGTGGGGTGTCAGCACGAGCGATTTTCCCAGTGCATCCTGCATCTTATTTGTAGCCCGTTCCCAGATGTTTCGTATGTAGGGGCAATCCCATAATATGTGATAAAACGTGGCAACTTGGTGGCAGCCGTGCAGGCAGAGCGCATCCTGTCATGTCCCTAACTTAGCTAGCATCACCCCGGTAAAATATGTCCTGTGTAGGACCTTAATTTGAACCAGTCTGAAGCGTTGGTTAATCGTGGCTTCCCTAGGGGACATCAGAGCCGCCTGCCAGTCCTCGTCGTCAAGCTGTCCTAAATCAGATTGCCATCTGTCCCTAAGAGTGAGAAAGGGATCTGGGAGGTTATTACACAGTTTACGGTAAGTGAGGGAAATGGCCTTAGTAGGAAGGTACTCAGAGAGGAGTCGGTCCTCCAGAGGGGACGAGTCCAGGACGGCAGTCAGGTCTGTTAGTGCTGTGTTAAGGGCATGACGGATTTGTAGGTACCTAAAAATCTCTTTGGGTGCCAGTTCATGTTTCAGTTGTAGTTCTTTGAATGTGATTAATTTCCCTTTGTGTAAAAGGTCCCCAAACGTGGAGATCCCTATCGTATCTCATCTGTTGAATCCTACCTGATAGAAAAGTAATCCCAATTGTTGAGAGGACCATAGAGGAGTGGATTTCGTCAGCTTTGTCTGCCAATCCAATCGTTTGTTAGCTAACTGCCAGACGGAGACCGTGTGAGCCATAGGTCCAAGAAATCTTCCCTTGTGGGCTTTGGTATATAAGGCTCCTAAATACCCCTCCCAGCCAGTCTGATACCTTTCAAGGTGGTATGCCGGATTCAACGGGGGACTATGCAGCTAGTGGTTTGTTGCCACTAATTGTGAAGCCCAGTAATAAAGACGTAGATCTGGGAGTGCAATGCCTTCATCGTACCAGCTCTTTGTCAATTTACCGAGGGCAATAGGAGGCGTCCCTCCATCCCACAATAGAGTCCGAACCTCCGCTTCCACACTAACAAAATAGGAGTCCGGGATGGGATATGGGCAGTTATGGAGTGAGTAGAGGAACTGTGGTAGTGCTAACATTTTAAACAGGACCGCACGCCCCAATTACGACAGCGGCAATGATCTCCAGTGTTTGACATCTTACCTGAATCTCTGCAGAGGGGCGGCCAGATTCTTGTTATAAAAGGTTTTGGGGTCTGGGGTGATGAAGATTCCTAAGTACATGAAGCCATCCCTAGTTACTTCTACGTTACATCCTTTAGGTAGTCGAGGCGTAGGGCCATGGAGAATATAGAGCATGGATTTTGCCCAATTAATGGCATAGCCGGAATACTTCTCGAAATTAGTAAAATTATTGAGTATAGTGTGGATCGAGGCGTATGGGGAAGCCAAATAAATGAGGAGGTCATTGGCACATAATGATATTCTGTCCTCTATGTCGTCATTCCATTTTAACCCCCGCAGAGTGACGTCTCGCCTTACCCATTCGGCTAACGGTTCTAGCACAAGCGCGAAAAGCAAGGGGGATAGAGGGCAGCCCATCTGGTTACTCAGCGCAACTGGAATTCCCTAGAGGTATGATTATTCACCCGCACCTGCCCCTGCAGGTCAGAATACAACAAACGGACCCAGGCTATGAATTTGGGGCCAAAACCAAAGCGTGCAAGCACTTTGAAAAGGTATGGCCATTCTATTGAATCAAATGCCATCGAGGCATCCAGGGACATCATCACTGCGTCCTCCTCCAGGCAGGGTTGTGTCGCGAGCACATTATTCACCCTGCGAATATTCAATGCCGTGTTCTGACCGGGTACGAAACCAGATTGATCTGCGTGGACCAGGGAGGGTAGCACAGCGTTCAAGCGGGAGGCCAGCAGTTTAGCCAGGATCTTGGCTTCTGCGTTTATTAGCGAAATAGGTCTATACGACCCGCAGCAGTCTGCCGCCTTCCCGGGTTTTGTATGACCACTATAGAGGCTAGTCTTTGGTCTGGTGGCAATATGCTCTTCTCTAGGCTCTCCGAGTACATAATATTGAGGTGGGGGGGCCACCTTCATCACCACGGATTTAAGAAACTGTATCAGGATACCGTTAGGCCCCATCGCCTTCCCTGAGTGATCATTATAGATGGCTTTACAGAGTTCCTCATTTGTAATATCCGCTTCTAGATCCGCCTTTTTGGTTACCGACAGGGAAGGCAGGTTGCTATCCATCAATAATTGTCTGGAGTCTTCCAATGTGTAGGTGGTAGAGGGAGTATATACTCCCTCCAAGTGACTTGCGAAAGCATCTGCAATGTCCTGTGGGTCAGATATTCTCGCGCCCTTATCAGTGAATAGTTCTGGCACCCACCTGTGTCCCTGCTGTCTCTGCTCCAGCCAGGCCAGCATCTTGCCCGCCCTTTCCCCCATCTTGTACACTCTGTGACGTGTGGACAAAAGGTGCGCACTTGCTTTCTCTCGCAGTAGGGCTTTATACTCAAGACACCTGATCGTCAGGTGGTGCGCAGTAGTATCACAGGGTGAGGAGTTATGGAGTAACTCTAGTCGTTGTAAATCAGTCTCTAATTCAAGAATGCGCTCCTTTTTATGTCGGACATAGCCCAGCTTTAACGTTAATGCGTGGCCCTTCAATACCGCTTTAAATGCCTCCCAGATCGACTGTGCTGACTCCACCGATCCAACGTTTTCTGTAAAGTAATGATCAGTCTGTTCAACTAGATGGTACCTTATATCAGGTATCTTGAGAAGCCACAGATTGATAACTATAGAGCTACACTGTTTTGGGCGGTGAAAGGTAAGCTCGACCCAAACCGGGGAATGATCCGAGATGCCACGCAGAAGTCCGCGGGGATTTTGAAATTGGCCGACGTCTGTCAGTAGACTGAGAAAGTAATCAATACAGGACATGCTCTTGTGTGTGTTTGAATAGTGGGTGTAATACATCACTTGTGGTTGCAGTGATCGCCATATGTCTGCAAGTCCCATAGCCTGAGTGAATTCCTTCAGAAGGATGTTTTGTCTGAGATTTGGTCGTTGGGTATATCTATCTACTGTATCATCCACAGTCAGGATAAAGTCCCCCCCAGTATCAGAGAGCCAGCAGGCAGCTCCAACAAAATTTTACCTAAGTCACTAAGTGCTTCTTTCCCCAATGCGGGGGGAAGATACACCAAGATGATAATTAGTGCTTTCCCTTCCCAGGTAGCCTTCAAAAACGCAAATCTACCCTGTGGGTCCACCCAGACACAGGTGGGTGCAAGTGTGAGGTTCTTACGCACTAGGATGCCTGTCCCCCTGGAGCCGGATGTAAATCGTGCGTGTACCAACAGTTTATAGCCCCATCTGTTGAGGGCCTTGCAGCTGTTTCCAATAAGATGGGTTTCTTGCAGTAGGACTATATCGGGTGCGTGCCTCTTCAGATATTGCAACACTATGCCCCTCTTTATTTTGTCCCCTAGCCCGTTGATGTGTGGAAATGTGGATTCTCCTGACCAGTTATGTCCCCTATCTTGGACCCCAACGGTTCTATATGCATGTTACAAGTACATGTATGTTCCCTCCAGTTCCAGTTTCGAAGACGCAAACACATGTGCGTCCACCGTTAACATGTCCTCTGTCAGATCCGCCATGAATGGGCTGGATATTCGATTCCTAAGTATGAAAGGCCACCGACTTTTTATGGCTAAGTTACTCCATTTTTGCAGTTCAGGCAGAGTAGGCCCGATTCTGTCCTCAAAGCCTTTCCCTGCTCTCTGCCTCTGACAGCATCAGTTTGAGCTCGCATCTGTATCCATGAACTTTGTCCTACTCCCTGTGCAGCTAACGGTGCCTGCCTCGGCCAGTTTTCGCCTGCCTGCCAAGAAGCTGTATTTCACCTTCGAATTATCTATTTTGCTCCTCAGCCGATGCATTCCTGTCTAGTAGTTTAAGTAAACATTCTTCCAGCTACCAAGCAAAAGGCCCGGTTTCTCTGCCCTCATGCAAGTAATTCATAGCCCTGTCACCATGGAATATTCCCATCCCCTCGCATTCAGTGTAGACACTTAGACGCTTGTACACGCACACACAGTCAGTATAGAATAGATTCTGTCCGAGAGCCCTTCCCTTGTGGATAACATAGTTCTTTAAACATAGGATATTAGATATGATTTGGGATTAGGTTGACATAACCCCAGACTTTTTGTCTCCACATGTAGAGCTAAATGTCAAGTCCCCTTCACCCTCTAGTTGCGCGTCAATCACACGTCATGCTGCTGCGCGCGCATCTCTGCCAAGTATTTCTGCTGACATTGCGAAATCATCTCCAGGTATCCACCCACACATGACAATTTACCCCTTATCATCAAGTGGACGCCCACATGGACGCCCACCTTCACGCCTACTTACACGCCCACATGCTCTTATCTCATTCTCTCTTGCTCTCTTGCTTACGTACAATTGAGAAATGTATATATACTGTACTCTGTGAATAATGTTTTGAGAATATTGAGAATACTTTTCAGCCCCGTCCAGATCCTTTTTGGTGATGGAGATATTCTCCCTTTGACTCGAGTTATTGGAATAAAGCCCTTTATGAATCTGATACCACAGACTCAGCCTCTTGCTTTATGCATGATCTTATTGATATCTGAAAAAATTATGACAGCGTGATATTTTATTTACCACAGAATGGCGCCCGAACAGTTTAATCTCTTTCCCCACACGCCGGAGATGAAGGTCCTGTTTTGCCCCCTTCCATAGCCGTGATGGACTTCAAGCGTGCACGTCGCGGGTTTTCCCGCCAACTCCCTCAGGCCACCGAAGGGGACAGACTGCGACCAGGCATCCATACGAGGCGGTGAGGAACGCAGATTGTCTACCCAGAGCCCACCTGCGAGAGAGCTGCGTCCGAGGTATAGAGGCCCACCAGGTTTTCAAAGTCCCGATGTCCAGAGGGTCCGATGTCCGCAGTCGTCGAGTCCAGTCCATTCTCTGAGGCCTTCCGTTTCAAGGAGCTACTCGGTGAGTACCATCGCCGGGGAGGCGTGTTGACGCGCACATAGGTTGTGCCGGTCAAGACGGATTTCGGTACACAAATCCGGTCTGCACTGTTTAGCAGTGTATATGTACTGTTTAGCAGTATATCAAGTATTCCGAAGTATTCAGTTATTGTCAAGAATTCAGCGTGGTGATTAGTTAGGCAGACTGTCATCATTGTCGGTCGTTGTTAAAATGTTTAATGTTTAATGTTTAAAGTGTTCAAATATTGTGGTATGAATGATTGTTCATTGTTCACTGTTCATTATTGTGTTTTTTTCGTATTAAGTGAGTTCAAGAGTAAGTATCAGATCAGTTGTCAATATGCCGCTCTTCTCGAAGTTAAGACAGATTTACTACCAGAAAAGGGGTGCTTGAAGAAGCAGTTCCTATTCCTCCTAGGGACACTGCAGGACATTTTATTTATCACAAGCATGGCTTAGACGCCATATTATTCCTTGATCTATGGGTGGACTACACCAAAGAGTTACCAGAAAGTCAGAGATGGCCCGTAGCTGGGACCTGGGATGCCGAATGTATCATGAAAGTCGAAGAAGAGTTGTGGAAGAGGAAAGCTAGACAGTCACAGAAAGACGCTGTTGAATTATGGCGTAAAGAATAGCATAGACGCACAGAGTAAGCGCTCAGAAAAGAAGAGAAAAGTATGGAGGATTCAGACAAAGCCCGAGAAAACGTGTTAGTTGAGGAAGGTATCTGAGTAAAAGCAGAACAAGTAGACAGACAACGAAACACTCTTATGAAAGAGGAAATGTAGACCAGCTTGGAAGGATGCCATTGAGTTTTTGGCGCACGGAGTGACATAGAAGGACAGAGTAAGTGTTTCACGAAGCAGAGAGGAGTGGACTGGAGTCTGGAAAAGCCAAGGATGAGATGTTACAGGAGGAATTTGAGCTGGTAAAATGAGCGCAGGCTGACAGAAAAAGAAATACTGACGTTGCTGGTATTTATCCCGTCCTTTCAGAGGACCCAGCAAGAGTGGCCCCAGTAAAAAGACCAGTTATAATACATATATTAATTACATAGTAGCCCAAAGGTTCTTGAGCCCCCCACCAAATGAACAGCGCATAGCTGGTGTTTACATGGTCCAACATTTGACTACATTGTCAATAGGAAATTGAGAGGGGTGCAGCTAGAGAAGGAGCAACTCCTGTGATTTGATGACACCCCTAATGTACAAAGTGTTAACGAAAAATAATTAGTGACAAGTTTAGCTTGGAAAAAGAATTGTGGGTATTTCGAATTTGCAAATTTTTCATGAATACAGGTTTGTGTTCTTGATGGTCCAGTGAGCCAATGTGCTGGGTCAAGTCGGTAAGATTATGACCCCCTGAGTGCAAATTGTATGTAAAAATAATTTTTCAAATTGAGCGAATTATTGCAGTTTTTATGGAATTGAGTAGTCTTTTTGTCTTTGACAGCTTCAGAGTGAGGAGAAGGTGGGGGCCGTGTAGAGCAGAATGTGATACAGAAATCGGAGACAGATTCTGACCTTGTAGCCAGTGTAGGTGGGGGCCGATGAGAGGAGCAGAACAGGGCACTGCTTAGAAGGCTTCTCTGACATCGCATCTGTGTAATGCCTGCAGCTGGAGAGCCTTGGGGCCAGGAGTAGGAAAAACAAAAAAAAGATGGCTGGCAGCCCAGGCTCAGGCCGCGCTGAGGGGCTATTTTTAACTTCTCTGATAAGACAGGGCAGCTGAGAAATGTAAGTCGAGAAAGATTCCCTTGTTCTATTCTGTGCAAAACAAGTGCCCCGAGGAAATGTCTATGGAGAAGATTTGTTTTATTTTTTAGCAATTGTTATATTGCTTCTGGTCAGAAAGTAAAATGTTGCTCTTGTTTGGAATTTTAAGGGCTATGTGCCTATATAAAAACGATTTTCAAATTCAGACATTTTTGAATTGTGGCCACAAGCTGCCACCAGTTGCATTGGATAAATGATCCAGTGGTTACGGGTCTGTGAGGAAAGATGTGAGATGCATCTTCGACTAGGACATGAGGGTACATTGTGTACAAAGAAGCATAGCACATTTTTATAAAAAAAAAAAAAAAAAAAAAAAAAAAAAAAAAAGAGACAGGTTCGTGTGTTCGTCATTTTTTGATTATTGTTGCTGATCCTGTGTGTCAGACTTGACGCGGTCATCATTGGGATGACCCACTGCCAGATGGGGTTGTATAGGGCAGGTAAATAAGTTATTGATTATAAGCCTGACAAATTAAGCAGGCCAGAATGTTCGCATCTGAGCTGTAGGTACTGTAATTACGCATCGCTGCTCATTTATATATGTTAGTGTAATTATCTATGCTTTCTGTGCCCGGTATACTGATGGCTTGGCACAATTACTAAATTTCACAGACATGATATTACCATTATCATGCTGTCAAAATAGCAGACAACACGTTATCAGTGTATGTCTAATTGGTGTTGGAGATGAATGAAACAAAAGAAAAAGGCTATGCAAGACTAAAATATTTTTCACATAACTGCCTTTCTCTTATAGACAGGCAGCCTCGGTCATATGTTTCCAGATTGGACATTAAGGAACAATTATGATCTGTGCACTCGCATTTTAACTCTTGAAAGGCCTGTTTTAAATAAGGACTGCCACCACAGAGTGACAAATAAGGCTCGGTATTTAGGGTAATGAGAAAATATCTGACAGGATTTCCTTTTTAAAGTTTGCTTTAGTAAGCTCATTCTTGTGAGTGGTGGCCCCAAAAGTTGACTTGTTTTTGAATTAGGCTATTTATTGTATAGGTGGAAATTATTGCACATTGACTGATTTCTTTAGCAGATAAATTATTAATTATCAACATTAACAACTGTTCTTAAACTTGGTTTTCCGAATATTTAGGTAATTTAGCATTCCTATTAGGGCCTCCTAGCATTAATATTGACTTCAGGTTGGTGTAGGTTCATGTAATAGGGACATTTGCATATGAGATGTCATTTGGCCAGCTTATGAGCTAACACAATGAGGTTTGTACATTAATTTGAAGGATTTCTCGCCGTTTCACATACGCTGTGTATCTCCTATAATTTTGCTTACGCCCAGTAGCTACACACAGGGATTAATAGTATTGTCAAGACACAGGGTTTGATAGTGTTTGACAGCAGTGAAATCTGTTTCAGATTTCCTCCTGTCAAAAAGGGGGGGGAAGGAGGAGAATATTGGCTTTCTGCTGGCCCCTGAGGAGGTTCGCTTCCCGCTAGCCCCTTAAGAAATTAAGCCCCTTAGAAATTAGCCCCCTTAGAAATTAAGCCGAGGAAATAGGTATGGTGCTTTCCCCTTTTTCTCATGTTTTATTGTGATCTTTCAGGGGAATTAGTTGTGGGCACCGGAACGTATTCAATTGATTTCTGGTTTTTCACAGCCCAAGACACAAAAAGACTAAAGTCCTCAAGAACACACTGTGGCATTTGAAGAATTAAAGAGAGCTTTATGTCAAGCACCAGTTTTAGCAAACCCTGATTACAACAAATCGTTTATGTTTTTGTGACAGAGCGGGATGGAACAGCACTATCTGTCCTAACACAAGATCATGCAGGAAAACACGAGCCCTGTGCTTATCTTTCTAGTACATTAGACCCAGTAGCACAGGCTTTGCCTGCGTGCCTAAAATCAGTTGCAGCAACGGCCTTAGCCATAAGACAAAGTGACTCGATAGTGCTGGGCCACCCTCTGACAGTACAAGTACCACACGCAGTAGAGGTTCTCTTGAACCGGACACAAACACAACACCTGACTGTAGCTAGACTGACGGATTATGAGCTGACGTTATTTCAACCACACATAGAGATCAGACGATGCAACATACTGAATCCCGCTACCCTTTTGCCCTCCAGTACAGAAAGCGTTTCACCACACAACTGTGTTGAAGTAATACATACCGTGACTAAACCAAGACAAGACTTGACAGATGTTGCACTCCCAGACCCCGAGCTAACACTATATGTTGACGGCTCATGCATGAGGACAGGGGCGGGAGAATTAGTGGCAGCATATGCAGTGACTGCTGATACTGTAATAATAGAGACTAAAAGAATAGACATATTGTCAGCACAAGCAGCAGAGCTCATCGCCCTGACACAAGCGTGCATAAGAGCTAAGCACCTGAGAGTAAACATTTACACCGATTTTGTGGAGAGAAAGAGGTTTCTTGACCTCTCATGGGGCCAAGATACAGCATGGCCCCCTTATTCAAGCCCTACTGGAAGCAATACATTTACCAACAGCCATAGCTATCCTAAAATGTAAAGCACATACTAGAGCCACAGATACCATTTCCCAAGGCAATGATCTGGCAGACCGAACTGCTAAACAGACAGCCCAGACCCCACTAGACATGACAAAGTTACAGGTTTAATAAGTGTCCAAAGCCATGACAGTTAGGGATCCTTCCAAGGATGTACAAGACATACAGACACATGCTACTGTAGACGAATTAAAGAAATGATCGGAACAAGGAGGGGTACTGACTGATCAAGGTTGGATGAATAAGGGCAAATCCACATGGTTTCTTCCTGATACCATGGTACAAGTGATTATAAATACCGCACATAGTCCTGCACACTTAGGAGAGAAAGCAATGATAGATAGCTTACAGAATATATGGTTCAACAAGCACCTGCGTGCAGCAGCGAAACAAAAGGTCAGAACATGTATGATCTGTTGCCAATTCAATGCAGGTAAAGGCATTCCGATGGAACAAGGTGGATTCCATCCACCTGACCACCCTTTTGAAGTGCTCCAAATGGATTATATCCAAATAAACAGATGTAGAGGTTACAAATATGTCCTGGTACTAATGAAGCAGGTGTCCCTTCTGTTAGGGTATACCTGGAAATTCCATTGTGTGCGACATCCTGAAGCAGCAGGCCTTGTAGAAAGACATAATCAGACATTAAAATTTTGCGCAGACAAAGGTATAGACTGGATGGTAGCCCTGCCGGTTGCCCTCTTTTACATGCGAATGGTAGCTCATTCTAGAACAGGCTTATCTCCCTATGAAGTGGTCTTTGGTAGACCACCAAAATATGTGGGCACTACAATGCCTAAAAGATTACTTATGTTGACAGTAACATGCTGACAGATTACCTGGCTTCCTTGATGTCTGCACTACTCTCTTGTTGTTCGCAGGTTGGTGCCGCCTTCCCTGACAACACCCAGGTCAAAGAATACTCCATCGCTCCTGGATGACAGGCGCCAAAGTCAGTGCTCTGGACCACGGGGACGGCCGTTAAAGTCAAAGTGCACCTTCACCACTCTTTTACAAAGGAAAAAAAAAACTTTGAACTTGGATTTTGAACAACATTTTCTAGAGGAGAATGCCCAGAAGTTTCCACAAAGCTAAACCTTGATTCAAAAAGTCAGAACCCGTTTGATCAATTAAGTCCACTAGGTGGTGAAGCGGTTGAACATGTATTCTGGCTCGCATAAGATCTTGGACAATAACAAAGCAAAAATAAGAGAGCTAGATAAGAAGCAAATAGATGTATAGTGACTGTAATTTTTCAATATCTTAAGAGCATCACGATAATATGTATCAGCTTAATACTACATGCTATTTTTCCTCCTATTGCCTCACTCTTATACTCCTCCACTAATGATACCATAAAGCACACCATAAAGCACACATTTAGTGATCTGCCATCCTATGAGCTATCATATCGACTTGCCTTACGCAACAATACCTTTATTCAGATGCTGCACCATTCACATCAGACTAGCAATGCTACAGACTGCTGGGTCTGTGGCCGACTCCCCCCCTATCAGAACTATAAGGGAGTTTTGCCCCTTTATTCTCTATCCGTTCACACACAATGGCTCCTGTGGAGCATGGTTTAGTTTGATTAATTCCCTAGATTCGAATTCCGCAGTTTATCAAGACAACTGGGTATGGGGAAACCTGAACTTAGTTTTGCTTAAAGTCTGCTACCCTAACAAGGAGGGACTTCCCAAAAGAACAGGAACTGATCTAAGAAATGAAGTATATGGATTAGGTAATTTTACACTTAACCTCATGATCCTGAACGTTGAATCTGAAGCTACACCAATATTGCCCGCCATGTCCGTATTCCCAGTAAAAGGGGAATTATGTATAAGAAAGAATGGCTCCATACACATGGGCCATAGTAAATGCACCACTGTAATAAAATTCAGTGATCAAGGCAAGTCTACATTTAGAGCTTCTCGTCATTCCTACTTTATATGTGGCCAGACCGCATATATACGCTTACCTCTAGATTGGGATGGTACCTGTTACATAGCATTCCTCCTACCACCTGTTTTCCTAGCTCCTCCTGATTCTCATAGAAATACTCATTTAGTACACAATAGACAGCAGAGAGATCTCCCAATTGTCAATTACACTGAAACAGCATGGGAAAAATACACAGATTTCAATAAAGGTTTCTTTCCCTATATAGGTACAGTTACCAATAGTAAGCTGATACGTAGATTAACCAGAACCCTTGAAGCAGTAGTGAACGAAACTATTCCCGCCTTAGGCAATTTAACAGAAGAGCAGTCTGCTATGCGGATTGTTGTGCTTCAAAATATTCTTGTCCTTGACGTTATCCTGGCCGATAGGGGCGGAGCTTGTAGGGTCATCGGATCAAGCTATTGCATTTTTCATACCAGAAAATTCGCCATCTGTATATAAAGCCATAACTCGCCTTCATAAGATTGTAAGCCAGATACACCAGAATCCAGGCACCTGGACTTGGTCCGGTTGGTTTTGGAGTGTATTATCTACCTTTGGATGGAGGGTCCTATCCTTCCTAGGTATTGGCCTTCTCATACTATTCAGTTGCTGTCTATGTCTACAATGTGGACCAGCGATCTGTGGTCTGTGTGCCACATCGTGTATTCCACCACCAAGATTTCATTCAAGATCACGGAAGAAGAAAGAAGAACAAATGATGCTATATGAACAGATCAATGGATTGATGAAGATTGATATCTCTTGAAGGGCAAGTAGGGGACAAGGAGGGAATGTGGAAATGTGGATTCTCCTGACCAGTTATGTCCCCTATCTTGGACCCCAACGGTTCTATATGCATGTTACAAGTACATGTATGTTCCCTCCAGTTCCAGTTTCGAAGACGCAAACACATGTGCGTCCACCGTTAACATGTCCTCTGTCAGATCCGCCATGAATGGGCTGGATATTCGATTCCTAAGTATGAAAGGCCACCGACTTTTTATGGCTAAGTTACTCCATTTTTGCAGTTCAGGCAGAGTAGGCCCGATTCTGTCCTCAAAGCCTTTCCCTGCTCTCTGCCTCTGACAGCATCAGTTTGAGCTCGCATCTGTATCCATGAACTTTGTCCTACTCCCTGTGCAGCTAACGGTGCCTGCCTCGGCCAGTTTTCGCCTGCCTGCCAAGAAGCTGTATTTCACCTTCGAATTATCTATTTTGCTCCTCAGCCGATGCATTCCTGTCTAGTAGTTTAAGTAAACATTCTTCCAGCTACCAAGCAAAAGGCCCGGTTTCTCTGCCCTCATGCAAGTAATTCATAGCCCTGTCACCATGGAATATTCCCATCCCCTCGCATTCAGTGTAGACACTTAGACGCTTGTACACGCACACACAGTCAGTATAGAATAGATTCTGTCCGAGAGCCCTTCCCTTGTGGATAACATAGTTCTTTAAACATAGGATATTAGATATGATTTGGGATTAGGTTGACATAACCCCAGACTTTTTGTCTCCACATGTAGAGCTAAATGTCAAGTCCCCTTCACCCTCTAGTTGCGCGTCAATCACACGTCATGCTGCTGCGCGCGCATCTCTGCCAAGTATTTCTGCTGACATTGCGAAATCATCTCCAGGTATCCACCCACACATGACAATTTACCCCTTATCATCAAGTGGACGCCCACATGGACGCCCACCTTCACGCCTACTTACACGCCCACATGCTCTTATCTCATTCTCTCTTGCTCTCTTGCTTACGTACAATTGAGAAATGTATATATACTGTACTCTGTGAATAATGTTTTGAGAATATTGAGAATACTTTTCAGCCCCGTCCAGATCCTTTTTGGTGATGGAGATATTCTCCCTTTGACTCGAGTTATTGGAATAAAGCCCTTTATGAATCTGATACCACAGACTCAGCCTCTTGCTTTATGCATGATCTTATTGATATCTGAAAAAATTATGACAGCGTGATATTTTATTTACCACAGATGTTCCACGTCAGGGCAGAAAGTGTTTTGTTAGCCATAGTTGTCAGTGTGGAGTAATAATGTAGTCAGAGGGGGTGTGGAAGGTATCCCCTCCTGGGGGGGTGGACCCAAGTCAATCAAGGTAAGCAATTGTGTCAATGGGGGCTGGATATCCCATGTGGGGGATCGAACAACTGTATGTTTCGTAGATAACATCACTTGAGAATAGTCACAGCTTTTTAGGCCAAAGACAATACTGTCTGCAGAAAAACATTGAACATTGACAAAAACCTGAACCCTCCATCCGCCCCTCCCCTCCACCTCCTGCCCTGCCCCCCTGCCAGTGGATTTCAAACTATCCACCCCCCAACTAGGCAGAGTGCCTGTCGCCCCCCTTCCGTTGTGGGTGCCTGGTGTACAGCCTTCCCACCCTCGCCGTGAATGAAGGATGGATCCATGTTACACAAATATCAAGTAAATCCTCGTGGACCACTCAGCGCTGCAATTGAGCTATCTAATACTGTCAATGAGAACACACGGTTCAACCACATTAAATTCTCAAATTACTCAGCTAGGGGTCCCCATCACACACCCCGCGACCCACCACACCTTACTTTGTTCCTCAAGGTCTCAAATGTCCGCCCAGGTGCAGCATGGAGCATTGTTTCATCTCCCACCCTCTGAACCCTTTGGGCCTATGGTGCTTTCTCTCTGAGAGGATTCCTCATACTGTTCCGATCCTCTGTCCAGTGTGCCTCCTCTGGCCCCGTCATGCCTGCCGTTCTGTCTCTCCACCCTGCGCCATCCCTCCAGCCAGTCCCTGTTGTCTTCTGGTGAGGAAAAGAACCAGGATTTACCGTCCGATTCAACCCGGAGCTTCGCCGGGAAAAGCATGGAATACTTGATTTCCTTGTCCCGTAGCGCCTTCTTGACCGCTTGGAAGCTGAGTCTCTGGGCCTGTACTTTGGTTGTGAAGTCCGGGAAGAATGTTATTGCGGTGTTTTCTATTTGGATAGGTGGCCCGCCACGTGCCGTTCGGAGGATCACGTCGCGGTCTCGAAAATTGAACACTCTGGCTATTATAGGTCTCGGGGGAGCCCCCGGCTTGGGCCGCCCCCCGGGGATTCGGTGGGCCCGCTCAATGGAAAAGTAGTCTGACAGGCGTTTCGGTTGGAGCCTTTTAATGACCAGGTCCTCCACGAAGAGGTCCGCTGCGGGCCCCGCTGCCCGCTCCGGGACACCCAGTATGCGTATGTTGTTTCTTTGCACCCTTCCCTCATAATCATCGAGGAGGCCTTCCCTTTTCGCCTGCTGGTCTCGAAGTTGAGCTTCCTGTTGTTTGAGGAGGTCCGTGTCCGACATCAAGATGACAGTGGCGTCTTCAACATCTTTTACCCTAGCATCCATTTCGCGTAAGTCCGCCCTGATGAGGGAGATTTCTACATTCACTGTGTCAATCCGGGACTCGAGTGATGCCGAACTGCCGCAATGGCTTCCATTACATCCTGGAGGGTGGGGTCATGTTGAGGAGACTTGGGGTGTGGGTCATTTGCCCCTCCTTTGCCTGCCATGTCGGGCTCTTCCCCTGTTTTCCCCCATGCAAACTTGGTGAACGCCTTTTGAGCCTGGGTTTTAGATCCCCTGTTGGTGGCCATTGTAGGGCGTGAGCACCTTCAGTGTGGGGCTGATCTCGGTACTCGCCGCCACCTGCCCAGGGAAGGGGGGATCTCTGAGTTTCTCCTCTGGCGGCCTGTCGGTTTTCCCGGTGAGCAAGAGAGTTGTGTAGTCCGGTAGGTGAACGCCACTCAACGTCACCACTGGAGCTTTCAGCTGTCTTCAAATGAAAGTGAGGGGACTAACAAATATTGGTACACGGGCCGGAGATACACAGGAGGTATGATGAGGCAGGCGCGATCGCGGGCACTAGAGTCCTCCCAAGGCGTCTCTAAAGTGTGTCCCTGCCAGCCAGTGTCCTCAAATGCATGGGCCCTCGCGTGATTGGGTCAGCAGCAAATGTTACAGTCATCAGCCACGCCGCCACACTACAGCCAGCCGTGCAACCCAGGCAGACGATACCCTGGGGTGATGGAAATCCCAGGGGGTCCTCCGCGCCACTAGGCCTCAGACCGGAGCTTCAGTTATTGAAGGGGGGAACGCACGCCGCCTCTCACCATGAGCGTCGCTCCCCTCTGCCCATGCGATGCGTGCGCGGCCCCAGGCAGTTCGTTGGCAGTCAGTGGCCCGACCTTAGCCCTCCAGACAGCTTTTCCGCTCAGGGCCACTCACCGCTGCTGTCGGGATCGTCGTCCTAGGCCGCCATGATGTCTACAGGAGCTCTCAAGGGGTACCACCCAAGCCGGCTTGCCCACCTCAGGGCAGCAATACAGCAGAACTGTGGTCCTGCCCAAAGGCATTAGTCCGGGCTGGCAAAAGACTCCAGGCAACCCAGGAGGGGCTCCCGCACCCGACCAGGCCGCAAACTGGGGCCTCAAGTAGGAGTCAGGTCCTGAGGGGAGGAGGGACGCGCGCCTTCATCCACCTGCACCCGCCGCCCCCAGTAGTTCAGATGGCACAGCCTCGGCTGTTGGCAAGCTCAGGTCTTGCTAAGGGCCCCCTCCGTGCTCACCAGGTGCCGCACCATGCCGGCGCGCAACTCCACCGTTGACTCAGTCGGGGTCCCGGAAGCAGGCCGCCATGCTGTCTTCAGCAGAACTCCACGGGCTCCATGGAATCTCCGCTGGTTCGGTGCGGACGGGAGGTCGGGCCTCTCGGTATGGTCAGCGCTGGTGTCCTCGGGATCTGTGACCCTCATTTCGAGGGGATGGTGGACAATTTCGAGGCGGATAGGTGCAGAAAGATGGCGAGGATGGCGGAGACGCTTCAGAACACGGCCATTCCGTTCAGCTGCTAGCCACGCCCCTCAGTTTAACTTTTTTTTAACAACATATTCAACAAAAACAGCAATTTCAAAAAATAACTTTCAACACCTGAACTCAGGAATAGAATATAACTACAAAACACCCAGAAATAACCATTCTTACCCAAACTCAACAGAATCAAAAACTGCTCCAAAACTAATACAATGCATTCTCTGTGAAAAGTTCCACTCTAGAGGGTCAATTAAAAAATAGTCATGTGGGATGACGTCCATGGTGAATGAACTTAAAACCTAACATAGAAAACATCTCTTAATGGCAATCCAGTAGAGGGAAGCTGGTGGACCATCTACATCAGTGGCACCAGGAACAACAACTACCGGAAAGAAAGTCCCTTCAGAGGTGCAGACTACTATAACAGATATGGCTCCTGAGTTTTGTGTTCAAGAATTTCCACAACCTCAAGTTTAAGGTTTGGCTCCACAGTTTTCCCGATGGCATCATACTGCATGGATTGTGGAGTTGTAGTGAGTGCTGGAGAGTTGTCCTTAACGGCCCTTCGCAATGCTGGAATGAATAATAAATATTGATTATTTTTTTTTGGGCTCTTCATAGTTTTTCTACATTAGCAGGAATCTTACAAAAAGGGTATTTAATGTCTATGTGTTGTTCGTTTTAGTATCTTCCAATTAATTTTAACACTACTTACATCTAACTTGCCGTATTGACAAGTCTAACTGTCCCTTTACAAAAAAAAACACAGGTAACTTTTGCCAGTTATTATAATTAATTTTTTCCCATTTTAAATGTAAATCAGCAGTCTGTGTTTAAATCTTCTAGTAAGTGCATCAAGAACACCGACAAACATACTCTTTTCTTTTTACCGACTACTGTGTTAAATTTCGTAATCTCTTTTTTTTTTAAACTATCAACTGTAATATATTTGTGTTGTTCTGCAACTCGTCCTCTTAACAACTCTTCATTTTCCCTAGAATCCTGCTCAGGACCAAAGAAAGGGAACTGCACATCACCACAGACCGTTTCTACTTCTGCCACACTACCATGCAAAAGTGCTCTATTTATTTCTAGTAAACATAAAGCAGGTGTTTTCACATGATACAGCCTCCTGCCTAAAGATTGCATTGTTGAGTGGTATAATATATTTTGTGTTTAAACTTCGCCTTGGAAAGATACGTAGGAATTTTCTTAATAAATCAGTGGATTGCTGTCTACTACTAGAAAACTACCACAATTCCATTTGTATATAGTATCCTGACTGTGACTTTCTTGTACCACTTCTGCAATAACGTTTTCTAAATTTCTAAGTACCATCACCTCTTTTGCTATAGGACTGCTATTCTTCATTTCCTAACATCATTTTCTTTAATCAATAGCATGAACTAATTTGTGTCAATACATGAGGTATGTATGCATTGCCCACTAAAAACTGTA
This sequence comes from Triturus cristatus, assembly GCF_964204655.1. Lineage (NCBI taxonomy): Eukaryota > Metazoa > Chordata > Amphibia > Caudata > Salamandridae > Triturus > Triturus cristatus. The sequence continues at coordinate 567,579,210 of NC_140589.1, read as the reverse complement.
CAACAGTTACTTCTATTCACTAATCTTTTCTTCTGGTTTTGTCTCCTCATGCACAGCACTATGTTGTCAAGAGACTTCATTCTATTTAGAATCCAAATGAAAAGCTTCCTCTTCAAAGCAAAGGCCTTATCAACTACTCTCTCAACTCGCTCTTTCTGTTTCACTGCATCTCTCCTTCTTCTACACTTTTTTAAATTTAACACTAAATTTACTAGGCTGCAACCATGCAAACATTATAACATTTGTGCTGAACCTATGCAGCCAACTATACACCCACTTACAACCCACGCAGTCATTGAAATACTGAGGCACACGTGCCGTAATGAAATACTCAGGCTATACTCAGTCATTCATGTAATTAAGCAGCCCGCAAAATAAATATTACATAAATTACATAATAAATATCAATCATTCACTTAAATAAAATGTTTTAAATAATTCTTACTTAAATATTACTTAATTAAGGTCCCATCCTATCTCCCTTCTAACCCAACAACCGACTTTAACACTATTAATTACTGTTACAAATTAATTAAAATTCTAAATCACTTAAAATTCCAAGCTATATTTTAAAACAGATTAATAACATTTCTATTAACAATCGTAACACATAACATTAATATATCAACTAAAATAGATTAAAATAATTTTAAAAACTATATTTTTAGTCACAAAATTAGTGGAAACAATATTAAAAACATTGATATTATTTACAATGATATTACTTACCTCAAGAAATGATATTCTTGTAAACTATATTTGTGCATCACAATATTTGTGTGTCATGAAATTTAATTTCTGATATTTCTGATATTTCTGTCCCCTGATATTTTCAAATCGATATTGTCCAAACACCCACAGCCTAGCTCTGCACTACTGCTAATGGTTCCCGATTATCACCAAACACCAATAGGGCATTTTCTGCTTACACTCAGTAAGTGAAGCAAATACAGGGTGGTCACCTGTTTGATCCTGTTAGGCCAGAACTCATGCTTCTCTGGTATGTCACCCTCACCTTGTGCCTCATGCACCATACATCTCAACCATAATCACACTTTGCAAGTAGATATCACTAACAACCCCACCCTCCTCTTCATACTCATCAATATATCACTCTTAGTCCTCTATTTACCTGAGATTTAATACATCACTCTGCAGTTCTCCATTTACCCAAAATTGCAGAGATAATCAACATCGCCTACAACAAAATCAAAACACCCTTCAAGTCAGCCAACTCAGCTGGACATTCTGCTCACATATTTATTTGAAAGTGCTTAAACAAGAACTGTAACAAGATTAACACCGGCATAACAGAATATTGGCCCCGGCCAACATGATGAATATAAATGCATCAGATAAGACTGAGAACTAGTTAGTACTTGAATCCAAAATAATTCCAGACCGAGTAAGAAGATTGTAAAATACCACAAGGCATTAGACTTATACTATCAAATTAGAGATAAACCTAACAATTATAAAAAATTGAGTAAATAAAAGCACATGTGCCATATCCTACAGACATTGCAGACTTTCAAACAAAACTCTCCTCACATGATTCTGCAAACATGAGAATTATAATATAACTATACTCATTCTCCAACCGTTCAGACCATATCCTTCTACAGCTCCTTTTCTGTTATGTAACATAACTTCATTTACTTCTATTATGGTGGCCACCCAGGCATCAGATAAATTCAGTATAGACAATAGCACATATGTTGCACAAGACACAGGTCAGGACCCTGCTTGAACCTATCATTTTTCGGTGATCTCACACTATGGCTGAAAGACGACTTGGTAAAAACATAAGACTAACTATGTAGGGTGACTGGTAAGCAAAAATTGAGATAGTCTTCAAGAGTAAGTATGACTAAAATAGGATGCTTGTCTTTACTCCTGCTTTGCATCCATTCATCACAGACTCTGTGACATGATTATACTTAGATATACTGTTACAAATGGGGCCTCTTGTTGGTAGTGGTTTGCATCCCCTACAAGTAGGGACCCTCACTTTAGTCAGGGTAAAGGAGCCACACAGCTAAGCTAACCCCTGCTCACCACCTTGGTATTTTGGCACAAGAAGTCAGGGTTATCTCAGAAGCAATGTCTAAAGACATTTGTACATACACACACAGTAACACAGTGAAAACAACCAATATGTATCTGAATAAACAAGACCAAAATGACAAAAATCCAACATACACAAGTCAAGAAATCACTTTGAAAAGGTTCAAAATAGTTCAGACTATAGGAAATTATGGCTGTGTCACTTTTAGCACAAAGTACCTAGGATGCGTTAAAACCAAAGACGAAAACAGATGCTGGGGAGGTGAGGCACCAGAAAAGCAAAGTGATGCGTCTGTTCCTTACTCCCAGAGGATGTGATGCGTTGGTTCCTTTATTCCAGAGGAGTTGATGAGTTGGTTCCTTGCTGTAGCACAGGGGAAGTGAGGTGTCGATCTCCAGACACTTTGAAGAACCAGAACCAATTGGACCTGGCGGCGCAGGGTACGCCTTAATCTCCTGGGTTCTCTTGCTTAGCTACACAGAGACACGGGGACACTCTGTCGGCGTAAAAGATCAGATTTTATTAGCTGCAGCTAGTACAGTTGTCCTAGAAGTACACACGGTATGTTCTCAGGAGACTACCATTCATTCCGTGGCGCACAATCTTATATAGTACATAGGTGACATATACATTAACCAAAAAACACACCTAAAACATATAAAAAGAGCCAATAAGAAAAGTTGGAAAACAGAACAGAACCAATAGGAAAGGTTTGAAAATAAAGTATCGAGTAACTGACTTGTTGCTGACTTGCAGGTGGCGAGATACGTTTGTGTGTTTTGGAGGACAGATGTGAAACAAGAGAATACGAGCAGAGGACAGCGAAGGCCAGACGATAAGATTAAGTCAGAAGAGAATAGTGTGAACCAACAGATAGTAAAGACAGGGATTTAGAAAAACCAGACAGGGATTAGTGTACTCGGCCAGTCTCTAACACCAGCTTTTGTAAACAGAGGCACAAGCCTACTTCGACACAATATTGCAGGAAGAGCAGAAAAGACTTCGATCATTGTGCTGCCTGAGTGAGGGCAACACAAAATGGCGGCGGAGCACAAAATGGCGGGTCAATACGATCACGATCGAAAATCGAAGTTGCTCAACGTGGCCTAGGTTTCTTACTGCTGGGCAATGTCGATGAAGAACTTGGCCCTTAGAGAACCTTGGAAGCAGGATACAGAAAGCAAAGTCTAGTCCTTTCACTCCTAGGACAGATGCAGCAAGCAGAAGGCCATCATGACAAAGAAACAGGCAGAGTGTCAGTCGCTCCTACAGCATCCAGCTCTTATTCCTGGCAGAATGTCCTTTAGTCCAGAAGTGTTCTGAAGTTATGGTGTCACAGCTCCAGCACTTATACCAGTTTCTGCCTCTGAGGTAGACAAGCTTCAAAGGGAAGTCTCTGTAGTGCACGTGACCCTGACTTTCCCTAAGGTTGCTCCAGACACATTTCAGGGGGGTAGAGACAGCTTTGTGTAAGGACAGGCACAGCCCTATTCAGATGTCAGTGACATCTCCTCCCACCACTCTAGCTCAGGAAGATCCACCAGCCTGGTGATGGGCCATCTGAACATGAAGGGCATTCCTCAGTTTGCTTTGTGTGACTGTCTAGACTAAATGCAGAAACAGCCCAACTGTCACCCTCCCTCAGATGTGGGTTCCATAGGGAAGCCAAGGCACAGAATGGTAAAGCAAGAAAATGCCCACTTTCTCAAAGTGAACGATGGATGGAGTGTTGAAACGTTTCTACCACTCACCCCCAGTCAAGAGATCTGGGCTGAATCTATCTTTCTTCTGCTCACTATGCCACCCTAGTTTGAACCGAGCCATATGCAAATCAGTCTTGGCCCTGCTCCTCATGGGAACAGTACAGCCACAACTGCCAGGCCAGGTCCTCCCTAGACCGGAAACAAGCAACCTGGGACAGCGAGCAAGGAACCCACGTCTGGACATACCCTTGGTCACTTAGGGCGAGCATAGCATACACAACAAGATGATGGATGGGATGATGGATGGAATGCTGAAACTGTTTAACCACTCACGCCCAGTCATGAGATCTGGGTTGAGTAAATTTTTCTTCTGCTCATTATGCCACCACAGTTTGAACTCAGCCATATGCAAATCAGTCCTGAGCCTGCTCCTCATGGTAACAGTCCAGCCCAAACTGCGTGGCCAGCTCCTCCCTGGACTGGAAACAAGCATCCTGGAAGGCGTTTCAGGGTATCACCCCTCATCAGCCACGCTAGCTTGAATCCAGTGGCACAGCGAACGAGGGACTCATGTTTCTATAAGTGGCATTTTCAAGCGCGCAATTTGAAAAAACAACTTCGTTAAAAGATGTATTTAAATTTGTGAGTTCAGGGACCCCAAACTCCAAGTCTCTATCTCTTCCCAGTTGGAAGTTACACTTGTATGATGTTACAAGGCAACTCCAAAGATAATCTATGAGAGTGATAGTCCTTGCAATAGTGAAAAATGGAATTAGCAGTATTTCATTATCAGGACATGTAAAACACACCAGTACATATCCTACCTTTTAAATACACTGCACCCTGCCCATGGGGCTACTTTAGGCCTACCTAAGGGGCACCTTATATGTAGTAAAAGGGAAGGTTTGGGCCTGGCGAGTAGTGGTACTTGCCAGGTCGATGTGACAGTTTAAAACTTCACCCACAGACACTGCAGTGGCAGGTCTGAGAAATGTTTGCAGGGATACTCATGTGGGTGGCACAATCAGTGCTGCAGTCCCATTAGTAGTATTTGATTTACGGGCCCTGGGCACACCAGGTGCACTTTACTTTGGACTTACTAATAAATCTATTATGCCAACCATAGATAAACCAATAACAGATACATTTTATACAGGGAGCACTTGGACATTAGCACTGATCAGCAGTGGTAAAGTGCTAAGAGCTATAAAACCAGCAAAAGCAAAATTCAGCACACAGTCAAAACCAGAAGCAAAAAATACATCAAAGATGCCAGGTCTAACAGATACAAAAAAGGAAAATATGTTTTGAGCAAAATATGGCACTCAACAGAACCTTGTGATACTCAGTGTTCCATTTTGCAAATTGTAAACTTGTAAATGTTATTTCTTCTTAATCTTTTCTCACATTTATAATCATGGGCCTTACCAACTTTCACAAATACACAGTGGATGATCCTTGGATTCAACAACAATAATCCTTAGCTCAACCCTGGTAGTGTGGCAAAGAGTAGCCAGGCATTACTGGAGGTGTAGATGTTCAGCATTTTGCAGTACCATTATGATACATAAGTAATTGAGACAACAATAAAGAAAACTAACCCCAACTTATAAAAATGTAGTGTACTTGTATATAAATATAGACAGCAAAATTAACTTTGTATCATACATTAAACCGGAGTTGTGGATTTTTAAAGCATTCAAAAATGGATGTAAGTAAGTAATAGTTTATTAGCATAGTTAATTAAAACCATTGCAATTCATCCTTTAAAAAAAATAAATAATAAAAAACACTAATGTGTACACAATACATTATTCATCACTTAATAAAATTACATTCCCGTAGTAACTGTATTTTTAATCCCTTTTAAAAAGTTCATAAGATTTTATATGTTGATAGAGTTAAAATAGTAAACGTATTGTTCTAAATGTCCTCTGTGTTTTATGGCAAGGGGACAAATTCCAGTATTTACTCATCTTCCACCTTCCATAATTGATACAATGTAAATAGGGATCTGCTTAATTTAAGAGCCTCTAAGAATATGACGGTAGGTCAATTTTCTGCATCTTTGTTTCTACCACCTTCAAAAACTTCACCAGGCTACAATTCAACTGCGGGTCACTAGGTGTAAAACAGGCAAGAACTGCCTGTCTTCGTGAGCGTATTCCACGGTGGTTGAAGTGGTGTTTCAGTAACCATTTCCTTTCCTCCAACAGCTTCTCGCAGGAGCACAACAAATGTTCCATGTCTTCAGACGCCTTGCCACATAGGCGACAGAGGGAACCCCCATTAACCCTCAGCCACTGCGGAAAGTGGCGTGTGCATGGTAACACGCCTAGTCTGTATTTGAGGAACTTCAGTTTTATATGACGTGAGTAGCCGAGGTCAAGGTAACTCTGGTAGCCTTGTTTGGAGTAGGAGTTTAGGATGATCCACCCATGTGACCTCTTTGCAACACACGCTTTATCTTCAATCCATGAAAGATGTTTTATAGTTCTCTTTACTATTCTTTTGATCGTGGTGTGATTGGTAGGAGTATTCCACAGCTCCTCTAACCCTAGATTCACTAGGCTGCTTTTCAAGTATTTGGCAGCTGGCGATGCCGGATACCGGTCTAATTCTGACCATAAGTAGCTGTTTAGGGTTCCTTTATTTGCCTTACGGACTTTATCCCAAGTCATTATATATGCACCTTGTCTTGCCAAAGACTGCTTCTGTCCTCCAAATTCCAGCCTGAGTTGGGCCGGAGAGGTTTGTTTTGGCAAGCTGAATATGGTTCTGTATGCTGATGCCACAGTTCTGTCTAGGGTCGCCGCATCCCTACCTCTCTGTACTTCGCTCCCATAAGTAATTGTGGGCAGCAGTTTAGCTCTTATAACTTGTGCCAGGGGCAAGAGAGAGGGACTGGTGAGCTTACCATTTAATTTTTTTAACGAAATAGATATCGCAATGCCTTTTCCTCTAATGCTTGCTTTCTGAATGGTAAATTGGCCACCATTATCAATTTTGACTCCCAGGTACTTGTACACTGCTGTGTCTTCAATACGGTTGTTGTTCCAGAACCAGCCATAGCTGGATTTCCCTTTTTTATTAATTGACATAGTTTGTGTCTTCTGTAGATTTATTGTCAGTTGGTTATCATCAGAATACAACCGAGTGGCATCTAGGAGGTTTTGTAGCCCTATTTTTGTTTGACTAATTAACACTATGTCATCCGCATATAGTAATGATGGTAATGTTTGGCCTCCTAGTTTCGGTGCATGGGAATTGCAGGTATTTAAAATCGGGGTTAAATCACCTAAGAACAGAAGGGTTGGAGCCAAGACACATCCCTGTTTTAAGCCCATGTTAGTTGGGATGCGTCTGGACAGATGAGATCCATCACCCAACTTAACCTGTATCCAGGTGTCACTGTGCAGGTTGATAAGTAGATTTAGCAAGGGCCTCGGGATCCCCCACTTGTTCAGTTTAGACCACAGGAGATTTCGATTGATGTAATCAAACGCTGCCTTATAATCAATAAAGCACAGATGGATTGGCATTTTGGTAGTTTTGGCTTTATCGATTAACAGGCCCATTGTCAAGATGTTCGTTGTTGTCCCAACATTTTTAGCAAAACCTGTTTGATTTACAGGGATTAAGGAGTTTTCTGTAGCCCAGAGCTGTAATTCTTCCAAGAGGATCCCAGCAAAGTACTTGGCCTCATTATCCATAAGGGCAATCAGTCTGTAGTTGCTTGGTTGTGATTTATCACCTTATTGAATATATAGGAGATATTTGAGCCCTTCCAGGAGGCAGGTAATATATTGAACTGTATTATTTCATTGAATATTGGCTCTAGTGCTCCAGCCCATTCCCTATCGCTCTGTTTGTAAAGGATGGGAGGTATACCATTCGGGCCGGGTGCCCCTTCCCTTCTTCCCTTTTTAATTTGTCGCATGATTGTCTTTTGTAAGTTTATTTCTCTTGTATTCATGATTGTATTGCCACAAGCTTGTTTATGGGAAGTTTCGCACAGTGTCGTTAGTTTATTGCCCTCATTTCCTATCTCAAAGTCAGAGGCCTTTTGTTGTAAAAAATGATCTTTAAGATACTTTGACCATGCAGCTTCGCTAATATTAGAGGATACTCCATCATGCACAGGATTTAAAAAGGAATTAATTGATTTCCAGAATTTCGCTACATCGTTTTGTTTTATGTCAGCCTGTAGTTTTACCCATAAGCTGTCCTCCATTTCTTTATTTGCTATCCACTTTGTTTGTTTTAAAGAAGCCTTCAGTTTCCGTAAGCGGTCTTGTTTCACCGTGTCGCATGAAGAGTACCTAAATTGACGCATTGTTTGGTAGATACATTTCTTTATACATTTTATCTTCACTTGATGTTCCTTTGTAAGCGAGGTCATATTTTTATCTGTCCGTCTTAATTCAAGCTTCGGTGTTGTGGAGTAGCCTGCCATTATTTTGGTAAAACACTCCCATTTCTCAACTTCGCTTGTTCCAATTCTTCCCTCAAAATGCAGTATCGCCATGTCAAGCAAGCTTCCCTCATTTATTGCAGAATATTTAATCCTTTTATAGTTGACAGTATAAACTGAGTTAATAGGGACCAAAGACTGCTCAAATTTGGGCTTGCAGATATTCAATGTGATTTCCTGGGGGCAATGATCACTATCAGTTTTTTGCCCTATTTTGAAGGAGGTCACATGGTAAAAGAGAGATAGTGACATAAACGTGTAATCCAAGGTTTTACTAACCCTTGATGAATGAAACGTGCATGCTGGTGGAGTATCTTCAATGAATCTTCCATTTAGTACTCTAATGTTAAAGGACTCAAGGTTCTCTAATGCCTGTTTATCAAATTTAGTGCATATTGATGTTTTTGAGAGCGCTTGGTGTGGTATATTCCAGGCAATATCTTGAAGGTGATTTTCATCGTCTGATGTGTTCCCCATCAGGTTTAGATTAAAGTCACCAGTAAGCACGACATCCAAAAATGGATGTACTTTAACCTGTCAAACATGTCCCAGTTAAATAAATAGGGCAAAACACAGGTGACAGTCACTTGCAGGTGGAGTTCAAACAAATCCCCTAGTGGATACAGTCATGCGGGTCCATAGATCAAGTTCCAACAGTCATTACTTCATTACCTTGCCTTGGGAGTCTGAGTGCACAGGTGACTTGGCTGTCCTTGGTACTGAACGATATCTGCGGGGGCTGTCAAACTTGAAGCATTTCACAAAACCACAGTTTGAGATGGAGTTCCACTCTACCCATGGGGAATAGAGGAATTTTGGGTCCCAGGACTTGGGTTCAACAGTTGGATTTCTTCTACCTTGCTTGGTGGCTCCGGGTGCAAAGCTAGATGGCAGCTGTCAATCGCCAGGCAGGTCGCTTCAAAGATACTTTACAATATAATTGATGACTCCACGTTCAGGATGCAGGAACACAGCAGTGGCGTTGTTGCTGACATCGGTTGCTGTCGCTGTGAGGTGTTCTCAGGCTGGAGATGTTGTTCAACGGATCGATCATATTTCTGGCGATCAACTAGACTAGGCTGCAGCAAATGGAGTCGACAGTTACTTCGGCAGCTGGTGGATGACAGGACTGGAGTAGTGGCTTGAAACTTGGTGGAGGCTTGGCTAGTACTCCGGACTTGCAGGACACCACTAATCGTAAGACTTACTCTTGACAGGCCCAGAGGGTCAAAATGCTTGTCACACAGCACAAATGTCAAACACACGGTTCAGGGCACCTAAGTGTCCTATCTTTGCACCGTGGCAGAGTTCAAAGCCCTGTTGTCGGTGAGGGTGTCTTTCTTGTGCTTCTTCTCATATTCAAAATAAGAATTATTCCTTGGCTGTACATACCTCCTAGCCCACCCTAAAGGTGTGGCAAACCTTTTGGGGGTATTCAACTCCTGACTACCTACTTTTCCTGCTTTCCTGCAAACAGATCTGCCTTAGTGGCGGAAGGGTTTTGTCCTCGAGTGGGGGACAAGTACATTTGCACCTCAAGGGCGATGAAGCCTTTCAGGTTCACACGTTCATTGCTGTAAAAAACTAGCGATCCTGGGAGGGAGGAGGTGTGACCTCCTTCCATCCCAGGCATTTGTCTCCATTCTGTGATAGTGCTAGTATATCCCAACAGGAGGGCAGTCTTGGCAGCAACCAGCTCGGGGAAGTCTGCCAAGGCACTGGGTCACTGCATCCTAGGGGGCACTCATCCAGGGTGGCATCCCTGTGCATGCCAGCTCACCCTCGCCACAAGAATTGTGTTGGGGTGAAAAAGCATGGTGTTTGACACCAAACATAAAAGAATTTGGTTGTTCCATAATGGAGCTGGCTATCTCGAGTTTTCTCTGTAGCCAGACCATGTTACTCCATAGACTGTCAGTCACTTACATTGAAATCTTACTTTACAGGGTAATTGTAGGGATATATATGTATTCACAGCTTTGATAAAATGCACTTAGGGAAAAGAGCACGGGCACTGGGGCCTGGTTGGCAGGTCCCAATACACTATCAGATTAAAAAACCAGAAACTAGCAGTGCAAAATGGGACAAAAAGTGCGGGGGCATCTCCAAAGAGTTATTCATTAATGTTTCTATTCTCTGTTCTGGGTCAGTTTTCCCAAGCCTGTGTCAATGACACGCTTTCAATAAACTCTCTTTTTCACCTTTTTACAGCTTTACTGATATTCCACATTCTCTCAACAATTACACCTCAATCTACACTCTTACACCTCAACCTGTAATGTTTTTTCAATTTTCTAAGATGAGAACTTTGAAATTCCGTTGTATCGCAATGATGCATCAACAAACAGTATTTTAATGAAACAGCCTCCTAAAAACAGCTGTGAAAAAAACAGTATACCCTATGGGGAATTTCAGAGATTCGGTAAACTAGATATCCGTTCAGCGTGTACATTCTCCGTTTCTTCAACATGTTCTACAATATACTAGAAAGAATGTAACTTAGCAGTCACTCTAGCTAAATGTGCTGTCACTGTCCATCCGCCACTTGGTTCAAGTAAACTGATGAGTGGTTAATAGGCCATATGAAAAACAATCCTAGATCCCCAAATACATATTTTTGCCTTTTGACTCTCCAGGAACATATCAATAATTCATGTGTCCAATATTTCAATGTACTCTAGCTTCTGGATACATTCCTGTGTTTAGCTCAAGGCACAAGAAAACAGCGCCCAAACCCTCAATGACTGGTGCCAACCATGGCAATGCCTTCCTTTCCAGCCATGTGATACTACCTATACCTTGTGCTTATCTCGCAGCATAAGTACAACCTAAATATACTGGTGTAAACCTGCGCAATACAGTCCTGTCCAGTTATAAAAGATTTCAAGTAAGGTGCCTCAGAAATCTTCAACTTCAGGTCTTGTAAACTCTTCTCATAAATTTGTCTCCACTGAAGTCTAATATTTCTCTTCAGAAGGAATCTAACTTGGGATGTGCACTCGGCTAAAAGCTTGGCATAGAGCTTTTGCAGCCCAAGCAATTAAATCAATAGCTCCATGGTATTGGGAAGATAAGACATCAACAATTGTTTCCACATGAGAACGTTTGCGTTTAAACCCTTCATTGCTGACGGGAGGGCCCAAAAAATGTACTGCAACATATCGGAACTTGCATTTAAAGAATTTCACGGCTAGGCTTTTTGCTGACATGGACAAAAGAACTTTAATTCTGCTAGGAGAAATTGTTGCATTGCTTCCTTGTTATCATTAGAAGAGACAGCATCAGAAAGCCTATGGTCATAACTGCAGACAGGTAGGGCATGAGGCAATGCTATGCCACTGTTTATGGTGGAATTGCTGAAGTTAGATCCCTCACTATGGGCCTGAGCTACAAAGATACAATAGATTCCGAAAAGTGGTCACAGTTTTCTCCAGGACTTTTTGAGACCAGTATCTAATTTTGTGAACCCACCCATGCACAAATCTTGGACACCTTTCTCTTTGTGAATCAGTTACCACCCCAGCTTGAGGATCAGTAATTTATCAATAACTGGAAACCAGAATTCCAGGTTCCAAACCATTTATACTTATAGTAATGAATCACCATTTGGAAGGGATACCCTAAACTTGTGGAACAAATGCTTAGCCAAACACAGAATCTAGAATACTGCCCTCTTTCAGTGACACAGTGCATCGCAGATAGGTGGCTTGTTGCACTACACAAGGCAACCTTCCCAAATATCCAGGCCCTTGTGGCATGTGCACATAGTGGGAACAACGTTCTGCAGAGGTAGCTAATGATTTCACACATTGGCATTTCATCCCTATTCTGTCAATGGCAGTAGCTACAGAACATCAATGAATAGTAATGTCTCATTTCATTCTAGGTGAATGGATGGAACCACATTATCTGCACTGGGCAGCAAAGCACTATAAAGATCATATGGTATGCCAAACAAGTCAAAATGAGTAGAAGGGCTACACAATAGATCAGTGTCTCCTCAATGGGGTACCTACTCTCGGTATCAGTCAAAGGTCAACAAAATCAATGGTGTGATGAAAAGTACTGTGGAAATGAGTGTGTCACACATGGCAGCAAACGTGTAAGATGACCAAAGTTTCAGGAAGAAGTATTTGGGAAAGCTATGTGTGCCATGCAATGTCAGTGTAGGCCCCAGGCATGTGTAAAAGGCCAACACTAGATAACATTATCACATCAACAGTACAAAACACACATCTTGGTTAGCGATACTGACAGTCTAGGTACACACCTACACATAGGTTTCAAGCCACATTGACATGTGTAACCAATGTGATAGATCACCTGTCTTGTGGTGTAAGTTGCACAAATGAAAAGCTTATGAATCCAGCAATGTAAAACTCGCAAGGACTAATACAATGCTGTCAAACATGTCATACATCAGTCATAAACACAGAATGAATTGCAACCTGGCCAAGGCAGCACAGTATACTCAGGATACCAATCTAAATATTAATTCACCACAGCAATGATGTAAGAATCAAGCCATAGAAGTATACAATCCCCTACAAGTTAGAATCATACACATATATATGAAAAAACAAAGTGTTGTGTCCAGCTCTGTGGCAGGCAGGTACTTGTAACAACATCAGTGTGTCCTACATAAAGATGATTCACATCGCAATACCTATTTGTCAATCCAAGTGCACCATGACAACTCTGATGTAAAAGCAATATCTAAAACCTGATAAAAAAACTATCCATGTTACATGTTAGAAAGGCACCATATGTATGCAGCAAATTCACACGCTCAAAAAAGTGAACAATAAAAAGGTTGTGCTGTTGTCATGTAGGGCAGCAACAACTGTGGTCCCACAGGGACATATATATGTATGAGTGTTAAACATGCTGACACTGTCACAGCCCACCTATGGATGACATAAAGGCCAACAATCATATCAATATCAGGGTTGCCTGAAACGCTTGCCTGAAACGCACTTCCCGCATTGCAGCTGGTGCTGTGCCTACCTGTTTGGCTGTTTTTGGGGGTTGTCTCTTTCTCGTTGCTGTCCTGGCCGCTCCCTCCCACCGTCGCACTGTGACATCGGTGACCGCTGTGTGGAGGGAGCTGTAAACCACAACTCCCAGGCTCCTTAGTTGCAGCCCACCGGAAGCGGGAGCGGACACCCGGCATTTCGCGCCCGAAGGCGCTACAAAAATAACTCTACCCCCGGCAGAGCGGTGGTTGCCTGAAACGCTTGCCTAAAATGCACTTCCCTCATTGCAGCTGGTGCTGCGCCTACCTGTTTGGCTGTTTTTGGGGGTTGTCTCTTTCTCATTGCTGTCCTGGCCGCTCCCTCCCGCCGTCGCACTGGTGACATCGGCGACCGCTGTGTGGACGGAGCTGTAAACCACAACTCCCAGGCTCCTTAGTTGCAGCCCACCGGAAGCGGGAGCGGACACCCGGCATTTCGCGCCCGAAGGCGCTACAAAAATAACTCTACCCCCGGCAGAGCGGGGGTTGCCTGAAATGCTTGCCTGAAACGCACTTCCCGCATTGCAGCTGGTGCTGTGCCTACCTGTTTGGCTGTTTTTGGGGGTTGTCTCTTTCTCGTTGCTGTCCTGGCCGCTCCCTCCTGCCGTCGCACTGGTGACATCGGCGACCGCTGTGTGGAGGGAGCTGTAAACCACAACTCCCAGGCTCCTTAGTTGCAGCCCACCGGAAGCGGGAGCGGACACCCGGCATTTCGCGCCCGAAGGCGCTACAAAAATAACTCTACCCCCGGCAGAGCGGGGGTTGCCTGAAACGCTTGCCTGAAACGCACTTCCCGCATTGCAGCTGGTGCTGCGCCTACCTGTTTGGCTGTTTTTGGGGGTTGTCTCTTTCTCGTTGCTGTCCTGGCCGCTCCCTCCCGCCGTCGCACTGGTGACATCGGCGACCGCTGTGTGGAGGGAGCTGTAAACCACAACTCCCAGGCTCCTTAGTTGCAGCCCACCGGAAGCGGGAGCGGACACCCGGCATTTCGCGCCCGAAGGCGCTACAAAAATAACTCTACCCCCGGCAGAGCGGGGGTTGCCTGAAACGCTTGCCTGAAACGCACTTCCCGCATTGCAGCTGGTGCTGTGCCTACCTGTTTGGCTGTTTTTGGAGGTTGTCTCTTTCTCGTTGCTGTCCTGGCCACTCCCTCCCGCCGTCGCACTGGTGACATCGGCGACCGCTGTGTGGAGGGAGCTGTAAACCACAACTCCCAGGCTCCTTAGTTGCAGCCCACCGGAAGCGGGAGCGGACACCCGGCATTTCGCGCCCGAAGGCGCTACAAAAATAACTCTACCCCCGGCAGAGCGGGGGTTGCCTGAAACGCTTGCCTGAAACGCACTTCCCGCATTGCAGCTGGTGCTGCGCCTACTTGTTTGGCTGTTTTTGGGGGTTGTCTCTTTCTCGTTGCTGTCCTGGCCGCTCCCTCCCGCCGTCGCACTGGTGACATCGGCGACCGCTGTGTGGACGGAGCTGTAAACCACAACTCCCAGGCTCCTTAGTTGCAGCCCACCGGAAGCGGGAGCGGACACCCGGCATTTCGCGCCCGAAGGCGCTACAAAAATAACTCTACCCCCGGCAGAGCGGGGGTTGCCTGAAATGCTTGCCTGAAACGCACTTCCCACATTGCAGCTGGTGCTGTGCCTACCTGTTTGGCTGTTTTTGGGGGTTGTCTCTTTCTCGTTGCTGTCCTGGCCGCTCCCTCCTGCCGTCGCACTGGTGACATCGGCGACCGCTGTGTGGAGGGAGCTGTAAACCACAACTCCCAGGCTCCTTAGTTGCAGCCCACCGGAAGCGGGAGCGGACACCCGGCATTTCGCGCCCGAAGGCGCTACAAAAATAACTCTACCCCCGGCAGAGCGGGGGTTGCCTGAAACGCTTGCCTGAAACGCACTTCCCGCATTGCAGCTGGTGCTGCGCCTACCTGTTTGGCTGTTTTTGGGGGTTGTCTCTTTCTCGTTGCTGTCCTGGTCGCTCCCTTCCGCCGTCAAAACTGGTGACATCGGCGACCGCTGTGTGGAGGGAGCTGTAAACCACAACTCCCAGGCTCCTTAGTTGCAGCCCACCGGAAGCGGGAGCGGACACCCGGCATTTCGCGCCCGAAGGCGCTACAAAAATAACTCTACACCCCGCGTCGCGGGATCGCGCGCGGGTGGCGCCGGGCTAAGCCCGGGCAAAGGGCGGGCCCTCTGTAGCCCTCCGGAGCCGAAGGAGGCCGGGCTGGGCTTACCCTCTTTTCGTTTGCTTGTTCTGTTCTAATGTTTGTGCTCCTTTTCCTGGACTGATTACTTAGTGTACTTGTACTTATATACTTGTTTTGTTTCCCTTTGCTCCGTTTGTACGCAACACTTATAGCGGGTTACTGCATTAGCATCATTAATATGGCTGAAGGTGTAAACAAGGGGACCCTTGATGGTTATTTATTTAAAGTTAATTCGGGAATAGAACGGGATGCCACTCTTGCGGAATTAAGGGCGAAGCGTGATAGCTCTATTGAGCTTATTAAAAACACGCCACTTTCCGTGGCTCCCTCTCATTTAGTCACCTCCCCAATTAGGACTGGACCCTCTCATAAAGAAGTTCCATATGTCTCTAGTAATGTTGACTCTCCAACACTATCTCGAAACTTAATCTCTTTAACCGAGTCAACTAATGATCTGTCCCCAATTGCCTCACCCCTACCCCTTAATTGAACTCCTGAACCACTTGTATTAAATGGGTCACCACCACAAGCTATCAAGCTTCTATCTCAAAAGGTTAACTTATCTAGGCAATCCAAAGCTTCAGGCCCACTACCCAGAAAAAGGAGAAAGATAGATTCAGAGTCACTAAAGAGTAAAAAAAAACCCAGTCGTAATTCTGATCTGGCTTCTACTGACAAAGGTCCTATATTCTGCACTGCCAATACATCTTTCTCAGCCACGTCTGTATCTGGGTCTGTAAATGATACAACTATTACGGAGTTACTGGGCAACATAGAACAGTTATTTAAATCTCTTATGTCACCTATTGTTGAGAGTTTAAAATCAATCGATAAAAGGCTTGATAAAGTAGAATTGCTAATAGGTAATAATAGGGAATCAATCATGAATCTTACAAAGCCAACTATAGTGTCCCCTGTTGTCCCAGTTTCTGTCGTATTACCCCCCATTCCTTCATCATCAAAGTCCATTCCCCAAAATCACCCAAGCATTAATAACGTAATTAATGCAGGGAGAATCACTCTCCCCAAGCCAATGCAACACATCATTTTAAACAAGGACAGAGATTCCTTGGGAGAAAATAACCTAACACAAAAAGGTACAATATGCGACAGTAAAGGTCACATTTCAATTCCTATTGCAAAGATACGCAGGCCTTTTTCTATTGAGTTGCCACCAGAAGCTGTCCCTCTTGTAGTTGTTCTTGCGGGTGTTCCAACTTTAAATGACGGTGCAACTGAGGGCCATTTCCAGTTAAAAAACAAAGTGATTCACTGGCTTGGACAGAATCGCCCTCTTCCTTCGTATATAAACGGGGAAATTTTACATGTCCGGCGTCTATCCTGGCTGGGAAACACACCAAAGAATATAAATGAGGACATCATTATAATTAACTTTAGAGATCCTAGAGCTGTTAGTCATATCCTTAACTGGCACACCAATCATGTGAGGTCTTTTATCACTACCTGGGAACTGACTTATTTCTATCCAAGACCTCAACCAGTTCCCACTCCTAATCCAGGGGCCCTACTTTGTAACCAGTCCAATCCTCTCATTCCGCTTAGAAACCGCTATGAGGCACTAGCAAATCTGGAAAATGTAGATTGACCTAATCACTTTAAGGGTTCGTTATTAGCCCCCGATGATCCATCTTCTGATTTATCTTCACCTCCTAATGAGCTAAGAAATCCAGTACCAGAAGCAAGTGTTGACACTTGTACTAATCATTTTATTGTCCCTGATTCTCCGCTATCTGCCAACCTTTTGGCTGGCATCGAGGTTATCACAGGGAAGTTATTCTCCTGGAATATTGCAGGGTTGTCCTCTAAACTGGGTTCTGAGGACTGGATATGTTTTGTCAACAACTTTGATCTATGCATATTCCAGGAGACTTGGTCATGTGAACCATCCTTTGCACAGGGATATCTGAATTATTCTGTGCCTGCTTTAAAGGGCCCAAAGGGGAGACCTATGGGGGGACTAACTATCTGGGTACGACAGAGTTTAAAGATAGTCATCAAAGTTATTGACACCAGCCATAGAGATATTCAACTAATTAAAATGAATTTAGATAAATTAGGAACGTTGGATATTTATAATGTCTATGTCAGGAGTAACAGGGGAGGGAGGTCTGAGGTTCTAGCAGCCTTGGGTTGTCTCCTTGATACCCACTCCTTAAACAACAACATTGTCATTGCGGGCGACTTCAATAGAACATTCGAACCCCTAGTCAATGAAGATGAACTCTTTGGGGACGAAGAGGACCGGCAATGGGGAGTTCCTAAATTGGAGCTCACCCCGGTTGTGCGTTGGACTGATGATGTGATTAGTCTAAACTCCCTCTGTTATGAAAAGGGTTTAAGAGCTCTAAATGGAAGGACTTGTAGTGACAAAAATGGGACCAGTACATTTGATAATGGGCGACACAATAGCAGGATTGACTACGTTTTATGTAGTCTTAAATTATGGCCCTTGATCTGCGACATGGAGGTTGTCTGGAGGATAGAGAGCGATCACAACCCCCTGTGCGCAATCCATAAATGGTGGTCCCATATCAACCGGCCAACAGGCCCCACTGAGATCGTCCCTCCCCAGATTGTCCCCACTAACGACATGCGTAGATTAAGGTGGGAAAACATAGTAACTAATCAACAGGTTATTGCTAATATCAGCGGACAGGTTGATAAAGCAATACTGGCTATAGAGCACTCCAACTCACTTAGCACCGGTTTGGACAAGGTAGTAGGAATACATAACGCCCTTTTCTGTACAATTAAAGACCACTTCCTTAAGCCTGTGAAAAACAAAGGAACCAGAGCCTTTAAGCCCGTAATGTGGTATAACGACCAGTGTAGGGATGCTCGACTAGCTTTAGGTAATGCCATTAAGGGTGGGCAATCTACTGTAATCCAATCTGCTAGAAAGGATTACAAAGCTAGTATATCCAAGGCTAAGAAAGCCTGGGACGAGCACCACTGGTCCGAGCTAAAGGCAGCTAGTGATAGGAAGGATTCCAGGTTATTCTGGCGCATTGTCAAGTGGGGAAGTTCGGGTTTACCCGATCCCCCAGATAACAATGTACCAGAAGATGAATGGGTAAAATCTTTTAAAAACCAGTATGCTGAGCCTAATAATGTTGTGCAAGGGTCAGATATAAGTGTAAATCAATTCCAAGATAATTTCTTTAGTATCAATGAAATTATAATGGCCCTTAGCACAGTGGCTAGTGGACGTGCCCCTGTTCTCGATGGTGTCCCAGCTTACGTATTCATTAATGATAAAGAGCGCTGGTGTAAGTACATTCATCTTCTCATGAATGCTATTGCACTGGGTGCAGCGGTACCAACATCCTGGCAGGGTGCAGTAATCATACCTGTCTTTAAGAAAGGCGACCGGTCCCAGCCGGGAAACTATAGACCAATAAGCCTTATTGACACTATACAAAAGGTTGTGGGGCATGTGATTGTCAATAGGCTCCTGGATTGGGCAGAGGAGACCAATGCCCTATCACCCTTTCAGGCAGGGTTTCGTCGGTCCACAAGTACGGTGGACCAGGTCTTTACCCTGTTGCAATGGAGGACCGTCGTGCTGGGAGAAGGCAGCTTGTACGCGGCTTTTGTCGATTTGCGGGCTGCCTTCGACCTTGTTCCCCGGTCTAAGTTATGGTTGGTCCTCAAGAAGCAGGGTTTACCAAGTGAGTTACTATCCCTGATAATGAGGCTTCACGAATCTAATTTTGCTAGAATTCAGTGGGGGGGACTGGGCTCGGTAACTGCAGACTTTCCAGTCGAGCGGGGAGTTCGACAAGGATGTTCAATGGCTCCCGTCCTTTTTACATTGTACATTAATGATGTTGTCGCCCGCATGCTTACTGCTCAAGTGGATGCTCCCTTTTTAGCTGGGATTAAAATCCCTATTTTAATGTTTGCAGACGACACGCTCATTTTATCTAAAACCCCTAGCGGCTTGCAGCGTGCCCTGTCTATTTTTGATCAATTTTGTGGGGAGTATGGCTTAGAGGTTAATACAGCCAAAACAAAACTTATGATTTTTAATCCCCATCGTAGTTTTAAATCCAAAATTACGTTGAATGACCGCCTGCTAGAGGTAGTAAATACTTTTACATATTTAGGCCTACATATATCTAGTGAGAAGAGTTGGCGGCATCACATTGATATTGCCACACTTAGACATAGGCAATTGTCTGGTGCTATTTGCACAGAGCATAGAAAATCTTTAACCAAACCAGTAAAACCTGCCCTACAGGTTTATGAAGCGAAGGCCCTAGGCTCTGCACTTTATGGTGCTGAGCTTTGGGGCTTCGAGAAGGTGGTTGCACTTCAATCCTCGGAGAATATGTTTCTCAGGGCAATAACTGGTGTCCCTAAAAGCACCCCTTTGTTGCCCCTCAAATACGATTTGGGTAGAAGAGCAGTCTCAGATTTGGTTAAGCTTCATCCGATCTTGTATTGGTGTAGGTTATGGACGACTCCTGTGCTCTCCCATTATGCCAAGGGCTTCTTAGACATCATAACATCTGACGTATACCACAAAATCGGGTGGTTAAAATCACTTAAGACAACCTTGACTGAGCTTGGTATGTGTTCACTCTGGGAAGATCCAGCGAGAGCGATTTTTCCATCTAAAAGTACTCTGAAAGAAACTTACTGGGAGATGGTTGCCTCAGGGTATTGGAGTAGCTCCAGTGCTGGATCTATGACGAGAATTTTTAGAGGCCAAGATGTATCCCTGTCTTGAACCCTACTGGGACATTATAACCAGGCCAGGAGAAAGAAAGCTCCTTTTCCAACTCAGAGCAGGTGCACTTCCCCTTAGATATTTGACAGCTAAATGGGAAGGTGGATCCTGTGATAACTGCCCTGTTTGTGGTATTACTAAAGAAACGATCGGTCACTTTCTATTTTCTTGTAAAGTCTATCTGGCCCCAAGGCGTACCTGGCTGTCCCCGATGTGCAAAAACTTGGGGACCACCAGTAGCATTGCCGCTCTGCGTATCATATGCACTAGCACTGTGACTTGGATTTCAATAGCCACTGCAAAGTATCTAGGGTGGGCATGGACGATTAGACAGAGACTGCTAGTCACCTGACTATTCTCTTGATTAGACAGAGACTGCTAGTCATTTGACTATTCTCTGCTATGTTATTTCGTCTGCATTTTTTTAACTTGTATGTTTTTTTAATGTACCTTTTTATCCAAATCATTCTTATCATTTTTTACAATTCCCTATTGTCTAATAGTACGGTACGTTCAATTTAAAAACAGGGGGCCCGATTCACAGAACTAACTTAAGACAAAATCCTAAACTTACTACCATTTTGGTATTCACAGAAGGCACTTACTCATTTTGGTATTCACAGAAGGCACTTACTCATTTCGGTATTCACAGAAGTTAGGAGTCCTAACTTTAGGACTCCTAAATGCCTTCTGTGAATACCGAAAGTCTTAAAATTAGGATTTTTCGCATTTTAGTAGTAGTATAGTTAGGACTCCTAACTTTAGGACTCCTAAATGCCTTCTGTGAATACCGAAAGTCTTAAAATTAGGATTTTTCTCAATTTAGTAGTCCTAAATTTAGATTTAGGACTACTAAATTGAGAAAAATCCTAATTTTAAGACTTTCGGTATTCACGGAAGGCATTTAGGAGTCCTAAAGTTAGGAGTCCTAACTATACTACTACTAAACTGAGAAAAATCCTAATTTTAAGGCTTTCGGTAGTCACAGAAGGCATTTAGGAGTCCTAAAGTTAGGAGTCCTAAACTTAGGACTACTAAATTGAGAAAAATCCTAATTTTAAGAAATTCGGTATTCACAGAAGGCATTTAGGAGTCCTAAAGTTAGGAGTCCTAACTATACTACTACTAAACTGAGAAAAATCCTAATTTTAAGACTTTCAGTATTCACAGAAGGCATTTAGGAGTCCTAAAGTTAGGACTCCTAACTTCTGTGAATACCGAAATGAGTAAGTGCCTTCTGTGAATACCAAAATGAGTAAGTGCCTTCTGTGAATACCAAAATGGTAGTAAGTTTAGGATTTTGTCTTAAGTTAGTTCTGTGAATCGGGCCCAGGATTAGTAATCAAGTCAGAAAACTTTAAGAAGTATGTCTTGTCTTCTGATATTACTGTTTGGAATTTAATTCTATTTTAAAAATGTTGTATGAATCTGTTTTTATTGTAAATTTGTATTTTGCTTTTATGAATGAAATTCGAATAAAGCATACTTTGACTGACTGACTGACTGAATGAATATCAATATCATATCAATATCCTGTCACTTCGTACATGCAATGAGTGCACTATCACTGTAAGCTCGTGGTCAATCATGAATATCTACGTGTAGAAGTATCAGGGCATGCTCATATTTGCACAGAGAACTGGAAAAGAGATGTGTAAAACAATGGCCAAACGTATACGGAACTTATATTGAGAAATGTGTATGAGTCATTCAGTACATTTAGCACACATGGACAGGGATGTCTCAGTAACAAGCAGCATAATCATTGACAGTAGTGTTTCTTGTCTAATTTCAGCTGACCAAGAATATGGTCTGCAGCCATGGGTCATGACCCCTTTTTCACATACATAGACTGAGCCAGAATGGCTTTATAACCAGGCATTGGTCAAGATCAGGAACATTGTGGAACATAAGTTTAGTGTGCTAAAGTCCGGGTTCCGCTGACTGGACATGTCAGGTGGGGATTGCTATACTCACCATCTATAGTGTGCAAGATTATCCTCATATGTGCCATCCTACACAACATTAACCCTGGGTGTAGTGGGCATAGTGGGGTTATGCGGAGCATCACGGAGTGGGGGAAATCTACGCACACTCCGCGTAGCCCCACTATGTGCCACCTGCCCTCTTTTAAATGCCCTTACAATCCTTAAAAGCATTTTAAAAGTAATTAAAATGATTTACCTGAGCTGCGGCGTCCCGGGGCTCCCTCATCCTACTTTATCGCCGACTTCTTCCTCACAAATGCGTATGCACGGGAGGTACTTACTGAACAATGGCTTATAAGATTTGGTGAGCCAATGAGATACTCACCTAGGCTGTGACACTACTCAGCCTTCACAACTCTAGGTCCTGAAGAAGGCCCCCTCACCCATCTGGGCAATTAAATCGGGCTGAAACATGTTGACCGCTTACATGGACGATTAAGTGCGTTAGACCAGTAACTTGTCTGCACACGCACAACACTGTTTTTACTTTCCTCAATTCTAAACTGAATAAAGTTACAGTTCTGGCAATGCAAGGATTTTTAACTTACCTGACTTGAGCACCCCCACTTTTTGTCACTGATCACTACTGCTATAACCAGTGGTTCTTCCTCTGGGTGGAGGATAGCATATAAAATGAATGAGGGTTTTTTAAGACAGACCCATGAATACCTTACCCTGGTTACACAGGTACAAGTGATCCATTCCCCATTGATAAGAGATTACTACAAGGAAGTCGAATGGATCGCAGCTTCTTCTCCCCCCCCCTCCTACCATTTTTTGGGGTTTTGAGACTTCTCAGGGCTACACAAGCTGGCCTTGTTTGGCTCAAACAATATGTACACTGAAATCCATAGAACATCTACCATGGTGCATTGTGCAAGCATCACACACATTGGTTCAGACATATAGCCCTGAGTACAGACGTGTCTTTACCACCTTTTCACATGGCAGACCTTGTCTAGCTTTGCGTGCAAATAAATGGCTGCCTGACATTCACATGTGCCATATTGGAAATACAACATATGTTTTTGAAATATCCAGTACATCTGAAAGCTGGATGGCACTTACGCTATAGTATGGGTAAGCCAGCCTGTCTCTAGGCTTCCCTAAGTGTGTGTTGCATCCACAATATACCTCATGGCAGGATTACTGACAGACTGAATGAATAATGACATTGGGCAGTATAGGGAATACAATAGAATGGTACATAGGCACCAGGAGCATTCTTAACATGAGCATTTGGCTGTGAGGCACATTCTGGTGTTGATCCTGATTACAGCTCTAACAAATTTAGTGTGATCAGAATGCTCCTGATTCCTGCCTAGCTGTGCTGCCATGCTGCCTGCTGTTCCCCAGGTTGGGTGAAGAGGAATGCACATGCAGTCCTTGAACTAAGACTCACTCCCTGGGTCATGTGTCAGCGCAACGGTCATGAAGTGACAAGGACATGAACAAATTACACCCACCCAGATTCACCACCTGGACACTGCCCTCAGTCACACAGACCTGTCAAATGGGGCCAACCCAGTCCACAGCTGTGCTAAGTACCATGCAACACTGGATGTAGTAACACATAAATTCCATAATTGCAGCATCACCACAGCTACCTAAGTCCACCCAAGCCTAACTCAAACCCCAAAAGGAAGATAAACTGAAAATGTCTCAGTACATTACAAGAATGATGTGGTTCCCCCCACACTAAATTGTCACTCAAGATGTTATGCTTAAGAAGTTATTATGTCCCCCAGAAGCACACTATGATCAACTTTTAAATTGCCTGCCATAATTCTAGGAGTAATGAAAGTGTGTCCAAAGTTTGATTTCCTGTTTTTCACAGTCCTCTACATCAAATCCCACACTTTAGGCTAGTAGCATGGATAAGAAACCATTCAATGTCCCTGTTGCGCGGGGCATTACACCTGTTGTGCTGGTTGTAAGGCGGGCATTGACGCCAATGCGTGTATAAAACTGCATAAGTGAGAATGCGCTGTACGTTCATAAGACAATGGCAATTTCAATATCGATGCATCCGAAAAAATGGTGCATTTATCAAAAATGGGCGGGATACACCCAGGAAATTACACAATGGGTGTGGCAGGCTGTATACTCGGAAGTAAATTCGGATGAGAAACGTACCTGTGGGCTTGAAAAGAAGATGATGCCTCCCTTGGGGCCGCCTTTATTTCTAGAGGTGCTCAGCTGCTCCCAAGTCCTGGTTTGAGCCGATGCTGTGCCCTGTCGCCTCTGCCGCTGGGTGAGCCTCGCTGTTTCCTTCCACCTTGCTCTCACGATCGAGACGGTGCTCTTCGGGGGACCTAGGAGAACACCTCCCCTACCGCCGTGATCCTGGATGTGGGGCTGGTACAGAGATCCGTCCTGCCCCTGCTGCGCTACTGTGGGCCTCCGTGCAGTTGAACGGGGTGCCCAGGCCTCACGGGGGTCGTCTGAGGAGCCTGTTGCCTCATGGGGTGTCATCCGAGGTGCCTGTTGCCGTTACGGAAGCCTGAGGGTCATTCAGGTCCTAAGGAGCTGTGGTGCTGGGTGACTGAGTGCCCGCCCCACAGAGGAGCCGTCCTGCCCTTACAGCACTATCGTGTGCCAACTTACAGTGGATCTGGTTGCCGGGGCCCTTTGGGGGGTCATCTGAGGAACCTGTTGCTGCTTGGGGTGTAATACAAGGTGCCTGTTGTCACTGCGGGTGCCCGAGGGTCGCTCCGGCCCTATGGAGCTGTGGAGCTATACGATTGAGTGTGAGGGTGTTTAACTGCCTGAGTGTCCGCCCCCACCAGAGATTCTCGATGAGGAACTCTATTGCAGAGCGCCCATACCTCTGCCAGAGGCTTTCTTGGTGAAGCCGGCTAAAAAGGGCGATCTCTGAGGGTCGCTCAGGTCTTGTGGGGTGGGGGTGGGGGTGTTGAGTGCCCGAGCGCCTATACCCACCAGAGACATCACGGGGAACCGCCCTGTGGAGGCTTTTAGCGCCCGTCCAGCAGGAGGTACAACGAAGAAGCTCACTGACGGCGGAGCTTGCCGGGCTTCTCCCTGGTCTGGTTGGTGAGAAGGGACACTAAGAGGACAGGGTATTCCCCTTTTAGTCTTTGTGGGACGTGCATACGGGAGGGTTCTCAGAAAGAATTTCTGATGCCTGACCCGGCATAATGGAACTGGAGGCTCGTCCTGGTTTCCTTCTGCTAGGGGAAGTGGTGAATGACTCGTGCTCTCGGTCTTCAAGGCGCTAGAGCTCTTTGATGACTAGCTCCCCAAACCAATGCTTTTGTCCTGATTACTGACCCCTGATGCCCCGTCCTGCTCAAAGTTATGACTGTCTCTTCCTGACGCGACATGCAGCCGCTCCTTCGACAGCCTTAAGTCCCTGACTTGTTTTTTGCTATGAGTCTCTCTCTGGGCATCCATTTTGTTAGGTTGTAGCCCTCGTGGGCTGTTTGGAGTCCATTTTAACCTTCTTCCTCGGGCTGGATGATTACACCCCCTGCACCTGAGTCCCGTTACTTGGTGGAGAAGAGAAACTGAAATTGGACTTGCCCCTCCCGACCATCATGGTGGCCATCTTGGAGTGGACCCCCTGTTTATGGATAATACCAAATTGTCCTGCACTTGTTGTGTCTCTGGTGCTTCACTGCCTTGCGAATATTCTTTAGGGATGGGGTATATCATGAACGCCCTTATTATTGATGCGGAATCCCTTGTCTGCCCATTCTCATAATACAAGACTGGTTTGAGATACCTGAAAGTGGCCTGCCCCAGATAATTTCTCCTATGAGGCACCTCTAAGACCAACCCGGTTAACTATTATCACTCCAGATCTCTTATCTATTCCCCATGCACTTTTTAGACTGAATGTATGCCCACTTTAATTTGAGCCTTAACTGCTGCAAGACACCCTTATCTATATATTTACTGGGACCGTCTTAACTAATCCAACCTCTCCCTGTTTGTTTAAGATCTCGATCCCTATTGTATATCTATATTACATTGCTGCTTATTATCTTATATCCCCTAACTCTGCGGACCGACTTTGAGCTCATTTTGACACTTTAATTTTCTAAATGTTTCCTTACCTGCTGCTTGACAATCTGTAATTTTTCTCCTGAACTGCCACGTGATGTTTTAAGCCTATTGTGATCTGTGCTTCCAAACTGATCTACATCATTTTGATGCTTTTATAGTTCAATTGTATCGTTTCCTGCTTCTGAGCAATCAGTATTTTTAACCTTACACGCTATGTGCACCCAAATGGATCTACCTCTTTTTGATGCTTCTATATTTCAAATGTCTATCGTGATTCTTTATCCCCTGAAGCAGAATTAATTGCCCGAAGTTGATGAGGTAGCTCACTCAAACCAATTTGCCTCTTCCGGAGGCTTTTTATCTCAAATGTTTCTTTACCTGCTGCTAAATAATCTGTCTTGCTTTTCCGGAATGCTCCATGATGCTTTTAACTTCATGTGCTCTGTGCTCCCTAAATTATCTACCTCTTTCAGACACTTCAAGATTTTAAATGTTTCCTTACCTGCTGCTTGGCAATCTGTAATTTGCCTCTTGAATTGCCTCTTGATATTTTTAACCTATTGCGACTTGTGCCTCCAAATTGATTTACCACATTTCGAAGCTTTTATAGCTCAATTGTTTCTTCTCTTGCTTCTACACTATCGGTATTTTAATCTTATGCGCTACGTACACCCAATTGATCTACATCATTTTGTTCCTTCTATATTGCAAATGTTGCTTTCCCTGCTGCTAGCCTATCTGTATTTTATTTGGATTTGCGACTTGATTTTTTTTTGTCAAATGTGTTTCATGCTCTCATTCGGATCTACCTCATCTTGAATCTAAATTGCTTGAAATGTTGCTTTGCCGGCTCCTTAATTAGCCACACAATAACATGTAGCACTTTGCCTCTTAGTATTAATCTGATCTGTTTTCTCACCATTGTTTCCCTCCCTCCTACTCTTCTCCTCCTCCTACCATTTCGCTCTATTGTTTGGTCTTCCCTAACGGTTGACCACTATTTCATCTACCCAATGCCCCCGTCTTTAGCCATCTCTAGACAAGGCCCTTGCCCTGGCTTTGAGGCTTATTTCCCACCCACGGACTTTTCTCCCTCCCCTTCCTTTCACTCTCCCCCCCAGCACCTCTCTCCAACCTCCCGCCCGCACAACCTGCTCCTTCCCCTTTTTCATCCTTGCTGAATTACTATGCCTCCCCCATCATACCCTTACAGCACCAGATTCACTTATCACTAGGCATGGCCCCAACTCTTGGACCACAGCAACAAATATGGGACCCCCTTAAAATTTACTTAAGGTCAGGGAAAAAGGGGAAAAAGAACAATCATATGATAAGATTTCCCTCACGACCTCTATTACTGGTAATACAATTTAATTGTGATAGGGAAAAAAGGGCCTAAAAACAGTGATGCACCACAAAAAGATTGATAATTTTTTGCTTTTTTATTTTTTATAATTTAACCTTTTTCTATTGTTCTTTGAGAAGATTCAATACATTTCTTTATATTATCAAAAAATAAATTCAATATTTAATACTCACTGACTAAATTCATTACAGTGAAGACTGCATCATCAATTAACATCAAACAGTAGTCCCTGGGACAAACTAATATAGATCACAGAGGAACTATATCATCACACAATCTCATCTACACACATACCAAATCATTCCACATTCATGCACCTTTCGTAAAACAGAGAAGGAGGAAAGAATCTATCATATATTGAACATTGGAGACACAAAATACATAGTGATCTCGCATGGTTAACACAACAACTGCAAAGGCAGGATGGAAATGTCAGAGGTCGACGCGTTTCGATGGCATAAGCGCCACCTTCATCAGGACCACAGGTATATTCAAAAACCGCCAAGCCCAGGGAATACCTGAAAACATATACATAAAAACTAATCAGTAAATGGCCCAGAGTACCCTATTAAAATTACAGAAAAAAGATTTCTTCACATGTTAGGTGACAACTCAATGAAAATGAAATTTTACCAAAAGGAAGAAAGAAAAATATACAGAGATGAGAAAGGGTCATTATGGAGCGATGTTGTTATCAATACTCCACTATTTTAGCCCATGTATTCATATTACATAAAGTCAGCAATGAAAGGCAATTTATTCCCAGACCTTTCTCCAATTGAGAACAGCTACTCACAAGGCAAGTAGAGATAATATCCCACCACCATTAAAGCATAGAACACCACGTGTAACACCAACATTACAGTCCTCTGTGCAATACCTAAACCCAAATGCTACAAAGGAGAAGGAACTTACTTGTTTATTAAAGAGTTCCCATTAGAGACGTGTCATCACGTGTTAAATATTAAGGATTTCGATAATCTCTGTCAAGAGAGTACAAAAGACTTATTATTAGATTATCTATATCGTTAAAGGCCGAAGCTAATGATACGAGGGCGAGTATGTTCCAATACCTGTAGTTAATAATAGGTTTCACTGCCCGTCCTCAAAAATCAACAGATTACAACTAGGTCACAATCTCCGAAGGATGTTGGTATCCAAATGTTTTTCTAGAAAGCCAGAGACCAATGTAGTATCACCTTTATAGTGGCACTAAAGTTAACAGAGAAAGGGAAAGTTGAAAGTCTACTTATATTAACATAAGCAAGGGCTCCTATGAAATATTCTAGAGAGTTATTTTTCTTAAGAAAACACCACCAACGTATTTAACAGGTAATTTCTTTTAAGAGGGCGTACCTACTCTATAGTACTCATGCCACCAGGTATTTAGTACTAAGTGTTAGAGATAGTTGGTCTGTGCGTCTGTACTGGTAAACTGATTTACATAAATGTACAGTTTTAAACACAATGAAAAGGTTTGACTATATTCTGATGACAAATTCAGAGATTACTACTATTATATTCCTAAGAGAAATGATTCTATAGATAGAAATGGACTATTTCAAATAATCTGGTCCAAGAATGTAAAGGCTAACCTTTTATAAGATTCGAGTAAGGAGTCGTCTTCAAAATCAGTTTTTCAACAAAGATTTATGTTGCAGGGGTTTCAACCGCTAAATCATGACATCTAAAAGAACGCCAAAACATGAAAGAATATAAGAAGCGCTGTCATAGGCTTTACATCGATTTATACTAGAAGAAAGAGAAATGTGAAGAGATGTGTCGATAATAAGCACCTCTTCATAAGTGGTGTATACGCCAAACGGCCTACCTCTTCTATGGAGTTCCTTCGACATCAAACGATTCCCGGCCAAACGATAGTTCGGAGAGACCACCAGAAACGGAGCGGCAGCACGCATTCACGTCGTGACCCTCAACCTGATATGTTGGTAACTAGCCAATAGGACCAACACAAAGTAGAAATGGGCGGGGTATGATTAAACAGGCTAAAAAGAAAGAAAGAGGACTGCCTTACAAAATTAGTCAGCACCATTTTGGGACGGGTGCCATTCAATCAACCATTAATGATAGTCCCTACATCAGGGATTGTGCGGCGGAGATTGAGATTATACAGAACTTTATTGTCCCATACTGACTGGAAAAGGACATTACTCTTTTTTTTTTTAAATAAAAGTACATATCGACCATGAATTTCGTAAGGTAAGCGCATATCATAAATGGTGTGTGATTCAAGATAAAACGGTGAGAGAATTATAAGCAAATACCACAGTGCAAAAATTATCTCAAGAAATTTCTCTCAAGAAAAAGTTTTTGGGATAGCACTCGTGATACAAGAAAAAATAATGATAAATGTGTAGATATCAAAAGATCCGAGTGCTATGCTATAGGGAGACACTGAGAAACGAATATCTCACAGGGTATGTCTCTCGAGAATAAGTAAAAGATAATTATTGAATTCAAAATTAAAGTCATTTTAGAAGTAACGAGGGGACTCACGTAAGCTACCCGAATCTGCAATGCTAGAATGGGAGTTGACAAGGTGTGACATGATCTATGGTACTTATTATTACATGTCACAGCTACAGATAATAGCAAAATACAGGTCATCAAAGTAAATTTTACGATGCCTGAGAAAGTAAACTAATCACTTCAGATGAAAATGCCCCAATCTGTTAGACAATCAAGATACCCAGGATGTATAAGTGACCGAGAAAGTAAACTAATCACTTCAGATGAAAATGCCCCCATCTGTTAGATAATAAAGATACCCAGGATGTATAGGTGACCTCACCAAGACTGAGTCACATACCATTGTATATCCAGATTCAAACCTTTTTTGACACTGTTGAAGGTAAAAATCCAATAAGTTTTGCGTTGTTTACGGATAGTCTCCATCGGTATCCCAGCTTTGCTCTGAATTTTTTCCAGAATAAGCCATTTGAACTCACTTTCCAAATGGTTTTTCTCAATACAGTGTTGCACAAGTGGAGCTGTAATCTTCTTGGTGCGTATAGCTGATTTATGCTCGCTATATCTGATGCGAAATTCTCGTGCAGTTTCTCCGATATATGCTAAGCCACAAGGACAAACTAGCATATATACAATATTGTGACTTCTACAATTGGTTAGGGATCTTAACTTCACACATTTTCCCTCATATTGTATAGAGTCTGTGACCATAGCACTATCGCAGGCATGGCAAGAGCCACATTTATGGTTGCCTAAAATCAAAGGCAAACCTGATATGGTTAATTGACGTGCTGCATTGAATTGAATCGGTCTTGTATGCACTAAGAGATCGCGTAAGTTGCGGTTTCTACGATACGCTACCAGCGGTTGTTCCAACTGGGTTTCATTTTCATCACTATTCAGAATGTTCCAATTCTTCATGATGATATTTCTAATCTTGTAATTCAATGAAGAATGGTTTATTACACATACTACCTGATCTTTAGATGTGCGAGTAGTGCCTGTCAGTAATGCCTCTCTATTATAATATTTGGCCCTTTTATAGGCATGTCTTATTAACCTATGTGGGTAGCCACTAGCCAGAAGTCGTACCCGTAGGGCATCTCCATGTCTATGGAACTCCCGCATATCAGTGCAGTTGCGCCTGATACGCAGGAATTCACCAAAAGGAATTGCATCTCTCTGACTCGTAGGATGAAAACTTTGGTAGTGTAGTATGGTGTTCTTTGCAGTTGGTTTTCTGAATAGACTTACCTCAATGACGTTATTTGACCCCGAAATGAGGATATCCAGAAATTCTACTTGATGGACACTACTTTTAGCAGTAAACTTTAAATTGCAATCACTCGCATTGAGCCAAAGTATAAATTCGTTCAAAGATTCGTTAGTTCCTGACCAGATGAAAAAAATATCATCGATGATGCGTCTCCAACCGATGACATTATCGGAGAAGGGAGCAGCTTCGTTGAAGATATTCTTAAGTTCCCATTCTCCCATGTATATATGAGCCACACTTGGAGCACAAGATGCTCCCATACTGGTGCCCTTGATTTGTTTGTATGTGGAACCTTCAAACTCAAAAAAGTTATTCATAAGCACCACCTCCAAGCATTCCAAAATAAATGCATCTGGTCTTTCACCTGCAGTTCTAAGTAGCAAGGCAGAGACAGACTGTAACGCCTGATATTGAGGGATGTTGGTGTACAAAGCCTCAATATCAAGCGTCACTAGTATGTGTTGATTGCAGTTAAATGGCATACCCTCAATCTTGTTGATCATATCCCCTGTGTCACAAATAAATGAGGCATAGTTCTGTGTTAGAGGACAGAGGTAAGAGTCCACAAATTTAGACAGAGGCTCAGTGCTAGAGCCAATTGTGGAGATGATAGGGCGCATAGGAGGATCCACTATATTTTTGTGGGTTTTAGGTAATCCATACAGAGCTGGAGTTTTAGGGCAAGATTTATTCAGAAAATTGTACTCATCTTGACATATATCACCACGATTCAGGGCTTTACTCGTGATGTCTAAGATGATCCCCTTGAGTTTGGATAATTCCTTAGGGTGGGATTTACTATAATGTTGGGGGATGGCCAACATATTGGACATTTTTTCACAATATTAATTTTTGTCCATAATAACTATCCCACCACCTTTATCACAAGGCTTTATCACTAGATCTTTGTTGGACTTAATACTACATAGTGCATTATTTTCTGAAAGAGTAAGGTTGTTATGTACAAACGGTGGCTTTTTGGTGACACATTCTATTTCCTTCAGGACGTTCTGTTCAAAGATGTTAACCTCAGGGCCCACCATATCAAGGGTGGGGGTAAATTGTGATGGGGGTTTACATCTAGATTGATTGTCTGTATCATCAGTAGGGGGACGGTCGAGGAAAAACTTTTTTAGTCTTACTTTTCTGAAGAAAGAAAAGAGATCTTCATGCAGTTTGAACAAATTAGGGCGAGTACAGGGAACAAATGATAAACCCCGACTCAGCACAGCGCGTTCATCATCTTTAAGGGTGGTAGAGGAGAGATTAAAAATAGGCAGAGTGTCATCACCTCCCAATCTCCCAGTCTCACCTTCTAGCGCCAATACTGCTGGTTGCGGGTTTTTAAATATGGTTGCTGCTTTTGATGTTGAGGGGCCATCGATTGTGAATCCTCTCTGTTCGGCGCCCACCTCCTGTTCCTGCCTCTGAATTGGCCTCTCGATAAAAAAGGAGATTGGCCACGAAATGATTGTTGTGCCATCCGTCTACCCCTATATGAGCCATATTGTCCACCTGGCACATCCTGTCCATTGTCATTATCCGAATCTGATGAATATGTGTCTGAGAAGTTTACTATTCTTCTTCTAGGGTTATAGTTGTTGTACCCTTGGTGGTCTTGATTTTGGTTCCAATCTTGGTAGTATGTTGCATTAAGGTAAGGGTATGCTTTTTCTTCTGTATACCATCTGATGTCCTTCTTTAATTTTTCAGGTTTTTTATTTGTGAGATAGATGTCAACTCTTGGACCATCCTTTACCCTACCAACCTCTCTAAAAATTCTAAGATGAACTTTAAACGCAAACTATTAATACGTCACCAAGAAACCTTATTTGTTGATAACTATCTTAGCCTCACCTCCATTATTAAAACCAACTACATCTTTTACTCCAAACGCCCCTCTAAATGGAAAAGTATATTCCTCCACCACCTCCCCATAACGAAATCTTGCAAAATTCCATATGGTTTGAAATTGTCCACCACCCCTTTCTCCACTTCTCAAAGCGAAATAGAAATCTCCATTTTCAAATCTGGAAATATCCTCATACAAGCCACTGAAAACCACCTCATCAACTTTGAGCACCACTTCAGCACCTTATCCTATCTACTATCTTCTCCTTCCCATACCTTTCAGCCTCTCAATCACAGGGAGTCCTCCCAGCGTCTCTCCTCTCGACCCCAACCCCTCCGCTCCCGGATCCTGCTACTACCTATGAAGCCTCCCAATACCAGACTTTTGATCCTTTCGCCCCTTAGCATCGTCTCCTTCGCTTGACATATCCACTTCATACTTAGCCACCCAAACCCTCTCTCCCCTCGCCTTGTCTGTTTCCCCTCCTACTCCTGATATTACTTCATCCCACTTGGCCACCCATACCCTCTCTCCTCCTCTTGGCTCTTTCCTACTCAATCCTAATCAACCCCTTCCTCCCTCCCATTCCTCCCAGCCCCCTCA
Organism: Triturus cristatus; assembly: GCF_964204655.1. NCBI lineage: Eukaryota > Metazoa > Chordata > Amphibia > Caudata > Salamandridae > Triturus > Triturus cristatus. Next base: position 567,545,388 of record NC_140589.1, on the reverse strand, counting down.
CACTGATCCCCCTATAATGACCCCCTACACACTGCGCCCCCTCACACTGTTCCCCCTACTGCTCCACTAAGGAGACACCAATCTAAATGACTCCCATAGACAAGATGGCACTCCGTCTCACTCGCCCCATGCCCCCTCATCTTTTCAAAGCACCCATCTGGCCACTGGGTATGCTGGCTCTCACACTACAATTCTCCCTCAGTCTAACATCCGGAACCCCCCTCACTACCCACCACCTGGGTTTCCTCCACGTCCATTTCCTAGTCCTCTCTCCCCATCTAATTTGGAACATGTCCTTATCCCCCCGACCTCCTTTCCTCCTTACCTACCTCGCTTTTCACTCAATCACTTCTCAACATAGAACTCCACCTCTCAATCCTGACGTTGGAACTTTCATCTCTCAGGAAAGACTTCAACACCCTCTTTGCTTCTAATCTCGCCAATCATACCTATACCATGAACTCCGTACAAACTAACACTACATTCCCTCAACAAGGGAGTACTACCCCTTGCAGTATTTCTTCAGGTGGACCACCTCCTGGTCATTGATCTCTTAGACCATCTCAAGCCTCGAGCGATCTCCCCTCCCCGGACCTCCTGGACTTAAATGATACCTACTCCCCTATTGCCATGACTACTGACTCTCCTACTCTTCACTCCACTATTCCGGTGATCCTGGGGAGAAGCCGTATCCCTGCCTCCCCAGGCTCGCCTAGACCTCCTCCGCAAATCACCACTATCCACTCTTACTCCCCCCCTAAAAACAACCCTAAACCCCTCAACTGCATGCTGGTCAACTGTCGTTCGGCTATGAAACATGCAACAGAAATTTCGGAAACCCACCTTAGTGAAGCCATTGACATCGCTTTTCTTACGGAAACCTGGCTCAAAGCTCACCCATCACCTATTCTTGACCTGCTCTCTCCCACGGGTTACTCCATCCTCAGAAAAGACAGACCTGTCAAAATTGGAGGAGGTCTAGCCATTATCTATAAAGATGAACTCCAACTCTCCCTTGTTCAGAACGCTGATCATGCTACGTTTTAATACATCGGAGCGGAACTTAAAGTTCATGGTTCCCCTCCTATTCGGTTACATAACATCTATCATCCACCTGGCGGCCCTTTGTGGAGGAATTGTCTGACCTTCTTTCCCTATCCTCTATCTCCAACTCCAAAAACCTCTTCCTCGGAGACCCCGCTCACTCTGTTCATCTCCCACTCGCTGTCCCTCTCCTGAACACTTCTTCACCAACCCCCAGCTAAAAAATAATGCTTCTTGGCTTAACTTCTGCCCAGTTACAGAGCTTGAAGTCTTCAACATCATCTCCAAACTTAAACCCTCATCTCATACCATGGACCCTCTTCCCGCTAAACTTGTTCAAGACTTAAAACACATCATTGCACTATATTGGACCACCATCATCAACTCCTACTTGGCCATGGGTTGTCTCCCGGTTTCCCTTCAGCTTGGCCAAATCACTCCCACCCTCAAAAACACTACAGCAGACCCCAATGATCTCAACAATTTGTGACCTATCTCTAATCTTCTGCTTCTATCTAAGGCCCTCGAAAAATGCACCTTGCTCCAATTGGACAAGCACATTGACACTTTTAACCTTTTGAACACATTCCAGTCAGGCTTTAGAAAGGGCTGCAGTACTGAAACTGCTATGCTCAACATTATTGATGACATCCACCAATCCCTTGACAAGGGGGAGGCCTCCCTTCTCATTCTCCTTGACCTCTCTGCTGCTTTTGATACTGTTAACCACTCCGCCTTACTCAATACCCTCAAAGATCGTTTCGGCTTCAATGGTCCTGTCGTCAAATGGTTCACCTCATTCCTTCAGCACAGAACCCAAAAAATTAAAATCAGCAATTGCCTCTCTAAACCTATTTCTGTCTCCTTTGGTGTTCCTCGGGGTTCTATTCTCTCACCTTCGCTATTCAACCTCTTCATGGAACCCCTCACCTTCATTCTTAAGCAAGCAGGAATCAACTTCCACCTCTATGCTGATGATACCCAACTTTACTATAAGATCAAATCCCAAGCTGACATTCTACACCTCAATGATTCCCTGACAAAGATTCTACACTGGTTCCATCACAATCACCTTATCTCAACCCTAAAAAAACCGAAATCATTCTCTTCACTCCTAAAAACAAACGGCTCCCCATTCATCACTGGATCTCTGACCTTAAAGCTCTCAACTGCTCTCTTTTCACTTCTAACTCAGTTAAATCCCTCGGAATTAGCAATGACCAGAACCTCAGCCTTACTCCCCACATAAAAAATTTGGCCAAAGGAGCTCTCTTCACTCTTCATCACCTCAAGAAAATTAAACCCTTCATTCCTGCTGAAGACTTTAAATTGGTTGTTCAATCACTGGTACTGTATAAATTGGACTATGGTAATGCCGTTTTCTCTGGAACACCGAAAGTCCACTGTGCCCCAATCAAATCAGTCCTCAACCTCGCAGCTAGGCTTATTTCTGATTGTAGACGGTTTGACCACATCTCCCCCGTCCTCAAAGGTCTCAAATGGCTTCCCATCGAAGGCAGATCCACCTACAAGACCGCTTGCATTACACATAAAGCCTTGCATCATCACACCCCATTGTATCTCTCAGTTAAACTCCACAAAGCGGGCTGCCCTAGAGAAATGAGGAGCACCACTGCTCTCATACTAGTTCCTCCTTTGTTAAACAAGAAATCTACTCAATCACGCTCCTTCTCTGGAAATGCGCCTACTATCTGGAACTCACTCCCTGAAGATCTACGTTGCAACCCCTCCTACCTCAGCTTCAAAAAAGACCTCAAGCTGCACCTTCTCAACAAATACTGGGGTCCTTAATCCTTGCCACCTAGCTTGGTGTCTCAACCTGCTCCTGACTGTACTATGTTCCTGCCACATTATACCTGACTCACTCCCCCTTCTTCTCATTTTTTCATATACTTCTAACTTCCCCCCTCTAGTTCTCTTATAATTACTGTATACTCCCACATACTATCACCTCTCCCATCATCTTCCTCAGTTCCCTCCTTCTTTCATATTCCCCCCCTCATCCCTGACCTCACACGCTAGCTTGACTATCCAATACTTGTTATAGCCTAATTTTATTTCTTATTTTCTTGCCCATGTTATCATTGTCCTATGCATACTGTTCTCACTGTCCTGCATTTTACCTTTTTGTACAAATGTTATGTTGCAATTGTTTTTCTCACCTAACCATTGTAAAGCGCTCTGAAATCCTCGGGTCTAGCCAGCGCTATATAAAACCTTTTAAATAAATAAATAAGTGTGGAGTTACTTTCAATTTCTGTTATTCTCTGTTAGTTTGTACTGGGTGTTGGAGGTATTTTGAGAGTGTGTGTAAGATTGCTGATTGGTTGGTCTTATCAGTGTGTACTCTGTCTGTGTACTATGTATTTGTTGTACCTTTTTGTCCTTTTACATTGTTTTGTATTTTTTTTAATTCATCGTAGTGTATTTGTCACTATTGTTGGGAGTTAGTATTTTTGGGGTGTATTCTTGCAGGGGTAGGTATAGTTGGTAGGGGAGGTTATTTTATGTATAGTGTATGTAGGAGGGATAGGCACATGTCGGGGAGGAGCAATAACTTCACCGAGCCGGAGTTGGGAGGACTGATCATCCACTACCTACCCAGGATGGTGGCGGCTGAGGGTAGGGTGAGGCAGGGCTCCAAAGACAAAAAATATTGTTGAGAGTATGTGTCCAGATCAAGCATAGATGGGCTGACATAGGAGCCCGATCTAATCGACCTCCTTGGACTGGAGATTGGCAGACCTGTGGGTATCTCTGTAAACATGGGCTGTGCATAATTTTTCTAGTTGTTTTTACTTATTGCAATTAGCAAGATGTACATCAAAGTGTAATGATATCAGGAGCTGAAGGAGAGTAAGGGAACTTTGTTTGACTCAGAGTGCCTACATTATCAAAAGTAAGCAAGCACATTGCAAATTGCTCCACTGCCATAGCCTGGCACAAAGGCCTGTTCAATGATTCCTGGTTGTTAGTTTAAAATGCAAATGCACTGAAACATTAGCTTTTCCTTAAATGACATACATGAATGAGCAGTGGATGCCTCCAAATTACCAGTACATCCAGATTTATGTGCAAAGTCCATATATGTTAAATCTTTTGTGTGTGCTGCATTCTGCTACACATGTACACATGTTAATATGCCTCATAAATATCCATATGTGCATATATTTGTATGTGCAGAACTGTGTTTAGGTCTCGCCTAGCATTGCAGCGCGAATGCGCTGCTATCGCTTTGTGAGACATGCAGTATACACTATAGTGTGGAGCTTTGTGGAAGCTCCGCCCACTCTCCGGCCATCGTCTTCATTGGCTAAGGTTCTAAATGATGCCTTCCAATTGGTTTTAACCGTGTTAGTCCCTCCCCATAACAGCCATGTCAGTCATTTGTGTCCTTCCATGGCTACTTGCCCCTTCACAGCACAGACTACTTTCTTCTTTTTGGGTTTCGCCTAGCGTTGCAGCGCTAATGCGCTGCCATCGCTTTGTGAGGCATGCAGTGTACACTAAAGTGTGGAAGCTTTGTGGAAGCTTCACCCACTCTTCAGCCCATCTACTTCATTGGCTTAGGTTCTAAATGCTGCCTTCTGATTGATTTTAAGCTTGTTAGTCCCTCCCCATAACAGCTATGTCAGTCATTTGTGTCCTTCCATGGCTACTAGCCCCTTCACTGTTGTGTTTCGATTTAGATGCCCGTACATAGGTTCCCTGAATCATGTCCTTATATAGGCACAATTCGCATTGCCCTTATTTAGGCATAGAATCCCAGTCCTTATTTAGGCATTAGCCAAGCTATCCAAATACAGGCATGGTCACCTACATCCGTCCATCCCCATGTCACAACGAGTTCTTAGAAACCAGACCCTTAAGCCATTGGGACTTTCCCTAGCTAGGATTATTGATTTCTCCAAGAACTCATCTATTATGCATGAACTACTATTCCTTAGGGGTTCATTCATGGTGTCTTCCTCTGCCCGACTTCAATGCTAGCATTCCTAAGCACCTTCCAGGTATAAATATACCTTCCCTTACCATGGCAAGCACGGCACGGCTCAGCTCGATACGGCTCACCACGGCAAGTTCGGAAGGAATTAGATTTCCCGCCTGACGCACTGACCAGATGCTGTCATCCCTGCTCGCAGAGAATCCAGCTTCCAGTGTTCTGACTCCCTTCGCGGGGTGTTGGAGTTTGAGATTCAGAAAGAGATTCCCACCTCTCTCATTCTAAGGTATGGAGCTGACTAGAACCTAGAGGGACTCTTGGCATATAAACCTAGTATATACTATACTATAGAAAACAGCACCTACTTCTTACACTTAGGTTAGGTACACTGGGGTAGAACTATTTAGAAGCATCAGACGAGTATTCACTTTTTAGCCTGTGTTATTTATGTATGTGTATATGAATATATGTAATAGCTAACAGACAATGCTATTGCAGTATTATTTCTTCTTACTGCTTACGCTGTGCGTATTATTTCTTGCTTACTGTCTAATGATTGTAACCGCTCATATCTCTTACACGAGAAACAAGACTTTTATTGAACCGCCCATCTATCTATTTCTGTGTAACTCTGAAGAAACTAAGCATGCACGATTGTCTGAGTGAAACTGTTATCTATTGTTTCCACGATTCTGAGACACTTTCCGATTCTAAGGGAAACAAGGTTGTCATGTTTATGCTGTTGTCAGAAACTACTCTCTTGTTTATTCAAGAAGTTTCTATTGACCTCTGAGTTTGCTGGTACACAAGTAATTAAGTTTAATGTACTTGATAGAGGCATACTGACCGTAGTCCTATGCAAAAATTATAGTGTATATTAGTCCAATGCGCAGAGCCTATAAGGGAAATAGGAACTACACCACATCACAGCACAGACTACTTTCTTCCTGTGCCCCCCTCCCGCAGTCCGATGCCTTCTCGCCGCTGCCCCCCATGCCTCGTCGCCCGCACGCATTGCTATTTGCAATGCAATAGGTCTTGCGTAAATGCAAGTCCTATTGCTTTGCCAATGCTTGTTGGTATTACTCTAATCTGTTTCACGCAGTGCTTTAGGGTCACGACATTATATAATGTACCCTGTAGATGAGACAATATCCGCGGTTCAGCAATTAGACGAAAGAAAATGTATGCTCTCCGGCTTTCCCTTATTCGCCGCGCCAATGTCAGTGCCGACAGAGCCCACAAGAGGGCAGCAGAGCTCCAAACAAAATGACTTTGCAGCAATTTATTTTCAAGACAATCACACTGTCCATCTCAGAACCATAATTTCAATGTACGCTACAGAAAATGAAAATTCTCTTTTTCCATACATGTGGGCTAAGTAAAATTCAGCAATCCAACACACTTAAGAACTGATTTCAGACATTTTCAATTGTGCGCCCCAGGGAGTATTTTCCTCTTGTTCCGATCACGATATTGCTTCAAGAGGAAAGGTTTATCCATTCATTAAAAAGAGTGGCTTAAGTGTTTTTTTACACTGGAAAATAAACATCCGGGATTTAATTAAAAAAATTCTGAGATTTAAGTACTCGAACATTCCTTGCAGAGTACAAACGTATCCCCTACCTCTCCTGGCCCAACCAGTCTCCTGTATGTAACAATCTCTTGGGGCTCCTAGGTCACAACTCGGGAAAGAAGAACTACTCTGCAGGAGGAAGAGAGGCTCTGCTGCAGGGTGAACTGTGCGCAGCTTGTTCTAAAACCCACGGCATAGCAAATATGCAGTAAGTATGTTTTAAAAATGACTTAAAAGGTTTCTCTTTGCTACAGAGTACATGCAGTTCTCTTAGTTTAGACTCGTTCAAGTAAATGAATTGTGTAGCTGTGGTGCGCCAGACCCCTGGACTGCTCACTTCACTGGTGTTACATTCTGAAATAATACAGCCAGCTGTGACTGCTGTGTGTATGTCCCAGCCTCTCCTGAGGCTTGCCCAGCACCATGCTGTCATGACACTGCTAACTGCGCCAGCCGGAGTCCACGAGTCAGCTGACTCTAATTAATGTACACTATAGGCCCGAGGCAGCTGGGCTCTGTGTTAGGGCCTCTCACACCCTGTTAGGTGGTTCTGCAGTTTAAACGCAAGTCCTTGCTCCATTTAGTGTTAATTCTTAGTGGAGCCATGTGACCTGCTTTCTAGCCGTCCCCCTTTTTTTTCCTAGTGGTGATATCTGAGGCTAATATTAGTAGTTACTTCACAAGTCTTACTTTCCTGCTTACAGCATTCGCTTATGAATAAGGTGGCCCCTGCACTAACAGCTTAGTTCACCCCACTCCAAGTGAAAAACCTTTTCTCATCACATTCATTTTTTGCATGGCCTCGTCTTGGACAACAAACACCACCTGGTAAAAGAGATTTGTTTTATTCTCCTTGTTTTACCATGCTCCTTTTCTCTTATTTTTGCCTAATTGGCATTGCTTCTGCCTTTTTATTCTTATTAGTCAATACATTATGCCAACCAAAATTCACAAGTTTATTATATGATCAGCATTGTACAAGAGAAGCAATAAAATAGAAATAGAATAAAACACATACTTCCTATCACTTTAAAGAAATATTTAAGTAAACAAGACTCGGTGTCAAGAACAGAAGCATGGGCATGGTCTTCAATGCTATGTCATGTGAAGTGATGCTCGCCCTCTTTCATATCTGCCAAGGTTTCAGATTGCTATGTATGATATTTTAATAATTTCGTTGTAATTATCACTCAGCCACCTCATGAATTTGCAGCAGTTTTAAGATCTTAGAGTTTCTTGTTGCTCAAATGGGTCAGATTTCTGATAATTATGTTTCCCTCATCTTTTATTGGTTGATTTTGCAGACGAGAAAAGTGTCACTCATAGTGGTTTTAATGGCACTCATAATTACACAGAAATTATGAAAATGTCACACTTAGCAATCTAAAACCTTGGCAGCTATGCTCTCGGGTAATTTCCGCGTTTCCTGCCTCGTGCTTCAGCTGCTCGGTGTTGCTCCCACCGGGACACCGGAGCAGTAAACACCGAGCCCTGCAGCGCACAAGGAACTTCTCTTCCATTACAGTCCATTAAAGAAGCAAGTTGGTCAGAGCACGAGCCCGAAGCACTTCCACACACGGGGTGCGGGAGCCTGCGAGTGGAATGTGAATAGGAAAGCACTGCGCCACAGTGGGATGAGTGCTGTATGCATCGTCGAAGGAAAAGTATTTTTCAGATGCGTCAGTGCTCAATTTGTCAAATAATGAGTACCAGTGCCCAAAGCTCTGCTCGGAAGCCCTATTAAATAAATGTTAGCGGGCCGAATACCAGGGCTCTCTAGAATTGAAACCACCCCAGGCCTCTTTAATCCAATACCTGACACCCTTGGCTTGTTTATTCCTCTTGCTGGTTCCTGCTGTCTCCCTTTGTGACGGTAGTTAAGTCTTTCTCATCCTACTTCTTTCCCCTTTGTGTGTTTGGGTCGAGCATTCGAGACCTCTTGTATATACTTAAGTATATACTTATATGTGTATGTACTATGTGGGCTCTGGAGATCAGCCCTAGGGCTTGTCTGCTTCAGCTTTAGCACTTTTTTTTATGTTCAACTGCCTCTATTTGTCTTGATAGAAAACAACCAGCAGATGTCAGTAAAATACCAGAATCACTTTAGCATGCTCTAGTTTCCAGTCCATAGAAATTGTCTTCCACGAGCACCCGTAGACAAATTATTTTTTTTCAAATCTTGTATTTTCAGTGATATGACCACCGAAGGCCCTGATTTTATATTAAAAACAGAGCTTTGGACTATAACATTTGCCACTGAAAGGCAATATTTCTCTCCATGTGTTCCCATACCTGGCGTGTCACGCAGTTTGGTGCTTACTCTCCCTCCATTTTAAAGAACAGTAGATGTTCAGCACCCAGGCCAATGTGCGGCATAGCTAAATACATATAGGTTCCCAAAGGTGAGACCGATTGCATTGCAAATGATTGTTTTTTCAGGGCAACACCAAAACATTATACCTACTGACAAGGCATGCATCCTTGCACATAGATGGAAGGTACACACATTTCACACTAGTCAGCACTCTGCACCAGTTCCAGTAAACCCTTATATGGCTTTTATAATGTTACATACAGTGTATGCCGGTCCTATTCTAGCATTCCACCACTTAGTCATTCCGAGGGTCAATGTTGTCACCCATGTGCCGTAGTACAATGGAGTCTGACATGATGCTTCTCAGCATAACTAAATACATCACATGCCTGAGGCCTGCTTCAGGAATGTGATGATGGATTTATCTGAAATTCATCATCCAGCCAGCTCAAGCCTGCAAGCAGACTAGCTGCGTCCTATAATGTGACCATATGTGTGTGTCTAAGGTGTTGTGTAAATCTGAAATACTGGAATAGCATAGGGGCTGATTCACAGAACTAATCTGAGATAAAATCCTACCCGTACTACTTTTGGTATTCACGGAAGGAATTTAGTAGTAGTAAAGTTAAGACTCCTAACTTTACTACTATAGAGCTTAGTCAAAATCCTAACTTTACAATTTTCTGTATTCACAAAAGGCATTTAGTAGTAGTAAAGTTAGGAGTCCTAACTTTACTATTACTAAATGATTTCTTTGACTATCAAAAGTAGTAAGTTTAGGATTTTATCTCAGTTTAGTAGTAGTAAAGTTAGGAGTCCTAACTTTACTACTACTAAATGCCTTCTGTGAATACCAAAAGTAGTACGTTTAGGATTTTATCTCAGATTAGTTCTGTGAATCGGCACAGTTTTTAAGATTTAAATGTAAGTATATGTCAAAGCACTATTTACAATGCAATGTCCAAATGTATGTATTGTAGGTGGACACCTACCATTCACCCATGGTGAGGTGGACTCATTCCAGGATCCCAATGCTACTGGTAAGTGTTATAAGTTCATGTATGCAGCATTTTTAAGTCTGTGTCGTCTAAGTGAAATGTAACTTTGTGATCATGTTGTGGGAGATAATAATCACCAACTATCAATTTGCTGTCAGTGTGTGAAACACAACAGAACCTGGCCACAGATTCATATGGAATGAGCAAGGAAGAATTCCATTGTGAATGTAGGGTGTATGGAGGCAGGCCCACCAGATGTAAGCATCTTAAAATGTGTCTTTATGTTTGCACATCTATAGTCATGAAGCATTGGGCATAGTAACCATCATCTAGTGCTGAATCTGCATGTGTTCAACAGAAACATTAGCTGGTACAACAAATGGCACTTAGCTATACAATCATGTTTCAACGTGTGTAGTAGCACAATAAAATCTGCATCGATAAGCAAGTCTGGGCAGGGTTCTGTTGCATATACTCAAAACTGTGTATGACACAGGTGCCAATGATGTACAATATTTTAACACAGACACTGTTAGCAAGCATGTACAGGTAGATATGATGGAATCAGAGTCACACAGTGTGAGATTGTGCCACATATGTTCCATCAACATGCAGCATACTTAGCTCAGCCATGCAGCATACTTTTGAGCTCTACAACTAAACATTTTCTGTTTGACTGACCATAAGGGTGGCCAAACATACCTGCTGTGTTACTCCTATTTTGTTTGTAGCCAACATACCTGTCCCTGTAGCAGTATGACAAAATGCAGATTTGTTAAAAGATGTATGTCAGTGTCAGCAGGGTAGCAATCACAATCTAAACAATTTTGAATGTGGTATTCGCTGCATATGTTTTGGAGATGGACAGAATTCTTCATAAAAAAATGTAATTGACCCATGACAGACCAACAAATGATTTGGCTACATATTTGTTTGTTCATGTGTATGTACATCATCATGTGGATAGCTAGAGCGTCAATTTCTTAGCCTACCACTAGGTATGGCTACTATAATCCAGCCTCGGGAGTATTTGAGCCTACCTCACAGTGATGGTACAAGAGGGCCTGCATCATATGCAACAAAGTACTTGGTCAGATGAGCACTCCTGCATGCATACATACGCTACTGAGAAACATTGTCTAATTCATAATGTGTGCAGCCGAATGCAGGCTTCAAATGATGTGTGTACAGAAACATGTTTAAGTATGACTCATCCTGTTTTTGGCAATGAGTGTGTACCAAAAGACACATGTCCCATTTCTGTACATTTGCCTCAGGGTACATAACTGTACCCCAGTCATTTTTTCCAGGAGGTAAATAACAACCCCCCTAACTATGTATCGGCTATCTGACACTGAGTAAGTGAAGTCAGACATGTGTGCTTCCTTGTGTGACTCCAGATGGGTATGCAACATAGAGGCACACAACATGGACTGTAACCATTTTCACATATTTTGATGAGCAAGTTTAAGTCCACTCACATGATGCAATCCCAGAACCTGATTTACAAAAACTGGACCATGTGCCCAATGTAAAATCTATACATCATCATGAGTGTGAATCATTGTTCTACATGATATGGTATAATCTCATTGTGACCATATTTACATAATATGCACCTACACAGATGGCACCAGATTCTGCTTTCCTATATCCATCTCTATTTCCGGCTAACATGACAGCTGAAAACGCCAGGGCCTTCGAAACGGGGCGGGACCCACATCGGAATGTAAAACAGTCCGCTAAGGTCTACCGCATGTTGGAGATTCTGTACAGGTGTGCTAAGGTAGCGGGGTCCTGGAATTTCCCTCTGAACACGAGACCAATAGCAGCAAAACCTCCAAAACCCCAACCACAGTGGGATCAAGCCAGTAACAGGCACCCCAACCCCAGGTTCCAGCGGCTACAGCTGCAGTCACCTAGCCCACATGCACACAGGCCAGGAGTTCCAGGAAACAGAGTGGCTCCATGTTCCAGTAGTGTATCTTGAGGGAACTTAAGAAATTCACCCTGAGGCTGGATGGAAAACAGAGGGAGCAAGCCAGTCTGCGCACATGTGTGGAGACAATGGAGAAGACCCTGGTGCAGGTGTCTCAACTCCTCTGAACTCTGTTGTGGACAATGTTGTTATTTGGATAGTCATTTTTTGGGTATTTTAATAGTTAGTTAGGCATAGAGTGTGTTCATGGTTAGGATAGGTTTAGTGTAGGTAGGTTTTAGCTTTGAAATGTTTTTCTAGATAATGTTTTTCTATATTGTTCCATTTTCTATGGTTTTTAGTTGGTCGGTTTGATGTTTAGTATATGGAAAAAAAAATAACACCAAAAAATATATTTTAAAAAATACATTTCTTTTGGTTTTCTTGTATAGTTCATGTTTAGGTATAGTTGGTGTTAGTATTGTGCTAATGTATTTGTGTTAAAGAGGGTCAGGGGATCGATATTTAACATGTGATTTGTATTAAAAGTTTAGGATAGTTTAAAATAAGTTACGTTAGTGTAAGTTAGTGATAGGTTAGTCAGTGTAGGATAGGTAGGTAATGATAGTTTAGGTTTAGCTTACTTGTTTAAGTTAATGAAGGATAGGTAGCTTAAGGTAGTTTAGGCCTCAGTTTAGATTGAGTAAGTTAGTGTAGGATAGGTAGTTGTAGTGTGTTAGAATGAGATTTTTGTATATAAAAAATATTTTTTACTTTCACAACATTGTAATCATTTCATACTTAAGAGTTGTCATCCCCGATTAGGTTGAGTTGAGTACATGATATAGCTATTTCCTGCAGTCTTTGTAAATATGTGTTACTTTGTGAGAGGTCTATGGACAAGAGTTAGTCTACCCCACAACTGAGTCACTTAAGGACTCTTCACCATTCTTTAGGCACTGCGAGTGGTCTTCTTTATGTGAATTGACGCACATCCCAACACAGATAGTCACCTACTGTAGCACTGTGTGTGTTAGAGATGCTGCATGTATAATAGGGATGGTTCTGTCACTCCAGATTACCCATTCCTGGCTGTGCTGGAACATACACTGGTTCCTGTTACTAACACACTTACCCCTGCATCATTGTCCTAGTAGGTCATTGTTGTAAGCTGGTTACAAATCATAAATATGGCCCCCACCTGCCTAGCTGACCTCAATCACCCTTGGCATTGAGTACTTGCTAAGTATGGAACTTCATGCATGCACCTTTGTGCAACTACTTGCAAAGTTTGAAAACCATAAATCTCAGATTTCCACTTTCTCTTCCAAGGTGTAGCTTTGTTCCTGGGTCTGTGCTCTTGCTCCTAATTAGTGATATGTGTGTATATTGTCCAATTGATGTAATGGGTGGTTACACTCACACTTAATGCATGTGAGGGCTCTCAAGGGCACAGGAACACATTTACTCTAATTTTCACAGTGTGCCTTTCAACACGATGTATCAGTTAACACAGGACCACAAAGCTTATTAGTTGTATTTCATGCATATTGACATCCAAGGTGCTGGACTGACCTACTACATCCTTGAGTGGCATAGGTATGATGCAAATTCAGAAGTAGTCTGTGCATGAGTAGCTGCATTTTTTGAATGCATGCATAATTTAAGTACTTTAGGACCTCTTCAGTGTACGAATGGAGGCTATCATATGCGCTCGATCATGTTGTCATGTTTACTGAACGAGATATATGTGGATGTGAGAAACAGTGTTAGTGGCTCACATGCCTCAAAGGTGCAATTTTGGCGGGTAGGCATTTGTGTGATTAGTAAAACTTTCTCACTCTCTGCCAGTCAAATTACTAAAGCTTATTTTCACACCATGATGTTCAATTGGTAAACAAGACATTCTGCATAATGCCATGGCAGTGGATGTACATGATGTTTGGGCATATATAACAAAAGCAGGTCATAGTGACTTTAGCACAATCTCCTTGGGATGCTAAGAAGTAGGGGTGGGTGGTAAACTCTGCTCCACTGGTGGAGTTTGGAGAGTTTGCCCACTCCACACTCCACTTGGAGCACAGAGTTCAGCAAAAACTCTGCAAACCGCCAGTGAAGGAGTTTACCAGCATCCATCTTCTGCTCTGATTTGGACTATCTATATTATGTTTAATGCTTGGCAAGTCTTCTATCAGCAATGCTGTATAAGTAACCTATGTATGTAAACCACAATATACCACCTTGCACACGTAACATTAAGTGCAAATCTTTTCTCAAAGTTTTGTGCACAGGCATTTAATTTCATATTTGATCTCAGAGTATTATTTAACTGTGTTGTGTATGAGGAGGAACTGTTGAGAAACATCTGATTCTGCACAGTGAAGAAAGAAGTAAACAAGCTATGCCTTTGAAGTTTCTAAGAAGAGCTAAAGTTGCTGGCCTGCCCTGCCTGTTAGGGTAAGTGCAGATAAGGGCCACATCTACCATGTTGATTATCTTTCTTTTTCATGATGGCTATACTGATTAGAGATTCACTTACTGACTGAATTAAAATGGTGTATTCACTTACTGACACCAATACTGTGCACATTGCACCAAGTCACCAGGGTGCCTACATTCCCTCTAGTCACTACTGAACCCACAGCTCCTGGGACAGTGATGTCAGTTTGGTCATGTAATCAATATGGTCCTGCACTCTGCCTCTCACACAGTACACCACACCACACTGCCTTGTTGTGAAGTCTTGCATGCAATTTTTGCTGTAATGTGTGCAAGAGCTCATATTTGACACTCATCCACACAACACAGCAAGCAACCTTGCTACACTGCAGGAATGTGAAAGGGCATTCACTTACCATGGTTAACTTATTTGTCTGTAATCAAATAATTTTATTGCACACACAGTCCTCTCCATTGTCCCGAACAGTAGGCCCTGTGTATCATCTCTAAGGGAGATAGGCCCAGTCAAACTAGGAAAATTGTAACCACTGATGCTCACCCCATTTCGTCATTGCCAGAGTTGGCTATCTGCAAAGTATCGCACATCTCCTAACTTAGGCCAGCTCACTCGGGGACACATGTACGACTGTTTTTAGCAGTGGTAAACATTTCATTTTACTTTTTTAAACACATCCCATTTCCTTTAGGAAAAACAGGCTGCATTGAAAAACTGCTTTATTAAAAAAGCAGTCACAGACATGGTGGTCTGTTGACCCCAGCAGGCCACCATCCCTGTGAATGCCGGCCATTCCCAATTGGTCGCAAATTACAACCTGCCTCATGAATAATAATGAGGCAGGTCGCTTGCAACCCATTTGAGAATGGCAAACAGTGTCTCAGACACTGTTGTACTTTCCATTTTGAGAGTCACAAATTGCAAATTGCAATTTGCCACTCACAAAATGGAATGGGTGTACATCTTGCCCCTAGATCTGTACATGACTCCTCTAGCAATCTTCAGTTAGACCCAGGAACTCAACTTACTGTCACACACTGGTGGCACTCAGATCATACGTTACCTCTTATGTGACGCCAATACCAAAGATATATGTAACCATATGCAATTGACTGACATGCCTACCTGTATGTGAGAGCTATGGCTCAAGCTGTATCCCACATGCTAGTAGTAATGATATTCTGTGACATGTACCTATCCTGGTTGGCCACACAACTAGATCCATACCCCTCACTCTAAAACCTTTGACAAAGCCTGCCCATCATCCTGGACACCTACCTCATCCTGTCAGTTCACTATTCCCTGTTTCACATCCTCCTGCTTTGACATAGTGGCAATATAGACATTTGTTTTTATGCCTACCTTCTGAAACCTGCTACACCTTCACCCATGTACTCATTACATATAGGATGTAGTACACCAGTGTTCTCTTCTACACCATTCCTTCACAGCTGCGACACAAGTGGGACTGGCACAGTAGTGCATGACCATCTCTCAGGCTACCTTGCAGTACACACAAATCACATCCTTGTTATCCAATGGCTCCACATTCAGACACACTGTCAGTTCAATGTCCTCAGTCACACCTACATTGTACTACACTCCCAGGGGCCCACCAGGCTCACACATCTTACAACAAACACTCATGATACTCACTTGAATTCACCCACACCCACAGTATACATTTGTACATGACAGGAGGTAGGGTGGTCTCTAACATGGCGGCTGACATACAGACCCTCTCAGCATATTGTGGCATGGATTAGCAAATTTAGCGGCACAAATATGGAAATTTAGTGGCAAAAATATTGAAATTTAGTGGCATTTTTGTGGCACTTTATTTTACAAATAATCATTCATTTTCAGCCTGAAATCAATGGAAACTGTTTTAGCAGAGTATTCCACTTTGAAATAGGCATGTTTAAAGTGTCTGCAGCTCTACGGAAGCACAGTTCCAGTCCTAACCTCGTGGGAGGGAGCTGTATTTCTCCCTGGGGTGTTCTAGTGCCCATGTATGCACCCTTGCAGGGGTAACAAGTGCTATATAAATGCAAACATTTTTCCCTCTTCTATCCTTCCGCTATCCTTCTGAATCCAAATAACAAACCTATCCACCACTCAAATTAGTTTCAGGCAAGACCCGGGTAGATATTTGTAACAATGCAACAATGTTTTAACCAGTAATCATTTAGTAGACAAATACATAAAGAAAACAATCAAATAGTAGCGCAAAGGAGAGAAAGGGCGACCACAATAATTAAGGTGGGAAAAGTAAATCGGTCTGTATTGAAACTGTTGTAGATATATCAGCACTAAATTACATTTTATGCAAGTGTAACCCAAACACTGGTGTTCACAAATGTGCTCCTTTAGAAGGTGAACGGTGCAGGTGACACGTGCAATAAAGTGAAGTTTCAGCGAAAAAACTGCACAAAAATTAATACTTTGGGGAATGGTTACAAAACAGTGTATAAATAGTTCCTACAATGCACTACAATTGATTTGTTTTCTTTATGTATTTGTCTACTAAATGGTTACCTGTTGAGACATTGTTGCATTGTTACATAGGATAGGTGCAGGCATAGATGTATGTATGGATGGCTGGATGGATGGATGGATGGCTGGACGGAGGGATGGACGGACCAGTACTTAGGATAGGCGGTGGGCTGATAGGTGCAGGGACAGATGAATGTATGTATGGATGGATGGCTGGATGAATTGATGGCTGGACGTATGGCTGGCTGGATGACAGTGCTTACGATGGGAGGGTGGACAGATAGGTGCCTAAGATTGGTGCAGGGATGGATGGACGGACGGAAGATGCAGCTACACTTCATAATTATTCATTCTTTTTTTCACAAAGGGTGCTCTTAAGTCGAGGCAATGGTTTGATGTCCATTTGCGGTTTTTGGCATATAAAGGCACGTACATGTGTTTAAAAACTAACTGTCAGATAAAGCCAGTGCCGCTCGAATAGTCCCTGTCGACAGTTTATTGAAATCATTTAATGGTTCGCTTCATCCCAACCTACCTTTAAAACATTGTACCTACAATCAAGTGACCTCAAAACTCGGCTCTTCTGAGAAGTGGACAGAAAGGCTATTTATGCACGGGGTGATCCTGTGTTGTGCACTGCTTGGGGCACGTGCTTGACAGTAACAAACACAACGGATGTCTAAGCGCTCCATGTCTCAAGGGCGCAATGCAGCCTCATCAGAGAAGGTGTTCTGCAGCTCTCAGGCGAGCTAACAACGGACGACCACCTCTTTCCTTACAAGAAGGCCCCAACACAAACCGCCCTCAGAAGAGCAGCTGCAGAAGTGACCAACCCGGTTCTCACTGAGAAGAAGCGCAGATCCCCCCCCCCCCGACACTGTGGCCTGGTATTTAAACACCCGCACTGCCCCCCACGCACACCCCACGCCTTCAAGCCTGCTATTGACAAAGTGGGAACACAATAGAATGGTTGGGGGTCCCAGGTTGAATTAACCCCCAAGTTTAAAATGAGGATTTGTCGGCACAATCGAAAAAATACTGCCTTCTGCCACATTCAAATCGCCATAATTGTCTGCTTCTACTTATACAAAGCACCCACCATCAGCCAGAAATATCTTGGTGCTGCGAGTACATGGCGCAGGTGAACTTAGGTTGAGTAGACGGGCATGGCAGCTTATTTACCATACACAATATTTTAAATTAAAAATCACAAAGCCATCGCTTGTACTTTTGCTGTACGATGAATATATTTAAAATACATGACCACGTACATTTTGTTTCAGTGCCCAGCTGTGTGCTCTACCCATGTGCACTGGATGTCATCAGGATCTATACAAGTACGATGGCAGCTATAGCGCCTTGGCACACAACTGGATTGAATTTGTGCCCTATAAAAACAACTATTAAATGAGCAAATAAAGAAAAAGTATTGCTCGGCTTCGAGAAGGCTCGACCATGTTCTCATGGTTATCTGTTCAGTTCACAGGACAGGGTTAACCACTTGAAGACATTATCGGGATGCACTTTGCTATAATTGCTGCCTTTCTGGAACCCATTACTGCTGCTCATTAGATCTTGCTTTGCTCAAACTAAGCCCCATATCTCAATTTTCCAAATTTCGTGGGCAGTTTTGTAAAAATCGCAGCATTTTTACAAAACTGCAGATTTTGCAATTTTTGGGCAAATCGCGAAATCCTGGAGGTCTGACCTATGTGCTCTCACCCAGCACATCGGTACAGCTGCGTGCAATGCAGTTTTGTGCTAGTGACTATACATGTGGCTCTTCACATGATCATGCTTGGTGATACTTCACATACTCCACACCTGAGCCCTCACTCAAGTGAGGAGTTAATGCTCTGGCAACCACAATCCATTCCAGAACTTTACACTCAAACTTTGACTGTATGGGCCCAGGATAGACACACTAGCCTCATGGTACAAGGGAGCCTGCATTGTCACATTTACGTTGGGCATGGATCAAATGTTTATGCATGATGTGCTGCTCCAGTCCAGGTTTTTAGCCTTGTATTGCAGGACTTGTAGTCCTGGTCACTCATGTTATACATTCCACTATAAGTCCCAGTATACAAAGGAGACCTTGGACTGTGGCAGCCCATCATGCATGGATATGATAAACTTGACCTAGCTGGACAGGGCTGTGCAAAATGTAACTGGGCAGTATGAGTTAAGTTTATCTGATGTATGAATTAACATGTGAGAGTTTCCTGCCCTCTCCCTTGCACACAGCGCAGTGCAGCATAGGAGCATAGCTTGCTGCGAAGACTTGAAACTCCCTACCTCTGCACCTCAGGCAATCACTGTCACTGCCTCAATTCAGGAAGGACCGCAAGACCTGGCGCTTAGACTGAACTGCAGATCCCCCACCCAGAGCCTTGAGAGCCTTATGGGTGAGTAGCTATGGTCTATAACAACCCTGATTAATTGATTGCTGCACTGCACTGCACTGCATGACAATTTTAAACATATAGGGGTATATTCACAAGAACGTGTGATAACTACCGCAAAAGTAGCCTACAACATCTTCCAACATCGCAGCCCAACGCGGGAAAATTACGCCGTGCCAACCAATATTCAAAAAGCGGCGGTAGCATGCGATAGTCACCAGATAACACGTCAAATGGCCGTGCAAAATCCAACGCCACACCACAAAAATGCGAAACGCGAACGCAAAAAAACATGCGACGAGGCCAATCGCGGTACAAAAAGTCACAAAAACCAGCCACATGCCTGCAAATACCATGCGTCTGGTGGGCAAATGCACCACACAAAACACAGAAACAACACACCAGAAACAAGCCAAAGCACGTAGCAACATTGATGCAAACTGACCCAGCGCAGAGATCAACACAAACCCCAAAACATCCACAGACCACCAGCAAGGAACAACGGGGTCAGGGAAGGCCAAGGAGAAGAGGCAGACGGGGTGCAGACCGCAGGAAAACAAGGCAAGACCAAAGGGAATGATGGACGGAGTGTTGAGCATTGCAAGCACTCACCCCCAGTCAACTGATCTGGGTTTAATCCATCACCGTTCTTTAGCCCACTCTGCCACCCCAGTTCAAACATGGCCATATGCAAATCAGTCTGACCCTGTGCCTCATGGGAACAGTCCAGCCCGAACTGCCAAGCCATGTCTTCCCTGGACCGGAAACAAGCTTCCTAGGACCGGTTTCTGGCATTTCAGCCGTCTTCAGCCAGGCTTGCTTGAATCCAGTGGCAAAGTGAGCAAGGGACTCACGTCTGAGCATACCCTGCCAACTTATGGCAAACAAAGCAAAAAACCAAAGGAAATGATGGACGGAGTGTTGAACATTGCAAGCACTCACCCCTATGCTCAGACGTGAGTCCCTTGCTCACTTTGCCACTGGATTCAAGCAAGCCTGGCTGAAGACGGCTGAAATGCCAGAAACCGGTCCTAGGAAGCTTGTTTCCGGTCCAGGGAAGACATGGCTTGGCAGTTCGGGCTGGACTGTTCCCATGAGGCACAGGGTCAGACTGATTTGCATATGGCCATGTTTGAACTGGGGTGGCAGAGTGGGCTAAAGAACGG
Organism: Triturus cristatus; assembly: GCF_964204655.1. Classification (NCBI taxonomy): domain Eukaryota; kingdom Metazoa; phylum Chordata; class Amphibia; order Caudata; family Salamandridae; genus Triturus; species Triturus cristatus. The sequence continues at coordinate 567,525,049 of NC_140589.1, read as the reverse complement.
TGATGGATTAAACCCAGATCAGTTGACTGGGGGTGAGTGCTTGCAATGTTCAACACTCCGTCCATCATTTCCTTTGGTTTTTGCTTTGTTTGCCATAAGTTGGCAGGGTATGCTCAGACGTGAGTCCCTTGCTCACTTTGCCACTGGATTCAAGCAAGCCTGGCTGAAGACGGCTGAAATGCCAGAAACAGTTCCTAGGAAGCTTGTTTCCGGTCCAGGGAAGACATGGCTTGGCAGTTCGGGCTGGACTGTTCCCATGAGGCACAGGGTCAGACTGATTTGCATATGGCCATGTTTGAACTGGGGTGGCAGAGTGGGCTAAAGAATGGTGACGGATTAAACCCAGAGCAGTTGACTGGGGGTGAGTGCTTGCAATGTTCAACACTCCGTCCATCATTTCCTTTGGTTTTTGCTTTGTTCGCCATAAGTTGGCAGGGTGTGCTCAGACGTGAGTCCCTTGCTCACTTTGCCACTGGATTCAAGCAAGCCTGGCTGAAGACGGCTGAAATGCCAGAAACAGGTCCTAGGAAGCTTGTTTCCGGTCCAGGGAAGACATGGCTTGGCAGTTCGGGCTGGACTGTTCCCATGAGGCACAGGGTCAGACTGATTTGCATATGGCCATGTTTGAACTGGGGTGGCAGAGTGGACTAAAGAATGGTGATGGATTAAACCCAGATCAGTTGACTGGGGGTGAGTGCTTGCAATGTTCAACACTCCGTCCATCATTTCCTTTGGTTTTTGCAGGAAAACAAGACCAGCGTCACAGAGGTGACAGAACACTACCAGCAGCTGACCCACAAGAAAACCACCTGGAATGCAGTCAGAGTGCCGAGGAGGCCAATCGAGGAGGCCAAGAGGCGCCGGCATGACGTGACAACCTAAACCAGGCACAAACCCGCTGCCAACAGGAAGGCAGCAACGGCGACAGGAGGTGGCAGTCTAGCAACACAGGAGGAGCTGGAGGAAACCGAGGCCACAGTCATCAACATCAACAGGGCGAGTAATGACCAGGGACTGGAGGGATGGGGGGAGATTGGCACAATGGCACACAGGCACAACGAGGCGTAGCACACTGCGCACCCACAATTACCCAGGATCATGTCCCTCATCCCCTTGGCACACTGGAGCACACACATATAGCAAGAACAGCACACCCACATTGACGACAACGTGGTACAATGCGCATAGCTGACACTGCAGAACAGAGGACACAACTGGCTCCGCACCTGCACAGAAACATGCCTACTACATCTGAAAGAGCTGGAAACTGTGAAATGGAAATGTACGCTTAAGACCTCACATCCGTCATGTAGTCCAAATATACACTGTCTCGCAGAAGAATCCAGCACCTCATTAACAGTCACAATGTACATTGCCATACAGTCTGCATGTAAACCAGAACAATGCGCCAACATACATGTCAACACAATGTCAACATGCATCTCCCCTTCACATTACAGAGGGGCACACAACACCTGCAGCAGAGCACAGAAGACAACACATCAGTGATGCTGGAGAGGACCACCACACCGTCGGCACCGACGCCCTACAACAGCCCATGGGATATTCCACGCAACCCACCACCAGGACCAGGGCAGACAAGCTACTCGGAGGAGAACACAGAGCCTGCAACAGAACACACAGCAGGGTGCACCCACAAGCACAGCTGGCTCATGACACTTCACCCACCCACACAGGGCACCCCAATGCATGTGTCAGCATGCCAAAAGGAGGTGGCCCAATAGGTGTGGTGGGGTGCTGAACCCATGGAAGGCGAACTAGAACACATATGTGGGTGTCTATCACCCTCAGGGACCACCCACACCTCACAAAGGAGACCCAAACTGCTATAGAGACACATGCAGATGCACATTCACAGTACAGAACCACGCCCAGGGGCGCGCAACTAGCAGTCTCACACCCATGTTGGCCCTGTGTACGACGGCCCTGGCCACTCCCCTTATGAATTAAGTGGGTGACGACAAAGCTCCAACCCGCTGCCTGCGGTGACATGTCTGCATCTGATGTACACAGCACAATGCAATGTCTTAGGGCCCAGGGCCTTCATGCATACAATAGGACCACAGAGACACACGTAGACATTATGTTGTACTGACTACAGGCACGTGCACCCGGCCCCTTTATTGGCAGGGCCACATGTACAGTGATGCCTGTGCTGGATGTGTGTGGGTTGAGTGCAAGCCGGCCCACACTGAGTGCTTGGTGCTGGCAACCACTTGAACAGTGGACACCAGTGCAACGGAAACTTAAAACACCTGCATGACAGAGTCAACTGCTGAGCAACATGGAGGGAACCGGAGAAAGTCCAGAGGTAACACAGCATGCAAACAGAAGTGTCCGTGAGTTGCAGTGCACTGAGGTAGGGGCACCACAGCTGAGCGTGCCCATGTGAACAAAAAGTCTCGGATTGTGTCCCTTCGAGACATTCCTGATGCAGATGCAGTGGGTTTTGTTAGACCTGCATCATCTTCCTCATCAGCGTCCCAGGTCTCCCACACTGCTTGAGGTGACATTGCTGCGCAACCTCTCAACAACACAAAACTCAATCAGTAGCGGACAATGGCTTGTGGTGAGTCAGTGGCACCTGGAGTGCAGAGCAGGGTATCTGACTGATGATGGCATCCATGACAGGTGTGAGCAACTCCGTAAGTCCGTCAGGACCACCGTTTCGACACTGGCAGATGGTGGTTGGAGGTGGTCCTGGCGGTGGTGGCGTGTGCCTCCTGCGGTGATGCGACATCCGGGTCAGTCAGGCCTCGATTTGATGTGTGAGCCCTGGTGGACCGCATTTTACGTTGGAGGCAGCGGACAGCGCAGGGCCACAGACACATGGCATTGATGACCCTAAGGCTATCGCCTCGGAGGCCATCCAATATCTCAGAAGAAGGGGTCCCGGACATGACCAGCACAGAGTTAGTGGCCCCGTATGCACAGCAGCCGGCACAGGCACCCTGCCACGGGAGGGTGACTTGCGGTGCACTGAGGTAGGTCCACGCGCAGTGAGCGGGTCCTCATCGATGTCCAAGGTGAATGTGGCGTAGACTTGCGGGGGACAGAGGAGGGTGTGCTCCAGGGCATGATGCAGGAGTGGAAAGTGCCAGCCTCGTTTTCACCACCAATTCGGTATCAGCTACATGAGGATGAACACTAGCCCCTAGTTCATAGACTCAGACGCCACCAATGTACAACCAGAGAGTGTCCATGAATGTCAGGTAACAGACTTAGTGGCACCGGTGCTGAGAGGGGATGCAGTCTGCGATGATGCCGGTACACTGATATGAACTCCGCCATCTCTAAATCAAGACTCTGTGACCTACTGGACCACAGTGTAGGCCGGAGGCAGCGGTCAGCAGTGGCCCACACCCACCTGTCATTGGCTCACGATGCACAGCGTTAGTGACACCAGGGCAGTTGTCGGTAGTGTTCGATCACCTCCGTAACGATGATCCTGTTCCCTCCAGACTGCAACGCGTCATCCTCATACACTTCTCCTTGCATGCAACGAGATGTATTCTGCCTTTGAATAATCGATGTTCAGTTCCAATTCTGTGACCTACTCTTGCGCAGCATAGGCCGAGGGCAGTAGTCCGCGTAGCCCCACAGACATGTGTGGTTGTAATGCTATACACAGTATTGGTGGCACCACATCGAAGGGAGTATAGTGACATGAACTCTGCCTTAACTAATGTTCACTGCCATGGTGTAATCAAGACTCAGTTCCAAATGTGCGACCTACATGACCGTGGTGTAGGCCGGAGGCAGAAGTAGAGTATGTCAACGAGGATGGACTAAAGTTGGTCTCTGTCGTGGAGCCCGTGATGGTCTGAGGAGGCTGCCAAGGTTGCGGGCCTCGGGCTTGTTGCTTGCGCCTACACGTGGTGTGCCCTCCGTGACACACGCCGGTGTCAGCAGGTGATCAGTGTGGCCTGGCTGCGCAGGGGCGGGCCTGACGGGTTCGGGGTCCAGCGGGCCGGGGTATTGCATGCACACAGGATCACAGGCAACTCCGCTCACGAGGATGGTGTCGGCCTCGTGGCGTGGTGAGCGGAGCCACACTGGCAGAGACTGGGCTTTCCGGAAGAGGCAATCAATGAAAAGACCGTCGCACTCCGATGATTAGATTTAATGGTAGAATCTTCTTTCAAAAAATAAAAAAAGTAGATATAGTACGGTGCTGAAGATGATCACCTCCTGTTCGTAGAGGTGAAAGGCTGAACAGTATAGAGAAAACCCTTCAGCAGGAAGGGCTTAGATCTAAAGTACACCGGTACAATGAAATCATTTGCAAAAAATGATTAAAGCAAACAGTTTTTATTCTTCAACCATTAGGTTTTATTCCGAGGTTTTATTCTTTCATATTACGTCATATGAAATGGTATGGATATGGTTTTTGAGATTCCGAAAGTGAATGCAGGCTTCTCAAACAATTACAAATATACTGGCAGGTCGCCACATTCTATATGAAGTACCCGGTGCATTTCGGGCTGTGAGCCCTTCTTCAGGGAAAATTTTCTGAAAAGATAGAGAAAAAACTATATGTACCAAAACCAAGATAGCCCGGAATGCGCTAATGTTTAAAAAGAGAACAAATGGTGTGTCAAAGAACGGTAAAACACCCTCGTGATATGAATAAGGGAAAGTGAAAATATTGACGCGTGCGCTGAATTCCACTCGATAAAAAGGTGTGCATAAGTAGTGTACTTACAAGCTATTCAATGCCGAGTGTATCTATGTACCAGGTGAATAAACGCACATCGTACTTGGGGGTGTGTCGGCATAAACAAACAGTACGTAAATGTCAAGCATTATGCCTTAAAGCCAAAAACTCAAAGTGCAAAAGACTACCGACGTGATGTGTTAACTAAGTGAAAAGTGACACTGTGATCCATAATTGCGGTACCTGTGAAATGTGGCCCGTGGTATCACAAAAGCTTACAGGTAATCCGTGGACACCGCCAGGGTGATTAGGAAGTGTGGGTGACCCAGATTGTAAAAGCCCGTGAACCGGAAGTGTGACTCGAGAATGGGTGAAGATAGTAAACAGACCGCAGCTGAAGCGGAAGTCTCGGAAAAAATACAAGCATATACAAACATGATCCGAAACCGCAATGTAAGAATTATAAGATCAATGAATTTAGAGGAGACTGGCAAGTGAGTGGAAATTACATAATAAATCAGGGTGAAAAAACTCCAAAAACCGGGTGTGTGACCCAAGTGTTGGTACAATAGACAGACACGCGAGGCGTGGTTGCTAGATGAATAGTCAATAAAGTTAATGGAACACGGAAAAAAAACTCCTGCTGGGTTGTACTGAAGTAAAACACAACCAAAAAAGTGTGTAACACGACCAGTGTCAAAACAATAATGTATGAAAGTAGATATGATAACATCAGAAAAAAGGTAGGTAAAAAAGAAAACAGTGAAATGTAGTTGTAGAGGAAAATCAGAATATATAGTTAATTTGCAATCTGAGGAAAATATAAGGGCAGAGAAGGAAAAAAGGAAATAAGGCAAAAAGAGGGAGGAACAAAGGAAGGAGAACGGGGGGACATGTACTGTACACAGTCAAGAGAGATACATTTTGGGGAAGAATCTGAGTTATCGTAATTGGAACTACGAAGGAAAGTTATAGAAAACAACTAAATTCCAGTCTTTCATTTAAACCTTTCGGGTGTACAGCGTCCAGTCTGTGTATCCAATAAAGTTCACGTTGAAGTAAAAATTTCTTGCTGTCTCTTTCTTCAGTATCTATGATTCTTTCAAGCACCATAAACCGTAAATTGGCTGACATTGTGATTCATATCTGTAAAATGGATAGCAACAAATGATTTGGCATGTTTAGTCCGTATGTTGCTTTTGTGTTTGGTAAGTCTGATTTTGATCTTTTGTTCTGTTTTCCCCATGTAGGGTAAACCACATGGACATTTTAGTAAATATACAACGTTTGTGGTGTCAAATGTAGCATTGACTTTTAATTTGATAGAAGTACCTTGAGTAGGATGAGCTAATTTGTTGCCTTTGATGATACTGTTACATTTTCCACAATTGTGGCATGGCACTGTCCCATTGGAGGTTAAGCTTGATGACTGTAGTTTCTCATTAAGAAGTTGCTTCAAGTTTTTGGTGCGTTGGTAAGCGAAAATAGGTGGAACTTGAAATATATATATATATATTTATTTTTTGGAAATTTCTTTTTATTAACAATAGGAATCGTCAACTGAAATATATTTTTGAAGTCAGTTTCTGTTTGGAGTAGTTGCCAATGTTTGTAGATTGTACGTTTTATTTTTGTGCTCTGGGTGGAGCATTTAGACACAAAGACTGGCCGTTCCTCTGTAGCATTAGTGACTAATTTAGGTGTGAGTAGTTGCGTTCTTTCTTTTAGCTACACTCTATTTTCTGCTGCTTGATTGATAGTCTGCGGGTAGCTTCTTTGAGTGAATTTGATTTTGATTGTTTTGCTATTTTCTTCATATAGTTCATTGGAAGATGCAATCCCTTTAGCTCTAAGTAACTGAGAGTATGGAAAATGTTTTTCCAGAAGAGGACCACGCCCAGGGCTACGTGCTTTTTATTCACACCCCTATGCTGGCCTGGCATACGCCGGGCCATCCCACTCCGCTCACGCTTACGTGGGGGACGTAACAGGCAACATTTCCACAAAGTCCCCCACTGTCCGGGGTGACATGGTTGCGTCCACTGTCCACTACACTCCATACACCAGAGGTATGTCGCAATGGATATGGGTTCTGCATACTGTGGTCTGTCCAGCACATCCCCGCCACTCTTGGCATTGTGTAGTTTCCCAATCATGGTTCTCCTGCCTCCTTCACACATGCCTGGTTGCCACCTCTCCCCACATTGGGCTATTGTGTGGCTGAGGTACCATGCCGTTGACGGCTCATGTTCACGGCTTGCCCAGGTTACCATTTAGAGTTGTCCTGTCATGTCTGGTGGGTGGGCATGTTGTTTTGCATGTTGGCTTTGTTTTTGTGACATGTGCATTGCCAGAGTTGTGAGTTGCATGGTTGTGGAGTTGAGGTGAGTGGGGTGTTCATTTGGAACTTGCCAAGGGGCTGTGCATTTCCCTTGGTGCCATCCTGGGGATGCTGGTGGCTGATGGAGGATGGAGGAATCATGCACAGTGGCTGGGTATTTGGAGGCGAGATTGGTGGAGGTTTCACAGTGTTCGGTTGTTGCCTGCACATTGATGTGAGATGTGTGCTTTTTGTTGCGGTGATTGTGTGCTGTGTCGGCAGGGGGCACAGGTATGACCTGCGCATTGTGTTGGACGTATAGGGACTGGGGTACCAGGCTGTGGTGATGTCCATGACAGGTGTGAGGGACTTGGATGTGGCTGGCTGTGTGACTCCTCTGACTCTGGTGGGTGTTGGTTGGGGGGCACCAGGGGCCAACAGGTGCAGCACAGCCAGCAGCTTTGTGTGAGGTGGGATGTTGGTTGTCTGCTGTGTTGATGCCGTCGGCCCGTTGGGCGTTGTTGGTCATGATTTGTGTGATGGTTGTCCTTTTGAGCCTGTATTGGGCAATGACATTGTCAGATCTGTGAGGCTGGTGTGTTTCCTGGGGGTCCGCTGTCTTTGTCAGCACTGCCTGGGTGGTGGTCCAGGGGGGTGTTCTGGGTGCTGTATAGGGTCCTGGGGTGGTGACGGTGGGTGTTGTGGCAGTCTAGGGTGTCCGAGCCGCATGACCAGTGGCTCCATGGCATCTGCTGCCCTTCGGATGTGGCTGTGGGCTCTGCTCCCTTTTGTGGTGCAGGCTGTGGTCTAACTTAGCACCAGGTCAGAGCAGGTGTTATTTTCCTGCTGTTAACGCGCCTTATCGCCTGTTTTGTGTTCTTATCGCAGTTCTGGCTGTTCGTTGTGAATGTTGTGGAGTGATGTTGTCGCGGCTTTTAGCACGGGAACACCTACTCTGCATCTCATTAGCGATAGTTGCGGGGGTTATCCGTGGCAATGTTTTTTGTGGCTGCTATCATGGGTAAACTGGTGCTGTGGGCTTTTGACACCAGCTTGTGATTGGGCCGATAAGTTTATCGCAACTTTGGCTGCGATAAAGTGCCGTTAACTTGGCGATAGATCTTTGTGAATATTCCCCATTGTCACTTGTTGCCACTTACCCTGTAGATCTTTCTGCTTTGTGAACCCAGCCCTGTCCTGTCCGGCAATTCCTGCCACCGATTCTGCTGGTATGACTGATGCCACCTGCTCCTTCAAGGGGTCCAGCACTTCCTGGTACTCACGTCTTCCTCCTCCGGTCCTTATGGCTACCGTCATGTTCTTGGCCAGTTTCTCCTTGGTTATGCGCTTATAATCATGCTAGCACTTCTTGCACTCTGGCGCAGTCCCTTTTAGTTTACCCTACACTTAGGCCTGGGAGGAGTTCGCCAAGTTCTACTATGCAGAACTCCGTGACATGACCGAAAAACTCTGCCACGCTATGCGGCGCGCCACAAGCAGCGGAGTGCGTTAGGTTGAGCTGTTCACACTGATTTTTAACGCCGGTTGTCTGTCCCGGGCTGGAAAATCAGCGTGAACAGCACCATAAGCAGCGCAAGAGGGCGATGCTTCTTTCTGCCACTCGAGTAGATGTTTTACTCGAGAGGCAGCTTCCTTAACACGAGTGGAAGGTTTCTCAACTCAAGCGGTTGCGAACATACGCGCCCACCCGCATTGAGAAATGTTGCTGGCAGGTGGTCTAGCATTGGATTTTCCTTGCTCACACTCGCCAACATAACATTGGTGAGCGCGAGCGCGGAAAAAACTCCACTCTGATTTTAGAACTCCACGTGCTCAGCGTAGTGCAGAGTGCTGAAAACACCGCAAACTCTGCGAATGGTGCAGAGTTCACCGCCCAGGTCTACCTACACTGTTTACTGGCTCCCCTATGGACTGCCAGATTTTCCTCTTTCTTCTCTAATGGCAATTTTGAGATGACAAAGAGATTATGTTCATTCTTTGTCACTTCTGTTATTAAAGTTTGGGTTTCCTCCTCACTGAAATTACTCCTCCTCTTCCCCTGGGGTTCTGTCTGGTGTTGGGGTTATTGGGGTTGTCGCCCTGATAGTTGCTGCCTGGTCCATTTCTTCCTTTTGATATGTTAGAAAAATATTTTTTCCAAATGCGTCACTTTTTGAGGGTTATTTAATGCATGAAACACTCCAATGTGACGGAAAAGCTGATTTGTCGCACATAAAGATAGCTTTACGACTAGGCCTGGGCGAAGCACTACGCTACGCTCGCGTAGTTTGCGAAGTTCGCGCTACTTCGCACTACGCGAACTGCACGTAGCACAGTGCGAACACGCGTAGCGTAGTGTTGCGTAGTGCTGCGGTCATTTTTTGCTTGCTCGCGGTCCTCAACGTCAAGTTGGCGACCGCGAGCAAGCAAAATGACATCCTGGCGAGACTTTTTCCTTGTTCGCGATCGCGAGCATGGAAAATAAACCTCCCGGCGAGATTCACAACGCGAGAAGGTCAGGTTTCTCATTGCGAGGGGTCGCGTATGCTCGCGACCGCTCGCGATGAGAAACTACCAGTTCGCGTTGAGAAAGCTGCAGCTCGAGGAAAAATCTATTCGAGCAGCAGAAAACTACAGCTCGCACTGTGCAAGATGCCATTTTCAATGATTGCACAGTGCCGGTTGCTTGTCCGCACTGTGCAATCATTGAAAACAACATCTTGCACAGCGCGAACATGTTACTTCGCAGTTCGCGAAGTGCTACGCGTAGCTCGCGTAGTGCGAACTTCACTTTGCGTAGCTTCACGAAGTGCTACTTCGCGAACTACGCCCACCCTTATTTACGACCCACAAAGCAGCTTAGCGTCACTTTGGCTGCAAATGTGTCCCTTTTCTCTGTGGAATCCGTCCCACGGATGAGTCAATATATTTTTACGCTCCTTGGGACCTTACAACACGATGCTCCGTACTGTAAATACAGCTCATCCATGTCATTTAAAACTGACATACTGCAGCGCAGGTTTTTCTGATGCAACGCTGCCTTGCAGCAGCAATGCATAAGCTCTCATAAATGAGTCCCCTGGTCTTGGGCTTTCCCTTTACCAATCACTGATATTACATGCATTGCTTATTTGGAGCAAATGAAGACAATGGGCCCAAATTCAAGTTCCCCATCATCCCTGCAGGCAGACACCGGGACCGGAACACTGGGCGGTATCTTCTCATGAGGGAACGTATTACCCATTGAATGAGGAATAGCAAGCAGATTGGTAGTTCTCTTCCGGGGAAAACAACCGGCCCAAATCTGCATACATTTAACACCTGCCCAGTGCAGGTGGTGAATGTTACAGGGCTTTTTCTTAGGCCCCTCGAGGTGTGGAAAGATAGGCATGGGGCGACAGGAGAGTAAATTCCCTTTTATTTCATCTGGGAAGAGGTTCTTCTGCTACCTCCAGCTGAAAGATGTGGGCAAGTGCATCCGGGCACAGCCACTGCCTGCAGCTCCTGCAACTCCATAGGGAAGTCATGGCCCAGTGTCTGCGAACCCCCAATAATTAGGTCTGCAGTATGCAGACCAGATAATCAGTGGCGGACGCTATTTATCAGGGTGGAGGGGGTGGGCGGAGATGGAGGGGGTGTTGTGAATTAATTTCTTTTTTTTTTTAAAAACACTTACCTTCAGGCCGGCCATCCAGCTGGCCACTGACTCTAAGTCCTCTCACCACCGCCTCTCGCATCTCCGAAGCAGGAACAAGGAAGCACCCAGGCTCCTGTCTCCTCTAGCCAATCACAACACTGCAATGCAGCGTTGTGATTGGTCTGAGTGCTGTGGTTCATCGCTCAAATGGGGAATGCGGGCCTGGGCATGTTCTGCACCCAGGCTGTAATGAAGCCTAGGTGCAGAACATGCAAAGCGTGAATGACCGTTTGGACGACCCGAGAGTTTTTAATTGAAAACTCATAAAGTTAGAGCAAGTTAACTGAGCTACATTTTGACTTATCGCCCGATAGTCCTGCTTTCAAACAAAATATCTGTGCCTTGGCATTTTACAAGACTAAAAAATGTTACACACATTAACGAGGTATTTTATTGTGCTAAGTATGCATTAGCAGTCAAATATGTGTTGGGTTCTTCATAAAAAATAAATGTTTTTGCCATTTGAATGAAATAATAGCTACCGTTACACAAGTTATCTGGAACTATATTCCTGTGCTTAGTTATCTACATCAATGTATTTGTTTTCATGGCCACTTTTTTCAAGCAATGGCTATTATTATGCGGAGAGAGGGGTAACTAACCCACAGACTCCTGCTTGAAAATGAAGATTTCAGTGAGCGTTGATATGGATCCCATAGCTATCACAAACACGACTTTGAGAAATACCCTATATATAAACTGCACTTTCTTTCTACTGGCATCAGTGAGCAACCAATGAAAACAGCAAATAATTGTGCGAGGGAGGTAAACTACAAGCCTTAAATTAAATGTGTTCGATAATTTTCCAGACAATCTAATGTCATTTTGGCATTTTAGTGAAATATGAACACAATATATGTTTCACAAGCATTAATTTTGAAGACTGAATCTTAGAAGTGTCCTGTCATAAGTAAATACATAAAGGCTGATTGCATAAGATTGTCCGTGGAACTGTCAGCAAGAAGGTTTCATTAGGCTGCAGAATAGATAGGAGACATGTATTATGCACAGCAAGAAAGTCAAGAAAATGTACTTATGAGAAAAATTGTAGAGGACATTTAGGGAAATGCATTAAGCCAAGAGTTTCTACGAATTGCTATCAGGGACTGCCCAGCTGCAGTAGACAAGTACTTGGAATGGCGACAGGAACTATCAATTCCCTCTTAGCACATTTTAAAAGCCAGAGAACATCCGAAATGTATTCAAATCACATAACGATGTGTTATTTCTCGAAACAAGCTCTCCTGTACCACATCTTAATGTGTTTGCTACTGCAACCTTACCAGGCAAGAGCGCGTTGTCTTCAGATTTTGCTACGTATTCCCATTTTTTTTTCAATTTCTGTTTCAGTGAAATAACTACAATTTTCCGGGTGACGTGTCTGAAAAAGAACCAGACCACTATCACAAAATAACTAGTGGTTTATAAATAAAATAGTAAAATTTTAAAAATACAACTCAGTTTTTATTTAGTCAAGTATTGTTTACCATGTTTTGTAGTGTTGTGCTTGCCAGGGGAGTGGCTTGATACAGGGCTTAGGTTGCATGTAAATTAGGCCTGAGCACAATTTGCATTACACCTGCGTATTTTGAATTTTTTCAGAAATGTCGGGTTAGGCTTCTAATGTAAAATGACCGAAGATAAGCTATTATGCCATGACACATAGGGGCATATCATCAACGGCCAGCGATAATTATCGCTGGCCGCTCTTAGCGTTAAAATGTTTAACGCTGGCTATCGCAGATAATTATCGCCATGCTACCGCTGTATTAACAACGCTCAGCGCAATGGCGATAATTATCCTAGCAATAGCGATTTTTTCCATGGAACATCGCTGGTTTTCCAGCGATGTTCCATGGAAAACGGAGATCCCCTTGATAATAGGGCCTGTGGTCTTAGCCACACAATCCACCCCCCATGTTAAGTATGCCTTAGTCAGGAATTTAACAGACGTTAAATTCCTGCGTTAAGGCATACTTAGCGCGATTTAAATAATCGCTTCCCTGCCTTGTAAATATCGCGAAGCTGATTTCGTGATATTTACCCATGTTGTTTCCACAGACATGCCTACTTTGCATCTCATTAGCGATGCAAAGTTAGGCGTGCTGGAAATGGGAGCAAAATCAGCAAAACACGCGATAGCGTGTCTTTGCTGATAAGGCAATAAAATTATCGCCGCTTTTCGGCCAAAAACGGCTGCAAAAGCGACGATAATTTGTTATCGCTGCATTGTTAATATGCCCCATAATCACGTTGCCTTTCGCAACTATGGGGCATATTATCAAGACCGGTGATAAAATTATCGCCGCTTTAGCAGCAGAGAACTGCCGCTAAAACGGCGATAATGGGCTTGATAATATGCTCTATGGAATTCCAATTGAAGCCCATGTTAGATGTCCTTCACATCTAACATGGGCTTCAATTGGAATTCCATAGAGCATATTATCAAGCCCATTATCGCCGTTTTAGCGGAAGTTTTCTGCCGCTAAAGCGGCGATAATTTTATCGCCTGTCTTGATAATATGCCCCACTGTTGTTAGGATTCTTTCCCACCACTTAGGACAGTGTTTAAAGATTTCAGCCCGAATTATGTTGGGGGTTGGTGCTTTCGCTTTGGCAAGGTTCTTTATTCCAGTTTGGCTCTCAACTTGGCTGAAGATTTCTTTGAAAAAGGATCCTTTGGGGTTAACCTATGACTCTGCTGTGACTGTCTTTCTCTTACGTTGAGTGGGGTTTCTTCACAGCTACTGAGCACTGGGTTTAGTGCCTGAGTTATTGAGCCAAAGCCTGAATTTAAATGGTGTGTTCATCTTCCGTATTGGATTTTTGCTTCCAACATGTCCTTTGCACTGCGAGATTTTCTCAGATTTTTGTCAGATGCAACAATTGTCTTTTAATGGTGCTTTCACAAGATCAGACCATTTATTCGTTGTGTCTTCCTCATTATCCTCTTAATGAGGGATTTATAATGTGTTCTGGCTTTACTTATTTGGTCAGGATCTGCCTTAGAGTGTATTGGGAATTTTAGATCTTCTTTGCATGACTTGCATTCTTCATCAAACAAGCTTGTTTTTCCCGTGGATCTTGTAAGCGATTTTTCTCTTAGTAGTATGTCCATCATACAATCGACAATAAGAATGTTATCAAATTTTTGAAGTTGGTGGTCGGCCGGCTTGCAGTACTATCAGAGTTGTGAGTTATGGTCTCTGACAATTTTACAGTATTTTTTTCCTATGAGCCATTTGTTGGCATTTCTCTCAAGGGTCTGATTCCATCTCACCCTTTGTCGCCCAAGGCTCAGCAACTCTGTATTTCTTGTGTGAATCTTATCTCATTGGATATGTTTCTTACAATCTTCAGAAGGAGGGCATTGTGATTAACCCTGCGCGTAGTTTGCGAAGTAGCGCTACACGTAGCTACGCGAAGTGCACGTCGCACTACGCGTTGCTTTGCAAACTGCGTAGTGCACTGTGCAAGATGCTGTTCACACTGATTGCACCGTGCCAGATGCTTGTCCGCACTGTACAATCAGTGCAAACTGCATCTTGCACAGTGCAAGCGGTCGTTTTCTGCCGCTCAAGTAGATTTCTACTCGAGCAGCAGCTTTCTCAACGCGGACTGGTAGTTTCTCATCACGAGCGGTCGCGAACATACGCGACCACTCGCAATGAGAAACCTGACCTCCCTGCGTTGAGAAGCTCGCCGGGAGGTTTATTTTCCACGCTTGCGATTGGCAACTTGATGTTGCTGATCGCGAACGAGGAAAAAGTCTCGCCGGGATGTCATTTTGCATCCTCACGGTCGCCAACTTGACGTTGAGGTCCGCGAGCAAGCAAAAAAGGACCACAGCACTACGCTACGCTACACGTGTTTGCACTGTGCTACGTGCAATTTGCGTAGTGCAAAGTAGCGCAAACTTTGCAAACTACGCGAGTGTAGCGTAGTACTTTGCCCAGGCTTAATTGTGATTGCTTTCCAATATATGGTGAATACTCACATTTTTAAAGCAGTACCAATCTTCCAGTCTGAGAAGGATATTGTGTCTTTCTGTCTGTGCCCCATCTGCATTGCAAGTTGGAATAGCTGAGAAGTCAAATTATGAATGAATTGCGGGCAGAGGTCAAGCCCTAGGCAGCAATGAATTGTTGGAAGCGGGAGCTTGTGGGTGTTTCTTTGTGAAAGTATGCTGTATTGAAGGGATATCAGTTTTGTTAGATCAGCTCCCTATTCTCCCATTTTGCAATTAAAATTCCTGCATATGGCCACAAGTGGTCTGACATCTGCTGGTTTATAAACTGCTGTTTTGATGGAATCGAGCAAGCTGAGAAACTTGTGTGCAGACATGGATAACCCTGAGAAGTGGGTAATCTAGTAAAGTTATGTCACACATCACAATATTCTCATGGGTATCATCTCAGACCTTGATTTTATGGGAGTTTTCTACTATACATTCAATAGAGAGGTCTCAGCTGTTTTTGGGACTAGTCTTTAGAGTAGCATTTTGGGAGTGATTGATGTATCTGGAAATCACCCATCGTGATGCCATCCAGGTTTCTTGAAAGACCAAAATTTTTGCTTCTTTCAGGTACTTCATTAGATCAATATTCACTAATTTATTGAATATTCCAGCAATATTCCATGCGGCAGGGAAGAGGTGTGGCGCCGCAGCCAGGGCGACTGACTCCTGAATCTGGGCCTCACGGTTCGATCCCCGGCAGGCAGATTAGCCCAGCACCATGTGACTCTGGGCAATAGCTTGCTTAATCTTTCCGACAGCCCCCAGCTCCTAGAGACCCTTACGAGTGATTGTTCGTGCTTTACAAATGTGGATTATTACAATTGATGTTTTTGTTCCTCAATTATGAGGACTATTGCTTTTCTCATTTGGGTTCTTTACTAGTCAGTCCATTTATGAGTTCATTGGACTTGTAAGCCCAATCACTTTAGTTTGGTTTCTGGGAAATCCTTCATTAGCGTATGACAAATAAGTGTTAGCCTTGCTGGACTGCTGGTGTTTTCCTTTGGAGCTATTTAGCCTCCCTTTATTTTTTTTCCATTTAGGCTAATTTCCTGCTCATTGGTAGCATTGGTAGGAAGGTCAGCCACAAGACAGAGATTTAATTCACTTCTCTAAGTTGTGCTCGAATTCTCAGGTTTTCTGATACATGGCCTTGTTTTCAGTTTGTGGTGATTCAAAATACTTTTGGTTGTAAAATCGCTGACTTGCAATGGCTAGGTGTTTTGGTTTGTTTTGTCTCTGGTGGACTGTTTATGGTTTGGCCCTTCCTTCCCCCTGGATCCAGCCAGAGATGTACCACTTATTATTCAGCATTTTGAAAATGGATTGGTAAGGGGTTAATTTTTCATATGTATTTTTTTAGGTTTGAAGACACTGTGGCAACTAAAATTGTGTCACAGCTGTCATTGGCGGTAATAGCATGTTGTTTATTGAAGTGTAGGTCATCCATTTTCAATATCCCATCTCCTAGTATGTTAGTTGGTCATCAGTATACTCTGTTTAGCAGAAATCTACCTTTTAGTCCAATGTATCTATAGACCTTAGGTATTATGAGTTTTTTTGTTGCTTAGTCATATTATTAGAGCATTGTCTAGCTCACTACACATAGCAGTTTGCTGAAGCCTTTGGTTGTTGAAGGGTTAGGGCCAACTACTGGGTGTGTTCTGTGGCTCTTTGGATCTTGCTTAATTTTTTGCTTGGTTCTGTCTGAGTTCCAGGGGTTAGGTCTTGTTCCTATGTCAAAAGTAGGTTTCTTCTCTTTCGAGTGGATGTCATAGGTATAGTGTTATTTTCATCCTTACATCTTAAGATAATGCTTATTCACTGTAATAGATTTGGTGATAAGTTGCAGGGACACCACTTTCAAACCGATCATGGGAGCTTTTTTAGATTACCTGTTTACGATAATTGTTGCGCTTTCTTCATTATTAACATAATTTACATATGTTGTGTAGTCATTTCTCCACCTCTCCTCAGTGGATGATAATCTCTGGGCAGAAAGTTTAGGAAGAAGATGTCTGGTGCCATTATTTATGTAGTTATTTCTATGACAAACCCATTCTCCACCTTGCCCCCTTAGAGTTTTTACATCAATCTTTTCGAATTCTGGACAGGGGATAGTCTGCCCTTTCTCCATGCCTTTCTGCAAGAACCTTTTTGCAGTGCAGTATTTCTGGTTATCGAGGTTGGAATGAAATCTGCTTTTGAACCCAATAGTCTACTATTCTTATTCTGCTTGATCCATATTTCCAGAATCAGTATTGTTAGGACCAGAGTATTTAATGAATATGTATACATCAGTCACACAGTCATGTGGGTCGTTTTGTAGGACTATTTGTTCTAATTTTAGTATGCTCCTCTCCATCGGGGGAAGGGTGTCATGGGGTTTGGCTCCCCCTCAAAGCCAAGCTTCATTGCCATCTTCACGCACTTCGTTACCTTGGCATTGGAACTTCTGTTGTGAGTAAAATGGAATGTGGTGTTCCAGTAAAACATTCCAAAGTTTTGTGGAGGAATAGTTCTTCAGATATTTATTCAGTCAATAATCTCCCTAAAGCAATGAGAGAGTCTTCATGATTTGTCTGGTCTGTGTCCTTACAGGAGAGGATGCCTGGGGTAGCCTCCTAGCTCGGTGGATTCACAAGGCCTAAGCCAGTGTCAGGCAGTGGATGTATGACAGAGGCACACATGGCTAAACCACGCGTGCCTCTACTATGCTGCCTAAACCATGGATGTATCTGAACAAAACACTCCTTTACCACAACTGCCTTTACCGTGCATTCCTGGTATAGGGATGTGTGGTAAAGATCACACCCTATGCCACCTGCCCTTAGCCCTAACAACTGGTCCAACCCCCCTGAGCCTTAAAAAGTACCCAACTCCACCCTGAGCCCTTACAACTAACCCAACCCCCCTAAGCCCTAAAAACATCTTCGACACCCCTGAGCCCTAAAAACGACCCTGCCCCTCTAAGCCCTAACAACTACCCTGCGCCCTAAAAAGTCTCTCGACCGCACCCTGAACCCTAAAAACTACCCTGACCTCCCAATAGCCCTGAAAACTACTCTGGCCCTCCCTGAGCCCTCACACTACCCTGCCCCCAAGCCGTACAAACTACCCGACCCCCCCCATGAGCCCTAAAAGCAACCCTGACCCCACAGCCCTAAAAACAACCCCACTCCCACCCCAGCCCTAACCCTGGGCCCTTAAAACTCCCCAAACCCCTTTAAAAATGCTCCCCACCCCCAAACCCGGCCCCACAGCCCCACTTACCTCACTGAGTCCTCTACCGATCCTTCCTGTTCCTGGGACCGCCCATCTCAGCATCTAGACCACGCATTGCCTTAAACACGCATATGCTCATGGTTTCCATTTTGGGTCTGGAGATTCTCAGATTTTACTCAAAGAGGGCCATCATTATCTATCCCTTTTGCTGGATCATGCTTTGCACTTCCTGGACTAGAACATGGATCAATCTAATTAGGTGAGGTGGCTACTAAGGGCAGGATACCCTAATTTGTAGTGCGACATTGGCTTTCACCTTTTGATTAGCCATTCAGGTTGTATTGCATGCCACCTGATGATTGGTTGGGCTTTTAGAGATTGTAGATACTGCACTGGTAGCAATGGAGGCAAGACTGATTTAATTGCTGTTTTCATTGCCTCTTTTGAATTTGGCTCCTGTGTCAACTTTTTCTTACTTTTGATCCGGAGGGCTGTTATCTCTTAACAAGTACTTTGGGAGCTAGGATTGTATCTTCATTCAACTGTGGGTTTATTATTCTTGTTACTCTTTGTTAATTTTATTGTTTTCTGGTGTTCTCTGAGAAATGTGTTTAGTTCCACTGCCCTCTCTAGCAACCTTTTATACCTCACCTAGGTTGCTGTTAGACCTGGCACCGTTGGCGTGGGTCACCCTTCCATTTTTGTTTATGCCTCAATGTAGTTTTGTGCTGGTGTTAGCTGCTCAGGGCCCTGTGACACTGCCATCCAGTGCCACAGGGCAAGTGCTCCCTATGGTAAAATGTATTATGTGAATTGACTTCCACGATTGGTTTATTTGGTTTACTGTCAGCCCCTAGTAAAGCGCACCAGGAGTGCCAGTGCTTGTAAATACAAATGCCGCTAGTGGGCTGCAGCACTGGTTGTGCCACCCACAGAAGCGGCCTAGTAAAATGTGTCTAGGATCTGCCACTGCAGAACCTGCGCGCAGTCCGGTACTGTCGCGCTGGCTGCGCAAGTGCACCCACTTGCTAGTCCCTAAACCTTCCCTTAACTGCATGTTAGTCACCCCTCTGGTAGGCCCAAGGGCAGGGTGCATTGTAGGCATAAGGTAGGACATGCCCTGATGTGTGTGGCATGTCTTACTAGTGAATTACAGCCCTTTTCGTTTTTCACTAGTGAAGGCTACCTGCTCTCCATAGGCCAGAATGGGCTGCTGAGATTGCTACACGCTGTGATCCCAGTGGACTCATAGAGCATGGTAGAAAGTCATGTTTAGTATGCCTGAAATAATAAAATACTTCTTTTAGTAAAGTTTATTTTAATATCCTGTGTTTGTAAATACTACTTTTAGAAAGTTAGTATTTACTGATCTGGCCATCCAGTCCGCCTCTGCGCTGTGTGTATGTTCTGCCTAGTAACAAGAGGAGCAGGGCTGGGGAATTCCAGGAGACAGGCTGGCTGCCAGGTGGTGGGTAGAAAGCTTACACCAGGATGGGTGGGAGGAGTACACCTTGACTCTTGAATAGACATGTGCTCTGCCACCACAAAGCCGGCTCCGCCCCCTGTGGAGCGGCTGATGTCTCTGCCCTGCTGCTGAAAAGAAAGAGCAGAGTCACCACAACAAAGTGCTCCAAAACTGGACTGAGCCAGGCCCAGGCCCCCTGGCGACAAAGAACAAAGGATTTGCGCTTTAAAAGAAGGAGCCCTACTCCTAAGAAATCAGATCCTGCTCGTGACCAAGAAGAACGCTCTGCCTGAGCAGGAGGAACCTGAAGCTGAAGGAGGAAACGCTGTTCCTAAAGTCTGGAGGACTTGCCTGCAGTGGTTGCCTCGCTGCCAAAGGAGAGAAGAAACCTGCATAAGACTTGCTTTATTTATTGACCCAAAAACTTGTGCTCACAGCAATCTCCACGGGCTTGATTGAGCTCGCCCCCTGAACTGAACCCCAGGACAAGTGGGTTCCCCGTGCCTCCGCTCGTCTGTGAATCGAGCCGTGTGCTTTCTCCCGCCGGAGTGCTCTGCGCACCTGCCCACCCCTCCAAGGGCCGTGACACCCAGAAGCCTGGCGGCCTCCACTCGCCGAGAGCCCCGCTCTACCTGAGTCGCTCTTGAACCCTCGGGTCTGGCCGCCCCGTTTCCCTGTCACCCGCCTGCTACTGGAGTGGGCTTGGTGCCCTCTCGCCCTCCCGCCAGATTTCTGCTCGGACCGCGAGTTCAAAGCCCCGGACGGCCGCCCGTACGTCGTAACGTATCCGGCCGCACCGCTTCGCCTCCCTGCAAGATTCAGACCGCGCCGCCCCCAGAGGTGACCTCCCGCACCGTCCGTGTTGGAGGCCCTGGGCCGCGCCTGTCATCCGAAAGCCGCCCGCTGACTCCAGATCCGGAGTCCCTCAAGGTGCCGAAGCTGCACCCCCACCGAAGACGCGTCCAACCCGCCGCACGAACCAAGGTACAGTGAACACTCTATCAGACTCGGGGTCCGCAACGTTCTGATTTCCCCGTATCACTGTACCCCGGGCGCACGGCGTTTCACCGTGGCTGGACAGATCCAAGAGAGCGCTACAGAGCGCCCGTAACAAAGAACTTACCAACAAAAGAGGACCGTGCCGAATTATCATCTTGTGGCCCCCATTTCACAAACGTTATTTATGGTCTTGTATTAAGTCTGCATAACAAAGAACCTTTTACATAAAGTATACTTATTTTTGGTACAACTTACGCCTGGCGTCCATTTGTGGGGGATCTCGTGATTTACTGTGTGTGCTCATAAATGCTTAACTGACGTAACACCCTGAGGTTTAGCCCTGACTGCTCGCGCCACACTACCTATAGAGTGAGCAGGGGTTGTTCTGAGGGAGTAATTCTCTTGCCCTGACTAGAAGAAGGGACCACTGCTTGTCACACATAACTACCTGTGCCTACCAGGGGTTCCCCATTCTAACATTGGTGGCAGCGGTGAGGATTTCGGATTTGCATTTATGATTTACATACAGTGAATTATTGATCACCACGTAGCGAGAGCAGACCAGTAACGCAGCCACAGGTTGAATTTTGTTTTGCTGAAGAATCTCCACTTGAAGAAACCATGCCTAGCTCAGTCTGTGGAGGCGGAGCGTCCTCCATACTCTCTGGGATTGATGACATAGATTGGGAACAAGAGGCACTGAGAAAGTGCACTAATGAAGTCTTGAAAGGATACCTCTCCAAGTACAGAATTAAACAAAGTGGATTAACCACCAAGGATCAGTACATAAAGGCGCTGAGGGCCTGGCACGAATCAAAGTTCACAGAGAATGCAAGAGAGGTGATACCCCCAGAAGGTATTTCTGAGCCTGGCAGAGGCCTGTCGCCAGAGGAGATGGCCGACAGGAGTGCTGCACGCGCACATGAGGTGGAGATGGCAAAACTTCAAATGGAGATGGAAAGACAAAGATTGGCCATGGCGCATGAGGTAAAAATGAGGGAGTTGGATATCCAGGCCAAGAGTTTAAACCACTCTCCCTCTGGTGGCAGCAATTTAACAGAGTCAAGGGTGCATATTCCTAAAGATGTAGTAAGAGAGTATTATAAACAGGATGATATTGGGCAGTGATTCAGGGCCTATGAAGTAGCCATGTCCTCCCACCGGGTCCCTGAGAAAGATTGGGGAGCGGGGTTGTGGGGAAGGTTCCTGAGTGAGGGGCGGGACACACTGCTGGATCTCCCCTCTGATGTCAAAACATCCTATCCACACATGAAGGAAACTCTGATGGCAAGGTATGGGTTAACTCCTGAATTGTACAGACAGAGGTTTAGGGATTGCACCAAGAAACCTGGTACCACTTATGTAGAATATGTGACCTTTTTTTCCAGAGCGCTAGATGGCTGGGTGAAGGGTAGCAAAGTGAATGATTACCAAGGGCTGTTTGATTTAATTGCATGGGAGCACTTGTCGGATAATTGTTTTCCTGAGCTACGCCAGCACCTGATCGATAGCAAGCTGACTAACTCTAGGAAGCTTGCTGAGGAGGCGGACCGCTGGATCAGCACCAGGGTCCACAAGGGTCCCGTGGGAGGCCCCGCCAAAGGTGTTCAGGGTCCCCAGCAGAAGAGTGGGGGGGGACAAGGGTAAACAGAGGGAGTTCTACAGAGGGCCCCAAAGTAATTCCCAAGGGAACCAAGGGAAAGGTTCTCAGCCACCCCCACCCCCGAAGCAGACCGGGGCCCCGACAGGTTCAAAGAGGGCCCCCCAGATGTTACAAGTGTAACAACCTGGGGCACTACTCCATGGATCCCAAGTGCCCCATGTATGGTAAACCAGCACCCTCTGGTGCTCCACCCCCCAAGCAGGTGGCTAGTGTAGCCTTTGGGAGGGAGGTAGATGTCCAAGGGGCGGGGGATCCCATACAGATGACCCTAGTCTCATTAGGAGACAGTGAGATGGTCGCTGAGGCCCAACTGCCCCCCAATACTCAAAAGTATGGGCCGTGGGTGACCATAAATGGCCGAAGGGTGGGGGATCTTAAAGATACAGGAGCCAGTGTGACTGCTGTCAAGCAACACCTGTTGTCTCAAGAGCAGGTTGTCCCACACGCATTCTGCCGTGTTGTCAACGCCGACAACATAGAGAGTCAGTGTCCAATGGCTCAGGTTCCCTTTGAGTGGGGGGGGTCTCTGGTACTCCGCAAGTGGCTGTGAGAGAGGCCATGCCTGTTGATTGTCTCCTAGGTTACGATTTGGAGAGCTCCCCTTGGGAAAAGGTGGAGAAGACAACTCACCTGAGGATGGTGGGTTTACCTGATTGGGCGTGCGTGACCACCCGGTTGATGGCAGCCAGTAGGGGTGTTGAAGGGACCCTGGAGCCTGAGGGAGAGGCCCAGGAACTGGCCTTAGGGAGAGGGCACAGGAGGCACGGGAATCCGGTTCCTGAAGTTCCCACGGCCCAGGAGGAAGCAGACCTTGAGGGGGATGCCCTGGAGCCTACCGAGGAACAGATAGCCGAACTGGGGGACCTGCTTGAGCTGACCCATTGGCAGCAAGAAGGAGGCCCACCAGGGAGGAATTCTGCAGGGAGCAGAAAGAGTGCCCCTCTCTAGTGGGTATGCGGCAGCAGGCTGCAGCCCAGGCCAATGGTGATCAGTCCGGTACTCACTTGATCTACTGGGAGAACGACCTCCTGTACTCAGAGCCTAAGGTTGCTGAACCTGGGTCAGCCCGTGCGCTGGTGGTACCCCAGACGTTCAGAGCCTTCCTACTGGGGCTGGCTCACGACGTTCCGTTAGCAGGGCATTTGGGGCAGGACAAGACCTTTGAAAGGCTTGTCACCCACTTTTATTGGCCTCAAATGCGCAGGAGTTCTGACACTCACTGCAGGACATGCCAGACTTGCCAGGCAAGTGGTAAGAGTGGAAGGAAGCTGAAGGCTCCACTCCAACCTTTCCCTGTGGTCAGTACCCCATTCCAGCGAGTGGGCATTGACATTGTGGGGCCACTGGACCCCAAGACAGCCAGGGGCAACAGGTTCATCCTGGTCTTGGTGGACCATGCCACCCGGTACCCTGAAGCCATCCCTCTGAGGACAGTGACGGCCCCCGTGGTGGGACGAGCACTGATGGGAATTTTTTCACGAGTAGGATTCCCTCTAGAGGTGGTATCTGACAGGGGGACCAATTTCATATCGAAATATATGAAATCCCTTTGGCAAGAGTGTGGTGTGACGTACAAGTTCACCACCCCTTACCATCCCCAAGGAAACGGGTTGGTTGAGCGCTTCAACCGAACCCTAAAGGGCATGATTATGTGTCTCGAGGAACCCATGAGGCGTAAGTGGGACGTCCTCTTACCATGCCTTCTCTTCGCGTACCGTGAGGTGCCACAAAAGTCTCTGGGGTTCAGTCCCTTTGAGCTTTTGTATGGCCACCCAGTACGAGGACCTCTTAGTCTGGTCAAGGAAGGCTGGGAGCAATCTCCCAGGAAACCTCCCCAGAATGTATACAGTTACATGCTGGCTTTCCGGAACCAGACTAGGCGTTTCAGGCAACTTGCTGAGGCAAACCTGGAAGCCAGCCAGGAGGAAATGAAGCGGTGGTACGACCAGAATGCCACTCTGGTTGAGCTTCAACCTGGTCAAAAAGTGTGGGTCCTGGCCCCTGTGGAGCCTTGTGCACTCCAGGACAAGTGGACAGGACCCTTCGAGGTTGTGGAGCGCAAGAGTTCTGTCACCTACTTGGTGGACTTGCAGTCTCCGAGGAACCCCTTGAGGGTCCTCCATGTCAATCGACTGAAGCCCCACTTGGAGAGGTCCGAAGTGGGCATGCTCTTGGCCACAGATGATGGGACGGAGGAGGAGTCTGAGCCTCTTCCTGACCTCCTGGTGGCCTCGGAGCGAGACGGGTCAGTGGATGGAATTAACCTCTCACCCACCCTGACCCCTGAGCAACAGGATGACTGCTGCCACCTGTTGGGGCAGTTTCCTGACCTGTTCTCCCTGGTTCCTGGTATCACAGATTGGTGCGTCCATGATGTGGATACAGGAGACAGCTTACCTGTGAAGCACAAGGCTTACAGGGTAACTGACAGGGTCAGAGCCTGCATCAAAGAGGAGGTCTCAAAGATGCTTGCTCTTGGGGTGGTTGAGTCCTCCAGCAGTCCTTGGGCCAGCCCAGTGGTCTTGGTCCCAAAGGCTGCCTCGCCGGGTGCCACACCCGAACTCCGGTTCTGTGTGGACTACAGAGGACTCAATTCGGTCACGAAGACTGACGCGCACCCCATCCCCAGAGCTGATGAGCTCATCGATCGGTTAGGGGCTGCACGGTACCTCAGCACGTTTGATCTAACGTCTGGGTACTGGCAGATCGCCTTGACTGATGGGGCCAAAGAGAGGTCCGCATTCTCCACACCAGATGGGCATTTCCAGTTCCGGGTTATGCCCTTTGGGATGAAGAATGCCCCTGCCACCTTCCAGAGGTTGGTCAACCAGGTGTTGGCTGGGCTGTCCGAGTTCAGCGCAGCATACCTGGATGACATCGCAGTGTTCAGCGGCACATGGGAAGAACACCTGCGACATCTCTGGGAAGTGTTGATGGCACTGCGCAAGGCATGCCTCACGATCAAGGCAAGCGTCAGATTGGGCAGGGTTCCGTGGTGTACTTGGGACACCAAGTAGGGAGCGGCCAGGTGGCGCCCCTACAACCCAAGATAGAAACCATCCTGGTTTGGGAGCCCCCAAGGACCCAGACGGAGGTGAGGGCCTTTTTAGGACTCACAGGGTACTACAGGAGGTTTGTCAAGGGGTATGGCAGCATCGTTGCCCCCTTGACAGAGCTGACTTCGAAAAAGCAGCCCAGAAAAGTGATATGGACTGACACCTGTCAGAAGGCCTTTGACACCCTGAAAACTGCCATGTGCACGGCGCCCGTGCTCTTGGCTCCTGACTTCTCCAAAGAGTTCCTTGTGCAGACAGATGCATCAGAGCATGGTGTAGGGGCTGTTCTCTCACAGATCACTGAGGAGGGCTTTGACCAACCCGTAGCCTTTATTAGTAGAAGGTTACTTCCCCGGGAACAAAAGTGGAGTGCGATTGAGCGAGAAGCATTTGCGGTGGTCTGGGCATTGAAGAAGCTAAGACCCTACTTGTTTGGGTCTCACTTCCGGGTTCAGACAGACCACCGGCCCCTCAGATGGTTGATGCAGATGAGGGGTGAGAATCCTAAGTTGTTGAGGTGGTCCATTTCCCTACAGGGGATGGATTTCACGGTGGAACATCGCCCCGGTACAGACCACGCCAACGCTGATGGTCTTTCCAGATTTTTCCGCCTTAGTGATGAAGAACTCCCTGGGGTAGGGTAGTTCTCCCCACATTTCAGCTGGAGGGGACACGTGTTAGACCTGGCACCGTTGGCGTGGGTCACCCTTCCATTTTTGTTTGTGCCTCAATTTATTTTTGTACTGGTGTTAGCTGCTCAGGGCCCTGTGACACTGCCATCCAGTGCCACAGGGCAAGTGCTCCCTATGGTAAAATCAATCAATCAATCAATCAAAGGCATTTATAAAGCGCACTACTCACCCGGAGGGTCTCAAGGCGCTAGGGGGGGGGGGGGGGGTCCGCTACTGCTCGAACAACCAGGTCTTGAGCTTCTTCCTGAAGGAGAGGTGGTCTTGGGTCAGGCGTAGTTCGGTGGGGAGGGCGTTCCAAGTCTTGGCGGCCAGGTGGGAGAAGGATCTACCTCCTGTTGTCGCTCTGTGGATGCGGGGGACGGCTGCGAGGGCGAGACTGGTCGAGCGGAGGTGGCGTTTGGGAGCGTAGAAGTTGAGGCGGCTGTTGAGGTAGGTCGGGCCTTGGTTGTGTAGGGCTTTGTGTGCGTGGGTGAGGAGCCGGAAGGTGATTCTTTTGTTGATCGGGAGCCAGTGCAGGTCTCTCAGGTGTCTGGAGATGTGAGTTCGTCTGGGGACGTCGAGGATGAGTCTCGCCGAGGCGTTCTGGATCCGCTGGAGTCTCTTCTGGAGCTTGGCGGTGGTACCGGCGTAGAGGGCGTTGCCGTAGTCCAGTCGACTGGTGACGAGGGCCTGGGTGACTGTTTTCCTGGTCTCGGTGGGGATCCACCGGAAGATCTTACGTAGCATGCGCAGGATGTTGAAACAGGACGAGGAGACGGCGTTGACTTGTCTGGTCATGGAGAGGGAGGAGTCCAGGATGAAGCCCAGGTTGCGTGCGTGGTCTGTCGGTTTGGGTGCGTTGCCCAGGGCAGGGGGCCACCAGGAGTCGTCCCAGGCGGAGGGTGAGGAGCCCAGGATGAGGACTTCCGTCTTGTCTGTGTTCAGTTTCAGGCGGCTGGTCGTCATCCACTCGGCCACGTTTTTCATCCCTTCGTGTAGGTTGGCTCTGGCGGTGGCGGGGTCGTTGGTCAGGGAGAGGATCAGCTGGGTGTCATCGGCGTAGGAGATGATGTTCAGGTTGTGTTGGCGTGCGATGGCCGCAAGGGGGCTCATGTAGACATTGAAGAGGGTGGGGCTGAGCGAGGAGCCCTGAGGGACGCCGCAGGTGACTTCCGTGGCTTCTGATCTGAACGGGGGCAGGCGGACTCTCTGTGTCCTTCCGGTGAGGAAGGAGATGATCCATTCCAGTGCCTTCTCCTTGATCCCGACGTTGCTGAGGCGCTGCACTAGGGTGCGGTGGCAGACAGTGTCGAATGCCGCGGAGAAAATGTATTATGTGAATTGACTTCCACGATTGGTTTATTTGGTTTACTGTCAGCCCCTAGTAAAGCGCACCAGGAGTGCCAGGGCTTGTAAATACAAATGCCGCTAGTGGGCTGCAGCACTGGTTGTGCCACCCACAGAAGCGGCCTAGTAAAATGTGTCTAGGATCTGCCACTGCAGAACCTGCGCGCAGTCCGGTACCCAGTGCACCCACTTGCCAGTCCCTAAACCTTCCCTTAACTGCATGTTAGTCACCCCTCTGGTAGGCCCAAGGGCAGGGTGCATTGTAGGCATAAGGTATGTGATGATGTGTGTGGCATGTCTTACTAGTGAATTACAGCCCTTTTCGTTTTTCACTAGTGAAGGCTACCTGCTCTCCAGAGGCCAGAATGGGCTGCTGGGATTGCTACACGCTGTGATCCCAGTGGACTCATAGAGCATGGTAGAAAGTCATGTTTAGTATGCCTGAACTCAGAATAATAAAATACTTATTTTAGTAAAGTTTATTTTAATATCCTGTATTTGTAAATACTACTTTTAGAAAGTTAGTATTTACTGATCTGGCCATCCAGTCCGCCTCTGCGCTGTGTGTATGTTCTGCCTAGTAACAAGAGGAGCAGGGCTGGGGAATTCCAGGAGACAGGCTGGCTGCCAGGTGGTGGGTAGAAAGCTTACACCAGGATGGGTGGGAGGAGTACACCTTGACTCTTGAATAGACCTGTGCTCTGCCACCACAAAGCCGGCTCCGCCCCCTGTGGAGCGGCTGATGTCTCTGCCCTGCTGCTGAAAAGAAAGAGCAGAGTCACCACAACAAAGTGCTCCAAAACTGGACTGAGCCAGGCCCAGGCCCCCTGGCAACAAAGAACAAAGGATTTGCGCTTTAAAAGAAGGAGCCCTGCTCCTAAGAAATCAGATCCTGCTCGTGACCAAGAAGAACGCTCTGCCTGAGGAGGAGGAACCTGAAGCTGAAGGAGGAAACGCTGTTCCTAAAGTCTGGAGGACTTGCCTGCAGTGGTTGCCTCGCTGCCAAAGGAGAGAAGAAACCTGCATAAGACTTGCTTTATTTATTGACCCAAAAACTTGTGCTCACAGCAATCTCCAAGGGCTTGATTGAGCTTGCCCCCTGAACTGAACCCCAGGACCAGTGGGTTCACCGTGCCTCCGCTCGTCTGTGAATCGAGCCGTGTGCTTTCTCCCGCCGGAGTGCTCTGCGCACCTGCCCCCCCTCCAAGGGCCGTGACACCCAGAAGCCTGTCCGCCTCCACTCGCCGAGAGCCCCGCTCTACCTGAGTCGCTCTTGACCCCTCGGGTCTGGCCGCCCCGCTTCCCTGTCACCCTCCTGCTACTGGAGTGGGCTTGGTGCCCTCTCGCCCTCCCGCCAGATTTCTGCTCGGACCGCGAGTTCAAAGCCCCGGACGGCCGCCCGTACGTTGTAACGTATCCGGCCGCCCCGCTTCGCCTCCCCGCAAGATTCAGACCGCGCCGGCCCCAGAGGTGACCTCCCGCACCGTCCGTGTTGGAGGCCCTGGGCCGCGCCTGTCGTCCGAAAGCCGCCCGCTGACTCCAGATCCGGAGTCCCTCAAGGTGCCGAAGCTGCACCCCCACCGAAGACGCGTCCAACCCGCCGCAACGTTCTGATTTCCCTGTATCACTGTACCCCGGGCGCACGGCATTTCACCGTGGCTGGACAGATCCAAGAGAGCGCTACAGAGCGCCCGTAACAAAGAACTTACCAACAAAAGAGGACCGTGCCGAATTATCATCTTGTGGCCCCCATTTCACAAACGTTATTTATGGTCTTGTATTAAATCTGCATAACAAAGAACCTTTTACATAAAGTATACGTATTTTTGATACAACTTACGCCTGGCGTCCATTTGTGGGGGATCTGGTGATTTACTGTGTGTGCTCATAAATGCTTAACTGACGTAACGCCCTGACTGCTCGCGCCACACTACCTATAGGGTGAGCAGGGGTTGTTCTGAGGGAGTAATTCTCTTGCCCTGACTAGAAGAAGGGACCACTGCTTGTCACACATAACTACCTGTGCCAACCAGGGGTTCCCCATTCTAACAGTTGCCTTGAGTTCCTAAGGTTATTGGATTTTGATGCTGAATGCTGTAAAGTTGTATGCTTGGTACTGTGTCTCCGCATAGTGTGCATTGTGGCATGTTGGTATCAATAAACAACAGTAAGCCGCATGAATGGGCACAGAGTAGACACTAGAAAGAGAGCCAGAATTGTCCTATATGCTTAGGATGTCTGCCTAGAGTCTATGGACGTGCACCTCTTCTCTCCTGTAAATTCCCCGTACTGGCAAAAATGTCTGGAACAACCGGGGTTTATGACGTCTGCCGTGGGTTGAATGGGTATGGGAGGCCACCAAGGCTCTTATTAGGCTTACTAGGCTGCTAAGGCATCTGAAGCAGCATTAAATCGGACCAATTCAGGTTACCCCTTCTTTTAGCTGCAGATTTCGCCCCTCAATTTGAGCAGGACGTAGACATGGCTGCCATGGTGTTATGCAGACAGTAGGCAGTAGCTGCAGTTAAACTCAGCGGGCCATCCTGCCAGGAGCCTTTGTATATTGTATCCTACATTAAATTTCAATAAAGTCAGCACACGCATCACATGAGACTAAAGGCAGGCACATGAATGACATAAAAGAGTTTATTATAAAAAAAATCAAGATGTTTAGATTAATCATTATGCTGATACTATATTTCCTTATGGGGGAAGAAGGTCTACTATTCTAATTTGCAGAAACACTCCACTAAAATGGAATTGGGCATGTCAGCTCTCAACCCCTAATATTCTGAACACATAGGTGCTAAAAATAAAGAGGAACAGTTTATATGGTGATTCTATTGGATGTGGCTAACAGGTCTCTAATAAGTAGCCTGCACTAGAGATACCAGATAAACCAGACTGGAAGACAAAGCCTAGATCCTTGTCTGAATGGGATTGGACATGACCACAGAACTAATTTTGTAACAGCCGGGAGCAGGGACAAACAGCTAATTTTACCTATTTTTAATAACTATTGTGAATTTTTAAAATCGCCGATTCTGTTGTTCCCTCGCCACTCAGCTGATTGCTTGCTGACGTGGACAAGGTCTTACCAGCTGCCGCGACGTGATTGGCCTGTTGCCAGGACACGCCCACGAGCGAAGCCACGCCCCCTTTCACACAAAACGCGCGCTGACTACGAGCGCAGCGTTTTGCTAGCTTTAGCTCCTGAGGCACAGCCGGGAGCAGGGACAAACAGCTAATTTAACTATTTTTAATAACTATTGTGAATTTTTAAAATCGCCGATTCTGTTGTTCCCTCGCCACTCAGCTGATTGCTTGCTGACGTGGACAAGGTCTTACCAGCTGCCGCGACGTGATTGGCCTGTTGCCAGGACACGCCCACGAGCGAAGCCACGCCCCCTTTCACACAAAACGCGCGCTGACTACGAGCGCAGCGTTTTGCTAGCTTTAGCTCCTGAGGCACAGCCGGGAGCAGGGACAAACAGCTAATTTTACCTATTTTTAATAACTATTGTGAATTTTTAAAATCGCCGATTCTGTTGTTCCCTCGCCACTCAGCTGATTGCTTGCTGACGTGGACAAGGTCTTACCAGCTGCCGCGACGTGATTGGCCTGTTGCCAGGACACGCCCACGAGCGAAGCCACGCCCCCTTTCACACAAAACGCGCGCTGACTACGAGCGCAGCGTTTTGCTAGCTTTAGCTCCTGAGGCACAGCCGGGAGCAGGCACAAACAGCTAATTTTACCTATTTTTAATAACTATTGTGAATTTTTAAAATCGCCGATTCTGTTGTTCCCTCGCCACTCAGCTGATTGCTTGCTGACGTGGACAAGGTCTTACCAGCTGCCGCGACGTGATTGGCCTGTTGCCAGGACACGCCCACGAGCGAAGCCACGCCCCCTTTTAACCCCTCCCCTCCTCCGCCACAAAGCATGAGCCCCCACCGGAAGCGCAGCGGACGAGCGCAGCGGGCGCGACGATTGCACGCCGAAGGCGCGCCTAAGGCAAGCCCGTCTGCGCCCGTCCGCGACCAGACGGGACCAGGGGCCATAAACCCTGATCCCCACACTCTTCTGGTCAAGACCTATTCCTCGGCGGCCCTTCGTAGTATAGGTAGTGGAGTCGGTGTTCACTGTACCCATCTCTACGCCCCTACAGAGCTTCCTACTCAATGCCCACTCTGTAAATATTCCTTCCGCCATCCCTATAAGTCTATTTTGGCACAAACATATCGCATGTTTGCCCTAAATTGCCGCTCCCTACCCAAACATAGCACGCAGATTGCTATGTTGCTAGAGGAACAAAAACCAGACGTCCTTTTCCTGACGGAGACATGGCTTAAGGCGCGCTCCGAGCCAGACGTAGTATCAGCTCTACCTACAGGGTATCATATTGTCCGGCTAGACAGATCGGAAGGGAGAGGGGGAGGTCTGGCGATCGTATTGAAGACCCAGTACCATTGCCGCACCTCAACAGAAACCATTCCCGAGTGTGAGAGCATGGCTTTCTGCATCGAGATGAATGCTAATAGCTCTTTCTCCGGCACCCTGATTTATCGCCCCCCAGAACAACCTAAAATGTTCCACAGATCTCTTCCAGAGATTATAGCAGAAAGAACTATGGCCGCGGCCAACCACACGGTTTTAGGGGACCTTAATTTCCATTTTAACTCCCCCTCAGACCAATTCGCTAAGGAAATAACAGAGGACCTTGGAGCTCTTCAAATGTCCCAGCTGGTGTCAGCTCCAACTCACGAAAAGGGCAATTTGCTGGACCCCATATTCAGCAACTGCCCGGGTCTGACGGTCGATTTACCTATTCCCATCCCATGGTCGGACCACTTTCTGGTCCCGTTTACTTGGACCACACAAAAAGTCCCCCAGTTACCACCCCAATCCACGACCAGAAGAAATTGGAAAAAGCTCCCTTTGGATGCCTGGGTACACATTCTGGACGCTACTCGTCCACTACCCTGCCCAGACCCTAATGTGGCAAATAGTAATTTTGTAGACTGGATTACAAATTCATTGGACCCGATCCTCCCTCTTCGCAGATCTTCCTCAAAGAAAATACACAAATCTGCACCCTGGTTCTCCGAATCCCTGAGGGAACTAAAACGCCGTTGCAGGCAACAAGAGAGAGCCTGGCGACTAGATTTCCTTCCGGACAAAAAGGCCGCCTATAAAGAGGCGATTAAAACTTATAAAACAGGAATCAGGCTCGCCCAAGCAACCTATTACTCAGATAAAATTTCTGAAGCTAAATCTAAGCCGAAGGAAATCTTTAGTATAATAAAGCTATGCACCAGCCCCAATACAGCAACCCCGCCCAATAAAACCCAGGACCAATGTAATGAGCTTGCTAACTTTTTTCATGACAAAGTTGTAAAAATCTACTCTACATTCCCATTAGTAGCTACAAACCGGGACGCGACTGCCTCACCTCTTTCTAGATCGCACCTTCATCCCGAGCAGCCCTCCCTTGAGCACTTCCCTCTTCTGGATCTCGACACCTTAGATAAGGTGGCACGCCAAGTTAAATCAGGCTCCCCATGTGACCCTGCCCCCCCAGATGTCCTGCTGCAGGCATCTAAAACCACCTTGCCAATAATGCTGGAACTTCTCAACTCGTCCATCTCTGCATGCGTAGTCCCCACGACATGGAAGCAAGCCATGGTGCGGGCGCTGCTAAAAAAACCTAGCCTAGATCCCGATGATAACGCTAGCTATCGCCCCATCTCACTTCTCCCTTGGGTCAGCAAGGTCCTGGAGAAGTTTGTAAACGCCCAACTCGTTCAGTTCCTGGAGAACCATTCTCTGCTACACACATCGCAGACAGGCTTTAGACCAAAGCACGGTACTGAAACCGCCTTGCTAGCAGTCACAGAAGAATCTCGAAGGGTACTGGATCGGGGGGGATCAGTGGCAGTGATCCTCCTTGATCTAAGTGCCGCATTCGATACGGTCAGCCATAACACCTTGCTGAACCGTCTCCATGACATCGGAGTATCTGGCGACGCACTAAGGTGGTTTGAGTCTTTCCTGTCGGAGAGATCCTTTCGGATCTTTGATGGCGAGACAATGTCCTCCAGGAAAACCCTCAGCTGCGGAGTACCACAGGGCTCTTCCCTGAGCCCTGTGCTGTTCAACGTATACATGAGGCCGCTGGCGGGTGTCGTCGAACCGTATGGCATCAAAATTGTGTCATACGCCGACGACACTCAACTAGTGGTCTCATTGGCCGCTAGCAACAACAGGCAATGCCCGGCAGATCTGCTAAAATGCTTAGAGGATGTCAAGGGATGGATGACCTCCTCCTCCCTAAAACTGAATGGGGACAAGACGGAGCTAATGCTCCTAGGCCCAACCCCCCCAGTACCTTTCACCTCTCTATGGCCCTGTACTCTGGGTCCCCCCCCCACCCCCAAGGAAAGTGTGAAGAGCCTAGGAGTGTGGCTGGATAACAAACTCTCGTTTACCACCCAGGCCACGAAGTTGTCCGCCACATGCTTTGGCCTACTAAGAATTCTCAGAAAGATCCTTCCACTTCTACCGTTAGAAGCTAGAAAGGTGGCGGTACAAGGCCTCATTCAGTCTCGTCTGGACTCGAATAATGCCCTGTATGTTGGGGCTCCTGAAATGACCCTCCGGAAATTACAGATCGTGCAAAACTGTGCAGCTCGCACCCTGCTACAGATTCCACGATCCCAGTCAGCCAGACCTGCTCTGAAGAGTCTCCACTGGCTGCCAGTGAGGCAGAGAGTAGCATTCAAGGCGTTATGCATGGCACATCACGCCTTTTGGAAAACAGGCCCACCCATTAACAACGACCTTGTAACCCCCGATCACCCAAATAGGAACCTTAGGTCGATGGAAGCTTTTCTTGCTGTTGTTCCCAGAGTGAAGAGAGCCAGGTCGGGTGGCAGGCTGTTCTCTCTAAACACTGCCAAACTCTGGAACGCCCTTCCCCTCTTACTCCGATCGAATCCAAATCTGCTTTCATTCCGGAAAAACTTGAAGACACTACTGTTCGCTAAATCCTTCGTGTCTTAATTCCTCCGTTCCTGGTCTCTCCGCCTCAGCACAACTTAGCGCTTGGACGCCCCCGGGCAGCAATCGCGCTCTATAAATTTATTTTCATTTTCATTTTCAAGTGACACATGGTCAGGATAGGCTTGGTTTGAAATGCTTCCATTTGCATGCTCAAGTTTCTTTAGTTCCCTTCTTTTTTACACACAGTGACTTTTGACATACATTTGCATGTGTGACCATGCAGGATAACATTCTCTACATCTGCATTGCTTCCATTTCCACTTTATAGACACACTATCTCGATAGCTTAACATTCTGTACAAGGGGAAAAGTTCACTGTGCAAATGTTATTTATGCCATTGTCCAGTAGGTGACTACTCTATACAACTAGAATAAACAATTGCGACCTGACAGGTGCTTTGTGACATGGCTACATGTGTTCTGTTGTTATATATACAGAAACACTTCCGTGTTTCCCACATGTCGAAATTCCAGCTCAGCTGCTTCCTGTGTACCAACACGAAGGATGTTCTGCTCTGCCCCAAAACAGGCAACCTGATGACACTTACTCACCCGTAATGGGGAGTTAGTCCAGCCTGGCAGGGATTTAGCAGATCACCCACCCTAGGCAAACCTAGGTAAGGAGCGCTAGGTAGGAGTATAACTATGCGCAGTACTTATATGACTCCATATATTCACTGTCTTAGAACAATGGTGGAAATGTTTATATTTTTCACTGTTCTTCTAATGCTAATTATGCTCATCTGTTTAATTTTATCAATTATTTCAGCACAAGTATTGTATGCAAGAATTATAATTCTTCAATAAATATCGAAACGCCTTGCTGAGTATTTGTTGTGCATTTCTTTGGGTATGCATGAGAGTCCAAATGAAAAGGTTCTAAATCTGCTACCACGATTTCCTTGGGGGCTCACGGTTGTCATGTTCTACAGGTGCATACACATTTGTTGCTCTGTAAGGTTAAGGGTACAGATGGTACACTGTGGCTAGCAGAAACATAGGCCAACAGATCCTGATGGTGTGCACAGAATCAGTCTGGCACATTCCTGACATTTATGTTGTCTGACAAACGCACAGTTCTAGAGGGGGAGGTGCAAGCGGTACAACATGGCACCACCACTCTAATAGATTGGGCCCTTATTTAATGGATCACCTAAGTAGTTTACTTTTGTGCACCCAAAGATCCCTACTCACCTATTAATAGGAGAAGTCCTTGGTGTTAGGGAAAAATCCTCCACAGCTGAGTAGATTAAACCCTATGTATTGGCTGTAGGTTGTTCAAGCTTGAACCTTTCAAAGGATCTCCCCATAGGGGTACCCTCTCTGGTTCAACATATCCAAATGTATGAAACCAATGACACGGTTATCAACATTTTGGGTAACTGAAGACATGTGGTTACACAAATGTAGTCACAACGTGGTCTGTCCCAGACAGGTGGAAACTTTACCTTTGTGGTGGATGATCACAAAGCATTCAGGACTGAGGTGTTCTATTCATGCGTTACATTCCCAGCAGTGAATGTAAACACAACACTGTATCACACATACACTGAAGTTACACTACCTAACAACTACACAGCTTATGAAGCTTTAGAAGTACCATTAACTTATCAAAAACATCAAAAGTGGTTTAAAGGCACCCTACCACATACACATACCAACATTAAACTAGGTCTCTTTAGCAATCAGGAAGCAACATGAACAGTCTTAGTCGGTTATACAGCATATCCATATTTAGATCATCTGGAAGCACCAGAACTGTGTAAATTGTACACAAATCTGGTAAAAACATATAGATGTTTAACACAGTTTGTCATGCGAACAATGACAATTAATCCTGGGAGGGTTACTCAAGCTGCACACCACAATTGGCTACAGACTATCAATGCTGAAATGGGTAAAATTCCCACCAGATGGGAGGAGATTCCCTTCTGGATTGCACAAAATACAAGCCAGCTTGAAGCAATGATTTCCAAGAAAAAACACTGAATTCTTATAATCTGCTTGCCCATAGGGATGGCTTCCACGGTGGAGTACTGTACCACATGGGGTTTGGTTTTTGCTGCAGTATATACTGGAACTCATCGTACACCCTAATTAACTGTTTTGCCAGATTTGCTTAAACAGATTTAAAATAGGTACAGGGCAGACCCTGCCCTGGATTTGGGAATGAAACTGATTTTGCCACAGTGTCTACCATTATGTTAAGTAACATTTAAGGGGAAGCAGAAGCATTGACTATATGCCAGCCACTCACTAATTTGGCTACTAGACAACAGGTGCATGGATTCTCAAAACGTATTGAGGAAAGTTACACAACAGTGGGTAGAGATCATTTGGGAGCCAGATCTAGTGAACCTCAAATCAAGAGTAAGTCTGAAAAAGACAATTCAAGGCAAGCCAAGCACCAAACTCTTCTACAAAGAAAATGTGCGATAATAAGAAACATAAAGAAAAGACTAAGCCACAGGGTGGATCTTCTCAATCGGAGACCACTGAAAAATGCTATAATCTGAGTAAACCATGAAAATATTAAAGCACCTGACAGGTATCAGGATACTGATACATGTTCATCTCGTTCCTTTTAGGAGACATCTAAGAAACGACAGGAGAGAGGTGGACAGTCAGAGCACTGATCAGAGGGTGCGTGAAATGGAAGGACTTACAACGCTTGTCTGGTTACATAATAAAAAAGGAAGACAAGTATAAACAATCAAAACCTCAATTCAAAAAGAAGAAGGTAGCAGGACTGAAGGTCAAGCATGCCATAGATATTGAGGACAATGCTTCTGAGCGGGGAGTGGGCTCTGACCATGCTAGGAAGCACAGCAGATGTCACAATAGTTCACCGGAACCTGATGGATTGTTTGGTGGGAGTAGCGTTGAATGACTATATCTAGGTCAAGACGGTGTGCAGACAAAATATCGAGTTGGAAATTTCGAACTAAAGAAATATAGAGTCTTAAATATCGTCAGTGAGAAATATCGAAAGCAAGAATATCGTGGTCAAGCATATCCCTTTGTAGATAAGAAATATCGTTTTTAAAAATATAGAAGTCAATAATTTCGTTTGCAAAAATATAGCTGTTTAAAATATCGATGTTTCAAGTAGTTATGTATTTTAGTATATATTTGAAATGTATGTGATATATTTGTTTAATTAAGTATTGTTTATGTTTTGTAATATATGTATTACATTTTTAGCAGTTATCAATTTGATTTTAATAAAATGTTGTGTTTTTTACTTCCGTAGCAGGTTGTGGGTTTATAGGGGAATAGGGTGGGAAGTAATTTAATTATAATACATTAATGATATTTTTGTATTTATTAACATTTATTTAATTGAGATTTAATAGTGTTAATAGTGGGAAGTAATTTATTTGTATTTCATTATTAATTTGTTGTTAATTAATATTAATGAATTAATTGAAAATTAAATACAGAAAATGTGTGATTATTTTAGGTGTGGCGGTGGGGTTTACTGGGGTAAAAGGTGGGAAGTAATATATTTTTAATTAATTGATAATTAGTTAATTAATATTAATTAATCAGTTGGAAATTAAATTGAACATTGTTTAATTAATTTTAGGTGCTGGTTGTGGGGTTTAAAGGGGTAAAGGGTGGGGAGTCATTTATTTTTAATTAATTAAAAATGAGTTGGTAATTAATATTATGTCAGTAATTGAAAATTAAATATGGGACTTGTGTAAATAATTTTAGGTGTGGGTTGTGGGGATTATAGGGGTAAAGGGTGGAAAGATAAATAATGTTTGTGTTTTAATTTGTTTTTAATTAACAATGTTTATTTAATTGATAATTAATTATAATAATTATGGAAGTACTTTTTATTTTTAATTTAGATGTGGGTTGTGAATTGTGTGGTGTTATAGAGTAGGATGTAAATAAAATAAATGTATGTAATAATGTTTTTGTTTATAAATCATTTCTAACTAAAAATATTTGTTTGAAAAATATTTTTATATTTTATTTAATATAATATTTGTAGGTATTTATGATATTTATTTAACATTATAATATGTTTGTATTTTTTTTTAATTTATAATATTAAATATATTTGTATTATAATTTTTAACATATTTCTACATGTTTTTGATTTATTTTGTTTTTCAAATAGTTTTGAAATTGACTGTAGTGGGAATAGTAATTTTTGCCCGTCCGCTATCCAACACTTTCCCTACTGTTACGCTCAGTGGAATGAGAATTGTAATTTTTACCTCTCCGCTATCCAACACTTTCCCTACTGTTTTTCTGACTGGAGTGGAAATAGTAACTTTTACCCATCCGCTATCCAACAGTTTCCCTACTGTTGCACTGACTGTAGTGGAAATAGTTATTTTTACCCCTCCGTTATCCAACACTTTCCCTACTGTTGCACTGACTGGAGTGGAAATAGAAAATGTTACCCCTCTGCTATCCAACACTTTCCCTACTGTTATAAATCCAATCACAACGTGGGGTGACGGACCTGCTAGCTAGCACCTCACTCTCTCACTGCTGTTTTAGTCAAGATAATTGCCATGCATAAAACTCCGGCACCTGTCACTCTTTGGTGCCCCTGGATACAGATTTGTTCAACAGTTTTCACAAAAGTAGGTGCACCGAACAAAGCACAGTAAAGTCCATTTGTATTTTCTTTCTTTTCATCCTTTATTTTGACACCAATATATGATCATAAAAGACAGACAACCCGTTTCGTTCCTCTAAAGTACAAGCCTTTGGAACTTCATCAGGGCTGCAACGAATAACATAAGACATACATAAGACAAACTATAATAACTCAGAAATATTACTCATTAAATTACAACCATCTTTTTTCATGAAACTTACAATTACATATGACCAAAATGAAATAACTGATGGACATGACTCTTAGTTTATACAACATCAAATTTACACATAAAAGGGAGATAGACAAATAATTATTAAAAGCAGCACAGTAGCTTCAAAGAGTGAGAAAAATCTGTCCCTTACGATTTTATTGCATGGAGCTACTTAGTTCATATCATTAATATTAGAATGATTCTTATTGAGCATGAATGAGGAATATAGGAAAGGATAACATTAGATTAAGGATATGTCAGAGAAAATATAGCAGAAAAAGTGGGAGTGTTGACAAAACCTGTAAAGTCCTTTATCTTGGTACTACTGCCACTATAGTAGGGGCTAGTAAAGGGGTTAAATGTTAAAGTAAATAGCGTGAATTGACCAAGGCACTCACCTTTAAGGTCA
Source organism: Triturus cristatus (assembly GCF_964204655.1). NCBI lineage: Eukaryota > Metazoa > Chordata > Amphibia > Caudata > Salamandridae > Triturus > Triturus cristatus. The sequence goes on along the minus strand of NC_140589.1, from coordinate 567,485,598 downwards.
GAATACAAATCAACCATTCTTAATCCTATGTCTGGGAAGTCATAATTCTTAATGGAGAAATAGCCATCCCAATACGTTAAACAATCTCCCACCTAGATGACGAATATAAGCATGTGATTTTTAGAATTACAAGGTTTTTCTAGAAATCTATCAAAAAAACAACTGCTGTTTAAACTGACCGGGCAGCGTGACCGCAAGGACTGGGGGTATATAAGGTATAAGTAAAACTTGTAGAACCAAAATCCCTCACCTTATAGAGGGTGCGTGCATGTGAACCATCTGGGTTGGTATCAAAGGGAGGATGTACTCCCAGTGATGGAGATGTATTCCAAATAACATGATGTACCACCTATCAAATGCAAACAGTCAGAAGCACTTAGTACCTTTAGGACAGCAGACACCTTCCAACAGAAAGCTTCTAACAACTGAACAGGGATACCACACTAGAATTAGGTAACAGGAAACAAACAGCCTGTGATGAGAAACCCAGGTTTATCACCAAACACACAACACATAGTGATAAGATCTTCAAAATGTAAAATAAAAATTGGCATATTCTACTAGAGGTACCAAATTTGAAAAAGGTGCTGACTAAGAACCCTTCAATTATCTACAGGAAAGGGCAAACACTAAAGGACAAAGTAAGTCCCAGTTCTGTAACTACATCTAGGCCCACTGGGACATGGCTACCCACAACACCTAAAGTTTTTTTCACATGTGAATCATGCAATATATGCAGGTTGGCAAAGAATAAAACACTAAGGTGCCGATCACGATCCTGTAAAAACCGGGTACGAACCGTCGGACGGAGCATATTCTCCGTCCGACGCGTACCCGGTCGTAACAATATACAAACATGGAAGTACGATTCGCACGGAAATACTATTTCCGTACGAATCGTACAAAACCCCGACCGACGAAAATAAACATACAAATGTGATCCGGGAAAGCGCCGACGTGACGTCGGGACGCACGCAGCCTGCCATTCACGAACCAGGAAGTACGATTCGCACCGACGTCATCCCGCACACAGAATATTTTCCGGCAGCCAAAAACTGCCGGGAAATCAGGACGACGCGAACAAGGAGTACCTGAACGCGACGGACAGACATGGACCCGAACCTACGTGACATCCCGGCCCCCATAGCAGTCGACCTCCTCTACAGGTTACGACGCAGACGCCGCAGAAGGTCAGAACAACAAAGGGAGGGGGGAAAGGGGGGGGTCAGGAGCAGGGGCAGGCCACAAAACCCCCACCAAAGTCACACAGCACACGTGCCCTGGACATACCTGACCCCCAGGCCCTGGTCACTACGAGGGGGTGGGGGCGTGTCCAGCAAAGCCAGCGTCCGCCACAACGGAACTGCTTGACGACGCGAACCGGCAACACAACAATACAGGTACGTCCCGTACCCACGCCTTAAGAGCGTGGGTACGAGTCGTACCACGCCCACACCTACGTCACCCCAACAATGGCGGGACGGCTGTTCCCACGTGGCAAAGGCCTGGGTACGGCCCGCACAAGCATTCCATAGCGTGGGTACGGATATGTACAGACCGTACCCCCACCCCCGTATGCATGGTGCGTACCCCCCACCCCAACAGTGTAAGTACAACCCGTACCCTCACCCGCGTACGTATGGAGCGTACCCCCCACCCCAACAGTGTAAGTACGACCCGTACCTTCACCCACGTACGTATGGAGCATACCCCCCACCCCAACAGTGTAAGTAGAACCCGTACCCTCACCCGCGTACGTATGGAGCGTAACCCCCACCCCAACAGTGTAAGTACCACCCGTACCCTCACCCGTGTATGCATGGAGCGTACCTCCACCCCAACCGTGTATGTACGACCTGTACCCTCACCCGCGTACGTATGGAGCGTACCCACTTCCCCAACAGTGTAAGTACGACCCGTACCCTCACCCGTGTATGTATGGAGCGTACCCCCACCCCAACCGTGTATGTACGACCCGTACCCTCACCCGCATACGTATGGAGCATACCCCCACCCCAACAGTGTATGTACGGACCGTACCCCCACCCCAACTGTGTATGTACGACCCGTACCCTCACCCGCGTATGTATGGAGCATACCCCCACCCCAACCATGTATGTACGGACCGTACCCCCACCCCAACCGTGTATGTACGACCCGTACCCTCACCTGCATACGTATGGAGCATACCCCCACCCCAACAGTGTATGTACGGACCGTACCCCCACCCCAACTGTGTATGTATGGACCGTACCCTCACCCACGTATGTATGGAGCGTACCTCCACCCCAACCGTGTATGTACGACCCGTACCCTCACCCGCGTATGCATGGAGCGTACCCCCCATGCCAACAGTGTACGTACGACCCGTACCCTCACCCGCGTATGCATGGAGCGTACCCCCACCCCAACCGTGTATGTACAACCCATACCCTCACCCGCGTATGTATGGAGCGTACCCCCACCCAAACCGTGTATGTACGGCCCGTACCCTCACCCGCGTGTGTATGGAGCGTACCCCCACCCCAACAGTGTATGTACGGACCGTACCCTCACCTGCGTATGTATGGAGCGTACCTCCACCCCAACCGTGTATGTACAACCCGTACCCTCACCCGCGTATGCATGGAGCGTACCCCCACCCCAACTGTGTATGTACAACCCGTACCCTCACCCGCGTATGCATGGAGCGTACCCCCCATGCCAACAGTGTACGTACGGACCGTACCCCCACCTCGTATGCATGGAGCAAACCCACACCCGTGTATGTTCTAAGCGTACATATCCTGAAATAGGAGGGTTGGGTGCAGAGTCCTTTCAGCAGTGCCCAGTCAGAAGAGGGGTGTGTGCAGAGTCCTCCCAGCAGTGCCCAGTCACAAGAGGGGTGTGTGCAGAGTCCTCCCAGCAGTGCCCAGACACAGGAGGGGTGGGTGCAGAGTCCTCCCAGCAGTGCCCAGTCACAGGAGGGGTGTGTGCAGAGTCCTCCCAGCAGTGCCCAGACACAGGAGGGGTGGGTGCAGAGTCCTCCCAGCAGTGCCCAGTCACAGGAGGGTTGTGTGCAGAGTCCTCCCAGCAGTGCCCAGACACAGGAGGGGTGTGTGCAGAGTCCTCCCAGCAGTGCCCAGACACAGGAGGGGTGGGTGCAGAGTCCTCCCAGCAGTGCCCAGTCAGAAGAGGGGTGTGTGCAGAGTCCTCCCAGCAGTGTCCAGTCACAAGAGGGGTGTGTGCAGAGTCCTCCCAGCAGTGCCCAGACACAGGAGGGGTGGGTGCAGAGTCCTCCCAGCAGTGCCCAGTCACAGGAGGGGTGTGTGCAGAGTCCTCCCAGCAGTGCCCAGACACAGGAGGGGTGGGTGCAGAGTCCTCCCAGCAGTGCCCAGTCAGAAGAGGGGTGTGTGCAGAGTCCTCCCAGCAGTGCCCAGTCACAAGAGGGGTGTGTGCAGAGTCCTCCCAGCAGTGCCCAGACACAGGAGGGGTGGGTGCAGAGTCCTCCCAGCAGTGCCCAGTCAGAAGAGGGGTGTGTGCAGAGTCCTCCCAGCAGTGCCCAGTCAGAAGAGGGGTGTGTGCAGAGTCCTCCCAGCAGTGCCCAGACACAGGAGGGGTGTGTGCAGAGTCCTCCCAGCAGTGCCCAGTCACAAGAGGGGTGTGTGCAGAGTCCTCCCAGCAGTGCCCAGTCACAAGAGGGGTGTGTGCAGAGTCCTCCCAGCAGTGCCCAGACACAGGAGGGGTGGGTGCAGAGTCCTCCCAGCAGTGCCCAGTCACAGGAGGGGTGTGTGCAGAGGCCTCCCAGCAGTGCCCAGACACAGGAGGGTTGGGTGCAGAGTCCTCCCAGCAGTGCCCAGACACAGGAGGGGTGTGTGCAGAGTCCTCCCAGCAGTGCCCAGACACAGGAGGGGTGGGTGCAGAGTCCTCCCAGCAGTGCCCAGTCAGAAGAGGGGTGTGTGCAGAGTCCTCCCAGCAGTGCCCAGACACAGGAGGGGTGGGTGCAGAGTCCTCCCAGCAGTGCCCAGTCAGAAGAGGGGTGTGTGCAGAGTCCTCCCAGCAGTGCCCAGTCACAAGAGGGGTGTGTGCAGAGTCCTCCCAGCAGTGCCCAGACACAGGAGGGGTGGGTGCAGAGTCCTCCCAGCAGTGCCCAGTCAGAAGAGGGGTGTGTGCAGAGTCCTCCCAGCAGTGCCCAAACACAGGAGGGGTGTGTGCAGAGTCCTCCCAGCAGTGCCCAGACACAGGAGGGGTGGGTGCCTAACACTCACAGCAGTGTCCCTGCAAAGAAAAGGGTGGAGTACCCACAGATCCAATGCCCACAAATGTCAGTCAGGTGCACAAAGATCCTGCAGTACATGTACCACATGTGTGCGAGGCTGGGAGTATACACATGCATAGCGCCAAAAAGAAAACATGTACACATGAAGTCATGGCAACAGTCTACATACACAAGTACAGTGACCACCAAGGACGCCACGAATGATGCAGGTGGAGACATCGCTCAGCATGCATGGCCCAAGTCTAACGAGTCAGTCACACACCAGGCCAATGTAGACACAGCTCAGCACCACATATTGGAAAGTCCCTGCAGGGAAGATGTCAGGTTACACAGAGGAAGGAACACACCTTGGGATGATGTCACCATGCAGTAACTGCTTACATGAACAAAGTTATGTAGCCAACAGCTTGTGATGGCACACAGATACCAGGATCCACCCTATGACCAGCACAAGACTACAATTCCCACACACCCAACACATAATCACCACCCAAAATAATGGGGCAGGTCGACCAACAGCAATACCAGACAGACAGTAGTGTACTAAGGAAAAAGAAATAGCTTTATTCAGCATCCAAAAATCTGTTTGTCCCTTGAAAGTTCAAAATGTACAATGCCCATAGGGCAATCCAAAGTTCAAATCCAGGTGGGGGACGCAGTGGGACGCGTGTCCCCTAGCTTGCCTGCACAGTCAGACTCCTTCGTCTTCCAGAGCGGGGAGGGCATCATGTGGGGGGGAAGGACCAGGCACCGCAGGGACATGAGGGCGAAGGGTAGGCGTCGTGGGTGCAGGGATGGAGGACTCCACCACAACGGGTGGGGCAGGGCCAAAGGCGGAGGCCAGGATGGCGCTGCACACCTTAGCAAGGTCCTCCAGCGACTCCCCTGCACCCGAAGGAACCACAGGCCCCAAGGAGGGGGGGGGCGGAGGGATGGGTCGCAGCGCCATTGGGGGAGGGTGTGGACAGGGGGGGGGGGACTCAACCACCCTGACCGGGGACTCCCTTAACCGCTTGCGGGGTGGTGTCACTGTGGGGCTCAGGGACAGAGCGGCCATGAAGGAGTCTTTGCCGGATATGTGGCCAGGAGAGCTGAGGGGAGGGGATTTGGAGGGAGTGGATTTGGTGGAATGCGGACTCCCACTCTGGCTGCGTGGCTGACATTTGCCCCCCGACCCAGTGGGTGTGCCTACTTCACCCTGTGTGTGCGTGCCAGGAGGTGTGCGTTTGACGTTCCCTGCTGGTGTGGTGCCTGTGTCTGTTGTGGTGGGTGCATGCTGACGTCTGGGTGTACGTGGGACAGGCATGGGAGTGGGAAGTGTGGATGGGTCAGGGGTAGGGGGTTGGATGTAGCGCTGCAGGAGACCCACTGCTGCAGTCAGTGTCGAGTCAATGGACCTCAGCAAGTTGCGTTGGTCAGCCTGCGATGAGAAAATGCCCTCCAAGTATGCCTCCATGTTGTTCAGCACTTGGCTGTGGCCATGGAGGACATTAAGCATCGCAGCCTGACCAACCTGCAACTGCCGCTGGATGTCCACAGACTCGGCATTGGCGGCAGCAGTGGAGACAGGGGCAGGGGGTGCGGTGCCTGGCAGGAAGGAGACATGTGGTGACTGGGCACGCTGGGAAGGGACACGAGCAAGTGGGAAGCGGCTGATGGCAATGGAGGGGGCGGGGAGAGATGTTGTGCCGCTGTCAGCTGCTGGTGCAGCCTCCGCCCACTCGGAGAGATCCTCCTCGGACCCATCAGCTTCATATTCTGTCGTGCCAGTGGACAGGTCCTCGGCCTCACTCTCCTCCGCCTCAGTTCCACTCGATGTGCCAGCCACGTTGTCACCGCTGGCACTGGTGCTCGGTCCCTCCGCTCCGTCTGTGCTCATGTCTCCCTCCGTGTCCCCCGACGATGCTGTGGGCAAGGTGAAGAGACAGCAATTAATCATACACCTGTATACATATGTCACATGAGTCCAATCTACATAGGTTACAGTGCATAGCCTGAAAAGAAAGATCAGTAACATCTACAAAACAAGGTACAGATGTAGGGCATGCAACACACAGTTGGTTGACCCACCATGCCACTGAAAAACTATGGAGAGCATGACACAATAGCAAATTACATGAAATGGAGTTTGACAGAGGAGCCATGCCCTGGGGATAATCCAGCACTGCATCTGCACCACACAGCGTTGCCGAAAATAGGGATGAGCAGGGACCATATCCATGAACTTGAGGCACATGCTGCATAGGTAATACTGAATACATGCCCACCATGACTGGCTCACTGCACCTTGAGTGTATGTGCAGACAAACATCACACACTGGCCAGACCTAGCAAGGAGATATCAGGTTTTGACATGTAGGCTTTGCCCGCACCAACCACCCCCTACATGAGACAATTTGTTGAGACACAGGAAGCACTTACATCTCTTAGTCTGGGTGAAATACACATGGGCTGGATAAATGCAAGATTGGACACAAAATACCCAAGGTGCGCCTGTCCAAATAATCATGTACAAATGGTCATCATCAGATGATTGTAACAAGACACACAGGCACTGGCCACCGTGAGTATGAACAAGGAAAATCAGGTCAGGCTGTACAGTGGACACTTGTACTACATTTTACGTCAATATACATGGTGCCAGGGGACAATGGCACAGAGCACAACCTATGCTGTAGACACTGAGAGTGTCCCCATTTTGTGATGACACACATGACACCTAGGAAAATATGCCCCAGGGGACAGTAGTGGCCACACAACTCCATGGTCCTGAATGGGAATGACTGCAACACACGCCACCATCCCTGCACTATGCGTATCGCACACTCATGCACATCATGTCACAGGCCACAACATAGGACATGCGTGCTGTAAGGCATGACACTTGAGAGACTAACTCCCATGTCTGGACTCAGCATCAGTGCCAACTGACATGGAACCCACAAGTACTGAACTGGACAGGGCACAGGCAAGGTCCCAAAACCTGTTACACACCACCCCCACACATGATGCTACAGGCATAGTTCACGTGGAGAAAGTGCCAGCCTACATAACCTTGTGAAGGAGTGACTACACACAGACCAGGGAACACATTGCAAGGAGGGGAAGGGAGGCAGGAGAGCACCGCTATACTGTGGGTAACAGGATCTGCACAGCACCTTTAAACCTGGCAGTGTATCCATGCAACTGTGCACTTACAAATGCTGGTGACACACAACAAACACACATGTACCTACCCCCTTCCTGCTGCTGCTTCTCCTGTAAGCGCCTGTCCAAGTCTGGAAATACCACCGCCAGCACACGCTTGTGGATGTGGGTCAGACGGCGGCGCCCGCGGTTCTTATGGGTCTCAGGTGAGTCCCCCAGCAGGACCCGTGCGATCCTCCGCGTCCAGCACCGGATATCCTGCCAGCGTTTCCTCACCTGGGCCAGGCGCCGCTTGCGACCGTCCGTCCTCCTCACGGCACTGACGGCGTTCATCCAGATCTGCTTCTTGGCAGAGGCGCCTACCTGTGAGGATGAACAAGTGACACTACATCAATACACCTGGCACATGTCACAGAGACACATATTAGAACAAATTTGCTGTTTACAACAAGGCATAGTATGCATCCAACGCATTGCACCTTTGTCATAGGGACATGATTCTCTGGGGAAGGGCAAAAGCAGTACGTGCCATTGAAAGTACACAGGTGGAATGAGGGCAACGACACAATCAATGATCCAGGCTCACACTGTGCATCACAAGCTACACCAGGATAATGTGCAGCACCTCTAAGCAGTCACATGCCACAGGCCACTGACGCTACCTCAGCAGATTACACAGACACACACAGGCACAGGACATTCACCTGCCATTGCCAAATGCAGCGACAAACCTCACTCTGCACATGTGCCACTAGACGGGGGGCTCACAGGTGTGGGGCTGGCTCTGCACGTCAGACACACAGCACTGCTCCCTGCTCACATCACATGGGTAGGGTATATCCATCCCTCATGCAGCCCGGGTGCCACACTCCACATATGCACCCACCCACATGACAGGGGACTTACACACACACCGATGTCCAGGGTACGAACACATCATGTGGACACTCTCAGCACAGGTACACAGAACTAACACACATCTGTGGGTACAGTCACCTGTCACACTGGGCTGACCACATAATCAAATGAGGACTGTAGAGGCTACATTCCCAGGAGGACAAGACAGGCAGAATGTGGCATGAACCATGCAGTGATTGTCACAGTAAACACAATGCAAGTGAGGACGGCAGACATGCACCGCAGCATGCTCTGGCTGGGAGACATCAGGCATTCCCCCCCTGGGACCCCCCTACAGTACATAGCATGTGTGTCACACCTGGACACAATGCCAGAAGTCACAGTCACAAACAAGGGACACAGTCTGTGCTAGTAGACTCTGCACTCACCTGATACCCTGGTCGCCCATACAGCAGGGGGTACTGTGGGAGGATCACATCCAGCAATGCCAGGTTCTCCTCCAGGGTGAAAGGCTGTGCCCTCTCCACAGACCTTGACATGGTTCCAGGGAATCAGTAGCAGCAGCTGGGTCATAGAATCCAAAGATGTGCAGGCAAGTGCTCCCTCATGGGACCTGGCTGCCTTATATCTGCCTTGCTGGCCTGTTTCATGCACAGGAATACAGAGTGATTGGTCACTCACATTTGCATCCTATGTTTCCTCCAATCCTCCAATCCCTTCAAACCTAGCACAGTCAGTGGGTTCTTATTGTGTTTGTGTGGGGAGCACACCCATAGTGATACGGACCGTACACATGCCTGTACGCTCACTATCACTATGGGTACGCATACGCAAGCACACCCATAGTGATACGGACCGTACACACGCCTGTACGCTCAGTATCACTATGGGTACACATACGCGAGCACACCCATAGTGATACGGACCATACACACGCCTGTACGCGTGTCACTATCACTATGGGTACGCATACGCGAGCAAACCCATAGTGATACGGACCATACACATGCCTGAACGCTCACTATCACTATGGGTACGCATACGCGAGCACACCCATAGTGATAGGGAACGTACACAGGCCCTCTGAGCGAATGTATGGTGCCTTTCACACATCACAGTGGTGACAGGCAGCACACAGGAAGGAATAGAGCTGACATACTTGTCCATGGATGGACATCAAGGCATTGTCTGGGCATTACTACATGTGTGGGGCACAGGTGTGAAAGTCTGTGATGTGGCACATTACTCCTGAGTTGAGAAGGCAACAGTTGTATGATGAGATGTGTACAGATGTTATGTGTGACGGTGCAATGTGTGCCAGGCATGCCCTTAACTCCTTTGACATGTGTGCATGTCGTACTGCACACTTGGGATGAGCGTCACTGGCATGGCACAGTCAACAACACACACAAGTGTCCCCTGATGCCCGCTACAGGGGTTACCACACCAGACATGTGACTACCCACGGTGCACGATGTGTCTATGTCATGTATGTGTGGGGTGTTCCCATTAGCTTGATGTTGGTGCTCCCTCAAAAGCATCAGCTGTTGCAGCAACCAACATGTGTCTGTGTGTCGATGGAAATGGCACACTGTTACGCACACCAGGCCACATGTGGTATCAGATGTGAGGTGCGTATGTATGCATGGGACACGGAGTAGCGTAACAAGGACATGTCTGCATCCTCTCAATGAATGTGTGGTGAATCATTACATGTACACCTTATTGGCAAGGTGTGTGGGCTGTCCTAGTGTAATGTCATGTGACCTGTGGCTCTAGTGTTCCGCTACCAGTCTCTGAAATCGACAATTTCGACATCCTACTTCTGCTGATGTGTTGATGTATGTCACTCCTGTGTTGCGTCTGGCTGTTCACTTACACTGGGACACAGCTAATCCCATGCCATGGCATGTGGAGGTTCACAATCTCCGTGTGTAGCTGGGTCTTGGTAGGAGTGTCACCTGGCAGCCATACGTGTCCAGGGCATGTGGCACATACCTGACTCCGTATGTCGCATATGTGTATTGACAGATTAACATGTGCTCAGTACAAATAAATTGTTGTTGTAGTGCACTCACTCTTCCTTGTCACTTCCAAATTACTGCAGAGCGCCACCTCTTCCCCCGACCAATTCCGGACTTGGCTGACATGCGGGAGAATGACTTTATCCGGTGCTACCGCTTCCCCAACCGTTGATTGAGGAGTTGACGGCGAGGCTGGCACCACACCTGCAACCACTGCACAGGTATCCTACGGCACTGACACGCAAGCTGAAGGTAATGGCAGCCCTACATTTTCTTGCCACGGGTACCTTTCAATATACAATAGCTCATGTTGGTGGCATGTCCCAGAGCATGTTCAGCCGTGTGCTGCATGATTTCTTAGAGGCCATGTTGCTTCACCTGGATGAGTTCATCCATTTCCCAACCCCTGAACTGTTGACTGGGGTCAAGCGTGGATTTTATGCCCTGGGAGGGATGCCCCATGTCATTGGGTCCATAGATGGGACACATGTGGCTTTGGTACCACCACAGGCACAGGAGGAAGCGTACAGGAATCGCAAGCACTACCACTCCATCAATGCCCTTGTGGTGTGTCTGTCCAACATGGTGATTTCACATGTCTGTGCTCGTTTTCCAGGATCAGCACACGTATGCCTACATCATGAGGCGTAGCAGGGTGCCTGAAATGATGACGCAGCTGCGCAACGAACGAGCATGTGTTGTTGGTGGGTACACTCTGTCTGCCCTGTATTTTGCGTAGACTTCCAGCACGACCGCTTCTCCTGTCCTACTTATGTCCATGTGCTTTCCATGTAGGGGACGCTGGCTATCCCAACATGCCATGGCTGATCACACCTCTCCGCAACCCCATCACGCCGGCCCAGCTCCGCTACAACACCGCCCATGGCCGGACAAGGCGAGTGATAGAGAGGACATTTGGCCTCCTGAAGAGCCGATTCAGATGCCTCCACAAGACCGGCGGCGCCCTCCAATATGCCCCGGCGAAGGTCTGCAAAATCTTCATGGTCTGCTGCATGCTGCACAACATGGCAGTTGAGAAAGCTGTGCCACTCATCCTGGATCAAGATGATCAGGACCATCCACCCGTGGAGGACGAAGGTCTTGGCAATGGGGCTAGTGATGTGGAGGATGTGGTTCCGCAAGACGACATCCGGAGTCGGCTCATACGCGACTTCTTTGCTTAGTGGTGAGTACCAGTGTCTGTGTGTGCACGCATTGGTCTCCGTGTGGCATGTGTTGCGATGTGTGTGTCCATCTGCATGTATGCCACGTGAGTCAGAGGTGTGTGTGGATGTGTCACTGGAGTGATGGTGCCAGTGATGAGTGTATTTCCCCAGTCATAATTGTGACCTAGCATGTTGTCATCCTTACATGTGTCGAGTACATGCACATGCAAGTGGCTGTGCTTTTTGTGGCTGACTTCTTGTGTGTCTCTCATCCCCAGGTACTTGCGCATGCCGTCTGCTGGTTGCATTGTTGTGGCACTGCTATTCCTCATGGACACGTCATGGTGTGCTGACTCAGCGTTACACGCACGGACAAGTTTGGAAGTCTCCTTAGGGTAAGGGATGCATCAGGGGTGTATTGGGTGTGGCAGTTGTTTACGATGTGTGCACACTGCCCCTGTCGATGTTTGGTTCCTCTGCAGACATGTCGCATCACCATGGGACACATGACATGCAGCTGGGTACACCTGAATAGATGGTCAGACTTGTTGACAGTCATCTGTGATGGGATTGTGGATTGTGATGATGGCATCAATGTGTGTAACACTGCCCTCGGACACATACGGTTTGCATTGGCTTGACATGGTGTGGGACTTCCACATCAGAGGATCAATGGTGTATGGCAGCCTCTCCGTGAGCAGCAGGGGGTGTTTAGCTGTTAGCCGACACTTGTGTGCCAGTTCCATGGCTATCACGCATTTGTGCTGCAGAAGGGGGGTTCCAGCGTTGGACCCACATGTTACTCCACATGACCTGTTTATGTGTACTCCGAGTTGCCTCTGCATTCCCGAATACATGAATAATAATGGTGTCCCTATGCCTCCAAGGTGCCTATCCTCAGTCAATGCTGGTGTGTTGCCACGGTGCATCCGGCATGTCTGGCATGGTTTTCCATGATAGTGGCTATGTGTCTATGTGTCGAGTAGCAAGATGCAAGCTGTTTGTGTGGGATTAGACTGTGTATTGTGCATGATGTCCATGACTGTGTGGGTATTGTGACATGTGCCATCCCCATGCATCCAACGTTGGCCAGGCCACCATTCTCTGCAACCACCTGACTCAAGCTTGCAGGACATGGTTCTGCCACCTGTCCACACATACCTGTGTGCCCCACAGGACACTCCACATGATCCCTGACCTCTGCGCATGGCTGTCGCTGTACTCAATACGTCTATCCGCACGGTTGTGCGGCCACCCCCTCAGCTGGTTGGGCCCATCACAGGTGTGTATGGTGCTCCATGTCTGTCTTGCCTAATACAATGTGACCCATGTGTGTCCTGTGCCAGACTCAGGCCCCAGGGTGTGGATGGTTGAAGTCAAATGAGAACTCAGACATGGTTAGACTTTACAAGACACATGTAAGGTAATAATGCAAAATGTAGGCATCATCTCTTTATCGTGTAACTTTTTATTTTGGTTCGGGTACGTGGGGGGGGGTATGACATGAGGGGCTTTCCGGGTGTGTGGAATCCAAAGTTCACTAGGGGAGTTGGTGTCCTTGCCATTGGAAATCCTCAGAGTCCATGCCACAGTCTTTGTCAACATTGGTCAGACAGTGACCAGCAAGTCCATGTGGCAGAGAATGTCTTTTGCTGCTGTGCTGCTGTTGGTCCAGTGGGCCAGGTGCCAGGCCAGGTGTCCTGGGAGATGGTGCTGTTGCGCTGACCCTCACGGTCTTTTCCGTGGACGACCCGCCCTCCTGCGGGGACCCTCAGAAGCAGGCCGTGATGATGTTTGGGATGCTCCGTCGGATGTCTCCTCCTCCTCCTCATCCCTCCCTGTGGGTGGTGATGTTCTACGCCTGGTGGCACAGGGAGGGTTGCCCATGTTGTCGGCTATCCAACGGAGTGAACGGTTAATTCCCGTGAGCACCGTCACGAGCTCAGCCTGTCTGTCCTCCATCCGCCCTTGGTGTCGCAGTAGACAGGCATGTTGCTCTGCATGTTGCTGGGCCTGCTGGGTCTTGATCTCCTCGAGGATGGACACAACCTGGGCCATGCCCGTGGTGTCCTGCCGGTATGTGTCCAGGATGTTTCTGACATGGGAATATACCGGTTCCGCAGCCAACTGGTCAGGCTCGCGCCTCCGCCGTCCTCCACTCCCACCACCCCTTCCCACTTGCACCTGGCCTGCCCTTGTGGGCACATCGGGTCTCCGGGACCCCTGAGGGGTGGCATTGGCGTTGTCGCCTGCCTCCTCCTGGGTGCCCGGTACACCGTGTCCCTCCTGGCCAGCCTGGCTGCATTGTGGTGGTGGGACAGGGATCCTGGGTGTCTCCTGGGATGTGGCAGGAGTGGGGGTGGTGGTCGGCCCAGTTGTACCTGACGCAGGTGCTGCAGGTGGTTGGACACCAGAGGGGCCAGGTTGGTCGGGGTCGGGTTCGTCCACAGAGTGGTGAGAGTCGTCGCTGCCGGTGGGTCCGTCATCCCGCCGAGCCGGGTAATGTGAGTCTTCCCCCCCAGTGTTGGGGGGTGATCCACGACGTTGACCTGTGTGTGAGAGAGACAATGTTAATTTTGTTCCATGCAACATCCATGTTTCATTCGTTTCTAAGTTGGCACATTTCCTCTGGGAATTTGGATATGTCTTGCATTCCACTCACAGTGCACTTGTGCATGGGTATGTCCCTTGGCCACAGCTTTTGCGACTTTACCTATGTGTGGCACAGTCTTACTTGCTGCGTCAATTGTGACTGCAGTCAGCAGTGGAGTGAGCAGGTGTGGCGAGCCATGCATTGGCGCCTTCCGTGTTGCACTGTATGTGGGCTCATGGAGTTGTTCCACACACTTATATAATGCAGGTAGCTGGCGTTGTGCTCGTGCACAGGTTGAGACATGGCCCAGTGTTTTGCCATGGAGAAGAGGGGAGGTTCAGACACTGGCCACCCTTGTCTACATGCACGCAGTCCACCTGCTGACGAGCAGACATTCCCACACCCCCCAAGGCTGAATTGATCTCCCTGTGTGTCCCTTTCTCACTCCCTCTCTGTCCCCCTCTCCCTCCCTCTGTGTGTCAGCCTCCTCCCTCTGTCCGTCTCCCTGTGTCTCCCTCCCTCTGTCTCCCCCTCTCCCTTCCTCTGTGTGTCACCCTCTGTCACCTCAGCCCAGCTTCCTAGGCACACACTTTTTGCAGATCTTTGAATGGCCCTTGGCTTGTTGATGTGAGTTTGTTTCTGATCTCCAGGCACCCATTGGGTGTAGTGCCTGTGTCTGCGCTGCTGCTGTGGTGGTGTGTGCTGCCACTCTTTCACAGTGTTGGCTGTTCATTAGCTGCTGTCATGTGCAAAAACGTGCCGTCACCCCCATGTGTTAATGCAAGGCGTCCGCCATTTGCTGGCAAGTCTTTCCTGTGTGGGGACACACTGTTTGTCTGGCTGTGACCTAGGCCATATGGGCAGAGGGCATTGTTGTCTGCTTCTGAGTTGCACCATGTGATTTTTGGGGCCCACACTCCCGCCATCCGGCTTACCGTGTCTTGTGTTGGTGTTTTCTGTGGCCTGTGACTTTGCATTGTCCAGCTGGGTGCATGGGGCATGGTGGCGCCAGT
This sequence comes from Triturus cristatus, assembly GCF_964204655.1. Classification (NCBI taxonomy): domain Eukaryota; kingdom Metazoa; phylum Chordata; class Amphibia; order Caudata; family Salamandridae; genus Triturus; species Triturus cristatus. The sequence continues at coordinate 567,470,539 of NC_140589.1, read as the reverse complement.
GGCATGTGCGTGTTCATGGAGTGTGGTTGAGTCATGCGATAGCTTGGGGTGGTTGAGTGCCTGATTGTGAGTTTGGTTGTGGATGACGTTCCCCCCATGTGAGGTGAGTTGTTTGTGTACTCACCCGGGTCTCGGAGTCCTTCTAATCCGTCCACTGACACCACCGGCAGTATGGCCATCACCCTCTCCTCCCAGGGATGGTAGTGTACGGGTCTGCGGGGCGGCCCTCCTCCAGTGACGTTGGCCTGGTTGTGGTCGTCGGTCATTTTGGCTCGGACCCTCCTCCGCAGATCGTACCACCTGGCTTGGCATTCATGCCTGGTCCTTCTGGTGGCCGTAACAGCATTCACAGCATCGACAATCCTCTGCCACATGGCTGTTTTTTCGGACATGCAGGTCTGTCTGACCAATGTTCCAAAGAGGTGTGGCTCGACTCTGAGGATTCCGTCGACAAGGACCTCCAACTCTCGGCTAGTGAACTTTGGATTCTTGTTAGTGGGCATGGTGAGGGGTGTGGGTGTGGATGGTTGGGGGGGCGGTGTGTGTGGATGGTTGTGGGTGTGTGGGTGTGGTTGTGCAGGTGTGTGTGTGAATGTGATGAGGGGGTGTTTGTGAAGGTGTGTGTGTGAAGGTGTGCAAGTGTAAGGTGTAGTAAAGGTTCAAGTATGGTGCTGTAGGTTGTCTGTGGGGTCTGGCAGCAGTGAGTCTGTTGCAAAGGCTCATGGTTTGTGTCTGTGGGCCCTTTTTATTGGTCCATTGGTGGGTGTGGCTGTGTTTGAAGTTTGGGTGGGTGTGTTATAAGGAGTGGTTGTGTTTTGGGCCTCTGTTTGGGATTTTGGCAATTGCAGGTCAGTGAATGTGTTGTTTTTGTGCTTGTTGGACATGTTTTGTGGCTTTGTGCCATTCGAATGGTGTATTCTTGTGTTGTTTTACTTTGTCCTGGTTGTGTACGTGCGTTTTTAGCGTGTGTACGATGTGTACTTCGGGAATTTTGTTGTACAGTGCTGTCCTTGTGTCTGGCTTGGTACGACTCGTACATGCGCAATGTTGTGTGAAGGTGCTGGTGTTGGGGCCTGGGGTGCGCTCCGTACTTAGAATGTTGGGGTGGGGGTACGCTCCATACGTACGCGGGTGAGGGTACGGGTCGTACATACACTGTTGGGGTGGGGTACGCTCCATACGTACGCGGGTGAGGGTACGGGTCGTACATACACGGTTGGGGTGGGGGTACGCTCCATACGTACGCGGGTGAGGGTACGGTCCGTACATACACGGTTGGGGTGGGGGTGTGCTCCATACGTACGCGGGTGAGGGTACGGGTCGTACATACACGGTTGGAGTGGGGGTACAGTCCGTACATACACGGTTGGGGTGGGGGTACGCTCCATACGTACGCGGGTGAGGGTACGGGTCGTACATACACTGTTGGGGTGGGGGTATGCTCCATACGTACGCGGGTGAGGGTACGGGTCGTACATACACGGTTGGGGTGGGGGTACGCTCCATACGTACGTGGGTGAGGGTACGGGTCGTACATACACGGTTGGGGTGGGGGTATGCTCCATGCATACGCGGGTGAGGGTACGTGTCGTACATACACGGTTGGGGTGGGGGTACGGTCCGTACATACAGGGTTGGGGTGGGTGTACGCTCCATACATACGCGGGTGAGGGTACGGGTTGTACATTCACTGTTGGGGTGGGGGTACGCTCCATACATACGCGGGTGAGGGTACGGGTCATACATACACGGTTGGGGTGGGGGTACGGGTCGTACATACACTGTTGGGGTGGGGGTACGCTCCATACGTACATGGGTGAGGGTACGGGTCGTACATACACGGTTGGGGTGGGGGTACGGTCCGTACATACACGGTTGGGGTGGGGGTACGCTCCATACGTACGCGGGTGAGGGTACGGGTCGTACATACACGGTTGGGGTGGGGGTACGGTCCGTACATACACGGTTGGGTTGGGGGTACGCTCCATACGTACGCGGGTGAGGGTACGGGTCGTACATACACGGTTGGGGTGGGGGTACGGTCCGTACATACACGGTTGGGGTGGGGGTGCGCTCCATATGTACGCGGGTGAGGGTACGGGTCGTACATACACGGTTGGGGTGGGGGTACGGGTCGTACATACACTGTTGGGGTGGGGGTACGCTCCATACGTACGCGGGTGAGGGTACGGGTCGTACATACACGGTTGGGGTGGGGGTATGGTCCGTACATACACGGTTGGAGTGGGGGTACGCTCCATACGTACGCGGGTGAGGGTACGGGTCATACATACACGGTTGGGGTGGGGGATACGGTCCGTATATACACGGTTGGGGTGGGGGTACGCTCCATATGTACGCGGGTGAGGGTACGGGTCGTACATACACGGTTGGGGTGGGGGTACGGTCCGTACATACACGGTTGGGTTGGGGGTATGCTCCATACGTATGCGGGTGAGGGTACGGGTCGTACATACACGGTTGGGGTGGGGGTACGGTCCGTACATACACGGTTGGGGTGGGGGTGCGCTCCATATGTACGCGGGTGAGGGTACGGGTCGTACATTCACTGTTGGGGTGGGGGTACGCTCGATACATACGTGGGTGAGGGTACGGGTCGTACATACATGGTTGGGGTGGGGGTACGGGTCGTACATACACTGTTGGGGTGGGGGTACGCTCCAAACGTACGCGGGTGAGGGTACGGGTCGTACATACACGGTTGGGGTGGGGGTACGGTCCGTACATACACGGTTGGGGTGGGGGTACGCTCCATACATACGCGGGTGAGGGTACGGGTCGTACATACACGGTTGGGGTGGGGGATACGGTCCGTATATACACGGTTGGAGTGGGGGTACGCTCCATACGTACGCGGGTGAGGGTACGGGTCATACATACACGGTTGGGGTGGGGGATACGGTCCGTATATACACGGTTGGGGTGGGGGTACGCTCCATATGTACGCGGGTGAGGGTACGGGTCGTACATACACGGTTGGGGTGGGGGTACGGTCCGTACATACACGGTTGGGTTGGGGGTATGCTCCATACGTACGCGGGTGAGGGTACGGGTCGTACATACACGGTTGGGGTGGGGGTACGGTCCGTACATACACGGTTGGGGTGGGGGTGCGCTCCATATGTACGCGGGTGAGGGTACGGGTCGTACATTCACTGTTGGGGTGGGGGTACGCTCGATACATACGCGGGTGAGGGTACGGGTCGTACATACATGGTTGGGGTGGGGGTACGGGTCGTACATACACTGTTGGGGTGGGGGTACGCTCCAAACGTACGCGGGTGAGGGTACGGGTCGTACATACACGGTTGGGGTGGGGGTACGGTCCGTACATACACGGTTGGGGTGGGGGTACGCTCCATACATACGCGGGTGAGGGTACGGGTCGTACATACACGGTTGGGGTGGGGGATACGGTCCGTATATACACGGTTGGGGTGGGGGTACGCTCCATACGTACGCGGGTGAGGGTACGGGTCGTACATACACAGTTGGGGTGGGGGTACGGTCCGTACATACACGGTTGGGGTGGGGGTATGCTCCATACGTACGCGGGTGAGGGTACGGGTCGTACATTCACAGTTGGGGTGGGGGTATGCTCCATGCATACGTGGGTGAGGGTACGTGTCGTACATACACGGTTGGGGTGGGGGTACGGTCCGTACATACAGGGTTGGGGTGGGGGTACGCTCCATACGTACGCGGGTGAGGGTACGGGTCGTACATTCACTGTTGGGGTGGGGGTACGCTCCATACATACGCGGGTGAGGGTATGGGTCATACATACACGGTTGGGGTGGGGGTACGGGTCGTACATACACTGTTGGGGTGGGGGTACGCTCCATACATTCACAGGTGGGGGTACGTCTCGTATATACACGGGTGTACATACACGGGTGGGGATTTGACTCGTACATAGGAGGGCTGGGGGGAGTGTTGGGCGCGTATGCGGGCACATGTCTCCATGGTTGCTATGGGAGTTCGGTGCGGACTGTGTTTTTTCCATACGGTTGTAACATCGGACGCACGGGGTGGATCCTACTTGCACGGTCGGACTTCACTTTTCACATTTGTACGGTAAATCGTCCGGGGACGTGTCGGACACATTTTACGACCCGAGGACGTGTGGGGAATTATTCCCAATGCGATTCGTATGGACTTTTTCCCATGCGAATCGTAGTTGGCAGTTTGTACGGCACGATTCGTAAGGTAAAAAGACCGGATACGAGTCGTACGGGGTAATTTTTTCCAGGATCGTAATCGGCACCCAAACGTTTCTTTTAACTGCCGGAAACAGTATGAAATCAAGGAATTAATAAATTGTAACTTCTCTTTTGTGATTTATGTTTTGGGTTGTAGCTACTACATAATATGTGTGGGCAACACAACATGAAGCCTCAAATTGAGGATGCAGGAGCATCGCAGAGCCATAATAAGGGGAGATACAAGGTACCCCATGACAGATCATTACAAGCAATGCCACATACCTGATACAGCATTCTGGTTTCATGGGATTGAACATTTACAGGCCAACATAAGGAGCAGTGATAGGGAGCTTATCCTAAGACAAAAAGAGACCAAATAGATCTGCAGATTACCTGCCATAGGGTGTGGGCATAATGCTGACTATGAATTGTATTATTTCTTGAATTAAACTTGGGTTTTAAGAAATGAAGGTGTGTACCAGACACATTCAGGGGCCGATTCTGATCCGGGTTGGAAGGGCACCGAACGCTATCTGGCCAGAAAAACTACGAGCCGTACGCGTGTTTTCCGCCCAAGTTGTACAGCTGTACAAGTGAGCAAGTACGATGCGAGCTATGTGAAATTCACCGACTGAGTCATTCATGGGTCCGAACCGCTGCGTACGTTTCGGTTGGAAGCGAACCGTGGTGTGCAATGGATGCGATTCACGACCGAGCCAGTACGATGCACGTGTAAGACAGCCTGTGCAAGCTGGAGGGACCAGCTCGCAAAACGTCCGGACCCCCTGCCACCCGCAGCCCTACGACTCGGACACACGGGTAGACCCAAGGGTCCCCCCAACACAGGCATGTACAGTGTGGATGGCACCGATGCGTACCCACTGTAGGGGGTGCCCTTGCGCAAGACGTACCCATTCAGTCAATGGGAGCCCATGTACGCATTGTACGACCGGCTCCCATTGGCTTCTATGGGAGTCCGACCGAACCGAGTCTGGCAGCATATGGCCACATCGTACTCGCTCCGTTGGACTGCAGGACTCCGGCTAGGTCGGAAAACACTCTGGATCCGGCTCGGTCGGAGTGCTTTCCGACCCGAATCGGAATCGGCACCTAAATGTGTAAAACAGCATATAAAGTATAACAGGCATTAAATACAGGTTATGGTCTTACAAATGTTGCCCTTCTATGCATTGTTTGAATCTTCTATATTCCTCTAAGGCTCTCCACTATACTCACTATTTCTTCAATTTAGCTCGGGTATTTAAGAATTGAAGCTGTATGCCAGACACATTTACTGCGTGTATAACAACATGTAAAGTAAAACAGGCATGAAATATAGATTAAGATCTCACAACTATTGCCCTATTATATATCTCTTGTGTGCCCTATACCTTTATAAGTCCCTCCAATATACTCACTCTTAACTCAGTATGTAACATTAGGGACCTAAGGCTGTGTATATTTGACTGGCTATTCATCATCCCCAAGGGTTTCCGATTATTGTACATAATCTTGTATTTTACCTGCTTTTTCTCCATTCCAATCATTGTCCCCATTTTCGATTCCACATTAGCACATTTTTTTTTATTACTATGTAATATTTCATGATGGCGTGGATAGTAAGCTCCCATATATTAGCGGATGACTATGTTTACCTGTATGCTATCAGGGGATGACACCTATAAGATCCCAATGCAGTATTTCTCTTCTAATGCATACGATAGGACATACTAAGATGGCCTCTGCTTTTCTAGGCAATTTGATGAATGGCTGTGATTGATTTAAACAGCGCAAATGGGGACACTCATAGATCCACCTTGCCTCTCACATCGGGGCCAATCTGAAATATTCCTGGACTCCGTACTTGGTCGGAGGGGCGCCTTTTCTCTCTTTCGATTAAAAGCAAACTTTATAATATGTGCTCTTCATTTTTAGAACATCCTCCAAGATGGTCGCTGCTTTTCTAGACAATTTGATGAATGACCGTGATTAATTTAAACAATATACGCGGGGACACCCGTAATTCTGTAGAGATCCCCTTTGCCTGTTATCTCGGGGCCAACCCTTTTAATTATTACTGCACGTGTTTCTCACTCTTTGAAGCTACTGTGCTGCTTTCATTAATTCTTTGTCTATATCCCTGGAATCTAATATAGCTTTTTAAGCATTGCGTTTTATTACTGTGGAAAATTCTTGAGTCTTTCCCTTTGTTCTTAATATATGTGGTTTATGTGTGACTGTTCTCATTTGTCACGTGTCAAGTCACAGTTATGTCTTCATGTATCTTTTTTGTGTAAATTTAATATTGTATAAATTAAGATTCATGTCCATCAGTTGTTTTATTTTGGTCATATGTAATTGTGAGTTTCGTGAAAAAAGATGGTTGTAATGCAATGAGTTATATTTTTGAGTTATTATAGTTTGCCTTATGTATGTCTTATGTTATTTGTTGCAGCCTTGATGAAGTTCCAAAGGCTTGTACTTTAGAGGAACGAAACGCGTTGGCTGTCTTTTCTGATCATATATTGCTGTCAAAATAAAGGAAGAAAATAAAGAAAATACAAATGGCCTTTAATGTGCATTGTTCGGTGCACCTCCTTTTGTGAAACTTCCCTACTGTGGCAATATTAATTTTTACCTCTTCGCTATCCAATACTTTCCCTACCTTTGCACTGACTGGAGTGGTGATAGTAATTTTGGCCCATCCGCTATCCAACACTTTCCCTACTGTTGCATTGACTGGCGTGGGAAATTTAAGCTGAAACATTTTAAATAGTTTAATGTTTTTAACTTTATGTTTTTGATACAAGTATATATACATATATATTTAATTGTTACATTTTTATATATTTTTAAAATTATATAATAAATTTAAATTAATAGTTCATTAATTGTTTACAGTAAATATATATAATAATTAGTACAGATGAGTGTTTAACTTTTTTAAGTTAAGTTTGTTATTTTTGTTAAAATGTATATTAAATAAATTATTTAAATTTAGTTTATTATTTAATATATTTAGGTGCCGATTCCGATCCTGTAAAACCCGGGTACGAATGGTCGTACGGAGCGTTTTCTCCATACGACTCCACCTTACAAACCAGCAAGTGCGATTCGTACAGAAATACCATTTCCGTACGAATCGTAAAAAACAACGTACGGCTAAAAAATACATACAATTCTGATCCTGGACAGCGCGTATGCGACGTCCGCACGGAGTCAGGCAGCGTTTTACGGAGCAGCAAGTACGATTCGTACCTACAGCACTCCGCACGGCTATATTTTTACGGGAGCCAAAAAGTGCCGGAAAAGCTAAGTATGCTGCGATGCACGACGAAAAGGGAGCCCGCTACGCGACATACACGCCATCACCCACATCGTACGTGTCATCATGTACGGTGCGTACCCCAACATTGCATATGTACGGACCGTACCCCCCACCCTCCCGTATGTACGGACCATACCCCCCACCCCTCCCCGTTTGTACGAACCGTACCCCCCCACCCACGTATGTCCGCACCGTAATCCCAGGCGTAATCCTCGCGTATGTATGGACCATACATACGCGAGGATTGGGGTATGCCTGGGGTACGGTGCGGACATACGCGGGTGGGGGGACGCCTGGGGTACGGTGCAGACATACGTGGGTGGGGTGGTACGCCTGGGGTACGGTGCAGACATACCCGGGTGGGGGGGTATGGTCCATACATACGCGGGGGTGGGGGGTATGGTGCGTACATATGGGGGGTGGGGTGTACGGTCCGTACATACGGGGGTGGGGAGTACGGTCCGTACATACGGGGGGTGGGGGGGTACAGTGCGGACGTACGCGAGAGGGTTGGGAGGCTGGGGGTGCCGTACGACTCGTACCCCGGGCACAAGTGTACTCGGGGTAGGGGTCGTACAAAGTTCGCTACATACGGGGCCTTTTCCATGCGCTTGTGTTTTCGGACGGGTGGTACGGATCGTACTTGCGCGCTCGGACTTCAGTTTTACGATTTGTATGTAAAACTGTCCGGGGACGTCTCGTAGACTTTTCCCGAGGTGATTTGTATGTATTTTTCACGTACGAATCGTACTTCGCCGTTTGTACGGGACTTGTACGATTAGTACGTAAAAGAATCCAGGATCGGAATGGACCCTTAAATGTTTATTATTTTATTTTATATATATAAAACACTTTAATTTTGACATCTATATTTATGTCATCGATATTTTTTTCTGATTTTTTTGTACTTACCTTTATAAATATAAGATGTAGATATTTTTGACATCTATATTTATGAGTCGATATTGTGGTATAGGGATGTTTTGGGTGTCGATGTTTTGTCAGTGAACCGGTGAAAACACGGAATACTAGGGTAAGCGTCCAGCATCGTTTGTACGAGATGCAACTCCAATTGGAGAGAGACATGCCTAGAAACATTAATGCTCTCTTTTGGGAGAACTTGGCATTCGGCTACAACATTCTCTTGATCAAAAACAATTGGCCACCTTAATTTGTGAAGGATTGCTCAAACAAGGAAGCTGTAAATGTACCTGCTTTGTCCGACCTTGTCTCAGAATCAGTTAAAAATTCATACACCAAGGAGTGGGCATTTGCGCTGGCTTCTGCTTGTGGGGTGGGATGACGGTTCCCCTTATCATGAGACACAATTGAGGTCGAACCCACAACCTCTAAGACAATTCCCCATTAAAAATGAGGCTATAAAAGAAGTTAGAGAGATTCTCACACAACTTGAATACCAAGGTGTGATAGAAAGTTGCACCTCTTCTATGAACAATCCCTCGTTTCCAGTTATGAAACCAGAACATTCATATCACCTAGTATTAGATTACAGATATCTAAACACAGCAACACATACATTCACAGCACTATAGTGCGCAAAAAATACAAAACAACATTAGATACCTCATATAGATTTTTCAGTCAAACTATAGCGCCTGAAAGCAGGTATTTGACCGCATTTTCTACGCTGGTTTCTCAGAGACAGTTCTGTCAATTGTACCAGGAGTATAAGAACAGCTCTGGGTTGTTTTCAGCCCACGGTACAGAACGTCTACAAGAGTTTGACATTCAGTCATTGTCCTATGTGTATGACATTTATTTGATGGATGATGATCTATCTACATACTTGACAACAGCATATTGATAGAGAATCGGTTTGGGCGGCGAGGGTGAGCCCAATGCCTTCCTGCTGAGTGCACTTTGACTCCCTTCACTTGGCATACGGGCATGAGGCTGCTTCCGGGTCAGGACACCAGCCAGGACTCACGAGCCACGAGATACTAGGATCGCAGATGTGAGGTTGCGAGAGGTTCGCTGCAATTAGCAGCAGTAGAGATTTAGGATCCTGCAAGGAGTTTTTCAGCGCTCAGGGTCCTGAGAGGAAGCAGTGAATGTTTGAACTGCAGGCTCCAGGCTCCCAGCTCCTACGAGACATTGAGGCTGAAGGTTAACAGTTAATAAAGCCAGGCATTGCGCTGAGGTAAGAAGGTCTTCCTTGGTGAAGAGAAGTTGCCCCATTAGACCTGTTCTACCCAGTTTGGGTGTTGGAGCAAGAGTGCCTGAATTAGGAGGTATTTGACATTAAAAGACAGTAGTTCTATATACCTGAGAGTTGTCAAGAAAAGCAGAAGGGAAAAGGGAAAAAAGGAAGAGTATTTCACACAATAAAAATTGCCTGGGGTCCGGATGATGAAGCATGCAGCAAATCCTGAGGGGATTAGGAGTCACAGCCTTGAGTCCCCCATCATTAACTCAGAGGACTAAGAGTAAAGAAGCACAATCACCTATCCTTACAGCTAAGAGAGAAAAAATCTCACAGAAGAAAAGTGGGACAGCATTCAACCCAATGGATCAAGGATCCCCAGGTCCCTCTCCCCAGACATTAGCCTCCTGAGTGACCCCTCCGGAGTTGGGTTCCACCGAGATAGACACTGGGGTGGAAAACATCGGGGTCCCAGATAGCTCAGTAAAGTCAAGGAAAATGAAGGATCTAAAGGCCTCCTACAACAACTTGCAGGAGAGTGAGGGCACTGGAAGTGGTACCAATGGCTGCAGCAAAAGAGCCAGAGAAGAAGAAAAAAATGAGAGAGGTGGATAGCTCCCATAAAGACTATCCTTTATTCTCAAAGAACCATAAAGGAATGCATTAAGATACCAATTTAAATTTTGTAGGCCAGACCACAAATGGAATATCATCTAGGGACTCTCTGCTATCGGACTCTCTGGAAATCCTGGGCGATGGTAACCCGATTTCAGGGGAGCCGACCGAAGTGGGAAAATATCTAGATGGACCTCCTCAGGATTTAGTGAGGATAGACTGTTCGGGTCCAGCCCTCACCTCAGTATCTCAGAGCCTCCTGATCGAGGCCAGGGCTAAAGATATGAATCTGCAAAATCAACAGGTGTCTGTGATGGCAGTGGAGCAGCCTTAGGAGAGAGTAAGCGGAAAGGAGAGTCAGCCCGCGACGCTCTTGATGCACCAAATGCAGCAGCTTTTTGAGAATATTCTAGGAGAAATACGTGATTACAAGACCTCTCAGGCCCAAAAGCTTACTTTGTTGCATCAAAGACTAGACCAAATCGAGGGTATGGTTCAACAAATACCAGAGCGAATCAAAGAATTGGAGCAACGAGTATCATATATTGAAGACCAATCTTTGGCTCATGACTCCGATATTGCTTCTCTCCAGAAAAAGCGGCAGGCTTCACAGTTGAAGATGGACGAAATGGAGCACTATGCGAGGAGATCGAATCTGCACTTTACAAGGATACTGGAGGATAGTGAGTTCCATTACGGTCACTCTAACCCCTTGTCGTACATGGAATCACTGATCACAGAGCACCTACTTGAGAGCGCACCGTGAGGGGCCTTACTATAATGAGGTCCCATAGGGTTCCTTCCCAGAAACTCCCAGGGGCTAAGTACCCAAGGACGATTATTGTGAAGTTTGCTGACTTTTGTATTAGAGAGGCTGTTTTAAGGAAGGCATTACAAAAGAAGGATCTTTCCTGGGGTGGCCAGAGTGAGAGTATTCTCTGATATGTTTGCACATGCAGCGCATAGGCGAAGAGAGTTTATGGGGATGATTGGTCAATTCAAGAGCGTAGGGGCACAGGCCTCTATCGCTCATCAGTTCAAATTGAAAATTTTATAGAAGGGCCAGTTCTATCTCTGCTCTACTTTGGAAGAAGCCCAAATGTTATTACAAAAAACAACACAATCAAGTGGGAAGTAGGAAATATGTGAGGAAATCTGCAGGAGTGGTCTGGTTTATTGTAGAACAGAATATAGGTCTATATAGTTGAATGAATATGAAGTTCAGACTAATATTTTAAGTCCAGCTCATGTAGGAGATTCTTCGAACTTAGCTGGTTTAATTCTTTGCACTCCGCACTTTATATTGTATATTGTATACACTGTGTGCACTTTCATTTGTACCTTCTTTACCTTCTTTCCCTTTTTAGAGTCACTCAATAGAATTATTTTGTGTTTTAATGGGAAAAGATGGCACTAATCTCTTTTTATGGTCAATAGGTAGTTTTTTTATACGGTTGGTATTCCAGATTTTAACAAGTTTTTGCAATAAGGTTTCTCTAATAGCACGTGGCACTTTTTCCTTGGAGGGAGTTTTTGTATTATTCATTAGAGTGTTAAACTCAGCTTATAAACTAAGGTTTACCTATTTTTTTGGCTTGGCCGGTACAGGTACAAAAAGCACTAGCACTTTTTCATATTTTATTTTTGTCAGCACTTTATGTAGGGGGTTTTCTCTATAGTTGCTTAAGATGGAGGTTAAGTACCACGGATTGGGAGGTTACGGAGGCGTGTGATCAGGCAACAGGTAAAGGCAACCTTGACTGTTGGGAGGGCTGAGGAAGGGAGTTAAGGGCTACTCCCTCACTCAGAGGAGTTTGGAGAGGGTTTTTTTGGGTGGTCTGTGGGGTTATGGGGTAAAGCAGTTAAAAAGGGCAGAATAACAGAAGTTCGGAACAGGGTAAGGCACACGATTGAAGTAAGAGTAAGTGTTGAGGAGTTAGTTGCGTTAGAGATGGTAAAAAAGGTTTGAGCCAACTTCAGCGAATGTGAATATATAAAAAGTAGTGTATCAAACTGTGCTATGGTCAATGTTGAAGAATGTCTCAATCACTAAAGATAATTTCATGCAATGTTAATGGCTTTTTGAATTTTTGTAAAGGAGGGGCAGTGTTGACATTGTTGGGCTTGTTCTCCCCCCAGGTGACTTTTTTGCATGAGGCACACCTTAAGACTAACACCCCCAATTTTCCTCTCCCTGAGAAGTATTCTCAAGCTTATTTCACCTCAGCCAATAGGACAGTGCAAGGAGTGGGTATTTTATTGTCATCCGCACCGGATTTGGAGGTGAGAGAAGTGATCTGAAATGAGGAAGCAATGTGGATTTGGATCCAGGTTTTAGTCACTGGGATCTGTCTCAATGTTATAAACTAATATGGACCAATTTTTATGAAATTAAAGCCTTAAAACAGATATATGATATGTTAATAAATGCTCAGGGTCCTATAGTTATGGGGGGGATTTTAACTTTATACAAGACTTATGATTAGATACCTCAAATAAGGCCAAGCAGCAACTAAAATCAAAGACTTCAAAATTATTAAAAGTTATGAAAGAAGATTTTGCCTTTATTGATCCTTGCAGGGTAGATCATCCAGAGTTGATGCAGGTTACTTGTTACTGCGCTAGGTTTAAAACAGCCTCGCGACTTGACTTCTTTCTGGTAAATAAGCAACTTGCAAGAGGAGAGTCTGATGTTTTTGCCAATTCCTTTACGGACCATTCAAAAGTTTCTTTGGTGATACGCTTATGCACCCCTCAAAAAAGCAACAACTGGTGGCACTTCGATAAAGCACTTCTCTCAGATTCAGTTTTTTATCACAGAAACTCAGGAATTTATACAGCGTTTTTTTAAAGAGAATATTAACTCAGCCCCAGGTTTTATGGAGTGGGAAGATTTTAAGGCTTCTTTCCAGGTGACCTCGATGATAAGATATTACAGCAGGAATTATCGGGAGAAAAAGAGCAATGAATTGTTTTTTTACTTTAGAAGAGATTTTGGGGAGTAAGGCGTTCCAGCAGAAAGTCTATAAAGATAGCCAGCTTGCAGGTAAATTTTAAGCTTGAGCTACTAGAACACAACAAAGAAGGCAGCTGATCTCGCAAATAAGAGACCCTAGTACTACATATCTAGAAGGGAATGAAGACAAGGACGCTGAAATATTCGTATCCTACTTTAAGCGAATTTATGCTGAGACCCACATAGTAGATCTACAGGATCTCGAGGACTACTTCACCAATCTACAGTTACCTTAAATCACAAAGTCCAACAGTGCGGCCTTAAGGAATCCGATTGAACTTTTAGAATTAATTGAACCTATAAAAGGGATGGCTAGCGCTAAGGCAAGTGGTAACGAAGGTATTTTGGTGGAAGTTTATAAGGTGCTTTTAGATCATCTCTCTCCATTCTTCTTATCTTTATATAATCAAATTTTGGAAGGGACTCCTATTTCTGATAGATTCAAAGAGTCAGTGGTGATTTCTATCTTGAAAAAAGATAAGGACCCGATCAACCTGAGCTCAAATCACCCAATAAGTTTATTAAAAGTTGATTATAAGCTTCTTATGAAAATCTGGTCAAATAGGATCGCAAGCTGTGCACAACAGGTGGTCCATGCGGACCAAACAGACTTTGCACCTGGTAGATCAATGGCAGCTAATATATTTTTTCTGCTACAGGCAATTGATTACTTTTTAGTTAACAAGGACAAAGTGGCTATTTTAATGATGGATGCAGAACAGGAATTCAACCTTTTGGACTGGCAGGCCCTCTTTTTTAACCTAGGAAGGTTTTCCTTCCCATTCTGTTTGATAGAGTAGTTAAGGGAAATGTATAATGGGGTGGTCGAAAAGATAAATATTAACGTGGAACAGGTAGGAGAGGTGGCGATTAAACGTGGCACTAGACAGGTTTGCCCCTGTCCCCCCTCTCTTTTGATTGAGCCACTGGTGGTAAAAATTTGTTCTAACGCTTCAATTGTGGCCCCTTTAATGGGGATGGCAAAAATCAAGTTGTTTGCCGACAATATGATTCTTTATCTGAAGGCAGATAAGGTAAACATCCATGCAGCGTTGGGGGAGCACCAGGCATTTACAGATCTGGGCGGATATAAAGTAAACCAGGGTAAAACAGAGGTTCTCCTGTTCAATTCTGAAGCTGCTAAACTCCCAGCAGGGCAGACATTTTTGCCATCTCGGCCTATGAGCTATTTAGGTATATAGGTTACTGCCGTCTTCGCTCAACTATTCCAACTGAACTATGGAAATACCCTTACGAAGGTAAAAAGGCTTTTAGAAAGATGGACGTTACTACCTCTATCACTAGTGGGCCGAGTTTCCCTAGTGAAAATGTCAATACTTCCCTAGCTGGTACTTCTGTTTTTAAAATTGCCTTTAAAAGTACCAATCTCATATTTTAAGGAGTTGGATAAAGTTATTCGGGAGTTTATATGGGCAAAGAAAAAACCCCGGGACTGCACTACCCCATTTTTCCACCTATTATCAAGCTGCACTAGTTAGTCAATTAACTCAGTTGGCAACCCCTTCTTCGAAGTTTGACAATTTTATGTTAAACCACATGCTAACAGTAAGCTCAATAAGTCTACCACTGTTTTTTCATACAATAAAACTACCAAAAAAACCAAGATATGAGGTCATAATTTCAATTGGAACTCATACTCAATATTTTTCAGGTCTCGCCTAGGCAGCGCGCATGCGCTACTCTAGGAGGGCCTTTAGCCATCGGTCTTCACTTTTCAAGCACTGCACTCATGCTTGTGGCGGCATCCACCTTGCGGGAGCGAGCAGCGGCGCGCCACAAGCACGAGTGCAGTGCTTGAAAAGTGAAGACTGCTCTCCCATGCGCGCATGCACCACTCGTGGGATCACCTCCTGCTCTCCCTCTCTCTCACAACCTCTTCCTCGTCCTAAAGCACTCCCTCCTCCTGGCACCCGACTTGTATTGTTGAGTATTGCATGTGTGGCTCTTTTTAATTGATGTTTATTTTTTCCGCAAGGCACGGCAGCGTTAAAGCAACTTTATAGAAAATGTAATATTATTGAGCCACTAGAGGGCAGACAATCACCACAACTGGGCTTAAGATACTGCTGAAAGGGTGCATTCACTGGGGTATATTTGTTTCACGTTACATCTGAACGTAGGTGCACTAGGATCACAGTTCCCATAACGCGCGAATGGATAGGAAACAACACCTCCCATCCTTCTGAGGTCAGTAAACTGAGGACTATAATTGAACAGCTTAAATTAACGCCAGTTAATAATAGTGCTTAGAAATGTAGAAATGCTATATAAAATTGTACCATTATTATTTATAGTCTTTTATAAACATACCCTTCTCCCCACATTCAAGGGTATACAGATTTCCTTTTTCGCCTCTCTTTATATGATTTCAGACACTGAGCCGTTCGTCGTCATGTTAGCTCTCCTCTGTTTCTCTATTTTTGAAAAGTTGGTTAATTTGGTCTAATTAGTTCAGGATCAATAATCCACACAAAGCATTAGGTAGATTTAAAATTATGCTGTTCTATAAATATTCTGTTTACATTAACAATGTCTAGTCTATGTAAGTGGCCACAAGTTGGCAATGACCCCAAGGATTCCCATTTTTCAGCAACACCTCATTGGGGTACACCTGACTTTTTAAAACTTGTTCCTGTTCTATTATAGTAACGCGCCACCTTCTGTACCATTTTATCTTGTCACTTTCCAAGAGTGGTGTCATGTCTCATTTTCATGAGAAGCTGCAAAGTGGAGTGTGTTAGCAGCCTAGTTTTCTACAATGTGACGCAGCCCGTTCAATTAGATAATTTTTTCTTCGAGAGGATAATCATAATAGAGAGAAATTTAATAAAAAGTAGATTTTACTTTAAGCAAATCCCACTTGGGAAAGTTAGATTACAGCATTTAAATTGCAAGCATTGACATAGCCAATAGGTCTCCAGAGTGTGCAACAGTAGGGAAAGAGTTGGAAAGCGAAGGGGTAAAAATTACTATTCCCACTCCAGTGAGTGCAACAGTAGGGAAAGTATTGTATAGCAGAGATGTACAAATTACTACTCCCACTCCAGAGAGTGCAAGAGTAGGGAAAGATTTGGATAGCGTAGGGGTAAAAATAACTATTCCCACTCCAAAGAGCGCACGAGTAGAGAAAGTGTTGGATAGCAGAGGGGATAAAATTACTATTCCTACTATTCCTACTCCAGAGAGTACAACAGTAGGGAAAGTGTTAGATAGTGTAGGGGTAAAAATGACTATTCCCACTCCAGAGAGTGCAACAATAGGGAAAGTGTTGGATAGCATAGTGGGAAAAATTACTATTGCCACTCCAGAGAGTGCAACAGTAGGGAAAGTGTTGGCTAGCGAAGGGGTAAAAATGACTATTCCCACTCCAGAGAGTGCAACAGTAGGGAAAGTGTTGGATAATAGAGGGGTGCAAAAATTACTATTCCCACTCCAGTGTGTGCAACAGTAGGGAATGTGTTGGATAGCGTAGGGGTAAAAATTACAATTCCCACTCCAGAGAGGGCAGCAGTAGTGAAAGTGTTGGATAGCAACACTTTTTTTGGTAGGAGGTTTTTAGGTTTATTAGTTGTTGCATGTCCATGGTCATTCTCCCCTCAACATTGCTGGTCTTATTTGGGTTCTCCCATGCAGACCTACAGCTGCCACAATTTCGGCAATACTTCATATTTATAGCAATAGCGGTAGCCAGATCTCTGGTGCTGCAGAATTGGAGATCATTGAAGGTACCAACAATTGGCCAGTGGCTTTCTAAATTGGACTGGACTTTTCAATTAATTCAAAGAGGCTTATGGAAAGAGGGTAGGGGCCCTTTGTAGATTTAGAGCTACATTGGAGGACTACACCCTGATCACTCAAGTAAATTAAAAAAAGAATAAAAAGAGTGGATGGTAACATAGCTTTAACGTTTTTTAGCAATGTTTTATGTCCTTATTTATTCTTAAAATATTAAATCAGTTTTTTTGGATCATAGGTGACACTGAATATGTATTATGAATGTATGATATTTATTATATTTATTGTATGTTGCAGTACATGCCCTTTTTATTACGGAGTGCTTTTTTAAGCTTGAACCATAATGTTGATTCTCTACGGATGAATGTTTGTTTTTTCTGCCCAATGAAAATGATTAAAAAAAAGTTTGTATTGATAGTTCCGGGATTTGCTCACATGGGCTGCAAATTTAATTGAAAAAATCCAAAAATAGCTCACCTCTACACCTCTATGTACTGTTTCTGGGATACGAGTTGTCAAGTACAGGTAAAAGCCTTGCGGCGCACTTATTTGAGAAATGTGTGTTTTTACAACCACCAAACCCATTGATACTTCAATTCATATTGGGATTCTTATATTGTGGCAGAACATACATTCCAGATTACGTAGAATGGGTAAATGATTCTACGACTTAATTCATATTTCCAAGCGCATATTGGACAGCTGAACACACACAGATTTTACGTTCAGTACAAGCTGACATGCAAGCTTCAAAACACTTACTGCAAACCTGGTGATCTGGATTACTGCGAAGTCATCAGGGTATACCTATTTTACATTCAATGAAGGTGATACTGTACCAATTGCATATAAATCACATTTATACACCAATGCCGAGATGTGTTTTGCACAGCCAGAAAAGATTCTGACGGCCGTACAGACTACTGTTCTGAGCGAGAGAGAGCATTGGCTCAGGGAAAATGAATCATTGTTGTGACTCTGGTGCTGGCCTTAGAGGCTGTGTCACACGCTACCGTTCCCAACACAAAAGCATTACATCCGAGATGGATACAACGGGTCAACTCTCTCACTAATACCGATATAGACTACAGATTTGAGTCTTCACTTCAAACACAAGCATTTATGTAATATGAACACAAATATACTTTACCTAATGAAGTCATGCCTCTTGATCAGAATGATTACATCATCTATACTAATGGTTCTGTACAACCTGTGCACCAATACTCGACGGCATGCACAGCCATGAAGGGGCTAGTGTAGGATGATGAATTCCAACCTGAGAAAAACTACATGCAACCACTTAGTGACTACACAGCGCAGCTTGCAGAACTTAGAGCTGATACTAGCGCTAGAGAATACAGATACTGAATTCCCCACACTTATTGTGCGTGATTTGTATGATTTTGTCCAGTCTTACAACCAGTATCTACACAATTGAAGCCAGAACGGATTCAGAGATTCCAAAGGATACACCATAAAGCATAAAGCTTAAAACACTTCGGGGGCAAGTGGTTAAGCTGAAGGTGTGCTTGTCACAGACTCATGTGAGTCACACCTTGAGTCACCAACATGTAGGGATACACGCTGTAGGGAATTCCATGGTTGATGAAGCCGCAAAAGCAACAGTGAAAACTGCTGCTGTCGCTGTGATTACTTGTTCTAGTACAAGAGCAGATAGAGACATCTTGATGGCTGTCAACACTGCACATGAAGACACCCATTTGCCAAAAGGCTTTCCAGCGAAGTATTCCTACTAGTTGATTATGGAAAACATACCATTTGCTCGTATTCCCGGAGTGGTGGATAGAGTAAGACCAAACAGTATTGGTGGCCAGGTCTTTACAAAGAAACTAGGAACTTTGGGGCGTACATACGGGGGTGGGGAGTACGGTCCGTACATACGGGGGGTGGGGGGGTACAGTGCGGACGTACGCGAGAGGGTTGGGAGGCTGGGGGTGCCGTACGACTCGTACCCCGGGCACAAGTGTACTCGGGGTAGGGGTCGTACAAAGTTCGCTACATACGGGGCCTTTTCCATGCGCTTGTGTTTTCGGACGGGTGGTACGGATCGTACTTGCGCGCTCGGACTTCAGTTTTACGATTTGTATGTAAAACTGTCCGGGGACGTCTCGTAGACTTTTCCCGAGGTGATTTGTATGTATTTTTCACGTACGAATCGTACTTCGCCGTTTGTACGGGACTTGTACGATTAGTACGTAAAAGAATCCAGGATCGGAATGGACCCTTAAATGTTTATTATTTTATTTTATATATATAAAACACTTTAATTTTGACATCTATATTTATGTCATCGATATTTTTTTCTGATTTTTTTGTACTTACCTTTATAAATATAAGATGTAGATATTTTTGACATCTATATTTATGAGTCGATATTGTGGTATAGGGATGTTTTGGGTGTCGATGTTTTGTCAGTGAACCGGTGAAAACACGGAATACTAGGGTAAGCGTCCAGCATCGTTTGTACGAGATGCAACTCCAATTGGAGAGAGACATGCCTAGAAACATTAATGCTCTCTTTTGGGAGAACTTGGCATTCGGCTACAACATTCTCTTGATCAAAAACAATTGGCCACCTTAATTTGTGAAGGATTGCTCAAACAAGGAAGCTGTAAATGTACCTGCTTTGTCCGACCTTGTCTCAGAATCAGTTAAAAATTCATACACCAAGGAGTGGGCATTTGCGCTGGCTTCTGCTTGTGGGGTGGGATGACGGTTCCCCTTATCATGAGACACAATTGAGGTCGAACCCACAACCTCTAAGACAATTCCCCATTAAAAATGAGGCTATAAAAGAAGTTAGAGAGATTCTCACACAACTTGAATACCAAGGTGTGATAGAAAGTTGCACCTCTTCTATGAACAATCCCTCGTTTCCAGTTATGAAACCAGAACATTCATATCACCTAGTATTAGATTACAGATATCTAAACACAGCAACACATACATTCACAGCACTATAGTGCGCAAAAAATACAAAACAACATTAGATACCTCATATAGATTTTTCAGTCAAACTATAGCGCCTGAAAGCAGGTATTTGACCGCATTTTCTACGCTGGTTTCTCAGAGACAGTTCTGTCAATTGTACCAGGAGTATAAGAACAGCTCTGGGTTGTTTTCAGCCCACGGTACAGAACGTCTACAAGAGTTTGACATTCAGTCATTGTCCTATGTGTATGACATTTATTTGATGGATGATGATCTATCTACATACTTGACAACAGCATATTGATAGAGAATCGGTTTGGGCGGCGAGGGTGAGCCCAATGCCTTCCTGCTGAGTGCACTTTGACTCCCTTCACTTGGCATACGGGCATGAGGCTGCTTCCGGGTCAGGACACCAGCCAGGACTCACGAGCCACGAGATACTAGGATCGCAGATGTGAGGTTGCGAGAGGTTCGCTGCAATTAGCAGCAGTAGAGATTTAGGATCCTGCAAGGAGTTTTTCAGCGCTCAGGGTCCTGAGAGGAAGCAGTGAATGTTTGAACTGCAGGCTCCAGGCTCCCAGCTCCTACGAGACATTGAGGCTGAAGGTTAACAGTTAATAAAGCCAGGCATTGCGCTGAGGTAAGAAGGTCTTCCTTGGTGAAGAGAAGTTGCCCCATTAGACCTGTTCTACCCAGTTTGGGTGTTGGAGCAAGAGTGCCTGAATTAGGAGGTATTTGACATTAAAAGACAGTAGTTCTATATACCTGAGAGTTGTCAAGAAAAGCAGAAGGGAAAAGGGAAAAAAGGAAGAGTATTTCACACAATAAAAATTGCCTGGGGTCCGGATGATGAAGCATGCAGCAAATCCTGAGGGGATTAGGAGTCACAGCCTTGAGTCCCCCATCATTAACTCAGAGGACTAAGAGTAAAGAAGCACAATCACCTATCCTTACAGCTAAGAGAGAAAAAATCTCACAGAAGAAAAGTGGGACAGCATTCAACCCAATGGATCAAGGATCCCCAGGTCCCTCTCCCCAGACATTAGCCTCCTGAGTGACCCCTCCGGAGTTGGGTTCCACCGAGATAGACACTGGGGTGGAAAACATCGGGGTCCCAGATAGCTCAGTAAAGTCAAGGAAAATGAAGGATCTAAAGGCCTCCTACAACAACTTGCAGGAGAGTGAGGGCACTGGAAGTGGTACCAATGGCTGCAGCAAAAGAGCCAGAGAAGAAGAAAAAAATGAGAGAGGTGGATAGCTCCCATAAAGACTATCCTTTATTCTCAAAGAACCATAAAGGAATGCATTAAGATACCAATTTAAATTTTGTAGGCCAGACCACAAATGGAATATCATCTAGGGACTCTCTGCTATCGGACTCTCTGGAAATCCTGGGCGATGGTAACCCGATTTCAGGGGAGCCGACCGAAGTGGGAAAATATCTAGATGGACCTCCTCAGGATTTAGTGAGGATAGACTGTTCGGGTCCAGCCCTCACCTCAGTATCTCAGAGCCTCCTGATCGAGGCCAGGGCTAAAGATATGAATCTGCAAAATCAACAGGTGTCTGTGATGGCAGTGGAGCAGCCTTAGGAGAGAGTAAGCGGAAAGGAGAGTCAGCCCGCGACGCTCTTGATGCACCAAATGCAGCAGCTTTTTGAGAATATTCTAGGAGAAATACGTGATTACAAGACCTCTCAGGCCCAAAAGCTTACTTTGTTGCATCAAAGACTAGACCAAATCGAGGGTATGGTTCAACAAATACCAGAGCGAATCAAAGAATTGGAGCAACGAGTATCATATATTGAAGACCAATCTTTGGCTCATGACTCCGATATTGCTTCTCT
The DNA here is from genome assembly GCF_964204655.1 of Triturus cristatus. Lineage (NCBI taxonomy): Eukaryota > Metazoa > Chordata > Amphibia > Caudata > Salamandridae > Triturus > Triturus cristatus. Next base: position 567,448,633 of record NC_140589.1, on the reverse strand, counting down.
CCAGAAAAAGCGGCAGGCTTCACAGTTGAAGATGGACGAAATGGAGCACTATGCGAGGAGATCGAATCTGCACTTTACAAGGATACTGGAGGATAGTGAGTTCCATTACGGTCACTCTAACCCCTTGTCGTACATGGAATCACTGATCACAGAGCACCTACTTGAGAGCGCACCGTGAGGGGCCTTACTATAATGAGGTCCCATAGGGTTCCTTCCCAGAAACTCCCAGGGGCTAAGTACCCAAGGACGATTATTGTGAAGTTTGCTGACTTTTGTATTAGAGAGGCTGTTTTAAGGAAGGCATTACAAAAGAAGGATCTTTCCTGGGGTGGCCAGAGTGAGAGTATTCTCTGATATGTTTGCACATGCAGCGCATAGGCGAAGAGAGTTTATGGGGATGATTGGTCAATTCAAGAGCGTAGGGGCACAGGCCTCTATCGCTCATCAGTTCAAATTGAAAATTTTATAGAAGGGCCAGTTCTATCTCTGCTCTACTTTGGAAGAAGCCCAAATGTTATTACAAAAAACAACACAATCAAGTGGGAAGTAGGAAATATGTGAGGAAATCTGCAGGAGTGGTCTGGTTTATTGTAGAACAGAATATAGGTCTATATAGTTGAATGAATATGAAGTTCAGACTAATATTTTAAGTCCAGCTCATGTAGGAGATTCTTCGAACTTAGCTGGTTTAATTCTTTGCACTCCGCACTTTATATTGTATATTGTATACACTGTGTGCACTTTCATTTGTACCTTCTTTACCTTCTTTCCCTTTTTAGAGTCACTCAATAGAATTATTTTGTGTTTTAATGGGAAAAGATGGCACTAATCTCTTTTTATGGTCAATAGGTAGTTTTTTTATACGGTTGGTATTCCAGATTTTAACAAGTTTTTGCAATAAGGTTTCTCTAATAGCACGTGGCACTTTTTCCTTGGAGGGAGTTTTTGTATTATTCATTAGAGTGTTAAACTCAGCTTATAAACTAAGGTTTACCTATTTTTTTGGCTTGGCCGGTACAGGTACAAAAAGCACTAGCACTTTTTCATATTTTATTTTTGTCAGCACTTTATGTAGGGGGTTTTCTCTATAGTTGCTTAAGATGGAGGTTAAGTACCACGGATTGGGAGGTTACGGAGGCGTGTGATCAGGCAACAGGTAAAGGCAACCTTGACTGTTGGGAGGGCTGAGGAAGGGAGTTAAGGGCTACTCCCTCACTCAGAGGAGTTTGGAGAGGGTTTTTTTGGGTGGTCTGTGGGGTTATGGGGTAAAGCAGTTAAAAAGGGCAGAATAACAGAAGTTCGGAACAGGGTAAGGCACACGATTGAAGTAAGAGTAAGTGTTGAGGAGTTAGTTGCGTTAGAGATGGTAAAAAAGGTTTGAGCCAACTTCAGCGAATGTGAATATATAAAAAGTAGTGTATCAAACTGTGCTATGGTCAATGTTGAAGAATGTCTCAATCACTAAAGATAATTTCATGCAATGTTAATGGCTTTTTGAATTTTTGTAAAGGAGGGGCAGTGTTGACATTGTTGGGCTTGTTCTCCCCCCAGGTGACTTTTTTGCATGAGGCACACCTTAAGACTAACACCCCCAATTTTCCTCTCCCTGAGAAGTATTCTCAAGCTTATTTCACCTCAGCCAATAGGACAGTGCAAGGAGTGGGTATTTTATTGTCATCCGCACCGGATTTGGAGGTGAGAGAAGTGATCTGAAATGAGGAAGCAATGTGGATTTGGATCCAGGTTTTAGTCACTGGGATCTGTCTCAATGTTATAAACTAATATGGACCAATTTTTATGAAATTAAAGCCTTAAAACAGATATATGATATGTTAATAAATGCTCAGGGTCCTATAGTTATGGGGGGGATTTTAACTTTATACAAGACTTATGATTAGATACCTCAAATAAGGCCAAGCAGCAACTAAAATCAAAGACTTCAAAATTATTAAAAGTTATGAAAGAAGATTTTGCCTTTATTGATCCTTGCAGGGTAGATCATCCAGAGTTGATGCAGGTTACTTGTTACTGCGCTAGGTTTAAAACAGCCTCGCGACTTGACTTCTTTCTGGTAAATAAGCAACTTGCAAGAGGAGAGTCTGATGTTTTTGCCAATTCCTTTACGGACCATTCAAAAGTTTCTTTGGTGATACGCTTATGCACCCCTCAAAAAAGCAACAACTGGTGGCACTTCGATAAAGCACTTCTCTCAGATTCAGTTTTTTATCACAGAAACTCAGGAATTTATACAGCGTTTTTTTAAAGAGAATATTAACTCAGCCCCAGGTTTTATGGAGTGGGAAGATTTTAAGGCTTCTTTCCAGGTGACCTCGATGATAAGATATTACAGCAGGAATTATCGGGAGAAAAAGAGCAATGAATTGTTTTTTTACTTTAGAAGAGATTTTGGGGAGTAAGGCGTTCCAGCAGAAAGTCTATAAAGATAGCCAGCTTGCAGGTAAATTTTAAGCTTGAGCTACTAGAACACAACAAAGAAGGCAGCTGATCTCGCAAATAAGAGACCCTAGTACTACATATCTAGAAGGGAATGAAGACAAGGACGCTGAAATATTCGTATCCTACTTTAAGCGAATTTATGCTGAGACCCACATAGTAGATCTACAGGATCTCGAGGACTACTTCACCAATCTACAGTTACCTTAAATCACAAAGTCCAACAGTGCGGCCTTAAGGAATCCGATTGAACTTTTAGAATTAATTGAACCTATAAAAGGGATGGCTAGCGCTAAGGCAAGTGGTAACGAAGGTATTTTGGTGGAAGTTTATAAGGTGCTTTTAGATCATCTCTCTCCATTCTTCTTATCTTTATATAATCAAATTTTGGAAGGGACTCCTATTTCTGATAGATTCAAAGAGTCAGTGGTGATTTCTATCTTGAAAAAAGATAAGGACCCGATCAACCTGAGCTCAAATCACCCAATAAGTTTATTAAAAGTTGATTATAAGCTTCTTATGAAAATCTGGTCAAATAGGATCGCAAGCTGTGCACAACAGGTGGTCCATGCGGACCAAACAGACTTTGCACCTGGTAGATCAATGGCAGCTAATATATTTTTTCTGCTACAGGCAATTGATTACTTTTTAGTTAACAAGGACAAAGTGGCTATTTTAATGATGGATGCAGAACAGGAATTCAACCTTTTGGACTGGCAGGCCCTCTTTTTTAACCTAGGAAGGTTTTCCTTCCCATTCTGTTTGATAGAGTAGTTAAGGGAAATGTATAATGGGGTGGTCGAAAAGATAAATATTAACGTGGAACAGGTAGGAGAGGTGGCGATTAAACGTGGCACTAGACAGGTTTGCCCCTGTCCCCCCTCTCTTTTGATTGAGCCACTGGTGGTAAAAATTTGTTCTAACGCTTCAATTGTGGCCCCTTTAATGGGGATGGCAAAAATCAAGTTGTTTGCCGACAATATGATTCTTTATCTGAAGGCAGATAAGGTAAACATCCATGCAGCGTTGGGGGAGCACCAGGCATTTACAGATCTGGGCGGATATAAAGTAAACCAGGGTAAAACAGAGGTTCTCCTGTTCAATTCTGAAGCTGCTAAACTCCCAGCAGGGCAGACATTTTTGCCATCTCGGCCTATGAGCTATTTAGGTATATAGGTTACTGCCGTCTTCGCTCAACTATTCCAACTGAACTATGGAAATACCCTTACGAAGGTAAAAAGGCTTTTAGAAAGATGGACGTTACTACCTCTATCACTAGTGGGCCGAGTTTCCCTAGTGAAAATGTCAATACTTCCCTAGCTGGTACTTCTGTTTTTAAAATTGCCTTTAAAAGTACCAATCTCATATTTTAAGGAGTTGGATAAAGTTATTCGGGAGTTTATATGGGCAAAGAAAAAACCCCGGGACTGCACTACCCCATTTTTCCACCTATTATCAAGCTGCACTAGTTAGTCAATTAACTCAGTTGGCAACCCCTTCTTCGAAGTTTGACAATTTTATGTTAAACCACATGCTAACAGTAAGCTCAATAAGTCTACCACTGTTTTTTCATACAATAAAACTACCAAAAAAACCAAGATATGAGGTCATAATTTCAATTGGAACTCATACTCAATATTTTTCAGGTCTCGCCTAGGCAGCGCGCATGCGCTACTCTAGGAGGGCCTTTAGCCATCGGTCTTCACTTTTCAAGCACTGCACTCATGCTTGTGGCGGCATCCACCTTGCGGGAGCGAGCAGCGGCGCGCCACAAGCACGAGTGCAGTGCTTGAAAAGTGAAGACTGCTCTCCCATGCGCGCATGCACCACTCGTGGGATCACCTCCTGCTCTCCCTCTCTCTCACAACCTCTTCCTCGTCCTAAAGCACTCCCTCCTCCTGGCACCCGACTTGTATTGTTGAGTATTGCATGTGTGGCTCTTTTTAATTGATGTTTATTTTTTCCGCAAGGCACGGCAGCGTTAAAGCAACTTTATAGAAAATGTAATATTATTGAGCCACTAGAGGGCAGACAATCACCACAACTGGGCTTAAGATACTGCTGAAAGGGTGCATTCACTGGGGTATATTTGTTTCACGTTACATCTGAACGTAGGTGCACTAGGATCACAGTTCCCATAACGCGCGAATGGATAGGAAACAACACCTCCCATCCTTCTGAGGTCAGTAAACTGAGGACTATAATTGAACAGCTTAAATTAACGCCAGTTAATAATAGTGCTTAGAAATGTAGAAATGCTATATAAAATTGTACCATTATTATTTATAGTCTTTTATAAACATACCCTTCTCCCCACATTCAAGGGTATACAGATTTCCTTTTTCGCCTCTCTTTATATGATTTCAGACACTGAGCCGTTCGTCGTCATGTTAGCTCTCCTCTGTTTCTCTATTTTTGAAAAGTTGGTTAATTTGGTCTAATTAGTTCAGGATCAATAATCCACACAAAGCATTAGGTAGATTTAAAATTATGCTGTTCTATAAATATTCTGTTTACATTAACAATGTCTAGTCTATGTAAGTGGCCACAAGTTGGCAATGACCCCAAGGATTCCCATTTTTCAGCAACACCTCATTGGGGTACACCTGACTTTTTAAAACTTGTTCCTGTTCTATTATAGTAACGCGCCACCTTCTGTACCATTTTATCTTGTCACTTTCCAAGAGTGGTGTCATGTCTCATTTTCATGAGAAGCTGCAAAGTGGAGTGTGTTAGCAGCCTAGTTTTCTACAATGTGACGCAGCCCGTTCAATTAGATAATTTTTTCTTCGAGAGGATAATCATAATAGAGAGAAATTTAATAAAAAGTAGATTTTACTTTAAGCAAATCCCACTTGGGAAAGTTAGATTACAGCATTTAAATTGCAAGCATTGACATAGCCAATAGGTCTCCAGAGTGTGCAACAGTAGGGAAAGAGTTGGAAAGCGAAGGGGTAAAAATTACTATTCCCACTCCAGTGAGTGCAACAGTAGGGAAAGTATTGTATAGCAGAGATGTACAAATTACTACTCCCACTCCAGAGAGTGCAAGAGTAGGGAAAGATTTGGATAGCGTAGGGGTAAAAATAACTATTCCCACTCCAAAGAGCGCACGAGTAGAGAAAGTGTTGGATAGCAGAGGGGATAAAATTACTATTCCTACTATTCCTACTCCAGAGAGTACAACAGTAGGGAAAGTGTTAGATAGTGTAGGGGTAAAAATGACTATTCCCACTCCAGAGAGTGCAACAATAGGGAAAGTGTTGGATAGCATAGTGGGAAAAATTACTATTGCCACTCCAGAGAGTGCAACAGTAGGGAAAGTGTTGGCTAGCGAAGGGGTAAAAATGACTATTCCCACTCCAGAGAGTGCAACAGTAGGGAAAGTGTTGGATAATAGAGGGGTGCAAAAATTACTATTCCCACTCCAGTGTGTGCAACAGTAGGGAATGTGTTGGATAGCGTAGGGGTAAAAATTACAATTCCCACTCCAGAGAGGGCAGCAGTAGTGAAAGTGTTGGATAGCAACACTTTTTTTGGTAGGAGGTTTTTAGGTTTATTAGTTGTTGCATGTCCATGGTCATTCTCCCCTCAACATTGCTGGTCTTATTTGGGTTCTCCCATGCAGACCTACAGCTGCCACAATTTCGGCAATACTTCATATTTATAGCAATAGCGGTAGCCAGATCTCTGGTGCTGCAGAATTGGAGATCATTGAAGGTACCAACAATTGGCCAGTGGCTTTCTAAATTGGACTGGACTTTTCAATTAATTCAAAGAGGCTTATGGAAAGAGGGTAGGGGCCCTTTGTAGATTTAGAGCTACATTGGAGGACTACACCCTGATCACTCAAGTAAATTAAAAAAAGAATAAAAAGAGTGGATGGTAACATAGCTTTAACGTTTTTTAGCAATGTTTTATGTCCTTATTTATTCTTAAAATATTAAATCAGTTTTTTTGGATCATAGGTGACACTGAATATGTATTATGAATGTATGATATTTATTATATTTATTGTATGTTGCAGTACATGCCCTTTTTATTACGGAGTGCTTTTTTAAGCTTGAACCATAATGTTGATTCTCTACGGATGAATGTTTGTTTTTTCTGCCCAATGAAAATGATTAAAAAAAAGTTTGTATTGATAGTTCCGGGATTTGCTCACATGGGCTGCAAATTTAATTGAAAAAATCCAAAAATAGCTCACCTCTACACCTCTATGTACTGTTTCTGGGATACGAGTTGTCAAGTACAGGTAAAAGCCTTGCGGCGCACTTATTTGAGAAATGTGTGTTTTTACAACCACCAAACCCATTGATACTTCAATTCATATTGGGATTCTTATATTGTGGCAGAACATACATTCCAGATTACGTAGAATGGGTAAATGATTCTACGACTTAATTCATATTTCCAAGCGCATATTGGACAGCTGAACACACACAGATTTTACGTTCAGTACAAGCTGACATGCAAGCTTCAAAACACTTACTGCAAACCTGGTGATCTGGATTACTGCGAAGTCATCAGGGTATACCTATTTTACATTCAATGAAGGTGATACTGTACCAATTGCATATAAATCACATTTATACACCAATGCCGAGATGTGTTTTGCACAGCCAGAAAAGATTCTGACGGCCGTACAGACTACTGTTCTGAGCGAGAGAGAGCATTGGCTCAGGGAAAATGAATCATTGTTGTGACTCTGGTGCTGGCCTTAGAGGCTGTGTCACACGCTACCGTTCCCAACACAAAAGCATTACATCCGAGATGGATACAACGGGTCAACTCTCTCACTAATACCGATATAGACTACAGATTTGAGTCTTCACTTCAAACACAAGCATTTATGTAATATGAACACAAATATACTTTACCTAATGAAGTCATGCCTCTTGATCAGAATGATTACATCATCTATACTAATGGTTCTGTACAACCTGTGCACCAATACTCGACGGCATGCACAGCCATGAAGGGGCTAGTGTAGGATGATGAATTCCAACCTGAGAAAAACTACATGCAACCACTTAGTGACTACACAGCGCAGCTTGCAGAACTTAGAGCTGATACTAGCGCTAGAGAATACAGATACTGAATTCCCCACACTTATTGTGCGTGATTTGTATGATTTTGTCCAGTCTTACAACCAGTATCTACACAATTGAAGCCAGAACGGATTCAGAGATTCCAAAGGATACACCATAAAGCATAAAGCTTAAAACACTTCGGGGGCAAGTGGTTAAGCTGAAGGTGTGCTTGTCACAGACTCATGTGAGTCACACCTTGAGTCACCAACATGTAGGGATACACGCTGTAGGGAATTCCATGGTTGATGAAGCCGCAAAAGCAACAGTGAAAACTGCTGCTGTCGCTGTGATTACTTGTTCTAGTACAAGAGCAGATAGAGACATCTTGATGGCTGTCAACACTGCACATGAAGACACCCATTTGCCAAAAGGCTTTCCAGCGAAGTATTCCTACTAGTTGATTATGGAAAACATACCATTTGCTCGTATTCCCGGAGTGGTGGATAGAGTAAGACCAAACAGTATTGGTGGCCAGGTCTTTACAAAGAAACTAGGAACTTTGGGGCAGATTTACAAGAACTGGTGCATCTCTGCATATTAGCAGGGATGCTCAAGTAAAGATGCAACACGTACAACTACCCTTGTGTCACCATGGATGCGTTGCATTTACAATGCAGCACTCCGTGGCGCAAAGATAGTCAGATGCGTGTCGCATCTTTTGCCGTTAGGGCGGTGCATTGCTGGAGTCGTGTCGCAAGCTCGACGCAACTCCAGCAATGCTCAGGGACTGTCCATACCTAACATTCTGTGTCACCCCTTATGCCTGCTACAAGCAGGCATAAGGTTTTGACACAGCGGGAACATAAAAGTGACTCCGTTTTACAGGGCTTCCTTGCGACAGAACGCCCACCCTGCATACATTATACCTGACGCAGGTATAATGTAGCACAGGGCTTTACAACATGACGCATCTCACTAGATGTGTCATGTTGTAAATCTGTCTCATTGTGGCGCATTGTTTACGATGCTGCTGCGTCACAGAAGTGACACAACGGTGTCGTAAAGATGTCGCAAGGGGCTTGTAAATCTGCCCCTCTGTACTTAAATGTGACATCTGCCAGCAGATGAAGTGATCTCAGACAAGCCTCTCACTTGTATTATCTGGACCATTGCAGCTCGTTACAATCAGATGGGGCTTACAAATACATCTTGGTTGCAGTGGATTCCTGCTCTTGATTCCTATGGGTTTGGCCACAGAGATCGGCTGATGCCTCAACTGTTACAAAAGATCTGCAAGTCTGCATCGCGGGATATTCAGTTAGCACATTCCATTCTCTAAGGCTTACAAAGACACCATGGGACAATTGGGTGTGATTGTGCGGTATGCCTCCCCCTATCACACCGAGGGAAATTCGGTAGTGGAAAGGAAGTACCGACACTTAAAGCTGTCTTTAACAGCGAGGGTCTTAGGCTGAGGTTGCAGTTGGGTCTATTGCCTAAATGGGGTCCAAACAGCACTAAACCACATACCTAGGAAATATCTGGTTGGACGGACTACCTGTAAGATCCTGTTTGGAGCTAGTATGTGGGTACCTGACCTCAACAGTGCCAGCACAGTGGCGGCAGAAACACCATTTGATATCAATGAACATTTGGCTGTTTTCCAAGAACTGAACAGTATCCATGACGCACAGAGCAATGTCCAAGTAAAAAGCACCTCCACTTGAGAAGTGGAGGAAGCACCAGCAGCCTCCGGCTAGATCTCCAAGACTGGTGAAATGGTCAGGGATAAAATAGTGGACAAGAAAGTATTTGGCCAGCTAACAGAGCGCCAGTACCTGTCCTGGCTGTGAAAAGTACCAGAACTGTACTTCTACCACCCCTTGTTCGTTGCAAAAACAAGAGATTTTTATCCATAGATCTCATAAACCTTTATTGTGTGGTGGGTTCTACACAGTAGGCCATGTGGGATCCTGAGTAGTTACCTGTTTCCTTTCACTACTATCCAGGAGTTTTGATCAGCGATGAAGCTTCTACCTCCCAGCTGGAGATAGCAAATAATGAAGTATCTCTTCTACCTGTTACATCAACAACAACTATACAAACAACTTGTAAAGAAACACAGATTTCTAGTCAGAAACCCGACACTTATGGTGTCTGCTTCAATGTACCACACTTTGAGTCAACTTCAAGGTCCACACAGCCTCCAGAGCTGCCAAAAATAGATCGAACAGCCTCTGGCTACATTGTTGACTTTGATTACTTATTTCCAGATTTCTCAAACCCAATACCACCTCTATTTCCTCCTCTTCAAGGTAGATTGTGTGTATTCTACTTTTGGTTCCTTACTATGGCACGGCGGCAATGAAGAGTCGTGTTGAGAGACGATGTGTCGAAATTCCAGATGCGCTGCATTGATGTAGCAGCGGTGATGCAGATGCTGCGACAATGTCACAGCCGCGAAGCAGGCGCTGTGTTGATTCTTCAACCGCGAAGCAAGTGCTGTGTTGGAGTCAGAGCGGATGCCAGGGACTTCATTGACACAGTGCTCGGGACTCACGCTGCCCCGATTTTTAACTGCAAATGGGTGTTGCATCAAGGAAACAGGCCCTGAGAGTCAATGCATCGATTTTCTCACCAAGTGACACTTCCAAGGACCCAGGAACTGGATTTGGCACCACTTGGCAAGTCAGGACTCTCAGCAGTCTTTGATGGTCCTGAGACTTCTCAACAGGTGGCAAGCATGCAAAAGCCCTTGGAGAACCTTGGTAGCAGGATGTAGAAAGCAACGTCCAGTCCTTTCACTCCCCAGAAGCAGCAAGTAGCAGGCCAGCACAACAAAGCAACAGGCTGAGTGGCAGTCCCTCCTACAGCATCCAGATATTCTTCCTGGCAGAATGTCCTTAGACCAGAAGTATTCTGATTTTGAAGTGGCAGAGGTTTAATACTTATACCCCTTTGTGCCTTTGAAGTAGGCAACATTCAAATGAGAGTATTTGTAGTGCGCCAGACCCTGCCTTTCTCTTACCTGGCTCCAGACACACTACGGGGGTTGAGACAGCTTTGTGTGAGTACAAGCACAGCCCTATTCAGGTGTCAGTGAAAACTGCCACCACCACTCTAGGTCAGGAAGGCCCATCAGCCTGGAGATGGGCCATCAAGAAATGCAAGACACAATCTCTGCTTCCTGTGTGTGACTGAGTAGAGTGAATGTGCAAGAGCCTAACTGTCATCCAACCCAGACATGTATTCTGCAGACAGGCAGAGGCACAGACTAGTTAAGCAAGACAATGCCCACTTTCTAAAAGTAAAAAGAAACTAGGACATGTGTACCAGACACTGAGAGCACTAGTGTGAACCACTTTAATAGTGTTAACAGTGTAAACAACACAAGGTAGAAAAGTTCGACAAAGTGTAACCATAATCCTAAAATTGCCCGTAAACCATGGCTCAGTGTCAATGTCCATAGCAGAATAATCACTAGAATGCTGAATCTTGCCTAGTCGTTACAATATTCAGACGAAAAGCATATTGACAGAAAAATGGTCTTCATGGTACTGAATTCAATAATGACAAATGATGATTAATCAATACGGCCGATACCAATGCATTTCAGGCATTCACAATTGTCCTTCATCAGGGGAATCTACAAACAAAGATGCTAAAATCAGTTATGTACACGTATGAAAAAATGTGCAGGTTTGATCTCAAAAATGGCCTGGACATTCAATGGATTAAACCTATAGGTGCAAAAAAGCAACTTGACAAAATGAAATGCAAGCCTGTGATAAACCTGGAGCCATATCCATCATCATGAAAGAAAAGAGGAAATGAGAAGTGAAAGACTGCACACAACATATCCCTAAAAGTGACCACTCTACAAAGTTATATGGTAACCACATGCAACGAAAAAAACGCATCGGCTCATGTCTTAGACAGAATAATATTGCCTATGTGCGTGAGTTAATGAAAGGTGCATTAGAACATGCCATGCTAGAGAGTGACGAAAAGGATCCTGAAGCCCATGAGTCAACATGCCAATACCTCCAAACGGCACAATCAACAAATAACCGATGTAATACTCTGGAAAGAGTTATAATGTCAGCCACTGGATCTAAAAAACAAATTCAACAAAAGTCCTGAAACCAAAATCCCAAATGAAATACCTAAGAGAAAGGAGAATCAAAAAGGCGACTCACCATGAGGAGCAGCAAGAGCCGGCTTGTAAACGAAACCTTCCGTGTTTAGACGCGTCGTCGGGAAAACGCAGTGTGTACTTTTGAATACACAGAAGTAATGTGTCCTAGTTTATTTTTCCTTTTGAATTGGGTGGCCGGGCAGAGCCCCTCCATAGGGTGCACATTTAAGCAAATAATCTAGAATTATTTGTTTAATGTTTGTTTGAAACCTGTTTAACTTGAGTGTATCCCAGCTAATGTTTTTTAATTGTATTTGTATCTCACTTTCTAAAAATAGCATTTTCAAACACACTATTTAAAAAACAATTTCACCAAAAGATGTATTTTTAAATTATGAATTCAGAGACCTCAAACTCCAAATCTCTATCTTCTCCCAATGGCAAATTTCACTTAAAATGTATTTCAAGGGACTCGCCATGTTGCCCCGTGGGAGAGATAGTCATTGCAATAGTGAAAAACTAAATTTACAGTATTTCACTAGTAGGACATGTAAAACACACCAGTAGATGCCCTACCTTTAAAATACATGGCACACTGCCCTTGGGGCTGTCGTGGGCCTAACTTATGGGTGCCTTAGATGCAATTAAAGGAAAGGTTTGGGCCTGGCAAGTGGGTGCACTTGCCTGGTTGAAATGGCAGTTTAAAACTACACACACAGACACTGCACTGGCAGGTCTGAGACATGTTTGCAGGGCTACTCATGTGGGTGGCACAATCAGTGTTGCAGGCCCATTAGTAGCATTTGATTTAAAGGCCCTATGCAGTCCCGGTGCACTTTACTTGGGACTTAACAGTAAATCAGATATGCCAATCATCAATAAACAAATCACCAATACAATTTACACAGGGAGCACTAGTACTCTAGCACTGGTAAGTAGTGGTAAATTGCCGAGAGTCCTAAAATGAAATGCAGCACACAGTCAAAAAACAGGAGGTCAGAAGCAAAAAGACAGAGGAAAATACACCAAAAGATGCCAGGTTCAACAAACACACTCACCAAAAAATTAAAAATGTCCTTTGAAAAAATATCTAAATTTTGAAATTAGCACATGAGTTGTTACAGAGACATTGCACCATATATTCTGGGGAACGGGAACATGAATGGAGCATTACATAGACTGCATGAAAATCACTCAGGAATGTCAATGAGGGATCTGCCTTTCTGTCTCATGGCTCTATGTGACACCATGTCCAGTGAAGAATGGACACTGAAACCCAGATGCCACTCCAAGGTAGCTTCTTGCAGGCAAGTTGGCACAGACTACGTACCATAGCATCAAGCATCTGTATTCTGGGATTAGTCCTCCGACCTCAGGCATAGAACATAAAAACATTGCTACTAAGTGGTATTTTTGTAACACCCACAGAATTAGAGACTCACAATCTGTCGCAAAAATAAGGGATAACAGCATTCTTTGTTGCAGTCCACCGGCCATCGGGGAGTACTCCGCACTGCAGGTTCTGGCATGCACGGTACCTGCAGGCACAATGTGATGGATCACTCTCTTCATAAAGGTTGTGGGTGCAACATTGACAGCAGGGTACGATGTGTTGCACATACCTCAGGGCCAGTCAGTAAAATAATGCCCGATATGCTCCACCCTTTGATTTTTTGCAAATTGAGATGTTGGAACAGAAGGGGGTTGATGTCTCTCGGTTAACTTTGAAGATATTTGGTGTTGGAAGTCCATATAAATAGGGACTTTCTTGTTTCAGGAAGTACCATTTATTCCTATGGGCCACGCTAAGTCAGGATGACTATCAGCGGTGGTTCCTGCTATATGGTGGAAGGCCCTTGTCACGTCTGCTGCAAGCACAGCAGTAAACCAACAACAAATAAATTCATAAAATGGTCTCATTACCATTTTTATGGTGTGAATGTCACCTGCAACTGTGAGTGCATGGCTGGGATGATTCCTGCTGATTGATTGGCAGCAGCAGGGATGAAACAAAAAGTGCGGAGTGAGTGTGGCGATAGCCAGCCCGACATGCACACTTCTGCCCACACCAATCCAGCAGCTGTGTTAACAGACGGGCGATTGCAGATACAGGCGCCAGTCACAATAGGAGCACTTGGTTAGCCTGATCCATCCAATCCTAACATTTCTCTCATGCTGAAAGCAGCGAAAAGCAGATCCAGGATTGGTGAGGTTCGCGTTGGCATGACCAGATGGCAGCCTCGGGGGTAGAGCAGCACGCGGGCTCTTCAGAGAGTGAGAAAGACAATCGTGATCAGTTGGCTGCAGGCTTGCCTCGTGCATGGCTGAAATTCGGGGAATGAACCTGCACAGTGCAAGGGGTGTTTGGGGGGCCGCCGAGCACTGTGACGTCTGCCACCCGGGCAGATTGGTAGGGGGTGGAGCCAGCCAAAGGCGGCCCTTTTGTGGCCTTTGGACTACATTGGGGGTAGCCCAATTGTAGCCCAAATATAGGAAGCAGCCCGATTTATTTAAGGGGTTTGCGCTTTCCCAGCCAACATTTTAGGTTTGGTGACCTGGTGGCTGGGAGCGCTGCATAGTGAGGTTTTAGTCGGGTTAGGCCTAGTGTTGTTGGTATTCTACTTTTGTGGATAATTCACATCTTTTCAGGTGGTTGTACCTCGTGGTAGTGGAGGATTAGTTTGTAGCATGTCAGGTGAGGATTATAGGGTGTTGGAGGCAAGCCGCCTCCTCAGCGAAGCCGGCCGTATGGATCTTCTATTGTCAGGCTCATCGGGCTGATCGTGCCCAAAGAGACGCGCGTCAGCGGGTGTGGCGGCCACCGTGGTGGCCTGCTCGCCCCCCGCAAGGCAGCAAAGAAGAAGGTGAGCGTGCAGGGCCGTGCGGATGCCAGGAGCGCGGCCCTGGGGGTGCGTCAGGTGGAGCGAGGGGCCGCGGGGGAGGAGGAGGCCTAGGTTGTGGGCGGAAGGAAGGCCCGTCTCGCATCTCCCCGCCGGGGACGCAAGTGAGAGCCAGGGCACTGGCAGGACGGAAACCTCCACTTCATCACGTGCGACTGTCAGCAAGGGTGAGGGAGGACCTGACAATGTGGCAGTTCTTTTTACTGAACTTCAATGGCGTACCAATGATGCGGGAGGACGACATGGTCTGGGATGTGCAGATCTTTTCAGACGTGGCAGGTAGCGAGGGATGTGGACTATAATGGCAGGGAAAATGGTGCGCAGAACAATGGCCCCCTGAGTGGGCGGGAGGGGGACGAAGCATAGCTTTTCTGGAGTGTTTCCCGCTGGTGGTAGCGATCTCGCTGTGGGGGGAATTGCTGGCTCACAGATGGGTGACCTTCAGAATAGATAACATGGCAGTAGTTGAAATTGTGAATCGGCAGTCTGCGAGGGATGCGCAAGTTTTGAAGCTGCTAAGGGTGTTTGTGGTGGGCTGTTTGCGGCATGATATTGCCTTTCGTGCGGTGCGTGTGCCAGGAGTGGACAATGACATCGCCAATGCTTTGTCTCATTCACAGTGGGGGAGATTCCGTGGGCTAGCCAAGGACGCGGACAGGACCCCGACCAGCATGCCACAGCATTTGTGGTACGTAGGCAACACAGAATGTTGCAGCTGGTTTTAGGTTCGCTAATCGACGAAGGTGGCATACATGGCGGCATGGGCAGAGTTTTTAGGCTCGGGAGCAAAGCGGCGGGCTTCACTGGAGGGTCGGCAGGAAGATGTAATGCAGTTTATCCTGTCTTTGATAGAAAAGAGGCTCACGAGGGTGACGATAGCGGGTAAATTAGCAGGGATCGCGTTCATGGGAAAGCTTTTGTGGGGTTACGCGCCGTCGGCGGGGGAAATAGGGTCGCGCATGTTGGAAGGGTGGGCCTGAGAGTGTGGGTGGGTGGCTCGAGCCAGGAATCCCCTGTCATGGGACCTTCTGGAGAGGGTGTTGCACTCTTTGCCATGGATATGCTGGTATGACTCTGAGCTTTGCCTGTTTTCCACGTTGATGTCGTGGATGTTTTTCGGGGCTTTTTGGGTTTCGGAGTTGTTGGGTTCCAAATGGGGGGAGGGTTTTTTATGGACCGAGGTTTCCCTCCAGGGAAACAGGGTCTGCCTGTGGCTGAGGAAAACGAAAACGGATCAGAGGGGCAGGGACGATGGGTTTCTTTACAAGCACCCGATTCAGGCTTGACCTGCCCATATAGGTGGGGGATGAGATGGAGGTCTTTGGCCTCGGACACGTGGGGATTAATTTTCAGGCATTCGGATAGACGGGTGGCGAAGGGGACCCAGCTCCTGGCGGTATTGAGGAAGGGTTTAGCCCAGCTGGGGATGGATGGCAAATGTTTTGGGCCTCATTCATTTAGGATTGGGGTGGCGTCAGAAGCAAACAATCGGGGTTGGGGGTGTGGGGACATTTGAGATTGGGTAGGTGGTACTCCGACTGTTACCAGCGTTATGTGCACAGCGCTCCCAGCCCATTGTAGCGCGGTTATGTGTTTTCCCTGTGTTCATTCATGTTTTTCGTTTCAGGTTCAGTGATGAGTCCCCTCGCCAGGGAAATAGCCATTTGGATCGTGGGTCATTCTTTCGTGAAGTGGGCTCAGGTCCAGGCCCGCACCAGCTATTTCGGGGAGAACCTGGGCTTTAACAAAGAACTTTTCAATGTTTGTTGGAAAGGGAAAGGGGGAATGCTCTGGAAAGAACACTTGCAAGTGTTGAATAGGATGTTGGTGGCTAGTAGGTGCCCGACGTATTGGTCATTCATCCCAGCGAAAATGATATGGTGAGAGTGTTAGAACTGGGGTCACCAATTCTGACATGGTAGCTTGGCGCGAGGTAGGAAGGCACCCGGAGGCAATGTGTAAAGCACTAGTGCAGCACTCACTTACGCGGACTCAGCCATGCGCACACAATGAAGGACACCACACAGGTAGTTTGGTAAAAACACAAGTTCCTTTATCTGTTTCAAGTCGCAGGGTATCAATTCATTTCAGGATGGACACAGTTAATTTCAAGGCACCAACGTCAATCAGTCTATTCACTTACCTTAAGCGATGCAGGATAGGGGAACAAATAATTCATTGCATTAAATCAATCAGGGCACTTCAGAGCAACAGTTAACTCGATTAGATAAGCACAGAGTAACAATCATTTCCCCCCAAATATCTGAATCAGTGCATCAGTTAATTTGTTTCAATCAACCAGGCATAAATTCATTTAGGATAACAACACTATTAACCTTCTTGGGCCACAAACAGTTCAATATGGCTTCCAATCTGGGCGGAACACTATTTAGGGGAGCATTGCGGGACAACTCAGGGCAATTTAGAGTGCACTTGGGGCTCACACCAGGTGACAGTTCATCACAGCAAGGTATCAGGGGTTCGCGGGTAGTTCCCAGGGTCACCGGTACTGCATGTGTCTGGCCAGAGGTGTTTCCCACGTACCAGCTAATTCAGGCTCCTGGCCAGAGTATGAATAACGCACAACACACCCCCCCAGGGGCCGTCTCAGCTGCCCCTAGCCCCCAGCAGCGGAACGGTCAGCCCAAGTGTGGCCTCCGGGCGCGGGTGCGAGTCCCTGGCGGAGAGGGGCGAACGCGGGGCTGCCACTGCGCTTGCAGGCCTCTCCGCAGCAGCCCCGCTTCTCTTGGTGATTACCTGGTGTGTCCAGGGCCACGTTCGGCCCTTACGATCTCGTCTGGCTCGGGGGGAAGTCCAGGGGCACCCCCTCTCCGTGGGGCCCCCGCAGGGATGCTCTGGCCGGTTCGGAGCCCTCCCTCGGTGATGCTGCAGCCGCCGGGCTCCGTCCTCGCTTCCGAGCCCGGCAGCCAATCCGGTCATGGCCTCCCGGGGGCACGACTACACCAGCCAATTGGTGCGCGAGTTGGGCGGGGGTGTGGTCTGTGACGCGGCTGGCACCCCGTCACGTGGTAAGGCCCAGCGCGGCCTTCTCCTCGATCGCGGCGGCCCTCCCAGGCTTCGAGAGCCGCAGCTGGGTCATCGCGCAGTGCCGGGCTGCGGCGGTGAATCCAGGCAGGATGCGCTTCAACGATCACGGTGCTGGGGCCGCGGCGGTGATGATGGGCACAGCACGCTCCTCCTGCAGACTAGGGGCCCGTGGCGGTGATGACAGCTAGCGCCTCCAGGGGCCCAGGGAGTTCTCTTCACTAAGGCGGAAGAACTGGGAGAGACCGTCAGCGTTGGCGTGGTCTACTCCGGGTTGATGTTCCACCCGAAAGTCCATCCCCTGGAGGGAAATGGACCACCTCACCAATTTGGGGGTTTTGCCTCTCATTTGCATAAGCCAGCGAAGGGGTCGGTGGTCGGTCTGAATGAGGAAGTGAGAGCCAAAATGATATGGCCTCAGCTTCTTCAGGGCCAAAACCACGGCAAAAGCTTTGCGTTCTATGCTACTCCACCGCTGTTCCCGGGGGAGTAGTTTTAGAGAAATAAAGGCCACTGGCTGGACTTGGCCTTCCTCATTCAGTTGAGAGAGCACCGCTCCAATGCCATGCTCAGAGGCGTCTGTCTGCACGATGAATTCCTTGTTGAAATACGGAGTCCAAAGCACCGGAGCGGTACACAACGCGTGCTTCAGGGTCTCAAAGGCCTCTTGACTGACAGCCGTCCAGATGACTCTACGGGGTTGCTTTTTGATGTCAACTCAGTAAGAGGGGTCACGATAGTTCCGTACCCCTTAACAAACTGGCGGTAGTAACCCGTGAGGCCGAGAGAAGCCCGGACCTCAGTTTGGGTTTTGGGGGGCTCCCAGGCCAAGATGGTCTCAATTTTGGCCTGGGGGGGTTGCACCTTACCCCCGCCCACCAGGTGTCCCAGGTAGATGACAGATCCCTGTCCAATCTGGCACTTGCTAGCCTTGATGGTTAGGCCAGCCCGCTGTAGAGCCTGTAGAACCTCCTGGAGGTGCTCCAGATGGTCCTCCCAGCTGCTGCTGAAGACAGCCATGTCGTCCAGGTAGGCAGCTGAGAAGGCCTCTAGGCCAGAAAGCACCTGGTTGACCAACTGCTGGTAAGTGGCCGGAGCATTCTTGAGCCCGAAGGGCATCACCCGAAATTGAAAGTGGCCCTCGGGGGTGGAGAATGCAGTCTTCTCCTTTGCTCCATCAGCCATGGCAATTTGCCAGTATCCTGATGTCAGGTCGATGGTACTTAGATACCGAGCTGCTCCCAGTTGGTCGATAAGCTCATCCACCCTAGGGATCGGGTGAGCATCCGCCTTGATCACGGAGTTCAAGCCACGGTAATCCACACAGAACCGGAGTTCTGGTGTGGTGCCCGGTGGGGCCGCTTTTGGCACCAACACCACCGGACTAGCCCAAGGGCTGCTGGAAGGCTCAATCACCCCCAGCTCCAACATCTTGGCCACCTCACCCTGGATGCTGGTCTTGACCTTGTCGGACAGCTGGTAAGACTTGGTTTTCATGGGCGGGCTGTCCCCTGTGTCCAAGTCATGGGTACACAGATGCGTGATCCCAGGAGTGAGGGAGAACAACGAGGCGTACTGCTCCAAGACCTGGCAGCAGTCCCTCTGTTGCTCAGGGGTCAAGGATGGGGAGAGGACCACTCCCTCCACCGATCCATCCTTCTCTTGAGTCGCCAGAAGGTCCGGAAGAGGCTCGCTCTCTTCCTCCTCGCTCCCATCCGTCACCATGAGGAGAGCAAGCTCTGATCTCTCGTGGTGCGGGTTCAGGCGGTTGATGTGGAACACCCTATGGGGCTGTTGGGGGGTCTTGAGGTCAACGACGTAAGTGGTCTGGCCTCTCTTCTCCATGATGTCGTACGGCCCAGTCCACCAGTCCAGGATGGCACTAAGCTCTCCTGGCTCCATGACCAACACCTTCTGTCCAACATCCAACTCCACCGTCCGAGCGTTGCGGTCATACCACTCCTTCATGACGGCTTGACTAGCCTCCAGGTTGTCTGAGGCTTCCTTCCACAGCTTGGCCATCTGGCTGCGGAATGCCAGCATGTAGCTGACCACGTCATGGGGAAGCTTCACAGAAGTCTTCTCCCACCCGTCCTTCACAAGGCTGAGGGGCCCCCTAATGGGGTGGCCATAGAGCAGCTCAAAAGGGCTGAAACCGACCCCCTTCTGCGGCACCTCTCGGTAGGAGAACTTCCGTCGCAAGTCCTCCGGCAGACTGCGGATCATCCCCTTCAGAGTCTTGTTGAAGCGCTCTACGAGCCTGTTAGTCTAGGGGTGGTAAGGAGTGGAGAACCTGTAGGTCACTCCACACTCCTACCACATGGCCTGCATATAGGCCGACATCATCCCACACGGGTAAAAATCCCCATCAAGGCCCGCGCCACCGCAGGTGCAGTGATGGTCCTCAGAGGGATCGCCTCCGGGTACCGGGTGGCGTGGTCCATTAACACCAAGATGAACCACTGTCCCGAAGAAGTCGGTGGGTTCATCGGCCCGACAATGTCAATGCCTACCCACTCGAAAGGGGTACCGACAACTGGGAGCGGTTCCAGAGGGACCTTCAACTTGGTCCCAGTCTTGCCACTCGCTTGACAAGTCTTACAGGTCTTGCAAAAGGTGTCAGAGGCAACTCGCATTCTGGTCCAGTAAAAATGTGGGACCAACCGAGCAAAGGTTTTGTCCTGGCCCAGGTGTCCTGCTAGTGGTATCTCATGTGCAAATTCTAGCAGAAAGGCCCGGTAGCATTGGGGGACCACTAAGGCCCTAGATGACCCATGCACCGGAGCCTTAGGCTCACTGTAGAGGAGACCATCCTCCCAGTAAATATGGTAATTGCCGGTCTCTTGGTTCGTCACTTGGGCTTCGGCCTGTCGCCGCATACCTTCAAGCGTGGGGCACTCCCTCTGTGCCCGACAAAATTCCTCCTGGGTAGGCCCTGCTTCCACCTGTCACTCTGCAGGGGTCGGCAAGTCCCCCACGAGAATAATATCCACCTCCGCGGACTCTGGGGTCACCTCCGCGGGCTCCCCATCCATCTTGCAGGGTGCGCCCTCCACAACGTCCTCCTGACCAGCATTGGGCTGGGCCATTGTTCCAGGCTCCAGCCCGGGTTGAGTTCCTTGCCAGGCAGCCATGGACCTTGTGACTACGCAAGTCCATCCTGGTAACCCCAGCATCTCAGCATGAGCGTTGAACTCCACCTCCTTCCAGGCGGTATGTTCCAAATAGTTTCCGAGCAGACAAGCCACTGGCATGGCAGGGCTGACGGCGACTCTCAACTGGCCTGAGACTCCTCCCCACTCAAAGGGAACTTGGGCCATGGGGTAATGACTCAGGCTGTTATTAGCCATTGCCACCGGGTGGAATACTTCAGGAATCACCTGCTCTAGAGACACCAGCTGACGCCTTACCATCGTCATGCTGGCACCCGTGTCCCTCAGAGCCACTACCTCCTCCCCGTTAACCCATACCCTCTGCCGGTACTTGGCAGTGTTCGAGGGCAACTGTGTCACTGGTACCATCTCTCTATCCCCCAGTGAAACCAGGGTCAGGCCTGTCCACTCACCCCCCTCATCTAGGGACAACTCCTCCCCCAGCGCTACGCTAGCCACCCCGGGGCTCTTACCTCCTGTGGGGGCTGGGGTCCGTTTGCGACACTGGGGATCCCCCTTGTAGTGCCCAACCTCCCCACATTCGTAACACCGGACAGTTCTGGGCTGCTGACTCTTGTCAGGGTAAGTGGGTTTCGGTGATCCAGATTGGGGTGGGGAACCTACCTCCTTCCCTTGAGGTCTATTTTGGGGGCCTTTAAAGAACTCCTTCCTTTTATCTCCCCCCTCTCTCTTCCGGGGTGCACCCCGTCCGCCCTTCTGGGTGTCCCCCCCGTGTCCCTTGCGGGACACCCGGGTGCTAACCCAGATATCTGCCGCTTCCGAGGGTCAGTCAGCTTGCGGTCCACCAGGTGTTGACGTAGCTCTGGAAAACATTTATCGAAGAGGTGCTCTCTTAAAAACAGATTGTACAGCCCCTCGTAGTCGCTCACTTCGCTGCCACGCACCCATCCCTCTAAGGCCTTACGTGCATAATCACAAAAATCCACCCAGTTCTGTGTGGGAAGCTTATGGCTGTTGCGGAAACTTTGATGATATTTCTCTGGGGTGAGGCCAAACTTCCTAAGCAGAGCCTCCTTCATGACAGGGTAATTGGTTCGCTCCTCTCTGTCTAAGGCCAAGAGTGTGTCCCTTGCCACGGGAGGCATGTACCGGTATAGGCGACCCCCCTAGTAACTCTCGGGCACCCCATGGGCTACTAAGGACACCTCATACGCCGCCAGCCACTTATCTACATCATCCCTGACACTAAAACTGGCCACCACCTCCCTCGGTAGATGGAACTTAGGCTCTCGTGGAACCTCAGCGGGTATGATGCCACCATTCCTGTTGCCTTGCGCCCCTAGCTGCAATGCTTTCAACTCCAACTCCTTCAGGCTGAGCTCATGCGCAAGCTTCCTTTCCTCCATGGCTAGCCTCTTCTCCTCTCTCTCCTTCTCCATCCTAGCAAGCTCTAATCTCAACTGCCTCTCCTCCCTCCTGTCCTCATACTCCTCCACCAACACACTCCCTGCTGACACACTACTGCCTGCCCTGGAACGTCTCCCTGGCAACACATTGTCACTAATGTCAACCTGCAGTAGGTCCAACTCTCCTGGAGTGCCCGGTTCCCCTCGAGTGCCCGGCTCCCCCGAAGCCAGCTCGAACTCCATCCTGACAGGTGGGGCCCCAGACAATTCAAGGGAAAAACAGACACTAGGATGTAGGCAACAGGTCAAAAACAGGAGCCTATGCACTCAAGCAGACAGTGAAGGGCAATCGATAGGCTTGATTTAGGATAGGTGTCCAATTGCGGCGCACACTGAATCCCTGTTGGGTGCTGCACAAGCGCAAGTCCCAGTCCCACAGCTGAACACCAATGTTAGAACTGGGGTCACCAATTCCGACATGGTAGTTTGGCGCGAGATAGGAAGGCACCTGGAGGCAATGTGTAAAGCACTAGTGCAGCACTCACTTACGCGGACTCAGCCATGCACACAAAATGAAGGACACCACACAGGTAGCTTGGTAAAAACACAAGTTCCTTTATCTGTTTCAAGTCGCACGGTATCAATTCATTTCAGGATGAACACAGTTAATTTCAAGGCACCAACAACAATCAGTCCATTCAGTTACCTTAAGCGATGCAGGATAGGGGAACAATGAATTCATTGCATTAAATTAATCAGGGCACTTCAGAGCAACAGTTAACTCAATTAGATAAGCACAGAGTAACAATCATTTCCCCCCAAATATCTGAATCAGTGCATCAGTTAATTTGTTTCAATCAACCAGGCATAAATTCATTTAGGATAACAACACTATTAACCTTCTTGGGCCACAAACAGTTCAATATGGCTCCCAATCCGGGCGTAACTCTATTTAGGGGAGCATTGCGGGACAACTCAGGGCTATTTAGAGTGCACTTGGGGCTCACACCAGGTGACAGTTCATCACAGCAAGGTATCAGGGGTTTGCGGGTAGTTCCCAGGGTCACCGGTACTGCATTTGTCTGGCCAGAGGTGTTTCCCACGTACCGGCTAATTCAGGCTCCTGGTCAGTGTATGAATAACACACAACCCGCCCCCTCAGGGGCCGTCTCAGCTGCCCCCTAGCCCCCAGCAGTGGAACGGTCAGCCCAAGTGTGGCCTCTGGGCCCGGGTACGAGTCCCTGGTGGAGAGGGGCAAACACGGGTCTGCCACTGCGCTTGCGGGCCTCTCCGCAGCAGCCCCGCCTCTCCTGGTGATTACCTGGTGTGTCCAGGGCCACGTTCGGCCCTCGGGATCTCGTCTGGCTCGGGGGGAAGCCCGGGGGCTCCCCCTCTCCGTGGGGCCCCCGCGGGGATGCTCGGGCCGGTTCGGAGCCCTCCCTCGGTGTTGCTGCAGCCGCCGGGCTCCGTCCTCGCTTCCGAGCCCGGCAGCCAATCCGGTTGCGGCCTCACGGGGGCGCGACTACACCAGCCAATGGGTGCGCGAGTTGGGGGGAGTGCGGTTTGTGACGCGGCCGGCACCCCCGTCAAGTGGTAAGGCCCAGCGCGGCATTCTCCTCGATCGCGGCGGCCCTCCCAGGCTTCGAGGGCTGAAGCGGGGTCCTCGCGCAGTGCCGGGCTTCGGCAGTGAATCCAGGCAGGATGCGCTCCAACGATCGCGGTGCTGGGGCCGCGGCGGTGACGATGGGCACAGCGCGCTCCTGCTGCAGACTAGGGGCCCACGGCGGTGATGACAGCTAGCGACTCCAGGGGCCCGGCGCCGGACCCAAAGGTACCAGGGCAGCGGCGGTGTCTTGAGGGCACACAATGTGCAGGCACGGCGCTCAGAGGGCACAAGGTTCACAGGGGCATAGCGCTTGGAGGGCCTAGCGCTTAAACGGCATAGCACTTGAAAGGCACCACATCCACCAGGCACCCCTTGCAGGCAAAAAGGGGGGGCACAGTCGCAATCCAGTTCTGGAGCAGGGAGAGTGCTCTGTGGTGGTGACTCAGCGCGTAACAGCAGGCAACTTCTCTCTTGGGGCCACAGTCTTGGCAGCACAGCGCTAGATGGGCACAGCGCTTTACCTGTTGGTCCTGCAGAGCGCACCACGACAGCCCAAGTTTCAGGGCAGCACTTATCTTGGTGGGGACGGAGGAAGATGGCAGGTCTCCCTGGTAGGCTTAGAAGGGGGAGAAGGGGGTTGAGTTGGCAGTTGAATTGGAGATAATTTTAACGCCGTTTCTTGATAATATGCCCCTTAATCTCCCCGTGCCTAAATGTGTAATGTAAATACGGTGCTCATGTAAAGCGCTCCATTACCTTCGGGTCGAGTTCGCGATATATATAAATATCCACAAAAAAAAACTGTTCACTTAATAAACTTATTTTGGGGCATATTATCAAGCACGGCGTAAAAATGATCGCCGCTTTAGCGGCAGAATACTGCCGCTAAAGCGGCGATAATGGGCTTGATAATATGCCCTTGAGAATTCCCATAGAAGCCCATGTTGAAACCAGAACATGGGCTTCTATTGGAATTCTCAAATGCATATTATCAAGCCCTTTATCGCCGCTTTAGCGGCAGGCGGCGATAATTTTAACGCCGTTTCTTGATAATATGCCCCATACCTTTTCTTGGAGTCAACGTTATCTCAAAATGACGTGGCCCTTTCTTCACCGCATTTTCTAACCCAAAATAAGAAAGAAAGATTTATGGGCGATAAAATACACAACTGTCTAGGTATTTTGAATTGTAAAGTAAGGTGTTAAGGCACATGATTGGTGAATCTCATGAGCACATGCAACCCACGCCGGAGGACCGGGCCTTTTTATCATTTGCTGAGTCGCTAATAACACCGCATGTCCCTCTGGTCGCCATTCTTTTTAGGTTATATCAGATTGGTTTCACATTGATTAATAATAGATTTTGCAGACACACGAGCGACAGCCTCTTCCTGTCAGGTCACCAGTGTCTGTGTCACTGGTGACGTGATTGCACCTTCCAACCTGTGTGGCTCTTGCAGTGGAGTCTTCTGTGACACAGCACGAGTCTTAAAAGTAAATATTTACAACTCAGCCAGAAGCGACAGCACGCATTTTCCTGTAACACTAATAATGCATATTATTCAGTAAGGAATATGGATACATTATTTAAATTAACCCAGAGAGGAGAGATATTGCATTCAAATGTGCTGAATTATTGAATTTGAACCAGTTCCTAACTTCTTTTTAATTAGTAAGCCCCTTACAGTAAACCCATTTCGGCGGCTAATTTATTTTTTTATCATAATGACATCCAACAGCGATTGGGTCTCTGCAGAATGTGTCTTTGAAGTTCGGAGATTGCTGGATGAAATTAGTAGAACTTTTAATAAGAACTCAGTGTACATAGACTGCTTCCTGATCAAATCACCTAAGAGGGGACACAGAGGCAGGTACGCTGCCTGCAGGAGCCTTTTTATAATATACCTGGAAGCAGGGCACACTGTGTAAAAGCCAAGGGGCAGCATTTAAAAGCTAGCTTCGTGCCAATAGTGTAAAAGAGTAACTGCATTTGATGCTCAACTACCAGAAACCATCATAGTGACCTGATAATACCGCCTGGATTCGAGCACCTCCCTCCTATTCCAACGTAGAATGAATAAGTAGTTAATGTTCCATCGCTATGTCATACTTTATAGTAATTTTAAAAGTGAATAATTGAAGTGGTTAATATGTGTGTCTGTTGGTAGCGCCTGTTACCACAGCGCTACAAAACCTAATGGAAGAGCTGCTGGTTTACACAGAAAACAAGATATTGACAGCCCTACCAAGTGTTTCCCTTGTGTCAGGCATATAAGGTAAGTCACTGTGATATTTAATGGGTTTTGCAATGCTTATCTGGGATGCTACTGCTTGCGATGTCTTCATAGTTGGGCTTGCTCACTTCACTCGCTCCCTACATAAACCTCAGCCCTGACTTTTATACTTCACCACTTTAAAATGTCACCAGCCGCCACTGAGCTGGGCTTCCAGGTAATGCTTGGGTTGTCAGCTCTAGCTACTATCTAAAGGGATGTTTTGCACTCCTCGGTGCATAACCACATAATTCTGTCTTCTTTGTTTCCAACACCCCTTGCACTCCAGTCCTTTGGCTTTACTTTCCAGGATACAGTGGGCTTGTTTTAGTGCTTGCCTTGTACCTGTTTGTTTTTTCTCCTGTATTGTTTGCTTTTATTGAGAGTTGTGTTTGCTTCATTCTTTTTTCTCTCTTTGATGCTATCTAAACATCTTGCCACATTTTTTTCTAAGCTTCTTTTGGGTACTATTGCCTTGCATCTCCTTTCTGTGCTTTAGTCACTGTGGAGGACTGTGCTGAGGTTTCTGGGACAGGTTGCCGCTATCATCATTGCTCTAGATTCTAGGGAAAGGTAACGGTGATGTAGCCTGCTATTAATATAATGGTCGGGATTGAACAGCTGCACTAGTTGTCAGGGTTTTATGCCGTTGTAGCCTTCATCACTTTTATGCTGTGATTGACAGTGAACCGGGCCCAGCACTTTCAATAGCACTGCTTATGTGACTCATGGCCTGTTATGTCAGACAGCTATAAGCCTGAAGCTGAAAATCGCAATGCATTGCCTTATCAAGATGCTTTGAGCTGGGTTGGTCATCTGAATTCAAACATAATTGCCAAATACTCTTCCAGCAGTGCATGTTTGTGCAGGTATGCGGAATAATTGGGGTGTGTGTATGTGGGTTTTTTTGCGATTGTCTGTCGAGTGTAAGAGTTCATTCGTGCGTAAGTATGTGTATATACCAGTGTATCAATGTGTTTTGCCCACCAATATTAAAATTAGGCCTGGACGGAGTTCGCAGAGTTTCACTCCACGTAATTCTGCGGAGAGACAGAAAAACTGAGTTCAGCAGAGTATTGAATGTGTTGTGCTATATTTGTGCACTGCAGTCTAGAAAGTGCCTAAATTCAAAAGAATGCTTATTGTCTTTTTCCCGCTCACCGATGCTGGGATTCCACCGCACCCAGCTGTCCGTGGTTTTCCTTAAGCCTTGGGTTCACCCCATTGGCAGAGAGGTCAACAGGTTGCGGAGGTGGGAGTCTGGTGACTGGCTCCCGAGCCCAGGCATGTGAGCCCAGGAGTGCGACAGGGAACAGTCTAACCGGTATCCCGCTGTGATAGAAGCAGATGTCTGTTGCACTGCCCTCCTACAAGGCACTTGTCTGGCTCATAGCGAGGCAGAGAGAGTGCCCTTTGGTGTTACCACGCTCATTGGGTAAGCATCAACTCAGGCCACCATTGGCCAATGAGCAACCTTCAGGAGACTCTATGGTTACATTATATAGCGAAAAACTGGAAAGATAACAGAGAAGAGAATCAGACTCGAGCAGGGGCCATGTTGGAGGGTAAGATAGGAAGACTACGCTTGTTCTGGGGGCTGCCTTCTCATCACAGAGAGACCCAGACGGGGCAGTCACACAGTGCGGCCATGCAGTTCACAAAGAGGAGTCATTAGAGTTGGCTAATATGAAGTTTGTATGCCTTTGTTTCTCGACTGTCCTCAAAAACTGCCTATAAGATTGCCATGCTTGCGCAGCTCAGGAATCCCAATTGCGCATTTACCTTTAAAACAATCCTTGCAAAAAGCCTCCTGTAAAGATGGAAGGACGCAGTGAAGATTCAAGATTTATTGAAAATAAAGGAAAAACAGGTGAGCGCCAGGCAGCACGGCTTACACTCCAGGACACCAGTAGCAACTGATACCCTGGGTTGGATTCCGTGAGGAACTTACAGAGTATTCCATGCCACGCCCAACCTACGTTCATTAAAGGGAAACACAATACATATGTGGGGAAATACAATGCATAACAGAGATAGCTATACAACATATCCCCCTTTTTTGGAAAAATAAAGAAACACAACCTAAAGGAGAATGAAAGAAAAATAATACAATGATAAGGTGAGAGCATGCAATGGATGGAACTACTTAACATATTCCTTAAGCCATCCAGGCAGAACTCTTCTACTCTTACCAATGTCACCCGTGTCCACACTCCTGTCAACACACTCCCCATCAAGCTCAGTATCAGAATTAGAAGTGCTCGGAAACCCCTGCTCGTTCCTCACAAAAGGACTGGTATCCAGAGGAAGGATGTCTTCTTCTCTAATTTTTGTGGCAACCTGGTTTGTCTTTGCTGATTCTCTGCCCTCAACGGTCTCTGTTGGTACACAACCGTCAAAGCCCAAAGCAGATTGCACGGTACCGTGATCAAAATAATCCTCCACCCACTCAAAATTTGATGGATGTTCAAAGACTGGTGTTTCCATATCATGCTGCTGTTTTAAGTCAAAAGCAACATTTTTGAGGTTCCAAACTCTTCCATCCTTAAGTCTAATTGCATTACGAACAACCTCTGCCACTTGTTGTGGTGCCCCAATCTTGCTTTCACCTTTAGGAACTTTAATAGGTCTTTTAATACGAACCCAGTCACCAACCATTATAGGGACATCTTTAGTGCCATGACATGTGTCATAATGTTCCTTACTTTTCATATGTACACATTCTAAGTTTTTCTTCACTTCAGCAGGTGACCATTGTTCTACTCTACCTTCCATGAGCCAATTGGGGCTAAACTTGCATCTAGGCGTCCTACCTCTCATCATGATAAAAGGGGATAAACCAGTGGCAGCATGCGTAGTTACTCTGTAAGCCCAAACTGCTTTTTGTACCTCTAACTTCCAATCTAATCATTTTCTCATTGCAGCCTCAATCACACCTTTCAACACTTGGTTAAAGCATTCTACAGTGCTATTGCCACTGGGGTTATATAGTGAGGTTGTCTTGTGCTTGATACCACATTTCTGAAAATAATCTTTTGCAATTTTAGACGTAAATTGTGCCCCATTATCACTTAACACGCTTACGGGCAACCCTTCCAATACAAATAGCTTGTCCAAAAACTTTAAAACAGTGTATGTGTCCCCTTTTTCCGCTATCTTAACCATAGGCCACTTGGTAAATAAGTCAATACAACTATGCCATATTCTTTAGATTCTCCAACAGGTCCAAAAATGTCTATCGCTATTACTTCCCAAGGAAGGTTCGGAATCAACCCTTCACTCATCGGAGGTCTCAAAGTC
This sequence comes from Triturus cristatus, assembly GCF_964204655.1. NCBI lineage: Eukaryota > Metazoa > Chordata > Amphibia > Caudata > Salamandridae > Triturus > Triturus cristatus. The sequence continues at coordinate 567,419,365 of NC_140589.1, read as the reverse complement.
TTTAGGGATTTATCTGCAGAGAAACAAACTAAACACTCTCTCACAAACTTTTCTACCTCCTTGTCAACACCCGGCCACCAAAAAGTGCCTTTGCCCTCCAATTTGGTTCTAACTACTCCGAAATGTCCTTCGTGGCACAATTGCAACTCTTTCCTCCGTAATATTTTAGGTGGAATTATTCTGTCACCTCTCAGTAACAAATCTTTATCAAATGACAGTTCCATGCGTACATCCCATAAAGGTTTCAAATCCCCATTAATATTGTGTTTCTTAGGCCACCCTTTACAAATATGGTTAGAAACAGCTTGTAACACTTTGTCTTTAGATTGTTCTTCTACCCATTCAGTTTTGGGAATTACTGGTGTACCAGAATCTTGAATCAAGGCAATACTGAAATTAGCCCAGGGATCATCCACACATTCTTCTAGAGGTGCAGGTAATCTAGACAAGCAGTCAGCCACTACATTGTCTTTGCCCGGTACATAGATAATCCTGTAAATGTATTACTTCATTCTCATGGATATCCTTGCTAACCTGGCAGAAGCTCCAACACTGCCCTCACTAGTCAAAATTCTTACCAAAGGTCGATGATCCGTGCGGATAGTAACGGGTTTTCCCCAAACAAAAGCCCGAAAGTGTTCTAAAGCCCGGGCACAGGCCAGTGCCTCCCTTTCAATGATGGGATATTTACTCTCTTCAGGAGATAAGGCTCTAGATGCAAACAAAATTATTTTCTCGTAATAATCACACATTTTGTGTGAAAGAACTGTGCCGAGTCCTTCATCACTCGCATCAGTAGTCAAAAGACATTCTAAGTTGGGATCAAAGCTGCTTAAAGCATTCACATTTTCCAAAACGGCTTTGATCATTGAAAATTCTCTCTCACATTCAGCCGACCACTCACATTTTACTTTCTGTTTTAGGAGTGAGCGTATAGTGTATATTTTGCCGGCAAAATCGGGTATGTACTTAGCGCATTATTCTGTCATGCCAAAAAAAGATCTGACTTCATCTTTAGTAGTCGGAGCAGGTGATCCCACAATGGCATTTATAAGTGAAGGTTTGGGTTTCACACCATTCTCACTTATAATATGTCCTAAGTATGACACATTCCTCTGTGCCAATTTACACTTGCTAAGTTCTACACTTAACCCAGCTTTTTGTAATATTTCCAACACTTCATTGAGAAAATGGTCATGTTCCTCCTTACTGGTAGCAGCAATAAGGATATCATCCTGGAAAAAAAAATCACGACTTTCACTCCTCCAAACAGCCTGTGCATCAGCCGCTGAAAAACAGCAGTGGCTGAGGCTAAAACAAATGGCATTCGACTGATCTGGTAACACCCGAAAGGCGTAATGAATGCTGTGATCTTCCTTGACTCAGGTGACAGTATGACGTGGTGATAAGCTGCTGATAGGTCTATGGTGGAAAACCAGTTCGCCCCCCTAAGACAAGAAACCATTTAATTGATTTTAGGTAGGGGAAATCTTTCAATAACGATGTTATTATTTAGTTGGCGTAAATCAATGCATAAACAGATTTTTCCATTGCTTTTGCATGCGACCATGACTGGAGAAATCCATTCGGAACTCTCCACTTCTTCAATCACACCCTTAGTCAATAAACCTTGTAACCCCTTATTGACTTCGTCTCTTATCAGTATAGGGATCGGTCTCACCTTATGGACTTTAGGTTCTGTCTGTTGTTGTTTATATCTTTATTCGAATGTAATACAATACATCCATAAAAGTACATTTTAAAACATACAGACATAACATATTCCTTTCATTTAAAGAGAAACCATCCATTTCATCAATAAAACGCAAGATAATATCCAAGGGTATTCTAAAACCAGGATAACACATATAATACAACAAGTTAAAAATATAAATAATTATACAGAGTTAAAAAAAGATAAAAATACAGCAGTAGTAGCAGCATAATTAACCTTCCATACTCTTCCTGAAGGTGATAGCAAGTTTCAGAAAACTGCATATAAACAAAGTATAATCACAATTCAGGAGTTGGAGGTAATAAAGTGCTGGTTTAATTTGGGTAAATTGTAAATCCTTTAAGCAAGGCTTCAAATACAATCTCCGAGGTACTAGGTAATAAGGACAAACAAATAAAAAGTGTGCCAAATCTTGCGGAGACTTCCCGTCGCAGCCGCAAGCAGGTAACACTTGGCCTCGATGGGCTCCTTTTGGTACTGCCAACAGGAGATGAAATAAATCAAAACGGAACCTTATCAAGAGATAACGTTCATACCCTGACATAGGCCAGGATAGATATGGTTCCATTTGAAAACATGTCTTAAGTAGGGCGTGTTTCCTTACACTATCTTTCGTCAACTCGCCCTCCTCCCGGGCAAGATACCTAGTGGACATGAATGTCTTTTTCACAAAAATTATATCAGCTTTAGTTATAAAATTTGGGGATGAGAACAAATCCGGTCGCCCCATTTCAGTGAGGCGGTCGTTAATATACCTTAGCCATGGAACCTTAAACCTACCGTCCCAAATTAGAGCTTCTTCTAGTATAGCATGAGTGAGAGGTATATCATCATTTAGCCAGGAGTTCAGCCAACATAACAGGGGATTTGCTGCTATTCTGTCACTCAGGAATGGTACGCCTAATTCCTCGTGTACCGAGAAATTTCCGGTGCCCCTTGGCAGCCTCAATACCTTCTTTAAGAAGTTGTTTTCTGTAACCTCCAGGGCTCGTGTCTGGCAGTAACCCCATATCTCACTGCCATAGCAGGCGATGGCGACACTTTTGGCTTGATATAGTTTGAGCAAAGCGGCCACCGGACTATTGCCCATTTTTCTAGCAAAGCCAAGTATTGCTGCATTGACACGTATTACTTCGCCCTTTTTTTTAGCAATAGCTGGGCCCCACTCTAGTTGGTCGTCGAGAAGGACCCCGAGGTATGAGAAGGTTTTGGAGTTTGGAATTCTTTCCCCATTTGTATGAAAAGAGTTGTGTTTACCTGACCCCTGGCCCATTTTCATAGTGTAGGACTTTGAATTATTGATACTTAAGCCTCTGGACTCCATAAATTCATAAAAAGAATTTAAAAGTTTCTGGAGACCAATTGCGGTCCTTGAAATAAGGACAGCATCATCCGCATAGAGTAAGACTGGGATACCTTTTTTGCCTACGTAGGGGTAATCTGCACCTGTTCTCAACAAACAGTCCTCCAGCTCATTTATGTACAAATTGAAGAGAAATGGTGCTAAGATACATCCTTGACGGACGCCCCTATTAATTCTAATGTCCCCTGTCACCTTCAGGTCTTGTGAGTAACGGACGTTGGCTCTTGTGTCTGAGTGCAAATCGATCAGAACATAAACTAAGTTCTGATCAATGCCCATTTTCAACATAATGTCCCATAATTTACCTCTGTCTGTTTCTGAAGTACAATCTTGTGTTCAAACCCTTTAAGTGCCCCTAAACTCTTCCCAAAAACTCCTGGATTTTTTTTTACCAATACATCTCCCAGTTTACTTGTCTCATCCATTATAAGTACCTTTTCTTCGCTATTCAGATCCAGGAGGATGTGTAGATTCTTTTGATCTACCCAACCAAGTATGGATGGACCGTGTTTTGCTACAATTTACCTCTCACTGATCTCCCTTTGAACAAAAAGTTAAGCCATCTGAACTCTAGCATATTGATCTTTTCCCCAGTGAAACTTACCGGGTTCACATCTGTAGGACATAATTGTTGTCCAATTTTTCCCACAAATTTTTCTTTCCAAACAGTCTCATTTACAATAGTATATGGCGATCCAGAATCAGCATACACATTAACAGTAACACCACCACCCAAAGATAATTCACAGATTCGTCCATAATATTTAAAACATAATTCCCTTGTAAACTCTTAATACAACTGTCTTCATTATCCACATCACCGTCAGTGCCCTCTTCACCATCCCATACATACTTTACATTCTTCTTCTTACGGCACATTTTACTAAAATGCCCCACTAACCCAGAGATGCCACATTTCTTCTTTAAGGCAGGGCAATATTTGCTAAACGCCAAGTGTTCTTTGCTATCACAGTAATAGCACCTCCTCTCTTCCGGTTTCCTTTCCCTCCCTATGTTCTTTTGGGGTTGATTCAGCCAACGCCCGGTGGTGTGTTGGCCTTGATTTCTAGTTGGGTTCTGTAGCTTTAAAACTCCTCCTGAATCTTTTTCAGATTCTTTAACAACTGTGGCACATCTCCCTGACATTTCAGCCTTCCTCATTATAGCCAAAACATCCTCTAAGGGTGCATCCCCATTTACCCACAACCGATCCTGTATAGAAGAATTGTTATTGTGCATGACCAGTTGGTCATGTATGACATCGTCATGCAGACTTCCAAATTCACAGTCTATTGCCAGTTTTTTAAGATCATCTAGCCAATCATCAACGAGTTCCTCCTTGTTTTGCTTCCTTTGGAAAAATGTATGTTGTACTACACCAATACATACTTTGGGTGCAAAATATTTGTCAATGTCTTTTAACGCAGCTTCAAACACGTTCACCTCACCACCTGTGATCTTGGGCATACAGGAATATATTTTTAAACCAGCTGGACCTAAAGAGTGAAGTAGTAGTCTTTTCTTTTGCTCAGGTTTTATCTTGCCCGCTTCATCAATTGCATCGATGTAATTCACAAAGTACTCTTTCCACTCTACCCATTTTATACTGGGTTGTGGTCCTGTCGCCCAAAATGAATGTGGAGGACTGATTGTGAAGTTTTGTTGTGCCATGACTTGCTCCAAACGTTGGTCCCCTTGTTCCATATGCAGTCTAAAAGTAGAATCTGAAGATGCCTACTCGTGGTTAAATAAAATGCTTATAACCAACCATACCAAAGTCAGATTTGTGGAGTGGTGCACCGCTCGTTATTGAGACAAGTGGTAGTCAATTAGTCAATGAGTCTTGTGATGTTCAAAGTCTTGAATAATTCTTTATTTAAAACAAAATTGCCAGCCAACGCGCTTCGTTCTTCAGGGCATGCGTATACGTTCCTGGTTGAGGAAAGCAATAGTGTAGGGTGGTAGTCCGGGCTGCACGGGCCGCCTTGGTAAGGGCCGGTGTGCGCTAAATCTGATAGTAGGGCTGGGTGTTGATCTGTCCGCCTCTGTGATAACTGTCACGATAAACCTGGTGTAAAATAATTGCAAAAATATAATTAATATAGTGCGAGTAATTGGTAGTCGTCTCCCCAACTCTCTCACCTGTTTCCCAAAATATCCCTTTCAATTCCACCTTTAAACTGCTTAAAACTGTTCCAAGGTTGCAGGAGTAAATTTGGCAAGCTCCGACACACTCCGACGAGCTTCAAATACTATTGATCAAATTCCAAAATGCCCGCTACGCAAGGTCATGCTGCATGACCTTGGGTGATGATGTAGTGGATATGTGTCACAGCCAATTGCGCATGCCCCGGCAAAATGTCACGTAAGAATTCCAAGTGTGCGGAATCTGCGCTCAATCAAGGAACACTGCCGTCGCACAAAAAATGTGGCCAATTGAAGTTCCCCAGCGATCCACTGCACCACCCGTAAGTTAAAATCTTACCCAATGAATGTCTTTAGTTGTCATGGCTTGAAGAAAAGTAGCATAGAATTCCTTCAAGGGATGATGTGAAGCACAAGATTGTAGAGAGCCTCACTGATGAAATGTAATTTTTTTTTATCAATATCCGTAAAAATTATGTATATATTAAAAAAAAAATTCAAAGGTAGAAATCCTCATGGGTTCTTTCCAGTAATCGTTGCCAATTGTAAACATGGAAGGACGCAGTGAAGATTCAAGATTTATTGATAATAAAGGAAAAACAGGTGAGCGCCAGGCAGCATGGCTTCCACTCCAGGAAATCAGTAGCAACTGACGCCCTGGGTTGGAATCCATGAGGAACTTACAAAGTATTCCATGCCACGCTCAACCTATGTTCATTAAAGGGAAACACAATACATATGAGGGGAAATACAATGCATAACAGAGATAACTATACAACACCTCCGTGCACCGTTGATTATGTGCTGTGCTGTAACAGAAAATTACCCCTCCCCCCACCCAGCACAATTAGACAAGGGGCCTCTGACACTCATGGATATTCATAGTCCTTGTGTGCCCCCCAACCATTTGCCATAGGGGGCTTCAGGGTTCGTTTCTAAGTCCCAGATTATGTGGAAACCTATAAGATTTCAGACCTGTGACTCAAACCGGCTGCTTGTGGTGCCGCACAGCTGAGCCCCATACCATGTTTTGTTAATTACCCACACTGCGCAGAATTTATGCAGCAAAGTAAAGGAATATCTTTATTGAATTCTACGGCACGTTTTCACGGCTGCTCTGCTGTCCTCTGCTCACCTTCATTTGTGCGCCTCAGTGAGGCACGTTACACAGTGAGGCTACTTTCTGGTAGTGGCGAGCACCGGTAAACTCCACAACATGGCTGAGGCAGAGTTTCTGCCAAACTTTGTGCTTCAAATGGAGTGTGGAGTCACAAAACTTTGCAAATTCCATTGGTCGAGCAGAGTTTGCCACCCAGCCTGAAATGAACAGAGTGACATCATAGTGGTAAGTCCAGGCATCCTGTGTTTTTCCATGATGGCCGGCATTAGAAATACTGGACATAGTGTCGGCATCCGTGGCATGATGATGACCATCCATCTTATATTCTTTGAGAATGGTAAGTGCTATGGTTACCAGCAGTCAAAGCACATAAAGGGGGATTCCTCATGACCCAGGAGAATGGCTAACACTGGTGGGCACTGGAGTGACTACTATAGCTTTGGGGGAGGATTATGTTGAAGAGGTCTGAGAGGCCTTTAATTGGGTACTGGACCCTGATGGTATTCTGGTGTTCCCTAGGGGTGTTAAGAGACATTTTCAAAGGATCATTGAGTTACTTACTTAGGTAGGAGAGAACCCCAAGACTGTAGGACTTGGCCTTTTTGGCTAAAGTTCCCTAAAACTTTTTGCTTTCCCCCTGGACCATTTTCCTGACATAAAGTTGCCAAGTTAGATGCTTTGGGTACTTTGCCACTGCTGATCAGTGTCAAAGTACAAGTGTTCCCTATGTAAAGTACAATGGTAATTGGTTGGCCATGATTGATATGTTTGCCTTACTAATAATGTCCCTAGTGATGTGCACTGTGTGTGCAAGGGCTAGTGATGCAGAGGCGCGTAGAGAAGGGAACTCAGGCCTTCAGTGTAGGGCCTGCACGCAGAGTGCTAAGTTAGCATGTTGTCCTGACAAGTGTAACCACTTGTCAGGCCTTACTTTCCCTTTTGCGTACACAGTGGGCACCCCTGTGGTAGGTCCCGGGTAAACCCTGGGCAGGGTGCAGTGTGAGTAAAAGGCAGGACATATACTGAGGTGTGTGTTATGTCCTGACAGTGAAAAACACTCCAATTAGTTTTTCTCTGGTGAAAGGCCATTCTGCCCATATGACAGAATGGGGGAGGCTGGGAATTGTGTTTTTTTAGCCTAGTTTCTTATAAGTTTAAAATGGAGAGGTGAAGTTTAGTATGTATGAACTCACAGTGTCATAACACATCTTTCTATGAAAGTGGTTTTGTCACTGTGTGTTCAGAAACCACTCTTTTAGAAAGTGGCTGAGTTTTGTGCTTTAAGCATTTCTGTGTGTCTCTACTGAATGTGGTTTGACTGTCTGGATCTGAGAGGTGCGAGGAGCTGGGATAGGTCTTGACCCAGGGAGGGGTTGAGATGGCACCAGGCTGCCCTGCATCTGGAGAGTAGGGGGAGGAGAAGCCTGGGTGGTGAAAGGGCCTGGCCTGGTGCTATAAACCAATTGGCCCATCTCCTGCTGAGTGATTAAGGATCCAGACCCCCAGTATCAAAGGGAGAAAGGTGACACCGGGAGGGAGACACCCAGAACTGATTTAGGCAGGGGTCAGGGACCCCTGAGCACAACAAACTTCAAAGAAATGTAGGGGTATAACTAGGAGAGCTGAGGCCCCTGAACGTTGGAATAGAAATGGATTGAGACTGAAAAGGCTTAGACCCATTTTGTGGTCAAGAGGAACCTCTGCTAAGGAAGGAACAACAGAAGAGACTGCTGGGAATGACCAACCCTTGCTTTGTGATCTGGGGCTGGTCTGCAGTTTGCTGTTTTAATCAAGGGAGTGGCCGTGCTGTGTGCACTGGGTCCCCCTGCTTGAAGAAGACTCTGCTTTGTGCTGTGCCTTGTAGCCCTAAGGGTACAAGGTGAGCTGGCTCCTTGTTTGGAAACACAGGAACATAAACGTTTCCGGAGATGTTTCAAACGACGTGGTGGGCGCGTGTTGTGGCAGCTTGACACCCTCGGAAGGTGTGCCCTGTGATCTTGGACTCATGGAAGAAAAAGTGAGACTCGGAAACACGCTGGGGGCGTTCACTGGAAGATTGGGTAGTGGTTAGCATGGTAAATGATTTGGAGGAGTTATCCAATTTGGCCCAAGAGGAGCCTAGGCTCAGAAATTATTTTCCAGGATTTCACCACCCCTGGTTAAGGTGTGGGCTCCTTGGTTCCCGGCAGCCTGCATGAGAACCGGACCCCTGGTCATGTGTCCAGGGACCTGAAAGGGCACCAGAGAGGGAAGGAGGGCCAAGTGGCGCTAGGAGATCCCAGAGTAGGGAGGAGGGGTTGCTGGCTAGCCCCTTGTCTCCAGAGAGGGGGAGGAAGAGTAAGCATCACCCCCAGGAATCAGCAGCACCACCCAGGAAACTGGAAGGGTGCATAGGAGAGCCCCCGGGTGGAGGCCTAGTGCCTACTTGCCAGAGGTATGAGGAAGGACACCTAGAGTAAGGAGGGCGTGGGGATTCTGTAGCCAGAGCTCCTGCCGTCCTGAAGTTCATGGGTGCCATTCCTAAGTGGCAGGCCCAGAAGACTAAATGGAAGATTAAGAGAGGGTTGTGTTCCTCCGTGGGGACACCAATGGGACATTGTCCAGCCAGAAGGGCTGGGTCCCCTAGGAAAGACCAAGGCAGACCCACTCTTAACTTAGAGGGCAGGATGACTGGAGGTAGTATCCTGACCGATGGGCCTTCCCAAGGCACCACTCCAGGGTGGGGTTGGCGTGGGCCCAGCACCCCTGGAGGGGTCCCCCTGGCTGGGAGGGATCCATGGAACAGCATTGTTGGCTCAGGGAGTAGTGATCAAGAACACCCCTTAGGGTCAGGAAGGGGTAGAACAGGAGGGTGTCCCTGTGGTAGAGGGCCTGCGTCCTGGTTCTATTGCCCAAAGTCAGGAAGTCCATCAAGGTAATGATCGGTCTACCCTGGCTTTTGGCTGGGAGGGGGTTGTGTAGGGCTTGGCCTTTTTGGCTAAAGTTCCCTGAAACGTTTTGATTTCCCTCTAGACCATATTCCTGACATAAAGCTGCCAAGTTAGATGATTTGGGTACTTTGCCACTGCTGGTCAGTGTCAAAGTACAAGTGTTACCTATGTAAAGTACAATGGTAATTGGTTGGCCATGATTGGTATGTTTGCCTTACTAGTAAAGTCCCTAGTGATGTGCACTGTGTGTGCAAGGGCTAGTAATGCAGAGGCGCGCAGAGAAGGGAACTCAGGCCTTCAGTGTAGGGCCTGCACGCAGAGTGCTAAGTTAGCATGTTGTCCTGATAAGTGTAACCACTTGTCAGGCCTTACTTTCCCTTTTGCGTACACAGTGGGCACCCCTGTGGTAGGTCCCTGGTAACTCCTGGGCAGGCTGCAGTGTGAGTAAAAGGCTGGACATACACTGAGGTGTGTGTTATGTCCTGACAGTGAAAAACACTCCATTTCGTTTTTCACTTGTGAAAGGCCATTCTTCCCATAGGACAGCATGGGGGAAGCTGGGTATTGTGATTGTTAGCCTACTTTCTTATAAGTTTAAAATGGAGAGGTGAAGTTTAGTATGTATGAACTCACAGTGTCATAACACATCTTTCTATGAAAGTGGTTTTGTCACTGTGTGTTCAGAAACCTTTCTTTTAGAAAGTGGCTGAGTTTTGTGCTTTAAGCCTTTCTGTGTGTCTCTGCTGAATGTGGATTGACTGTCTGGATCTGAGGGGTGCGTGGAGCTGGGAGAGGTCTTGACCCAGGGAGGGGTTGAGATGGCATCAGGATGCCCTGCATCTGGAGAGTAGGGGGAGGAGTAGCCCAGGAGGTGAAAAGGCCTGGGCTGGTGCTATAAAACAATTGACCCATCTCCTGCTGAGTGATTAAGGATCCAGACCCCCAGTATCAAAGGGAGAAAGGTGACACTGGGAGGGAGACACCCAGAACTGATTTAGGCAGGGGTCAGGGACCCCTGAGCACAACGAACTTCAAAGACATTTAGGGGTATAACTAGGAGAGCTGAGGCCCCTGAACGTTGGAATAGAAGTGGATTGAGACTGAAAAGGCTTAGACCCATTTCGTGGTCAAAAAGAACCTCTGCTAAGGAAGGAACAACTAGAGAGACTGCTGGGAAGGACCAACCCTTCCTTCGTTATCTGGGGCTGGACTGCAGTTTGCTGTTTTCACCAAGGAAGAGGCTGTTGGGACTGTGCTGTGTGTGCTGGGTCACCCTGCTTGAAGAAGATTCTGCTTTGTGCTGTGTCTTGTAACCCCAAGTGCCTGAGGTGAGCTGGCTCCCTGTTTGGAAACACAGGAACATAAAAGTTTCCAGAGAAGTTTCAAGCAACGCTGTGGGCATGTGTTGTGGCAGCTTGAGACCCTCGGAAGGTGTGCCCTGTGATCTTGGACACACGGAAGAAAAAGTTAAACTCGGAAGCGCTGGGTGTGTGTCGACGTGCACAGGGGGCGTTGGTGAAGAATGCCTAGTCAACATGTGCACCGAAGGAGAAGTTAGTCTCAGATGCGCTGGGTGCGTGTCGTGGTGCACTGCAGGCGTTGGTGAAGAGCGCCTGCTCAGCGTGTGCATCGGTGGTGAAGTGAGACTCGGACGCGCAGGGTGCATGACGTGGTGCACCGCAGGCATTGGTGAAGAGCGCCTGGTCGGCGCGTACATCGAAGGAGAAGTGAGTCTCGGAAGCGCAGGGTGCGTGTTGTGGTGCACCGCAGGTGCTGATGAAGAGCGTCTGGTCGGCACGTGCATCGAAGGAAGAGTGAGTCTTGGATGCGCAGGGATGCATGTCGGGGTGCACCGGAGGCACTGGTGAGGAGCGCCTGATCATCGAGTGCACCAAAGGAGGAGTGAGGCTCGGACACGGTGAGCGTGCCGAAGTGCAGCCAGAGGCGTTGGTAAAGAGCACCTGGATATCGGAGCAACGGAGTTGGAGTAAGTCTCAGTGAAGCAGTGTGCGTGCTTTGGTGCAACCTGGGACTGTGGAGGTGATCGGCCGACCATTGTGTGCACTGGAAGAAAGTGAGTCTCTGCAGCGAGATGTGCGTGTCTTGGTGCCAACTGAGATCGCAGGAAGGAGTGCCTGGTGAACGAGCACTCAAGGTCAATGTAAGGACTCATCAGCGTTGTGTGTGTGGCTTTGTGCCAGAAGAGACCCGGAGGGTGCTGTGGTGAACGTGCACCTGGAGTAACGTAGTCTTAGGGGTGTGGGGTACGTGTGCCCGGCAGCCACCTGAGGCCTTCCTAACAGTTGTGGGCCGGACCGGCGGCCCCTGAGGAGCTGAGCTGCCTGGCCGAGCCGCTGAGGCCCATTGAGGAAGTTCTACATGGAAGGCCCAGTCCGTTGAAGGAGGAGAGGAGCGTGGGGTCACACCCCCAGGTTTCGTGGAACACTGCCTGGGCGGGTTGTGGGCCCGGAGGAACACTCTCTCGGCCTCTCAGTCCTTCTGGCGACATGAGCCTTTGAGGCGGCTCAAAGAGGGGCCCGTACTGACCAATTGAGTGGCAGTACTGGGGCCCGAGTGAGAAGCTGTGATTTATGTCATCGTTGATCCATGTGGGGGCAACTGTTCTTGAAGAGGCTGACTGTCGTAATTAACATTGCCAATATTGCTGCTAACGAACTGCCGGACTGTCTTTTGGTGCCTGACAGTATTTCTGCATAACGAAGTACACGATTGTAGCACTACGCATTGCATTATTTCTCCCTTGCAAAGTACAGGATTGCAGCGGCCCGCATTGCATTATTTCTTCATTACAAAGTACATTATTGTAGCTAAGCATTGCATTATTCCTTAATTGCAAAGTACATGATTGTAGCGGTGCGCATTGCATTATTTCTTCATTGCAAAGTACGTGATTGGGGTGTGACGCATTGCATTATTCCTTTGTTGTGCAGTCAAGGATTGTAGTGGTACTCATTGCATTTTTTCTTCCATTGGAAGGTACCAGGGTGTATCGTTACGCGAATGTATGTCAATACTTCGCATACCATTACTTCGCACGATTTTAGTGTGATGTTTTTACTCAGCATAAACCATTACTTTGCAAGTTTTAACTATGCGTGCATTTATACCGCAAATGGTTAGAAATGTACTTTAAATGCTTTTTTTCCGCATTCTATTACTGCGCATTGCACTACTACGTTTTTTTCCTGTAATGGTTTATGCTAAATAAAAAAATTGCACTAAAATCTCACCCTCACACACTACACTACCCTACACTGCTCAAACACCACTAAACCACCCTAAACCCTAATACTCTATCCCCTACACGACCTTCCCCCTTCCCCCTGCCTGGACCCTACACTCTAACACTACACTTCACGACCCCCTGACACTACTCTAAACCCAAAAGCACTACCCTACACTACACAAACACCACACCACTACCCTAAACCTTAATTCACCATAAAATCTCAACACTACCTAAATCTTCACACACTACACTACCCTACACTATTCAAACACCACTATACTACCCTAAACCCTATTACACTACCTCCTACACGACCTTCCCCCTTCCCCCTGCCTGGACACTACACTCTAACACTACACTTCACAAACCCCCGACACTACCCAAAACCCTAAAACACTACCCTACACTACACTACACAAACACCACACCACTACCCTAAACCCTAATTCACCATAAAATCTCAACACTACCCAACCCCTCACATACTACACTACCCTACACTACTCAAACACCACTACACTACCCTAAACCCTAATACACTACCCCCTACATGACCTTTCCCCTTCCCCCTGCCTGGACCCTACACTCTAACACTAAACTTCACAACCCCCGACACTACCCTAAACCCTAAGACACTACCCTACACTACACAAACATCACACCACTACCCTAAATACTAATTCACTACCCCCTGCACATCCCTCCCCTGACCCACAGTCCTGTTCCTACTCTAAAACACTACCCTTCTCGACCCCTGTCACTATCCAAAACCCAAATTACACTACACAAACACTAACCTTAAACACAACCCCCTGCATGACCCTAAAAGATACACTGCCCCACTTACATCTCTCCCCTCGTGGTCCCTCTCTTCACCTTCACTCTTGATCCACTGTTCTCCTTCTTCAAGCGTCTAAAGAGCAGCACGTTGTTGTTTGGAAACGGAAGCGCCTCCTTTTCCAAACAACGATGTGGATAGTCTCAAATATATTTCGCTTTGCGAAGTAATGGTAATTGCGTAGTAACAGCATGCTAAGTAAAAGCATGCATACTAAAAGTTTCTGCAAACTAAAAAATGTGCAGTAATAGTAATACTTTGAAATGCCCACGAAGTAATGGTAGATTACATCATTACGCATTATATTATTTCTCCTTTGCTCAGCACAGGATTGTACTGTTACGCAGTGCACTATTGTCTGTCCATTGAAACATGTGTGATTCTAGCATTATTTACGATCAGCATAGCATTTTGAAAGTGGTGGTTAGGATTTGAACCTACCAGTCAACCGGGACAAATATTACCCTTTATTATATGTTGATTCTTGTATTGTGTGGTCTGATCATATATCTTTTTATATAAAGTTTATACTCGTTTTAACTCGTGTGGAGTCCATTTGTGGTGTCATCAGTGGGTTGCTGTGGGCGTGATTGCACAAACTATACACTCGTGCCTTGGAGATAGGCCTGGCTGCTCGTGCCAAGCTACTAAGGGGGTGAGCAGGGCTATCTCAAACGGTGTCCTTACTTGGCCTAACGTTGAGTGGGGAGTTCCCTGTCACGCAGTTGGTGACAGTATTGGGGGACATGGACTCCGGCTTCCAACAAAGACTGACACTGGTGAGACCACAGCTGAACTGCGAGGGCTACCTCACTGCCATAGTGTCAGGATGCAGGGAAGCCTGGCCAGATAGACTCCTCAAAGTCACCCCCAGATAGTGTTACCCTTAAGGGGGACTGTGTATGCACTCTAGAAGTCCTGGACTACCAGGCACCTTCCCAGTCTTAGGGCACCGACCCTGGGATGGCAAAAGTGAGCATGGAAGCAGGGTGTCTACAACTCAAGGTTGTAGCCCCCCGAGAAACCTAATGGGTCCAAAGAGCATGTTGGTATATGCTAGATGCCTTGTTCCCAACTCTGATTGCTGTCAGTGGCCTCTGCTGGCTCACCTGCCTTTGGGGCAGCGCTGGCCCTCCTATGGGGACAGAAGTGTGACTTGGAAGGCAAGATTTGCCACATAACTTTGTTGGCCATGGTGATGCTTTTCAACTTTTGCGTTGCCTCTGTTGGTAGGCTAGGGTTAGCTCTATCCACGGGTAAGTGGCTAGAGATAAGATTGACAGAGAAACCATACTGTCAAAAGCAGAATTTGGGGGTAAGCCTAAAACGGTTGAGGTGGACCAACTCCCCTCTGCGACTGGCCTTGACAGGAGGATGTGAGGCTGGAACTGACCCTGCCAATGCAGAGGGCTTTTCCACGTCCTCCCTGCTGACATTCAAGTAGAAGTGCAAGGTGTGATGACTGTCACCAAATGCCACCAAAGCTACCATGTGCCCAGCAGTCATGAACCTTGAGAGGCTGTAAATAGTGCAGCATATATGGTATCATGATTCAGGCTGTTTATTTGGGACTCATCTTGTACACACCTTGAGCACACAAAACATACCAGTGTGAATGAATGTGCTTGTAAGAATGTCAGGACATACCAGGATTCATTCTGAATTATATCTAACATGTTGTGGTTAGAAGTTGAGCTTGTCCTCTAATCCTGCATTAGCAACTCTTCAGCAGCACTCATGAAGATTTAATTTCCCAGCAGCAGCACCAGCCTAATCCCCCGAGAACCAAGCCTCGACGACCATCGTTGCCCAAAGGTATAAGGACTGTGCCCTGCTGCCTCACCCCTGCCTAGCAATCCGGCTTCAGCAAAGATCGTCCTCTGTTCCTGAGCTCCCAACTACAGAGTACCCGGACACCGAAGATAGCCCTCCGCTCCTGTGTTTCCGGCCCAGAGAGTATCCAGACAGGAAAGTGCTTCTCCCAAGGTGTAAGGAACCTTCCCGGCAGCTGCAAGTTGCAACTGCACAACAATCCACCATCACCACACGGACTGACAGCTAAGGCCATTGCATGGGATGCATGCAGTGTTATGGTACGAGTGAAGCACTTTGGCCAAACTCACTTGGGGGCACAAACTTGATTTTTGCATGACGTTACACTAAACTGACTTGATCGGAGTGTCTCCTCTTACTAACCCGCATCTAAAGCTGTTGACACTAGAGACACTACTCTTGCTGAAATCTAACAATTAAGTTCAAACTTAGCTAATACGCTTCACCCGTTTGATCTTAGAAAGAGACTAGGGACCCAATCTACAAACGTGGTGTATGTAAATTAGCCTTATTGGCATACCAAGACTAGGAGATTCAATCTTATGAACTTGGTGATGTTATTTTGGGCTCAGAAATATTTACATATCAAGGGCTCATTGACATTTTCGTATGAAGCATTCAACATCAGGCAAAACAAGCAGAGCTGTTGGCTCCATGGTGGCATTCTGCAGCACACATAAAAAGAGGAAAATGCCTCTCAGGATTGTTTTTGTGCAGGAAGGTGTTCTGAACTGCACAAAAATAATCATGCCTATAACGCATGCACCCTTGCTACATGACACAAGGCTGCCTGCTTTGGAGCTAGGCATCCAAAAGTGCACCAGCGCTAGAAAAGGACCGGAATGCGCCATATAAGGGTAAGTTCGGTACATTCCTGCCCTTTCCCTTTCACACAGAGCAGCAAGGTGGCTTGTTGCGTTGCATGAAAACTTGATAAATATGGGTCAGTATTCTTGCAGCTATCGCAGAAGCAGCACAGAAAGTCTGCATGCTTTAATTTCATCCAGTCGTCACTGCAACTAATTCTGAAATAGTTGCACACCAGATATCCTAGGGCAGTGGTGGTTCCCAAACATTTTAGAGCCAAGACCCAATTTTTAGAATGACAAGCTTTCGCAACCCACCCACCTTTAATGGACATGAGGTGCGTGATCTTTAAATATAATGAAAGCATCTTGTGGGAGAGCACTATTAGTTACAGACAGCACATTTTCTATTGAAATGCCCATTAATTTTGCACAGACATACAGTTTTACTGATAAAACTATGTTGCACACAACTGATAATAATAATGTGTGGAAAGCTGGTCTGAGTGAAGGTTTATCATTTGTGCACCACCAAGTAAAGAGTTTTGATTTGTTTTGATCATATTAAAATCTTTGTTTCCATCGCAATTCAGAATTACAAACAATGCGTTTCTTTTTTTACTTTCCTAACTGCTGAATGTGTACAGTTCATTAACAGGTATTTCACTTTGTTGCGTGTTACAGAAAATGACGTCCTACAGCCTTTCCTTTCACACATCTGTACCTCAACAAGACTGTCAGATAATTCACTGTACTTTTATTTCTCTGCCTGCAAAGTGAGAGGAGTTTTCAAAGAGCAATAACCATGTTAAAAACACAGCCTGACATTTTACCTCTGTCTCAAAGCACAACAAGGGATGGCCGGGACCGAAAGGACACCCATCTGTCTGCCCCAAGCCTTCGCAGGAGGGCTTCCGCCTGCCCTTTGCAGGGCTCGGGGGGTCTGCTTCCCGGGGGCTCGGAGACCCTGACTTGGTCTCAGGCATGGGGAGGCCCGCAGGAGCTCTCAGGGCCCGGACGCCTGAGGGAGGACTGCCTGGGGAGTGATAGAGCACGTCCCGGGCACTTTGCCATGCCGCAGGCCAGAGGAGGGAGCCCCGGACAGTGGGGAGGTGTTGTCCGGGCCCAGCCCATCTGGTCCCCAGCGGAGGACCGCCAACCCGGAAGGGGTGTACCGGCATACCCTGCCCCTAGTAATCGGGAGGAAGGCTACCCCCCTTTCTGGTAACCCGTACACACCGAGTCACGGAGGGGACCCAAGGTGCAAATGCGCCCGACCTCCTGGTGCCCTGGCTGGGATCGGGGAAGCAAATGAGCCCCCATCGGGACTTCCCGGCTGGCCCGGCCATCTTCTCGCTCCATTGGAAAGCATTACATGCGACAAGATGGCCGAGGGGATAGGTGCGACCAGATGGCCGGGACCGAAAGGACGCCAATCTGCCCACCTCGAGCCATAACGAAAGAGCCTCCCTGGGCCACGATAGGCCCCCCTGTCACCATCGGCCGGACCCTCGGCCTGCTTGCGGGACAGGGGGCTCCTGCACCCCGGGGCCCACCAGACAGAGCTCAAGCCCCAGGCCCGGTCCCAGTCTCAGCTTCTGAACCATAGGCCAGGCCGAGGAGAGCTCTCCTAGGCCTCCCAGGTTCCCAGTGCCCAAGCCCTCAGACCTGCTTGCGGGACGGGGGCCTACCACACCCCAGGGCCCACCAGATGGAGCTCAAGCCCCGGGCAAAGTCCCAGTCCCAGCTTCCAAACCCTAGGCCAGGCCAGGGAGAGCTTCCCCGGGCCTCCTTCGGGACACCCTGTCACCAGCGCCCGGGCCCTCGGCCAGTTTGTGGCATGGGGGAACTCCTGCACCATGGGGCCCGCCGGACAAAGCTCAAGCCTCAGGCCTGGTCCCAGCTTCCAAACCCTTTCCAGGCCACGGTGAGCCTCCCCAAGCCCTGGTGGACCCACGTCTCCAGCGCCTGGACCCTCGGCTGGCTTGTAGTACAGGGGGCTCCCGCGCCCTGGGGACTGCCGGGTGGAGCTCAAGCCCCGGTCCCGGTCCCAGATTCCGAACCCTAGCCAGGCCTGGGAGAGCCTCCCCAGGCCCCGGTAGACCTGAGCGGCTGGACCATCGGCTGCCTTGCACGATTGGGGGGCTCCCGCACCCCGGGGAACGCCGGGCGGACCTCAATCCCCCAGCCCGGTCCCAGCTTCTGAACCCTAGCCAGGCCAGGGAGAGCCTTCCCAGTCCCTGAGGGACCATCTGTCCCCAGCACCAAGACCCTTGGCTGGCTTGCAGGATGGGGGGCTCCCGCACCCCAGGGCCCGCCAGATGGAGATCAAGCCCTGGGCCCGGTCCCAGTCCCAGCTTCCAAACCCTAGGCCTGGCCGGGGAGAGCCTCCCGGGCCTCCGGTGGAAACCCCTGGTCCCAGTGGCCGAACCCTCGGCTGGCTTGCAGGATGGGTGGCTTCCACACCCTGGGCCCGCTGGATGGAGCTCAAGCCCTGGGCCGGGTCCCAGTCCCAGCTTCCAAACCCTAGTCCAGGCCTGGGAGAGCCTCCCTGGGCCCCAGTGGACCCTGTGCCCAGTGCCTAGACCCTTGGCTGGCTTGCAGGATGGGGGGGCTCCCGCACCCCAGGGCCCACTGGATGGAGCTCAAGTCCCGGGCCCGGTTCCAATCTCAGCTTCTGAACCCTAGGCCAGGCTGGGGAGAGCCTCCCTGGGCCTCCAGTGAAACCCCCCTGTCCCCAGCGCCCAGACCCTCGGCTGGCTTGCAGGCTGGGGGGCTACCGCACCAAGCTCAAGCCCCGGGCTCGGTCCCAGGCCCAGCTTCTGAACCCTAGGCCAGGCCTGGGAGAGCCTCTCTGGGCCCCAATGGACCCCCGTGCCCAGCGCCCGGGCCCTGGGCTGGCTTGCAGGACTGGGGTGCTCCCGCTCCCCAAGGCCCGCTGGACGGAGCTCACGCCCGTGGCCCGGTCCCAGTCCCAGCCCCAGCTTCTGAACCCTAGGCCAGGCCTGGGAGAGCCTCCCCGGGCCTCCTGTGGAACCCCTCTGTCCCCAGCACCCAGACCCTCAGCTGGCTTGCAGGACGGGAGGGCTCCCGCACCCCATGGCCTGCCAGATGGAGCTCAAGCCCCGGGCCGGTCCCTGCTTCTGAACCCTAGCCAGGCTGGGGAGAGCCTCCCTTGGCCCCAATGAACACCCAGACCCTTGGCTGGCTTGCAGGACGGGGGGCTCCCGCACCCAGGGGCCCGCCGGACGGAGCTCAAGCCCCAGGCCCAGTCCCAGCTTCCGAACCCTTGCCAAGCCGGGAAGCGCCTCCCTGGGATCAGTGGAACCCCCTACCCAGCGCCCAGACCTTCGGCTGGCTTGCAGTACGGGGGGCTCCTGCGCACTGGGGCCTGCGCACTGGGGCCTGCCGGGTGGAGCTCAAACCCCGAGCCCGGTCCCAGCTTCCGAACCCTAGCCAGGCCGGCGAGAGTCTCCCCAGGCCCCGATTGACCCCCATCCCCAGCGCCCGGACCCTCGGCTGCCTTTCAGAACGGGGGGCCCGGCGGACGTTTTGATGATGTTAGCAATATTTTCATTGATTACTTCTCCTGCATACATGAATAAATGAGCTATGTACAGATCTCGAGCTGCCCTGAGATACAATAAACTATTGACTTTATTTAATTGTTGTACATAGTTTTGGTATACTGAGGCCACCAAATGATCTTTTTGAATATAGGAGATCATCACATGTGTATGCAGGAAAGTGTAGAAAATGTTTGACATACTTTTTATTGTTTGATCCAGAACATTTCAAGTTTTAGCTTCTGTTCCTGTCATTTCCAATTTAAATGACAGTTTAGGGACCAAGTACTGACACAACATTTCTATTTTCTGCGTGGGCTTAAGTGGTAGATTATCAAGTTTTTGAGCCCAATTAACAAGAACCTCATTAATTTTGTTATTGCTTGTATGGCCAGTGTGTGGATCAAAGTTCAATCCAAGGTATCTCTCACTTTCTCCTGGATGAATGTTTTAAATATTTTCTTTTTCAAACTGCCAAGGTTTACAGTTGTGAATCAGGATTTCATCTTTATGGTGTGATATAAAATCCATGTGTCTTTTTCACATTAAGTTTTAATCCTGTTGTTTTAATGAACTTTTCATTGATTTTTCAGATTTTTACTCATTCCTTCCCAGGTGCTGCTGAGTACTGCGATGTCATTGGCAAAGGCTCAATAATGCCATCTGATCCGAATGTGAAGCCCTTGCCATTTTTGGAAGAACACAGATCAGAGGATCCATGGCAATGTTAAATAGCAGTGGGGATAAAGAGTCACCATGTTTAACCCCAGATTTCATTGTTATTTCAGGAGTTGCTTCGTTGTTCTTTCCCTTGAAAAATATTGTTGAGTCAGTGTATGAATCTTTTATTATGTCTCTGATGTATGATGGAACTCTGTGCCTTGCGAGGGCGTGGAGGTGGTCGAATCACCCTCGGCCCCACGGACACGGCATAGCTTCTGCCAGGGGGGCTGTAACACCCTGTGCCAGAGCGGAGGGCCACCTTCTACCTCGAAGCCTTCTCAGCCCACCCAGTTTCCGAACCCTAGCCAGGCTGGGGAGAGCCTCCCTTGGCCCCGATGAACACCCAGACCCTTGGCTGGCTTGCAGTACGGGGGGCTCCCGCACCCCGGGGCCCGCCGGACAGAGCTCAAGCCCCAGGCCCAGTCCCAGCTTCCGAACCCTTGCCAGGCCGGGAAGAGCCTCCCTGGGATCAGTGGAACCCCCTACCCAGCACCCAGACCCTCGGCTGGCTTGCAGTACGGGAGGCTCCTGCGCACTGGCTCCTGCGCACTGGGGCCTGCCGGGTGGAGCTCAAACCCCGGGCCCGGTCCCAGCTTCCGAACCCTAGCCAGGCCGGCGAGAGTCTCCCCAGGCCCCGATCGACCCCCATCCCCAGCGCCCTGACCCTCGGCTGCCTTTCAGAACGGGGGGCCCGGCGGACGTTTTGATGATGTTAGCAATATTTTCATTGATTACTTCTCCTGCATACATGAATAAATGAGCTATGTACAGATCTCGAGCTGCCCTGAGATACAATAAACTATTGACTTTATTTAATTGTTGTACATAGTTTTGGTATACTGAGGCCCCCAAATGATCTTTTTGAATATAGGAGATCATCACATGTGTATGCAGGAAAGTGTACAAAATGTTTGACATACTTTTTATTGTTTGATCCAGAACATTTCAAGTTTTAGCTTCTCTTCCTGTCATTTCCAATTTAAATGACAGTTTAGGGACCAAGTACTGCCACAACATTTCTATTTTCTGCGTGGGCTTAAGTGGTAGATTATCAAGTTTTTGAGCCCAATTAACAAGAACCTCATTAATTTTGTTATTGCTTGTATGGCCAGTGTGTGGATCAAAGTTCAATCGGAGGTATCTCTCACTTTCTCCTGGATGAATGATTTAAATATTTTCTTTTTCAAACTGCCAAGGTTTACAGTTGTGAATCAGGATTTCATCTTTATGGTGTGATATAAAATCCATGTGTCTTTTTCACATTAAGTTTTAATCCTGTTGTTTTACTGAACTTTTCATTGATTTTTCAGATTTTTACTCATTCCTTCCCAGGTGCTGCTGAGTACTGCGATGTCATCGGCAAAAGCTCAATAATGCCATCTGATCCGAATGTGAAGCCCTTGCCGTTTTTGGAAGATCACAGATCAGAGGATCCATGGCAATGTTAAATAGCAGTGGGGATAAAGAGTCACCATGTTTAACCCCAGATTTCATTGTTATTTCAGGAGTTGCTTCGTTGTTCTTTCCCTTGAAAAATATTGTTGAGTCAGTGTATGAATCTTTTATTATGTCTCTGATGTATGATGGAACTCTGTGCCTTGCGAGGGCGTGGAGGTGGTCGAATCACCCTCGGCCCCACGGACACGGCATAGCTGCTGCCAGGGGGGCTGTAACACCCTGTGCCAGAGCGGAGGGCCACCTTCCACCTCGAAGCCTTCTCAGCCCACCCAGAGCGATTGGGGCACACCGCCGCAGAGGAAATGCGCCCTGCAGGGGCCAGGTAGGGCCCAGGCACCGGGTGGGCTTTGTGATCCATTATAAATCGGCAACCTAAGAAATTACCAGTATGCACAACTCAGTTGTTTGCTAACATTTTAAATTAAACAAAATATTCAGGTGCTATATTTCTTTGAGGATATTTGGTTGCCTAAAATATCCAAACCACTTGAGCACCTACATATTAGGCCGGACTGTACCGGGCATCGGGCATTTCCCTGGGAGGCAGGAAGGGCGGGGGCCAGTTTTGCAGCGGTGCAGCAATATCGGCACCCAATAACAAAAGCAGCAGTGCTTCACACTTGCGTACTCTCCCCATCCCCCACCCCAAATTACAAATCTAGAATGTAATTCAGCACAGCCTGCAGTAATCATGGGAAGTTCTCATTTCTCTCGTATATGAATCTTGTCCAAGGCAGCTTATGTTTAGCATTGCTTTTGTTGATTCGAAAAATAAATTTCTCCATATGAGTATCCAAATTGCAAGAATATTTTGATTCCAAAACCATTCTGTATGAGTAAGAAATATATCAGTCCTGTGCTACGAACCCAATGGATCTCTGATACTGAGCTAGATTTCTTCCCAAAGCAATCATGATCAGTAGATGTGTCACGTTGCAAAGCCCTGCACCAGCAGTAGGCGTACCTGTGCAGGGGGGGGGGGGGCGTTCCGTCGCAGGAACTCCTCCAAAAAGTGGCTGAGTGAAATCTACAAGATTTCACTCAGTCACTTTTGAGCCCATGCTGCGTCAAAACCTTGCGCCTGCTTGAAGCAGTCGTAAGGATTGACGCAGCATTGTGAAGATAGGTGCCCGCAAAGCATTGCTGGAGCTGCGCCGCGCTTGCAACGCAACTCCAGCAATGCGCCACTTTTACGGCACAGATGCGTAACGCATCTGTGCCGTTTTTGCCCCATTGTAAATGCGGCGCATCCATGGTGGCGGAGCTGTGGCGCACAATAACTGGCGCATCCCTGCTGATATGCAGGGATGCGCCAGTTATTATAAATCTGCCCCAAAGAGTTTACATGATTTGCATGTGAAGTACCAAAATATTGAGTAAGAAAAAATGCCACAATATCGACAAAAAAGTATTGAAAATAAATAGTTTTAATAAGTTATGTACTATAGAGAAGGCAGATGTAATATATCTACATGAATCTAAGAAACAGTATGGAAAGTGTTTGACTTTGGAGGGGTTAATTTACTTTTTCCCCTCCAATTTATGCATCAGTAGGGAAAAGTGTTGGACTTTGGATGGGTTAGCTTTAGTTTTCCTACTCCAAACTGAACAACAGCAAAGAAGGTGGTGGACTTTAAAGGGGTTAGACTACTATTCTGTCACCAACAGAAGCAAAAGCATGGAAAGTGTTACATATACCATTCCAATTGTTAATTGTTAAAAAAAAAAAACATTCGAACACCCAACTACATAACATTAAATATATTCAAAATAATAAGATAAATGTTCTGTAAATACATAATATTAAGGTGCCGATTCCGACCCTGTAAAACCCGGGTACGAATGGTCGTACGGAGCGTATTCTCCGTACGACTCGTACCTGGGAAATGCACCTTACAAACCAGCAAGTACGATTCGTACAGAAATACCATTTCCGTACGAATCGTAAAAAACTACGTCCGACGAGAAAAAAACCACAATTCCGATCCGGGACATCGCGTACGTGATGTCCGGACGGAGTCAGGCAGCATTCTACAGACCAGCAAGTACGATTCATGCCTACGTCACTCCGCACGGATCATTTTTTACGGCAGCCAAAAACTCCCGGGAAATTGAGGACGACGCGAAGAAGGAGCATCGGTACGCGATGGACAGCCATGGACCCCATCCTACGTGTCATCCCGGCCCTCCTAGCCTACGACCTGGTGCACCGAAACCGCCGCGCACGCCGCAGAAGGTCAGCAAAACACCCAGGGGCAAAGGGGGGGCAAGGGGCAGGAAACATAACCTCTACCTAATTTTAAAAATACCATATACTGGCCATACATTACCTCCAGGGTCTGGTCACTTCGGGGGGCGTGTCCACCAATCCCCGCGTACGCGTACCCGTCACCACTACAATGGTGGCACGGGCCGTACCCACGCTCTGAGGGCGTGGGTACGGCCCGAACCACCATTGTAGAGGTGATGTAGGTGTACGCGCCGTACCCACGCCCTCAGAGCGGGGGTACGGCCCGTACCATGCGTACCCCTACATCACCATTACAATGATAGTACAGGCCGTACCCACGCTCTGAGGGCGTGGGTATGGCCCATACCACCATGGTAATGGTGATGTAGGGGTACGTGCAGTACCCATCCCTCAGAGCGTGGGTACGGCCCGTACCACCATTGTAGTGGTGATGTAGGGGTACGCGTGGTACGGGCCATACCCATGCTCTGAGGGCGTGGGTACGGCCCGTAGCACCATTGTAGTGGTGATGTAGAGGTACGCGCCGTACCCACTCCCTCAGTGCATGGGTACGGCCCGTACCACCATTGTAGTGGTGATGTAGGGGTACGCGTGGTACAAGCCGTACAAACGCTTTGAGGGCGTGGGTACGGTCCGTACACCCATTGTAGTGGTGATATAGGGGTACGCGTGGTATGGGCCGTACCCCCGCTCTGAGGGCATGGGTATGGCGCGTACACCTACATCACCACTACAATGGTGGTACGGGCCATACCCACGCTCTGAGGGTGTGGGTACGGCGCGTACCCCTACATCACCACTCCAATGGTGGTACGGGCCGTACCCACGCCCTCAGAGCGTGGGTACGGCCCGTACCACCATTGTAGTGGTGATGTAGGGGTACGCGTGGTACGGGCCGTAGCCCTGCTCTGAGGGCGTGGGTACGGCGCGTACCCCTACATCACCACTGCAATGGAGGTATGGGCCGAACCCACGCACTGAGGGCATGGGTATGGCGATTACACCTACATCACCACTACAATGGTGGTACGGGCCGTACCCACGCTCTGAGGGCGTGGGTATGGCCCGTACCACCATTGTAGTGGTGATGTAGAGGTACGCGTGGTATGGGCCTTACCCCCGCTTTGAGGGCGTGGGTACGGCTCGTACACCAACATCACCACTACAATAGTGGTACGGGCCGTACCCACGCTCTGAGGGCGTGGGTACGGCGCGTACCCCTACATCACCACTCCAATGGTGGTACGGGCCGTACCCACGCCCTCAGAGCATGGGTACGGCCCGTACCACCATTGTAGTGGTGATGTAGGGGTACGCATGGTACGGGCCGTACCCCCGCTCCGAGGGCGTGGGTACGGCGCGTACACCTACATCACCACTACAATGGTGGTACGGGCCGTACCCATGCCCTCAGAGCGTGCGTACGGACCGCATCACCCGTACCTCTAGGGCACCAGTACATTAGTGATACAAGGCATACACACGCCACGAATGTTGGCTTAGGGCCTGGTGCAGCATATAACCAGTATATTGGGATGTTTTCATGGCCAGGAAAGCAGTGTACAGCACCAAGGGTGCAGGTGGGTTGGTGGGTGTCTGCCTAGGAGTCCCAGCAGAGGACAGAGACATGT
Source organism: Triturus cristatus (assembly GCF_964204655.1). Classification (NCBI taxonomy): domain Eukaryota; kingdom Metazoa; phylum Chordata; class Amphibia; order Caudata; family Salamandridae; genus Triturus; species Triturus cristatus. Next base: position 567,393,716 of record NC_140589.1, on the reverse strand, counting down.
GAGGGGTGGGTGCAGAGGAATACCAGCAGTGGACAGAGAAATGTGAGGGGTGGGTGCAGAGGAATACCAGCAGTGGACAGAGACATGTGAGGGGTGGGTGCCTATCACTCCCAGCAGTGGACAGAAACATGTGAGGGGTGGGTGCAGAGGAATACCAGCAGTGGACAGAGACATGTGAGGGGTGGGTGAATATCACTCCCAGCAGTGGACAGAGACATGTGAGGGGTGGGTGCCTATCACTCCCAGCAGTGGACAGAGACATGTGAGGGGTGGGTGCAGAGGAATACCAGCAGTGGACAGAGACATGTGAGGGGTGAGTGCGGAGGAATACCAGCAGTGGACAGAGTCATGGGGGTGTGTACATCATGATCAGATGAGCACAACTCCATGGATGTATGTACGCATCCCTAATGTTCGACTATGTTGATAGTGCCATAACAACACATCACTGACAGCAGTGTCCCACTCCCATGAGGATGGATGTCTTTCCCCCACTGCATGACACAACACATGTGGGTGTGAGGACAAATGACACATGCATACCCACCCCTGGCGGATGCAGAACAATACACACATAGAGATCATGCCACAAGACTGTATACTCATGTCAATGCCCACTAAACTAAGAGAGCCAAAGGGAACACACACTGTCATGCACATCCCAGGACTGATAGGAATGTGCAGGTGCTGGGACAGCCACCAAGATGTTGCCTCTCATGGAAGGAATAGGGTGGAGTTCCCACAGATACAATGCCCACAATTGTTAGTCAGGTGCCCAAATACCCTGCAGAACAAGTACCAATTGTGTGCTAGGCTGGGATAACACACATGCATAGTGCAGAAAATGGTGAATGTCGCCATTAAGGCATTACTACATACTCAATACACAAGTACAGTGACTAGCAAGGATGGCACAAACGATGCAGCCGGAGACATTGCTGAGCAGGCATGTCCATAGTTGAAGGGATCCGTCACCAACAAAGGAAATGTAGACACAGGTCAGCACAACAAAAGTGCAACTCCCTGCAGGGAAGATGTCAGGTGCCACAGAGGAAGGAACACTCCTTGGGACAATGTCTCCAAACACAAATAGCACACACGACCAAAGATACTTTGCAGAGACCTTGTGATGGCACGCAGATACCATGGTCCACCCCATGAGCATCAGACTACATCTTTTTCCTGAAACATAACACATTACCACAACCCCAACTCCTGGGCCATCAGCACCCACATCAATACCTGAAATGCAATAGTGTTCAAAGTGAAAAGAAAATGCTTTATTCAGCAGTAAATGAAAATCTATAAAAGGACACTATTTACAAAGGCACATGGCCAGTCCAGGTCAGAAGTCCTTGGGGGGGACACATGGCCACGCGTCTCCCCTAGCTTGCCTGCACATTAGAACCCTCAGGTTCGTCGACTGGGGGGGGGCATCATGTGGGGAAGGACCAGGCACTGCAGGGACAGGTAGTGTAAGGGTAGGTGGGGTGGGGCAGCGCCAAAGGTGGAGGTGAGCTCGGCGCTGCACACTGCTGCCAGGTCGTCCAGCGTATCCCCTGCACCCGAAGAAAACACAGGCTCAAAGGAGGGGGGGGGTCAGAGGGATGGAGTGCAGCGCTACTGGGGGAGGGGGAAGACAGGGGGGGGGACTCAACTCCCCTACCCGTGGAGTGCCTTTCCCGTTTGCGGGCTGGAGAGCCAGAGGGGCTGAGGCCCAGCACAGCCAAGTAGGCCTCCTTGTCAGGTTGTGTGGTAGGGGAGCCGAGGGGAGTGCCTTTGGAGGGACTGGGTAGTGCGGCATGCAGACTCGGACTGTGGCTACATGTATGCCTGTGTGCCCCAGACCCAGTGCGTGTGCCTACATCCCCCTGAGTGTGCGTGCCAGGAGGAGTGCGCTTGCCCTTTCGTGGTAGTGTGCTGCCTGTGTCTGGTGGGGTGTGTGCTTGGGAATGTCTGTGTGTGGTTGGGACAGGCATGGGGGTGGGAAGTGTGGATGGTGCAGGGGTAGGGGGGGACGAAGCACTGCAGGAGACTCACTGCTGCCGTCAGTGAAGAGTCCATGGACCTCAGCAACATCCGTTGGTCAGACATCGCTGATGACATGCCCTCCATGTACGTCACCATCTGTGTCATCATTCTCATGAGTGGCCATGGAGGACATTCAGCATCGATGTTTGGCCAACCTGCAACTGCCGCAGAATGTCCACAGACTCTGCAGTGAGGGCAGCAGGGGGGACAGGGGCAGGGGGTGCGGTGCCTGGCACGAAGGAGACACGGTGTTGCCTAGCACGGACAGAAGGGACCGGAGCAACTGGGAGGGCGGTGATGGGAATGGAGGGGGCAGTGACAGATGTAGTGCTGCTGCCAGGTGTTGTAGCAGCCTCCGCCCCCTCAAGGAGTTCAGCCTCAGACCTGTCAGCGTCGTAGTCAGTGTTGTCACTAGACAGGTCCTCCGCCTGACTCCCCTCGCCCTCCGTGCCACTTGCTCCCACAGACTCGGCAGCAGTGGTGGCAGCGGTGCTGGATCCCTCCTCCACGTCCGTGCAGGTGTCTCCCTCGGTGTCCTCCGATGATGCTGTGGGCAAGGTGAAGATACAGAAAATAATCAGTCACCTGTATACAACTGACACATGAGTCCAAACAAAAATGTCACAGTGCATATCAGGAAATGCATCATGAGTAACATCTAGAATAGTCCGCACATATGTAACCCTGCACTCCCTAGTTGGTTGACCCACCATGCCACTTGGAAACAATGGAGATTATGACACAACAGCAAATAACTTGATATCGATTTATACTGAGAAGCTAGTGTCTGGGGACAGTTGAGCACAGCAAGACTATGAAGGCATGCCACCTCTTGTTCACTGTGAACGAAACAGTATTGGTGCACCCAAGGCCAAATAACACACCTCAATGCTGAAGGTGTCCCCACACTCTGAGGCCTGTGAGTACTTTGGAAACCCTAACCAAAAACATTGCAATCCCTTGGGACTCACAACACTTTACACAATGTACATGTTTAGAATGTGTGAATGTGCCACTTTGTGAACAGATAATAAACAACAGGAGCATAAACCCATAAACCTCGTTGAGACTGGGGTAATGTAAGAAACAACAATGATTCTCAACTGGTATCATTCAGCGCAGACAGATAAATTGCATGTACAAGACATTACAGTTAGAATAAGGAAGACTCTGAAAAAATTAGGTAGAAAAAAGTCATAATGTATTAGATCAAAAAAGTTTACAAGGAGACATACAATAATGTAAATGAACAGGATAATGGAACAGTTGTATCAGCACTGTACGCAAAATCAATGACGCATAAGAACAACCCGAACTTGTACTTGGTGCTTAAAGTGTACGTGACACGGAGACAGCGACGCAAGTGACAATGTGAAATCAGCAGAGGACGGCGCAAAGTGAAGTGAAAGTGATGTTTAGAATGATATGTACAAAGGTTCTGAATTCAATTATTTTACAATAGAAATACTTAGATATACATAATAAAGAACCATAAGACCATCAATTAAGCTGAGGAGTCGACGGCGTTTCGATCCGAGCAAATTGGGATCATCATCAGGACTGGGCTGTAATATTCAAGATCAGTGCTGTGGACATGAATAACTCTTAAATACGGAAAGTCGCTAGAGAATACGGTTCAGTAAAAATCTGGACGTGGGCCAATTGGAAATGTTCCAGGGAAGGAAAAACCGACGTGATTAGGAGGTTCTAAGCAAGTCAAGGGTAATACTCGTGGGTAATGGGAACAGCCAAAACGCAATAAATGCATTGCTTTTTTGATCTAATACATTATGGCTTTTTTCTACCTAATTTTTTCAGAGTCTTCCTTATTCTAACTGTAATGTCTTGTACATGCAATTTATATGTCTGTGCTGAATGATACCAGTTGAGAATCATTGTTGTTTCTTACACTTTGTGAACAGAACACACATGTGCCTGTATAACAGAAGTCACACAAGGAGGTGCACACAAAACTACATTTACACAGTCATTGTATGAGCTGCCAGCCGAATTCAAATAAGCCACTGTAAAGGAGAAATGGGGTATCAGTAAGTACATATACATGGCACCACATTGGTCTGGATGACTTGACACTCGTAAGTTGGTATCAGCAACAACCAAGGACTTACCCAAATGCAAACACACTGTGTGAACATGGATATGTATCATCAGAAAACAAGTGGTAATCGAACTGTGTCTTTCTTTAAAATGTGCCAGCGTGTCCACGGAAAGTGTAAAAGTACTTTCTTTTGCACTTCCCTGGGAGACATCTGGCATGCAGACACATTATTGTCCTTCACAACAAACTAGCAAAGTCAAGCATATGAAAATTAAGACATGTTGACAAGTGTAGTGAGTGCCAAGGTACAATACTACTTGACTAACAACTTGAATCATGCCACCTATCACATGGCCATCCATACCATGATGACACAGTTGGCAACACATCTGACCCACTGCCTGTCATGTGGAGTGGCACACATGTCCAAACACAGGACAATGCATTAGCTAATGGGCCTGCAATGTGTCGGGATAAGGAGCACCTGCACTGAGGAGACACCCTCATGGCAAGCAAGAATGTCCACACAGATGTCAGCACACACAGACCAAACTACGTAGCATCTCGACCACACACTGGTGGCAAAAATGGATGAGCATGAGCCATGTATTTTAAATTTTGACACATGCTGCAAAGCACAAACATTAAACCCTGCACAACATGACTGGGTCACTGCATGTTGAGTGTCTGTCCAGACACTTATCAGACACAGATCAGACCTGGCAAGGAGACATAAGGTTTGGACATGTAGGCCTTGCCCGCACAAACCCCCCATACCTGAGACAATGTTATTGAGACAGATCAAGAAGTTACCCCTCTTAATCTGGGTCTACAAAAATGTGCATCAAGAATTCCTAAATGTACTCCACATCACCTCGTGAGGCTGCCAACACATATTTGTGACAAACAACCATCAACAGATAGTTGTGAATAGACACACAGACACTGCCCAGTGTGAGGATGCACAAGCAAAATGGGGTCAGCCTGTACAATGGGCACATGTAGCACACTTCAGATAAATACAAATGAGGCCAGGGAACAATGCCACAGAGGCCAAACTATGCTGAACACACAGAGAATGGGCACAGTGTTGGATGACACACATGATTCCGAGGCAATGGTGTCTTAGGGGACTGTAGTGGGCACACTGCTCCATGGTCCTGGAATTATCTGACTGTAACATGAGCAACCGCCCGGGCACTATGCATATCTCCCACTCATGCACATCATGTCTGAGGCCACAACATCGTTCATGCATGCTGCAAGTCTGTTCATTTGAAAACTCACACTCCTATGTTGAGACTCAGCATCAGTGCCAACTAATATGGACCCCCAAATGACTGAACAGGAGAGGGCACAGGCAAGGTAACAACACATGTCTCACACCCCCCCCCATGATGCAGAAAGCAATGTGCACTTGGATTAACTGCCAGCCTAGATGACCATGTGCAATAGTGATTACACACAGACCAGGAAACACATGTCAAGGAGGGGAAGGGAGGAGGAACAGCACCGTTTGACTTTGGGGAACAGGATATGCACTGCACAAATTAACCCTCGCGAATGCGCACTTCCAAAAGCTGGTGACACACAACAAACACACATGTACCTACCCCCTTCCTGCTGCTGCAACTCCTGATACCGCCTATCCAAGTCAGGGAAGACCACCGCCAGGACACGCTTCATCTGGTGGGTAAGGCGTAGGCGCCCACCGTGCTTGCGTGGAGGTGAGTCCTTCAGCTGGCACCGGGCGATCCTCCGGGTCCAGCACTGGATGTCCTGCCAGCGTTTCCTCACTTGGGCTAGGCGCCGACTGCGACCCTCCACCGATCTCACGGCCCTGATGGCCCGCTTCCATATCTCCCGCTTGGCGTAGACAGTTACCTGTGAGGATAACAAAGTGAGACAACATCACTACACCTGCTCCATGTCACAGAGACACACATTTGAACATCTTTGATATGTTGAACAGGGCATATTATGCTGGCAACAAATAGCACCTTTGTCATAGGGACATTTGCCTCTGTGGAAGGCCCAATGCACTACATGGCATTGAAAGTACACAGATGGCATGAGGGCTGCAACACACTCTCTGATCATGGCACACGCTGTGCATCACATGCAACACCAGGCTGATGGACAGCACCTCCAAGCAGTCACATGCCCCAGGCCACTGACGCAACGTCAGGCAAGTACACAGACACACACAGGCACAGATCAATCAACTGCCATTGGCAACAGCGGATACAAACCTCACTCTGAACATGTGCCACTTGCCTGTGGGGTGTCACAGGTGTGGTGCTAGCTCAGCAAGTCAGACACTCCGCACGGCTTACTTCTCCCATCAGATGGGTGGCGCTGTTGCCTCCTCCATGCAGCTGTGGTGCAACACTCCACATAGGCACTCACCCACATGACAAGGAACATTCACACACATCAATGTCCAGGGGGCGTACACATCATTTGGACACTCTCATCACAGCTCCACTCAACTCACACACATCTGTGGGTACAGTCACCTGTCACACCAGGGGGGCCACTGAATCACCTCCGGACTATAGAACAAAAATGGCCCAAAGGATTGGGCAGGCTGAATGTGCCATGCACTATGCAGTGAATGTCACAGTAAGCACAATGCAAGTGAGGAGTGCACACATTAACTACATCATGCTCTGCATGAGAGACATAAGCCATTCCCACCCCTGGGACCCACTATATATATTGCATGTCTGTCACACCTGGACACAATGCCAGAAGTGACAGTCACAAAAAAGGTGCACAGTCAAAGGTAGTGGAGTCAGCACTCACCTGCTCCCCTGGTCTCCCATACAGGCTGGCCTCATTCTCCTCCTGGGTGAATGGCTGGGCCCTCTCCACAGACCTTGACATGGTGCCAGAGGAAGCACAGGCAGCAGCAGTGGTGTCGAGTGAAAGGTAGTGCAGGCAAGTGCCCTCTCATGGGTTCTGGCTGACTTATATCTGCCTTGCTGGGCTGTTTCATGTACAGGAGTACAGAGTGATTGGTCAGTCTCATTTGCATCCTACGTTTCCTCCAATCCCTTTAAACATACACCAGTGAGGGCCTTTTCATGGTTCAAAATTTGAGCATAATGTGAAGTCAACAACCACTTTGCAACATTGTATTTAGTTGCCAACTGCCTTTTACAGGCCACATGATGAAATATTTGAACTTGAAAATTGGTATCCATGACAACCAGCATGCATTTAGGCCCTAATACTTGTCCCTCATGTGTCCCTATGTAATTTAGCAATCCACACACAGGTACGGTGCGTTTCACACGTACCCCTGCGGCACCAGTTGCACAGTGCGTTTGACACGTACGTGTACGACCAGTGTGTACACGTACGTGTACGACCTGTGTGTACATGTACATGTACGACCAGTGTGTACACGTACGTGTACTACGGAAGTGTACACACTGGTCGTACATGTACACACTGGTCATACACGTACGTGTACGACCGTAGTTGGTCGTACATGTACGTGTACACACTGGTCGTACACGTACGTGTACACACTGGTCGTACACATACGTGTACACACTGGTCGTCCACGTACGTGTACACACTTGTAGTACACGGACATGTACACACTGGTAGTACACGTACGTGTGTACGGTCCGTACACACACCCGTACTCCGGCAGGAACACCAATGTGATGAGACGGACCGTTCACACGCCCTCAGAGCGTGTGTACGGTGCGTTTCACAGCTTACACTGGTGATAGGAGGCGCACACGAATGGAATGGAGGTGTCAGACTCGTGCACGGCTGTACATCAATGTCATTGTCATTGCAGTCCTTCATGTGCAGGGCCTAGGTGTGTCAGGCAGTGATATGGCACATGTCTCCTCATGTTTTAGCACTACAGATGTGTGATGACCTGTGTACACATGTCATGTGTGATGGGGCAGTATGTGGCACACTTCCCCTTCCCACTTTGCACATGTGTCCATGTAGTACAAACGTGTCAAGCACTGCATCACTGGTATGGCACAGTCACCAACTCCCGCAAATGTCCCCGGATGCCAGGGACAGGGACACTAACACCTGACATCTAAGTACCAGCGTGACCCGATGTGACTATGTCCTCTGTGCGTCATGTGTTCCCATGAGCTTGCTGTTGGTGTTCCGTCAACTGCATCTGCTGTTGTTGCATCCAACATGTGTCTGTGTGTAGATGGGCATGGCACACATATACGCACACCATGCCACATGTTGATTCACACGTTACGTGTGTCTGTATGCTTCAAAGATTATTTTTTGACATGAGGACATATCTGCGCCGTATCCATGTCTCTGTTTTCGTTTTTCACGTGTAACCCTTCATCGCTATGTGTGTGATCTGTACATTTTCAATGACATGTGACCTGTATGTCTAGCTTGCCGCCAGCATTCTGTATGAGATGACATCCTTCAAATGCAGATATGTGGATGTATGTCACTCCTGTGATGTCTCTGGTTGTTCACTTACACTGGCTCACAGCTAGTTTCGGGGCATGTCATGTAGAACTTGACTATCAATGGGTGTAGCTGGCTTGTCGTAGGAGTTTCACCTGGCTGGCATACGTGTCCTGGATGTATTGCACAGACCAGACTCTGTATATAGCAGATGTGTAGTAGCAGTTGAGCATGTGCTCAGTTCATTGACATTGATGTTGTTATGTCCTCACTCTTTGTTATTCCTTCCAATTTTCTGCAGGGCACCGCCTCTCCCCCGACCAATGCCAGACTTGGGTGCCATGAGGGAACGTGACTGCATAAGACGTTACCGCTTCTTGCAACAGTTGATTGAGAACTTGACCGCAAAGCTTGAACAACACCTCCAACCGCGACACAGGTATCCTACTGCGCTGACCCCCAAGATGAAGGTGATGGCAGCCCTACATTTTTTTGCCACCGGTACGTTTCAATTCACCATAGCTGATGTGGGTGGCATGTCACAGACCATGTTCAGTTGTGTCCTGCATGATTTTTTAGAAGCCATGTTGGAGCACCTGGATGAATTCATCCATTTTCCTACTCATGAGCAGTTGACAGGTGTCAAGGGTGAGTTCTATGCCCTGGGAGGGATGCCCCATGTAATTGGGTCTATTGATGGGACACATGTGGCTTTGGTACCACCACAGGCACAGGAGGTCGCCTATCGCAACCGTAAACATTACCACTCTATAAATGCCCTTGTGGTGTGTCTTGCTAACATGCTGATTTCCCATGTCTGTGCACGTTTTCCTGGGTCAGCACACGATGCCTACATCATGAGGCGTAGCAGGGTGCCAGAAATGATGCTGCGGCTGCACAACGAACGAGCATGTCTTGTTGGTGGGTATACTCTGATTGTCCTTTGTTTAGCACTATTTTTGTATCTTACGGCATCTCCTGACCCACTTCTTTACATGATGTTTCCATGTAGGGGACTCTGGCTATCCCAACATGCCATGGCTGATGACGCCTCTCCGCAACACCAGAACAGCTGCAGATCACCGTTACAACAACACACATGGGCAGACCAGGCGAGTGATCGAGAGGACGTTTGGCCTCCTGAAGAGCAGATTCCGGTGCCTTCACAAGACAGGCGGGTCCCTCCCATATGCACCGGGGAAGGCCTGCAAGATCTTGCTTGTGTGCTGCATGCTGCACAACATGGCAGTGGAGAAGGCTGTGCCACTCATCCTGGATCCGGATGAGTAGGAACATCCACCCAGCCGCGGCCCGTGGAGGGAGTTCCATGGGGCGGTAAGGGGGGGCGGGGGAGGGGCAAGGTGGGGGGTTCTAAAAACCGGAATATGGATAATTGCAGGTAAGTAAACAATTAAATAAATAAAACGAATTTCGTAGCGCGCGCTGCAGCGCAAAATGCAATGCAGCGCGCGCTACGAAATTCGTTTTATTTATTTAATTGTTTACTTACCTGCATTTATCCATATTCCGGTTTTTAGAACCCCCACCCTACCCCTCCCCCACCCCGCCTTACCGCCCCACAGAACTCCCTCCACAGGCCGCGGCTGCATCCACCCATGGAGGATGAAGGGCTTGGTCACGAGGCAAGTGAGGATGAGGACGAGGAGGACGACGACATCCGGAGTCAGCTCATACGCAACTTCTTCTCATAATGGTGAGTCCATGGGTCTGAGTGTGCACGCCTGGAACCTTGTGTGGCATGTTTTTGCAATGTGTGTGTCCAGCTGACTGTATGCTAAGTGACTTAGATGTGTGTTCAGATGTGTCACTCGAGTGATGATGTCCTTCCACACATTTTAGCTTAGACACTCAATTTTGATATAGCATGGTGACACACTTATTCCTGTAGACTAAATGACCATGCATGCGGATGACAATCTTTGCCCTGACTTCTTGTGTGTCTGTCATCCCCAGGTCGTTACGCATGCTGTCTGCTCGTGTCATCGTTGGCCTTCCGCTATTCCTCATGAGTATTGCAACGTGTGCAGAATCAGCGGCCAATGCACGGACATGATGAAAAGTCTTTTTGGTTAAGGATTGCTGCACGGCATTTTGGTGTTGGTAGGTGTTTGAAATGTGTGGGCACTGCTCCTGTGCATGTTGTGTTACTATACATACATGTCGACTCACCATGGGGCACAAGACATGTTGCATGACTCCCATGTATTGATAGTCACCCTTCGTAGCAGTCATCTGTGATGGGACTGTAGATTGTGATGAAGGCGTCAATGTGTGTACAACTTCCCTCAGGAACATACGGGATGCTACAGGTGGACATAGTGTGGGACATCCCCATGAGAGGATAAATGGGGAATTGCAGCCCCTCCGTTTGCAGCAAGGGGTGTTTGGCTCACCCCCTTCACTTGTGTGCCAGTTCAATGGATTTACAGCATCTGTGTTGTGAAGGGGGTGTCCAATGACCTGTGAGTCTGTTCATATTGATGCTTTTCCCTAGGTGTGAACATGAGTAATAAAGGTGTTCCTCACCTTCCAAGGTGCCTCATCTCTGTCAATGCAGGTCTCTTGCCACTTTGCATGCGGCATCTCTGGCATAGTTGTCAAAGATTGTGCATATGAGTCTATGTGCAGTTTAGCAACATGCATGCAGTTCTTCAGGGATTTGAATCTCTATTGTGCATGATGTCCATGGTTGTGTATGTATTTGGGCATGTTGGTGACCACAACGGGCCGTCAACACCTGCTGAGGGTATGTATCCTGTGCGCAGCTCGTCCTTCCGTTTCATGATCCGTGTCTGTCATCTTTAGTGATTGTGCATCCATTGTCTCTGGGTGTGCCATGGGAAACCGGACACTCCTTCCTTTACATATGCCTGTTGCAGTAGTCCTTTCTGACAGCCTTGTCTTTGTGTGCAACTAGTGGCATAGTTTCCAGGACATGCCGCCTGCTGCTGCGGCCCCTGCAGCAAGGGGACACAAAGTTTACAGATTCGGCAACACACACACCTCAAAGATGCTCCTACCTTCCTCCCTCCACCCATTCATTTGGCTGGCATCAGCTTGTCTGTGCCACTGTTGCGCCCACGCGGTGCCAAAGGCTGGACCGTCAGCACATGCAACGTGCATATTGCACGACCCTCATGTCCTTACATGACCCACATCACACTACAGTCTGATGTTGCAGCCACCCTCCAAGCATTGTCCATCCAAGGAGCTACCGCCTGCTCTCAGGCATACCCTAGGCGCACACACAACACCTTTGCATGATGAGTGTGCAACTCCAACTGCCTACACAGCGCTGCCCCGCCTTCCAGGCCCTGTCACACCAACCAGGTCATGTCCCTCCTACTCCCCACCGGCTCCGTACACCAGCAAGGCCATGGGAGTGGGACTTAAGCCTTCAGCATGTAGTATAGTGGCATCATCTGGCACATGGCCCAGGTATCATCTCTCAGCGTGTCAATCTTCAATGTGTCCAAGTCCCCCTCACCGGCATTACATGCGCACAGCACCTCATCATCAGCTCGTATGCAATTGACAGCCAGGTGCTCCTCACCCTCACCAAAGACGCAGCCATTGCCAGTTCCAACATTCAAGAAGGCATGAGATCCATTGATGAATGGCTGAACATCAGCCACCTGAGGCTGGACTTGTACAGGACTGAGGTAATCATCTGAAGATTGTCCCCTTACAGGTGGGTCAACTGCTTGTGTCCCACCCGCAAGAGCCCTGCACATGCACCCAGTGCCCACGCACACAATATGGTGTGCATCATGGATTTGTCACTCACATTTGCCATGCTAATCACCAGCATCTGTACCCCAGGGTGCAACACCCTCTGCATGATGCACATGATCCACAGATAGATCCAATCCAGGGAAAGACAGACCATGCCCCAGGCCCACGACATCAGCCGTGTCAACTACTGCCCCGCCCTCTACGGAGCAAGTACATCCTAACTCCCGGGAAACTTGTCCACATCCAGGCTGCAAGTGCACACCTCAGCTTCAACATCCCGCGCCCCAGCCACATCACCGTCCACCAGAGATAGCTGCAATGGATCACTGTGTGCTGCAGGAGGACCTTCAGACTCCTCACCCACATTCAGGAGGCAGGCCACAACCCCAGACCCCAAACCAACCTTGGCCGTCTGTCATCCGAGACCCCGTTGTGCCAACTCCGTGCATCCAACCTTGCCCTGGCCACCATTCTTCACATCCACCGTACTCCAGCATGCAGGACATAGTTCTCCCACCTGGCAAGACATACCTGCTACATCCTCCCCGGCAACATCCACATGAGCCATGACCTCTACGCCTTTAGGATGCTCTTCCCAATTGGTCTGTCCGCACAGTAATGCATGCCCCCCCTCAGCAGCTTGAGGCCATCACGGCTGAGTATTGTGCTCCATGTCTGTATAGTATGATACATTGTGACCCATGTGTGTCCTGTCCCAGACTCAGATTCCAGGGTATGGATGGCTGCAGTTAGTTCAACACTCATGCATAGTTTGACATTTCCCCACACGTAGGTTGTGTACTCATGGAAAATGAATGCAACATGTTATTGTAGAAAGTACGATTTATTCTCGGTGGGGGGCCTCTTTAGTGTGGACAAATAGGTCCTATACAGTGTGCATGGAATCCAAAGTTCACAGGGGGAGATGGCATCCTTGTCAGTTGGAGTCATCAGAGTCCAGACCACAGTGTTGGTCATCATTGGTCAGACTGTGACCAGCAAGTCCATGTGGCAGAGAATGTCATTGGATGAGGTGCTGCTGTTGCGCATGATAGCCAGGTGCCAGGCCAGGTGACCTGGGAGATGTGGATGGTCCGCTGCCTCTCACGGTCTTTTCCGTGGACGACCCACCTTCCTTGCGGGACCCTCAGATGCAGGCCTTGACGATGCTTGGGACGCTCCGTCGGACGAATCCTCCTCCTCCTCCCTCCCTGTGGCTGGTGCTGGTCTTCGCCTGGTGGCACAGGGAGGGTTGCCCATGTTGTCGTTGAGTGAATGGCTTATGTCCGTTTGCACCGCCAGGAGCTCAGCCAGTCTTGCCTCCATCTGTCCTTGGTGTTGTTGTTGACTGGCGTGTTGCTCGGCCTGCTGGTTCTTAATCTCGTTGAGGGTCGCCCCTACCTGGCTGATGTCCCTGGTGTCACGCCGGTATGTCTCCAAGATGTGGCGTATGTGTCACATACCGGTTCCCTCGGCTGCCTGGTCAGGTTCGCGCCTCCGCCTGCCTCCACTCCCACCACCCCTGCCCACACGAGCCTGGCCTGCCAATGTGGGCACATCGGGTCTACGGGACCCCTGAGGGATAGCAGTGTCGGTGTTGTCTACCTCCTCCTGGGTGGCCGGAGAACCTTGTCCCTCCAGGTCAGACTGGCTCAGTTGTTCTGTGCGGGTAGGGCTCCTGGGTGTCTCCTGGGATGTGGCAAGAATGGGGGTGGTGGTTGGCACAGATGTACCTGACGCAGGTGCTGCAGGGGCTTGGGCACCAGAGGGTCCAGGCTGGTTGGGGTCATCCACAGAGTGCTGAGAGTCGTCGCTGCCGGTGGGATCATCTTCCTGCCGAGCCTAGGCCTGTGATTGTTCCCCCCCAGTGTTGGGGGGAGATCCATGACGTTGCCCTGTGTGTGAGAGAGAGACAATGTTAATGCTGTTTCATGTGACATCCATATTTCATACATGTTCTGGTTGCCACAGTTCCTCCAGGTAGTTGTATGTGCCTAGCATTCACATTAATGTTCACTTGTGGATGGGTATGTTGCAGGGGACTGATTGAAATGTTATTCAGGGTCTTTGACATGTCGCATTTGGCCTTGGATGCTTTTTTGGCTGTGGCTTGATCTTGTTGTGTCACATGTCCATTGTGAGAGTGTGTGACTCCATTGGCTGCCCCGGGGGGTGTGCTTGTGTAAGGAGTGAGTGGTCATAACTCAGGCCGACGCTGTTCAACATCCACATGGCCCCCCTCACACAAGTGGCCCGCCACCACAACCTCAAAGACATCTCCTATGCCGACGACACCCAGCTCATCCTCTCCCTCACCAAGGACCCTCACACCGCCAAGACAAACATCCACGAGGGTCTGAGGGCCATCGCCGACTGGATGCGGAGCGGCCATCTGAAACTGAACTCGGACAAGACGGAGGTCCTCATCCTGGGACCCACACCCTCACGCTGGGATGACTCCTGGTGGCCGATCGCTCTGGGGACATCACCGACACCCACCAAACATGCACGCAACCTAGGATTGATCCTCGCATCCTCCCTCTCCATGTCCAAGCAGGTCAACGGCGTCTCCTCCTCCTGCTACGACACCCTACGCACGCTCCGCCAGATCAACTGGTGGATCCCGACTTAAACAAGTAGAACAGTGACACAGGCCCTCATCAGCAGCTGACTGGACTACGCCACTGCACTCTACGCAGGACTCCCATCCACACACCAACGGCGGCTACAACGCTTCTGAAACGCCTCGGCACAACTGATCGTCAACGCCCCCCGCCACAGCCACATCACCCCCCTCCTGAGAGACCTGCACTGGCTCCACATCGACAAGAGGATCACCTGTAGGATCCTCAGCCACACACACAAGGCACTCCACACCGCCGGACAAGCCTACCTGCACATCAGACTCAGCTTCTACACCCCCACCCACCAGCTCCGCTCCGGCATCCTCGCCCTCGCAGCTGTCCCCCGCATCCAACGTACGCCCGCCTGCAGCAGATCCTTCTCCTACCTCGCCGCCAAGACCTGGAAGACCCTCCCAACCCACCTACGACTGACCCAAGACCTACTTGCCTTCAGGAGACTCCTCGAGAGCTGGCTCTTCGAGCATTGGTGGAACCCCCCCCTGCGCCTTGAGACCCTGACAGGTAAATTGCGCACCTTACAAGTACCCTGAGCGATTGTTGATTGATTGACGGTGCCTGCTGGTGGGTGTGGTGTGATTTGCCAGTGGGTCTCCCAGGTGATGTATCTGTCCCACCATGGCGCATGCTGCCATGTCAGTGTGTGTGAGTGCCTGCCCTAGATTTCTGAGCTTGTTGTGTTTGTGTTAGAGTTTTCAGTTGTCACAGGAGGGCCTTGTGCTGCCTACAGCAGGGCCAAGTATCAACTACTTTGCCAGTCCCTGTGCATTGCGCATGGTGCATGGGTATGTACCAGGGCCATATGGGCTGAGGGCAATGGTGTCTGTTTCTGAGTTGGACAATATGTTTGGTCATCCCCACCCTCACAGCATCCCAGACATCCTGTCTTGGGTTTGTGGTTTGTGTAGGCTGGGACATGGCATGGCCTTGCTTTGTGAATGGGGCATACTCATGTTAGTGGCCTGAGCGTTGTTTAGAGTGTGGTTGTGTCAGGTGAGGGCTTGGGGGTAGGTGAGTGCATTTGTTGTAGTTGGGGTGTGGATGCCATTCCCCCATGTTACGTGAGTTGTTTGTGTACTCACCAGGCTCTCAAACTCCTTCGACTCCGTGTACTCCCACCGGCGGAAGCAGGGCCAACACCTTTTCCTCCCAGGGATGGTAATGTACCGGTCTGCGGGGCAGCCCACCGCCTGTGATGTTACTCTGGGCGTATTCCTCGTTCATTTTGCGCTTGACTGCCCTGCGCAGATCGTACCACCTGGCTTGACATTCATTCCTGGTCCTTCTGATGGGCGCAACAGCATTCACCCGATCGACGATCCTCTGCCACAGGCTAGTTTTTGGGGATATGCTGGTCTGTCTGACCAATGTTCCAAAGAGCTGTGGCTCGACTCTGATGATTTCGTTGACAAGGATGTCCATCTCCTCCCTTGTGAACTTTGGATTCTTGTCTGTGGGCATGGTGTGGGGTGTAGGTGTGGATGGTTGTGGGTGTGTGGGTGTGAAAGTGTAGGTGTGTGTGTATGTGTAGAGGGGGTCTGTGTGAAGGAGGTTGTGTGACGGTGTGTAAGTTAAGGTGTATGGGTGCAGTTGTTTGTGTGTGATGTCTGTCAGCAGTGGGTCTGTTGCAAAGGCTCATGGTTTGTGATTGTGGGCCCTTTTTATTGCTCCATTTGTGGGTGTGGCTGGGTTTGAACTTTTGGTGGGTGTGTTATAAGAGGTGGTTGTGAGTTTGGGCCTCTGTTTGACTGTTTGGATGTGCCAGGTCAGTGTTTTAGTTGTTTTTTTGTACTGTAGACGTGTTTTGTGGTGTTGTGCGAGTCGAATTGACCCTCCTAGTGCTGTTTTACAGTGTCCTGGTTCAGTACGAGTCGTGTTCGCGTATGTAAGGTGCGTCCATGGCTATGTTGTTGTCCAGTGGTCACATATGCAATGGTGTTGTACGAATCATACATACGCGATGCTGGGGTACGGTGTTGGGGTACGGTGCGTCCAAGTACGGGGCTGTGGTGGGGGGTACGGGGCGTACATACGCGTGTGCTGGGGTACGGTGCGTACATACGCGGGTGCTGGGGTGGGGGGGTACACCGCGGACATACGCAGGTGCTGGGGTACGGCGCATACATACACGGGTGCTGTGGTGGGGGGTACGGGGCGTACATACGCGTGTGCTCGGGTACGGTGCGTACATGCACGGGTGCTGGGGTGGGGGGGTATGGCGCGTACATACGCGTGTGCTGGGGTGGGGGGTAGGGGCATACATACGGGGGTGCTGGGGTACAGCACGTACATGCGCAGGTGAGGTGGGGGGCAGTACGACTCGTACCCTGGGCCCAAGTGTACCCGGGGTAGGGGTCGTACAAAGTTCGCTCCGTACGGGACGGTTTCCATACGCTTGTGTATTCGGGACGCCCGTACGGATCGGACTTGTGCGCTCGGACTTCAGTTTTACGACTCGTATGTAAATCTGTCCGGAGACATCTCGTAGACTTTTCCCGAAGCAATTCGTATGTATTTTTACGGTACGAATCGTACTTCGCCGTTTGTACAGGACTTGTACGACTCGTACGTAAAAAAATACGGATACGAGTCATACGGGAACATTTTTTACGAGATCGGAATCGGCACCTAAATGTAATTGAGAAAAAAATTAAAAATATAACAAATCCAGAACAAAATAAATAAATGTAAGATACAATCCCCTGCTTGCTACTCACAATCCCCTAGATAAATATGTAAAGATATTGTACATAAAGCAAAAATAACATTAAAACTGAAATTAAATAGAAGAATACAATTAAAAGAAATAATAAATATAAAATGCATTTTACTAAGTGTATTATTAAGTCCACTTATCAATGATTTAAAACCCAACAAATAATTTACATAGAAAATAATCAATTAAAAAACCTACATAATAAATTACCAAACATGTAATTAACATAAACAATTATGTTGTTAAAAACAAACATTTCTAATTTAAATAACTTACCAGCCTACTGACCTCTAAAATGAGCTACTCTCTAATAAATTATAAATGAATAATGAAACTATAGAACACTAAATATACATTACAAATTATAAAATACACTTCAATAACTAAAATAACAACACTATATAAACAACTTTACATAATTAATTACCAATAAAATATTAAATTAACAATATTAAATAAATCAATTGAAAGACAAGCATTTATAATGTAACTAACTTCCCAGACTCATCTTAAAATACCCTACGACCTGCTACTAAAGTATAAATTGCTACTTAAACTATACCAAATAAAATTACACATTGAAAATCCCAAAATACTGTTACACAAATAATATAATAATTAATTAATCAAATAGTTTACAAAACAAATGTAACTGTTGCATGTTGACTGGTCTGACCATCACAACATCCTTTTCCACATCAGCCAAAGGACCCAAGAACAATCCCTCATGCATGACACTCCCCAAATGGGTGAGAAGCCTAAATCCGATTCCCTTGACTGACTTAGAAGAAAAGGTAAGCACTCTCCGTCCCATCCTCACCGAGGATCTCTCCACAACAGAACTCACCTCTCTCTACAACACAAATATGACTTCCATTCTGGACCAACTTGCCCCATCGAAACAAACAAAAGTTAGGAGCATTCCATCCAGATCCTGGTTCAACACAGACATCAATGCTGAAAGGCGACAACTTAGAGCTACAGAAAGACTCTGGCAGAACAACCCTTCCAAAATCCTCCACGAGCAACTCAAATCATTTCGCGCAAAGTACAAAAACCACATAAAGAACGAAAAATTAGCATTTATCTACAGCGCTCTAAACAACGCAAAAGACAGGCCCAAAGAACTCTTCAACCCTTATCAGGCAGCAAACTTCCAAGCCCCCTACATCCCCAGGTCAAGCCTCCAAAGAGCGGTGTGACAACTTTGCAAACTTCTTTAATGACAAAATCACCAAGATCAAGCTCTCATTGGACAACAACCTCAGTCCCCCTCACAAGATCTCTACAGTAAGGACAGAAGACGCCACACCCAAACACCCCCCTAAACCCTGGAAATCCTTCAAACCTATCTCGGAAGAGGAGATAGTCAATCTAATCTCCTCCGCCAAACCTTCCTCTCACGACCTTGATCCTATTCCCACCCAAATGACCAAACAACACAAACTCTCCCTAGCACCGCTCTGGTGCAAAATCATAAATAGCTCCCTAAGAACCGGAGACATACCAAAACTGCCGGGAAGTCGGCCAAGTGACTCCATTACTGAAAAAAACAGGCCTGGACACCAATGATCTGAATAACTTCAGACCCGTCTCCAATCTCCCTCTCCTTTCCAAAACCCTAGAAAGGTGCGTCCTCCTAAAACTGACTCAACACATGGACAGCATCAATCTTCTAGAACCCCACCAATCAGGTTTCAGAACAGGCTGCAGCACCGAGACCGCGATCCTCAACGTCATGAACGATATCCATAAGTCACTTGATATGGACCAATACTGCTTACTCATTCTCCTGGACTTATCGGCAGCCTTCGACACTCACCAACATACTCAAAAAAGCCATCATCCCCTTCCACCTCTATGCAGACAACACCCAGATCTACCTCAAAACCTCCTCCAATGAGGACATTCAGAGACTCAACAACACTCTCAGAAAGGTCCAACACTGGCTAACAATAAATCATCTAAAGCTAAATCAAGACAAAACAGAAATCCTTCTCATTTCCAACAAAGAAGAGAACCCCCAAATCTCAGAAGGGTTAAAAGCTATTGATGCACTCAACGGCAATCTCACCCTGGCAGACTCTGTAAAATCGCGGAGAATCACCCTAGACCCAAAACCCGACATGGCAAAACACATCAAGAATGCAGCAAAAAGTGCCTTCCTCAACATGAAACTACTCGACAAAATTAAACCCTTCATTCCGCCCAAGGACCTCAAAAAAGCAACTCAATCGTTGGTGCTGTCTAGACTCGATTATGGGAATGAAGTCCTCACAGGTACAGCAAAATCCCACCTAGCCCCCCTCAGAACAACCCTCAACGTAGCAGCTAGAATGGTCACTGGAGTCAAGAAATACGACCACATCTCATCCGCACTCAGAGAACTAAATTGGCTCCCAGTCGAAATGCGAGCTAGCTTCAGAACTGCCTGCCTTACACACAAAGCCCTGCACACAGGGAAGCCTGAATACCTGGCCTCCAAGCTCAAGAAAGCCAGCCAGGCAAGGAACCTCAGGAGCACCGACACCCTATTCCTCATCCCTATGAAAACACGCAAACAAAAAACCCCAGCCCGGTCCTTCGCTGGTAACGCGCCAAAAATATGGAACTCCATTCCAGTCCATATCAGGACTATCACCTCCTTTCTAAAATTCAAAAGACTGCTCAAAGACCTCTTCCTTAAGCGTGCTCTCCTGAACCGATAGCGACCGCTGAAGCTCACAAGCCAGCCCACCAGGCACACAATTTGAACAATACTTGATCTCCATGCTTCAAGATGATACATTTCGCTGAGACTTTCAAAGCGCCTTGGACTAAAATGTATACATTTTGCTAGATTGTATGTCTCTCACATGTCAACTGTTGTAAAGTGCTCCGATACCTTCGGGTCTGGCCAGCGCTATAGAAAACTCATAAATAAATAAATAAATAATAAACAAATTACCAATTATGCTTTTACTTACATAAAAATGATTACAATAATTTAAAATAAATAATATTCAAAGTATCTGTCCACACTTTTCACTACTATTCTGCAATCCTCTACTAAATTATGCATTTCTAACTATATGAAAACAAATGTAATTACCTATTAAACACTGCAAACTAAACTAAATAAAAATATTTTAAAAATATTTACATTAATTATACTATCTTGTAAAATTTAAATCACATATATTATATATTAAATTAACTATATAACGGTATGGGATGCAACTATATTGAAGTAAACAATAAAATATGCAACACTGATTATAAAAACATTATTACATGCATAAATGGTGATATTCCAAACTTCTATATTAATTACCTGTTATGTTCTGCTCCTCAACATTTATATGTTGAAAATATTTATATGTTGACAATATTTTTGACTGGCTATTAATGCAACTCAATATTTTTTAAACAATATTCTTGTCATTCACCAGTTCACTTCCTTGCAGGGTTCCTAATCTGCAATTCCTCACAAGACATTTGAAACTGCACCAAATCTGCTTTCAAGAAAATTAGACTTTCAGTTCTTGGTGAATTCTTGAAAATGTTAGTGATATTTGATTTTCTTTTCTGGATTTGCCATAATATACCAGCAGAAATGTAGGCTGATGCCCCAAAGTAATAATAAATACAGCAAAGACCATTTGTACATCAGGCTAAAAGGACAACAGCTTTAGGAATGATGGGAATGAATGACACCTACTGCTGCGGTGATACATGAAACATCTGATTAACTTTCTTTGGAGGGAAGGACATGGGCACAAGAATTACCTACATGTGTTTTGCTTTAGGTGTGACTTGGGTGTCTATTTCATCGCTTTTAAGGTTCAAGTCCTGAGAGTACCTCGACCCTGCAGCTCTGACCTAGACCCTGCTTCAGGAAGGAGCTGACATGAAACATATAAAGGCATCATGGTTAATGAATACCATGATTTTTCCTCTGGTCCAAACCTCTTCCAATCTTTCAAAGATTAAAGCACCTCCTGTGCACCCATGAATGCAAAATGAATCAAACTTTATTATACAGGTCACTTCCCATGACTTCAGCAACTGGAGGACAAGCCACTGGCAGATAAAGTGATGGCAACTCTCAAGGAATTTTAATAAGTTAATGTTACTAAAAAAACTGACAAACTACAAAAGGCTGTTAAGAGTTATAGCAAGGAAAAACTTGCCCTTATATTAGAAAATATTTCTATCAATCTGTGTGCCCTTTGACCCATCCCTATAGAGGAATTAATTTCTCGGACACAGGTTGAGATACAGATAGCGACCAGACATCCTGTAATTTACCTAATAGTGATTATAGTGACAAACCCTCTACATCTTACCAAGTTATTTTACACCACAACCACAGAAGATCAGGTCCCAGAAGAAGAAAACAAGGAGGCAGGAGAGGATGGTCCTGCAATCAGTATACAACGGGACATTGGCAAACTAGCAACCAGTATTATGAATGATAAATTCTCAACAGACACAACTAACTTTCAATCTTTAATCTTCTACTCTGAGAGATGTTGAGAATTCAATACTGAAATCGGCGTCATCTTTTGTCCCAACACATAGAAACAAATCTTTTGAGTCCCATATCGAACTTTACAGGTTCTTTTGAATGGTCTGCCTTACACATTACTTTTCTAAAAATGACACGATTCCGATATATGACACCACTGGTCTTCAAAATCCATCCATATTTTGTCTTAACAATCATATTGTTTCAAAAGAAGTTGTTACATTTGAAAACGCTATTCTCACTGAAATTGATAATATGTTCAGGAATTCGAACTATAGTAAATACAATCTGTCCAAAGATCAACATTTAGCTCTACAACATCTACAGTCGTTCCAGGATGTAATTATAAAACTGGCTGACATAGGGTATGGGATAGAATTGATGGACACATCTGCACACAATACGGAAGTCATAAAACAATTGCAAATTCCGGATCACTCTGGAAAATTGCATAAAAACATCTATGGTAAACATAAGAAAACTGGTTCTTGGTTTCAGCCAGAAAGGGTTAGAGGAAGGTTGGTTTAGCTCCAAAGAATCAGCATTTCTTAATAAGACAGATCCCACTATACCTGCCATTTATATTCAGCCAAAAATCCATAAAGACCCACTGAAAACACCAGGGTGGCCAATAATTTCAGGATGTAATTCCATTCTCAAACCACTGGCACAATATGCTGATTATTTGATAAAACCCTTTGCTATCAATCATCTTGTATTTATCAGGGGCATGACTGCAGAGATCAATTTGATTTGACCCTAATACTGAACTCTTGGTCACAGTTGACATCCAAAATCTATATACGAGCATACCACAGAGTGAAGTTCTACAACCTTTAGAAGTTCCTTTTGAAGCTAGACCTCACCCACATCAGGTTCCCCCATTATTCATAATGCAACTTCTTTATTTTTAAGAATCAGTTCCGTGAACAGATAAAACGGGTCACAATTGGGGCTGTTTTTGTCCCCAATATAGCAAAGATCCATGTGGCTGAATTTGGACCCAAATTCATTGAGAATGCCTTTAACCCATACCGATTACAGATCAGAAAATGGATGAGATACATTCATTATGTGTTTTTGATATGGTAGGGTGACAAACACAATATTCTGATTTTTTATGATTAGATATACAATTTGAACCCCAACTTGAAATTCACTATAGAATACAGGTACACCAAGATGAATGTTCTAGATATCACCATTAAAGTGGAGGATAATAAACTGTACACTACACTCTTCACCAAACCTACCTCTAGAAATACTTTGCATTGGTATAACAGTCATCACGCACAATCACTCAAAGACAATCTTTCATTTGGACAATTTCTTTGTGTAAAACGGAACTGCTGTCAGAAAGATGATTATTTTGCTGAGGCTAACAAATTGATGGAAAACTCAAGACACCAAGAAATCCACATTGACTTCTCAAATGGTCTTTAAAAAGAGTGTGGTACTACGATAGAGAAGCTCTGCTGCAAATCAGAGAACGTCTCAGAGAATCACGCCTCATTTGCGTGTCTACTTGTCAGAGCGACGGTTAATAGTTCCCATAAATCTTCAGAGGAGCAGAATGAAGCTTTTCCCAATGCCTCTCCAAGATCTTCTCCACAACCCCTCGATAGAACTAATAGGGAAGTGAAGGAATTCTCAGGGGGTAAAGGGGATGGGATAGAGAAGAGACTACCTTGTCTTCTTCAAAAGGTGTCTTCTACTGCTATACTTCTTTGCGTAGAGTATGTACATAAACAAATTAACATATTACTTAATGTTGAAATAAACCACTTTCTGTTTTGTTAGATAGTTTACTCTTCTATCTGAGACATACCCTTTAAGAGACTGGCTTTTGCTCCTCTTCTATATATTTTTCTTATAATCTTTTAGTTGTTATTTTCAAATACGAGTAATTAGACGTTCTCTTTTGAACTGTAAATCCTTTTTTGTTCACAGAACCTTCACACTACTAGTTTAGCGGAATTTCTTAGTACTATGGTTATTTAAACATTCTTGTCATAAGTCTTAACTTGAGGAAAATATACAACTATAAATACTGTTTTTCTTTGTCTTCTTTCCTTTTCCAAGGTACTTGCGTGACTCCTCTGGTTAAATTGAAGGTAAGACTTTAGGTAATTCTTCTTTGAATTTCTCTGGAGTTGGTTGTAGAAACAGGTAACTTTTTCTTACTTCAGCATTTACTTCATGGAAGCTTCCTTGCGAGCTGATACACTCCTGATGGGCCGGAACACCACTCTTCCAATGGGTAAGGAAAGGTGACACTAACTATCTAACCCTGAATCTGATGCGCACGAGCAAGAAAACACCACTACTCTCTTGACTAGTCTTGGTGAAGTGGCCAGTTTAGAGGGTGCGAGCAAGCTTCACACTATTCCCCTGACCTTGCGCTCCCAGCAAGAAGGCTGGAGCGCTAACTTTTGAGCACAGGCGGCGGCCATCTTGGAAAACCGTGACCTCACCAAAGTGATCCAAGAAAGGTTTTTGAACTCCTCCTGGCAGCGATACAAACGAGGGCTTTTAATTCTAGTCTGAGCCACTGCCCCTACTATTTGGTGAGTGCAGTCTTGTCTTTTGCCCTGATTCCTGACACTACTTTTGGCACCTTCTGTAACAAATTTAAAAAGTCATGTGCAAACATTGGAAATTATTAGCAGGTGATCATTTATTAATATGCCATGTTTTAAGGGCCTACTTAAGTAGGTGGCACAATAAGTGCAGCAGACCCACTATTAGTATTTAATTTACAGGCCCTGGTTATATAGCATACCACTTTACAAGAGACTTATAAGTAAATGAACTATGCCAATCAAATGTAAGCCAATTTTACCATGATTAGGGGGTTGATTACAAGCACTCTAATACTGGTGAGCAGTGGGAAAGTGCTCAGAGTCCTAAGGCCAACAAATGCATCTTTCAGCAAACATGAAGGGAAAAAGGGAAAATGTTTGGGGGAAGACCACCCTAACTAAGCCTGGCAGGTCTAACAGAGCAGATGCTTTATTTTGGTGCATATCAACAAATATAAAGAGGGTGAAAGTATTATTAACCTCTTGGGTCCAAAATGGCAAAACATAGTTCAAAATTTGCAAAACAACCAATCCTTGCAAAACTCCTTAAACATCAGCAAATTGCTGTCAATAAATCAAATTTCATGGGGCAACCAATTCTTTTGAGATTATCATACATGTGCCATACAAATTCCTGTCCATTTGTGCAAACACAGTAGGGCAGTGTTTAAATGCAAAGGGTTTGCCAGCATTTGCCAACCCACACTCAAGCTCATACACAATAGCAGAAAGTTGGTGCACATGAAGGTGCATGACTAGTTAGGGCTTAGTAAAGCTCTAGTATGGAAGGTAACATCTGATCGACCTTGCTTAGTGAAGATATGTGACCTTAAGGTTAACTGTGGCGCAATAAGCCTTCAGAATGACAAGGGGTTACTTATTCGTCATTATATATTTCTGATAGGGTTTGGGTCCTGACACAATGGCTGTCCACTTGACTTGTGATTGCCATTGCGCTATCAATACATGGCCATGTTTAAACGGATGAGAAACAATAATGAACACATATTCATACAATACACCATCATTTGAACTAACAAAGTTAACACTTCAATTACCTGTGTTAAACATCTGCATAAGCCAATTACCACCACTGTAGACAACCAATCTTTCTTGTTTCTTCCTTATGCTCTGTATCACGATCATCAGTAGAAGACACTATATTCTGGATGATCAAGGTATACACTTACAAGTTCCACTGCTAACGAACAGAGGCAATGCACAGTACAGCATCTGCCCCAACATCTGTGCTGTGCTCAACTTGCCTGCTGAATCCATCACTGCTACACAGACAGGTAAGAAGAAAATATTAACTGAAGACTGTTTACAGCAGTCTGTGGTTAGTGCATTAGGGGGCATTGGCCTCTGAAGGTATGCCACTAAATAGATCCACAGGCATCGCAACAACAATGGTGTTGAAAGGGATGCAAAGGCAAGTCACATCTTGACACTTGACTGCTCACTCCACAGGAAACAATAACAGATCTGGGTACATTTATTTACTCCATCACTGATGGTGGAAAAGAATAGTCATGTACCCCAAAGTCCCAAAAAGTAGGGTAGCCAATATAATAAGTAGGGTAGCACTGCCATTGACACAGCATTCATCTACAAATGACACTATGCAGGTCATAAATGAAGGTACACCAGAGTATGTTGCTCTTACAGGAGAAATGCTACATCACTGTTTTACATGACTTTGTTTAACGATGCCCAAAACTATGCTTAATGACTTGTTAGCTAGTGTCAACACCCTGAAGAAAGGATTTGCTTCATAATCTGATGAAAATTGGTCTGGGAGA
The DNA here is from genome assembly GCF_964204655.1 of Triturus cristatus. Classification (NCBI taxonomy): domain Eukaryota; kingdom Metazoa; phylum Chordata; class Amphibia; order Caudata; family Salamandridae; genus Triturus; species Triturus cristatus. The sequence continues at coordinate 567,367,196 of NC_140589.1, read as the reverse complement.
GACCTTATTGGTCTGGGAGAGACCTTGGTGTCAATGTTTGAGAAATCCAGGGGTTGTCATAGACAAAATAATAAATATGCTACTACTAAATAAAACTGAGACTTGGTTAAAACCTTGCAACTGTTTAAATATGGGGACAAGAGTCAGGATAGATCACAGGAGAATGTGGAAAAGCACCAATACACAGACAACTGAAGGCAGCAGTTTTGGAAATAAAGTAATTCCCTAAATAGTAGTAATAGTAGAGTCTATTTGTTCACCAACGTGGCAGTGGTCTACATGATGGGGGCTCCCACTGTCCCATGGACCAGTAGATTTGAAACAGAAGTATTACTAATTCACAAAGATATGAATTGGATTGGGGAAGTTAGGGGCTGTTCTGCTGTTGTATGCAGCAATATTTTGAGATAACGGAGTCAGATGAAACCAAATGACCAACATGACTGTGTGAAACTTCAGGTAGTAAATAGAGTACTCATGGATGGCTTTATCAATATTGAGTGTAGATCCCTCGACTATTATAGAAAGATATAGATTAGGCTAATTCTGGTAACCAACCAACCAAATGAGACCAGGGAATATATTTGTAGAAACCTGCAACCATTTATACCACTCAGCATCAAATATTAGACTAATTTAATAATAAAATAATAAATTAATGGCTCTGTGTCTGCAACTAACCAATGAGGCAGATCACATGAGTGTGGTATGGATGATCACACCCGTGCGTTTTCGTGAATCTCAGGGCCAGACCCCTCAATCCATGCAACAAGTTGGTGATTTTACATTACATGAAGTACATTGACCGATGCTGTGTTAGCCACTTCCAGGTATTAGTTGTCTTGCGCTTGAAGGATAATTGAGTGTTTGCCTCCCAAGAACAGAGCTAGTGAAATGAATCATATAAATGTCCACTTCTTAGGAAATCATTGTTGCAGGGTAGACATCTAAATTCAGCGATCTTGACTGGTCCAGGTATAAAGCCCAACATCATGTTTGCTTGTTCCAGGACACCTGGTGTTTTGATCCAGAATTTTCCAGGGTTACACAAATTTCAATATTCTTCCTGTTGCACCATATAGAGGCAGACCATCTGGTGGACTAACTACTTGAATAGATGTTCTTCTAAATTGTCAGATCAGATAAAAAAATCCATCCACTATGGATATACAAAAAATGTAATTAACTCTGCCAATTAGAGAGTCACTGGAAATCTATATCCATGTGAATCAACATCCAGGTCTTTGAGGGGTCCCAGCTGGAAATTCTCAGATATTGGATTCTTAGATGATGCATTGTCTAAGAAAGATATTGTATATTGTCCATCCCCTATACTATTAATGGCAGGCAATTTAACACTAACTTTGGGGCTCATTACGATGGCGGGCGGACATCAGTCTGCCTGCCATCGTTGCGGTGCTGGGACCGCCCGCCAGATGTGTGGTGGTCCCACCACTGCAATTAGGTGGGCGCATCCTGGACCTACAACATTGCGAACAGTGCTGCAGGCTGCAGCACCGTTCGCAATGTGAAAACCACGTGGTGCCTGTCACACAGTGAAGGAAAATTCAGGGGGGCAGTGCAGAAACACCCCCCCCAAAGAAGGGGAGCCCGCAACGGGCCCCCAAACCCAATCCCCGCAAGCCTTTCCATGGTGGCATTGCCTCCATGGAAAGGCATTTGTTTACCCACATCCTGATTTGGCGGACGGTGCCTGCTAGGCACTGCCACCATTTCAGGTGCCCTGCACCCTCTGCCAGGCAATCGGGACGATTGCCTTTGGTGGTGAAGCGGCAGACAGACTTTCCGTACGCCGCGGTACCCACTGCCATCCTAATATGGCGGTGGGTAATGCGCTTGGTGATGGCGGAAGGACCGGCACCGCCGGCCCAGCGGTGGCGGTCCTTCCGCCATCATAATGACCCACTTTGAGCCCATATTAGGATGGTCAGACCTCAGTCAAGTAGACAATGAAACCTGTAGTATTCCCTCTAGCCAATTACCTCCCATTAAATGTTTTTGCTTGCTCTAATTTCTATCAAACATGTTTGGGAGTCTACGAATGGTAGGGCGCTATTAGATATTCCTCCCAAAATTACTTTTGACTCTGGAAGACATATTTTTATGGATTATATATTTTTGAAGCATAGTTTTGGCCTTAGTTCGTTGACATTCAGGTGGATACTAGCAGTGAAAGAGAACATGACCCATTGCAGCGCATTGAGACCCTCACGGGTGAGTAGCGCGCTTACAAAATTCCCTGATTGATTGATTGATTGATAATGACTCTTGGGATGAAGACTGCTGAGTGAAAGATAAGTGATTAGATGACAACAGAGGTTGATGTAAAACTTCACGTGTCAAATAATAGAAGGAGCCTGTACTTGGAATGGTGGTTTTAGGAACTCCCTCTCTGAATTATTTGCCACTATTTTACCACTTCTTAAACTATTTATCGTTAAGTTTAAAAATCGGGTGGAAATCTCTCAATGATCCCATTACACAAAGACAATTGCTAAGAGATCAAAGTATTTTCCGTCCAATCACATTTGAATGATTTACAAACACGTTACCCAAATCTGTGCTATTGGTGGATGCCGAGTACTGAAAGAGGAAAGAGATGCTTGTAAAGGCCTTAAAAATGACTGCAGAGATGAATTATTAAGTAGCGAAGAAATCACAAAGAACTCCTAAAGAAGAAGCAAATTGACTGGGTTCTCTACTTTCGGGGTGAACTCTTGTATGTTTCATAATAGAAATGATAGCAGAAAATTTTGTAATATCGTTATATATGAGGCAAAGGCAATCTGTTTAGCCCAAAGTTATATATCAATGAAAATAAATGGTATACAATTGCTTCCTTGCTGGATTCCAGGGACTCCTCATATCATACCAGTATTGATGGTGGAATGAATACCGGTTCATCAGGTATGCTAGGACAGGCAATGGCATTTTAGAACCTTTTACGGTCTCAGAGGCCCTGAGTGCTGTTAATTCATGTTATACACCAGGGGAGCACACTGTATTTGTAAAAACTGCCCTCACCCACAATACATTGTGGCATGCTTCATCATAGGGCTGCTACTAATGTCTCTGCGCAGACCAACGCTAGAGACGGAGCAATAGGGAGGGGTAAACAATACAACAATGATAAAGACATACACAGATAAGGAAGGATCCTGAATTAAGTGCAGAAACTAATAATATTAAAACTAACTGAGGGATATCTGTATAACAATTTTATTCCTGGATTCCCTCGTCAGAACTAAAAAAAGGAGATATAAGAGTGTTGTGGTGTGAGTTAATTATGTACTCCCCACCCCCGTCTGCATAGAGGTCAACATGTTTCAGCTGGTTATATGGATCCCTATGCTCTTATCCTAGTTACCCCTTGTACACTCCCCAGTTGGGGTTCTTACTCCACTGGAGAATTGTTTTAGTTGGTAACTTTACTCTTCAACTGCGGAAAAAAAAGAAGAAAAAAGAAATCAAACTAATACACTACATTCCACTACATACTTTAAAAAATGCGCGGATTATCTCGCCATAACTGCTCCCACTGGTCAGGGAGAATATCGTCCTCGAGGTCCAACTGTCAGTGATGTTGGTAGGTGTGTGGCGGCACTGCATGTGAATGTTGAAGTACCTTGTATGTCTTGGAAATCAGACCTCGGGTTCCATCAAAAGATTGGAATAAGGTCTCAAAAGGAGTGAACTGGCGTGTGGCGCCCTCTGTGTGGGAAGGGGTGTGGAGCCAGTGGCGAATGTGAAAGTATTCAAAGCGTGCTATTTTAGGGAGATTCAAATCCTTCCTGCATTGCTCAAAGGGTTTAAAAATCCCCCCTTCGAATAGTTGTGCTATGATACGGCACTCACCAGCTGCCCACACAGGAAAGGAGGAGGGATGCAGAGCCGGTGGAAACTCCGTATTATGCGCCAGTGGTGTATTAGGAGAGGGGAAGGAGGTAAGGCCTCGGGTCATCACTATTCGGTCCCAGATCTCCAAAACAGTCCTTGTCAGGGTGGCAATGTAAGCACTACGATGTCTGGCACCTATCGGCAGCCAGGCTAAATACCATAGCGGGCGACAGGACACGGCCCTGTCCATGTGGAACCAGTGCTTTTCGCGAACTTCCCATTCCAAAATATAGCGCAAGTTCGATGCCCAGTAGTAGACAAAAAAGTCGGGACAAGCCAACTCTCCCCTATTTTGTGTTTTTGACATAAGATATCAAGTTATTTTATTTAGAACGGTTAATACATGGTTAAAGCATAAACTTGGCATTGCCCTTAAAATAGGATATAAAACCAGTACCACTGAATCACAGACTTCTCTAGAAAGATGACAGCATTTGGTCTGTCCTTACAGTCCAAGATGATCATTACTATCTTCCGCTCTAGGGTTACTAAAAGCTCCTAAGATCAAGAAATCTAGGAGCGTAGGACGATCTTTTGCCCATTTGGCTCCTAAATTATGGAAAGCTCTATCTGTAGCATTAAGAAAGAACAAGGATGAATTAAGCTTTAGGAAACAGTTGATGACTGTGTTATTCGCCTAAGGACTGAGGGTTCTGAGTCTGGTATGGTCTATTTAGCACTATGAGGACATTGGGTAGCCATACGCTTTAGCAGTGCCACGAATAGAATAGAATACAATTTACAGTTCCCTACCGGTTGTTCATGGATAATTGCTTTCTGATACATTATGCAAGAGTGTTGGCCCAATATGTGAGGTAACTTCAAAAACGTTAAACGGGGGATGAGGGAGGAATGGGGAAGGGAAGGACCTTGATCTACGCAGTTTTTGGGGTGTACAAGGTATTGCTAGAAGGGCAAAACGCATATGTGGGGGTGCAGCTGTGGGATCTTTGTGGGGTTAGTATGTGTGGGGATGGTTTGCCTTGCTCAAGCGGAGGATTTCAAGGTGAGTATGGCTATTGCGGATAAAAATGGGTATTGTGGAACTATCCCCTCCATACTGGAGGGGATAGTTCTTGGATACCGTTATCTTCAGATTTTCCAGCAGCATGTCCCAGGTCTTGGCGAAAACACATATGTGGAGGCCCCTGGCTTCCTGTCAATGTAATGCTATGCTCTCGGCCCCAGACCATTTGAAAAGGGTGTGACCAATGTAGGTAAAGAGGGAGGGGACCTGGCCTTCCAGTGTGAAGTAATAGTGCACAAAGAGAATGTCCAGATTAGCAAAACACGTTGCTACCTCTTCTTTTAAGTAAGCCTGGGCGTTGAACTACGCTCCATTCGCGGAGCTTGCGAAGTTTAGGCAACTTCGCGATTCGCACAGAGTGCGAAGTTGCAGATTGCTACGCAATCTAGCGCGTAGCATAGTAGTTTTGCTTCCTCGCACGCTCAATATTCATTCTCGCGCGCGCTGTAACATCTTACCGTGATTCTGCGATCGCCAACTTGCTTTTCTGTCCGTTCGCGAGCGCCACGAGATTTGCAATATGGCTGCCCAAGCCCGCGAGAGTGTGCGAACGCGAACACGTCATTCGGGCGCGCGAGCTGACTTCCGGCGGCTGTCTTGGTAAGATCGCGATCCCGAACATGCAAAAACTACAATCTGGCGAAGAATATCTCGCGATCTTCATAAAACCTTCTCTAAAATGACCATTTTGCTCAGAAAAACTCCTCAGATTGTGATTTTGCTGTAGTCTTTTGTGTAAGGAGGAGTCCTTTAATTTTTTTAACTCTTTTTTTCAAGAGCCCCTGAGTCTACAACTTCCTGTTCCTGTCCAGCAGGCTCCTCCCAGTGCTTTCTGCATGTGCTGTTCACTTTCATTTGGATTTGGAGCTGGAAGGATCACTTTTTGTGTCTGTCTGCTGCGTCATACCATTGGATTGGATTTATTTGAGGACTTTTTGATTTGAGATTTAATTTACTACAAGTAAGTTGGAGAATTGGTGTGTTTGTTTCATTGGGGCTTGTATTACCTAAATTTTTCTGGGTTTTTCATTGTTTTTTAAAATTATTGCTGTGGTGGGTGGCCTGTGCTTTCAATAGTGGCCTAGTTGTTTTTCTCTGCAATTTCAGCCAGTAGGGTACCCATGGGTCCATGTTTCGTGGTGTCTGTAGAATTTTCAACATCATGTAGGGCATGGATGGCATAGGATTATTTGAAATGCTAAATGTGGCTGTGGTGTATTTCACTGTTGGTGTGTGTGTGTTTGTGTGTGTGAAATACCTTTTGTTGGATGTGTGTGCTTGATGTGTAACTTCTTTCCAATCCTTTCGTAGCCCTGTTGATTTTCATTTTTGTATTAAAGCTGTGTTGTTTAGCATTAGCAGGCCTCCTTTGTCCGGTCATATATTATAGGCCTGCTTCAGTTCATTGTTTTCCATGGCCTGTTGTGACTGTGAGTGCCCATATGGCTTGTGGCAATTTTGTGGTGGTAGTTTAGTAGTGTGTGCTTCTTTTTTCCATAAAGGCCTGCATTTCTTTTCTGTGTTCCCCTTGGCTTATGCTTGTTGTTGTTGTGTCCTCCTGGCCATGTGTGTGGCGGCTATTTTGTGAAGGCAGGCATTGTGCTTTTGCCATAGGCTTACATTGACTGTTCCAAGCTTGTGGCCTAGTCTGCCAGTAGGCCCAAAGGTAGTCAGCCTCAAATCTTTAGTGCGTTATTTAAATTTACATTTTGTGTTGTCTGTTGATTTTTTTTTTTACACCATGGATGGCTTTGGATTTTATTGCAAACAGTGTTTTTTGGGGTGGAATAGCATTTTTTGGGTGTGTGTTAAATAAATAGGGCTTTTTAGCCAGTAGGTAACCCTAGGGATTCAGCAGGCGTACATTTGGTAACTCTGCACAGCGCGACAACGCGGACTTACAGTTTTCGTCATTTTCGCGCTCTCAATATGCGTGTTCGCGCACGCGATAGAGCCTTTTTGTACAGTTCGTGATCCCGAACACGCAGCATTTGCAATCTGGCAAACAATATCTCGCGAGCAACATAAATCCTTCTCGAAAATGCTTTTTTTGTGCATTTTGCTAAAAAAACTCCTCAGGTTGTCATTCAGCTGTAGGTTTGGAGCACGGAGAAGCTTTTATTTTTTTGAAAATATTTTTATGAGAGGAAGTAAGTTCCACAGACACGTACAACTTCCTGTTCCTGTCCTTTGTAATCACTTTTTGGTTATTTGTGGTGGGTGGCCTGAGCATGTGTGTGGCGGCCATTTTAGGAAGGCAGGCATTGTGCTTTTGCCATAGGCGTACATTGACTGTCTTCCATTTCTTGTTGTTGTGGGTGTGTTGCGGCCATTTTGTGGAGCCATCCAAGCAGTGTGCTTGCTTTTGCCATTCTGTTCCAAGCTTGTGGCCTAGTCTGCCAGTAGGCCCAGAGGTAGTCAGCCTCAAATCTTTGGTGCGTTATTTAAATTTACAGTTTGTGTTCTCTGTTGTTTTATTTTTTTTACACCATGGATGGCTTTGGATTTTATTGCAAACGGTGTTTTTTGGGGTGGAATAGCATTTTTTGGGTGTGTGTTAAATAAATAGGGCCTTTTAACCAGTAGGTAACCCTAGGGATTCAGCTCGCATACTTTTGGTAACTCTGCACAGCGCGACAACACAGACTTACAGTTTTCGTCATTTTCACGCTCTCAATATTCGTGTTCGTGCACACGATAGAGCCTTTTTGTACAGTTCGCGATCCCGAACACGCAGCATTTGCAATCTGGCAAACAATATCTCTGTAGTTTTGGAGCACGGAGAAGCTTTTATTTATTTTTAAATATTTTTGAGAGAGGAAGTAAGTCCCACAGAGACTTCAACTTCCTGTTCCTGTCCTTTGTAATCATTTTTTGGTTATTTGTGGTGGGTGGCCTGAGCATGTGTGGCGGCCATTTTGTGGAGGCAGGCATTGTGCTTTTTTCATAGGCCTCCAAGCTTGTGGCCTAGTCATACAGTAGGCCCAGGGGTACTACTCATCAATCATCACGGGTGCATGGAATTTAAACAACTGTTTTTGTGTTGTGCGTTAAATTTCAACATCATGTATGGCTTTGGATTGAATTGTAAGATGTGGCTTTTACTTTTTTAAGGGGGTAGATTTCACTTTTTGGGTGTTGTAAATAAATGCCTTTAGTTTTTGTGTATATGTTCGTTGTTGTTGCTCCCTGATGCTGCATCCATCCCATAAGATGCACACATTTTTATTTAGGGCAAACAGGCTAGACTACATTTATGTTTTTGTTCTTTGCTATTCTTCTTCCAGAGTGTACACAGTACAAATAAAACAGGATCCCTGGCCTTGTCAGTCTCTCAATGGCTGGCTATACTGTTGTTGTTCACTGACTTCATAAAATGTATTAATTGTGACCACCCACCAGACACTAATAAGTTATATATTATATTATGGATCTTTTGACTGATGCTCTTCTGGATTTTTTGCTTTTAGGTGCACAAAAGACAGAGGAGGTGTGTCATCATCATCCACCATTGTGGTGCCAGACCGACGTCCTGCTGCTGTACACAACGTGACGTGTGAGTGACCTGACCAGGCATCTCTGCAACTTGTGCAACTGAGTGCTGTTTTGACATCTGTTGAAGATGCCCCCAAAGAAAGCAGGTAGCAGGTCCTCCGGTACCAAGAAAGTTGCCATGGAGAAGAAGGAACAGAAGAAGAAGGAAGTGTTACTTAAGTCTGGTGTGCCTCCCAAAACCTTTTTTGGTACACCAAAAATGACGCCTGCAGCAGCGGTGTCGGGGGGCCAAGCTGGGGGCAGGACCTCCACATCAGTGGGCCCAGCCCACCAACCCAGGCCCAAGCAGATGAGTGTGGAAGAGGCAGCCAGCCTTATGGTGGAAAGCAGTGATGCTGAGCCTGAACTAAACTTATCTCTATCTCAAAGTAGTACACAATCAATGCAGGAGGGAACACAGCAGATAAGTGGTCAACAGCCGCAGCCACCGCCCGCAATAGTAGCTGTTGTTCCTCCCGAAGTAGGGGCAGTTCAGGAAATTGAGCCTCATGCAGAGGAAGAAGAGGAAGCCACTCCTTTAGAAGTTCCATTGGCTTCCAAATCCCCAGCAAGGAAAAGGAGGGTTAGTACATCAAGTTCTTCACCAAACCCCCCTTCTGATGATCTAGATGCCACTTGGAAGCCACAAACTGAGTCTGAGAGGGAAACACATCACAAGAGCAGGCATGGGAAAAGGAAGGTTCCAGAAAGCCTTACACTTATGGATGTTGATGTAGAAGAGCAGGATGATGATGATGAGCCAGTCATCACAAACATCACTCCCGAGGCTGAGGAGATGGAGACCAACATTTTTACACTATCCAAAATGGCTGCGAGGGATGTAGCACGCATACCTCCAACACAGGTAATACCACCACGACCTCCAGCTTCCATATTTACATTAGCAAAGGGCCGGCAGCGTCCTACATCCAGCACAAGCACCACCTCAGCAGAAGTAGGTAGTGGTACTGCATAGAGTCAAATTCAACACACACCCTCCAGTTCATCCGGCATTGGAAGTGGGAGTGGCACCTCTAGCAGGAGACAAAAGTTAAGCTCCCCAGTGTGGGAATTCTTTACGGTTAGCGGAAAGGAGGAGAACATTGCTATATGCTCCGTTTGTCATACCTCTGTTAGTCGTGGTAAGCTTGGTACAAACTATGGTACCGGAGGCCAAATGACCCATCTGAAAAAACACCACGCAATCCAGTGGGAGGAGCACCTTCGTCTCATCAAAACTGGAACCATTACTGTTGGGCATAAACGAGTAGAAAGTCCGCTCACGGTGGAACAGGAAGAAGAGGGAGACATTCTCTGTGGGAGTGGTGCACAAAGTAGCCCTGTCCCCAGCACTGCAGTGGTAACGCCCACATCCTCAGCCACATCTCATTGGCACAAGAGTAAGAGTCAGCCTGAGACACCAAGGAGTACTGCTGGCCCAAAAAGTGCGACGTTGACCACAGGAAGGAATACCATGCAGCCTACCATTCTTAGCATGTTTAGTAGGCCGGAGGGGCAGTACGAACGCAACCACCCAATAGCACGTTTGTACAATGCAAAGCTGGCTAAAATGTTAGCACTGGACCTTCTCCCTTTTTCTTTTGTTGAAGGGGTGGGTTTTCTTGAACTTGTTACCACCATCTGCTCAAAATGGAAAGTTCCCAGCCGCTACTACTTCGCAAGAGTTGCTGTTCCAGCACTACATCACGACGTGCTGGAATTGCTTGGAAAAGCCTTAAAACAGAGTGCTGTTCAGAGTATACACCTGACAACAGACATGTGGACCAGTTGCCAAGCCACTGATTACATGTGCATCACTGCACACTGGGTCTCTTTTTCGGGTGTTAAAGATAAGATATCTGACGGTGTTGTTGACACCGCTGAGATTGTTAAAGACACTCGCAAACATGCAACTGTAGCCATGTTTGCTATGGAGAAATCTCATGCTGCTGCAAACATTTTGGATGAGTTTAACAGCAAGGTGTTTGAGTGGCTGCGACCAAGAGGGCTTACCATTGGTTTTGTTGCCACGGACAATGGCAGTAATGTAGTTAGGGCCATGAAAGATGGTGGCTATTTCAGGGTGCCATGTTTGGCACACTGCATTAACATTGTTGTTCAGGACTTTCTGAAAAATGAAAGCAAAGTCAGCAGCTTACTGACCACCTGCAGAAGAATATGCACACATTTCAACCATTCTTTTAAAGCCCGGAAGCAGCTGAGGGTCATTCAACGTGAGCATAAAATGCCAGTCAAAGCACTCATCCAGGAGGTGCCAACACGTTGGAACTCAACGTATTACATGCTTGAGTGTCTGTTTGAGCAGTGCATACAACTTAATGCGTATGTCATGAAAAGGTCAGGGGATCCTACTGTGAAAGGCATGACAGTTGAGATGGCCCAATGGGACCTCGTCAAATGCCTGACAGAGATGCCACTTCCTTTTGAGGTCTTCACACGTGAAGTGAGCAGGGAGGACTGTACTATGGGCCAAGCTATCCCATTGTTGTACATGCTAGAGCAAGAGCTGAAGGAGGTGTTAGAAATGTACGCAGGTGTGGATGACAAAGTAGACGCATATTATTTGGCAGACACCTTAGTCGCTCGCTTATCTGACAATACAAGGATTCAAAATAACATTGTGTCACATCCACATTACATTACTGCCTCGATTTTGGATCCACGTTACAAATTATTGCTGCGCAGTAATGAAGTAATTCCTTTTTCAGAAGTGGATGTTGCCCAGTACAAAACTTTGAAAGCTGAGGAAGCCACTGACTTTAAAAACGAAAGGATCTTAATTAGAGGCCCGCCCCCCCAGGGCAGAAAAAGTACTGCAGGGCTCCCAGAGTCAAGTTCTACTTCAGAGGCCAAGAGCAGTGCGTTTGCCTCCCAGCAGTCAACAACACTGCCAGCAATAACATCAACAGCACCAACAGGATCATCAGGCACATTTAAAAAAACGGCAGGTGATTGGTTTCTATGGAAAGGGTATTGTACGTCCATGACTGATGCAAAGGCAAAAGAGGCCCAGGAAATCGGAGCACCCCTGAACATTGAGCGGGTGGTTCAGGCCTATCTAGATGACACAACAGAGGTCTTCATGGAGCAAAGCCCATTGGTGTATTGGTATGGGAAAAGAAGGCAATGGCCAGTGCTCAGCAGGCTGGCGATAAAGTATGTGGCTTGCCCTGTTGCAAGTGTCTCTTTAGAGCGTGCTTTCAGTGCTGCTGGTGCCATTGTTACTGTCAAAAGGACCAGTCTCTCGCCCAAAAGCGTTGAGAGGTTAACCATGATCAAAATGAATCAACACTTTATACCAACGGAGTACAAAATACGTGAATCACAGCAGGAAGAGGAGAGCGACTTTGATGACATAAGTAGTGGGTTGTTAGACGTACTTCTGTCCGAACGACCAGAGTTTGAGGATGAGCTCCTCTTCCCTGACAACTAGGCTTTCAAATTGTTCTCCCTTCCTTTATTTGTGTGTGACTGTGTATCTGTTTTTCTGGTTCAAAATCTAATCACAACAAATCCATCAACAGTCTCCTCTTATTATTTCCCTATTGGAGTTGCACGTCTGTGCATAACTGTCCACTCCACTCCTCAGGGTCCTGCTCCATCTTCCTTACTCTACCTAAGTACATTTCAAGCATGTCATACATTGGATGGAGATGGAGAATTGTACAATACATGTTGCCTCTAACAGTCCCTCCATAAGAAGTGAAACGTGACTCCAGCTATATTCCATTTTGTGTCCAAGCCGAAAGAAACTCATCACTGACTGCCAGAAGGCTAGGCAGGCATCAGATCAGACAGCCAAAGAGAACACCAAGACAGATAATGAGTGATTATTGTGAATGATGGTGGCATGCATTGCATTGGATGCTGGCTGACTACAAATAATTGTGCATGAAGTAGAACTATACTAGTTTATCGACAAAGTAAAAGTGACTCAGGTGTGGTGACAGTTAATGTTTCCTTGTTGTTTAATAATAACCACATTGTACTCCTACCACTGCAGCTGCCGGTCAATATCCATTGCAATTTTGTAATATGGAATATATTATAAACTTAATCAGTCACTACAGACTGAGTTGGTGTTGGAGAATACGTACCACACGGTCATCATCGTGATGCTGCTGAGCATACTATCTTTGCACACAGTCAGTTGGATCAGAGAAAATTGATGGAATAACTGCGTTTCATGGGCTGACTTAAAAGGTAAACAGTTTGAACAAGAACCACAGCAGACCTAGGCTAGATGTCCGTGTAGTGGTGTGGACTGGAGTACAGTGTAGTGGTATGAGGGACAGTGGCGCATTGATTTAGTCACTTCATTTGGAAAATGCTAGGTTGCTGCAGTGCATATGACATTTCTCTGGCTCGGTCAAAATGTAAGTAAGGGGTAGGGTGCCTGGCCTGTGCCGCGGTTCTCCTGTTCTGTGGCTGTGCTGGCTCCTGAATCCTGTCCCGTTGTTGTTGTACCTTAATGCTGTAGAGTAGACACTATGTAGCCTATCCAAGCTGCCTCAGTCTGAAAGTGTTCTCTCCAGAGTGTTGTCTTCTCGTCTTGCACTCCACTGTAATTGAGTTTATTGTTTTAAATGCAGTAATTTTTCAATACCCCGTTTGTTTTTCCATCTACACTTACAGGCCAGCCTTTAACCTGTGCTATAGTGGGAGAAACGACTCACACTTACCTTACCAATCCGCATCAGGCAGGCAGTGGTACCCAAGATTGATGTGCGGAGTGCCCTTGGAAGGGAGGACCAAGAGGAATGACGAGAATGATGCAACTCCACATTTGGACCAGGATAATACAGTAACTTTAGTATCATCATTCGTCTTTAAATTTATTTGATTGCTTTTTTCTCTTCAATCATTACGACTGTGTGTTGTGGTTTGTTTGGTAATTGATCCCTACAACTATTTTTTAATTTCCTTAGCTAGCTTGAAAAATAAAAGTAAGCCCGGTACAGCATGTAATTGGGTTCGGTCTGAGCTCTGAGGGCGGCAGACAGGCAAGGCAAATTTCAATTTCTTCCCTGACTGTACTGTCTCATTGGGTAATAGTAGTTATAGTAAGTACAACTCATTATCATTAACCATCAAGTCATCTTCCTCAGCATGCATGCATTTGCTTTTTCTCACTTCATACTTTGATTTCTTTGATAATGGATCATGGTCGTCTTACAAGATTGTGTTTTACTTTTGTTGTGTCCATGCATACTGTCTGTTTTTCTTTCTCAAACCTTTCCCAAAACCCCACTTCCCATCCATTCATCAATCCCTAACCCTCTTCCCCCGGGCTGTGTGATTTATATTGAGGTGTGATGTGATGACTACATTAAATGTACACCAATTGATCACACGCTTGCTGGGGCAGATGTGGTGAAAGCAACACTAATTGAATTTCAACTAAGGCAGGGCAAGGATCTTCTTCTGTTTGCCCACCCATGCTGTAGTTTACTTTGTGTTCTGTTCTACTACTCCTCCCACAGTCTCTCAGTCAAGTGACTTTCTCTTTCTTTTTTCAAATGCTATTGCCAGTGTCTACTACTACCACCACAATAATGGCATCTTCTCCGTCAATTTGGGAAACCAACCATGCAGCCATCAGTGTGCCGAACTTCATCTTCAATCACAGGTAAGATAAGTTTGGTGGGAGGTATGGACTAGGAGGAAAGACTGACAGTACTATTATGGCAATTAAAAATAACTCATTGAGGGGTACTGCATCTATCGGTTTGTGTGTTACAAAATCGGCAGATCTTTTAAATCAAACACTGGCTGTGGGCATGCAGCAGTACGGAAACAAAGTAACAAACCATGTAACTTAGATTGAATTCTGAAAACTGTAACCCACCAAAAAACATTAACATCGTCTAAGTAAATAGAATAACATTTAATATCCCCTAACAAAAATAAACTATCCCACTCTGACCTAACCCACCCCCCTCCCTAACCCCAACCAATGTCCAAAAAGAAACAAAAGTTGAAGAGTCCCAATGTCCGAAAGAATCCCCAACGCCCAAAAACCCACCCACCAACAAAAGGAATTAAAAAAGGGGCAAACGACGAGGTCTTCTATTGTCGGCGGGCCTTAAGGTGTTTGTCCACCAGGATCTTTACCCGCTCCTCCATGTTCTCCTCTAAGCGGGCCATCCGGCGGAGCAGCTGGCGGCGAAATGCCCTACAGTTACATGCAGGGTGGGGGGCAGCAGTGCTGGAAATAGAGGCGCGGCGGCGGGTGGATGCCGGACCACGGCGCCGTGAATGTGGAGACAGGGCCTGACTGGGGCCTGGGGCATTGGAGGAGGCTGCAGCTGCAGCCGCCTCCTCCTCCGCCTGAGCCACCAGCAGGCGATAATGTTCGCAGATGGCCTCCAGTTTCCGGTGCCGGGCCCTAGCGGCCAACTCCTTCCTTGATGGTTTAGTGGGTGTGGAAGGAGTATCTATATCAAGAAAGAAAAAGAACATGTTGTAGCCAATACTCTTAGCAAAACAGAAACACTAAAATCATTCAACACATAGTGTCACGGTATCACTAGCAAGCACAGTTCATAACATTTGTGATTTGGTGGTAAGTATCTCTAATCCTACTTCCTTGGACTCTAACATTTGTGAGAGTTTCCGACATTATAAATATAATCGTACTATGTACTCCGGTACACCAGTCGTGTTGTTCTTATCTGTAGTTTAGCCCAATTACATAACCTTGTTGTAGCCGGCATGCCAGCTCCGTCAGCTAAGCTTGCACCCAAGAGAAACAGATATGAGCCACATGATGAAGACTGACGTTAGTTTTATTTACTACTACTGTCTGCAGGTGGGGAAGCTCATATTTTTGTATGACGCCTTACGGCCGTTGGCACTGGTCATACTCTGTTACATGAGGGCAAATGGCATGCACAATTTTGCTTACACCCTGCCATGGGTACTACAAAAAGGCTGATTATTTATCGGATTCAATGATCATTGCTTATATTCATATTATAGATGCTAATATGATACGACATCAGGTCGGTAGCGGTCGGTGGCGGGAGTGCTGCCGGGCGGTGAGTCGGTGACGTGGGAAGGTGCAGGGTGGGGATAGTAAACTATGGATTAAGGACAATCACAGGTAATTAAACAATACATTAAAAAAAAAACATTGTTGCATGC
The DNA here is from genome assembly GCF_964204655.1 of Triturus cristatus. NCBI lineage: Eukaryota > Metazoa > Chordata > Amphibia > Caudata > Salamandridae > Triturus > Triturus cristatus. Next base: position 567,351,550 of record NC_140589.1, on the reverse strand, counting down.
ACTGCATCGCATTCGGCGGTGCAGTGTGCACCTTGAAAATAATTTTATTTATTTTTATGTTGAATACCTGTATTTGGCCGTAATACACAGTTTACTCGCCAGTGCCACCCATGTGAATCTCGTCCTGTATATAGCGCTATGCGCTGGAAGCCCGCAATTGAATTTTAAAAACCCCGTTTTGTCTTTTGCTTTGATTTAAATTGCGCTTGTTACACCTTGTTTTTAAAAGTTAGAATAAATTGTTTAGATACTATCAGTTGCCCTACCTGTGCGCTTAGACCCGGATCGCACTGCTGCACTGTAAAACAGGACTGCATTCACCGCCATTCGGGCGGCCCGGTCCCCGCGCTTTGTTTTCCTGGGACGCCATCTTGGGTGGGTCACAAGCGCTCCTCAGCCATTCGCTGAAGCCGGCACGTGGACTGGCTAGAGGCTGAAATTGGCAATAGTATTTAAGTCAGGTAGGAGAGTCTCTCACTCTTGCCTGAATCTCGTCCTGTATATAGCGCTATGTGCTGGAAGCCCGCAATTGAATTTTAAAAACCCCGTTTTGTCTTTTGCTTTGATTTAAATTGCGCTTGTTACACCTTGTTTTTAAAAGTTAGAATAAATTGTTTAGATACTATCAGTTGCCCTACCTGTGCCCTTAGACCCGGATCGCACTGCTGCACTGTAAAACAGGACTGCATTCACCGCCATTCGGGCGGCCCGGTCCCCGCGCTTTGTTTTCCTGGGACGCCATCTCGGGTGGGTCACAAGCGCTCCTCAGCCATTCGCTGAAGCCGGCACGTGGACTGGCTAGAGCCCTACATAATTAGCAGAGTATGGCGCGCAGCGTGTACGCGCAGCGTGGACGCCTTAGTGACGCCGGAGTCACGCCAGAGTCCAGCCCGTCTGCGCCCGTCCGCGCTGAGGAAGCGCTGGATGGCTGGACCCTGGACCTCGTCGATACCCTTTCACCCCGCTATAGCTATTCTCACCGGCAAATGCTATGCCTGAAACCTCGAAGACTAGGATGTTCGCATTCCTACGAGCCTGACGAACTTCTTCTTCCCTTACGATGTGGCTGCCATCCCACGCGTAGGCCTTCCAATTTTGTCCCTTATCACCTTCCCCCTAGCCAACCTGCCATCATCAGTTCTAGGACAGTGGGAGTAGAAGGCATCCTGATTAATGCCCGCTCCGTTGTCAAAAATAAGATAATGTTTAAGGAGATGGTATCAGATAGAATGCCTACCCTAGTGTTTGTCACTGAAACATGGGCCAAAGATTCATCTGGTCCTGATCTAATTGAAGCGGTCCCGGAAGGGTACTGCCTGGCTAGATTCGACAGACAGGGTCGAGTGGGAGGGGGCATAGCGATCCTTCATAAAGCCCACCTCCAATGTCATATTGTACCTACACTCGACTTCCCGGATTGCTTTCAAGCTTTTTATTTTACAATAAAGGAAGCGCAATGTCCCTTTTTAATGGAATCCTAGTATATCGACCTCCAGGCTCGAGGACCGATTTTACGCACAACTTCCTCCAGGCCCTGGAACCCTACTTTGGTCAAGAAAATTTCTCCATTTTGGGTGATTTTAATTTTCATTTAGAACGGCATGATTTATCCGATACATCATGTCTTATTGAGGCCCTGGCGTCCTGTGGACTCACGCAGCGAATTAGCGGGGCCACTCATCGTGCAGGCCACGCATTAGATGGCATTTTCTCAAATGATCTCCGTTTGACCATCAAAGATCCGGTGTATCTATCTCGGTCGGATCAACTTGCAAATCCATTTTTCTTGGAATATCATAGGGTGGGTGTCTGCAAAATAGGGAATCACGTAAAGGAAATCTTAGCAGTGATTCCTTCGCGTCCTGGGCTGCTAGCCTTCTTATTACAGGTTTGGACAGTGTACAGTCCGCAGTTGGCCATTTCGAACAGGTTACTATGGAGGCCCTGAATGAATTGGCCCCAGTACAGACCCGCCGCCGAGCCAGAAAGAGACCATCTGCCCCATGGTTCTCTGACTCTCTTAGACTCCTCAGGCAAGAAGTGAGGAGGAAGGAGAGGCTCTGGCATGCTAGCTGGGACCTTAAGAACAAGGAAGCCCATAAACTCCTTGTCAGGAAATATAAAGCGGCGATTGTGCAGGCCAAACAAGACTACTATGTAGCTCTGACAACCTCGCTCTCCTCGCCGAAGGAGCTCTTTAAAATCGTTGACTCTTTAGTCAACCTGCAAGCTCCTGATCCTGTTATTCCATCTCAAGACCTATGTGATAAGATTGCCTCCTTTTTCCACACGAAAATACAGGATATCCACTAGTTCTTGAGGAACAAAGAGCTTGTATCAGTGTGCCCACTGCTCGGGTTGAGATGAATATGACCACTATTGACATCTCCCCACTGTGCACCCTGGACTCCTTTCCCCCGCTGGCCTTGCATGATCTGGAGATCTTGCTTAATAAGACTAAGTCAGGTTCTCCCCTGGATACCTGCCCATTGAAAATCATCAAGCAGTGCAGGGAGACCCTCCTACCACCGTTGCTAGAAATAAGGAATCTTGCCATCAGAGACGGCATCTTCCCTCTGGAGTGGAAGAAGGCAGTAGTGAAACCCCTGTTAAAGAAGGCCTCTCTCGATCCGGAGGTTTTAAAAAATTTCCGTCCTATTTCGCTGCTTCCGGCTCCAGCGAAGATGCTTGAGGCACATCTTAACAAGCATCTCGCTGTCTTTGTGGAGAGCTCTGGCTGCCTGGACTCCTCCCAGCATGGATTCAGGAGGGAACACAGCACCATCGTGCTTGATAAAATCCGCACGACAGTCGATGGGGGCCAGACCACCCTCCTGGTCCTACTAGATCTAACTGCGGCCTTCGATACCCTCTCCCCCTCAGTACTTACATCGCGCCTGAGGGATGTGGGGGTGAAGGACGCAGCCCTAGATCTACTGACTTCTTTCCTTGATGGGAGGGAACAAAGAGTCAAGCTGGGGGAGTTCCTATCTCCATCCCGACTTGTGCTATGTGGGGTCCCCCAAGGGTCGGTGCTTAGCCCGACCCTATTCAACATCTACGTGACCCCACTAGCCAGATTAATAAGAACTTTCGGGATGGAGGTAGTTTCTTATGCAGATGACACCCAAATACTCGTCTCTCTCTCCCATTCAGATGTGCAAACCGCCTCCAAGTTTAGATCTTGTATGGAGGCGGTTGGTCATTGGATGATTCAGAACTCTCTTAAACTGAATGGGGAGAAGACTGAGGTGATGGTGTTTGGAGGGAAAGAAAACATCTGGTCAGCCAATTGGTGGCCTGGCTCGCTGGGAAAGTGTCCTTCCCCCACTACATCTGCTAAGAATCTCGGGGTGATGATAGACCCTGCCCTTGACATGAACAAACAGGTGAGTAGAACCATCTCCACCTGCTGGGGCTTGATCTACACTCTTCGAAGGATTAGGAAATACTTTTCCTTGCAGTCCAGAAAGCAAATAGCTGTCGCACTCATTGGTTCACGCTTAGACTACTGTAATGCGCTGTATGCGGGGCTAAACAGGAGCCTCCTGCAGCGCTTACAGGTAGTTCAAAATGCCACAGCTAGATTTGTTCTGGATATTCCCAGACGCTCTTCGGCCACGGCGGCCAGGAAAACGCTGCATTGGCTACCGGTAGAACATCGAATACGGTTCAAAGTCTTATGCATGACATATAGAGCCATTGCAAAAAACAGAGACTCGGGAGTTGGTTCCATCATCTCTCACTACACTCCTGGAAGGAACTTGCGTTCCTCCGGGAAATCGCTTCTGACAGCTCCCCGCATACGAAGAGCTAAGTGGGGTGGCAGGGCCTTTTCCACTCTGGCCCCCAAATGGTGGAATGACCTTCCTCTGGACCTCAGATCCCTACCCTCCCTACAGAAATTCCGTAGTGCCCTCAAAACTTGCCTCTTTCGGCAAGCCTATATGTAAGGATGTTTGCTTCAATTCTGATCGTATTGTTAGGCGCCTTGATACCTGCGGGTTATTGTTTTGCGCGTTATAAATTTTTATCAATCAATCAATCAATCATGTCACCGCCCGCCAACACTCCCACCACCAACCGCTACTGCAGAGGGTACTTTGCTTTCATTGATTGTGTAACCAATAACCATAAACAACAGATAGGCCACCCTTTGCAGGCTGGCTGCCCCAATCGAAAATACATTAATAATAATAGGTAGGGAGTGGTCCCCAGAGTGGGAGGAAGGGGTTTCCGCTTGATAATATAGATATATATAAATATATATGACGTGCTCGCAAACTACTGCAAGTGTACTGTATTCTGATAATACTACCTATATTCCCCTAGGCTTTGCTACTGTCACGCAGTTTCTTTTACATTTTCTTCAAAGTAAGAATCTCCAGTGACACTTTCCACCTATACTGTCTCTTGATGATAGTACATCCAGGCATACATCCATTAAAGTAAACATTTATCCTTCTTTTTTATATCTTTCATAATTAGTTGGTTTCACCAACAACCACCCATGCTTCCGCTCCTTCCTTGCTTGCCTTGGCTTTGAACTTGAACCAAACAACGCTGATTTTTGCTATCTAGCACTATCCACCCATACTGTTTCGCCCACCCAGGCAGGCATTCTTTCACCTTCCACCCATCCTTCGACAACCCATGCATCTGATCTGATTACTATCAGCCACCTATGCATGCTTCCAACAACATATCCTTCTCTGCCAGTCAGTCATATTATTTATCTCTCCCGTCCTTCCACCCTTAGTTCTTTCCCTCTTTGTTCAACATCAACACATCCATCAAAGTCATCTGATCTGAGTTTGTCTTCTCCATAAAACATTCACAGCTGATTTTGGAGTCAAATAGAAGAGGCCATCGGTTACTCTACTCACGCTGATAATGCTAAGTAAAGGGTGTCTTCTTCAACCGTTATATAATAATAAGTTGCACAGTACAGTGAAATAGTGAAAACACTTCCATCTAGCTGTAATGTCAAGAAGTAATGAATATAACTTACCGCCGCCGGCCACTGCTGCTGGATCCCCCCCTGTCTCTCCTGCAGGTGCCGCCAGTTCACCTGCCGTCTCCAGAATGGCCGCATCGCTGGCCCCGACGGAACTGGGGGATGGTAGTGTGCCTAGAAAAAAACATCACACATTTTTTAGATGCCTGGAAACCTCCCCCTATTTTAAGTGTTCACTTGGAACATTGAAAAAAAAGTTAATGCAACATACATCAGCACTAGACAGTAAGTACAGTCAGTAGACAGACACTAGTAGTGATATGGTTCCACTTCCCAGGGTCATCTAGTCCTACTCTACTCTTTTGAAAGTTAGCCTGAGCCATGTGTAACCCTTTTAGATTCATCATGTCGACTACTACTCTTTTGGTGCATATTTAATCATACCTGCCAGCTTATTGACATGTGCAGTAGATGCCTTTGAGGCCACTTGACTGTTGCGTACAAGTGAAGAGGTCGAAAAAAAACCAACTTATTGAGTTTGTTTAGTTTATATTGCTTAGCCATCACATACATGTTACACTTTTTGCCATGACTGCAAAATGCTAGCATTCACCAGTATACTATCTAACTCGCAGCATTTTTCTCATATATAATAGGCGAAAGATTCCCTTCTACAAACCAGAGATTTACAGAGCATATTGGATGCAAGATGATGTAACCAGTATTTCTACGTTCTACGGTGAGGGGTCTTCCAGAATTCAAAAGTTCTTGGCTCTTGTTCTTGTTGTCATGCACTTGTAAATGTTTACTGTTTTAATGTTAGGCTTTTTGCTGGCTTATTGACTATGGCTGTAGTAAATTAAATTTCATATTAACGATGTACAGAGTTTGATACTTGTTTCAAATAAACCTTTTGAACTTACACATAGACTTTGTGGTATTTGGTGTGGTGGGGTGGATTTACGCAAGTGAGTGAGCAAAATGGTGTTATTATGTTCTGGGTTGTCTATCTCAGTCATCATCAACATTGTGTATCTTCTTCGTGGGGGGGGTCGGGAGTGGGACCCTAATGTGAGACACTATAGCTAGTCGGTCAGGGGATCCTGGGTTCTTCGGACTGAGGTGTGATCAGTAAGGTCCAACCTCCCATCAGCAACATCCTATTTTGTTGTGCATAGTTCTGTATGTGGCTCTGCAGAATCACTAGACAATAGTAGTCTCATGTACTATCCGATCAAAAATACTAGTCAAATATCTGGTTGGCCATTTTGTTTGTGGTAATTGTCAAAGCCGCAACATTGAGAAGACTTGAAGAGGACAACCCAAAGGACAGGACACAGTGGCTAGAGCTATTGGTCAATCAGAGTTTTATTATTCCAAAGAAAACCTTCTATAAAGAGTGGGCAACTGTGCAAGCTTCGCTGCACACAGAGTAATAATAGTAATAGTAGTAGTAGTAGTAGTAGTAGTAGTAGTACAGAGAGTCATAGCAGAGGCAGTTAGAAGCAACTTAGTTAGAGGCAGGGATAAACAGAATTTGGAAACAGATAGTCAAGGTCAAAGAAGTAAGCTTTTGTAAAAAATAGATTTAGAAAGTGGAACCATAATTTATAGTTCGGAAAAAAAAGATGCAGTAAAATTTAGGGAAATATAAATGTCAATATAACCACTGGAGGACTTACTGGGGCCAGCAGCAGGAGCCTCGGTAGAGGAGCGGTCCTGTGGTTCCCCCGCCGACTCCGACCCCGTCTTCTTGACCCTGGGTGGTGCTGATGATCATGTAAAATATAATAAAGAAAGAGACAAACCTTAAGGAGTGCTGTGAAACAAATAATAATAAATCATTTGGAAAAATAAGTCAAACAACATTTTAGGAAACAACAATTGCAATAAAATTGACCTATCTAATCAGATGGATCGACTACTGGCTGCTTCCTGCATTTACGGATCGTCTACTTATTTATGAACACTCCAGTGTTCCATAATCATTCTGATTACAAATACTAACAAAGCCTAGTAAGTACCACCTGACCTACACCAACTATTCCAGACGGGCCAATTGTTCACTAAGTCTGCATTTCCATTTTTTTCAGCCATCAAATGCATAGATGAGATGGAGGACACATGCATACATTAGTGCATACATACATACAACAAATTGTGGGTTGGTTGCATGATTCTGATCTTGTTCTGCTACTGACTGACCATGCTAAGCCTATCACTCACTAAACAAAGTACAAATGGTTCGACGGAGGACTGGGGTAAGCAGCACTCAGTGACAGAGGAGGCGTCACGCAGACCGCATAAAACAATTATTAACTACTACTAACAAACTAAACCTAGTATCCAAAATCCATCCACCACTATTTCACAGTAGGACAATGGAAGGACTAGAGTCTCTCTAACTTCAGTTCTGTAAAATAAACTCTTACATAATCAGCATCAGCACAAGCTGGCGCAAACTAAGTTGCAAACAAGTAAGAGTACCACCGTGCACCTGGGTCCTTAAATCAAAGAACATTTTGCTTTTTGGAACGTAATTTACCAGCAACGCTTGGCACGCAGCAGTAATCTTGTTGTTCATCAAATTTAATATACACAATCAGTTACTCACCAAGCCTGACGACCTCGACACCTAGCAGGTCCAACAGGTCCTGCTCCCGGTCCAGGATGTCGGACCACCGGTGGGCTAGCTGGTTGTGGGTGCGCCGGATCCCAGAGCACCGGAACACGGCCCGGCGCACCTTCGCCCACTGACGGTGCCGCTCCTGGGTAGCGTACCCGGAGCCGGGCCTGCTGCCTGCTGCCAAGGTCAAGGGGAGGAGGCGCTGGATGAAGAAAACAAGGGCCGCCACCTCCTCCTCCCCAAACAGTTGCCGGGCCTGCACCCCTGCAGGACGCATTCTGCCGCAAGGCAGGCGGCCCTTCTCTGCTCCTGCAGGTCCCTTGCCCTTGGCACTCGGTGTGCCCTTGGCCATGGTTCTGGGGTGGGTGGGAGGCGGAAAAGAAAAGTTAGAAGGGGAAAAAAAGTTAGGGGGAAGAAGATAGAAAGAACTTTATAAAAGTAACAAAAACACAGTAAAAGTAGAAATAAAATGCAAAATATAAACTTAGGCAAAGAGAGAGATAGATAATAACTAAAAAAAGTCAGAAAAAATGCTTTAAAGACAAAGGATTGCAAAGATAAAGGGAGGATACAAAAGTAGGCCCAGAACCATAGCATAGAGTGAAAAACAAGATGGCCGCGCCCATTCGCGACCGCGCGGGTAAGTTCGCGCGATAATTCCCGCGAACATGTACTATTCATTGCGAACAAGTAAAATGCACTCCCGAACACGTCAATGCACATCGCGAACACGCTATCCGCGACCCAGAACAGGAAATAAGGCATCGCGAGCGGGCGGGACAATTGAAAAACAAGATGGCCGCGCCCGTTGGCGACCGCATGGGTAAGATCGCGAGATATATCACCCTAGCATGCAAACAGCTCCCCGAACACGCTCACCACGCTCCCGAACAAGAAAAAGCCATCGCGAACGGGCGCACCAAGCAACTACGCAAGTTCGCGAAGCTACGCGAAGGTCGCGTAGTGCAAGAACATCTTCGCGAAGCTTCGCAAAGCGCGGCTACGCGCTACGCCCAGGCTTACTTTTAAGGCCAGTTATAGACACTAAGTGCAATTAAAGTCCAATCATTTGGAAGAGGTTAAGCTGTGATGGAGAATATATCTTTTATGAGGGTCCAGTAAGGTCCTAGAGAGGGGCAATTCCAAACCATATGTGAGAGGTCGAGTGATTCAACAGAGCAGTGGGGACATTCAGAGGTTGCCTTCGGGAACCATTTATTGATAGCAGTGGGTGAGAAGTTGGCCTTGCGCAAGAAAAATGATTGTTTCAATCTGAATTTAGCACTGAGGGAGATTGACTGTGGGAAATTAGGGATCATGAACAACTGTGGGTCGCCTTGACAAATATTGGTATGCCTTTATACTTTCTCAAAATTGTGATTTGGCTGTATACAGAAAATTCTACCAAAGGACTTCTAGTAAAATAACAATGGAACCCTGTAAATCAAGGAGTTCAACAGAGATGTGCTGTAGCTCATTCCTTTTACTATCATTATGGTGAGTTGGATTAATGATTGTATCAATGACGCATCATTAATTATGAGCCAAAAGACTTTTGCACTTCTGTTTGTACATGACACTGTATTAGTCTTTCATAAGCCTGCTATATCTTTTTCAGAGTTACCGTAACACCCAAGGTCTTGTTAAAATTCAAGCAAAAAATAAATAAAGTCATAGATTTTAATCCCCACAAGACTTTTCTGTTAAATATATTGTTAGTAACAAGGGGTTGGCAATTGTTTCTACTTTTGATCACTTGGGTGTCAGAGGTTTGTAGAAAAGTGGATAGTCAAGTGTGTAAGAGTAGTATTGTTTTGGAACAGAGAACTGGCGATTTAAAGCGAATTGCTAAAAAAATCTTGGATGCAGATCTGTGTCTCTAGCAGTAGCAATCGATTCATTTCAAGCACATTCAGCAGCTTGTCATGGGAGTGCGATCTGGGCTATGGTAATGTAGAACAATTGTGTAAAACTGAAAACAGGTTTTTGAAAGTATTATTTGGTGTCCCTCGAGATAAATCGACTATCCTTATCCATTATGGATTGGGATTATTTCCAGCAGATGTTGCATTACGTTTAAATCCAGCGCTGTATTGGGTTTACTTAGGGAACCATGTGGAGGCTGATGTTTATAGAAAAGCGTTTCATGATGTTCTTTCAATGAAAGGATGTTGTGACCTGGAGTGGTTTACTTCACGTCATCATCAGTTGCAATCTGTTGGCCTGGAAGGGAGCCAGCCAGAGGAAATCAAGCGCCACACACCGTAAACAGAACCTTTTATTTGAGGCTGTGGCACCAAGTCAGTCTAACAACGCCACATCTGGGCCGACTAACCAAGAACTATCCCATACATAAGAACGAACCTGTGTGTGGGATATCTTCCTGGATTTTGGCTGGCCAAAGTATGCCAAAAACGACTTTTACAATTTTGTATTGGCACGCTCCCATTAGCTGGGCTATCTTTTGTGATTACGAACCAGAGTCTGAATCCTATTTTCAACTTTTTTGTTCAATGTATGGGAAACATAGCAAACAGCACTTGATTCTATGACTAAAGTGTTAGACGTTAGGATACAACACACGGATTGTGCAATCTATGACAATGCAAATGGGAATTTCTTGAACCCTTAAAAAGTAATGCATTAGTTGCAGTAAATTAGCGCAAAAAACTTGAAAGTTTTTTTTTTTAATTTGATTAAATGTTTTAAGAGAATTACATTTATATATGTAGTGTATTTTGGTGAATATTCCATGTCTTGAAGATGATATATTCATTGTCAATATGTTTTTATACAGTTTTATGGAACGTGTTTCCTGGAATAAACCTGATTTGAAATTGAGCACATTAACTTCGGCCTGCTCCAGTTAGAACATGACCCTCAAGGCCCCATATGGGAAGAGAAATGAACGTTCTAGGCACTACGGGGCATATTATCAAGAAACAGAGTTAAAATTATCGCCGCTTTAGCGGCAGAAAACTGCCGCTAAGGCGGCGATAATGGGCTTGATAATATGCCCTTGATAATTCCCATAGAAGCCCATGTTTTGGTGTTAATATGGGCTTCAATTGGAATTCTCAAGTGCATATTATCAAGCCCATTATCGCTGCTTTAGCCGCAGTTTTCTGCCGCTAAAGCGGCGATAATTTTAACTCCATGCTTTATAATATGCCCCTACGTTTTCACAACAAGTGCTAAGTTAGACTAATAGTCTCAGTTACTTTCTTACTTTTATGGCAGATGTATTTTCCCTCGAAACCTCAGATTACGTATGGAACAAAGCATCCCATTGCTGGAAACCCCATAAACCTTTTCAATAATGCAATAAACATGGTCCTCTCCAATATAAAAAATCTAATACTGTTTGCCAAAGGTTCACACTTCCTGGAATCAAACAGGTCCATTTGTGTAGCACGCGCGAGACTTAGAACTCAGCTGTATTGAGCGATCGCTGTATTGACGCCTTCCATTTGAGTGGCATTCGCACACCCAAGCGTCTCTGATCTAAATAGGAAACATTACAGAAACAGTAGAGGCACCAGCATATGCCGTAACAAGTGAACCTATTTATAGAGAGGGGGGACACTAGGAGCTGATTATTAGTTCCAGTGACCCATGCTCCCTAAAAGTAACTAGTACACAAAGGGAGTCGCTGTTCCTTTTAGAGGATGAAAGAGGAAGAAACCTTTTTTTTTTTTTCGTGTGCTACTCTATCTGTGGGAGACAGTGTGTCCTCATCATAATGCCAAAGCAAAACCAAAGGGAATGATGGACGGAGTGTTGAACATTGCAAGCACTCACCCTCAGTCAACTGATCTGGGTTTAATCCATCATCATTCTTTAGCTCACTCCGTCACCCCAGTTCAGACATGGCCATATGCAAATCAGTCTGACCCTGTGCCTCATAGGAACAGTCCAGCCCGAACTGCCAAGCCATGTCTTCCCTGGACCGTAAACAAGCATCCTGGGACCGGTTTCAAGTTCATAACCCTCATCAGCCAGGCTATCTTGAATCCAGTGGCAAAGTGAGCAAGGGACCCACATCTGGGCATACCCTGCCATCTTAGGGCGAACAAAGCAAAAAAAAGCATTCTGAAAAAATGACATATGTGTGTTTTGTGTGTCTCTATAGTTTACACATCATTATATCGTGGATTGAGGTAGTGTAGCCTAATGACCATCTCACCATCAACCTCTTCTCATCCCAATTCTGAAAACAAAGTTACCATAATGATGTGTAAACTATAGAGAAACACAAAACACACATTTGTGTTTTTTTCAGAATACAGGCCACCTCAGACACTCTGTTTGAGGACAAAACCATGTATGTTGAATATTAGAAATGGGGCTTGACTATTCACATATAGTGAAAAATAACAGATCACTATACCACTCAAAGATGACGCCCATGGTCAACGACACCACTCAAAGATGGCGCCCGTGCCCTATAAACCTATCTGCATAGATCTACTAGTAAGTTTTTACTACCTGCACCACCAACCATCACACTTAGAAAAATAAAGAATTCATTATAGGACACTCGCTGGTAACAATAGCTTGATAACAACAAGTATCAAGAACTATGTCAACACAAACACCCCATTATAAGATGGCACCCACGCATCACGTCACACACTCTCCCAATGACATGTAATGAAGTCACTGATTGACAACACACCTCCGCTATATAAGGGATAGGGGCCAACCTTCCCATTACCGGCGTAGAGAGGGAGAGGCATGCAGGTGGATCGGCCCTGCTACTACGCGAGATCCGTGAGTAAAATAGAAAGGGAAAACCCGTTCAGTGTGTGAGGCAACATCTCTCTGGCTTTATTAGCACCTAGCCTTTAAACAATTGTTTCTTAAAAATGAAGCCTCATTATTACATGTACTGTCTTTTTTGTGTCAAACCTGCTAAAATGCGAGTAAGGTCTGGTTTTATGCATAGTTCACTGACCCACTTAGAACCTTTTTGACCTGATAAGAAGGGCAATATGAAGCCGCATACGTCTACGCAGAGCACTATGCCATTCCCCACAGGCCTCCAAAACCATTAAATCATAACAAAATGTGACAACTCTGTGCACTGTCAACTCCCTCTAACTGTACAGGGCAAATCCCTCCAGCATGCGGGGATTGTCCCTGGACTCTGTATAACAGCTATTAAGTTTTTCTTAGTCTTCAAAACAATATGGCTTTGTTTCCCAACAACAAACTTTATTGACAACAACAGCGGGAGACAACAAAGCCTTTTAACACTATTTTCTTTGCCTTCTCTCATTTCACAGTTCCCGAGTGCCCTCACTGATCTCATGAGGTCCTGACTCTAATATTAAGGGGTGAGGAACATGATGCATTTTGTAAAAAACAAGACAACAGTGTCTAGAGGTTTGCCATCAATGGTGGGGCCTACTTTGCGGTATTATCTACCTAGACAGCTATGGTTCATATACTTACCTTATGAATGAGCCTTTTTATAGCGCCACATCAACCTGGGTACTTTACCTAGGGGTACTGCATGAATGGGTACCGCGCAGACCTTAGACTCTTGAGGCATGAGCCAGGAGTCAGTGTAGCGCACTTCATTACTACGGAGCGTGCATTTGAAAGTAGATACATTTTTTTTTTATCCTGCACCTTATGCTGTTTTTAATTGTTTTTAGTCTACTGAAGACTACCTTCCTTACCTGATTGCTCTTTGCCTGCTGTGCATTGGGGGGCATTGCAGGGGAATTTCACTTGTAGTGGTGGTGCCGAAGAGGGAAGGGGGAAGCTGGTTCTTGGGCCAGGCTCGGGAGGAGTTAGGAAACGCGACTGCCATCTTGGGGGTGAATCACGGCTAGCGCTCTAGTGGTTGAAGGATTGGACGATACTTATGGGGGCACTGACGCGACCGCGTGCCGAAGGTGCGCCAAAGGCAAGCCCATCTGCGCCCGTCCGCGCCGTGCCGTCGCCAGTGGCCAGACCCCTTGCCCTTTCTCCTACTAAATTCTGGAGCTACTCGTGTGCTGAGTTAGTAGGGCTGCAGTCCAAATGCCCTTCTTTGCCATGGCATCCGTTGGATGGCCCTGTTAAATGCAAATTTTGTTTGATTCAACTTACAGGGGAGGTGTTGGAGCCCTGCCCTCCTGACCATACGGATTTCAGGTTTATGAGCCTGAACTGTCGGTCCCTGGTTAAACATCATGCTGAGGTTTTCGATCTTTTGGAGGATGAATCCCCTGATGTCCTTTTTTTAACAGAGACATGGCTTACTCAAGATTCCATAGCAGAATCTTGGTTGGCTCTCCCTTCTGGCTTTGTCATGAAGAGTTTAAATAGACTGGGGAAACGGGGGGCGGGATTGCAATCATAATGAAAGATATCTATTCCTGCAGTTTTATTAGGGAAAATATGATAGACTGTGAGAGTGCCCTATTTAAAATCATGCTGAATCCCAACCTTACTATCTTGGGCGTTCTTATTTATCGCCCTCCTGGGCCATCTGGAGCTTTCAGGGAAGACCTAGTGAATAAAGCCATGTCGCTCGCTAGTCAATCAGCGAATTTCAGTATTATAGGGGACTTGAACCTTCACTGTGAAACCACTGGGAAGGCAGAGATTGCTAGTTTCTGGCTGATCTAGAGGCGCTCCAACTGACCCAGTGGGTGCGCAAGCACACGCATGCCGCTGGGCATTTACTAGATCCTTTATTTTCTAATCTCGCCCTACTGAAGGTTCAACCTCCGGTTCCACAGTGTTGGACAGATCATTTTCTGGTTGTCTTCACACTGCGGTGGCGGGGCCAGCCGGGTGGTTATAGCTCTGTCTCTGTTTTGAAATGACCATGACACAAGTTAGATAGCAGTTGTCTGTCCGCTTGCTGGTCTAGCCACAGGCCACAACTGCCGCAGGACATAGAGGCTGCTGATACGTTGGTCCATGATTGGGTGATATCAGGCCTGGACAGCTGCATCCCGGCGAAGCTGGGCAGGAGAAATCGTGGGCAGTCCAAACCTTGGTTCAATGAATCTTTGTCCAAAGCCAAGAAACATTGTAAACAGCTTGAGCAAGTGTGGAGGCGCTCGTATGATGTAGCAGGGAAATCTAACTATCGTGCTGCCATCAAACACTATCATAAATTAACTCGGTGAGCAAGGGCTGAGTATGTCGGTAATAAAATCTTAGATAGTCCTAACCCATCCAAGACAATCTTCTCCCTGATTAAGAATATGAAGAATGGAGGTGTGTCCGGGATCTCTCCTATTTCATCTAATAGTCAGTGCAATGACCTGGCCAGGTATTTTGTCAACAAGGTTGGGAAGATATATCAAAGTCTCCCCCCGTGGTCAGGTCAGGCAGTAAGATCGGGCCTGATGTTCCGGATCCCCAAGGGACTAACAGCCTGTTAACCTTTCCTTTGCTATCTCTCGCAGATCTTGAGATCCTTTGCAGGAAAATTAAATCAGGTTCGCCAATTGACCCATTGACACCTAATCATTTTTAGAACACTAAGGTGCCGATTACGATCCTGTAAAAACCGGGTACGAACCATCGGACGGAGCATATTCTCCGTCCGACGCGTACCCGGTCGTACAAAAATACAAACATGGAATTACGATTCGCACGGGAACACCATTTCCGTACGAATCGTAAAAAACCCCGACCGAACAAAATAAACCTACAAATGCGAACCGGGAAAGCGCCGACCTGACGTCGGGACGCACGCAGCCTGCCATTCACGAACCAGGAATTACGATGCGCACCGACGTCATCCCGCACGGTGAATATTTTCCGGCAGCCAAAAACTGCCGGGAAATCAGGACGACGCGAACAAGGACTACCAGTACGCGACGGACAGACAGAACGACGCGAACAAGGAGGACCAGTACGCGACAGGACGACGCGAACAAGGAGTACCAGTACGCGACGGACAGACAGGACGACGCGAACAAGGAGGACCAGTACGCGACAGGACGACGCGAACAAGGAGGACCAGTACGCGACGGACAGACATGGACCCGAACCTACGAGTCATCCTGGCCCTCATAGCAGTCGACCTCCTCTACAGGTTCCGACGCAGACGCCGCAGAAGGTCAGAACAACTAAGGGAGGGGGGAAAGTGGGGTGGGGTGGGGGTGGCAGGACCAGGGCAGGCCACAAACCCCCCACCAAAGTCACACAGCACACATGCCCTGGACATACCTGACTCCCATGCCCTGGTCACTACGAGGGGGTGGGGGCGTGTCCAGATAAGCCAGCGACCGCCACAACGGAAGTCCGTCACGACGCGAACAGGCAACACAACCAGACAGGTACGTCCCGTACCCACGCCTGAAGAGCGTGGGTACGAGTCGAACCACGCCCACACCCACGTCACTCCAACAATGGCGGGACGGCTCGTACCCACGTGGCAAAGGCCTGGGTATGGCCCGCACAAGCATCACATAGCGTGGGGACGGATATGTACGGACCCTACCCCCACCCGTATGCATGGAGCGTACCCCCACCCCAACAGTGTAAGTACGACCCGTACCCACCCGCGTACGTATGGAGCGTACCCCCACCCCAACAGCGTAAGTACGACCCGTACCCACACCCGCGTACGTATGGAGCGTACCCCCACCCCAACAGCGTAAGTACGACCCGTACCCACACCCGCGTACGTATGGAGCGTACCCCCACCCCAACAGCGTAAGTACGACCCATACCCACACCCGCGTACGTATGGAGCGTACCCCCACCCCAACAGCGTAAGTACGACCCGTGCCCACACCCGCGTACGTATGGAGCGTACCCCCACCCCAACAGCGTAAGTACGACCCGTACCCACCCGCGTACGTATGGAGCGTACCCCCACCCCAACAGCGTAAGAACGACCCGTACCCACACCCGCGTACGTATGGAGCGTACCCCCACCCCAACAGTGTAAGTACGACACGTACCCCCACCTCGAATGCATGGAGCGTAGCCCCACCCCAACAGTGTAAGTAAGACACGTACCCTCACCTCGAATGCATGGAGCGTACCCACATCCGTGTATGTCATGAGCGTACATATTGTGAAATTGGAGAGGTGGGTGCAGAGTCCTCCCAGCAGTGCCCTGAGACAGGAGGGGTGTGTGCAGAGTCCTCCCAGCAGTGCCCTGAGACAGGAGGGGTGTGTGCAGAGTCCTCCCAGCAGTGCCCTGAGACAGGAGGGGTGTGTGCAGAGTCCTCCCAGCAGTGCCCTGAGACAGGAGGGGTGGGTGCCTATCACTCCCAGCAGTGCCCTGAGACAGGAGGGGTGGGTGCAAAGTCCTCCCAGCAGTGCCCTGAGACAGGAGGGGTGTGTGCAGAGTCCTCCCAGCAGTGCCCAGACACAGGAGGGGTGGGTGCAGAGTCCTCCCAGCAGTGCCCTGAGACAGGAGGGGTGGGTGCCTATCACTCCCAGCAGTGCCCTGAGACAGGAGGGGTGGGTGCAAAGTCCTCCCAGCAGTGCCCTGAGACAGGAGGGGTGTGTGCAGAGTCCTCCCAGCAGTGCCCAGACACAGGAGGGGTGGGTGCAGAGTCCTCCCAGCAGTGCCCTGAGACAGGAGGGGTGGGTGCCTATCACTCCCAGCAGTGCCCTGAGACAGGAGGGGTGTGTGCAGAGTCCTCCCAGCAGTGCCCTGTGACAGGAGGGGTGGGTGCCTATCACTCCCAGCAGTGCCCTGAGACAGGAGGGGTGGGTGCAAAGTCCTCCCAGCAGTGCCCTGAGACAGGAGGGGTGTGTGCAGAGTCCTCCCAGCAGTGCCCAGACACAGGAGGGGTGGGTGCAGAGTCCTCCCAGCAGTGCCCTGAGACAGGAGGGGTGGGTGCCTATCACTCCCAGCAGTGCCCTGAGACAGGAGGGGTGTGTGCAGAGTCCTCCCAGCAGTGCCCTGAGACAGGAGGGGTGGGTGCCTATCACTCCCAGCAGTGCCCTGAGACAGGAGGGGTGGGTGCAAAGTCCTCCCAGCAGTGCCCTGAGACAGGACGGGTGTGTGCAGAGTCCTCCCAGCAGTGCCCAGACACAGGAGGGGTGGGTGCAGAGTCCTCCCAGCAGTGCCCTGAGACAGGAGGGGTGGGTGCCTATCACTCCCAGCAGTGCCCTGAGACAGGAGGGGTGGGTGCAAAGTCCTCCCAGCAGTGCCCTGAGACAGGAGGGGTGGGTGCCTATCACTCCCAGCAGTGCCCATGGAACGCAAAGGGTGGAGTAGTCACAGATACCATGCCCACAAATGTCAGTCAGGTGCACAAAGACCCTGCAGTACATGTACCACATGTGTTCGAGGCTGGGAGTATACGCATGCATAGCGCAGAAATGAAAACATGTACACATGAAGTCATGTCAATAGGCCACATACACAAGTACAATGACTACCAAGGATGCCACGAATGACGCAGGTGGAGACATCGCTCAGCATGCATGTGCAAAGGTGAAGGACTACGTCACACACCCAGCTAATGGACACACAGCTCTGTGCCAAAGTCAGGGGACACCCTGCAGGGAAGAAGTCAGGGTACACAGAGGAAGGAATACACCTTGGGACAATTGCAACATGCAGCAACTGCATACATGAATGGAGAAAGGTAGCTAACACCGTGTGATGGCACACAGATCCCAGGGTCCCCCCTATGAGCAGCACACTACTACATTTCCCACACACCCAACACATGACCAACACCCACAACCATGTAGCAGCCCCACCAACAGCAAGGCCAGCAATGCAGGAGTGTTCCAAGGGCAAAAATAAATAGCTTTATTCAGCATGAGAAAAAAACTAGTATGACGTGAGTCCAATTTCAACAAAGGCCATAGGGCAGTCCAGGAGTCCCAACTGGATGGGGGACACAGTGGGATGTGTGTCCCCTAGCTTGCCTGCACAGTTACAATCCGTCGTCTTCCACAGGGGTCAGGGCATCATGTGGGGGGGAAGAAACAGGCCCCGCAGGGACAGGAGGGTGAAGGGTAGGTGTCGTGGGTGCAGGGATGGAGGACTCCACCACAGGGGGTGGGGCAGGGCCAAAGGCGGAGGCCAGGATCTCGCTGCACACCTTAGCAAGGTCCTCCAGGGACTCCCCTGCACCCGAAGGAACCACAGGCCCCAAGGAGGGGGGGGGTCAGAGGGATGGGTCGCAGCGCCACTGTGGGAGGGTGTGGACAGGGGGGGGGAATCAAGCACCATGACCGGGGACCTCCTTGACCGCTTGCGGGGTGGTGTCACTGTGGGGCTCAGGGACAGAGCGGCCATGAAGGAGTCTTTGGGGGAGATGTGGCCAGGAGAGCTGAGGGGAGGGGATTTGGAGGGAGTGGATTGGGTGGAATGCGGACTCCCACTCTGGCTGCGTGTCACACGTTTTCCCCCCGACCCAGTGGGTGTGCCTACTGCACCCTGTGTGTGCGTGTCAGGAGGTGTGCGGCGGACCTTCCCTGCTGGTGTGGTGCCTGTGTCTGTTGTGGTGGTTGCATGCTTACGTCTGGGTGTATGTTGGACAGGCATGGGAGTGGGAAGTGTGGAAGGAGCAGGGGTAGGGGGTGGGACGTAGCGCTGCAGGAGACCCACTGCTGCAGTCAGTGTGGAGTCTATGGACCTCAGCAAGTTGCGTTGGTCAGCCTGCGATGAATGAATGCCCTCCAAGTATGCCTCCATGTTGTTGAGGACCTGGCTGTGGGCATGGAGGACATTAAGGATCGCAGTCTGACCAATCTGCAACTGCCGCTGGATGTCCACAGACTCAGCATTGGCGGCAGCAGTGAAGACAGGGGCAGGGGGTGCGGTGCCTGGCAGGAAGGAGACATGTGGTGACCGGGCACGTTGGGAAGGGACACGAGCACGTGGGAGGCGGCTGATGCCAATGGAGGGGGCGGTGCCAGATGTAGGGCTGCTGTCAGATGGTGGTGCAGCCACCGCCCACTCGGAGTGATCATCCTCGGACCCGTCCGCTTCATAGTCTGTTGTGCCAGTCGACAGGTCCCCGGGGTCACTCTCCACCGCCTCTGTCCCACTCGAAGTGCCAGCCCCGATGTCACCGCTGGCACTGGTGCTCGGTCCCTCCGCGCCGTCTGTGTCCATGTCTCCCACCGTGTCCCCCGACGATGCTGTGGGCAGGGTGAAGAGACAGAAAGTAATCATACACCTGTATACATATGTCACATGAGTACAATCTACGTAGGTTACAGTGCATAGCCTGAAACAAAGGATGAGTTACAACTACAAAACAAGGTACATACGTAGGCCCTGCAAGACACAGTTGTGTGACCCACCATGGCATGGAAACACTATGGAGAGCATGACACAATAGCAAATGAGATGACATGGCATTCTGACTGAGGAGCAAGGCCCTGGGGACAATACAGCACTGCATCTGCACCACACAGCGTGGCAGGAAATTGGGATGAGCAGGGACCAAATCCAGGAACTAGAGGCACATGCAGCATAGGTAATACTGAGAACATGCCCACCCTGACTGGCACGCTGCACCTTGAGTGTATGTCCAGACAAACATCACACACTGGCCAGTCCGAGCAAGGAGATGACAGGTCTTGACATGTAGGCCATGGCCGCCCCACCCACCCCCTACATGAGACACATCTGTGGAGACACAGGAAGCACTTACATCTCTTAGTCTGGGTGAAATACACATGGGATGCAATAATTCAAGATTGCACACCAAATACCCAAGGTGCGGCTGTCCAAAGAATCATGTACAAATGGCCATCATCAGATGATTGCTACAAGACACACAGGCAATGGCCACCGTGAGTATGAACTTGGAAAATCATGTCAGGCTGGACAGTGGACACTTGTAATACATCTCACGTCAATAAACATGGTGCCAGGGGACAATGGCACAGAGCACAACCTATGCTGTAGACACAGAGATTGTCGACATTCTCGGATTACACACATGATACCTAGGAAAAGATGCCCCTGGGGACAGTAGTGGCCACACAACTCCATGCTCCTGAATGGAAATGACTGCAACACACGCTAACATCCCTGCACTATGCGTAACGCACACTCATGCACATCATGTCACAGGCCACCACATGGGACATGCCTGCTGGAAGGCCTCGCACTCAAGAGATCAACTCCCATGTCTGAAATCAGCATTAGTGCCAACTGACATGGAACCCACAAGTCCAGAACTGGACAGGGCACAGGCAAGGTCACTAAACCTCTTACACACCACCCCCACACATGACGCTGCAGGCATTGTACACTTGGAGAAGGTGTCAGGCTACATTACTTTGTGATGGAGTGACTACACAGAGACCAGGGAACACATTGCAAGGTTGGGAAGGGAGGCAGGTGAGGCCTGCAACACTGTGGGTAACAGGATTTGCACAGCACCATAAACCCTGGAAGTGTATCCATGGAACAGTGCACTTACAAATGCTGGTGAAACACAACAAACACACACATGTACCTACCCCCTTCCGGCTGCTGCATGGCCTGTAGACGCCTGTCCAAGTCAGGAAAGACCACCGCCAGCACACGTTTCTGGATGTGGGAGAGACGGCGGCGCCCGCGGTTCTTGTGGCTCTCAGGTGAGTCCCCCAGCAGGAGCCGTGCGATCCTCCGCGTCCAGCACCGGATATCCTGCCAGCGTTTCCTCACCTGGGACAGGTGCCGCCTCCGACCATCCGCACTCCTCACGGCGCTGACGGCGTCCAGCCATATCTGCTCCTTGGCAGAGGCGTCTACCTGTGAGGATGAACAAGTGACACTACATCAATACACCTTGCACATGTCACGGGGACACAGATTAGAACACATTTGCAGTTTACAACAAGGCATAGTATGCATCCAACGCATTGCAACTTTGTCATAGGGACATGATCCTGTGGGGGAAGGCCAAAAGCAGTACGTGCCATTGGAAGGACACAGGTGGAATGAGGGCAACTACACAATCAATGATCCAGGCTCACACTGTGCATCACACCCACCCCTCCTGTCTCAGGGCACTGCTGGGAGGACTCTGCACACACCCCTCCTGTCTCAGGGCACTGCTGGGAGTGATAGGCCCCCACCCCTCCTGTCTCAGGGCACTGCTGGGAGGACTCTGCACACACCCCTCCTGTCTCAGGGCACTGCTGGGAGTGATAGGCACCCACCCCTCCTGTCTCAGGGCACTGCTGGGAGTACTAGGCACCCACCCCTCCTGTCTCAGGGCACTGCTGGGAGGACTCTGCACCCACCCCTCCTGTCTCAGGGCACTGCTGGGAGTGATAGGCCCCCACCCCTCATGTCTCAGGGCACTGCTGGGAGTGATAGGCCCCCACCCCTCCTGTCTCAGGGCACTGCTGGGAGGACTCTGCACACACCCCTCCTGTCTCAGGGCACTGCTGGGAGTGATAGGCCCCCACCCCTCCTGTCTCAGGGCACTGCTGGGAGGACTCTGCACACACCCCTCCTGTCTCAGGGCACTGCTGGGAGTGATAGGCACCCACCCCTCCTGTCTCAGGGCACTGCTGGGAGTGCTAGGCACCCACCCCTCCTGTCTCAGGGCAATGCTGGGAGGACTCTGCACCCACCCCTCCTGTCTCAGGGCACTGCTGGGAGTGATAGGCCCCCACCCCTCCTGTCTCAGGGCACTGCTGGGAGGACTCTGCACACACCCCTCCTGTCTCAGGGCACTGCTGGGAGTGATAGGCCCCCACCCCTCCTGTCTCAGGGCACTGCTAGGAGTGCTAGGCACCCACCCCTCCTGTCTCATGGCACTGCTGGGAGGACTCTGCACCCACCCCTCCTGTCTCAGGGCACTGCTGGGAGACATCAGGAATTCCCCCCCCCTTGGGACCCCCCCTACAGTACATGGCATGTGTGTCACACCTGGACACAATGGCAGGAATCACAGTCACAAAAAAGGGACACAGTCTGTGGCAGTGGACACTGCACTCACCTGATAACCTGGTCGCCCATACAGCATGGGGTACCGTGGGAGGATCACATCCACCAAAGCCATGTTCTCCTCCAGGGTGAATGGCTGTGACCTCTCCACAGCCCTTGACATGGTTCCAGGGAATCAGTAGCAGCAGCTGGGTCGTGGAATACAGAGATGTGCAGGCAAGTGCTCCCTCATGGGACCTGGCTGCCTTATATCTGCCTTGCTGGCCCATCTCATGCACAGGAGTACAGAGTGATTGGTCACTCACATTTGCATCCTATGTTTCCTCCAATCCCTTCAAACCTAGCAGTCTGTGGGTTCTCTATCGGTTTCATTCTCCTGCATGATGTCAGCCCCACAAACACATTGCAACAAAGTAGAAGTATTCCAACTGACATCTGCTGTGCACCTTCCAGAACAATTTCGAAATTTGAACTTGGTCTCCATGACAACCAGCATGCATGTAGGCCTTAATACTTGTCCCTCATGTGTCCCCTATGTAATTTGGAGCGTCACACACAGGTACGGTGCGTTTCGGGGCCCTAGGGCACCCCAAATGCATTGCAACGGCCCGTACACACGCATCTACGCTCACTATCACTATGGGTGTCCTCGCGTATGCGTACTCGTAGTGGTACGGGCCGTACACACGCATGTACGCTCACTATCACTATGGGTCTCCTCGCGTATGCGTACACGTAGTGATAGTGAGCGCACATGCGTGTGTACGGCCCGTACCACTACGAGTACGCATACGCGAGGACACCCATAGTGATAGTGAGCGTAGATGCGTGTGTACGGCCCGTACCACAACGAGTACGCATACACGAGGACACCCATAGTGATAGTGAGCGTAGATGCGTGTGTACGGCCCGTACCACAACGAGTACGCATACGCGAGGACACCCATAGTGATAGTGAGCGTAGATGCGTGTGTACGGCCCGTACCACAACGAGTACCCATACGTGAGGACATCCATAGTGATAGTGAGCGTACATGCGTGCGTACGGCCCTATCACTATGGATGTTCTCGCGTATGCGTACTCGTTGTGGTACGGGCCGTACACACGCATCTACGCTCACTATCACTATGGGTGTCCTCGCGTATGCGTACTCGTAGTGGTACGGGCCGTACACACGCATGTGCGCTCACTATCACTACGTGTACGCATACGCGAGGAGACCCATAGTGATAGGGCCGTACGCACACATGTACGCTCACTATCACTATGGGTGTCCTCGCGTATGCGTACTCGTAGTGGTACGGACCGTACAAATGCCTGTACGCTCGCCATCACGATGGGTAAACATACGGCAGCACTCCCATAGTGATTTGGGAACGTACACAGGCCCTCTTAGCAGCAGTACGGCGGTTTTTACACCTCACAGTGGTGATAGGCGGCACACAGGTACGAATTGGGCGGACATACCTGTCCATGGATGGACATCAAGCCATCGTCTGTGCATTACTACATGTGTGGGGCACAGGTGTGACAGGCTGTGATGTGGAACATTACTCCTGAGTGGAGAATGCACCAGATGTATGATGAGATGTGTACATGCGTACTGTGTGACGGTGCAATGTGTGCCAGGCATGCCCTTGACTCCTTTGACATGTGTGCATGTCGTACTGCACCCTTGGGGTGAGCGTCAATGGCATGGCACGGACACCAACACACGGAAGTGTCCCCTGAAGCCCGTTACAGGGGTTACCACACCTGCCTTGTCACTACCCACGGTGCACAATGTGACTATGTCATGTATGTGTGGGGGCTTCCCATCAGGTTGATGTTGGAGCACCCTCAAAAGCAGCAGCTGTTGCAGCAACCAACATGTGTCTGTGTGTAGATTGACATTGCACACTGTTCCGCACACCATGCCACATGTGGTATCGGATGTGAGGTGCACATGTATGCATGGGACACGGAGTAGCGTGACAAGGACATGTCTGCATCCTCACAATGATTGTGTGGTGAGTCATGACATGTGCACCTTCATGGCAAGGTGTGTGGGCTGTCCTAGTGTAATGTCATGTGACCTGTGGCTCTAGTGTTCCGCTGCCAGTCTCTGCAATCGGCATCCTACTTCTGCTGATGTGTGGGCGTATGTCACTCCTGTCTTGCGTCTGGCTGTTCACTTGCACTGGGGCACAGCTATTCCCATGGCATGGCATGGGGAGGTTCTCAATCTCCGTGTGTAGCTGGGTCTTGGTAGGAGTGTCACCTGGCAGCCATACGTGTCCTGGGCATGTAGCACATACCTGACTCCCTATGTAGCATATGTGTATTGACAGATTAACATGTGCTCAGTACAAATGATTTGTTGTTGTGGTGCACTCACTCTTCCTTGTCACTTCAAAATTACTGCAGAGCGCCGCCTCTACCCCGAGCAATGCCGGACTTGGCTGACATGCAGGAGAATGATCGGATCCGGTGCTACCGCTTCCCCCGACGGTTGATTCTGGAGTTGACGGCGAGACTGGCACCACACCTGCAACCGCAGCACAGGTATCCTATGGCACTGACACCCCAGCTGAAGGTAATGGCAGCCCTACATTTTCTTGCCACGGGTACCTTTCAATATACCATAGCTCAGGTTGGTGGCATGTCCCAGAGCATGTTCTGCCGTGTGCTGCATGATTTCTTAGAGGCCATGTTGATTCACCTGGATGACTTCATCAAGTTCCCAACCCCTGAACAGTTGACTGCGGTCAAGCGTGGATTCTATGCCCTGGGAGGGATGCCCCATGTCATTGGGTCCATAGATGGGACACATGTAGCTTTGGTACCACCACACGCACGGGAGGTAGCGTACCGCAATCGGAAGCACTACCACTCCATCAATGCCCTTGTGGTGTGTCAGTCCAACATGTTGATTTCACATGTCTGTGCTCGTTTTCCAGGATCAGCACACGATGCCTACATCATGAGGTGTAGCAGGATGCCTGAAATGATGATGCAGCTGCACAACGAAAGAGCATGTGTTGTTGGTGGGTACAGTCTGTCAGTCCTGTATTTTGCATAGCCTACCAGCATGACCGCTTCACCAGTTCTAATGATGTCCATGTGCTTCCCATGTAGGGGACGCTGGCTATCCCAACATGCCATGGCTGCTCACACCTCTCCGCAACCCCATCACGCCGGCCCAGCTCCGCTACAACACCGCCCATGGCCGGACAAGGCGAGTGATAGAGAGGACGTTTGGCATGCTGAAGAGCCGCTTTCGGTGCCTCCACAAGACCGGCGGCGCCCTCCCATATGCCCCTGCAAAGGTCTGCAAAATCTTCATGGTCTGCTGTATGCTGCACAACATGGCAGTTGAGAAAGCTGTGCCACTCATCCTAGATCAACATGACGAGGACCATCCACCTGTGGAGGACGAAGGCCTTGGCAATGGGGCTAGTGATGTGGAGGATGTGGAGCCGCAGGAGGACATCCGGACTCGGCTCATACGTGACTTCTTTGCTTAGTGGTGAGTACCAGTGTCTGTGTGTGCACGCATTTGTCCCCGTGTGGCATGTGTTGTGATGTGTGTGTCCACCTGCATGTATGGCACGTGAGTCAGAGGCGTGTGTGGGTGTGTCACTGGAGTGATGGTGCCAGTGATGGTTGTATTTCCCCAGTCATAATTGTGACCTAGCATGTTGTCATCCTAACATGTGTCAAGTACATGCACATGCAAGTGGCTGTGCTTTTTGTGGCTGACTTCTTGTATGTCTCTCTTCCCCAGGTACTTGCGCATGCCGTCTGCTGGTTGCATTGTTGTGGCACTGCTATTCCTCATGGACACGTCATCGTGGGCTGACTCAGCGTTACAGGCACGGACACGTTTTGAAGTCTCCATAGGGTAAGGGATGCATCAGGGGTGTATTGGGTGTGGCAGTTGTTCACGATGTATGCACACTGCCCCTGTCGATGTTTGGTTCCTCTGCAGCCATGTAGCATCAGCATGGGACACGACATGCAGCTGGGTACACCTGAATAGATGGTCTGACTGATTGACAGTCATCAGTGATGGGATAGTGGATTGTGATGATGGCATCAATGTGTGTGACACTGCCCTCGGACACATACGGTTAGCATTGGCTTGACATGGTGTGGGACTTCCACATCAGCGGATCTATGGTGTATGGCAGGCTCTCCGTGAGCAGCTGTGGGTGTTTAGCTGTTAGCCGACGCTTGTGTGCCAGTTCAATGGCTAACACGCATTTGTGCTGCAGAAGGGGGGTGCCAGTGTTGGACCCACATGTTACTCCACAAGATGTGTTCATGTGTACTTCAAGTTGCCTCTGCACTCCCGAAAACATGACTAATAAAGGTGTCCCTATGCCTCCAAGGTGCCTCTTCTCACTCAATGCTGGTGTGTTGCCACGGTGCATCCAGCATGTCTGGCATGGTATTCCCTGATTGTGGCTATGTGTCAATGTGTCGAGTAGCAAGATGCAAGCTGTGTGTGTGGGCTGAGACTGTGTAGTGGGCATGATGTCCATGACTGTGTGGGTATTGTGACATGTGCCATCCCCATGCATCCAACGTTGGCCAGGCCCCCCCATTCTCTGCATCCACCGGACTCAAGCTTGCAGGACATGGTTCTGCCACCTGTCTACACATACCAGGGTGCCCCCCAGGACACTGGACAGGATCCCTGACCTCTGCGCATGTCTGTTGCTGTACTCAATGTGTCTGTCAGCACGGTTGTGCGGCCACCCCCTCAGCTGGTTGGGCCCATCACGGGTGTGTATGGTGCTCCATGTCTGTCTTGCCTAATACACTGTGACCCATGTGTCCTGTGCCAGACTCAGGCCCCAGGGTGTGGATTGTTGGACAGGCCACACGAAGGGCTTGCTCCCTCCCCGCATGACAGGGCCCAAGCCCCGGCCCGCCAGGCGTGACCCACGAGAATCACCCGCACCCCGTCTCCTGACGGAACTCCTGCCCTCGGACCTCCATGTATCACGGGCCCAAGCCACCACCGGCTCCCTCGGCCGGGTCAAGCCGCCATCTTGGGCCCTGCGCCGCGAGGCCGCGTGGCCTCCCCCCGACCCTAACCCTGGGCCTGGCCGGCCCCGACATCCCGGCACCACCATCCACCCAGGAGGTGAGCGGACCACTTGGCAGGTCAATGGGAGAACGAAGCGCCAAGGACTCTCCCCCGCCAGGTGACGATCGCCTCCAGCTCCCCCAGGCACCGGCTCCACCCTCCCGCTGGGTGTCTGGACACCTTCATCCTGGACCCTCCGACCTCTAAGTGCGAGGGTCCGGACATCAAAGGGCACCTGCCCTATAACTGGGGCAGCTCCGGAGCAGGAAGGCAGTTGTATCCTGGAGTCGAGAGACACCGAGAGAACTCAGCCTTGACGGACTACTGGCGCTGCCGTAGCGCTATCTTGTGATCTATCGTCCTGCCTGCTGGCGCTGCCGCGGCCTTCTGCAACATCCATCCTCGTCGGGACCTGCTGGCGCTGCCGCGGCCCGTTGTAACGACCACCTTCACCGGGACCTGCTGGCGCTGCCGCGGACCGTACCTCGACCATCTTCACTGGGACCTGCTGGCGCTGCCGCGGACCGTGTATCGACCATCTTCACCGGGACCTGCTGGCGCTGCCGCGGCCCGTACCAGCTAGACCACCAAGCTCGAGGATTGTGAGCTACCCACCATACCATCTCAACTACCAGACTGGTAACCAGACTGTCCCGCTACCCCCCTTTTCCCATCTTGAGAGACTTGAATCGAGGGGACCCCTGAGTCCAGACCTCCTTGTACCTTGTTATCGTACCTTAAGAAGTGCTTATAAAGAACGCTAACTCATCTCCTTGTGTGGTATCTGTCTGTGGGGGGGAAGTTATTTGTCTGTACGATCGCTGGAGACGGCTCTCCCCGGAGACCTCTCCCCTTGTCCTCGGCCGACCCTCCCGGTCCGTCTAACATTGGTGGCCAGCGGCGCGATCCGAATCAACGCGTAATCGTACAGAGAGTAGCTCACCCCACGACAAAACCACGATGTCAGCCAAAGATAACGGTTCCACTGAAAAGTTCCAAATGGATAATTTGGAAGAATATAGCCACCGCGAACTTAAACAATTCTGTATGGAACTAGGCATTGCTACCACCGGCCTGAGTACCAAAGATGATTTGAAGCGCGCCCTTGAGTCGTGGGCAGAAACTGGGATCGCCGGATCCTCCGACCAAAACAGTGTCGCACCAGAGGGGAACGCCACGGCTCCCGAGGAGCGGGGAACGGGCCTCTCGCAGGAAGAGATCCAGGAAAGAGAAAGGACCAGATTACACGAGTTGGAAATGGCACGACTCAAGATGGACGGTGAACTAAAGTTGGCCGAGCAGAAACTAAATCTAGAGCACCTGCGGCTCCGAGAGGAACGAGAAGAAAAACAGAGACAGAGAGAGCTTGAGGAAAAAAGAATAACACTCGAACACGAGCGCAAACTGGCGGAAATAGAACTTCGGAAACAGAATAAAGAACCGGGGGTGCCTGAGCGACCGCACACCTCAGGGGCAACCGAGAAAAAAGTCCACATCCCCAAGGATGTTGTCCGAGAGTATGTCCGAGAAGACGACATACAGCAGTGGTTCAAAGCCTACGAGATCGCCATGACCTCCCACCGGATCGACCGGAGTGATTGGGGAGCCGGACTATGGGGGAGGTTCGTCAACGAAGGTCGCGATGCCCTGTTGCAGCTCCCAGATCACCAAATGACGTCCTACGACCACATGAAGGCTGCCCTCCTCACCCGCTACGGTCTCACACCCGAGATGTACCGCCAGAGGTTCAGAGATTGCACCCGGATCCCGGGTACAACTTGGGTGGAGTACGTAAACTATTTCAGCCGAGCCTTCGAGGGTTGGATCAAGGGGAGCCATGTAACGACCTACGAACAACTCTTTAACCTTATGGTATGGGAACACCTGTCGAACAACTGTTTCGTCGAGCTCAGGCAGCACCTCCTCGACAGTAAATTGACTGACCCCCGGCAGCTCGCCGCTGAAGCTGACCGATGGGAAAGCACCCGAGTGGGCCGGAGAGGACCACACGAGCAGAACCGAAGCAACCAAGGCCAGCACCGTCCTCGGGGAGGAGGAGGAGGCCAGGGGCGAGGGAGAGACACCCTCCCGGCAACACCCGTGGCCAGCACCCCGCCCCCGGCCGGCCGGGGAAACCCCCCGATGCGTCCAGGGTTCCGAGCCAATGTCACATGCCACCGATGCCAGCGAGTCGGCCATTACGCCAATGACCCGAGCTGCCGGCAGAACCAAACGCCCAAGCCCCGCCAGGTAGCTGCCGCCGCCCTGGGGGAAGAACGACTATCAGAGGAACAGGAAGAGTATGAGCCGGCCCAGCAAGAGTGGGAACCGGCCGCCATGGTTCTAGCGTGCCTAGGGGGAAAAGACATAGTCCCGCGGGCTCCCCTACCCGCCAACACCAGGAAATACGGTCAGTGGGTGACCATTAATGGGCATCGGGCCGAGGCCTTACGTGACACAGGCGCCAGTGTGACGGCCGTCCGCTGTCACCTGGTGAAACCCGAGCAGATCCTGCCGAACATTCTCTGCCCCGTCCGCTCAGCCGACAATTCCGAAAGTCTGTGTCAAATGGCCTGCGTCCCCTTCGAATGGGGAGGGCTCTCCGGCCTGTTGAAAGTGACGGTCCGGGATGATGCCCCCGTGGACTGCCTCCTGGGGAATGACCTGGAGAGTTCCCCGTGGGCCACCGTCGAGAGAAGAGAGCACCTGGGGATGCTGGGCCTCCCGGACTGGGCCTGCGTAACCACCCGGTCCATGGCCGCCCGTGCCGTCCCCCGACCAGAAGAACCGGAATGGCCGGCACCTCCGCCCCCGGTCGCCCCAGTAGAAGACAACGGCGAGGCCAACCCCCCGGGACCAACGACCGAAGGGGACGCGCAACCCCAGGACTTCCCCGGCCTGGCTCAGTGGCGTCAAGAAGGGGGGCCCACCCAAGAACAGTTCCGCCAGGAGCAAAAGACCTGCCCCTCCCTCGAGGGACTCCGCCAACAAGCCAGCGCCCAGAGCGCAGGGGACTCCACCGGAACTCACTGGGTCTACTGGGAGAACGACCTGCTATACAGCGAACAGAGAATCGCAGAGCTAGGGGCCGGTCGAGTACTGGTGGTACCTCTCCGCTTCAGAGACTTCCTGCTCAACCTGGCCCACGATGTCCCCCTGGCTGGACACCTGGGCCAAGACAAGACTTACAGTCGCCTAGTGACCCACTTTTTCTGGCCGAAGATGCGGAACGACGTCCTGAACCACTGCCGGTCCTGCCCCATGTGCCAGGCCAGCGGGAAGAGTGGCTGTAAGCTGAAAGCCCCTCTACAGCCCTTCCCAGTGGTCACCACCCCGTTCGAGAGGGTAGGAATAGACATTGTGGGGCCCCTGGACCCCCGCACGGCACAAGGACATAGGTTCATCCTGGTACTGGTGGATCACGCCACCCGCTACCCCGAGGCGGTGCCTCTACGAACTGTAACAGCTCCGGTGGTTGGCCGGGCCCTAATGGGGATCTTCTCCCGGGTGGGCTTCCCCCGAGAAGTCGTCAGCGACCGAGGCACGAACTTCATCTCAAAATACATGAAGTCCCTCTGGCAACAGTGCGGGGTCACCTACCGATTCACGACCCCCTATCACCCCCAAGGGAACGGACTAGTGGAGCGATTCAACCGCACTCTCAAGGGGATGATTGGGGGATTGGAAGAGCCCCTCCGTCGCCAGTGGGATGTACTACTCCCGTGCCTCCTCTTCGCCTACCGAGAAGTTCCCCAGAAGTCCCTCGGCTTTAGCCCTTTCGAACTCCTGTACGGGCACCCTGTGCGAGGGCCCCTCAGCCTAGTCAAAGAAGGTTGGGAGATGGCCCCCCTAAAGACCCCTCCAGACGTCTTCAAGTACCTCCTGGCCCTACGCAATCAGACCCGGCGCTTCAGGGAGATGGCCAAGGCGAACCTCGAGGCCAGCCAGGAAGACATGAAGAGGTGGTATGATCACAATGCCTCCTCCGTCGAGTTCGAACCTGGTCAACAAGTGTGGGTGATGTCCCCCACCGAACCATGTGCCTTGCAAGATAAGTGGACGGGGCCCTTCAAGGTGGTCGAGCGCAAAAGCCCCGTCACTTACCTCATCGACATGGGGACCCCCCGGAACCCCCTTCGGGTCCTCCACACCAACAGACTCAAACCACACTTTGTGCGCTCAGAACTCAGCCTCCTGATGGCTACGGACAGTGGGGCAGAGGAGGACTCCAAACCCCTCCCGGATCTCCTGAAGACTCAGGAGAACGACGGTTCCGTGGACGGGGTCCGGCTCTCCGATGCCCTCACCCCAGAGCAACGCCAGGGCTGCCGGGATCTCCTGCTGCGGTTCGCTTCACTGTTTTCCCTCACTCCCGGGGTCACCCCTTGGTGCTTGCACGACGTCGACACCGGGGACAGTCCCCCTATCCGACACCGGGCCTACCGCATACCAGATCGGGTACGGGCCTGCATACAAGAGGAAGTGGCCAAAATGCTCACGATCGGGGTCATCGAGCCCTCGGACAGTCCCTGGGCCAGCCCGGTTGTACTGGTCCCCAAAGCCGCTGCCCCCGGCACCACACCTGAACTGAGATTCTGCGTCGACTACCGGGGCTTGAACGCTGTCACCCGAACCGACGCTCATCCTATCCCCCGAGCGGATGAATTGATCGACCGGCTGGGGGCCGCCCGCTACCTCAGTATCTTCGACCTAACAGCGGGCTACTGGCAGATCGGTCTCACACCCCGGGCTCAGGAACGGTCCGCCTTCTCTACCCCCGATGGCCACTACCACTTCAAGGTCATGCCCTTCGGCATGAAGAACGCCCCCGCTACATTTCAACGTCTTGTGAACCAGGTCTTGGCGGGGCTCGAAGAGTTCAGCGCTGCCTACCTGGACGATATCGCTGTATACAGCCGCCACTGGTCCGACCACCTCCGCCACCTCCAGGAGGTCCTACAGGCCCTCCAGCGGGCCGGCCTCACGATTAAGGCCGGCAAATGCCAAATTGGCCAAGGGTCCGTGACCTACCTGGGGCACCAGGTGGGAAGCGGGCTGGTGGCCCCACTGCAACTTAAAATTGCTGCCATCCAGTCCTGGCAGCCCCCCGTCACCCAGACCGAAGTCCGAGCCTTCTTGGGGCTCACCGGCTACTACCGGCGGTTCGTGAGGGACTACGGCAGCATTGTGGGGCCCCTCACGGGTCTCACGTCCAAGAACCAACCGAAGCGGATTAACTGGACCCCCGATTGTCAAGCGGCCTTCGAAAGGCTGAAGGCCACCCTGTGCTCCGCCCCTGTGCTCCAGGCCCCCGATTACAGTCGGGAATTCGTGGTACAGACAGACGCCTCCGACCACGGCATCGGGGCGGTTCTTTCCCAAGTGAACCCCGAGGGTCACGACCAGCCGGTGGCCTTCATCAGCCGACGTCTCCTGGCCCGAGAACAGCGCTGGAGCACAATCGAGAGGGAGGCCTTCGCAGTGGTGTGGGCCCTCAAGAAGCTCCGGCCCTATCTCTTCGGTACCCACTTCCGGGTACAAACCGACCATAGACCCCTGCAGTGGCTGATGCAGATGCGGGGGGAGAACCCAAAACTATTGCGCTGGTCCATCTCCCTGCAGGGAATGGACTTCACCGTGGAGCACCGACCGGGCCAAGACCACGCCAACGCAGATGGCCTGTCACGCTTCTTCCGCCTCGACGAGGAGAGTCCCCAAGAAGATGGGTGACTCTCCCCGCCTTCAGCTGGGGGGGACGCATGTTGGACAGGCCACACGAAGGGCTTGCTCCCTCCCCGCATGACAGGGCCCAAGCCCCGGCCCGCCAGGCGTGACCCACGAGAATCACCCGCACCCCGTCTCCCGACGGAACTCCTGCCCTCGGACCTCCATGTATCACGGGCCCAAGCCACCACCGGCTCCCTCGGCCGGGTCAAGCCGCCATCTTGGGCCCTGCACCGCGAGGCCGCGTGGCCTCCCCCCGACCCTAACCCTGGGCCTGGCCGGCCCCGACATCCCGGCACCACCATCCACCCAGGAGGTGAGCGGACCACTTGGCAGGTCAATGGGAGAACGAAGCGCCAAGGACTCTCCCCCGCCAGGTGACGATCGCCTCCAGCTCCCCCAGGCACCGGCTCCACCCTCCCGCTGGGTGTCTGGACACCTTCATCCCGGACCCTCCGACCTCCAAGTGCGAGGGTCCGGACATCAAAGGGCACCTGCCCTATAACTGGGGCAGCTCCGGAGCAGGAAGGCAGTTGTATCCTGGAGTCGAGAGACACCGAGAGAACTCAGCCTTGACGGACTACTGGCGCTGCCGTAGCCCTATCTTGTGAACTATCGTCCTGCCTGCTGGCGCTGCCGCGGCCTTCTGCAACATCCATCCTCGTCGGGACCTGCTGGCGCTGCCGCGGCCCGTTGTAACGACCACCTTCACCGGGACCTGCTGGCGCTGCCGCGGACCGTACCTCGACCATCTTCACTGGGACCTGCTGGCGCTGCCGCGGACCGTGTATCGACCATCTTCACCGGGACCTGCTGGCGCTGCCGCGGCCCGTACAAGCTAGACCACCAAGCTCGAGGATTGTGAGCTACCCACCATACCATCTCAACTACCAGACTGGTAACCAGACTGTCCCGCTACCCCCCTTTTCCCATCTTGAGAGACTTGAATCGAGGGGACCCCTGAGTCCAGACCTCCTTGTACCTTGTTATCGTACCTTAAGAAGTGCTTATAAAGAACGCTAACTCATCTCCTTGTGTGGTATCTGTCTGTGGGGGGGAAGTTATTTGTCTGTACGATCGCTGGAGACGGCTCTCCCCGGAGACCTCTCCCCTTGTCCTCGGCCGACCCTCCCGGTCCGTCTAACATGGATGGTTGAAGACAAAAGATGACTCAGGCATGTTTAGACTTTACAAGACACATGTTAGGTAATAATGCAACCAGCAGGCATCTTCTCTTCATAGTGTGATTTATTATTGGGGGGGAGGGGGGGACAAAGTGAGGGGCTTTCCGGGAGTTTGGAATCCAAAGTTCAGTAGGGGAGTTGGTGTCCTTGCCATTGGAAATCCTCATAGTCCAAGCCACAGTCTTTGTCAACATTGGTCAGACAGTGACTAGCAGGGCCATGTGGCAGAGAATGTCTCTTGATGCTGTGATGCTGTTGCTCCAGTGGGCCAGGTGCCAGGCTAGGTGTCCTGGGAGATGGTGATGTTGCGCCGACCCTCACGGTCTTTTCCGTGGACGACCCGCCCTCCTGCGGGGACCCTCAGAAGCAGGCCGTGACGACGTCTGGGATGCTCCATCGGATGTTTCCTCCTCCTCCTCCTGATCCCTCCCTGTGGGTGGTGATGTTCTCCGCCTTCTGGCACAGGGAGGGTCGGCCATGTTGTCGGCCATCCGACGGAGTGTATCGTGAATCCCCTGGAACGCCGTCACTTGCTCAGCCTGTCTGTCCTCCATCCTCCGTTGGTGTTGCAGTAGACAGGCATGTAGCTCCGCATGTTGCTGGGCCTGCTGGGCCTTGATCCTCTCGAGGACGGACACAACCTGGGCCAGGCCCGTGGTGTCCTGCCGGTATGTGTCCAGGATGTTACGGACATGGGAAAATACCGGTTCCCCAGCCAACTGGTCAGGCTCGCGCCTCCGCCATCCTCCACTCCCACCACCCCTGCCCACTTGCACCTGGCCTGCCCTTGTGGGCACATCGGGTCTCCGGAACCCCTGAGGGGTGGCATTGGCGTTGTCGCCTGCCTCCTCCTGGGTGCCCGGGACACCGTGTCCCTCCTGGCCAGCCTGGCTGCATTGTGGTGTTGGGGCAGGGATCCTGGGTGTCTCCTGGGATGTGGCAGGAGTGGGGGTGGTGGTTGGCACAGTTGTACCTGACGCAGGTGCTGCAGGTGGTTGGACACCAGAGGGGCCAGGTCGTTCGGGGTCGTCCACAGAGTGGTGAGAGTGGTCGCTGCCGGTGGGATCGGGCTCCTGCAGATCCGGGTCCTGTGAGTCTTCCCCCCCAGTGTTGGGGAGTGAACCACGACGTTGACCTGTGTGTGAGAGAGACAATGTTAATTTTGGTCCATGCAACATCCATGTTTCATCAGTTTCAAAGTTGGGACATTTCCTCTTGGAATTGGGATCTGTCTTGCATTCCACTCACAGTGCACTTGTGCATGGGTGTGTCCCTTGGGCACCACTTTGGCCCCTTTAACTATGTGTGGCACGGTCTTACTTGCTGCGTCAAGTGTGACTGCAGTCAGCAGTGGAGTGGGCAGGTGTGGCGAGCCATGCATTGGCGCCTTCCGTGTAGCACTGTACATGTGCACATGGAGTGGATCCACACACTTATATGATCCAGGTAGCTGTCGTTGTGCTCGTGAACAGGTTGTGACATGGCCCTGTGTTTTGCCATGGGGAAGAGGGGGGGTTCTGGGACTGGCCACCCTTGTCTACATGCACGCAGTCTACCTGCTGACGAGCAGACATTCGCACACGCCACACGGCTGATTTGCTCTCCCTGTGTCTCGCTCCCTCTCTGTCCCCCTCTCCCTCCCTCCGTGTGTCAGCCTCCTCCCTCTGTCCGTCTCCCTGTGTCTCCCTCCCTCTGTGTCCCCCTCTCCCTCCATCTGTGTGTCAGCCTCCTCCCTCTGTCCGTCTCCCTCCCTCTCTGTCCCCCTTTCCCTCCCTCCGTGTGTCAGCCTCCTCCCTCTGTCCGTGTCCCTGTGTCTCCCTCCCTCTGTGTCCCCCTCTCCCTCCATCTGTGTGTCAGCCTCCTCCCTCTGTCCGTCTCCCTCCCTCTCTGTCCCCCTCTCCCTCCCTCTCTGTCCCCCTCTCCCTCCCTCCGTGTGTCAGCCTCCTCCCTCTGTCCGTCTCCCTCCCTCTCTGTCCCCCTTTCCCTCCCTCCGTGTGGCAGCCTCCTCCCTCTGTCCGTCTCTCTGTGTCTCCCTCCCTCTGTGTCCCCCTCTCCCTCCATCTGTGTGTCAGCCTCCTCCCTCTGTCCGTCTCCCTCCCTCTCTGTCCCCCTCGCCCTCCCTCTGTGTCCCCCTCTCCCTCCCTCCGTGTGTCAGCCTCCTCCCTCTGTCCGTCTCCCTGTGTCTCCCTCCCTCTGTGTCCCCCTCTCCCTCCATCTGTGTGTCAGCCTCCTCCCTCTGTCCGTCTCCCTCCCTCTCTGTCCCCCTCTCCCTCCCTCTCTGTCCCCCTCTCCCTCCCTCCGTGTGTCAGCCTCCTCCCTCTGTCCGTCTCCCTCCCTCTCTGTCCCCCTCTCCCTCCCTCTGTGTGTCACCCTCTGTCACCTCAGCCCAGCTTCCTGGGCACACACTGTTAGCAGATCTTTGAGTGGCCCTTGGCTTGTTGATGTGAGTTTGTTTCTGATCTCCAGGCACCCATTGGGTGTGATGTGTGTCTGTGCGCTGCTGCTGTGGTGGTGTGTGCTGCCACTCTTTCACAATGTTGGCTGTTCATTAGCTGCTGTCATGTGCAAAACAGTGCCTTCACCCCCATGTGTTGATGCAAGGCGTCCGCCATTTGCTGGCAAGTCATTCCTGTG
Organism: Triturus cristatus; assembly: GCF_964204655.1. Classification (NCBI taxonomy): domain Eukaryota; kingdom Metazoa; phylum Chordata; class Amphibia; order Caudata; family Salamandridae; genus Triturus; species Triturus cristatus. Next base: position 567,314,511 of record NC_140589.1, on the reverse strand, counting down.
TTGGGACACACTGTTTGTCTGGCTGTGACCTAGGCCATATGGGCAGAGGGCATTGTTGTCTGCTTCGGAGTTGCACTATGTGATTTTTGGGGCCCAGCCTCCCGCCATCCGGGTTACCGTGTCATGTGTCGGTGTCTTCTGTGGCCTGTGACTTGACATTGTCCAGCTGGGTGCATGGGGCATGGTGGCAGCAGTGGCATGTGCGTGCTCATGGAGTGTGGTTGAGTCATGCGATGGCTTGGGGTGGTTGCGTGCCTGTTAGTGATTTATGTTGTGGATGCCGTTCCCCCCATGTGAGGTGCGTTGTTTGTGTACTCACCCGGGTCTCGGAGTCCTTCTAATCCTTCGACTGCCTCCACCGGCAGTATGGCCATCCCCATCTCCTCCCAGGGCTGGTAGTGTACGGGTCTGCGGGAGGGCCCTCCTCCTGTGGCGTTGGCCTGGTTGTGCTCCTCCTGCCTCTTGGCTCGGACCCTCCTCCGCAGATCGTACCACCTGTTCTGGCATTCCTGCCTGGTCCTTCTGGTGTCCGCAACAGCATTCACAGCATCGACGATGGTCTGCCACATGGCTGTTTTTGCTGCAATGCTGGTCTGTCTGACCAATGTTCCAAAGAGCTGTGGCTCGACTCTGAGGATTTCATCGACAAGAACCTCCAACTCTCGGTTACTGAACTTTGGATTCTTGGTAGTGGGCATGGTGAGGGGTGTGGGTGTGGATGGGGGGGGTGTGGATGGTGGGGGGGGGTGTGGATGGTTGTGGGTGTGTGGGTGTGGTTGTGCAGGTGTGTGTGTGAATGTGATGAGGGTGTGTTTGTGAAGGTGGTTGTGTGGAGATGTGCAAGCGTAAGGTGTGGTGAAGCTTGTAGTAAGGTGCTGTAAGTTGTCTGTGGTGTCTGGCAGCAGTGAGTCTGTTGCAAAGGCTCATGGTTTGTGTGTGTGGGCCCTTTTTATTGGTCCATGGGTGGGTGTGGCTGTGTTTGAACTTTGGGTGGGTGTGTTATAAGGAGTGGTGGTGTTTAGGGCCTCTGTTTGTTTTTGGCAGTTGCAGGTCAGTGAATGTGTGTTTTTTGAGTGTTTGTTGGCCATGTTTAGTGGCTTTGTGCCATTCGAATAGTGTATTCTTGTGTTGTTTTGTTTTGTCCTGGTTGTGTATGTGCGTTTTGAGCGTGTGTACGGTGTGTAGATGGGCCATTTGGTTGTACGGTGCTGTCCTTGTGTGTGGCTTGGCACGACTCGTACATGCGGTTGTGATGTTGGGGCATGGGGTGCGCTCCGTACTTAGGAGGTTGTGGTGGGGGTGCGACTGGAACGTACTGGGGTGTAGGTACACGGGGGTACGACACGTACAGGGGTGGGGGTACGACTCGAACGTACTGGGGTGTGGGTACACGGTGGTACGACACGTACAGGGGTGGGGGTACGACTTGAACGTACTGGGGTGTGGGTACACGGTGGTACGACATGTACAGGGGTGGGGGTACGACTCGAACGTACTGGGGTGTAGGTACACGGGGGTATGACACGTACAGGGGTGGGGGTACGACTCGAACGTACTGGGGTGTACTTAGACGGTGGTACGACACGTACAGGGGTGGGGGTACGACTCGAACGTACTGGGGTGTACTTAGACGGTGGTACGACACGTACAGGGGTGGGGGTACGACTCGAACGTACTGGGGTGTAGGTACACGGGGGTGTGACACGTACAGGGGTGGGGGTACGACTCGAACGTACTGGGGTGTGGGTACACGGTGGTACGACACGTACAGGGGTGGGGGTGCGACTCGAACGTACTGGGGTGTACTTAGACGGTGGTACGACACGTACAGAGGTGGGGGTACGACTCGAACATACTGGGGTGTACTTAGACGGTGGTACGACACGTACAGAGGTGGGGGTACGACTCGAACGTACTGGGGTGTAGGTACACGGGGGTATGACACGTATAGGGGTGTGGGTACGACTTGAACGTACTGGGGTGTAGGTACACGGGGGTATGACACGTACAGGGGTGGGGGTACGACTCGAACGTACTGGGGTGTGGGTACACCGGGGTATGACACGTACAGGGGTGGGGGTACGACTCGAACGTACTGGGGTGTGGGTACACGGTGGTACGACACGTACAGGGGTGGGGGTACGACTCGAACGTACTGGGGTGTGGGTACACGGTGGTACGACACGTACAGGGGTGGGGGTACGACTCGAACGTACTGGGGTGTGGGTACACGGTGGTACGACACGTACAGGGGTGGGGGTACGACTCGAACGTACTGGGGTGTAGGTACACGGGGGTATGACACGTACAGGGGTGGGGGTACGACTCGAACGTACTGGGGTGTAGGTACACGGGGGTATGACACGTACAGGGGTGGGGGTACGACTCGAACGTACTGGGGTGTACATACACGGGTGGGGGTTCGACACGTACACGGGTGTACATACGGGGGGGGTGTACATTAACGGGGAGTACGACTCGAACGTATGGGTGTTGGGGGGAGTGTTTGGCGCGTATGCGGGCACATATCTCCATGGTTGCAATGGGAGTTCGGTGCGGACGGTGTTTTTACCATACGGTTGTGAGTTCGGACGCACGGGTGGGATCGTGATTCCTCGGTCGGACTTGACTTTTCACATTTGTACGGTAAATCGTCCGAGGACGTGTCGGACACATTTTCCGACCCGAGGACGTGTGGGGAATGATTCCAAATGCGGTTCGTATGGACTTTTTCCCATGCGAATCGTGATTGCCAGTTCGTACAGAACTTGTACGATTCGTACGGTAAAAAGACCGGATACTAGTCGCACGGGGATTTTTTCTACCGGATCGTAATCGGCACATAAGTATGAAGTTCCTATCAGAAAACAAAAATTGACATGTAATAACTGTATGGTTGAACCCAATGAAACATAGGAGAGCGATCTCCTTTTTGGAAAAAGACCCTCACACACCTGACAAGTAGGTGTCTTGCTTCATCATCAGGTCTGCTCCTACTCGGGCCGGCGCTGCAATGCCCGATCAGGCACCCGTGATGGGGCCTACTTCACGGAGATCTTTATTCCAGAGCCGACAGGTGAAGTGCGAGTAAGGGTCCTAGTGTAGGTGAAAGTGAAGTGTAGAGTGATGTTAAAATAGAGAAAAATAGTCCAATCAAAAATATTTTAATGAGGTTGGCTACTTCCCTAATTAAAATAAATAAATCGCGTATCGTCACCTAATGTTGTGCTTTGATACGCTTAAAAAGAGGTCGACATGTTTCTTGCCTAGTTATCGAATTTGATGGCAATTCCTCAGGACCTTGTTTTGTACTACCTACACATTTTTTGGTGGTGGTCACCCAACACAACCAGTGAGAAGCGGCCACCTTTACAGCACCCTAAAAAATGTGGGGGTACCTTGGTATCAACAAAGATTAGCAAGTATTAACCCTCGTTGAGTCCGTGCCGGGCCATAATGGTACCGGTCGCCGCCGACACTGAAATCTAGTGTCGGTTTTCAGGTTGAATCAGAAAGTTAACCCTACCCCAGCGGATCGACCGGTCCATGTAGTCATTTTTGCCAGTTTCTCCCCACGATTGTGCCAGTAAGTTTGGAGTTGGTTAATCACTCCCTGTCCTCAGCCACGGTACCAGCAACGTGGAAACATGCGAAAGTCGCTCCCCTGCTAAAGAAACCATCTCTGGATCCGGGTGAGCCAGGCAATTATCGCCCCATCTCACAACTTCCTCTTTTGGCAAAGATGGTGGAATTGCACGTGAATACTATTCTTACTGAGTTTACCGAGCAGAATGCAATTATTGACCCTTCACAGATGGTTTTAGAGCTCGTCACGGCACAGAGTCTGCTCTGCTGGCTGTGACGGAGGAAATACGAGGGATTTTGTATGTGGGTGATTCTGCGACCTTAATTCTTTTAGACCTAAGTGCCGCTTTTGACACTGTTTCCCACGAGATTCTGCTGAGGCGTCTGCATGATATTGGAGTGAGGAATCTGGCCTTGGATTGGTGCCGGTCCTTCCTGACAGGAAGATCTTTCCAGATCTGGGTGCCACCATTTCAATCGCAGGAGTTTGCTTTGCATCAGGGGGTGCCTCAGGGCTCTATTTTGAGCCCCCTTCTGTTTAATATTTATATGCAACCTCTTGCACAGGTGGCTAAGGGCAGAGGGTTGTCATTGGTGTCGTACGCTGACGACACCCAATTGGTGATCGCTTTCTCCAAGAAAAATAATGGCAGTTTGGGAAGGTTTAAGGAGGATCTGGCTGAGGTTGCAGGCTGGATGTCAACTAATTGCTTGCAGCTGAATGCCAGTAAGTCCGAGGTGCTGTTATTTGGGAAAGACCAAGACTTGTGGTCCGAGCATTGCTGGCCAGACAGCCTCAAACCGGCCCCTGTGCCTAAAGAGGCAGTCAAGAATCTGGGGTTCTGGATCGACAGTGGGCTTAGCTTTGATACACAAGCTAAAGCCGTGGCAGGGAAATGTTTTGAACTGTTGCGTGGCTTGAAGCCTCTACTCGTTTTTTTCCCCCCTAGGGTACTTCAGACCATCATGCAAGCGACAATCCTGTCTAGGCTGGATTATGGTAACTCTCTGTATCTTGGGGTCAACAAGTCTTGTATTAAGTGCTTGCAGAGAATCCAGAATGCTGCTGCACGTATTCTGGTGGCATTACCGAGAGTTTCCCATGTCCTGCCCAAGTTACACTGGCTGCCTGTTGAGAAGCGAATCCAGTTTAAAACTCTTTGCATTTCGCATAGGATTCTTACTCAACAGGCTCCCTTGGGCCTGTCTAATTTGCTACAGTTCTATGTGCCACGGCGGTCTCTTAGATCGGCTGACCAGGCGTTAGTGAGTGTCCCCCGTTTTCTGAGAGCTAGAGCTGGGGGCCGCTCGTTCCGTTGTCTTGCGTCGCAACTCTGGAATCTGCTTCCGGTTTCGATCAATGAGATCCAGAGTCATTTTGTTTTTTGAAAAGCCATTAAGACCTGGCTTTTCCCGATTCACGTCTAACTGCTTTCCTGCCAGCCACCCTCACTGTCTTTGGTCGCGCTGGGACGCCCCATTGCTGGGGCAGCTATACGTCATACAAATCTGACAAATAAATAAAATAAATAAATAAAATGACCGAGTAAATGTATGGATATAGAACTACACTGGCAAAATCTAATCATTGATCTTATACCTATTTATGTATGTCTGTCACTATGCTGAGAAAAATCATTTTAATTATTCCAATCACTGGTATTATACATGCACTTATGCCAACCTATAGCGATAATACTCACGCTAAGGGTAATGCGTACCAGGCATTCCAATGGATAACCCAGACAACCTATCATTACAAGATATTAACCATACTATACTTTTTTCCTACACTTTCTCTCTTTTCAGAAACGCTACTCCCTTCTACAAACTTGGTGGCACTGGTTAGTTCAGGCCACCACTGATACTAAAATTTACATTCCTTTGGTCCTGAAGAAGCACTTTGGATCTCCTTCTAAGGCCGCATACAGCATGAAACATGTTGACCGTTACATATGTCCATTAGGGACATATACCCAGCTACAGAGGGACATAATATCCCCTAGAGCAGCACTACACACTTTGTTTTAACAATGACAGAGGAATAACCCTAATAAATAGTACCCACTCTCCCTCCAGTCATTTTTTAACACACCACTTTAGACTTCATTGCCACTTACACCCACGCACCCAAACGGCATCTCATCAAAAGATCTCCGATAAAGAAACCCTTCGGTGACCCATAGGACATTGCAGCGCTGGCCCTACGAGGAGCAAAGCCCAACTGATGAAGCATGACATCCTTCGTGGTGTGTGAGAGCATTATGATGAGGACACACTGTCCCCCACAGATAGAGTAGCACACGAAAAAAATAAAAGTTTCTTTCTCTTTCATCCTCTACAAGGAACAGTGGCTCCCTTTGTGTACTAGTAACAAGTGAAACGTCAGTCATCATATAGTCCATCAAATCTGAAGCTAACTTAGAGTTGGAGTCTTGTTTCTTGTGGATTAGATCATTATTGGTGACACTATTGTACTGTACTTTAGCCCTGTGGGTGCGATGCAGTTTTCATCCTCTCACCCTTGTGAGCCCTTACCGGTATCTTAAAGAATCATCAGCAATTGTGTATGATTCCCCTACCACTCACCTTTGTAGACATAAAAGGGTGGTCCTTATGAAAGTGGATATAATTCATAATCTCAATTGAAACATGGGTTGACCTGGTTGTAGTGAAATCCCAGATTGCAACACAATTGCGGATATCCTATGAAGTGTTCTCTCCATGAGTTCCATCGGTGTATGCCATTTTAGGCTGGGTTGGTTATCGATGTGATGTGCGAGTGTTAGTGTGGTGTTGTGCGAGAGGTGAGTATGGTTGTGTGGTTGATTTAGGGGATATATCATATGTTTCAAAACTATGACAATCTATTAAAATAAATGTGAAATGTATCTCGATACTGAATAAATGTACATTTGCACCTATGACTTTTTTGTACCTTCAGCAATATGTTTTTAACTTTTGTACAATCAGAGAAATTTAAAAAATGCTAAAAAATAAGAATCATTTAAATAATATAATAAAATAATACAATTTACACAATCAGTTGTTTGATCTGTCAGGTCTAGCAATGGGAAGTCCATAGAGCTTTTGTAAGCCTATCTGAAAGCATATAGTTTGTGTTGGAGTCCTTGTCATATTTTTGTGGTTTGTTCCCCCTTGCTCCCAGACCTACAAATTAATCTCAAGGGGTATCTCTTTATAATTTACACTATCTAAACAAACATCCTCTCTTTCCGAAAACAATCCACCAGTAACTTCCTAGAATTCTTGCCAGATTCTTCAGTAGGGCCCATCAACAAAACAAGCCAAATTCCCCACAAGTGCAGGCACTACCAAAGGAGGTAATATAGCAGTAATCTATTGTATCTGATTTCGATCAAAAAAGAAACAACTCACTTCTCACTTAAATGCCTGCCATTTCACACTGCATCCAATCCAAACTCATTGTATTCTCTAGGTGTGGTTTGTAGTGGGAGAGAGGGTATGAGAATGTACGCAGTGGTTGGCGGTATTAATAGATGAGCTACAGGAGATTATGTAGTGTTAGGTTCAAGGGGTATGAACTTTAAAGGTAAGGTTGTGATTTAAAATAAATCTTTTTATTTTTCAGAAGTAGTGTAAAAGAAACTTCTGACAGTGACATCATACAGGATCCATATTCAAGTACATATTCAAGTACAGTGTGGGTCCTTGTCTCAATCTTGATGTATAAGACCAGTCCATGAGTCTTATGTGGGTGAGCTCTCATGGAGGCCTCTGTGGATTATGCACCCATCAATGGCGACCAAGGACATCTTTCAGGTCAAGAACTGCCCCATGGGCATTGGCATATTCTGCAATTGGTGTTTTATGATTTTGTGAGGGGTGTCACAAGTGTCCAGTAAAAGAAGAATATACACTGATGCAGGTGAGTTATGAGGTAACTGTGGCTGGCATGTGCATACTGCAGTGGGTTTGTTCTCCATCTGGCATGGTGGTGTTATGAACTGCAACATGTCATGCATTATATCAGGTAGCTTTTCCTCCTGTTTGCAGATAATGAAATATAGCAAAGCTTTGTATCCTGACAAGGGCTGGCTGAGGCACAGAATATAGTTACATGTGCCTAACTTACAGTTACTAGCATTCTAAGGCGGTCTCATCATTTTGAGTTTTGGTCCCTCCTATTGATGTTTAAATGTTCTGTGCTCAGCTTAACTGGGATGGGTGAGAGCCCCCCTTGTAGGTCAAAGATAAGTAAGATGATTAACTAGTATATGACAGTTGTGACTTTTAAATGTTGTGTGACACACTCAAGGACTGGGTGTACTGGTATTACTTCCGGACCTCAATGGTAATGTGTCATGTCCATTGGGATGACTCTTTCTTGTTGCAACTTTGTTTTCATGTTTTAGACTAATAGTCTGTGATGTTCAATTTGCTTCTTTTCTCATATGCTCTTCTGCCCTTTTAATAATTCTAACTTAGAAGTTGTGCCATGGAGATGTGCATTTCTATTCACTTTCTCATACTTTGTGTGTCTATTATATTATTATAGCTTATAGAGCGCACGTTCACCAGTAGTTTCTTGGTGCTAGAAAAGATATACTAAACAAACCACAAAAGGTTCTTCAATGACATAAGCCAGCTTAAATATCTGAGTTTTCAGTAGCCCACTGAAGGTTTTTCTCCAATTGGATTGTATTGGGTACAGCACTCCAGGTGGATGGGACCTGTACTGAGAAGCCGCAAACCCCTTATCATTATTTAGGGAATCTTAGAGTAACAAGCTGATTGGCCTGGCTAGATTTCAAATATCAAATTGGTCTATATGCCATAATTCAAGCTGAGACCGTTTCCGTTCAGGCAACTAAATCTTGTGCCGCATACTTTGAAGCGGATATGCACCTGTATTGGAAGCCAGTGAAGCTCTATCCGGAGGTGAGTGACGTGAGAGACGAGGCAGGAGAAAAATAAGTCTTGCAGGTTTGGTATGAATGATTTGCTGTCTATGTAGGTCAGCACAAGGGAGCCTTATATAAACTGAAATACGAGTTAATTGCTGTAACAATAAGTTTCTTCGCATTGAACAATAACAAAGGGGCAATTTTGAGTAGTGTCTTTACTAGAGAGTAGCATTTAGAAACTACTGCCTCTATGTGAGGTATAGGTGACAGATCTCCGTCTGTCACTACCTCAGACTCTTATAGAAGGTGGTGGAGTTGGTGCCGGGCCGAGATCACTGGGCCAGATGCTATTGCTCCATTGATTGATCGCATTTTTAATTAGAACGATTTCTATTTTGTCTGCATTCAGCTTTAGCTGATTAGTTGGCATCCAATTTGCCACAAATCATGAAGCATGGTGGAATTTTATACAGCAACCAGGTGTGAATCATCAAGAACTGCTGTTACAACAGGGTCAGTGCTGTGGAACGGTCTGAAGACTGCTTGTGCTGGATGGAGGAAATCAATTGCTTATAAATATCTGCTTAGCTCCTGGGTGACGTAGGCCTTCATTAATTTGGCCGGAAAAGGGAGAAGTGAAATTGCATGATAATTCTATAGAACCATTGTTTCACCCCCTGCTTCTTCAGCAGTGGCATCGCCTTGACGTGTTTAAAGGCCTAAGGCACTAGACCTTGCTGAAGGGATTATTGAATAGCATTCAAAAGGGGGCAAATATTGTCCTGGGCATACTCTTCAAAATTGCTGGGGGACACAGGTTCTTAAGTGAGCCTTATTTGCCTATAGTTAAAAGCGCTGTTAATCTGAGTTTATCGAAATCTGGGAGGCAAGAAAGAGCGGTGGCATTGGTATCCCCCATGAGCTCCAAGCAGTGGGAAGGGCTAGGAGTCAGGATACTGTTGCTGATTTTATTTTATTTTGCTTATGAAAAAGAGATTAAACTGATTTCATAGATCTTGAGAAGGTTTTGTCTTAGCAGCTAAGCTGTTTGATGAGATAAGGTCATCTAGAATCAGGAAAGTTTCCTTCTGAACAGTGCCAGATTTTGAGATCCAGGTGCTAAAATATTTGGATGTCACAGATTGTATTTTAATTTTATGGTCTTTTTGTCCCTCTTTGATCTTGTTTTTATATTCATCCAGATAATCTTTTGCAACACTGGCGTTTAATCTGGTGCAATTTAACTTTCGCTTTCTGCAGTGCCTTATTAAACCAAGGAGATGGCTTTGCTTATTTAACTATACCCTGTCCTTGGTTTGGTGCAAAGTGATCTGTTTATTGCTAGTGGATGAACTCTCTTTCTGCCAACAAGGCATAATCCCCTAAAGTCAAGGTTTTTCAGGCAAGCATAGACTCCAACTCATGTAGATTAACTCTAGAATGTGTAATTGCTCTGACTGGGATTCGAATATTCAAACAGGTAATGGTCAGACGAAATGCAAGGCTTGATATTAAGATGTATGTTATGTTATGTTAGCTAAGCTTATAAAGCGTGCAGCTGCCTCAGCAAAGAGGCGTCCCGGAGCTAGCAGCAGAAAGGCATGGAGGCTTAGAAACTGGGCGAAAATTAGGCTGCAGGAAAGAGGTAGGTCTTAATGGCTTTACGGAAGGCCAGTAGGCTATCCAGACTACGAATCTGAAAGGGCAGAGAGTTCCATAACTTGGCTGCCAAGCAACGAAAGGACCGCCCCCGGCACGGAGATGGTTCACTCGAGGGATCACAGCCAAGTGTTGCCCCAGAGAGAGCAGCTGGAGTCCAGGAACGTAACGTACCAACAAGTTGGCCAAAAGCCTGGGAGACGCAAGCTTAAGAATTTTAAAGGATAAGCAAAGAGCCTTAAATTCGATTCGCTTAGCCATGGGCAACCAATGTAATTGCCGAATAGCACCAGCTGTTGAGCATCTGCGCAGAAGCCCCAGCAGGGCTCTGGCGACTACATTTTGGATTCGCTGCAAGCGCACCACCTCAGCCTGATTAGCCCCAAGAAGGAGCGAACTGGCGTAATCAAGTCTAGATAGTATCACCGCCTGAACGATCAGCTGATGAGTGGGTGGATCAAAGAACCCTAGCAGGGGTCTAAGTCCGAAGAAGGCCGAAACACATACCGGCTACCTTCTTGGTGTGATCCTGGAAGCTGAGGTTGGAATCCATCCAAACCCCTAAGTTTTTAACCACTGTCTTGGGGACGGGCGCACTACCAAGAGTGGTAGGCCACCATTACTCACTCCACAGGCTCCTATCTTTCCCCACTAGCAACACCTGGGTTTTATTGGAGTTAAGCTGGAGGCAGTTGGAGGTCATCCACTCTGCGACTGCCTCCAGACCACTTCTAAACTTGGAAGCGTCCTGCATAGAGTCGTTGGAGAGGGCCACCACCAACTGCATGTCGTCAGCGTAGGAGACCATAGTAAGGCCTTTGTCCCTAGCCACGTAGCAAGAGGTTGAACGTACAGGTTAAAAAGTACAGGACTCAGAGCGGAACCCTGAGGCCCCCCCTGCCCGATGCACTGGACACGGAAGAGAAACTCTGGGCAGTCACTTGGAATGTTCTCCCTGACGGGAAAGATTTGAACCATTCCAAGGCAAAGCCAACAACACCCTTTTTGTTCCCCAATCCAGCTCTGCCCCTGGACATCAAGACAAGAGTACATCACTTTCAACATATATAGAAGATCATGGTAGCAGAGTAGCAGTGCAGATACTTCACAATTGAAGGAAATTTAGCTTTTCTCTTGGATGACCTATCACTAATTATGTGACAAAGTGAAGATCCTTCTGATATGTGACTGACTGCATTCCACAACATAGACATTAACAAGTACTGGGTTTACTTTTTCTGCGTTATTGTTCAATGGGATGGCCGGACTATTTAAAACAATATCACTATCTTAATCATTATCTATCCTCGTGCTCCCTAATCTTTGGCAGGAGTTAACAAGTGGAGCAGAATCATAAAACATGAAGTTCCTGTGAGCTGGAAGGCTTGCAAGTGGAGAAGAGTCATCAGAAAGGAAATATGGAGGTCATAGACAAAGAAAGGCTAAGTGTTCCCAACCAGCTGCATGAAAGGCTGAGCATTTTCGAGGAACATCTCAGAATCACTCCCCTTCTTTGATAAAAGGTAGTGACTAAAGTAAGATGGTGGCTTACAGCTTCAAGAGAATCGTTTATTAATTTTTAAAACAAGCAAGCGTGGGGGATCTTATTCTGAATCCACTTCCTACCTCAAACATTTCCCATGTGGATAGAGCAAACGTATATGAACCAATATGCAATGCATGTGCACCAACTTTACCAAGAGAGGATAGAAAAAGAGAGTCATGAGTAAGGTGGTAAGTACAAAGCGTGCTAATGGAGCCTTAGGCATACCAAACATAATATTATACTATCAAGTAGCACATTTCCACTACCTTGTCAATAGATCTAAGGTATAAACAGAGAGACACTGGTGCTCCCTGAATGGCGGGAATTCCACTCTGTGAGGTCCATTGACTGGCATTGAAGTAAACCTCCCACACCCCAATATGTCTATATCCCCAATAACCCAGGCCACCCTTAGGATCTGGGAACAAGCTGGCATTAAGCCATAGTTTCCTATCTCTCCATGCATGTCTGTCTGGGAAAGCTCCATATTTGGGTCAAAGATAGAATGATAGGCATTCCAGAAAAGGAAGGAAGCTAGATGTAACAGGTTGGACAACTGTTTCAACGAACATGAAATAAAGCAGTGAAAACACTTGAAAGGTGTTGAAAGGTGAAAGGAGTACTTTCGAAAGAAGGCTGACAAAAAATATGGGAAAAGAGGACGATCTGAGATATTTAACAGCTTAGAAATCTGTATCTTCCTTGATAACTTCGTGAATGGAAGAGGAAACATTCCTGTACCTAGAAACTTGCCTAATACACATCTAATTTTGGGCCTCCTAAAATGTACATGCTTGGTTAACCCAATTTTAATTTCAGACATTGAGTGGACTTTTTTAGATGGGGATAATATTTGTAAGTGTGGGATGAAAGTGAACATGTGATTGAATGCATATTTTATTAGTTTGTCTTTGGTTTTTAGAAGAGCAGTAAGCTTAAGTGAATCAATGTTAGGGATAAGCGGAAGCAGGTCTTGTTTAGGATTCGGCTGCACAGCGCTTGCTCTATTGTTTTTGCATATCTTAAAAGAGACTTAAATCCCGCCATCAGTTTTTATTGGTCTGTGTGCTTTCCTCTTTTCCTATTTGTTGTAGCCTGTTCTCCCTTCTGTGTCTCTGTTATCAGTTTCCTGTTGCCTAACTACACATCCCCGTCCACTTTGGTGGTTTGAACTTTGTTTTTATTTTTGGTATCAATTCATATCACATACTTTGCCTGGCTGCGTGGGTGCATTTAGAGCTTCCATCGTTCCCTGCCTGCGTGCATTTACAAATTGCTTTGTGGTTTTTTTAATGCACACTTATTTGTGGCTCTGATGACCGATTTATTTTATGCACAATTTGTTCATTATTTTTAACTCCGCTGTCTTCACCCCGACAACCAGTCTCAAAACCCCCTTTCGTACCCCACCTGCATGCACACAGGAGTCAGACAAGAGAGGGAACAACTTTTTTTTTTAATGTAATATTTCTGGATCCAATGACCAACTTATTCTAGCTGGGTACATTTAGAGTTGCTTTGTGTGTTCTTAGCAGCTCCAATGGCTGACTCATTTTATGCACAATGTGTTCATTATTTTTTTTTAATATAAATCTTTTTATTGATGACATTACAATAACTTTACTCACAACATATTCACAGAGGAAGGATTACACTGTAAGTCTCCTGGGGTTGCACGGATTTCCACATTTGTTAGACTCAATATGCAATTTATTCATTATTATTTTTAGGGGTTTCTACAGCAAGGGAAGAGGGTGAAGAGGTGGGGCACAAATATTTCCCCTATATGTATTTCATTTGCCCCATATTTGTATTTGCTTTTTTGCGCAGCCCCTGGATAAGTACACTGTCTTTTCACTGAGCATGCACCAATCCATGTCTTTCTTCCATGCTCTTATTGTTGAAACCTCCTGTGCCCCCATAATTTAGCAATATTCCTTTTGGCAACCATCTGGCCCAGCGTTACCCACAGTTTTTCTTTTTTACTTAAGTCTGTCGGTTCCCAGATATTTAGTAGGCATTGTTTAGCCTCAAGGGCCAGTCTCAGGCCCCAGAGTTTCTTCCATAGTGTGGAGTATTTCTGTCCAACTTTTACTTATATAGGTGCACCCCATAATACGTGCAGGAATGTACCTTCGCCGCCACATTGGTGCCTACAGTCAGAGTCTGCCTTGTAACCCATCTTAACCAGTGCTGGCCCCGAGAAATAGATTCTATGCAATATTTTTAACAGGACCAGTTTTAGTCTGGACGATATTGCGACTTCACTGGGTGAAGCCAATGCCTCCAACCAGTTTTCATCGTCTAGTTCCACAAGATCTGCTTCCCATTTCCCATGGAGTTACACAAGAGGTCTATTCTATTAGTCAGTGATCCTGCTTTTTGAGCATGTACTCGTCAAGGAGTCTATCCTTCAAGGGCGAGGCCTCAGGGAGTGTCTCTCCCGCTGGGATATGTGTTTGTAAGGCGTGTCGTACATGCAGATATCTAAATCTTTCTGAGTTTGCCAGGTCAAACTCTTGCTGAAGTTGAGAAAATGCTATTACTCCCCCCCTTCCATAGGTCCCCCACCCAAGACAGGCCTATTGTGTCCCAGTTGTCGAATCCCTTTGTCTTCCTTAAGGTACCCAATTGTTCTGAGTCCCACAGAGGGGTAACCTGTGTGAGTCTCTTAGACCACCCCAGACTTTTGTAAGCAGTATGCCATATCTGGACCGAGTGTGATGGGGGCCCTGTTAGTTATAGTTTTGCGGGTCTGGAATAGGATCCCCCCGGTAAAAGCCACCTGTCCAGAATCATCGTGGGGCCGGAACATACATTGGTTGATGGCTGCTAACTGTGCAGCCCAAAAGTATTTCTTAATGTCAGGGAGTCCTATTCCTCCATCATACCACCCTCTCACCAATTTTGAAAATGATATCCGGGGTGAACCCCCCACCCAGAGGAACTCCCTTTGCTTGTTTTCTATGGCCGCGAAATAGGTCACGGGAACAGGAATGGATGAGTTGTGTGAGACATATAAAAAGGTGGGCAGGGACATCATCTTAAATAGTGCTGCTCTACCCAATAACGACAGCGGGAGAGTCTTCCAGTGTTCTACATTGCTTTTTAGTCTTTGCAGCGGTGGTAAGAGATTATGAACGTAATATAGCTTGGAATTTTTGGTGATGTAGATCCCGAGATATTTGAAGCCATCTGGCGTCAATCACTTTGCAATCTTTAGGCAGGGGCGGGAACTTTCCCTTTAGCACAAAAATCAGTGATTTGCTCCAGTTGATAGTGTATCCCGTGTATTCGCCAAAGTTTGTCAATATATTCAGGACCCTGTGAATCGAGGCCCTAGGTGACGCCAAATATAGCAATATGTCATCGGCGTAAAAAGAGATGCGATCCTCCTACTCCTCCGACCATCTCAAACCTCTGATAATAGGATCTTTACAGATCCATGCTGCAAGGGGTTCCAACATCAGCACAAAGAGCAGTGGGGACAAAGGTAAACTCTGTCTTGTCCCCCGTCTAAGGGCAAAGATTTCAGATTTGTAATTGTTTATGACTACTTGCGCCAGTGGATCAGAATATAGGGGCTTTATCCACCCAATGAAGTTGGGACCAAATCCAAGCTTATCCAGCACGGTGAAAAGGTATGGCCATTCAATTGTATCAAATGCCATGGTGGCGTCCAAGGACACCACCACAGCGTCTTCTCTCAACGTGTTTATTTGTCCCAATACCCCATGAGTGTTCATTATTTTTAACTCTGCTGCCTTTCCTCCGACAACCCATCTCAATCCCCCCTCGTATATCCACCAGTATGCACACAGGAGGCAGACAAGTGCGTGAACAGTGTTACTTTAATATTTACTATTTCTGCCTCTGATGACCAACTTATTTCATGCAGAAATTGATCACTATTTATGCCTTAGGTGCCTCACTTTTTATGTCTCAGATGCCTTCACCCCGACAACACGTCTCAACCCCACCATACACATGCACAGAGGAGGCAGCCAAGAGCGTGAATAGTGTTTATTTACTATTTGTGGCTCCAATAACCAGCTTATTTTATGCACACAATAAAACTTACATTCTCGTTCATTCCTGTTAACATGCATTACTTCAACCAAAAAGAAAACGTTGTAGACTAAGGGGCCGATTACGATATTGTTCGGAAATTCTTAGAATGAGATTTGGAATCTCAGAATCTGATTCGGAACCTATGTTTCCGAATGAATCGGACACATTTTCAACCGACCGGTTATGATGCACGGAAACCGTTCGGGCTGTCCAATTCGGTTCTGTAAGACATTTGGACAGCCCATGTCTTTCGGAGCCGAATCGTACAGCTCTATGGACACGGTTTCTGAGCGAGCGATTACGATACAGCTGTCGGAATCTGACTTTGGGGGCACGAAGCGGCCCCCCTTCGACATGAGGTTTCCAGTTGGGGCCCGTGGGTGTACCCAAGGGACCCCCCCTGTTAAACCATGCACAGTGTGGCAGGCACCATGGGGTGCTGCCACGGGTGCAAGGGTTTCTCCAACCACCCCTTTTTTCAATGGAAGCCTGTGTTCTCGTTCAGAACGCAGGCTCCCTTTGAAGTCAATGCGAGTCTGACCGAACGATATTGGGAAGAATTGTAATTGGTCGTTCGGACTCACAGTACCTGATTCATTCGGAAATGATTCCGAAACTGATCTGGTCGGAAGAGTTTCTGAACAACATCGTAATCAATCAATCAATCAGAACATTTGTAAAGTGCACTACTTACCCTCGAGGGTCTGTCTGAAGGCACTAGGGAGGTGGGTCACTGCTACTGCTCGAATAGCCAGGTCTTGAGTAGGTCCTGAAGGTCAGTAGGTCCTGGGTCTGCTGTAGGAGGCTGGGGAGGGAGTTCCAGGTCTTGGCGGCGAGGTGGGAGAATGATCTGGCGCCGGTGGTTGCTTTTCGGATGCGGGGGACAGTGGCGAGGGTGTGGTCGGCGGAGCGGAGCTGGCAGTTCAGGGTGTAGAAGGTGAGTCGTCTGTTGAGGAATGCTGGTCCGGTGTTGTGGAGTGCCTTGTGTGCGTGGGTGAGGAGCTTAAAGGTGATCCTCTGGTTGACGGGAAGCCAGTGCAGGTCTCTCAGGTGGGGTGTGATGTGGCTGTGGTGAGTGATGTTGAGGATCAGGTGTGCAGAGGCGTTCTGAATGCATTGTAGTCGTTTCAGGAGTTTGGTTGAGGTTCCTGCGTAGAGGGCGTTTCCGTAGTCCAGCCTGCTGCTGACGAGAGCCTGGGTGACCGTTTTTCTTGTTTCGGTGGGGATCCACCTGTAGATCTTGCTTGGCCATGGAGAGTGTTGAATCGAGGGTAAACCTCAGGTTGCGTGCGTGGTCGGTGGGTATCGGTGCTGCTCCCGGCAACCAGGAGTCGTCCCAGGCTGAGGGGTTGGAGCGGAGGATGAGGACCTCCATCTTGTCTGAGTTCAGCTTCAGGCGGCTGTTCTTCATCCACTCGGCGATGGCTTTCATTCCTTCGTGGAGGTTGGTTTTGGCGGTGAGGGGGTGCTTGGTGAGGGAGAGGATCAGCTGGGTGTTGTCGGCATACGAGATGATTTTGAGGTCGTGCAGTCGGGCGACGCGGGTGAGCGGAGCCATGTAGATGTTGAACAATGTCGGGCTGAGGGATGATCCTTGGGGTACACCGCAGATGATCTCATAGGCTTCGGAACGGAAAGGGGGAGGCGGATGCTCTGGTTCTGCCAGTGAGGAAGGAGGTGGTCCATTACAGAGCCTTGTCTCGGATCCCTGCATTGTGGAGGCGTGTGCGTAGGGTGAGGTGGCAGACAGTGTAGAAGGCGGCTGATAGGTCCAGGAGGATGAGGGCAGCGATTTCACCGTTGTCCAGCAGGGCTCTGATGTCATTGGTGGCGGCAATGAGGGCAGTTTCGGTACTGTGGTTGCTGCGGAACCCGGACTGGGACGGGTCCAGGATGTTGTTCTCCTCGAGGTAGCGGGTCAGCTGTCTGTTGACGGTCTTCTCGATGACCTTCATCGGGAACTGGAGCAGGGAGATGGGCCGGATGTTCTTGAGGTCCCTCGGATCTGCCTTGGGTTTCTTGAGTAAGGCGTTGATCTTGGCGTGCTTCTAGCTCCCCAGGAAGGTTGCGGGCTCGAAGGAGATGTTGATGGCCTTGCGGAGATGGGGTGCGATGGTGGCGCTAGCTATGTTGAAGATGTGGTGTGGGCATGGGTCTGACAGAGAGCCGGAGTGGATGGTGGTCATGATTTTGATAGTGTGGTCGGCTTTTATGTTGGTCCAGGTGAGCAGGGGATCGATGTGGGTGGTGGCCGTGGGGTCTGAGGTGTCGGTGGCTGTCGAGGTGGTCAGGTTGTTGAAGCTGTCGTGGATGTCGGAGATCTTGCGATGGAAGAAGGTGGCAAGGGAGTTGCACAGGTCTTGTGATGGTGGGATGTCGTTGGTGTTGGAGCTGGGGTTGGAAAGTTCCTTCACGATGTTGAAGAGCTCTTTGCTGTTGTGTGCGTTGTCGTCGAGGCGGTCCTTGAAGGAGGCCCTTTTGGTGGATCTGATGAGGTGATGGTGTCTGCGGATGGTGTTCTTGTGGGCTGTGTAGCTCTCCGGTGTCTGTTTGCGGTGCCATTTCTTGTCTAGTTTTCGGCATGTTTGCTTGGAAACCTGGAGGTCCGCGGTGAGCCAGCTGGTATTCTTGTTAGTGCGTCTGTTGGAGGGTTTCTTGATCGGGGTGAGGGTGTTGGTGCAGTCGTTGATCCAACGCCTGGGGTTGCTGGTGGCGGTGTTGGTAGGGTCAGCGGGTGGGCTTCGGGCGAGGGTGGTGTTTAGCTGGTCTTCGGTGATATTGCTCCAGCTGCGGCGGGGGATTGGTTGGGTGCGGTGGTGCGTGGTGGGTTTCTGGAAGGTGAAGTGGATGCAGCGATGGTTGGTCCACTGGAGTTCGGTGGTGTGGCTGAAGGTGAAGATGGGGTCAAGAGTGTGACCGGCGGTGTGGGTGGGCGTTGTGATGAGCTGTCTGAGTCCAAGGTTGGCGAGGTTGTTGATCAGGGTGGTGGAGTTGGTGTCATAGTTGTTCTCGAGGTGGAAGTTCAGGTCTCCGAGGATGTAGTCTGTGGAGATGAGGGCGTGCGTGCTGACAAAGTCGGCAATGGAGTCGCTGAGCAGAGGCGGGGGTCCATGGGGTTTGTAGATGAGAGTTCCTCTGAGGGTGGTGTTGGGATCAGTGTGGATCTGGAAGTGCAGGGGTTCGGCGGTGCTGAGGGTGTCGTCGGAGCTAGTCAAGACCCTGAGGGTGTTCTTGTGGATGATGGCGATTCCACCTCCTACTCCATTGGTGCGGTCTCTGCGGGTGATCTTGTAGTGGTCCGGGATGGCTATGGCGATGTTGGGTGCCGAGGAGGCGTTCATCCAGGTCTCTGTCAGGAAGGCGACGCCCGGGGAGGATGTGTCGAGCAGGTCCCAGAGTTCGACGACGTGTTTGCGTGTGGAGCGGGTGTTCAGTAGTATGCATCTGAGGTGGTTGCGTTCTGTCGCGGTGGGCGGTTTGGCGGCACGGAGGCTGGTGAAGCTGTAGCTCCGGCAGGAGAAAGGTCCTTTAGTGTGCTTCGGGGCGGCCAGGAAGCAGGCGTGTGGTCGTCCGGTGTTGAGTGCATGGAGGATGCTGGCGGCGTAGTGGCGGCGGTCGGTGTGGCGTTCGAGGGGACAAGGGTGTCTGGCACTGGGCACGGTCCAGGCGCAGACGGGCACAGACGGGCTTGCCTTAGGCTGCCATATAAGGGGAGGTGGGTAGGAGGAGCAGCTGGGAGGCGGGAGCGGGGCGGCGATTGGGCGAGCAGGGGGCATGGCCACAGGGAACGCAGCGGCGGGAGAACAAGAGGGTGGAGCGGGCGGAGGATACAGAAGTCAAAAAAGGGCACAACAACAGTACAATAGTACAAAAAAAGGAATAAAGGGGAAATACAGCCGAATACAATACAAGGGCAGAGTGCACAATTACAGTAAGGCAGACGGAAAAAAAGGGGCAGAGCGAGCAAAAGGAGCTTACGGCCTACCACTTGCCACCAGGGATGATGCGCAGGTGGTAGACTGCGGGTGGAGGAGGGCCTCGAACTTACAGCAAGCAGCAGCAGCGGGCTCACAGGGAAACGGACACACAGGTGGTGCTGGGCGACATGGGGAATGACCTGCCTGAAAACAGGGTGAAGGGACGCTCTCCTCACCGCGCAGCGGCCGCCATATAAGGAGAGGTGAGAGGGAGGAGCAGCTGGGAGGCGGGAGCGGGGCGGCGAATGGGCGAGCAGGGGGCAGGGCCGCAGGGGACACTGCGGCGGGAAAACGAGAGAGTGGAGCGGGCGGAGGATACAGAAGTCAAAAAAGGGCACAACAACAGTACAATAGTACAAAAAAAGGAATAAAGGGGAAATACAGCCGAATACAATACAAGGGCAGAGTGCACAATTACAGTAAGACAGAGAGGGAAAAAAGGGGCAGAGCGAGCAAAAGGAGCTTACGGCCTACCACTGGCCACCAGGGATGAGGCGCAAGTGGTAGCCTGCGGGTGGAGGAGGGCTTCGAAGTTCCAGCAAGCAGCAGCAGTGGGCTCACAGGGACACAGACACACAGGTGGTGCTGTGCGGCGTGGGGAGCGACCTGCCTGAAAACAGGGTCAAGAGTCGCTCTCCTCACCGTGCAGCAGCCGCCATATAAGGGGAGGTGGGAGGGAGGAGCAGCTGGGAGGCGGGAGCAGGGCGGCGAATGGGCGAGTAGGGGGGCGGGGCTGCAGGTGACACAGCGGCAGGAAAACGAGAGGGTAGAGCGGGCGGAGGATAAAGAAGTCAAAAAAGGGCACAACAACAGTACAATAGTACAAAAAAAGGAATAAAGGGGAAATACAGCCAAATACAATACAAGGGCAGAGTGCACAATCACAGTAAGGCAGACAGGGAAAAAAGGGGCAAAGCAAGCAAAAGGAGCTTACGGCCTACCACTGGCCACCAGGGATGAGGTGTAGGTGGTAGCCTGCGGATGGAGGAGGGCCTCGAACTTCCAGCAAGCAGCAGCAGCGGGCTCACAGGGACACGGACACACGGACACACAGGTGGTGCTGTGCAGCATGGAGAGCGACCTGCCTGAAAACAGGGTAATCAGCCCCTAAGTGTTTACCCTAAGGGAAAAAAAGCTTTGTACTCATTTAATAGCCATTCCATTTCATATATACGTTGTTCATAATGAATTATTTCGTATTGTCCTGCGCCCTTTTATGTTTTAAATTAGGCTTAATACAGTTACAAAGTTCGTCAATGCTCAATTTTGCTTGCGCATCATTAGGACGGCCTATTCCACACACGAGGTCCTCCTTTAAAATAACCCCTACTACCCTTATATCGCTCATATTATCAAATACAAATACTTACTGACAAGCACTTCTAATGCGAGGTCATAACTAAATCATTAAGGGTTCATCATTAGTTTAACTATTCAAAAACTATTTCAGTTGCTTTTCAAATGCTGTTTACCAATTTCTCTTCTCTACTTAAAATAATTACTTATCACAGGATACACGACAATTACATCAAGAGCACATTTACAATAGAGGAAAAGTTCCCATGAGCTGTATTCTTTATAAATAAACATTCCAAATAATCATTCAATCTTCTCTCTTTTACCCAATTCTAACATCGTAAAACTTTAATGCAACTGGGAACAAAATAACAGTTTTTTATGCATCATTTTATCATTATTTTTGCCTTTGCTGCCTTCACCCTGACAACCCATCTCAACCCCCCACGCCCCCATGCACACAGGAGGCGGCCACAGCGTGAACAGCATCTGCTTTAATTTACTAATTATGGCTCTAATGACCAAATAATTTTCTGCCTCTGATACTCCGCTAATTCTGCCTCCAATGCATTCACCCGGCACCCGTCTCAAATATCCCACCCCCGCATGCACATAGGAGGCAGACAAAAGTGCGAACAGTGGTTTTTTATTATTTACTTTTTTTGGCTCTGATTACTGCCTATTTTTATGAAGAAATGGATCACTATTTCTGCTTACGATGCCTCACTATTTCTGTCTATGATGCCTTCACCCCAACAACACGTCTCAACCCCTCCTCCACCCTCATAAATCAAAAGTTAAAATAAATCTGTGCAATGCAAAATGGAAACAAGAAAACATCTTCTTTAGAAAGGAAATTGATAAAACTAAATATATATATATATATATATATATATTACCTACTGGCGGTCGCCAGTAGGTAGTTATAGTTAGGACCCTGTTTCCATAGGAAAACCACAACATTCTATTTTGAATAACTTTGGCGCCGGTCGACGAATCCTCGCGCAATTTTCAAAACTAATGGGGCGCTACGGTCCGCTCCTACCCTGAAAGTCTCGGGGGGATTCGTCAAGCGGGGGCCGAGATAAAAGGGGGGTCCCAAAACGCGTTTTTCCCATGCATTTTTCCATAGGACCTTTAGACACAGCTACAGCCCGAACGACTGAACAGAGTTCCTTGAAATTTGGCAGAGAGGTAGTCTACAGGTCAAGGAAGTGCCTTTTGTAGGTTTGTTGTAAATCTGTTCAGTAGATTCTGAGAAAATAGCCTTTAAATCAATATATATATCTGAGCCAGCTTACGGTGCGCTTACGGTGCGCTTACCGTACGCGTACGGTGACGTGCGCGAGCGCGATTTGATTGGCTGTTAGAGCTTAGTAAACATTCGAATCGGTCGAAACCAGGAAGCGGCGGCCGCCATTTTGTGTGTTTCACTGTGAAAATAAAGGGTGATAACTTGAAAAGGGGGCAAGGAAGAGAGTTACAGACCCCCTAACATTTGAAAGGGGGTCAAAGAAGGACAGAAAAGTACAAAAAAAACATTTATTAATTTTAAAAAAAATCGCTGGGTACGCGTACGGTAAGCTCACCGTACGCGTACGGTAAAAAAAAAAAAAAATGAAATGAAATGCAGATTTAAGTGTTTAGATATTAGGGGGCTCTAAAAAGAGCCGTTGTGTTTATTAAGTGATTTTTTAGTGGTACCTACAAGTAAGTACCGATGCAGAGTCTAAGGTTCAAGAGGAAGACTCTGTTCCCTTCATCAGTGAAGTGTACACCATCTCCTCTATAAATGTCTTGAATGTCGTAACGCAAGTTGTTGTGGTAAATGGAACCCATACCATAGTCACGGAGGAAAGCAGAAACAGATTTGTTGACGTGCTTTCTTGCTTTGTCAATCTGTGGACAAAAATGATTGGACCAGTTCCATTTTTGCCTTTGGCATATGTTAGAAAACACAAAGGCAGTTTTAGGGAAAAGTGAAAACAGTTGTGCAAAGGTCTCCTTCATAAGCATTTCCAGACCTACCCCAGTCAAAGTGCCTAGGTCATTGCCACCACAGTGCACTATTATGAGGTCAGGGTGTTGGATTTGCATGAAGGATTTTTACCAATGGCATCAATTGGTGCCACTTTAACCCTCTCTGACCAATCCATTTAATGTCTACATTTGGCAAAGCAAGGTCTCTCACCATACCTGTTTTCTCTGCATACTTTTCACTCCAGAAGACATAGTGGTGCCTTACAATCCACACTGTGAACATCTTCCAAGGAGATCTGGATGCACTCAGGAGGTGTAATTCAGTAGAATGGTAAAAAGAAATGAAAGACAGTTTGGAAATGGAGGCATACATATTTTTTTTAAATAAAAAGAACTGATTGGCTGTTTCATACCATTCTACACTAAAAACTAGGCTGTGTGTGTCAATTTATAGAAGCATGATTTGTATTGGTAAAGAAAAATGTGTTACCAAAGAACAGTACTATGGATTTGCTGTTAGGTTTGAAAAGTCAAGCACTCTTGCACTTTGAAAATGAAACATTGTCTGCTGAACTTCTGACCTGACTCCACACAGCAGTGTTCCATGAGCTGTTGCTATGGTAGCAGGCAGAAGTCAAGTTGGGGGAAGGGTACTAGGCAGAAGTCAAGTTGGGGGAAGGGTACTTTTTGAAAAGGGTTGGTTTTCAACCAATAGAAATGTGTGATTACATTTGAAAAAAAGGGGGAAGCACTGAGATTTGAAACTAACATGTATATGTGTGGAAAAAGAGAGGGAAACATTGCCATTATCTGGTTCTGCTGAGAGGAGAGAGGTGTACAGAACAGAGATCCTGGCTCTGATAATCTGCTGTTTGAGTGCCACATTTCTTTCACAACTAACTAATTTTAAAGGTGAGTTAAGAGTTTGAGAGGGGATGTATATGGTAAATTAAGAAATGAATAATAGCATTGGAATTCCTTTTGTTGAAGTTGTGTTTATCATTTTGTGTTTTGGGAGAAATTTAAATGTGAGGAACATGTAAAATAATATGGACTATGTTTTCACCATAAATTAAGGTGTACTGGTATAAATAAGGAATACTTTTAGGGTTTGAGGTTCCAGTCAGTAATGGAAATACATTCAGCATCACTAAGGCTGGTTGCCCTTGCTGGAGTGTAGTCAGTCACCCAGGTTACAGATGTTGCTGGTCTCAGAAAGCTGTTTGGTATTGCTCTGGTGATTTTACATTTGCATTAGATGGAAAGGGGGAGCTATTTTTTTATGCAGAAGCAGACTCTTAGCACACAGCCAGCTGCTTATCCTGTGGAATCATGCACAGTATTCACAACCGAGTGGGGTTTGAGGTTGCAGTCAGTAATGCAAATACATTCAGCATCACTAAGGCTGGTTGCCCTTGCTGGAGTGTAGTCAGTCACCCAGGTTACACATGTTGCTGGTCTCAAAAAGCTGTTTGGACATGTGCTTTTTTGAGAATATGAAAAGTGGATTAGAAATGTGTCAGATAGTAAAAGTACTTATCACTTGCCAAAAAAAAGGAGTAGTAAGTGTGCTTTCAAAATGGCAAAGAAATTTCGTTTTCTGACAAATATGAAAACATGACTCTGTGTGCAAAGAGGAATTACAGGCAGAGATTTATTGCGTATTGCTCTGGTAATTTTACAGTTGCATTAGATGGAAAGGGGGAGCTATTTTTTTGTGCAGAAGCAGACTCTTAGCACACAGCCAGCTGCTTATCCTGTGGAATCATGCACAGTATTCACAACTGAGTGGGGTTTGAGGTTGCAGTCAGTAATGCAAATACATTCAGCATTAGTAAGGCTGGTTGCCCTTGCTGGAGTGTAGTCAGTCACCCAGGTTACACATGTTGCTGGTCTCAGAAAACTGTTTGGTATTGCTCTGGTAATTTTACAGTTGCATTAGATGGAAAGGGGGAGCTATTTTTTTTGTGCAGAAGCAGACTCTTAGCACACAGCCAGCTGCTTATCCTGTGGAATCATGCACAGTATTCACCCAGGTTACACATGTTGCTGGTCTCAAAAAGCTGTTTGGACATGTGCTTTTTTGAGAATATGAAAAGTGGATTCAAAATGTGTCAGACTGTAAAAGTACTTATCACTTGCCAAAAAAAAGAGTAGTAAGTGTGCTTTCAAAATGGCAAAGAAATTTCGTTTTCTGACTAATATGAAAACATGACTCTGTGTGCAAAGAGGAATTACAGGCAGAGATTTATTGCGTATTGCTCTGGTAATTTTACAGTTGCATTATTAGGAAAGGGGGAACTATGTTTTTTGTGCAGAAGCAGACTCTTAGCACACAGCCAGCTGCTTATCCTGTGGAATCATGCACAGTATTCACAACTGAGTGGGGTTTGAGGTTGCAGTCAGTAATGCAAATACATTCAGCATTAGTAAGGCTGGTTGCCCTTGCTGGAGTGTAGTCAGTCACCCAGGTTACACATGTTGCTGGTCTCAGAAAACTGTTTGGTATTGCTCTGGTAATTTTACAGTTGCATTAGATGGAAAGGGGGAGCTATTTTTTTTGTGCAGAAGCAGACTCTTAGCACACAGCCAGCTGCTTATCCTGTGGAATCATGCACAGTATTCACCCAGGTTACACATGTTGCTGGTCTCAAAAAGCTGTTTGGACATGTGCTTTTTTGAGAATATGAAAAGTGGATTCAAAATGTGTCAGACTGTAAAAGTACTTATCACTTGCCAAAAAAAAGAGTAGTAAGTGTGCTTTCAAAATGGCAAAGAAATTTCGTTTTCTGACTAATATGAAAACATGACTCTGTGTGCAAAGAGGAATTACAGGCAGAGATTTATTGCGTATTGCTCTGGTAATTTTACAGTTGCATTATTAGGAAAGGGGGAACTATTTTTTTTGTGCAGAAGCAGACTCTTAGCACACAGCCAGCTGCTCATCCTGTGGAATCATGCACAGTATTCACAACCGAGTGGGGTTTGAGGTTGCAGTCAGTAATGCAAATACATTCAGCATTAGTAAGGCTGGTTGCCCTTGCTGGAGTGTAGTCAGTCACCCAGGTTACACATGTTGCTGGTCTCAGAAAGCTGTTTGGTATTGCTCCGGTAATTTTACAGTTGCATTAGATGGAAAGGAGGAGCTATTTTTTTTATGCAGAAGCAGACTCTTAGCACACAGCCAGCTGCTTATCCTGTGGAATCATGCACAGTATTCACAATCGAGTGGGGTTTGAGGTTGCAGTCAGTAATGCAAATACATTCAGCATCAGTAAGGCTGGTTGCCCTTGCTGGAGTGTAGTCAGTCACCCAGGTTACACATGTTGCTGGTCTCAAAAAGCTGTTTGGACATGTGCTTTTTTGAGAATATGAAAAGTGGATTCAAAATGTGTCAGACTGTAAAAGTACTTATCACTTGCCAAAAAAAAGAGTAGTAAGTGTGCTTTCAAAATGGCAAAGAAATTTCGTTTTCTGACTAATATGAAAACATGACTCTGTGTGCAAAGAGGAATTACAGGCAGAGATTTATTGCGTATTGCTCTCGTAATTTTACAGTTGCATTAGATGGAAAGGGGGAGCTATTTTTTTTGTGCAGAAGCAGACTCTTAGCACACAGCCAGCTGCTTATCCTGTGGAATCATGCACAGTATTCACAACTGAGTGGGGTTTGAGGTTGCAGTCAGTATTGCTCTGGTAATTTTACAGTTGCATTAGATGGAAAGGGGGAGCTATTTTTTTGTGCAGAAGCAGACTCTTAGCACACAGCCAGCTGCTTATCCTGTGGAATCATGCACAGTATTCACCACTGAGTGGGGTTTGAGGTTGCAGTCAGTACTGCAAATACATTCAGCATCAGTAAGGCTGGTTGCCCTTGCTGGAGTGTAGTCAGTCACCCAGGTTACACATGTTGCTGGTCTCAAAAAGCTGTTTGGACATGTGCTTTTTTGAGAATATGAAAAGTGGATTCAAAATGTGTCAGACTGTAAAAGTACTTATCACTTGCCAAAAAAAAGAGTAGTAAGTGTGCTTTCAAAATGGCAAAGAAATTTCGTTTTCTGACTAATATGAAAACATGACTCTGTGTGCAAAGAGGAATTACAGGCAGAGATTTATTGCGTATTGCTCTGGTAATTTTACAGTTGCATTAGATGGAAAGGGGGAGCTATTTTTTTTGTGCAGAAGCAGACTCTTAGCACACAGCCAGCTGCTTATCCTGTGGAATCATGCACAGTATTCACAACCGAGTGGGGTTTGAGGTTGCAGTCAGTAATGCAAATACATTCAGCATTAGTAAGGCTGGTTGCCCTTGCTGGAGTGTAGTCAGTCACCCAGGTTACAGATTTTTCTGGTCTGAAAAAGCTGTTTGGACATGTGCTTTTTTGAGAATATGAAAAGTGGATTCAAAATGTGTCAGACTGTAAAAGTACTTATCACTTGCCAAAAAAAGAGTAGTAAGTGTGCTTTCAAAATGGCAAAGAAATTTCGTTTTCTGACTAATATGAAAACATGACTCTGTGTGCAAAGAGGAATTACAGGCAGAGATTTATTGCGTATTGCTCTGGTAATTTTACAGTTGCATTAGTAGGAAAGGGGGAGCTATTTTTTTGTGCAGAAGCAGACTCTTAGCACACAGCCAGCTGCTTATCCTGTGGAATCATGCACAGTATTCACAACCGAGTGGGGTTTGAGGTTGCAGTCAGTAATGCAAATACATTCAGCATTACTAAGGCTGGTTGCCCTTGCTGGAGTGTAGTCAGTCACCCAGGTTACAGATTTTTCTGGTCTGAAAAAGCTGTTTGGACATGTGCTTTTTTGAGAATATGAAAAGTGGATTCAAAATGTGTCAGACTGTAAAAGTACTTATCACTTGCCAAAAAAAGAGTAGTAAGTGTGCTTTCAAAATGGCAAAGAAATTTCGTTTTCTGACTAATATGAAAACATGACTCTGTGTGCAAAGAGGAATTACAGGCAGAGATTTATTGCGTATTGCTCTGGTAATTTTACAGTTGCATTAGTAGGAAAGGGGGAGCTATTTTTTTTGTGCAGAAGCAGACTCTTAGCACACAGCCAGCTGCTTATCCTGTGGAATCATGCACAGTATTCACAACCGAGTGGGGTTTGAGGTTGCAGTCAGTAATGCAAATACATTCAGCATTAGTAAGGCTGGTTGCCCTTGCTGGAGTGTAGTCAGTCACCCAGGTTACACATGTTGCTGGTCTCAGAAAGCTGTTTGGTATTGCTCTGGTAATTTTACAGTTGCATTAGATGGAAAGGGGGAGCTATTTTTTTTATGCAGAAGCAGACTCTTAGCACACAGCCAGCTGCTTATCCTGTGGAATCATGCACAGTATTCACAATCGAGTGGGGTTTGAGGTTGCAGTCAGTAATGCAAATACATTCAGCATCAGTAAGGCTGGTTGCCCTTGCTGGAGTGTAGTCAATCACCCAGGTTACACATGTTGCTGGTCTCAAAAAGCTGTTTGGACATGTGCTTTTTTGAGAATATGAAAAGTGGATTCAAAATGTGTCAGACTGTAAAAATACTTATCACTTGCCAAAAAAAAGAGTAGTAAGTGTGCTTTCAAAATGGCAAAGAAATTTCGTTTTCTGACTAATATGAAAACATGACTCTGTGTGCAAAGAGGAATTACAGGCAGAGATTTATTGCGTATTGCTCTGGTAATTTTACAGTTGCATTAGATGGAAAGGGGGAGCTATTTTTTTTGTGCAGAAGCAGACTCTTAGCACACAGACAGCTGCTTATCCTGTGGAATCATGCACAGTATTCACAACTGAGTGGGGTTTGAGGTTGCAGTCAGTATTGCTCTGGTAATTTTACAGTTGCATTAGATGGAAAGGGGGAGCTATTTTTTTTGTGCAGAAGCAGACTCTTAGCACACAGCCAGCTGCTTATCCTGTGGAATCATGCACAGTATTCACAACTGAGTGGGGTTTGAGGTTGCAGTCAGTAATGCAAATACATTCAGCATCAGTAAGGCTGGTTGCCCTTGCTGGAGTGTAGTCAGTCACCCAGGTTACACATGTTGCTGGTCTCAAAAAGCTGTTTGGACATGTGCTTTTTTGAGAATCAGAAAAGTGGATTAGAAATGTGTCAGATTGTAAAAGTACTTATCACTTGCCAAAAAAAAGAGTCGTAAGTGTGCTTTCAAAATTGGCAAAGAAATTTCGTTTTCTGACTAATATGAAAACATGACTCTGTGTGCAAAGAGGAATTACAGGCAGAGATTTATTGCGTATTGCTCTGGTAATTTTACAGTTGCATTAGATGGAAATGGGGAGCTATTTTTTTTGTGCAGAAGCAGACTCTTAGCACACAGCCAGCTGCTTATCCTGTGGAATCATGCACAGTATTCACAACCGAGTGGGGTTTGAGGTTGCAGTCAGTAATGCAAATACATTCAGCATTAGTAAGGCTGGTTGCCCTTGCTGGAGTGTAGTCAGTCACCCAGGTTACAGATTTTTCTGGTCTGAAAAAGCTGTTTGGACATGTGCTTTTTTGAGAATATGAAAAGTGGATTCAAAATGTGTCAGACTGTAAAAGTACTTATCACTTGCCAAAAAAAGAGTAGTAAGTGTGCTTTCAAAATGGCAAAGAAATTTCGTTTTCTGACTAATATGAAAACATGACTCTGTGTGCAAAGAGGAATTGCAGGCAGAGATTTATTGCGTATTGCTCTGGTAATTTTACAGTTGCATTAGTAGGAAAGGGGGAGCTATTTTTTTGTGCAGAAGCAGACTCTTAGCACACAGCCAGCTGCTTATCCTGTGGAATCATGCACAGTATTCACAACCGAGTGGGGTTTGAGGTTGCAGTCAGTAATGCAAATACATTCAGCATTACTAAGGCTGGTTGCCCTTGCTGGAGTGTAGTCAGTCACCCAGGTTACAGATTTTTCTGGTCTGAAAAAGCTGTTTGGACATGTGCTTTTTTGAGAATATGAAAAGTGGATTCAAAATGTGTCAGACTGTAAAAGTACTTATCACTTGCCAAAAAAAAGAGTAGTAAGTGTGCTTTCAAAATGGCAAAGAAATTTCGTTTTCTGACTAATATGAAAACATGACTCTCTGTGTAAAGAGGAATTACAGGCAGAGATTTATTGCGTATTGCTCTGGTAATTTTACAGTTGCATTAGTAGGAAAGGGGGAGCTATTTTTTTTGTGCAGAAGCAGACTCTTAGCACACAGCCAGCTGCTTATCCTGTGGAATCATGCACAGTATTCACAACCGAGTGGGGTTTGAGGTTGCAGTCAGTAATGCAAATACATTCAGCATTACTATGGCTGGTTGCCCTTGCTGGAGTGTAGTCAGTCACCCAGGTTACACATGTTGCTGGTCTCAAAAAGCTGTTTGGACATGTGCTTTTTTGAGAATATGAAAAGTGGATTCAAAATGTGTCAGACTGTAAAAGTACTTATCACTTGCCAAAAAAAAGAGTAGTAAGTGTGCTTTCAAATTGGCAAAGAAATTTCGTTGTCTGACTAATATGAAAACATGACTCTGCGTGCAAAGAGGAATTACAGGCAGAGATTTTTTGCGTATTGCTCGGGTAATTTTACAGTTGCATTAGATGGAAAGGGGGAGCTATTTTTTTTGTGCAGAAGCAGACTCTTAGCACAAAGCCAGCTGCTTATCCTGTGGAATCATGCACAGTATTCACAACTGAGTGGGGTTTGAGGTTACAGTCAGTAATGCAAATACATTCAGCATCACTAAGGCTGGTTGCCCTTGCTGGAGTGTAGTCAGTCACCCAGGTTACACATGTTGCTGGTCTCATAAAGCTGTTTGGACATGTGCTTTTTTTAGAATATGAAAAGTGGATTAGAAATGTGTCAGACTGTAAAAGTACTTATCACTTGCCAAAAAAAAGAGTAGTAAGTGTGCTTTCAAAATGGCAAAGAAATTTCGTTTTCTGACTAATATGAAAACATGACTCTGTGTGCAAAGAGGAATTACAGGCAGAGATTTATTGCGTATTGCTCTGGTAATTTTACAGTTGCATTATTAGGAAAGGGGGAACTATTTTTTTTGTGCAGAAGCAGACTCTTAGCACACAGCCAGCTGCTTATCCTGTGGAATCATGCACAGTATTCACAACCGAGTGGGGTTTGAGGTTGCAGTCAGTAATGCAAATACATTCAGCATCAGTAAGGCTGGTTGCCCTTGCTGGAGTGTAGTCAGTCACCCAGGTTACACATGTTGCTGGTCTCAGAAAGCTGTTTGGTATTGCTCTGGTAATTTTACAGTTGCATTAGATGGAAAGGAGGAGCTATTTTTTTTATGCAGAAGCAGACTCTTAGCACACAGCCAGCTGCTTATCCTGTGGAATCATGCACAGTATTCACAATCGAGTGGGGTTTGAGGTTGCAGTCAGTAATGCAAATACATTCAGCATCAGTAAGGCTGGTTGCCCTTGCTGGAGTGTAGTCAGTCACCCAGGTTACACATGTTGCTGGTCTCAAAAAGCTGTTTGGACATGTGCTTTTTTGAGAATATGAAAAGTGGATTCAAAATGTGTCAGACTGTAAAAGTACTTATCACTTGCCAAAAAAAAGAGTAGTAAGTGTGCTTTCAAAATTGGCAAAGAAATTTCGTTTTCTGACTAATATGAAAACATGACTCTGTGTGCAAAGAGGAATTACAGGCAGAGATTTATTGCGTATTGCTCTGGTAATTTTACAGTTGCATTAGATGGAAAGGGGGAGCTAATTTTTTTTGTGCAGAAGCAGACTCTTAGCACACAGCCAGCTGCTTATCCTGTGGAATCATGCACAGTATTCACAACCGAGTGGGGTTTGAGGTTGCAGTCAGTAATGCAAATACATTCAGCATTAGTAAGGCTGGTTGCCCTTGCTGGAGTGTAGTCAGTCACCCAGGTTACAGATTTTTCTGGTCTGAAAAAGCTGTTTGGACATGTGCTTTTTTGAGAATATGAAAAGTGGATTCAAAATGTGTCAGACTGTAAAAGTACTTATCACTTGCCAAAAAAAGAGTAGTAAGTGTGCTTTCAAAATGGCAAAGAAATTTCGTTTTCTGACTAATATGAAAACATGACTCTGTGTGCAAAGAGGAATTACAGGCAGAGATTTATTGCGTATTGCTCTGGTAATTTTACAGTTGCATTGGTAGGAAAGGGGGAGCTATTTTTTTGTGCAGAAGCAGACTCTTAGCACACAGCCAGCTGCTTATCCTGTGGAATCATGCACAGTATTCACAACCGAGTGGGGTTTGAGGTTGCAGTCAGTAATGCAAATACATTCAGCATTACTAAGGCTGGTTGCCCTTGCTGGAGTGTAGTCAGTCACCCAGGTTACAGATTTTTCTGGTCTGAAAAAGCTGTTTGGACATGTGCTTTTTTGAGAATATGAAAAGTGGATTCAAAATGTGTCAGACTGTAAAAGTACTTATCACTTGCCAAAAAAAAGAGTAGTAAGTGTGCTTTCAAAATGGCAAAGAAATTTCGTTTTCTGACTATTATGAAAACATGACTCTCTGTGTAAAGAGGAATTACAGGCAGAGATTTATTGCGTATTGCTCTGGTAATTTTACAGTTGCATTAGTAGGAAAGGGGGAGCTATTTTTTTTGTGCAGAAGCAGACTCTTAGCACACAGCCAGCTGCTTATCCTGTGGAATCATGCACAGTATTCACAACCGAGTGGGGTTTGAGGTTGCAGTCAGTAATGCAAATACATTCAGCATTACTATGGCTGGTTGCCCTTGCTGGAGTGTAGTCAGTCACCCAGGTTACACATGTTGCTGGTCTCAAAAAGCTGTTTGGACATGTGCTTTTTTGAGAATATGAAAAGTGGATTCAAAATGTGTCAGACTGTAAAAGTACTTATCACTTGCCAAAAAAAAGAGTAGTAAGTGTGCTTTCAAATTGGCAAAGAAATTTCGTTGTCTGACTAATATGAAAACATGACTCTGCGTGCAAAGAGGAATTACAGGCAGAGATTTTTTGCGTATTGCTCTGGTAATTTTACAGTTGCATTAGATGGAAAGGGGGAGCTATTTTTTTTGTGCAGAAGCAGACTCTTAGCACAAAGCCAGCTGCTTATCCTGTGGAATCATGCACAGTATTCACAACTGAGTGGGGTTTGAGGTTACAGTCAGTAATGCAAATACATTCAGCATCACTAAGGCTGGTTGCCCTTGCTGGAGTGTAGTCAGTCACCCAGGTTACACATGTTGCTGGTCTCATAAAGCTGTTTGGACATGTGCTTTTTTGAGAATATGAAAAGTGGATTAGAAATGTGTCAGACTGTAAAAGTACTTATCACTTGCCAAAAAAAAGAGAAGTAAGTGTGCTTTCAAAATGGCAAAGAAATTTCGTTTTCTGACTAATATGAAAACATGACTCTGTGTGCAAAGAGGAATTACAGGCAGAGATTTATTGCTTATTGCTCTGGTAATTTTACAGTTGCATTATTAGGAAAGGGGGAACTATTTTTTTTGTGCAGAAGCAGACTCTTAGCACACAGCCAGCTGCTTATCCTGTGGAATCATGCACAGTATTCACAACCGAGTGGGGTTTGAGGTTGCAGTCAGTAATGCAAATACATTCAGCATTACTAAGGCTGGTTGCCCTTGCTGGAGTGTAGTCAGTCACCCAGGTTACAGATTTTTCTGGTCTGAAAAAGCTGTTTGGACATGTGCTTTTTTGAGAATATGAAAAGTGGATTCAAAATGTGTCAGACTGTAAAAGTACTTATCACTTGCCAAAAAAAGAGTAGTAAGTGTGCTTTCAAAATGGCAAAGAAATTTCGTTTTCTGACTAATATGAAAACATGACTCTGTGTGCAAAGAGAAATTACAGGCAGAGATTTATTGCGTATTGCTCTGGTAATTTTACAGTTGCATTAGTAGGAAAGGGGGAGCTATTTTTTTGTGCAGAAGCAGACTCTTAGCACACAGCCAGTTGCTTATCCTGTGGAATCATGCACAGTATTCACAACCGAGTGGGGTTTGAGGTTGCAGTCAGTAATGCAAATACATTCAGCATTACTAAGGCTGGTTGCCCTTGCTGGAGTGTAGTCAGTCACCCAGGTTACAGATTTTTCTGGTCTGAAAAAGCTGTTTGGACATGTGCTTTTTTGAGAATATGAAAAGTGGATTCAAAATGTGTCAGACTGTAAAAGTACTTATCACTTGCCAAAAAAAGAGTAGTAAGTGTGCTTTCAAAATGGCAAAGAAATTTCGTTTTCTGACTAATATGAAAACATGACTCTGTGTGCAAAGAGGAATTACAGGCAGAGATTTATTGCGTATTGCTCTGGTAATTTTACAGTTGCATTAGTAGGAAAGGGGGAGCTATTTTTTTTGTGCAGAAGCAGACTCTTAGCACACAGCCAGCTGCTTATCCTGTGGAATCATGCACAGTATTCACAACCGAGTGGGGTTTGAGGTTGCAGTCAGTAATGCAAATACATTCAGCATTAGTAAGGCTGGTTGCCCTTGCTGGAGTGTAGTCAGTCACCCAGGTTACACATGTTGCTGGTCTCAGAAAGCTGTTTGGTATTGCTCTGGTAATTTTACAGTTGCATTAGATGGAAAGGGGGAGCTATTTTTTTTATGCAGAAGCAGACTCTTAGCACACAGCCAGCTGCTTATCCTGTGGAATCATGCACAGTATTCACAATCGAGTGGGGTTTGAGGTTGCAGTCAGTAATGCAAATACATTCAGCATCAGTAAGGCTGGTTGCCCTTGCTGGAGTGTAGTCAATCACCCAGGTTACACATGTTGCTGGTCTCAAAAAGCTGTTTGGACATGTGCTTTTTTGAGAATATGAAAAGTGGATTCAAAATGTGTCAGACTGTAAAAATACTTATCACTTGCCAAAAAAAAGAGTAGTAAGTGTGCTTTCAAAATGGCAAAGAAATTTCGTTTTCTGACTAATATGAAAACATGACTCTGTGTGCAAAGAGGAATTACAGGCAGAGATTTATTGCGTATTGCTCTGGTAATTTTACAGTTGCATTAGATGGAAAGGGGGAGCTATTTTTTTGTGCAGAAGCAGACTCTTAGCACACAGCCAGCTGCTTATCCTGTGGAATCATGCACAGTATTCACAACTGAGTGGGGTTTGAGGTTGCAGTCAGTATTGCTCTGGTAATTTTACAGTTGCATTAGATGGAAAGGGGGAGCTATTTTTTTTATGCAGAAGCAGACTCTTAGCACACAGCCAGCTGCTTATCCTGTGGAATCATGCACAGTATTCACAATCGAGTGGGGTTTGAGGTTGCAGTCAGTAATGCAAATACATTCAGCATCAGTAAGGCTGGTTGCCCTTGCTGGAGTGTAGTCAATCACCCAGGTTACACATGTTGCTGGTCTCAAAAAGCTGTTTGGACATGTGCTTTTTTGAGAATATGAAAAGTGGATTCAAAATGTGTCAGACTGTAAAAATACTTATCACTTGCCAAAAAAAAGAGTAGTAAGTGTGCTTTCAAAATGGCAAAAAAATTTCGTTTTCTGACTAATATGAAAACATGACTCTGTGTGCAAAGAGGAATTACAGGCAGAGATTTATTGCGTATTGCTCTGGTAATTTTACAGTTGCATTAGATGGAAAGGGGGAGCTATTTTTTTTGTGCAGAAGCAGACTCTTAGCACACAGCCAGCTGCTTATCCTGTGGAATCATGCACAGTATTCACAACTGAGTGGGGTTTGAGGTTGCAGTCAGTAATGCAAATACATTCAGCATCAGTAAGGCTGGTTGCCCTTGCTGGAGTGTAGTCAGTCACCCAGGTTACACATGTTGCTGGTCTCAAAAAGCTGTTTGGACATGTGCTTTTTTGAGAATCAGAAAAGTGGATTAGAAATGTGTCAGATTGTAAAAGTACTTATCACTTGCCAAAAAAAAGAGTCGTAAGTGTGCTTTCAAAATTGGCAAAGAAATTTCGGTTTCTGACTAATATGAAAACATGACTCTGTGTGCAAAGAGGA
Organism: Triturus cristatus; assembly: GCF_964204655.1. Lineage (NCBI taxonomy): Eukaryota > Metazoa > Chordata > Amphibia > Caudata > Salamandridae > Triturus > Triturus cristatus. The sequence continues at coordinate 567,278,538 of NC_140589.1, read as the reverse complement.
ATTACAGGCAGAGATTTATTGCGTATTGCTCTGGTAATTTTACAGTTGCATTAGATGGAAAGGGGGAGCTATTTTTTTTGTGCAGAAGCAGACTCTTAGCACACAGCCAGCTGCTTATCCTGTGGAATCATGCACAGTATTCACAACCGAGTGGGGTTTGAGGTTGCAGTCAGTAATGCAAATACATTCAGCATTAGTAAGGCTGGTTGCCCTTGCTGGAGTGTAGTCAGTCACCCAGGTTACAGATTTTTCTGGTCTGAAAAAGCTGTTTGGACATGTGCTTTTTTGAGAATATGAAAAGTGGATTCAAAATGTGTCAGACTGTAAAAGTACTTATCACTTGCCAAAAAAAGAGTAGTAAGTGTGCTTTCAAAATGGCAAAGAAATTTCGTTTTCTGACTAATATGAAAACATGACTCTGTGTGCAAAGAGGAATTACAGGCAGAGATTTATTGCGTATTGCTCTGGTAATTTTACAGTTGCATTAGTAGGAAAGGGGGAGCTATTTTTTTTGTGCAGAAGCAGACTCTTAGCACACAGCCAGCTGCTTATCCTGTGGAATCATGCACAGTATTCACAACCGAGTGGGGTTTGAGGTTGCAGTCAGTAATGCAAATACATTCAGAATTACTAAGGCTGGTTGCCCTTGCTGGAGTGTAGTCAGTCACCCAGGTTACAGATTTTTCTGGTCTGAAAAAGCTGTTTGGACATGTGCTTTTTTGAGAATATGAAAAGTGGATTCAAAATGTGTCAGACTGTAAAAGTACTTATCACTTGCCAAAAAAAAGAGTAGTAAGTGTGCTTTCAAAATGGCAAAGAAATTTCGTTTTCTGACTAATATGAAAACATGACTCTCTGTGTAAAGAGGAATTACAGGCAGAGATTTATTGTGTATTGCTCTGGTAATTTTACAGTTGCATTAGTAGGAAAGGGGGAGCTATTTTTTTTGTGCAGAAGCAGACTCTTAGCACACAGCCAGCTGCTTATCCTGTGGAATCATGCACAGTATTCACAACCGAGTGGGGTTTGAGGTTGCAGTCAGTAATGCAAATACATTCAGCATTACTATGGCTGGTTGCCCTTGCTGGAGTGTAGTCAGTCACCCAGGTTACACATGTTGCTGGTCTCAAAAAGCTGTTTGGACATGTGCTTTTTTGAGAATATGAAAAGTGGATTAGAAATGTGTCAGATTGTAAAAGTACTTATCACTTGCCAAAAAAAAGAGTAGTAAGTGTGCTTTCAAAATGGCAAAGAAATTTTGTTTTCTGCCTAATTTCAAACCATGACTCTGTGTGCACACAGGAATAGTTTTTAGATATTTAATTTGTGAAGGTGTTATTGTGATTTTCACTTGTAGGAAAGGGGTACATAGTATTTTAAGATTTGAAAAGATCATAAAAATGTAGTAATATATTTAAATAAAATAAAGGAATTTTTTTTTTTGTTTTTTTCAGGTAATACTGAAGAGCAGTGAACAAAATTTAAGATGCCTACAAAATCCAGACAAAGGAAAAACCACAAAAAAAATCTATATTTGAAGACAACTGGAGGACCTAAGTTAGCTGGAGATGCTCATGTTGGGAAAAAGAGAAAGTCTTCTGGTAAGCAGACAAAAGATATTTTAAAGAACATCTTCAAAAAAATGAAAAATGTACAAAATGTCTGTACTGGAAAGAATGTTTTAAATAGAAAAGAACAGGAAAAAATTGAGCATTTAGTTAATGCAAATATACCTTCAGAAACAATAAAGATTAATTTAAACAGAAAAACAGCGTTTAAAGAGATACGTAGAAAAATGTTTCAGAGAAGAGTTATGTCCAATTTGATAAAGGATGTGAAGAAATATAAGCAAAAGGCTAAATTTTATAAGAGAAAAAAAGAAATTGAAGCCATTGCAGCTAAGGCATTAGAATTAAAAAGGAAACTATTCATTTTAATTTTGAATAGGATGCGTACATTAGATAAAATGGTTAATGTACTGAAATCACAAACCAAAAGGAAAAGAGAAGTGAAAAGAACAAACTTTTGCAAAGTGTTTTTAGGAGAATGGATGCATAGTTCAAGTAGTGAACCTTTTTTTAATGAAGAGAGTTATTTTCAAAGTAATACTTTGCTGCATGCAGTTGACACCAGAGGTCGTGCTTACGAAGTGAAAAATGGTTGTATAATGGAGAAGGAGAAAATGGTTCCAAGAGATGAGGTACAAGTGATGGCGGATGAGGCTATGGGGTGTCAAGAATTCCTGTCCTACGAGGGGAGGAAAACGGTAACCAGCGAAAACGGACTACATCTCCCAGGATGCTTAGCGGTTGAGAGGTTATGTAAACAGGAGAGCTGTTACATAACTCAAGGGAAACACGCCCTTATGTAAACAGGAGAGCTGTTACATAACTCAAGGGAAACACGCCCTTATGTAAACAGGAGAGCTGTTACATAACTCAAGGGAAACACGCCCTTATGTAAACAGGAGAGCTGTTACATAACTCAAGGAAAACACGCCCTATAAAGGGAGGAACCGGGAGGTACAAGGCTGTCGGATATTGTGTTTACACCGACGTACCTGCTTCGTGAAGAGCAGTGTTCCGGAGTGGTGCTCCAGTAAGGCAAGAACGGAGGTAGGTCGAGTCGTTACTCCCTGGGCCGTGTCTTGCCCCATCGTCACCTGTGAAGGACCCGGAAGCTCTACCGGTCAACCATTGAGCTTCGCTTTTTGACTCGGCTGAGTCCAAGCGCAGTGGCGCTTTTGCTGGTTGGAGTCGTAACTCCCAGCCCGACCAGAGACACAGGGACTGCCAGCTGTAACGCACACCAGGAGGTGTTTGCCGCGTTACAGACTCGGAAGTCCACAGGATCGATCGAGCGGCTGCTCTCGGTTCAGTCTTCTTGCTTGTGATTGGGGTATCGGTGACGCATCACCAGGAGGTGACTCCGCGTCCCGGTGCAGTCTGAGGAAGAGGTTGAGCGGCTGCTCCCTTCAGGTAGAGACCCCGGCTGGGTGTTTCCCTGACTCCTCGATTCTCCCCAACACTCTTCGTGCCCCTCACAGCCTACCGATTGGCATTGTCGGCCATTTCATTTCTGCCCTCTGTTGGCATACGCCGGGATCGGCGTATATGCAGAGGACGGTTAGGACCATCCGTGCTGTGGGCTGGTAACGTACTTAGCCTGGAGGATTCCAGTGACTATAACTTTTGTTTGTTCTTTGTATTTTATTTGCCTTCATTAAAAGAACTAACCCTTCACAAGTGGTTGCGTCCTCATTGTCGTGTCTGTTAAACGATCCTGAGACGTTCAGGGCGTTACAAAATATCCGACCTTAATAACACTAACTGTCTCCCGGTCGATAACAGACATGGCAACACTTGATGATGTGCTGGCTGCTTTAGCGGCCATGCAAGTTGAAGTGGCTGCCTCTAGGCAAGAAACAGCCGATGTAAAAGCCAGACTGGATGCTATCCAATTGGACCCGCTCACGCCCAGCACCTCCCTCACGAACCAGACCCCTGCGGTAGTAGTGGAAATGCCGGTAGCCATCCCCTTGGCAACACCAGAGAGGTACAGTGGGGATCCTAACACAGTGCAGGTATTCCTCACACAAGTGGCGCTACATTTATCGTGCAAACCAAAGGCGTTCCCCACGAGTCAGGCTCGTGTGGCTTTCCTTATATCCTATTTGGCTGGAAACGCGGCACAATGGGCCGTACCTCTGGTGAGCAGGGACGACCCCCTCTTATGTGATTGGGGTGCTTTTCGCGAGGAATTCCTGAAGGTATTCGACAGAAGGGCTGACTCGTACACGGCGGACCGTGAAATGCTTGAGTTGAGACAGGGATCCAACGACCTGGTGCAGTATCTCAACGCGTTCCGAAGGCTGGTTGCGGAAACCAAGTGGCCTGTTGCTAAACAGACGGCGCTCTTCCATCAAGGGCTGTGCGATGAGCTCAAGGACGCCGTGGCTCATATTGACCCTCAACCCAAGACATGTGAGGGCCTTATCAACCTGGTATTACGGCTGGAACATAGGCTAAGTGAAAGAAAGGGGGATCATGGGAGAAAAGGAAAATCCCTTCCATCCTATGTGACGGTGGGAAGTCCTGAAACTTCCACCGCATCCAAGGGAGAACCCATGGACATCAGCGCAATACGAGCGAGCCTCACAGCCACGGAGAAAGAGTCACGCCGTAAACAAGGATTGTGCCTATATTGTGGCAAAAAAGGCCACTACGTACGTGAATGCCCTGCCAAACCGAAGACGTCACGTTATCGGGCCAACCGGTCGGTAACAGCCGTGGTGGACATACCGGCGGAAAACTAGAGGACTCCAAGACCAGAGAAGGGGCATCTCGGAGTCACTCATCCATCCCTTCACTTTCCAACTCGGTCACTAAGGGACAACGACACCTGTTTATCACGGTGCACGTGGGAGTGCATGACCAGTGGATACCCGTTGTGGCCATGGTGGATTCAGGGGCCACTGGCATGTTTATGGACCACAACGAGGCATGCAGGCTAGGGCTAGTGCTTCTTCCCAAAGCAGTACCCGAAGACGTCTATGCGGTAGACGGAAGGCGATTGGTGACGGGGCCCATCGGACAGCACACGGGGGTCCTTCCGATGAGATATGGGAGGAACCATTTGGAACAAATCGATTTTAACATCATCCGAGCGCCCCAATATGGCGTCATATTGGGATTGCCGTGGCTACAGAAACACAACCCCTTTGTGGATTGGCCAACACATCGCATCGAAATGACGTCACCGTATTGCATCCTGCATTGTGGAATAAGAACGGAATCCCTTGACGCAGATGAGAGCGGGAGTCAGACGGTGGCTACAGCGGCAGAAAAAGATGTGGCTCTCCCCCAGGCTTATCACAGTTTTGAGGATGTATTTGATGAGGTGAAGGCGGAAGTGCTACCACCACATAGACAGTTTGACTGCCAGATCGACCTGGTGCCAGGGGCCAGCGTTCCCAGCGGCAGGCTGTATGCCCTGACGGAGCCTGAAAACGTGCATCTCCGGGGGTACCTGGATAAACTCCTCAAGCTAGGATTCATCCGCCCGTCCAAGTCTCCGGCCGCCTCGCCACTCTTCTTCATCCCGAAGGCTAATGGGGAGCTGAGAGCCTGTGTGGACTTTAGGGCATTGAATGCGATAACCATAAAAAATCGGTACCCCTTGCCTCTCATCAGTGTACTTCTGGAACAGGTCAAGAAAGCTCGTATCTACACCAAGTTGGATTTGAAAGGGGCATACCATCTGGTGCGCATGAGGGACGGAGACGAGTGGAAGACCGCCTTTAAGACCAGGTTCGGCCTTTTTGAGTACCTCGTCATGCCGTTCGGTCTGTGCAACGCCCCGGCAGCCTTTCAGTACTTTTTGAATGAGGTATTCAGAGAGGAGTTGGATATCTACGTGGTCGTATATATCGACGACATCCTCATCTATTCGTCCAGTGTGGAGGAGCACGTACACCACGTCAAAGCTGTGCTCCAAAAACTGAGGGAAAACATGCTGTTTTGTAAACTCAGCAAGTGTGACTTCCACGTCACATCCGTGGAATTCCTCGGAGTGATGCTGAGTCCAGAGGGACAGGAGATGGCAGAACGAAAGATCAAGGCGGTGAAAGAATGGCCGGTGCCCCAAAGCGTGAAGGACGTCCAAAGTTTCATTGGCTTCGCCAACTTTTACAGGCGGTTTATAGATGGATTTTCAGGAGTGGTGGCCCCAATCACACAGCTACTGAGGAAGTCCAAGGAGTTTGTCTGGTCCCCTGAAGCGAACAAAGCCTTTGAGGCCCTGAAAAGCGCCTTTGGTAAGGCGCCGGTGTTGGCTCACCCCGATCCGGATCTCCCCTACGTGGTGGAAGCGGACGCGTCGGATGTGGCGCTGGGGGCTATCTTGTCCCAACGCAACCACGACACAGGGGTGCTTCATCCCGTTGCGTACATGTCCCGCAAACTCAACGACGCCGAACGCAACTACCATATTGCGGAGAAGGAGCTTCTCGCAATCAAGGACGCCTTCACCGAATGGAGGCATTGGTTGATGGGGGCAAGACATGTGGTATCGGTGTACACGGACCATCGGAACCTACAGTTCATGACGGCCACTAGACACCTTTCTCCCAGGCAGCTGCGGTGGATGATCTTCTTTGCGGGGTTCAACTTCCGCATCACATATTGGCCGGGGACGGAAAACCGGAAGGCGGACGCCCTGTCCCGTCAATCTGCAGTTAAGGAACCATTGCCTGCAACCGAGCGTTCCATCATTTCCCCGAGGATGGTATTGGGGGTTATCCAACCGGATACTTTCCTGAGGGGAATAAAGAGAGGGATCAGGTCATTCGCATGGCGGAGGTGGCTCCTCAGTCACAGAGAATGGCAGCTGAAGGACGGGATACCCCTGAAGGGCAGGTGCCTATTGATACCCACGCCTAGGCTAAGGAAACAAGCATTCATCTGGTGCCATGACTCTCCATGCGCAGGTCATTTGGGCTTTGAAAAAACGGTGGCTAGCATGGGACGGCATTTCTGGTGGCCAACCATGAGAGTGGATGTCAGGAGGTGGGGACAGGAGTGTCCTACGTGTGCTACCATGAAGGCCGACCATGGCCGAACCCAAGGGCTCTTACATCCACTTCCGACCCCGGATAGACCATGGGATAGCATATCACTGGACTTCGTGGTGGGCCTACCGGTAGACCAGGGGATGACGGCAATACTGGTGGTGGTGGATTACTTGACGAAAATGGGGCACTTCATCCCCTGCAAGAGAGTCCCTACGGCCGGGGAATTGGCGTCACTACTCCTAAAGAATGTGGTACGACTGCATGGATTACCTGGGGTGATCGTGTCGGACCGGGGGTCGCAGTTTACTGCGCAATTCTGGAAGACTTGGTGCACTGCGCTGCATGTTAAGACCGCCCTGTCCACCAGCTACCACCCTCAAACGGACGGCCAAACCGAGCGCCTGAACCAAACGCTCAAACAGTATCTGCGATGTTTTGTGGACCAGGGCAGGGAAGAATGGGTCGACTTGCTATGGGTTGCAGAGATAGCCTATAACAACGCCACTCACAGCTCCACACAGTCATCTCCGTTCTATAGCAACTATGGCCAACATCCCCGGTTCTTGCCATTTCTACATCCGTTCAGAGAGGACAGGATTCCCGCCACAGCGGACAGGGTGGCACACATAAAAGACACGTTGATGCGCTCAAGGGCTGTCCTAATAGAGGCCAAGAGAAGATACAAGGCTGCGGCAGATAGGAAGAGAAGGCCCGGGCCACTGTACCGCACTGGAGACTACGTCTGGATATCCACAAGAAACATGAGGTTTCGAAAGAACAGTGTGTTCCATCCCAAGTACATGGGCCCCTATCGAATTACCAAGTGTATGGGTCCCGTGAACGTGAAGGTGTGCTTGCCCCAGTCATTGCGGATACACCCTGTCTTTCATGTATCATTGCTCAAACCAGCACCCTCCAAGCCGTCTGGGACACCTAGGCCGGTATGCGTGGAGTCGGAGGTGGAGTATGAAGTGTCGGGCATACGGGCGTCCAAATGGCGCAGGGGGAAGCTGTGGTACCTGGTTGCGTGGAAAGGCTATGGCCCGGAGGAGCATTCATGGGAACCGGCTGAAGGGGTTCATGCTCCGCGCTTGGTCTCCTTGTTCCATCGGTGTTTTCCTGCCAGCGCTGGACCCGTGGGGAGCCGCTGAGAGGGAGGATGTACTGTCAAGAATTCCTGTCCTACGAGGGGAGGAAAACGGTAACCAGCGAAAACGGACTACATCTCCCAGGATGCTTAGCGGTTGAGAGGTTATGTAAACAGGAGAGCTGTTACATAACTCAAGGGAAACACGCCCTTATGTAAACAGGAGAGCTGTTACATAACTCAAGGGAAACACGCCCTTATGTAAACAGGAGAGCTGTTACATAACTCAAGGGAAACACGCCCTTATGTAAACAGGAGAGCTGTTACATAACTCAAGGAAAACACGCCCTATAAAGGGAGGAACCGGGAGGTACAAGGCTGTCGGATATTGTGTTTACACCGACGTACCTGCTTCGTGAAGAGCAGTGTTCCGGAGTGGTGCTCCAGTAAGGCAAGAACGGAGGTAGGTCGAGTCGTTACTCCCTGGGCCGTGTCTTGCCCCATCGTCACCTGTGAAGGACCCGGAAGCTCTACCGGTCAACCATTGAGCTTCGCTTTTTGACTCGGCTGAGTCCAAGCGCAGTGGCGCTTTTGCTGGTTGGAGTCGTAACTCCCAGCCCGACCAGAGACACAGGGACTGCCAGCTGTAACGCACACCAGGAGGTGTTTGCCGCGTTACAGACTCGGAAGTCCACAGGATCGATCGAGCGGCTGCTCTCGGTTCAGTCTTCTTGCTTGTGATTGGGGTATCGGTGACGCATCACCAGGAGGTGACTCCGCGTCCCGGTGCAGTCTGAGGAAGAGGTTGAGCGGCTGCTCCCTTCAGGTAGAGACCCCGGCTGGGTGTTTCCCTGACTCCTCGATTCTCCCCAACACTCTTCGTGCCCCTCACAGCCTACCGATTGGCATTGTCGGCCATTTCATTTCTGCCCTCTGTTGGCATACGCCGGGATCGGCGTATATGCAGAGGACGGTTATGACCATCCGTGCTGTGGGCTGGTAACGTACTTAGCCTGGAGGATTCCAGTGACTATAACTTTTGTTTGTTCTTTGTATTTTATTTGCCTTCATTAAAAGAACTAACCCTTCACAAGTGGTTGCGTCCTCATTGTCGTGTCTGTTAAACGATCCTGAGACGTTCAGGGCGTTACATGGGGAGACGTCCTAAAGCCCCAGTGTACACTTGGAATTGTAGTAGTATTTGCACTGTGCGTCAGGAATCTATTGATAAATTTCGTGAGTTTCTAAGAGAATATAGTAAAAAAAGTGTAAAACAGAAGATTAAGGTGCTTCAAAGTCTAGATCCATGCAGAGTGAGAGAGAATACTGGTTTGCAGGGTCATTCTCTGGCTTGTCTATCTAGAAAAGTGTGTAAAAGTGTTTTTCATCATTTTAGGATGCTGGCTGTTCATCATACTGAAATGAGAAAGTTTGTGAGACGGTTGTATTTTGCTAAAAGTCCAGCAATAAAGTTAGATGAATTGAATAGGGCTCTGTTCCGTGGAACGGTATCAGATGTAGAGAAGGTTATTGATGAAATTCAGTTTTGTTACTTTGGTCCAGAACAAGTAAGTGCAGAAAAGGACACAGTAAATGAGGAAGAAGTGGAAGAGAATGTAGAACCCTCTGTAAGTAAGACATTTAATGATCACATAACAAAATTTGCAATAATCTCTAATGAAAGACCAAATATTACTTGTATTTGTTGCCGCAGAACTCATTATAGAAAACAAACCAGGAATGTTGATCTCTACAGAAAAAGTGAAAATGAAGATAATTATAAGTGGAAGGATTTTGCCACATATATATTTCTTGAAAATTGTTTTCAATTTGGTGAAGGTCAGCGTATTTGTAAATACTGTTACAACAAGTTAGAAGAAAATAGAATGCCGACCAGAGCTGTACATAATAATTTAGAATTGGATGTTATTCCTGCCGAACTTTCTGAATTAAATACATATGAGTCTATACTTATTCAATGTGTTCATCCGTTCCAGACCATAGTACGTATGGAGCCCAAAACTGGTAAATTACCTCCTTCTGATTTACTGAGAGGTTTAAAAGGTAGAGTGGTGTATTTGCCCTTGGATTTGAAAAAAAATATGGAAACTATTGATGCAGATACTTTGGAAACTGAACCATTAGTTATTCTGGTTAATGGTGTACCTACAAAGAATAAAAAGATTTGGCAGGAGCTGGTAGATGTACGGAAAGTTCAAAGAGCAAATTTGTATTTGAAAAGGAATAACAAATGGTATGAATCAATTTATATAGAAGAAGAAGAAGAAGATTTACAAGAAGACACAGAAACACCAACTGGACAAATTGAAAAAGTGGACAAGTCAAAGGAAGAAGAAATTTATGAACATTTTAGCATACATCCTCTTCATTCAAAAGAAGTTATGGGAGACAATATTGATCTGTTTCAGATGAGGAAAGCAAAAGGACCTCCCGTGAGTGTATGGGAGGAGAGCTTGGAAGCTCGATGTTTTCCCCAGCTGTTTCCTACAGGAAAAGGAGGACGATACGATGAACGTCCAGAACAGATTCCAGCTTCTGAGTATCGGACTACAAGACTATATGCAGAAGATCCAAGATTTCGACAAAGTATTCCTTATTTATTCCATCTTTTATTTGAAAGCGACTTGTCTGCATTATCATATGCAGTAAATCACATTTTAAAAAGTGGAGTACATTTACAAAATGTGTCTGCTAAGGATTTTATGGAGAAAGTGCAGCACCGAGATGATCATTTGGAAACACAACTCATCAATCTGATGGCTTGTCAGCGTGGGACAAATGAATATTGGTACCGACGCCATGGTGAATTAAAATGCATGTTACGAAATTTAGGAACACCAACATAGTTCCTTACCCTAAGCTGTGCTGAGTACGCTTGGGATGATTTACTGGATTTTCTACGAGAGGCAAATTCAAACATTAAAAACATCGAATACAAGACAGCAGGAGAACTGTGCTCATTGGATCCGGTTAATGTTTGCAGATATTTCAATCATAGATTTGAGGCTATGGTGTCCTTCATCTGCAATAAAAAAAATCCACCTCTTGGAGAAGTAGAGGATTTCTTTTGGAGAAAAGAGTACCAGGCAAGAGGTGCTCCTCATATTCATATGCTGTTGTGGATCAAGGATGCCCCAAAGTTTGGAACAGATACTGATGAAGCAGTGTTATCTTTCATTGAAGAATATGCAACATGTGCTATACCAAAAAGCACAGAAGAGAAAAAGCTAAAGGAGCAAGTTTTACGTTTCCAAAGTCATCGGTGTGGAAAATACTGTCGACGGAAATACAAGAGCAAAGATAAATACTACACTAAATGTCGATTTGGATTTCCTAGACCTGTTCTTTCAAATGGAAGAGTAAACAGTTTTATGTCATCTGTGAGACATACTATCACAAGAAAATCACCTAAGAATACCTACAACCTTAAAAGAAAAGAAGAATCAAAAAATATAAATGACTACAACCCAGTCATTTTATCCATGTGGAATGCTAACATGGATATACAGTATGTAGCTGACAATTCCATTGCTGTTGCTCGATATGTAACGTCTTACATTACTAAATCAGAAAAAACTGAATTGAAGGAAATGTGGGAAGAGATTTCTCACGAGAAGACTGTCAGTAAGAAGCTGTACAGTTTCAGTTTAAAGATGTTATCGCATCGAGAAATTGGATCCTACGAATGTTCAGATAGGTTATCTTCTGCAAGTCTCTACTCGAAATCAAGAAGAATAATTTGGGCAAGTTTAGGCCTTGCAGCAATGAGAAATCGGGTACTGAAATCTGTTGGAGAAATTGAATATTTGGCCGAGAATGACCCAGAAAGTACAGATATTTTGAAATCAAACATGTTGGACACATATTATCCCAAGAGAAGTCATCATCTGGAGAACATGTGTCTCTATGAAGTGCTGCAGAACTACATTTATTCACGGAAAGCTGCAGAAGACATCAACAATGGAAAATATAAAGTCATTGGTGAGGAAGGATGTTTGGTGAAGCAAACAAAAGGAAGTTTGATAAATCACAGGAAGCTGAGTTGTGACACTACTGACAAAAAGGAATTTTACTACTTGGCTCTTTTACAGCTATTTAAACCATGGCGTACAGAGGATGAACTACTGGGAGAATTTCAAAGCTATGAAGATTCATTTAATGCTTGCAAAGACAGCATACAATGCAGTACATTCACAATTTATGTGCAAATGTTAAATGAAGAAATTGAACAGGAAACTACAATTGCAGCTGAAGTAGCTAGAGACAGTTCTCAAGACAGCCAAAGTTCAGGAACACCCAGTCAAGATCCCCTAGGACAACCAATCGTTGAAAATGAAGCTGCAATAGCCATGAATGAAGTGGAAACGGCTATGAATCAAGCTCAAGAAGAATTTATAGACTTACCAAATTTGGAAAGACAACTGAATGAAGAGCAGCAACAAATTTATGAAGAAATCAGAAACAAAATTGATCACAGATTACTACATGAAAAAAAAGAGTGCTCATGCACATCATTTCATCCAATCAGGATGTATGTAAGCGGACAAGCTGGAACTGGAAAAAGTTTCCTAATAAAAGTCATCAGAAGCTACCTACAGCAAAAAACGGATTCTACTTTGTCTTGTGTGGTTACTGCTCCAACTGGGTTAGCAGCATATAACATAAAAGGAATCACCTTACATCATTTGCTAATGTTACCAGTGGAGCATGAGAACAAAATACAATACCACAAGCTAACTGGAGAAGCATGCTTGGAAGTTTCAAGAGTATTGAAGAAGATGCAAGTTCTCATTATTGATGAGGTGAGCATGGTATCAAACTTAATGCTTGCCTTTGTGCATTTAAGAATGCAGCAAACTCTAAGGACAGACTATGACGTGTTATTTGGTGGAAAACATGTCATAGTTTTTGGGGATCTTCTACAGCTTACTCCAGTTAAAGGACAACCAGTGTTTAATACTGTGACACATGAAAATACAAAGAAGTCATTGGGAAGCATCGGTAATGCAAATATTTGGTCCTTCTTTGAGTACAAGGAACTTACTACTAATATGAGACAAGCAAACGATGAAGAATATGGAAGTATTCTGAAAGATATCAGAATTGGACTACTCACTGAAGCTGGCACAAAAGCATTACAGAGTCGGTTGCTACATAATTTATTTCCAAAGGAAGAAATAGTTGCAGAGAAGATATACAAGAACATTGCAGAAAAGAAAAGTGTCATCTGCTTAATGCCAACTCTACGTGAATGCTCAATATTCAATGAGGAGCTTTTGAAATTGGAAAAGGAAGATATCAGGAAATTGGAAGCAGTGGACAAAATTCAGGATGGAAGAATTACTATCACATTAACAGGTAAACTGAAAAATAAATTGGATTCACTAGAGAAGAACATTTCCAAAACTGCTGGATTAGAAAAAAATCTATATGTTTGCATGAACTGTAGAGTATTTTTAAGGAGAAATTTGGATGTTGAAAAAGGTTTAGTTAATGGAGCTATGGGAAGAGTTGTGGGTTTTATTAATTATCAGAAAAAAGATGGAATTGAATGTTTAAAAATAAAATTTGATCAGATAGAAGAAGTTATAGACATTTGTCGTTGTACAGTTCGTTTTATGCTTGTGAAAGACTTATATGTACAAAGGAAACAGTTTCCGTTTTCTCTAGCATATGCTGTAACTATTCACAAGTCTCAAGGATTGACTGTAGATTGTGCATTTGTAAACATTGGTTCATCTGTGTTCAAAGAAGGTATGGCTTATGTAGCTTTGTCACGAGTGAAAACATTATCTGGTTTATTCATGATAGACTTTGATGATTCAAAAGTTAGTGCTGATGCAAATTGTGTAAAGGAGTACAATAGATTAAGAAGAACCTATGCTCCTCATTTAGGTCAGTATCCTGTGTTAGAGAAACGTGTAGTTTCTCGTAAAAGGAGAAATGAGAATATCTGTAATGAGGATGTAGAGAGGAGGAAAAAAAAGAGGAGTGATGTAATTGCAAGCAAAAAGAAAAAGGAAAATGAAGAAGAGGTTGTAGGATGTCATTTTGAAAATAGCTCTGGTGTCAACTGCTACGCTAATGTAGTGCTGAATGTTGCATTTTATCTGGAAAGTTTGCAAGAGCAGATAATAGTAAATCAGAGAAAAAGATTCTGTTCTGAGTTGAGTCTCCTTTTTCAAAAGCTGAGTAATGATAAAACTCAAATAGAAAGTGCTACTGAAATTAGAAAACTTTTAGATGTATGTTCAGGATGTACACAGTTTTCTCAAAATGTACAGCAAGACGCACAGGAATTCTTGTTGTATTTTCTTCAGGTACTGGAAGAAGAAGGTGTACACATTGAAAATTTGTTTGGTCTGTCTTATAAATGGGAACATAGTTGTGAAAACTGTTTCAATACATGTGGCTCTAATGTTGATTCTGAAAGGTTTATTTATTTAACATTGCCAGAGAGTAAAACAGTCACTTTTGCTAAATTAGTTAAAGATGCTAATCATAGCATGCAATGCGGTGAGTGTAAATCTGACATGTTTTCAACGTTAATTTTAAAGGAATACGGACAGTATGTAATTTTAATGATGCAACGATGTAGAGCTGATGGTTCAAAATTGGATACTTTAATAAAGAAGTTTACAGGACAGCAATTATCAATTTCAGGAAAAACTTTTGTAACAGTTGCAATAATTTTCCATGAAGGACCTACTGTTACTTCTGGACATTACGCAGTTTATCTTAAATGTGAAAAAGGCTGGACACTGTGTAATGATTCAAAATTGATTTTCAAGCAACGTTTGCCTTTTGATTTAGCCAATTCCTATCTAATCTTTCTGAAACCTAAATTTTAGAGAGACTTGGCAAGATCTGTACAAAACAATTTTACAATTTTTTTGGATTACCATTGGAATTTTCAAATTTAAAGATTTTTTAAATTATCATTTGGCCTAAAGGAAAGGTAACCAATTGTATTATGGACTTATATAATTCTTAATTACTGTTTCAGAAAACAACATTTTACAGAGAATCGGTAACATCTGTACAATTTAAATTTTTGTATTTTATTGGATTACCGTTGGAAATTTAATCAAAAAAGATTTTTAAAATTACCATTTGGCCTAAAGGAAAGGTATCCATTTGTATTGTGGACTTAATTAAATCCTAATTAATCATTCAGAAACCAAAATTTTAGAGAGAATCGGTAACATCTGTACAATTTAAATTTTGAAATTTTATTGGATTATCGTTGGAAATTTAATCAAAAAATAATTTAAAAAATTAACATTTGGCCTAAAAGAAAGGAAACTAGATGTATTGTGGATTTATTTGAGATATATTTTTTTCGAGATTATGCCTCTGTAAGAAAATTGTCAGACGGTATTTTTTAGAAATAGTTTTTGTTATTAGATGATATTTTTAATGAATAATATTTTGCATTTCGTTAATGTTATGTTTAACTGAGAAGAGATTCTGGGCTTTTTTTAAACAATCTTTGAGATTGTCATTTTTTTTTTGCCCGCTGTTAAGTGATGAATGCAATTGCTTTCACGATTTATAGTGAAATGCAATATATTCTGAAAACAGCAAAAAAAAGGCAAAAAATTGTTTTTGGAAAATATGTAAATATGTGTACTGTATTATAAAATGTTTTATTAAATATTAATACTTTTTTCTTTTTTTTCAGATTGAGAAAGAAAATTTTCGAAAACTTTAACCATTTTTATAGCAATTAAAATTAATTTTTAATTAATAAATAATTTTTTGAGTGGGTATGGTAAGTCAGAAATTTCATGGTCCCTTTTTTCCACTTCTCCACAATCACATTTTCAGTTTTTCATTGTAATGTCTCAAGGACCTTGTAATGTGATAATTGATTTTTAGTGTTTTTAAAAAAAAAAAAAAAAATTACGCGTACCGTACGCGTACGGTAAAAAAAAAATCAAAAAAAAGTTTAAAAAAATATATAAAAAAAAGTTGAAAGGTAAGGTTGGCTCTTAAAAGAGCCGTTGTGTTCGTACAGGGACAGAGGAAAGAAAGAATGGGAATATTAGTCGGTAGGACAAATGTGCTGGTCTATTTTATTGTTAACTAGGGCAACACTGGTCTCCCTATGACAAATTAGACCATAACAAGTGGCGCACCGCATTGTAACCCTCGCAAACCGATGGTTGGTTTCCAGAGGACCAGAAAAAGGAGATGCTCCCCCCACAGATGAAGGGCTCAGCTGACCTGCCGAAGATGGACTCGGCCCTGCAGATGATGGACCAGGCTGAGCTGCTGTGGATGTGCTTGGTTGACTTACTGAAGGGTTTCCTCCAGTATGTCGAGCATATGTCCTACCGTGTACATCATGAAGGTGTCTCAACATAGTGTGATTCCCGAAGGAATACTTCTTGTTAGGATTCCCTCTTGAAAGTACACGGTCACAAAGCTTACAAGTCACTAAAGGTGCATTTACCTTTTTCTTGCCCTCTGGAAAAGAAAAATACTCCCATATGAAAGAGCTCTTTTGTTTCCTCCTTCTCTGCCTCAAGGTAGTGCTGCTAGCCTCACTCTCTGAAGAGGTCTGCTGTTCTGCCATCGTATCACAAAGACAACTCAGCTCCTTCTCCTAAGGGATCACAAGCAGAAATGAGGGGAATGGGTGTGGTGTAGGAGAGTTCTAGAACTGAAAGTAGTTTAAACCAATCAAAAGTGTTGTTTCTTGATCACATGACCCAACGTGCGCGTACGTTACGCTTAGGTGCGCTTACGGAGCGCTTACGGTAAAAGTACGCATGCGCGTAAAAAAGACACGCGCACGCGCGCATGCGCAAAACAGGCACGCCCCTTCACTTCCGCGTAACATGCGCGTGCAGCGTACGCGTTACGTGCCGCGTGCGCGTGACGCACGTCTACGCAAATTGCGTAACTGTACGCAAACAGCGTAGAAATCTAACGTAATAAAAGCAAAACATGCGCGTACGGTAAGCGCACGTTAAAAAAATACTAAAAAAAAAAAAAGGAAAAAAAGATTCACTATGTTATACTACTAAATCTTACCTGTTTAGTTTAAAAAAAAGGTAAAAATAAAAAATAAATTGTAGAATTTTTAAAATTTAAACATAGTCTTTAAAGAGGATATACATTTAAAATAAAAATATGTAAAAAACATTGCAAAAAAAAAACAAACAAAAAAAAAAAAAATAAGAATTAGCATTTAAAAAACCTTGCAAATTCACTGAAAAAACCATGGGTTTCACACACGTTATAGTTAGGAATTAACATTTAAAAAACCTTAGAAATTCAATGAAAAAACCAAAGGTTTCACACATGTTATAGTTAGCTGGACATTTCACTCGTAAAAAACCATTGAAATTCCCCCGTTATAGTTAGTTCAGCTAACTATAACTCACGCGCCCGCAATGCACTGCTGATGACGTCACATATTACATCACTCATGACATGGTCAGTGACATCACTCATGACATCACTGATGACATCTCAAATGACATCACTGATGACATCACTGATGACATCATCCAGTGAATGTGTGTTTTTCTGACAATTAAGTATGTTTTATATATGTATATCTCAAGGTCGATGGAAGAATAAATGGGTATATAAGTGTCTAAATGGATGATTTGTTTTTGAAAAATTGATTGTGTAACTGACTGATTAAGTGTATCATAGTGAATACATGGCTTAGTGAGTAATGTTTTAATATGTAAATATCTGTATCAGTCTCTCACTTTGTGTATAAGTGGCTGCATGGGTTGGAGAGTAGCTACACGGGTGTCTATATAGGTTATTAGTTGGTTTTATGAGTATCAGTCTGAGTGTCTGCATGGTTCAGTGGGGGTATTACGTAGTGCATAGGTGCATGAATGAGTGACTCACTCTTTGTATGTGTTGAAGACAGCATGTGTGCAGGACTCTATGGGTGGATGAGTGAGTGTATGGGTGTGTTAGTGAGTGAATGACTGTCTCAATAGTGTCTTTATGAGTAACTACATATGTTTTAAACTAGTATATGTGACTATTGGTGTATATAAGCGAGTATATGTGAGAGTGAGAGATTGAAAGAGTCCCTCTATGAATAAGTATGTGTTTCTATAAGTGATTGTTTAAAAGACAAAGTATGTGTAAGTTTCCGTAGAAGTAAGTGTGGTGGTGTGTGTATAACTGTATATGCAAGTAAATGTATGTTTGATTCTTTATTAGCATGAGTGACTATGTGTGTGAGTAACTCTATGGATGAGTGGCATTGTGTAACAGGATGTATAGGTGTATGAGTACATATGATGAGTGAGTACATGTATGAGTGACTGTATAGGACTGTTGGTGAATGAGTGGATATGTATGTGGTTCTTAGAATTACTGAAGAGGTTGTTGTAACTGGTATTGGTATGTCCATTGTTTTGAAAATTTTAGTCTCTATTTTTGAATCTGTGTATCAAAGGTTATATTAGGGTGAGAGGAGGTCTGCCACTCTATCACATGGATGACGTCATCAGTGATGTCATCAGTGATGTCATTTGAGATGTCATCAGTGATGTCATGAGTGATGTCACTGACCATGTCATGAGTGATGTAATATGTGACGTCATCAGCAGTGCATTGCGGGCGCGCGAGTTATAGTTAGCTGAACTAACTATAACGGGGGAATTTCAATGGTTTTTTACGAGTGAAATGTCCAGCTAACTATAACATGTGTGAAACCTTTGGTTTTTTCATTGAATTTCTAAGGTTTTTTAAATGCTAATTCCTAACTATAACGTGTGTGAAACCCATGGTTTTTTCAGTGAATATATATATATATATATATATATATATATCTTGCCTCTAGCGATAAAGAAAATTAAAACACTGTGTTTCTTTCACTTACATTGCACAACTGCCCAGATGCTCACTGCAAAAAAATAACTGTTATTTTTCATTTATTTATATTACCACTAGCTAAAAATCCAAGAACACCTTTTCGATCACTTATGCAAAACCAGTTTATTACGTTTTGCCAACACAACACTTACTTCGTGCTTGTTTGTTTTTCATCCCCCTTTTACTTAATCTGCCCATAGCTGCATCTGCTTCGACCCTACTTATAAAGTATATTTAAAAAAGAAAATTGCCCCCCTTTACCTTATATCCCGACTGTGTAATAGCACCAGGTAAAGCACAATATATGCATTTTCACTAATACACAACTGAAAACACTCTAATGGAGTTTCATTAAGTTATATTGCGCAACTACTCACAAAACTACACATTATATAAAAAACAAATGCATTATTAATCAGCTAGGCAAAACCTAATGCGTTTACCAGTGCTTGTTTATTGGGATATGAGGTATTGATGTAAGATGTGCACTAGGTCGATTTATATAATCTTTGAATTAAGTTTTATAAAGACCTGATTATTATTAATTATGCAGCATATGTTATGAAAATTGGATTTTGTGAATAGGTTTGACTGGAATTACAGTTTTATCATTGTCATAAAATATTTACTATGATGTATTTTATGGTGTAATTGTTTAAAAAACAAGCTATAAATAAACACATTTGATTGCTTGATACAGGAGTAAGTAAGGTTTCACTTCCCACAGGTCCAACACAGGGTTATGAATCAGCAAATCAGGGAGGCAGCCAGAAGGCACACTGAGAAGCTACTCCTGCAGGTGCACTGCGCAGCCCGTCTTATTTTTAGCAATTACAAGCTATTGCTGGACAATGATATTCAGGACAAGAAAAGTTATCAATTTCAATGGGAGGGGGAGCTAGGACAGTCTTTTGCTGATTTACAATATGACACAATTTTGCACAACATATACAAGGGCATCACACATGTCTAGGTAAGGGAGACAACAGTCTGAATCGTGCTGGAAAGTGTGTGGACAAAAGGGCACAAACAATCACTGAACTCCTCTGGAGGGAGGTCTGGACAGTTACTACAGAAACGATGGGGACCATTGTACATGGCACATTAATGTCAAGGACATAGTAAAGAGGGACAACAGATCAAAAGGTAAGTGCACAGAGGGAAATATGGATTAACTAACTCCACATCTGTGTACCCTGAAGATATATATATGTATATATATATATATATATATATATATATATATATATATATATATATATATATATATATATATACATACATACATACATACATACATACATACATATACATACATACATACATACATATATATAGCCAGGAGCTAGGCATAGAGAATCTATGCATACTTTCTTTTCGAAATTTTGGCCCTCGATATTTTGTTCACATTCATATTGTCCTACAATATCCTGGACTCGATTTTCAGGAGCTACACAATAAGGTAGAAACCCTGGAGACTCCGGGCAATATTCTGTTGGTCTGAATTCTGGAAGTAAACCATGGCCAATGGACAGAACTTCACTCCCTGATCATTCTTTTAACTCTATGCACAAAACAAATACTCTGGTCTATAAGGAAAACAGATTCAATCCCAAACATAGACAAATGGCATGCTAGAATCTGGCACATCCTGGCAAGGAAAAAATCATACAAACACTATACATGGGATTCAGCATTATATGGACACCAGTGCGGGGCTATTTTGATAGGGACGGCAGTGCCCTCACTTGGCCATGAACACGCAAGACTAGGTTCTAGAGCAGGATAACGGAAGTAGAAAACGGCCAAGAGGAAGGAAGCACCGAGGGATGTTGCATGATGGGTGGAATTACTCGACTGGAAGATGGCTCATATAGGTATGGGAACTATGAAACAGGAACTCAAAGACAGGGAATGTGATTCAAAGGGGGTTGGGTGGTTGGACAGGAAACGGTTAAGCAGGAATATCCTCTGAAAGTTGTATTTTCTATTTTGAAAAACTTTAATTAAATGACTGACCCATAAATATCACTGAATATTCCCTGTGATTGTATAATGCAGAATATACCAAATAGGACTTTCAATCTACGAAGCATTTAAAATACCTGCAGGCACTGCAACAGCACAGTACTGTATTTCTCAGAAACACATTTAAAATTGTGATTGGAACTGAAAAAAGATGTCATGCAATGTTTTACTTGGCTTTACTCCTATGAAAGTCTGCATATACATGCCCAACGATTATGAGCAAAACCTGTTAAAAAGCATGCTTGCTTTATTGTCACAGCTTTCATAAAAATGGATGCATTTGGATGGGTGTCGTACATACTGAGATGATGAGGCGTATTTTCAGATTTGAAATATTAGTAAAGCAATTTTACATTTTTAATTTCTCATTTTGATATTTTCATTGTAGATTTTATTAAGATCATGGCTTGGAATATTGTTGGACCTTAACTATATTATTTCCCTACGCACCCAAACCATAAAAACTGGATTTCTTTTTTTTAGCAATTTCATTTTACATTTTGAAGAAAATAACATGACACACAGTACATTTCTGGATGAAGTCGTGTAAAGTACAGTATGGGAGACAAAACCCATACACTCGCGCCAAAGGCAATAATTACATTCTGAATGCAACCCAGTTCAATGAGTCCATTTGAACACCTCAAGACCCCTGCAGATAACCCCATGATCCATATCTGTCAAGTCGGGTGGTCAGTTGCTGATGAGCTGCCCTCAGCATCTGAGGAGGACATAATATAGACTTCGGATGCCTTAGGGTCTTGGACATCATCATGTGAAGTCCCCACGTCCATGGTAAATGTCGTTTGTGAGTAGTGAAAAGGCACCAAGTGACATCAAATTTAGCTACTCGTTCAAAAACAATTGCTGTTAGTTTTTCCAAGGTGTAGAGGGACCAGATCTTTCCCCACCATATGTTCAAGGAAGGGAGTTACGGCTGTTTCCACATCTGGGCAACGCACAATCGTGCTGCTAATAACAAGTGGGAAAACAAGTGCACCTGTGGAGTCGTCATGAGGAATAGACTTTTCCCCCCTGGGTCCCGCAGGAGAGTCATGAGCGGATCACGTGGCAGTGAGACATTCATAATGGCTTGTATCATGCGAAGAACTTCAACCCAGAATGTGTGGATCCCTGAACAGGACCACCAAGTATGTAGGAATGTGCCTCTTTTACCACACCCCTTCCAACACACAGTGGAACCCCCAAACATTTTTGCAAACCTAACTGCCTTGAGGTACCAATGTGTTCCCATGCATTCCCAGGCTAGCCTTTCCACTAAAAGGACTCAACCCTCATGGCTAGACTGTTCCCATTGGGCGCAGAGTCAAGACTGATTTGCATATGGCTGGGTCCAAACTGGAATGGCATGGTGAGAAAAACACACAATGGATTTAGGCCCAGATATTTTTTACTGGGGTGAATGTATGACATTGTTCTCCATTCTGTCCTTGTTTTTGCATTTGTCACTCTGAGTGGGACGGGTATGCCCAGACGTGGGTCCTGTGCTCTCCATGCCACTGGAGTCAAGCTATACTGGCTGATTGGGACTAAATGCCCAAACCCGGTTTTGGATGATTGTTTCCAGTCCAGGGAGGATCTGGCCTGACAGTTCGGGCTGGACTTTTCCCATTGGGCGCAGGGTCAAGACTGATTTGCATATGGCTGGGTCCAAACTGGAATGGCATGGTGAGCAAAAAAACTGTGGATTTAGGCCCAGATCTTTGTACTGGGGAGAATGTATGACATTGTTCTGCATTCTGTCCATCAATTGTTGTTTTTGCATTTATTTAACATTATACAGCACATTCCGGTATTTTTCTTGTGCTAGTGCACAAGGTGCTGCCTAGCACCAATGCAAGTACCTTTGCGCCATGGTGCAAGGGTGCCTGCATTGCAGAAGGATTGTTTTTGTGCAGGAAGGAACAATTTCCTCCACAAAAACAATCCTCTGATTCATGTTCTTCTTTCTATGTGTGCTGCAGAATGCCTTGTTACGACTCACCTTGGGAGGTGTAGCATTTTGATGCATTCCTAGTTCTACCAGTAATGGTAAATCTGGGAATGCGCCAAAATCCATAGGTGGGTGTACAGGAACACCCATGGAACGCCTCCCTGGGGAAGAGTAATGCAACGCAGAGATTTGCACTGCGTTGAGTTACTATGGATTTATCAAGTCATGCAAAGTGGCCTTCCGTTTACTCAAATCTCTAACATAGTAGTTGTGTCGCCCTTGTGCCCCCTGGCATGGCGCAAGGCTGATGCAACTCTTTGATAAATATGCCCCTTAATCTCCCCGTGCCTAAAAAAAATTGATTGTGGCCTAGTGTATTGCAACTGGTGCTCGTGGAAAGTCCTCCAAAATCTTCAGGTCTAGTTCGGTCTATATACAAAAAAAAAAAAAAAAAAGTGCACAAAATGTTGGAGATGCAAAGTAGGCAATATGAAAGCATTAAGAAAGCCCGGATTTTCATTGGAAAGCCAAAATCATGAACAACTCTGCAACCTTCACGTAGGTTCTGCAAATTTGCGTTGTCTAGGCTAGAACCTACATAGCTCAATTACCCATCAGGCATGGGATGAAACAAATGATCTCTTCCTTTGAACTATGAACGCCTCGGAGACGTTTCAAGACTTGGGAAAGTGGGACCCCACCTTCCAAGGGCACTCCTGGGAAAATTAAATTATCTTTATTTGATCCTTGACAATTCTATTTCTCTATCTAAACCTTTTCCCGTCTCTGCCTACCTCACCCTCCGTCTCTCTATCCATTGTCATCTTAATGACTTTTGGCTTCCCAGTCAAGATATATTTCACCTATTTTTGTGTGATTCTGTTAAAGTATAACATGTAATTTAGAATTGTTGGACATCATGCATTTTTGAATTAGCAGGGAATTAGTAATAACATTCAAATTTGTTTCATCCCCGTCTTCCATAATATGTTTTGCCTTGGGCTCCCAAACTCCTTAATATGACACTGGAGCTCCTGATTACATTTTCGAACAAATTCGGTCATGATCAGCTTCAATAGTCGTGTCGGTTTCAGCTTCCAGAACTCCTTGCATCATTCTTGGCACGCTTACAGTTTGCAACTATCGAAGCAGAGATCTCTTTGCATCAAATTAAACATCTGTCTGTGGGCTCTCCAAGCTCGAGCTTGTATGAAATTGGCAAGTGCAAACAGCAAGATAGTTCTCTGGTAACCTCTCCTTCACCCTGTGAACGATTCCTGTCTGGAAAGAGAGGTTGTATCTAGGAAACAACCAACACATCCTGGATTTTTATCTGCAGCATATAAAAACATAGAGCTCAACATTCGACATTCGCACATATTATGAGCTACCTGGCATTCCACTTTTTATACGCAGTCTTTAGTCATATTAAACTGTGCAAACCCCTACTATATGGACTCGAATATTTATCGAAGTCCTTTCTAATGAGCTGTCTTTTTACTATAAGCAAGATAAACCGTTAATAAACCAACGATGCAGAAACTTCATGTAAGATAAAAAAAATATATATATTGTAATAAGTTCGTTGGGCCTATTTGCGGTCCCTTCTTTGGTAACTTGACTTCCAAATCCTTCATTTACCATTCACCCAACACCTGCAGTCACGTCTTTTAAAACCTTCAGTGTAAGTATTTCCAGCCCCCAGAAAGAAAGCATTATGGTTATAAATGATAATTTAAACATTTATACTTACTCTTCTACTAGCAATTGGCAACGTGGTGCTTTGTCTTGAGGACAAGAACTGTGTCTTGAACTTTGGTAAGTCAAATGAACCAAGAATTCCTGACTAAAAGCGAGAGCAAGTGAACTTCACTGGTGTGGTGAGAGCTCAGTTCTCCAGAAGCAATCTGTTTAAAATGAATAGACTTCTCCAGCACACTATCTCTAACCTTTCCTTACGTTGCCAATCAAGGATAATAAGGCAGTCAGTGATGAAAAATGCAATTGAGAGATCCAATTTCCATAGCACATCCACTACCAACACTAGAACAAATACAATCTCCTTGTTTGGGACAAAGTCACCTGGAAGAGGCTGAGGAAATGGTGTCCTCAATATATTACTAAATTCTAACAAACATCCACAACTTTGCTAGAAATGGCAAATACATTTCTTTACAGTTGTTACTGTTTTTTGAGGTATGGAAAGAGTTCATTAACATAGGTTGCACCTCAAAGAGCATAAGATCTGTCATGTGCTCACATTAGGCCCGGGCAGATACACCACCATTTTACATGCTCACGTTTAAAGTTGACATCTTTTCTTGAACGTTGACATTTGACCCACATTTGCTTGCATACTGTATGGATAATGTTCCATGAAATAACTTTGCTTACATTTACACATCTTCTAAGGCATATTATTAGAGCCTTAATCATTCTGTACAAAAGCTAAAGTTCATTGTGCAAAATTATGTTGTTTATTATTGTTCGCTCTGTGACAGCTTTGTCAGGATAGAATCAATAATGGCAAACTTACTGGGACTTCGGCATGATAACATGGGTGAAGTTTATTATAAACAACATAACCTCTTTGCCTAGTTAGAGGAGCATTTCACTGACACTTTCAAAGTCACCCCAATGCCGGAATTCCAGCCCAGCTGAATCATGTCTACCTCCTTAGAAGAGACAACACAAGCGTGGCTTGGTTACAGTCTGAGCATTACCATCAAAGTGACAAGTCCATCAAATAATTTCATAGGTTGCTCTAAGGAAAAAGGGGAAACGGCCACCCTCGCTTCCAAATATTCCTGCGGACTGTAGTCTGCATCTTGGCTACATCCATGTGATGTTATGAATCATCTGTGAATCACCTGTATCAACTGGGATTGATGACTTCTTGGAAATAAAGAAGAAGATATGGATTTGGACAAATATTGTCTTATGAACTTTTTCTGTTACTAATGACATTTGTTTGCTCAGGATTAAGACTTACTTTTACCTCCTTAGAAGGATGGGGCCCAGCTCTACACCAAGAATGGCTCCCAGATAAAACATACCCACAGGCAACTAGAGAGTTAGATCACCCTACAGACATTCTGGCAGATTCACCAACCCTAGACACACTAGGATAGGGAGCGCTAGGTAGGAGCATAACCATCACTATACTTATATGCAAGCATATATTCTATGTAACAGCACAGTGGTTGATTTATTCATTTTATTTACCATTCTTGTGATGCTGATTACTCTGTTTTGTTTCCTTCTATTGATTGTTGCAGTGTACATATTTTACCCCAGAATATTATTGCATCAATAAACATTGAATTGCCAAGTCAAGAATTTCATTGGGCATGCACGAGTTGCCAACTGAAAGGGTTATAGGTCTGTTTCCATGATTTCCTTGGGGAGTCAGGGTTTTCATGTACTGAGATTACACATGCCACCTGTTGATTTGCTAGGGTAGAGGTACAGATGGTGCACTCTGCGCTAGCCAGGACTTAGGCCAACATATCCAGAAGGTGTGCATGGACTCAGTATCATGCAGTTTTTCAGTTTGACAGTTTTACTGACAAAGTATGAACCGTGCCACAGGTTATGAGGTAATGAACCATGAGAAGGTCACACATCCATTATACAGTTACAAGACTTATATTGCCACTTATACAAAAGTGGGAGCAAGTAGCTAAATCCTCTGTTCACAGATTGAGCCACCCCTATTGGGTGACACCAAACAGTCATAAAAGATCTAGGTTAACCTATTAGAAATTGTGACCTATGTTTTCATGAAGCACCAGTGAAAATGTAATTCCAGTGAAGATATTTTATGTTGACTGAAAGGGTGTACTGAATGTATTGCAATTGTAACATTACAACGCATGGAGGGAGCAGTGCTGGGCAGTAAATGTGCTATGAAAGTACACTGAATAAATATGCCCACATTGATACATTATATGGAGGACCCTGGGCTCCATTATGGCAAGTCCAAGCCTGCTTGGTGAAGACATGAGGAGTAGAGGAAACCCCGTTGACAGATTTGTGAATTGCTGCATTCTTGTGAGTTTGATGGAACACACCTCTTTTTAAACTTCAAAAGATTGCTCTTTGATTCAGTGACCGATCACAAGGAAGGAGCCTCAGCACATCTCTGAATAGGATATGGGCTGATAAGAGAATCATAAAGAGCAGGGCTGCAAGGATTACCTTTCAATGCAAATATTACTGTGGTTGACATCCTGGTGTGAACTTGTCACTCCCATAAAATGTGTTGCATATCAATTAGCTTCAGATTCTTGCCTGCTGTGACAGACATCCTTTCAAGGGGAAAGAGGAAAACAAGTGGACACTTCTGAAGGATCAGTACCCGAACATAAAGCGTCAAAGACTCAGACCCTAAATTGCATTTTGATGTCTGGAAATGGACTGTAAGAAGGGGAGACTGACACCCCAAGATGTGTCATCTGCCAAGCAGCTTCACAGGCTGTGTTAGAAGGGGAAGCTCTACAAGATTTCTGCCTATGACAAGGACTGAGGACCCAGGTCAGCTAGTCTCCCTACTGAATGAGGGCACCTCACCCAGGGAAGACCAAGATCAACTGCCCTGGACAGGGACCTCCTAAGGATTTTGGGGGCCCTAGGCCAAACATATTTTGGGAGCCCCTGTTCAGCTTTGAATTTATAAACCAATTTCAGCTCTTCTATGCCCTCTAAGGCCAGGTCACTGACAGTGCACAGGCAAACTCCTCCAAATTCTAAATGTGTTTACATCTAATAATCTTGGATAGTGACGTGTGTTTTCAACATTGTAACACAGCAGCACTAATGTTACTGCAAATAATCTCTGTGACTCCCTCCCATTTCTCATATGCAAGGTCCTGTTTTGATTAAAAAGAAACTTTTTTTGTGAATGTTGAATGAAAAATAAACACATTTCTCTGCAAAATATCTGTAGTAGACTTTGCCCGTGCCTTAGAAGTTTCTGGCCCTGGAGCATGGAGTGCCAGTGCCTGCATGCTTGCCAAGACCAGTGTGCCCTGTTAGGAAGAGGAGAGCATTGGAGGGAGCAAGGTCCAGTGGGGAGCCAGACTGAGAGGACTTCCTGAGCGAGGTGTGAAGAAAATGGCTACGCACCGATTGAGTGTCATTGCCCATGTGCTGGAACGGTCACGCAAACCCTGTATGCCAGGAGAGGGCTGCGGTGATCTAAGCCATGTGAGAAATGCTGTGCGGGAAGAACCAGGCCTGCACTGCCATGCCGAGGTGACCCTGTATGCCAGAGAGGACCACTGTTGAACCTATTTGGGCCAGAAGCATGAGGGGTCCGTGAGATCAGCGACCCTATATGCCAGGAGGGGCCGTGGTAGTGGGGGCGATCGAGAAGAGTGTGTGCTCAATTGTGAGTAATGCAGCACCTTGTATGCCAGGAGTGGCTTCCGGTACCACAATGTTCAAGTCGTGGCCTAGACAAGAGGATTACTGCTGTGACCAGAGGGTCAAGCCCCTCAACTACACCTGACTGATTTCCCAAGGAGCACAAGGACGCAGTCAAAGATGTCATGCCCTCGCTGGAACTCCAGTTGGGAGACCTCCCCCCAGGCTTACCTCATGTTGGCTGAGCAGGAGCAGCTATGATCTCTGGATGAGTCCGCAGCCCTGTTTGGAGGAAAGAGCCTGCACCTACTCGGTGCTGTGCAAGGCCTGTCTTTGCCTAACAGCATATGAACTCAGGAGCACCCACTGATTGGGCACTCTCTGTACCGCCGAACACTTTCATACCACCACAGTGGGTAAGACCAGAACTGGGCCTATGAGGCTCCTGGAGACTCGCTGCTAACAGTGCTGTGGCACCATATACACTTTTGACTAATAACTAAGAAGTCAAAGGGGAAGTTTTGAGTTCAGCCTACTAGTACTAATTCCCTGGATGTGGCCGCCAGTGAATGGGGAATAACCCAAAACATGTTACAAGGTAGAGAATGGGACAGGGATTAGCCAGACAACTATTAGAGCCTCAACCTCAGGGGCAGTGTGTTATTGTATATAAGTGTTGCTATTCCTCTGCGTTATAGAGTTAGAAAAGAAATTCTTTTTATTATAAAAGTAAGTATTGGTGTGGACTTTTTTTTTCCATACTGTGTTGGCTTAGAGTTACGAGTTGGGAGTTGTGTTCACTTATCTGTGTCTGCACTCCCCCTCTGAGGGAGCCTTTGTCTGCCCGTTCACAGTTACCACTGAGAGTCAAATGCAGAAGGGGTGCTTAAGCCAGTAGCTCAGGATCCATAGTAGGTCGGGCCCAGGAACATCAGGAGTAAAATGCCTCAAACACCATGGTTGGGACCAGTAAAACCCCTGTGTGCCCCGTGGCCCCCCAAAAGCAGTTCTGCCAGTAAGAATACCCACAAAAATCCCATTCCCATAACCCATGTATTCACAGAAGAAATCAGATGTTGCACAATACCAACCCTACAGGTTAAGGGAAGGGAAAACGGGTGAACATGTTCCTACATTAAACCGAGCTGGTTTGTGCATCAACTAGTAGGCCAGCAGCAACTGAAAGACAAAGAACGCACATAGCCTTGTTTCTATCTGGATAAGAGCCCATGTTATTTGTACATTCTTATCTTCCCATTCAGGGTGATCGGATTTGTAAGGAATATCTCAAAGTTTGAAGGATTTCATTTAAAAACGTTATGAAGATCCACCAATGAAAGAGGTCTAGCCCTTCAAAAATAGCTTGCTTATCTCTAAAGCTATATTTATATGTATGCAGAGAAGTAGTGAGAGGCTGATGTTTTCTTTTTTTTTTTTAGTTTTATTATGCAATAAAAAAAGAATCATGCATATGCTAGTACCACAAAACAAAGGCATTGCACTGCCATCATTATAAGCATAAGAACATTAATCAGTAATTGAGGGATTCACAATGGGGAATTTCGATGGCTGCTACTATTCACTCTGAGTGTCCACGGTCTCTGTAGAACGGTTCAACAATGTGTCCCACCAGTGCAGACAAGTGATGTACATCAGTGTGATGTTGGGACCTTGTTGCAAGGGGTCTAGAACTTCTCCTACATAGGCATGACATCATGGTCTTCAGTAGGTGCAGTTCGGAGAAAAGATGTGAGTGGGCCCATATATCTCTAGGCCTGGAAGTTAGTGGCAGCAGAATAGCATAAGTGTATCATTGGTACAATAAATGAGGGAGTCCAGCCAGGCCTTATATCTAGGTGATCTCATACGTCCCCAGCTGCAGGCAACCAGCCACTTGGCCAGCAAAGGCACAAGAGCTGTATATCTCCTGCGGGATGTCTCACACTTACCCCAGTATTGCCACCCTTAGGTCCCTAGGGACCTTGTGTTCGATCATAGTAGATAATGCAGTGAGTAGCTCACCCCAAAATGTCTGAACAATGCTGCATGACCATGCTGGATGGTGAAACGTTGCATCCGGGAGGCCACAGCGGCCGCAGTAGGCCGTCTTGTGCAGGCCCAGTCTGTGTAACATGTGGGGAGTATAGTATGGTCATTGTAGAACTTTGTAATGTATGATACGGAACCTGGTACTAGAAGACACGAAGCCTGTGTGCGATCAGCAGAAAAACCACATAGAAAGACCACATCCTAGTCGTTACCTCAAGGCCTATCTCCTTTACCCACCGGATGCCTGCATTGTGCCCCTGGGCACGAGTATCCTCCAAAGAGGCCTGGCATAATCTGGAGACGAGTTGCTTCATGGAGGTTGCTTCAGTGAGGGACTCCAGCTCTTCTGTTTCTATAATACAAGGAAACATCTAGGTGGGTGTACGGGGCTCATGCCCAGGAACTCCTCTGGTGTCCTGAATGTATTAGCAAGGTATAGGTCCCCGCATTGGGAAATTCCCTTGCACGATAGTTCGGAGAGTGCTTTGGGTTCATGTGTGGCTGGGATATGTGTAGTGTCCTGAGAGATAGGGCACTAGGACCCCGGAGAGGGCAGAGGGTAGGACAGGTCACCGGACACCAGTTCCGGTCAGGGGAAGCGAGGGGAGAACACAGGAAGCAGGGAACGAGATAGGACGTGCAGCGTGCTGGCTGCAGATGATGTACAATAAAGAAATACCGACTAACCTGGTGTTGTGGTGATCACTGCAGCAGAAGCGACGCGACAACTGGCGACGAAGGTGGGATCGAAATCCATGCGTCGCGGAGACTGTCGGAGCCCACCCGGTCACGGAAATAAAGTCGGAGCCAGGAGCCCACCCTGGTCCGAAGTGCCCAGCAGAAAAGAACATCGTTGCGGGAGCCCACCCCGGCACTGCTAACGTAAGTAAGAGCAGCGCAAAACTGAAATTGACGAGGCAGCCGAGAAAAAGATTAAAATCCCTCCCATGAGTGAGTTTCAACGAACTCTCGCGAGAGGAGGCGGCCATTTTAAAGTCAGGCAAATTGGGCCAAACAGCGTCCAAGATAGACGGCGGCCATTTTGAAGGGTCAGGCAAAGTCCCGAACAGCGCGAAATCGCGCGAGAGTGCGGCGGCCATCTTGGCCATCTGAGCAGCACAGGAAGGCCGGGAGGCCATTTTAAAGTCAGGCAAAAAGGGAAAATAGACTAAAAGGGTCTATATTAAAGGAGAAACAAAAGGAAAAGGTGCCAAAGAAAGAAAATAGCACCAGAGGAACAAGGAAGAAGAGGAAAAGAAATAAATAAATAAATAAAACAAAATAAAGGAAGAATGGGTGACGAAGAGACAAGGAGCACACACGCTGTGTTCCGCAGGCCACTGCCATTTAATATATCGGAACCGCAAGCAGGCATCAGATGGGAGAGATGGCTACGACAATTTGAACGCTACATGCGCTCAACGGACGTCGTAGAGAGCAAACAACTAGATCTGCTGGTTAACCTTGTGGGAGACGAGATAGAAGACTTAATGATGACGGCAGATTACAAAGGCGCGAAAGCGTGCCTCACAGAGAAATTTGACCCCCAACGCAACATTGATTTTGAAAGGTACACGTTCCACACAGCATGCCAACAACCAGAAGAGAGCATGGATGACTTCGCAACAAGATTGCGGAAGCTGGTGACATACTGCGAATTCGATAAATTTGACAATGAAGAAGCAATACGAACGCGTCTCATCGTAGGGTGTCTGTCAGTAGAGTTCAGAGCACACATCCTAAAAGAACCAACAACACTTGAAAAAATACTGACGATGGCCCGCACAGAAGCACGGGCCACGGAACATGCCAAACAAATACAAATAGGCAAAGAAAAAGGAACAGCGATGGCACATCGAATGGCGGAAAATTTCAAAAGGAACGACAACAGGGAGCAACAACATCCCAGGAAACAAGCGGTCACATGCTACAGATGTGGCCTTGATTTCCCACACGTTGGCACCTGCCAAGCAATGGGCCAGAAATGCAGAAAATGCAACAGGGACAAACCATTTCGCAAGCACCTGCATGAGCCGGCAATTCAGGAACGAGAGGGGACGAACAGCCAGACCAAGGACGACAGGCACAAGACACGCACGACACATGGAGACAGCAGAGAGAGGCTCGTCTGAAGAGTCGGATGGACAGACGACGGCTGGGAGAGAAGCACGACTATACCTCATGTCCGACACACCAAAAGAAGGAAGACAGCAGGAACACATCCAGCTGGTGGAGAAACAGCAAATAAAAAAGACGGCCACAGTAGACATCGACGTCGGGCGCCACAGAACAAAATTTGTGTTAGACAGTGGCGCAACATGCAACATAATGTGCATGTCAGAGTACATAAAGATGAGAATAATGCCAACGTTATCACCATCAAAAGTAGATGTGTTCACGTGGGGATCAAAGAAACCGGTCGAAAACATGGGCAAATTCACTGAAACCCTGACATATCAGGACATGACATGTCAAGAAGAGATACACGTGCTGAAAGGGGACATCCCAGCACACTGCCTGCTGAGCAACGTCACAGCACAAGTCATGGGGCTGTTGGCTATGACATATCACATGACAGAAAAAGAGAACATACTGCAAGAATATCAAGAAATACTGCAGGGACTGGGGAAGCTAAAAGACAAACAGATCACCCTACACAAAAACGAAGCTGTGAGACCAGTGGCACAGCATCACAGGAGAGTGCCGATTCATTTACAACCGCAAGTGGAAGAAGAAATAAACAACCTACTGCAGCAAGACATAATTGAGCCTGCAGACGGGCTGACACCATGGGTATCACCGATTGTGGCAGTCCCGAAGAAGAACACGTCCAAAATTCGGATCTGTGTAGACATGAGAATACCGAACACGGCAATATCGAGGGAACGTCATCCAGGACCTCATCTGAACGACATGATCAGCCGGCTGACAGGGGCGTGCCGATTCTCAAAGCTAGATCTGTGCAAAGGGTATCACCAACTAGAGCTGGACCCACAGTCAAGGTACATAACAACATTCTCCACACACCTAGGACTATTCAGATACAAAAGGCTCAGTTTTGGTATCTCGTCAGCGGCCGAAATATTTCAGAAGACAATAAGACAGGTGATACGACCAGTGCACAACAGTTTCAATTACAGTGACGACATCCTAGTGTTTGGGAAATCAGACGAAGAACACGATAGCGCCCTAAGGCAAGTGTGCAAACAACTAAAGCAGGCCGGACTAACACTGAATGGAGAAAAGTGCGAGCTAGGGAGAACAGAACTGATATTCTTCGGGCACATATTCTCGAAAAAAGGGATGAGGCGTGATCCCAGCAAAGTGGAGACGCTGAAGAACACAAAGCCACCGTCAGATGTGGCAGAAATAAGATCATTCCTAGGCCTGGCAAGCTACTGTGCCAGATACATACAAGGCTTTGCCACGGTGAGCACGCTGCTGAGAGAACTAACGAAACAAGGCCAGACATTTGTCTGGTCTCAACAATGTAATGAATCGTTCGAAGAGATCAGGAAGGCCGTGATGACTGTAGAGCACCTCGCATACTTCGACCCTCTGCTCTGCACCGAGCTGACGGTCGATGCCAGCCCAGTGGGACTAGGTGCGATATTAGCACAACACTTGCCAGGAAAGGAGTCACCAAGGAAGATTGTCTCATACGCCAGCAAAAGCCTAACAGACATTGAGAAGGCGTACTCCCAGCCGGAGAAAGAAAGTTTGGCGGTGGTATGGGCATGCGAGCATTACCACATGTTTGTGTACGGGAAGCCGTTCACCATCATCACAGACCACCAAGCACTAGTAACAATCTACGGCAACCCAGCAGAAAAGATGCCGCCCCGCATTGAGCGCTGGGGCATCAGACTAATGGATTACGATTTCAAAATTGTCCACAAACCAGGTAAAGAACATAATCCAGCAGACTACATGTCACGGCATCCACTACCGCATGCTGAAACAAAGGCCTCAATGGCAGAAGAATACTTAAACTTCGTGTTAAAGCAAAGCACGCCTGCACCAGTAACTCTAACAGAAATAGAGAGAGAAACGGGAAAAGATGACACTCTCCGAGCGGCCAGAGAAACGATGAGACAGCAAAAGTGAAGACATGTAAACAACAACTGCACATGGAAGGGAGGAGTAAACAAGGAGGAGATGCTGGCTCTACAGAAAATAAGCGGGGAGCTCTCAGAGACAAATAGTGGAATTTTAATGCGGGGCACCAGGATAGTCATTCCAAGCTCACTACGACGCCAAGTGGTCAGCATTGCACACGAGTCACACAGGGGCATTGTGGCGACAAAGAAGCTGCTGAGAGAAAAGGTGTGGTTCCCCGGGTTAGACCGTCTAGTCGAAGATACGATTGCGGCCTGTCACCTCTGTCAAACGACAGGTCCACCTGCAAGTCAAGAACCATTACACATGTTGGAACTGCCAAGGGCTGTATGGACAACAATGGCTGCCGATTTCTTTGGACCTCTAGACGCGGGAACTTACCTGCTGGTCATAATAGATGAATACTCCAGATTCTCCATTGTGAGATCAGTCTCCTCAACGTCAGCAGCCGCAACATCACTTGTTCTGGGCGACATATTCGCAGCCTGGGGCTCGCCAGAGACATTGAAAACTGATAATGGCCCACCGTTCTCAGGAGAGGAATTCCGAATGTTCATGGCCTACCTCGGCAAACAGCACAGAAAGATAACACCACTATGGCCGCAAGCAAACGGCATGGTCGAAAGGTTCATGGGAAACATCAAGAAGGCAGTTCAGATGGCGCAGCTGTCACAGATTTCCCTGGGCCAAGCACTATGCCAAATACTGAGAGACTACAGAAACACGCCTCATGGGTCTTCAGGGAAATGCCCGGCGGAGCTAATACTAGGGAGGACAAGCAGAACGAGGCTGCCGCAGGTAGAAGGACTGACCGCGCCAGGGCACGAGAGGGTGGCAGCCAAAGATGAGGCGGCTAAGAGAAAACTGAAAGAATATGCTGACGGAAGATGACATGCCATCAAATCACACCTCCATGAAGGAGGTACTGTAGTAGTACGACAGAGACAACAACGGAAGTCGGACAGTCCATTCGCCCAAGACCCGTTGACGATAACACAAGTGAAAGGAACAATGATAACAGCAGAATCGGACAGCCGACGAATAACAAGGAACAGCTCACATTTCAAAGGCCTAAAAGAAGAAAAGGACGAAGAGCAAGTGACAGGCATCGAAGAGACAACAAGAAGGGAGTGCAACGGAGAAGGTGCAGCAGAAGCCACCAGGCCAAAGGAGGGCCAAGGACTTGTGACAAGGCCGAGAAGAGACATTGTGAGACCAAAGAGACTAATAGAAGAAATTTGAGATGCTGCTCTAGGCAGCATCTCACGGGTCACATCCATCGACACTTTCACATCTTGCAACAGACTATACAAAAGAAACTGTCCCATTTGATTACTAACTAATACTACTGTCGTAACGTCTTTGTGACAAAGGGGGAGATGTAGTGTCCTGAGAGATAGGGCACTAGGACCTCGGAGAGGGCAGGACAGGTCACCGGACACCAGTTCCGGTCAGGGGAAGCGAGGGGAGAACAAAGGAAGCAGGGAACGAGATAAGACGTGCAGCGTGCTGGCTGCAGATGATGTACGATAAAGAAATACCGACTAACCTGGTGTTGTGGTGATCCTTGCAGCAGAAGCGACGCGACAATATGGGGATGCTGGCACAAAGGGAGAGAAGATACATAAAGAGGCAGGAATCCTAGCAGGCCACCAAGCAAGCTCCAGTCTCTGGGAGTACGTTCCGCTGTCGACTTAGAAATGAAATAGTGCGGAGGTACACAGCTAACAGAGTGCGCAAAGCACGAGGAGGTACTGAGTCCGTATTAACAGCAATATGTGGGGCCAAAGCATCAGGTCGGAGCCAGTAACAGATGAAGTGGGCCTGGTCACACAGATAATATAGCTCTAGATCCGGAGCCTCAAATCCTCTCATATGAGCAGGGAGCGTAGGGGTCTCCTGCTTAATCTGGGGTTGCTTGTTAGCACCTGTTAATTGTATGAATTAGGTAAACATTAGCTCGAGGGGGCACCTCGTGAGCAAGAGTAGAACGGTAATAAACAAATATAGAAAGAAGCCTTGATCCTTTATTTTGCTAATTCTCTGACCATAGTTCTCCTTTATCACAACAACCATATCCCTATTTACCCAAATCCCCAGGTATTTCATGAAGTCTTCACACTACTTCAGGTGTAAAGTCAGGGGTAAAGTCAGGGGTAAAGTCAGGGGTAAATCGGCGTGCACCCCACATAAGGGAAAGATTTGGGATGTACTCCAAATGCTGGTAACACCTGAGAATGACCCAAAGCACACATGCTCACATAGTATTTCGTTTACACTACTGTTTGGGTTCCTCAAATAGAGAGTCATCTCATCCGCAGAAAGAGAAATGAGGATGTGCCGTGAAGTATATCGGATGGCATATTGCGTGTAGTGCTGATGCAGTTTCCCACAAGGGGCTCGAGAACCATCAACAATAGGATAGGAGAAAGGGGGCAACCTTGCCTTGTTCCCTTGAACACCGCAAGGGGGGGATAGATAGATTCTTATTTATGCGATCTAAGGGGTGGGTGTGGAATATAATAACTTTATACACTCCAGGTAGGTGCTTGGATGCCTCATTCCGGCAAGAATGGTGAAAAGATACTCCCACTTTAGGGAGTCAAATAGCTTAGAGGCATTGAGTAATACAGCTACTGGGTCCAGGTCTGGGTCAAGATCTTGCAAAAGAATGAAGAGGGTCTGCAAACTGTGAGCAGTCTATCAAACCAGCACAAATCCTACTTGATCTGGTTGCACCAGAGCCAGGAGTGGTAGACCTAGGTGGTTTGCTATCAATTTGGCTAAGATTTAGCAGTGACAATGGGTGATAGGAATCACACTATTGAGGGGGGAGCACATGCTTACCCTGTGATTCCTCATACAGTGCCTGTATATGTGGCCTAGGATGCTTGATTCCGGTCCAGGGAAGACATGGCTTGGCAGTTCGGGCTGGACTGTTCCCATGAGGTACAGGGTCAAGACTGATTTGCATATGGCCATGTCTGAACTGGGGTGGCGTGGTGAGCAAAATAACGATGGATTAAACCCAGATCTGTGACTGGGGGTGAATGTTTTGCCAATGTGCAACATTCCGTCCATCATCTTGTGTGTTTTGCTGTTTGCCCTATGTGGGAAGGGTATGCCCAGACGTGGGTCCCGTGCTTACTACGCCACTGGAGTCAAGCTATCCTGGCTGAAGAGGGGTGAAACCCCGAAACCGGTCCTAGGATGCTTGATTCCGGTCCGGGGAAGACATGGCTTGGCAGTTCGGGCTGGACTGTTCCCATGAGGCACAGGGTCAAGACTGATTTGCATATGGCCATGTCTGAACTGGGGTGGCGTGGTGAGCAAAATAACGATGGATTAAACCCAGATCTGTGACTGGGGGTGAATGTTTTGCCAATGTGCAACATTCCGTCCATCATCTTGTGTGTTTTGCTGTAGATGTGGCGCCAGCAGGTTTTGGGACCGTTTATAAATTTGGTTGAAAACCCGCCTGACTCTGGTGTTTTGTTTGTTGGTAGACCTTAGATTAATTCCTGGAGCTCATCTAATGTGAAGGGAAGCAATAAAAACTGACGATGTGCTGGCATTAACCAGCCCAATGTGGTATCTTCTAGATATTTGCACAGGGATTGGTGCTGGAGTGTTACTTAAGTGACGTAAAGGTTGGCGTAATACGCATGAATGGCATACAGGATCAGTGGTGTCTCGTAGTGTGTGCAACTCTACTCATCTGCTATATGTATAAAATCAGTTGCTGCCCAGGGGTGTTTGATCTGTTCTACCAGTGACGGACCTGATCATTCTCCTTCCCTGTATGCTCGAGCCCAAGCATGTTCCTGTGATGTTTGACTTCCCCTTCTACTATTTCTGTGAACTCCATGAGCTTCTCCCTAAGAGCAGCTTGCAACATGGACAATTCTGCAGCGCCAAGTCTGCCCTCCGGGTCTCTTTAGTCACTCTCTTGCCGGTTCAACTGCACCCTCAAATCTCTCAATGTTCCATCATGCTTGGCAAAACACACCCCTCTGGTGGAGGCCTTGATTCCCTCTTAAAGTATACCCATGCTGTCTACTGAGCCTGTATTCAATGCAAAGAATGCTTCAATAGCATCAAGTAATTCTGCAGCAAAAGCATCATCTAAGAGTGCCTCAGCATTTTGGGTACAGCTTCTCTCCCAGCACCCTGCTGCCTGCAACCACAAATGCAGCACAACCAGAGTGTTGTCAGAAAATGTGCCGCACCTCGGTGATCCATGGGCACACGTCTCTAGAGGTAAGCCAATAATCTCTTCTGCATCACATATAATGAGGAGCCGAGTAGAAGGTACCCCCGCCCATCAGGATAACTGTGTCACCAAATATCAACCAGCATTTGATCTATTACTATATCTCTTAGGTGCTCGGTTGCCAGGCCGCCTCCACGAGAAAGGGAGCCGAGATCAGTCCTAGGTGCCATGGTGGAGTCAGTTAAAGTTCCCTGCCCATAGGCAGGAGGTGCTGGAGGAGGACAGTATGATCACCCATAGCATGTCAAAGAAATAAGGGTCATCTATATTGGGACCATATCAGTTCATTATCATGAGGGGTGTCATCCCCCATCTACCCAGCACTAGTACATAGTGACCCGGGGGGTCCTAGAATGATCCTTACACCCTCAAAAGAGTTCCCTTCCTAATCAGTATGGCCACCTCTCTAGCATAGGAAGAGTAGGAGAATAAGTATATCTGCAGCACTCACTTTTTGGTGAAGGCAGGTTCCACCTAAGGATCAAAGTGAGTTTTTTGCAATACGGCCATGGATACCTAATGACTCTCTTTGGTTTTGCTGTTGGTAGTCCACACAATGAGCGGCAAGAGTGGGACGAGTGCCAGTACCAGTAGTTGGGCTGACCACACACTAGGCAGCACCTCAGCACGCAGGGCCCTCAATAGATTCTGTGTGCAAATGGGCCCCCCGTGGTCCAATTTCCCCCCTGCCCATGATCCTACCTTCACTCCCTTCCTAGTTGTTTCTGACGAGGGGGCTAGGTCCAGAGCTGGGGGCAGGCACATCCCAGGGTCACTGCCAGATGGCGACCAAGCAAATGAGTTGTTCCCCTCACTCTGCCCGCCGGTCTCCCCAGGCTGCCGAGGAAACACTCACACAGGCTGTGGTCTGCTTCCGATCTCCTGGACAGAAGACCATTCTTCCAGCATCTTCCACACTTTAGTCTACACCACCCAGAGAGCGAGTTGCCCGCTAGTGTGCTAGCAGGTTGGCGCCCTGTCCACCAGTGCAG
This sequence comes from Triturus cristatus, assembly GCF_964204655.1. NCBI lineage: Eukaryota > Metazoa > Chordata > Amphibia > Caudata > Salamandridae > Triturus > Triturus cristatus. The sequence continues at coordinate 567,239,217 of NC_140589.1, read as the reverse complement.
GGGGTTATAGCAGGCTTTACCCCTCCACTGCTCACCTCAGTCAGGCTGTGGTTTTTCCCTTGATGCAGAATTCCGCGGCAGACTGCTACTCTGCCAGACTCCTGCCTGGCAGCCCCTGTCATGTCCTGTCCAAGTGCCTGCTCTGGGTGCACGAGATGGAACTGTACTCTTACCAGCTCCTCCCACTAGCATCCTCATTGCTGAAGGGCTCCGTCCTCTCCATGGCATCACTGGAGTATCATCTGCTCAGCAGAGGAGCAGCCTGGAAGGCACCCACACCCCACACACAGTAGGCCGCGCTCACCAAAATTTGCCACGCAGACCTTCGCTCCATGGAAGGGCACGCTGCCACAGCCCATCACCCATCCAACAGGTTCCAGGGCCTTTCTATAGTACGTTGGGTGTGCTCAGAGGGCTTGATGTAGACATAGTGTCGTTGAGATGTCTGGATTATACCCCTCAGCAGCAGGATCCTCACTGAGGTGCGGCCATCTTGCTTGTGAGCAATAGAGAGAAGATCTTGGCCCATCCCCATAGTGTGGTGTTTTTTTTACCCATACCAAGGTAAAACAAAATGGCGGCTGCTCATGTCCGGTAGTCTGAGAGCGCTGACTATTGCTTGTCTACTCCTTGTCTTTCCTGTCAACAGGCTCACAGATCGCTATAGTTGGTCAGCGCTGATCAGACAAGCCTCCACCTCTCAACCTTAAAAGAAATTACAACTCACAGCGAGAAGGCTCAATCCGTGCTATCACCGGAGTACAACCTATCCAGCTCATCACTCAACACTCAATCTACCTAGATTAAGTGGATGATGGTATCCCCTTCCAGACTCCTGCATCAAAGCCAAAGAAGACTCAAGTGTTTGCCTAGAAATTATCCTTTAGTGCCTCAACGCATTACACAACCCGGCACAAGAGACATACAAGCATACAGATGCAATGCATCATAAAATCCAAGCTTTAAGAATTTACTTTCAAAACATGACAGGCGGGCTCTCAGAAGCAGAGACAAAAAATGGCACATTGGAGGACACAGCCTCCCTTGAAAAGAACGTGACCACCAACAAAATCAAATCACTCATGAAACATATTTCTGAGTTGGAAGATAGAAACCACAGAGGGAACAGTGCATCATTGTACTACCATAAAAAGCAGTGGACGGCACAAATTCATGTGTCGAGTTCCTGTAAGCTTGGGTGCCACGCACCCTGGGAACCACATTAAATCGAGACTTTGAGATTGAATGGGCTCATTCTGTCCCAATGGGCAACCCACGTTCTTCTCCTCTCAACATGTCGCCCAGAGCCATGATTTTCAAGCCTCTGAGATAGCGTCAAACAAAAATCATCCTTGCCCACATGAGAAAAATTCAATAAGTGACCTGGAATGGCTCAAAAATCAACATTGAACAAGACTATTCAAAGGAAACAGTTACAGTTAGAAACTGTTTCCTGGTCCTCTGCCAATCCTTGAAGGATCACAACATCTTGTACAGATTTGTGGGCCCATCGAAATTTCGAATTATCATCCATGGGAAATTCCTGCTCTTTATGAACCCAACTGAACTGCAGACATTTCTGAACTCCTCTGTACCATCTGCAATGAACATCAACCTGCCCATTCCAGAAACTTCCATCTACAATGAGCATTGGATTGTAGCAATCAGGGTCTAACATCACCCGAAACTGAGCTCTGTTCTATATGTATCCTTGCGGAATTTTTCCCGCAACTACTCTAACTTTAGTTCTTGCCATCACGCTCTTTCTTTCAGGCTCAGACAACTGCAACTCATCCTACAACTGATGAGTTGATCCTATGAGTTGGCCCTACGATTTTGTCTAAGCATCCTGTGTCTCATCAACAGTTACGTAAGAAACACAAGATTGACATACATGTGTATCCTTTAAGTCTGCCATGTATATCTATGTGTATGTCTACTAGGCCACCAACCCTTAACTTGCATTGCACTGTACAATGTATACATTCACATACTATTGTGGGCTATGGTACAAAATTACTATTGTTACAGTCTGTTGCGTATTTACCTGAAATTAAGCATTACAAACATGTCCTATCTTCAATCTGAAGTTCTAACTTTTCCCCATCTCCTACCTCATCCATCTTACTTGGGGGCATATTCACAAGGATTTAACGCCACTGAGGCGTTAATTTTTGGACATTGCAGCAGCTTTTCTTTTCGCCATATTTACAAGTTCCTGCGAAATCCAGTTAGCAGCATTTTTTCAGCATTAACCTGAATTTATCACAGTGCTACTTCTGTTAGCATGACTTACCTAAATTTAGATGCAAGGTAGACATTCCTGCGTAAAAACTGAAGCAAAACACACAACGCAATATTTACAAGGATTTCCGTGTATATCGCTAAAAAAGAAAAACTGCTGCAAAGTCCCATTAGCAGAAGTTTTTTAGCATCAGTAATTACCTAGTCTTAAAAATTATAGACAAACACTTGGGGCCTCATTTAAGAGGTTTTGGTGCAGGACAGCGCCATAAGGAATATTGCTGCGCTGCCCTGCGACAAAACAAAAGGGCAAGAATGCACCCTATAAATAGGATACGGCACATTCCTGTCTTTTTCTCCAATGTTGGTGCACAATGGCTGCCACGCGCCAATGCAGGCACCCTAGCGCCATGATGCAAGGGTGCCTACATTGAGGGGCTGATTGATTTTCTGCAAGAAGGGACACCTTCCAGAGCAAAATTAATACTCGAAAGGAGAATTGCGTCATCAGCATGCAGAACACATTGGTTTTTAAAAAAAATTCTTTATTGGTATATTTAGCAAAACATAGTTGCCCTACAGTTACAAGCATCATTTCAGCTCAGGCACAGAGGTGCATACATCGCAGGTAATAATAAATCAGTCAATAGTTCAGTGCATGGCCTGGAGCGTAGACCACTGAGACTACCGCCGGGGTACTCACCAATATACAAGGCATACAGGGATTGGACGCTGCATCTTACACCACTAATAGGAGCTGACAAGTATGGCAATTTGAAGGGAGGGGAGAGGAACCAAGGTCTAGAGAATAACAGCATAAAATGATGCCCAACTCAGGTCTCCGCTGCTACTCTTCTCTCCCACACTGCCCGCACGACCCACACAACGTTAGAGTCAATGGGGATACATCTAGTCACATCCCTGGAAGATGATGAGGGAGATGAAGAATGTACGATGGGGATGGGGTTGGGGGCAAGACAGGGTGCCAGTGCATCCATAGATCATCCCTGCCTTGAGTGCTATTGTATCGCCACTACGTCTGTGCATGTTACGGGGGCCTGGGGCTAGCCCTCTGACTGCCAGCTGTGTTGAAAGTCCTGCAATATAACATCCCAGTCAGCTGCCATTGGAACTTTACGTAACCCCAATCTTTCTTCGTAGCGCAAGGTGATACTTTCAGCTTGAGCCCAGACTGTTAGTGAAAATCGTGTGTTACCATCTGAGACCACTTGCAGCCTTGCCATGAAGAGGAGGGAGTATTTGATGCCCAACTATGGCATAGTCAGGGAAGAAAAGTACAGTGGTGTTATTCACTTTTACCTGCCCCAGCTTGCGTACCTCCCTCAGGACAGTGTCACAATCCCTGTAGGAGGCAGAATAGAAAGGGTCTAGGACCTGTCGCTGGTATGTGGTACAGGCAATAGGGTGGACTTTGGCCAGTTCTTGCTCAATGTCGCTTATCTTGTCAGTCAAATTGCATTGATCTGCGTGCTCCAGGGTGAAGTCGACTGTGATTTTGTCAAAGCGGTCCTCAAGGGAAGTGCACATGTGCTCAAGGAAGGTACCTATTTTCTCCACAGCCGCGAGTACAGAGTCTAGTTTGGAGTCCAGCGACATGGAGGAGCAGCCAGGTGTTGAAGCTGCCACGTGCGCAGTCGGCCCATTGCTGTGCCAGACTTCCAGGCACTAGGTATGGTATGAGGTGCAGTGCTGTGTGGCCAGCCGGCCCCTCTCTTCCAGTCAGGTTTCTGCTAGCTAGGAATCTTTGTTTGGGCGGCACCAGTGGAAATCCCCCATACACCCAAGAGTACACTAACAGGGGGCAAAGAAAGGCAGTGCCACCCTGTCGCCTCCTCCGATCTAACAGTGGCAAAAGGATTTCGTGTTCCCTAGTGCCCCAGTGAGTAACGGCAGATCAAGCTGCACACCCAAGGGCACCCACCGCCACCAACGGCCGATATCAGCAACTATCAGCAACTAGAGCCAGTTAGTGGAGTCCCCCACCATCTTGTACTGTGCCATTGGCGAAGTTGGTCCACCGCAGGGATTGCTCAGGGCATGGTGTGCGCCATCCACAGGCGATAGGCCTGGGCCCGACAAGACCCCTAAGCCTCCTCAGCTTCCTGTCCCTCCTTCTCCTCACCTGGACATCGACACCGGGGCTCCCACCACACAAGTTCGGCACAGCTCAGGTGCCTCACCCTCCAGAGTATCTGGACAGCACTTCCTCCTCCAGCCTGTCATGCAGAGAGGCGCGGCCCACCATTGGCAATCTCCTCTATGAACCCCAGTGTAGTGGTGGAACATGTTATGCAATACAGACTTCCCCACGTCAGTTCCCAGGAGCACCTCTGCGGATCACAGCTCCAAGGGGCGCCAGGCGGTCTTCTCACACAGGTCAGCAACGTGTCTCCATGCGATCTGCCAGATTTCGCCACCAGGTAAGGGAGTTCGCTGACACCTCAATGTCTACCGCCGCGGCCCACAGGCTGGGACCTGACATGGCCCGCCTCCACCATCAGGCGGCAGTGACTCCACTGCGCTGGCACCTTCCACTCCACTAGCCCAGAGAGAACTACGTGTATCCTGCTACCAGGATCTTAAACGCAGTTATACCTCACAGACGCACCCGTCTCGTGCCTTTACGTCCATATACTTGGAGACGCAGGAAGAGGTTGATTTACTTCTTTCGCTCGTGTCTTTTTCAAACCCGTGTCGTACACCGGGTCGAAATTATCACCGGTACCACGATCTGCCATGTTATTGCCATTTATACAGCCCTAAAGAGTCACAATTGTACCATGTTGTGACGAAACACGTGTCGGTTGGTTTTGTTTCATTTGGTATTGACCTGGATTGATATTAAAATCCCCTTCTAAGATACTTCTGATGTCGATGTTCATAATTTCAGAAACAAGAAAGTTCCAATTTTGGTTTTAACACGAAAACCACTATCTATATACGTGTGCACAGGACTTTGTTCTATACCTCCCACTCCACGTCTCAGACGCAGGCCCAGCAAGGCCTCCAGGCTCCTGGGACTGTCCACACTTCCAGGCATCGGCCGCCATGGTGTTGTATGGATGGCACAATGAAAAGTGCTGCATCACTGGTTTTCCCCAGCGTTGCACCACTTTTGATAAATGAAGCCCTGATTCTGCATTTCCTCTTCCCCAGGGACTGTGGCTTGTCATCCTGGCTGTTGGAAGGTTTGGGGGGTTGCTGACCGCTGCTGAACTTTGTCCTCGCTGCTCTATTCTGCATTCAGGTGTTTTTTTGTTTTTTTTTCGTTACAGGTGTATTTGTAAGCTCTTTTTACCCCTAGACACTGAAAAGTGACGTTGGGCTGACTAACTTCAATTTTTGTGGCGCTAATTGGCCGGTCGGCACCCTTTTAATGCTAACATGTATTTTTGACGCTAGTGTTAGCAACAATTTTCCCTGCCGCTAGCTGATCCTAAAGCCATGTAGTGACATCTTGTAAATACGTCCCAAAGATACCGTTAGGATTTAGCGATTGGCAGCGGTAAAAAATTGCCGCTCAGCAAAGTCAAAACTGGTTAGCGTCAATTATTGTAAATAAACCCCATGGACTGGAATGAATCTGAATCAATTCCATACTTTAAAAAAATATATGTTTATTCATTTTTAATAATTTGAATTCACAAACATAAAAATCATGAATGCACAATACAAATTGGTGGGTGGGCAGTTGCAGTTGGCGTCGGGCAGAATATATATCAACAGTTCCTCTGAAAGACAGCACAAGGTTAGATTCCCACACAGTATGTATATTTATGCTAAGGGTCAGATCCAATTCAAGCCCCTTCGTCAATGATAGGTCTGGGCTTTCTATCACCAAATCTCTTTCCCCAGTCCTCCCAGTGGCGGGAGCTATTCCTTCTCTTCATCGCCCAGTTCTAGCCCATAATATTTTATCCACGGTGCCCATATCTTTGTAAACTTCCGGGGGCAACCCCTCGCCTTGTATGTCACCTTCTTCGTGACCATATATAAATCCAAGCTTGCTCGCCATGATTTAAGTGTAGGGAGTCGGTGGGCACCCCAATGCCTAGCTATATCCCTCTTGGCTACTACAAGCCCCAAATTAGCCAACATAAGTTCAGGTTCACGTCTTTGGGGATTCCCAGTATAAGGAATTTTATGTCCAGCTCAAGTTGGGCCTCTAGTATGTTGTTTAGTTCATGTACTATGACTTTCGGAAACCGTCCAACAGCAAACGCCAGCCCCTCTCCAAAAAGGTGGTCTCAACTCAGTTCAGCCTCGCACTAGATGCTTCTCGGCCCTCCTTTGGCACAGACCTGGATGCTAATGTCACTCAATTCAATGAGTGGATCTCAGGTGCTGTGGCGTTGGCTTCGACAGCTGGGCAGGCTAAGCTGAGAAGAGAGGCTCCCTCTAAGCCTTGGTTTACCCCCGCGCTGAGGAGTCTTAAGCACAATTGCAAAGTGGCAGAGAGGTCTTGGCGTTCCGGTGGATACCAACACCTGGCCAAAGTGCTTCTCAGATCTACACAAAAACTCTATTATAGAGCTATTAGGGAGTCTAAGGGCCTGCACTATGCTGCCCGTATTGAACGGGCAAATAACAACGCCAAAGAGATCTTCTCCATAGTGCAGAGTTTCCTAGCTCCTAGTGCTCAGGTTGCTGTCGCCCCTGTCTCGAATTCCTGGTGTAACTCCCTGGCATCTTTCTTCAGGGACAAAATCATTAGCATCCAGGAGACATTTCGGCCTTTAATGATGTCGGCTAGTCCCGAACAGGTCCCCTCCCTGCCCAGGGCTCTTCCGATCAGCAGCCTCTCAGAATTTTGTCCGATAGATTTGCCCAGCTCCCTCAAAATCCTGAAAGCCCTCAAGTCTGGCTCGCCGAACGATCCGTGCGCTGCCAGACTACTCTCGGACGTGGCAGATACCGTCAACACCGAGGTCAATTTCTTGGTCAATCAATCAATAAGGGAAGCATGTGTCCCTATGGTATGGAAACAGGCTCTAATTTTGCCACTTCTAAAAAAGCCATCTCTTGATCCGCTGCTCCCAGAAAACTATCGCCCCATCTCGCTTTTGCCTAGTTTGGCCAAAGTCTGCGAGAAGGCGGTCACGTTCCAACTGACGAATTTTGTCGAGGCGGCTGAGGTTCTCCATCCTGCGCAGTCGGGCTTCCGTGCCTCCTACAGCACCGAATCCGCTCTGTTGGAGGTTTCGGAGTCCATTCGAGATTGCTTGGACGCCGGCGAGAAAGCAGCCCTAATACTGCTAGATCTCTCGGCGGCGTTCGACATGGTGCCTCACGCCATGCTCCTTGACCGCCTCTCGGACATCGGAGTATCTGGACAAGCTTTGCTGTGGATCAGATCTTTTTTGGAGGGCAGGACGCAGCAGGTTTGGCTTCCTCCGTGTGCTGCGGCCCCTTTAAGGGTCACCACAGGAGTTCCGCAGGGGTCGTCACTTAGCCCTCTGCTTTTTAACATCTATATGACTCCGCTGATTTATCTGGCGGAGTCTTTGGGGGCTAAAGTGATGGCCTACGCGGACGATACCCAACTGCTGTTTACTTGGAATAAGGCGGACGACTCGGTGACCAGACCTCATCAGTGTCTGTCCTCTGTTTTTCAGTGGCTGGCCAACGCTCAGCTAAAATGCAACGAGGCTAAGTCAGAAGTCCTGTTGTTCGGCTCTTTTTCCTCAGAGTTTAGATCAAGACTCTGGCCTTCCGGCTTTCCGTGTCCTCCGGTAATCAAGGGAGCCGTTAAAAATCTTGGCGTATGGTTCGACAAAAACCTGAACTTTGCCTCGCATATAAAAAAACTTGCTGGCACCTGCTTTGGCCTTTTGAGGAGTCTCAAGAAGTTTCTACCCTTGCTCCCAGCTAAGGATGGAGAGACGGTGGTGCGTGCTCTGCTTCTCTCCCGCCTTGACTACGCGAATGCCCTCCTGGTAGGCTGCCCGGGCTACCTTGTTACGAAATTGCAGGTGGTCCAAAACTCGGCAGCCAGGCTCCTGGGTGGACTGGCCCCGTAGCAAAGCGCTCGGGCTCAACTTCAGGCACTTCATTGGCTTCCCGTGGTATCTCGGCTTAAATTCAAAATGCTGTCCATTGTTCAACAGGCCCTTTATGGTCGGGGCCCCAAATATCTGCAGGACAGATTCTCCTTTTACATTCCTAGGAGACAGCTGAGATCTTCCTCATTGCTGCTTATGGAGACCACTAAATTTAAGCGTGTTCGAATGGGGGGCAACTCATTTGCCCGCAGAGCCTGCATTGCTTGGAACTCTCTTCCTTTGACTCTGAGGGCTATTTGTGATCCTCACCTGTTTCGAAAATCCCTGAAGACATTGCTGTTTTAATGGATTTCTGTAGTCTTGCTGCCTTTCTTCTGTTGTTAGCGCCGGGACACTTCCGAGTAGCTGTGCACTTAATAAATTAAAATAACATAACATAACATAACTATCTTGTTCCAATAGGTTTGGACCCTACTGCACTCCCAGAGGGTGTGTATGAATGTACTGTGTTGTGTATGGTATCTAAGGCAATCTGGGTTGACTGCTCTCCCCATGGAATGAAGTCATACTCTGTCGAAGTAAGTTCTATGAAGGATTTTATACTGAATGAGCCATAGTCTTAATTTATTAGCTACTTCTCTGGGGTGCATGAGGGCGGCTTCCCAGTCGATATCCTCTAGTGGGCCCGTGGTAACTTCCCATTTAGTCCGAAGAGGGCCTAGTCTGTCAGGCATATTGTTAAGCAGTGTTTTATAAGTCAGTAGGATGGCTTGGGTCAGAATCTGTTCCTGTAAAAGTCTGCCTTCCAAGGGGGCATATTCCAGCAGTGTCTGTGTGTCCAGTCCCTCCGCCTGCCAGGCATGGTTTAGTCTGATATAGGTGTAGCTTGAGTGTCATGTAGCTGATACGTGGCTTGCAAATGGGTCCAGTGTGCCTGCCTGCAATACATCCCCTATTTTAGAGATCCCTTTTAAATCCCACTGTTTAAAGCCTCTCAATTTCAGAATTTCAGTCAGTCTGGTTCCCTCCCACTACGGGGTCTCCCTTGTTGGTTTCATGGCTCATTTCATTTGCTTCTCAGCACTTTTCCACGCCTCCAGCACGTGTTGGGTAGCTGGTAGGAGTCGGGTATAGCCTTTGCCACCATAGATAAAATGTAATTGTGTATGCTCTCTAAATTGTAGCCTTTCTAGCCTGTAGGTAGGGTGGTCCCCTGGGGCGTGGTTCCATTCATTAATCATAAGGAGATGGGCCACTCTGTAGTAGGCTTTGATATCCAGCAGGGCAAGCCCTCCATTGTAGGGGTTTTGCTGTAGCGTTTGTAATGCTGTTCGCAGGTGGGCCCCGTGCCATAGAAGTGAGCGTAGCTCGCTATTGAGGGTTGTGAACATGGTCTCTGGGACTTTACAATAGGTATTTTGCAAGATGTACAGCAACTGCCGTAGTGTTATCATCTTGTACATAGCTGCCCAACCCATGATGGTCAAGGGGAGTTTCCTCCATCTCTTGACATCTTGTTGGAAGTTCAAGAGAATACGTCTGAGATTGCGCTGTAAATTAGTGGCTACCTCAGTGGTAATGTAGAGTCCCAGATAAGTGAACCCCTCTCTGGATAGCCGTAGACAACTCGGATAAGTGTGGGGCTTCACCCTTCCAGCTACGGGGTACAGGGTAGACTTACCCCAGTTAATCCTATATCCAGCGTGTTGGCCATAATCTTCAGAAATTTGCAGTAGTTTAGGGAGTGTCGCTGCTGGGTCAGTGACGTATAGTAAAATATCATCCGCATACAGAGATATGCGTTCTTCTTCTAAGAGTCGGGACTCATCTATGAAACCCCCCAAACCATGACGAGTTCGAACTACACAGGCCAATGGCTCCATTATAAGGGCAAATAGTAGGTGAGACAGGGGGCAGCCCTGCCTAGTGCCTCGTTGGATCGACCAACTTGTCGAGACCACCCCGTTAACTTGAACTTTAGCCTCAGGTGCATTATACAGGAGTGCCAACCAATCCCTGAATTTCGGCCGAAGCCACACTTTTCCAAGGTGCACCTCATGAAGGGTCAGTGAATGGTATCGAACGCCTTCTCGGCATCCAACGAGAGGAGAAGATGCGGGCTTTCCCTACTCTGCACCGTTGTCATCCAATTGGCCAAGTGTTGCAGGTTAAAATGCGTGGCTCACTTAGGCATGAAACCAGATTGGTCTCTATGTATCAAGGGGGTAATGACCGTCAGGAGCCGTGTTGCAAGAATAGTAGCCAGAATTTTGGTCTCGATGTTGAGAAGAGATATGGGCCGATAGGACCCACAGTCCTCCGAAGGTTTCCCTGTCTTAAGAATTACCACTACAGTGGCCATTCGAAGATCCTGTGTGAGAATCCCTTGCTCTTTGGCCTCAAGGAACATGTTCAATAAGTGTGGCGCCAGCAAATTACTTTTTAATTTGAAAAATTCTCCCGGTAGTCCGTTTGGGCCCAGGTTTTTCCAGACTTTTGTCGGCCAATTGCCTCTGTCACTTCCTCGAGAGTGAGGTCCTCTTCTAGTCTGTCCCTCTCCTCCCGAAAGAGCGAGGGAAGCTCAATTGCATCTAGGTAGTGGACAATTTGCACCACGTCCACCTGAGATGTGGCCACATATAAGGTCGTGTAGTACCGTGCAAAGGCCCCTGCAATATCTGTGGGTGTAGGATGCGTGGAGTCTTGGTCTGTAATGAACGTTACCGATCTTGACTCCATTTCCTTCCTGCCCAGCCACGCTAGCAGTTTCCCCGCTCTGTCGCCTGTCTCGTAGAGGTGATGTTGGACCGCCAATTGCTGAGCCCTCACCTCCCTGGTCGCCAACGCGTGATATTCCCTTTTAGTTATTTCGATTTTGCGAAGGAGTGAACAGTCATTGTGGAGGCACCACTGTCCTCCAGAGTCAAGGGCTTGCATTCTAAGGCCTCCATCTCCTGGGTTTCACTTCTCTTTTTATGAGCAATTATGTTGTGCGCTCTGTCTCTCAACACCGTCTTGAATGCTTCCCACAGAGTAACTGCTGGCTGTACTGAGCCTACATTCTCCTAAAAGTAGAGCTCTGAATCTACCCTGAGTTCTTTAGCAACCCTTCTATCCTTCAAGGCCCATTGGCTCGGTCCCCAGTTCGTTACCTGACGATCACCCGTCACGCCCACTGCGAATGGTCTGAGATGCCCTCCCCCCGTTTCAATTAACTTCATATTAAGTCAATAATATCACTCAGCGTACTTCCCTGTCTCAAGCCGAAGTTCTGCAATGTCTACCAAGCCTTAGGGTAATCTTACTGTCTGTTGGCAGCTGTCCAGCCCCATCTCAGTCCTCTTCGCCGTTACTGGGAGGATGCTGCTGTTGTGTGCATGTTTCGAGCGGAATCGGATCTGACGCTCCCAACTGATGAATGTTCTCCAGTAACCGGTGCTCACTATCTGCATCTGCTGAGTCTTCTCGTTCCGACAGTTCAGTGTGCGCTTTTCTTTGTGCGCTTTTCTTTAGGATCTCTCCTGACTAGAGCCCAGCCTCTTTTCTGTATACCGATCTGGAGCTTGAGGTGATCTGTGCCTGAACTAAGGCCGTTTCTCAATCCACGACCATGCCTCTTCCACAGTCTGATAAAACAACTTGTTACCTTGAAAGATAACTTTAAGCTTGGCTGGGAACAGTTACATGTACTGAATCTCGAGTGCTCGATGCTTCGCATTGAACAGATCAAAGGTCTGTTGTTGCTTTTGCACATCCCGTGAATAGTCCGGGAATACCATCACTCGCGTGTTTTCATATTTGATCTCCCCAATCTTGCTTAGCTCACGTAGGATTAGGTCTTTATCTGGAAAATTCAGAAAGCGGGCTATCAAGTGTCTTGGGGGACCCTCGGAGGCGGGCGAGCAGCAGGCATCCTGTGTGCTCGCTCTATGACAAAGCAGGACAGAAGCTGGGTATTTGGAAGGTTGTCTTTGAGAAACGACAGGAGAAACTGGCCTGGGTCTGTTTGTTCCTTGTTTTCCAGGAAGCCAATAAATCGAAGGTTATTTCTGCGGGCCCTATTTTCTGGGGAGACTTCTCTATCCAGCCCTGGCTTGAGAGACCTGCTCCAGGGTCACAGCACCGGCAGGCCCAACATCAGGTCACCAGGAAGCTTACACAAATAATTGCGAGGGGGTATAAGGAAAGAATCAGCACTTGACCCCCCTAGGCAGTCACGACAATACGGCCAACTCCAACCACTGACGTTGGGCTCCCGCGTCTCCCTCCACCGCGGGCAGCAAGGTCATCCAGATCCAGGCTGTTCCAGGCCAGACGACTCATGCAGTCCCGCTCTGTGCAGGGCGCGTCTGCCGTGGCTGGGGAAATCTAGAGGGGTCCGCTTTCAGCACAGAGCCGCCCAGCAGGGAACAAGACGCTGACTTGGCCACCATGTGGCTCCACCTCCGGGCATCCCGGGAGCCCCCTACTCCGGACCGCCCGCTTCGATATCTCTGGTCCGACGCAACAGCCACACCGGGCGGACCGTCACTCCTGTGTTTGTGGCGTCCAAGGAGGGTGGGAAACCGGTCGCCGTTAGCTCGCTCTCTGGCACAGTGGTGCTACACCCTGCATTCTAGGGTCGTTTCGGGCCCCACACATCACCAGTGGCAGTCCCAGCAGGCCGCCATCTTAACAGGCCACACACCTACCACGCTGCAGGAAGGGCTCGTAGCTGTGCGTAAGCCCTCGGTGCAGCATTCCTTCAGCCCGCCTCGACCTCAGCACATCTTACAGGCAGCACTGAAGCAGTTTCAGGCTTTGAGGGACCGGATAAATGTCAGGATTCAGTTGGGGCCGGCGGAGCTAGCGGATAACTCAGCCACCTGGCCATGCTGTTGGCCACGCCCCCCAGTCAATTCCATACTTGATCCAGACTTGGTCTATACTTGATCCAGACTTGATCCATACTTTATCCATACTTGATTCCCTACGTGATCCATAGTTAACCCTTAGATGGACCATACAACACTTACTGCCCTGACACTCAACTGCCAAAGTTATCCCCTAACACAACATCCATCTTTGCTTCACTGACATTTCAGTCCAACATCCCTCATCGTTCAATTGTGCTGTACTTTCTTGCCACACTGCTAATTCCTCGACTGTGCCTTCACTCTGTATTTCCTTCCCATTCTCAAGTGTATCTTCTAACAAGGTGACCTCGGGCACCCACCTAGCGGGACCTGCTACGAACATTCTTTTCATCCTAGTCCGGGCTGTTTCCTTAGCTGTCTGATATGCAAAAGCATTTCCTTTACCTACATCGTCAGTAACTTTCCTATGGGTGCTACACTTTACTATTGCCAATTTCTTAGGTAGTGTCAAAGAGGACAGAAGCCTATATATAAGATGACCGTGCTGAATCTTTGTGCCATGGGAGGTAAGGAAGCCTCTCTCTACGTAGAGTCGGCCAAAATTATGGGTGACTCCAAAGGTGTACTGGCTGTCAGTATAAATATTAACAACCAGTTCCACACTCAACTCGCAGGCTAGTATTAGGGCAACGAGCTCTGTGGCTTGGGACGACTGATAGGGAACTTGTGATGTCTCAACTACCATATGCAGCATAGAAATAGCAAATGCAGCAGTTGTACTGCCATCTGATAATTTAAAACAAGAGCCATCGACATATAGTTCCCCTTGAGGGTCAGATTAGGGAACAGCAGTCAAGTCTACCCGTCCTTTCATCTCTCCTTCCGTCCGAAAGATACAATCATGATTCTCATTTTCATCATTTTCAGAAGGGAGGGGTAGTAATGTTGCTGGATTCAGAGTGGAACATCATTTGATCATAATATGCTTGGCAAAGAGTATCAATTCATAAACCGTCCGATGTGCACTGGTCAGGTGCTGTGTCTTAGTCTTATTAAAAAGTGTGTCCACAGCATGGGGTAGCATGACTGTGAGATCAGTATCAAGCACGAGTTCAGCTAATTGTCTTATTGAGACGACCACAGCCGTGACCGCTTTTAGACAGCTCGGGAGGGCTCTTGCGACAGGGTCAAGAACAGCAGAGAAATAAGCACACAGCCAGTGCTTATCTCCAAATGTTTGTATTAGAACAGAAAGCGCACAACCAGCCACCACATGGACATACAATACAAATGGCTTGCTATAGTTAGGCGTGCCAAGCACTGGAGCCAAACAAAGCACACTTTTTAATTGCTCAAAAGGCTGCTGACATTCAGGCGTCCAAGGCAGGGGTTCATGCATATTTCTAGTTATCAAAGCAAGTTTGAATAGTAGCAAATCATTTCGAATCCACTGGCGACAGTAGGAAGTAATGCAAATAAAAGCATGCACATCTTTTTGAGTTTGAGGAATGGGCATTTGAACAATAACACTAATACGATCCGAAGTTAGCTTCCTACCCTCCTTCGACAGTAGGTGATCTAAATAGGTGACCTCCTGTCGACAATACTGACATTTGGAAATGGACACATTATGTTCATGTTGAGCTAAATGTAACAGCAATTTAACTGTACTGTCTGTGCAACCTTGGTCTGTATCTGAGGTGATGAGCAAGTCATCGACATACTGAAGCAATACATTACCTATAGGGAGCGACAAGGAATCCAGCTTACCTTTCAAAGCCTGACTATAGATACTCGGACTCTCTTTATAGCCTTGAGGAGCGCGACAGAATCTAAAGATTCTACCATCTAGGGTGAACCCTAAAAGATACTTGTTGTCAGGATGAATGGGAATACTGAAAAACACGTTTTTCAAGTCAATGACAGAAAAGAATTTAGCAGAAGAAGGAACCATTGTCAAAAGAGTTGTAATATCAGGGACCACCGGAGACTGGGGAATCACTATTTTATTAACTTCCCGCAAGTCAATCACAAAGCGATAAACATCTGCATGATTGTCAGAGGAACCCGAAGGCATCCATTTGAGAATGGGAATAATAGGGCTATTACAGACATTAGCAGCCGTCTCCTCAAACACTCCCTTCTCAATCAAGTCCTGTACAATGTGCAATAAAGTCTGCTCACCTGCCTGTGGAATTTTATACTGAGGGATGCGAGGTAGATTAGCATTGTATTTTAACTCAGATCAAAACTGGTGGTATCTGTAGCAGTCCCACATCTGTGTCACCTGTCTCCCAAATGGAGGGCAGTACATCTTTAAACTCTGCAGGAAGAGGCGCATCTTTGGACAGGCACTGCGTAGCATGCATGACATCCGGATCCATTGTCATGTGAACACCCGGCGGGAAGCAGTAAATCATGGCATGCAATTTCTTCAACAGGTCCAAACCCATCAAATTTTCTCCACCATTAGACGTCAACAAGAATTGCGAATCCACAGTGAAAGGGCCAATAGTCAACCCAAGGGGTTTTAAAATGGGTCTCACAACCAGTACACCAGAAAAACCAAGGAACGAGAAAGAGAACAATTTGTTGCACCTGTATCCACCAAAAACTCCTTAGCCGAACCATGCACATCCGTACTCACATACAGCCCACGTAGTATCAGAACTGGTCCCTCACTCTGTCCCTGGCTGTCCTAGCTGTAAGACATCTCTATCACCTCATCCGTATCATAATCATCACGGTAGTACTGTTCTCCCCGAGGGTCATCGAAGTAATTTTGATCAGAATGGCCTTGTGAGACCGCATTATTCTGAACCCTGTCCACTCCTCCAGCTTCACGACTCCGTCCGTGAGAACCTCGTCCTCTAGGGATCACCACTTTCTGCAACAACTTGGGACACTTGCTACGTCAGTGTCCCTCCTCTTTACAATATGCACACTGATTCGGCCCTACAGGTGTAGTATTCCTGCTAGTATGTAGACGCTGCCGGGCCAAACCACCTCGTCCTCTACCATTCCCTCTAGAAGCCTGCTGCAACAACACCTTTGCTTCAAATCCTTGTGCTTCTTTTCCGTCCTCTCCTTATCTTCATCTTCCCTGTGCTCATAATATTGTGCCATATTAAAAAAAACAGAAGGGGAAGAGGTGTTCAGGTGCTCTCGGAAGCCTACAATCGAGACGCAATCTTGGAAAGCAAATTTGAAACAAATCTATTAACAAACAATCGGACACCTCCCTCAATAGACAAATCCTGCCCATTATAATCTAGAAACATATCTTCAAACCGACTGAAAAAATCAGACACAGTCTCATCTTTCTTCTTACTTCAAGCCGATAACGTATTCTAATCAACCTTTCTCTGTGGAATAAGGGAATGCATATACGTGATAATGCGGCCTGACAAAGCAAATATCTCTGCTTTAGGCTACCCACCAGGTTTCCTCTCCTGATCCCATTCTTTAGTTTGATCCCAGGTACCGCCCAATTCCGCAACATGATCCTGTGTGTGCACGTGCCTCCAAATAGCAACCAGAACCAGAACCAGAAAACCAAAAAACATTTCAATTTCCGCAAGCGTCATTGCTGTTGAAGAAGCTGCCTCAGTCAATTATTTATAATATGCAGTCGGATTTTTTTTAGGGTCAGGTAACTGAGTCTTAAGGGACAAATCCTCACTCCTTTTCCATGGAGCATAAACCCACTGTTCTTGGAAACGGGCTGCCTCACCTGGTCTGATAACAACATTGTGCTGATCCCTTAGCTCTGGTATTTCAGGATGATAGATAGGATGAACCTCCCACATCGGGAACTGAGATACCGGGGTGGGGCTCGTCTCAAGCAGTCTACCCTGATAAGCAACCAACATCGCAACATTACCAAAAACTTTACCAGGCCCCATATCAGTAACATATAAATGATCCTTGATATCATATAGAATCTGCGGTGCTGCATCATTGAAGCACTGTTTCCAGAGACCTATAAAGGTAGCCGACAAATGCATAAGGGCATGCTGTTAATCTTTCATCACACTCCACACATCTTCCACACCATAAATGGGGTTCCGGACCCACTGTGCAGTCTGATTAGCCACTACCTTTTACTCTGCATCTCCCATTTCCGATCGTACATACGGACCCATTCGCTCCTTGAACTTCGTCCAGTCTCTATCCTCAAATCTACGTACTGGTGTCCCACTACTCTGTAATGGAAGGGAATGGTAGAACACAGTGGGAGTGATAACAGAGGTAGTAGGCACTAACGTCGCTGCCGGCTGTGTTGCAGGTGTAAGAGCTGGAGAAAGAGACGCCGAAGCAATAGGTGTTGCAGGAGTACTAACAGTCATAGTTGCCACAGACAGCAAGGCAAAGAAAGGACAGGAGATGCTGTGGACAATGTAGTCCAATCTACAGTCACAGAAGCAGAAACAGCAGAGGCAAAAGAACCAGGTAACTGGGCCTGTGAGGGAAGAGTGGGATATATCCTCTACGGGGCATATGGGGGTGGGAGTCGAGTTTCCAACAATTGTTCCACAAATGTATCATTTTCTTCTTGGGTCACATAAGATTTATCGATATTCAATCAAAACCTCCTATCTTCACATCCAATTCCTAGCCCTTGTTTCTCTCTATCATGTGCAACAGCTTTCTGAGTCAATGTTTGCATTCTCCCCTTCCAGGCCTCTTTCTCTGCATTCATTCACCTCTGTTTAGCCTCCTTTTGCCACGTTCAAAGAGAATCAAACATAGAGTGCCTACTTCTTTTTGCAAACAACTTTCCCTGTAAAAACCCAATTTTTTGTGAATCAAAAGTGCCCGTCAATGACCACTGCAACTCGGCATTGTCCCTCGTATATTTGTGCCATAGCATACTAAACATAATAGGGCCAAGGCCATGCTTCATATACATATCAAAGTTTGGAGTGCCTTCTGGAGGCGCTGGCTGACTTTCTTCCTCGAGCATCTGCAGAGCAACAACGACAACAAGAAACCAAGAATCGGCTGAATACAGGCATTTTCAAAAGTGAGCCAAATTTGTTAAGTTGCCTTGCAAAGTGTTCACAAACACCTTGTACCAAATTCGGTCCTCAGATCACCCAAATACAAACCAAAATGGTACCAAAGCCACATAGAACCAAAACAAACTCTCCTGGTACACACATGTCAAACAAGTTTATTCTCCACTGCCGACTCTTTGGACCAAACAACCACATCCAAGGGTTTTGCCATTCAGGACCCCAGTCGGGATGGTCGAGGCACCGTCAAGCGGGACAGAATGGGTAGCTGCAAGTTCATGAACTCTCTCGTGCAGGGATTTCTGGTCCGCCTGTCCAACCCCACTGCGGCCCCGACCAGCCCCCTTGCCAAAATAAATGAATGTCTTATCACATGCACCCTCCCCAAAATCTCTCAGCAAGACCAACCAGCAATTAACAAACCTATCACAAATGAAGAAATCACCCTGGCTATAAGCCAGCTTAAAAGTGGGAAGGCCCTTGGCCCAGATGGCTACTTCGCAAAATGTTATAAAACATTTGCTGATACCGTATCCCTCCCCTACTTGCAGTTTTTAGGGTACTTGCCTCGTCAGGCCGCATTTCAGGCTTGGCCTCGGAAGCTACCATCGTAGTCATTCTGAACATCAGAAATTATAGACTGACTCTCTTGCCAATACCAACTGCACGAACTATGTGTAAATTGCAGTCCTCCTTCTAGAGTCAGTTATCCAACAACTAATTATCAACTCTCAAACAGGTTTTCCTAAAGGTAGACTAGCTGCGGACAATATTAGGACTTTCATCCATGTCCTAGAAAGAGCAAAGCTTCCCCTTCCACAACAGTGGCCTTGGCTTTTGACACAGAAAAGGCCTTTGATAAGGTCTCCTGGCCTTTTCTAAATTCCATTCTACACAAATATCACCTGGGTGAGGATTTTATACACATGAACTTGGCCCTCTATGCAGACCGACAGCTATGGTAAGACTCAATTGCCACCTATCCAAATACTTCACTCTCTCCCAAGGTACCTGCCAGGGATGCCCCTCTCCCGTTGCTTTTCCTAGTGGTCAATAAGCCACTCATAGCTGCCTTTAGGGACAACCTAAGGATTCCGGGTATCAACTTCGCCTCTGGGAGACAAATAGTTGTTGCCAATGCGGACAACGTACTACTGTTTACTGAGGATGCCTCACTAGCCATTCCAATCATCATGGAAGTAATGAACAGATACTCACAGGTTGTGGGCTACTCTCTAAATAAGGAAAAACAGAGGTATGCCCCCTGAAAGTTCATTGTATAGCTGATGTGTTTGGTGAGTCTGGCCTGAAATGGCAACCAATGGCCATTAAATACATTGGCATGTGGTTCTCCCTGGACCTCAAAGACTCGGTTGCACTGAACAGGTAAAATAAATGACCAAATCTAAAGAACTCCTTTTTACGTGTTCGCCTTAAAATTTCACCTAGTGGGGTCGAGTGGGAATCGTGGAGATGATGATAGCCCAACGGATTAATTTTATATCCAGCATGATTCCGGTGTCCTTATCCCCTGCCTTTTTTAAGTCAGTGGACATCGCTACCTCCGAATTCATATGGAAAGGGAAAAAGCTGAGGATCTCCATGAAAATCCTAAAGAGGAATAAATATCCTGGACTACTCACGCTACCAAAAGGCTTACTTGACTGCTCAGGGTGTGTGGTGGCTGAACCCACAAGAACCCAACCCTCCTCCATGGCTTAATATTGAGGCCAACCTCTCTGGACCTCTTCCCTTCAGCTCTTCCCTTACAGTCCACAAGATCTCGAAACTCCAGCTCAAACATCCCAACCAAATTATATTTGATACTGTCAAATCAATCAGACTGGATGGGAAAACACTCTCTTGGGACACATGGGCCCAAAACGGTATAAATACCATACTTAGTCTCAGACCCCATACCAATCTGATCCCCTTTTCCACTCTACATTGAAATTTTGATCTACCTAATATTGACTTCTACAAATTCCTACATCTGAAGAGTCTACTAAGTAAACTGAAACCCCCTCATGAGCCAGACTTTCCTGCTCTGTTAGGCACCCTCAAAAGAAGAGGCCACAATGCTTGTGTAAACTTCTTGATACACAAAACGGTCAGGCTCTGAGCCTCACTCCCATTCAACTGGCTCCCTCCTTATTGACGAAACATCCTGGTAGAAAATCTGGAACCCTTCTTTTGAAGCCAAAATCACACCTTCCCTAGCAAAATCCAGATTCTGATCTATCCACAAAATTATTGGACCCTAGCAAGACTGCACAAACTTGGGTTGAGGGACTCAATCACATGCTTGCATTGTGAGGAAGGATCTGGTGCCCTCCAACACATGCTTTTTTGCTGTACTGTGACTCACTCGCTATGGACATAAATTCAAGCACTATTGTGCCAAATCACAAAAGTGTCATTAGAAATCAACTTCCTAACAACAGCCCGGGGACTACATGCCAACCCCTGTGCAGGGAAACTGACCCCTACACCTCCTCACTTGTAGATCTTCTCCTCTCCGTGGGTAACAAAACTGTTCTCTCTGACTGGAAATCCACCACACCCTAGGGGCCCGATTCACAGAATTAACTTAAGACAAAATCCTAAACGTACTACTTTTGGTATTCACAGAATGCACTTACTACTTTTGGTATTCACAGAATGCACTTACTACTTTTGGTATTCACAGAATGTATTTACGACTACTAACTTTACGTCCGCCCTCGAAAAAACGAAGCCAAACGGGGCCAAATCACGGGGGCAAAAACCGTAAAATTTGATGGGGGCCCAGTGGGGCCCCCCAACCCCGGGGACCACCACCAGCCGGGGCTACAAAATAAATGGGTGGGGGGCTCAAAGACCCCCCATGCCCCGGGGACCACCACCCCCCGGGGCTTTTAATATTGTGGGAGGGGGGCCACATGGCCCCCCTCCTGGAGCCTGTCATGGCCCTGGGGACCGCCACCCCCCAGAGCTGGCTCCTGCAGTGTCTCAGGGTGCCCACCCATGGGACACTGCTGTGTGCTATGGCAGGGCGTGAGCCGAGGCTCCCGCCCTGTCATAGCAAACTTGGTTTGGATTTTGAAAGAGAGAGCAGAAAACCTGCTCTCTCCTTCAAAATGCAAACCATATTGCTTTTCCACACGGGGAGCTGCATGCCGGCAGCTCCCCATGTGGAAAAGCAATGCCGGCTCCCGAAGGACACGGGGAGCCGACTGGGACCGTGGGGGCATTGGGGCTCCCCCCACGGTCTCCAATGTTGTATACAGGCCCCAGGGAATGGGGTCCCCGGGGAGAATAGAAATTAGTAATAGGTACTATTTCTTTTTTTTACGGTAACATTAGGAGTCGCACATCCAGCGCGGCCCACTGATGTGCACGCATTGGGTGCACGACTCGTATCACGACTCCTATCACGTTGGGTGCATGATTCTGCTTGCAGCCCCTGGTGTGTGCGCGTTGGGTGCACGATTCCTCTCGAGTAGGGTGCGCAATTCCGAACGCGTCGGGTGCGCGACTCCAAGCAAAAAAAAATTAAATATTTTTGAGATAAACATCAAGCTTATGTGTTTCGATAAAAAGAACCGTTGTGTTTATTGAGAGATTTTGGTACTTATAAGTAAGTACCTATACATAGAGTATAAAGTTGTTGAGGAAGACTCTGTTACCCTCATCAGTAAAATGTACACCATCTCTCCTATGGATGCCTTGCATATAAAAATGCAGATTGTTGTTGTAAATAGACCCCATCCTATAATCTCTGAGATAAGCAGAAACAGATGTATTGACATGTTTCCTAGCTTTCTCAATCTGTGGACAAAATTGATTGGACCAGTTCCATTTCTGCCTTTGGCATATGTTAGAATAGAAAAAGGCAGTTTGGGGGAAAAGTGACAGCAATACTGCAAAGGTGTCCTTGATAAGCATTTCCAGACCTACCCCAGTCAAAGTGCCTAGGTCATTGCCACCACAGTGCACAATTATGAGGTCAGGGTGTTGGAGATGTAAAAAGCATTTAACCAATGGCATCAATTGGTGCCACTTTAACCCTCTCTGTCCAATCCATTTAATGTCTACATTTGGCAAAGCTAGGTCTTTGTCAATGCCTTTGTTTTCTGCATACCTTTGGCTCCAGAAAATATAGCTGTGTCCCACAATCCACACTCTAAGCATCTTGAAAGGAGGTCTGGATGCACTCAGATGGTCTCTGTAAATGAAATGGCAGTTTGAAAACTAAGGTTTTTCTAAAATGGTGGATAAGATAAAGTTTTAAAGAAAAGATTGGTTGTTTGAGAACATTCTAGTCTGAAAACGAGGGTGCATGTTTCTCCTTTTTAAAAGCATGTTTCTTATTGGTTAACAAAAACTGTTTGAAAAGAACATCATATAGGATAAGCTGGTATAGTGAAAAGTCAAGCACACTTGCTGTTTTGATTAGCAACACTGTGTGCTGAACTTGTGACCTGTGTGCTCAGTTGAGTGTTCCATGAACTGTTACTATGGTAACAGGCAGAAGGCAGACTGGGTGTAGTGTTCAAACTTATGTCAATTGGAAAGGGTTGAAATGTGTAACCAACAGAAATGTGTGTTTGCTTTTGAATTAATGTGGGAAGCAATGTGATTTGATATTTACATGTATATGTGTGCAGAATGAGAGGGAAACTTTGCCATTCTTTGGTTTTCCTGAAAGCAGTATAATACAGAGATTTTGTATAAGAAAATCTGGTGTGTGACTGACATACTTTTTAATCTACAAAACAATTTGAAAGGTGAGTTATTAATTTGTGAGGGGATGTATGTGGTGCATTTCGTTTTTAATAAGAGTAATGTGTTTCTGCTGCTAAAAGTCCAGGGAGTAGTTGTTCTTGTCTAGAATCACATGGTGAGTCTGTGTGCATTTCGGAACCATTGTGACAGAAAGATGTGGGTAGTTCATGTGTTTGTAGACACATAACTGCTTAAAAACTTATCCTGTTTTCATGTTTTGGTATAATTAGAAACCTGTCATTGCTTATGTATTTGAAAAATGAGTGAGGCTTCTACACTAATGTGCAGTAGTAAAATATGTGCAAAGTGTGCAGTTACCTTACCTCTTGAAGACTAGTAAATGTGTTTTGGAAAAATGCAAGGGATAGTGTTGCTTGTCTAGAATCACGCTGTGAGTCTGTGTGCATTTGGGCACCATTGTGAGTGAAGCATTTGGTTACATCGGGTATTTGCTGAGAGATAACTGTTTTAAAATCTGTCATGTTGTCAAGTTTTAGTAGCATTAGAAGCCAGTCATTGCTTATGCATTCAGAAAACGAGTCACGCTTTCACAGTAGTGTGCAGTATTGAAATATGTAGAATGTGTGCAGTCACTTTACCCCTTCCAGACTAGTGAATGTGTTTTGGGAAAGAGCAAGGAATAGTGTTGTTTGTCTAGAATCACACTGTGAGTCTGTGTGCATTTGGGAACCATTGTGAGAGAAGCATTTGGTTATTTCATGTTTTTGCAGACACATAAGTGCTTAAAAAGCTATCCTGTTGTTACGTTTTCATAGAATTAGAAACCAGTTATTGTTTATGTATTTTCAAAATGAGTCAGGCTTCAACACTAAAATGCAGTGCTAAAATATGTGGAATGTATGCACTCATTTTACCCCTTGTAGACTAGTAAATGTGTTTTGGTAAAAAGAAAGGGATAGTGTTGCTTGTCTAGAATCACACTGCGAGTCTGTCTGCATTTGGGCAACCATTGTGAGAGAAGCATTTGTTTACATCGGGTATTTGCTGAGAGATAACTGTTTTACAATCTGTCATGTTGTCAAGTATTAGTAGCATTAAAAGCTAGACATTGCTTATGCATTCAGAAAATGATACAGGCTTTCACAGTAGTGTGCCATATTGAAATATGTAGAATATGTGCAGTCACTTTACTCCTTCCAGACTAGTGAATGTGTTTTGGTAAAGTACAAGGAATAGTGTTGTTTGTCTAGAATCACACTGTGAGTCTGTGTGCATTTTGGAACCATTGTGAGAGAAGGATTTTGGTATTTCATATTTTTGCAGACACATAAGTGCTTAAAAACCTATCCTGTTCTCACCTTTTGGTAGAATTAGAAACCAGTTAATGTTTATGTATTTTCAAAATGAGTCAGGCTTCAACACTAAAATGCAGTGCTAAAATATGTGGAATGTATGCACTTATCTTACCCCTTGTAGACTAGTAAATGTGTTTTGGTAAAAAGCAAAGGATAGTGTTGTTTGTCTAGAATCACACTATGAGTCTGTGTGCATTTGTGAATCGTTCTGAGAGAAGCATTTGGAAATTTCATTTGTTTGCAGACACATAACTGCTTAAAAACCTATCCTGTTCTCACGTTTTGGTAGAAATAGAAATCCTTTATTGCTTATGTGTTTGCAAAACGAGTCAGGCTTATACACTAATGTGCAATAGTAAAATATGAGGAATATGTGCAGCCACATTACCTCTTCAAGAATAGTAAATGTGTTTTGGTAAAATACAAGGGATACTGTTTGTTTTCTAGAATCACACTGTGAATTTGTGTGCATTTAGGAACTGTTCTGAGAGAAGGATGTGGGTATTTTATGTGTTTGCAGACAAATAAGTGCTTAAAAACCTATCCTGTTCTCACACTTTTGTAGAATTAGAAAACAGTCATTGCTTATGTATTTGAAAAATGAGTTAGGGTTCTACAATAATGTGCAGTAGTGAAATATGTGGATTGTGTGTACTCTGTTTACCCATTCCAGACAAGAAAATGTGTTTTGGTAATATGCAAGGGGTAGTGTTTGTTGTCTAGAATCTCACTGTTAGTCTGTATGCATTTAGGAACCATTCTGAGAGAAGGTTTTGGGTACTTCATGTCTTTGCATACACATAACTGGTTAAAAAACTCTAATCATTCAGTCAGTACCCAAGTACTCATGCAGTGAGCCAGGCCTTAGCACATGGATTGATTCAAACACCTATCCACTATGCATGCAGTCCTCTAACCACCTACACACTTGACTTTCACATCTTAAATTCCCCAGTCAGTATATATACACTCCAGCAAACACCCTGTTATTCCCTTTGAACTCTTCTAGTGACCCATTCACTACCATATACTAATCTATTCACTGCGCCAAAACCCAAACCCATAAAAGATTCATCCAGGCACTCTCCTTGCAGTACTCTAATGATTCAGTCAGTACCCAGGTACTCATGCAGTGAACCAGGCCTTAGCACATGGACTGCTTCAAATGTCTATCCACTATGCATGCAGTCCTGTAACCACCTACACACTAGTCTTTCACACTTTCAATTCCCCAGACAGTATCTATACACTCCAATAAACACCCTGTCACTCCCCTTACACTCCTCCAGTGACCCATTCAGCACCATGTACTAATCCATTCACTGCGCCAAAACCCAATCACTTATAAATTCACTGAGGCACTCTCCTTGCACTACTCTAATCGTTCACTCGTACCCAAGTACTCATGCAGTGAGCCAGGCCTTTGCACATGGACTGATTCAAATGCCTATCCACTATAAATGCAGGCCTCTAAACATCTACACACTTGTCTTTCACACCTTCAATACCCCAGTCAGTATTCATACAGTTCCCGCAAATACCCTGTCACTCCCCTTACACTCCTCCAGGTACCCATTCAGCACCATTTACTAATCCATGCACTGCGCCAAAACCTAAACACTTATAAATTCACCCAGGCACTCTCGTTGGACTGATTCAAATGCCTATCCACGATGCATGCAGGTCTCTAACCACCTACACACTTGTCTTTCACACCTTCAATTCCCCAGTGAGTATCCATACACTTCCAGCAAACACACTTTCACTCACCTTACACTCGAAAAAGGGACCCATTCAGCATCATGTCTTAATCCATTCACTGCGCCAAAACACAACCACTTATAAATTCACCCAGGCACTCTCCTTGCAGTACTCTAATCATTCAGTCAGTACCCAAGTACTCATACAGTCAGTCAGGCCGTAGCACATGGAGTGCTTCAAACGCCTATCCAATATGCATGCAGTCCTCTAAGCACCTACACACTTGTCTTTCACACTTTAAATTCCCCAGTCAGTATCCATGCACTTCCAGCAAACACCCTGTCACTCCTCTTGCACTCTTCTAGTGACCCATTCAGCACCATGTACTAATCCATTCACTGCGTCAAAACCCAACCACTTATAAATTCACAGAGGCACTCTCCTTGCACTACTCTAATAATTCAGTCAGTACCCAAATACTCATGCAGTGAGCCAGGCCTTTGCACATGGACTGCTTCAAACACCTATCCACTATGCATGCAGGCCTCTAACCACCTACATACTTGTCTTTCACACCTTCTATTCCCTAGTCAGTATCCATATACTTCCATCAAACACCCTGTCACTCCCCTTACACTCTTCCAGTGACCCATTCAGCACCATGTCTTAATTCATTCACTGCGCCAAAACACAATCACTTATAAATTCACCCAGACACTCTCCTTGCAATACTCTAATCATTCAGTCAGTACCCAAGTACTCATGCAGTGAGCCAGTCCTTAGCACATGGATTGATTCAAACGCCTATCCACTATGCATGCAGGCCTCTAACCACCTACACAATTGTCTTTCACACCTTCAATTGCCCAGTCAGTATCCATATACTTCCAGCAAATACCCTGTCACTCCCCTTGTACTCTTTCAGTGACCCATTCAGCACCATGTACTAATCTATTCAGTGCACCAAAACTCAAACACTTAAAAGATTCATCCAGGCACTCTCCTTGCAGTACTCTAATGATTCAGTCAGTACCCAGGTACTCATGCAGTGACCCAGGCCTTAGCAAATGGACTGCTTCAAACGTCTATACACTATGCATGCAGGCCTGTAACCACATACACACTTGTCTTTCACACCTTCAATACCCCAGTCAGTATCTATACACTCCAATAAACACCCTGTCACTCCCCTTACACTCCTCCAGTGACCCATTCAGCACCATGTACTAATCCATTCACTGCGCCAAATCCCAAACGCTTATAAATTCACCTAGGCACTCTCCTTGGAATACTCTAATCATTCAGTCAGTACCCAAGTACTCATGCAGTGAGCCAGGCCTTAGCACATGAGGATTCAAACACCTATCCACTATGCATGCAGGCCTCTAACCACCAACAAACTTGTCTTTCACACCTTCAATTCCCCAGTCAGTATCCATACACTTCCAGCAAACACACTTTCACTCCACTTACACTCTTCCAGTGACCCATTCAGCACCATGTCTTAATTCATTCACTGCGCCAAAACACAATCACTTATAAATTCACCTAGGCCCTCTCCTTGCATTATTCTAATCATTAAGTCAGTACCCAAGTACTCATGCAGTGAGCCAGGCCTCAGCACATTGAGTGCTTCAAACGCCTATCCACTATGCATGCAGTCCTATAAGCACCTACACACTTGTCTTTCATACCTTCAATTCCCCAGTCAGTAGCCATACACTTCCAGCAAACACCCTGTCACTCATCTTGCACTCTTCCAGTGACCCATTCAGCACCATGTACTAATACATTCACTGAGCCAAAACCCAACCACTTATAAATTCACAGAGGCACTCTCCTTGCACTACTCTAATAATTCAGTCAGTACCCAAATACTCATGCAGTGAGCCAGGCCTTTGCACATGGACTGCTTCAAACACCTATCCACTATGCATGCAGGCCTCTAACCACCTACACACTTGTCTTTCACACCTTCTATTCCCTAGTCAGTATCCATATACTTCCATCAAACACCCTGTCACTCCCCTTACACTCTTCCAGTGACCCATTCAGCACCATGTCTTAATTCATTCACTGCGCCAAAGCACAATCACTTATAAATTCACCCAGGCACTCTCCTTGCAATACTCTAATCATTCAGTCAGTACCCAAGTACTCATGCAGTGAGCCGGTCCTTAGCACATGGATTGATTCAAACGCCTATCCACTATGCATGCAGGCCTCTAACCACCTACACAATTGTCTTTCACACCTTCAATTGCCCAGTCAGTATCCATATACTTCCAGCAAATACCCTGTCACTCCCCTTGTACTCTTTCAGTGACCCATTCAGCACCATGTACTAATCTGTTCAGTGCACCAAAACCCAAACACTTAAAAGATTCATCCAGGCACTCTCCTTGCAGTACTCTAATGATTCAGTCAGTACCCAGGTACTCATGCAGTGACCCAGGCCTTAGCAAATGGACTGCTTCAAACGTCTATACACTATGCATGCAGGCCTGAAACCACATACACACTTGTCTTTCACACCTTCAATACCCCAGTCAGTATCTATACACTCCAATAAACACCCTGTCACTCCCCTTACACTCCTCCAGTGACCCATTCAGCACCATGTACTAATCCATTCACTGCGCCAAATCCCAAACACTTATAAATTCACCTAGGCACTCTCCTTGGAATACTCTAATCATTCAGTCAGTACCCAAGTACTCATGCAGTGAGCCAGGCCTTAGCACATGAGGATTCAAACACCTATCCACTATGCATGCAGGCCTCTAACCACCAACAAACTTGTCTTTCACACCTTCAATTCCCCAGTCAGTATCCATACACTTCCAGCAAACACACTTTCACTCCACTTACACTCTTCCAGTGACCCATTCAGCACCATGTCTGAATTCATTCACTGCGCCAAAACACAATCACTTATAAATTCATCTAGGCACTCTCCTTGCATTATTCTAATCATTAAGTCAGTACCCAAGTACTCATGCAGTGAGCCAGGCCTCAGCACATTGAGTGCTTCAAACGCCTATCCACTATGCATGCAGTCCTATAAGCACCTACACACTTGTCTTTCACACCTTCAATTCCCCAGTCAGTAGCCATACACTTCCAGCAAACACCCTGTCACTCATCTTGCACTCTTCCAGTGACCCATTCAGCACCATGTACTAATACATTCACTGAGCCAAAACCCAACCACTTATAAATTCACCGAGGCACTCTCCTTGCACTACTCTAATCATTCACTCAGTACCCAAGTACTCATGGAGTGACCCAGGCCTCTAACCACCTACACACTTGTCTTTCACACTTTCAATTCCCCAGTCAGTATCTATATACTCCAATAAACACCCTGTCACTCCCCTTGCAGACCTCCAGTGACCCATTCAGCACCATGTACTAATCCATTCACTGTGCCAAAACCTAACCACTCATACATTCTCCCAGGTCTCCTTGCAGGACTGTAATCATTCAGTCAGTGAGTAAGTACTTATATAATGTCCCAGGGCATAACACAAACACTGGTAGATACCTTCGACCATTGCACATGCTGACCTGTAATCACCTATTTAGTTATGTATACACCTTGAATTACAATTTCAATTAGTGAAGAGAAAACAAAGTGGTTAAATGGTTTTTATATAGAATGTGTTTGTATAATAATTGAAAAGTATAATTAATAAATTGATTAAATTACATTTATTTATGTTTACTTTTTACAGATATTGTTTATCATCATTAAAATAAAGTTATCATGCCTGAAAAATCAAGAAAGAGAAAAGGACAGAAAAAGGAAAAATATTCAAAGAAAATTCAAAAACAAGTATTGGATGACCAACATCATGTGGCTAAAAAGAAGAAGTCTTCTGGTAAGACAACCAAGGAATTCATTAAAAAACGTTCAAAGCCTACAAACAGTGTGCAGAATGTGGAAACTAATGACAATGATTCGACTAGACAAAAGAAAATCAATAACAGGAAAAGAAAAAAAGATAATTTTCATGCAAAAGATTCAAAGTATGGTAAAGGAAGGCAAAATCAGTACAAAGAAATGCGTCAACATATTTTTTACAAAAGTGTGGTTCTTAATTTGATGAAAGATATAAAAAATATAGAAAAAGAGCAGAATTTTATAAAAAGAAGAAGCATATTGAATCCATTGTTGAAAAGGCTTTTGCAGTAAAAAGGAAACTATTTATTTTAGTTTTAAACAGAATTCGATCAATAGATAAACCAATCCATTTAATAAAAGGCCAAAAGTAAGAGTAAAAGAGTAATTAACAGAACACATTTTTGTGATTTTTTTTGGGTGAAAGTGAAACACAATTCACACCTCTTTAACAAGTCTTTAATGAAGAAAGTTATTTACAGACCAATAATTTGTTGCATGCAGTTGATACCAGTGGTCGAGCTTATGAGGTTAGAAATGGTTGTCCAATTGAGAAAGAGAAAATGGTTACCAGAAATGCAGAGGAAGTGATAGCTGATGAAGTTCTAGGCAGACGTCCTAAAGCCCCAGTGTACACTTGGGATTGCAATAATATTTGTAGTGTACAACAAGAATCTATTGATATTTTACGCAATTTCTTACGAACATATAGTGAAAAATCTGTTAAACAAAAGATTAAGATATTGCAAGGACTAGACCCTTTTGGAGTGAGAAAAAATACTGGTTTGCAAGGTAATTCTCTGGCTTGTCTTTCTAAGAAAGTATGTCAAAGTGTTTTTCACCATTTCAGGATGTTAGCAGTACACCATTCTCAAATGTGGAAATTAGTCAAAAGATTGTATTATGCAAAAAGTCCAGCACTAACGTTAAATGAGTTGAACAGTGCTCTTTTGCGTGGATCAGTATCAGATGTGAAGAAGGTTTGTGATGACATTGAGTTTTGTTACTTTGGTCCTGAACAAGAGAGTGCAGAAACTGATACATTAATAGAAGAAAATGTTGAAGAGAATGTTGAACATAGTAGTACAAAAAATTTTGAAGATCAAATTACAAAAATTAAGGTGATTTCAGGTGAAAGGCCAAATTATTCTTGTATTTGTTGCCGGCAAACTCACTATAAAAATCAGACTAGGACTGTTGATCTGTATTTAAAAAGTGAAAGAGAAAATAATGATAAGTGGATGAAATTAGCAACTTATTTGTTGGTAGAGAATTGTTTTCATTTGAGTTCTGACAAGCATATTTGCAAATATTGTTATAACAAATTAGATGAGAATAAAATGCCCGCTAGAGCTGTTCATGATAATCTAGAGTTGGTTGCTATTCCTCCAGAACTGATAGATTTAAATACCTATGAGTCTATTCTCATTCAATGTGTGCACCCGTTTCAGGCTATCGTTCGTATGGAGCCTAAAACAGGTAAATTGCCTCTTTCAGGTTTACAGAGAGGTTTAAAAGGAAGAGTTGTATAATTACCTCTAGATTTAAAGTAAAATTTTGAAACTATTGGTGTATAGAATGGCGTTCCTACTAAGAATAAGAAAATCTGGCAAGAATTAGTGGATGTTAGAAAAGTGCAAAAGACAACATTGTATCTGATAAAAAATAATGAGTACTATATAAATGTTTATGTACGAGAAGAAGAAATAGATTTAGCAGTAGATACTGAAACGTCAAGTGGATAAATTGAAAAAGTGGACATGTCCAGATGTGAAGAAACCTATGAACATTACAGTGTACATCCACTTAATTCCAAAGAAGTGATGGGGAATACTTCTGAGTTATTCCAAATGAAAAAAACAAAGGGAAGTCCCATGAGTGTATGGGAAGAAAGTTTGGAAGCTCGTTGTTTTCCGCAGTTGTTCCCAACAGGAAAAGGTGGACGATATGATGAACGGCCTGTGCAGATTTCTGCATCTGAATATCACACAACAAGATTGTATGCAGAAGATACAAGATTTCGACAATGTATCCCATATATATTTCATCTTTTGTTTGAGAGTGACTTGTCTGGACTTTCATATGCAGTGAATCTCATATTGAAAACAGGAGTACATTTTGAAAAAATGTTTCTGCGAAGGAATTTATTGAAAAAGTACATCGAAAAGATGATCATTTAGAATCTTAGCTGATTAATTTGATGGCATGTCAGCGTGGCACTAATGAGTATTGGTACCATTGTCATGGAGAACTTAAATGTATGCTAAGAAACATAGGAACTCCTACGTGGTTCCTTACCCTAAGCCGTGCTGAATACGCTTGGGATGATTTACTTAAATTTCTTCAAGAGGCAAATTCGAATATAAAAAATATTGAATACAAGACACCTGGAGAATTGTGCTCTTTGGATCCTGTTAATGCTATTAATGTATGCAGGTATTTCAATCATAGATTTGAAGCTATGATGAATTTTATCTGTAATAAAAAGAATCCTCCTCTTGGAGAAGTTGTGGATTTCTTTTGGAGAAAGGAATATCAAGCTCGAGGTGCTCCTCACATACATATGCTCATATGGATCAAAGATGCCCCCATAATTCGGAACTGATTCTGATGATACTGTTTTGTCGTTCATTGAAGAATATGCCACATGTGCCATACCAAAAAGCACAGAAGAAAACAATTTAAGACAACAATCTTACGATTCCAAAGTCATCGATGTGGAAAATACTGTCGACGAAAGTACAAGTCTAAGGAAAAGTTTTATACCAAATGTCGTTTTGGATTTCCACGTCCTGTAATATCAAAAGGAAGAGTAATCAGTTTTATGTCAGCAGTGAGACATACTATCACTAGAAAGTCTCCCAAAAATTTCTACAAATTGAGAAGATGTGAACAATCAAAATACATAAATGATTACAATCTGGTTATTCTCTCTATGTGGAATGCTAACATGGATATTTAGTACGTAGCAGATAATTCCATTGCTGTTGCTCGGTATGTAACATCATACATTACAAAATCAGAAAAGACGGAATTAAAAGAAATGTGGGAAGAGATTTCTCATGAGAAGAGTCTAAGTAAGAAATTATACAGTTTCAGTTTGAAGATGTTATCCCATCGAGAGATTGGAGCGTATGAATGCTCAGATCGGTTATCATCTGCAAGTTTATACTCCAAATCTAGAAGAATCATTTGGGTGAGTCTAGGTCTTGCTGCAACACGAAATTGAGTTCTTAAATCTGTACAAGAAATTGAATGTTTAGCATTAAATGAACCAGAAAGTACAGATATTCTGAAAACAAATATGTTGGACACATATTATCCAAATAGAAGTCCTCATCTTGAGAACATATGTCTCTATGAAATGCTGCAAAACTACACTTTTAAACAGAATACTACAGAAAACATCAATGATGGAAAATATGAAGTTATTGGTTCCGAAGGATGTTTGGTGAAGCAAAGGAAAGGAAATTTAATTAATTACAGGAAACTGAGTTGCGACACTCCTGATAAAAGGGAATTTTACTATTTAGCACTTTTGCAACTGTTCAAACCGTGGCGTTCAGAATTGGAATTACTTGGAGATTGTCACAGCTATGAAGATTCCTTCAATCCTTGTAAAGATACCATAGAATGTTCTGTTTTTGCAAATTATGTGAAAATGTTGAACGATGAAATTGATCAAGCAGCTACTATTGCAGCTGAGATTGCTATGGACTGTCAAAGCTCTGCTCCACTGAGTCAAGATCCACTAGGACAACCAATTGTTGAAAATGAAGCAGCAATCACCATGAATGAGGTGGAAACAGCAATGCATCAAGTTCAAGAAGATATTATGGACTGAGCCAACTTGGAAGAACAACTAAATGGTGAACAGAATGAAATATATCAGCAAGTGAGACAACAGATTGACCATGGACTTCTTCATGAAAAGAAAGAATGCACATGCACCTCATTTCAACCTATACGAATGTATGTGAGTGGACAAGCTGGAACAGGAAAAAGTTTCTTAATTAAAGTAATCACCATTTATCTACAGAAAACTACGGACTCACATTTGTCTTGTGTTGTAACTGCTCCAACTGGGTTGGCAGCACACAACATTTAAGGAATTACATTGCATCGTTTACTCATGCTACCTGTGGAGCATGAAAACAAATTGGAATATAACAAGCTACCTGGAGAAGCTTGTTTAGAAGTTTCAAGAGTACTAAAGAAAATGAAACTTCTGATTATTGATGAGGTAAGCATGGTCTCAAACTTAATGCTTGCTTTTGTACATTTAAGAATGCAGCAAATTCTTAAAACAGAGTATGATGTGTTATTTGGAGGAAAACATGTCATAGTTTTTGGAGATCTACTGCAACTTACTCCCGTAAAAGGACAACCAGTATTTAAAACACTTGCACATGAAGACACCAAAAAGTCCTTAGGAAGTGTTGGAAATGTTAACATTTGGTCATATTTTGAGTACAAAGAACTCATGAAAAATATGCGACAGGCAAATGATGCTGACTATGGAAGTAATCTTCAAGATATAAGTACTGGAGTACTGACAGAACATGGCAAACAAGCTTTGCAAAGTCAACTACTTATAAACTTGTTTCCAAATGAAAATATACTTCCAGAAAAAATATATTAAAGAGTTGCAGAAAAAAATTCTGTAATCTGCTTAATGCCAACAGTGCGTGAGTGCTCTATTTTCAATGAAGAACTTTTGAAGCACGAAAATGAACAAATAATAAAAATGGAAGCCATTGATAAAATAGAGCATGAAGGAATCACTATTATTTTGATGGACAAATTGAAAACAAAGTTGGATTCTTTAGAAAAATCTATTTCTAAAACTGCAGGTTTAGAAAATAATTTTGATGTATTTGTAAACTGTCGGGTTATTTTGCGGCGTAATTTGGATGTTGAAAAAGGGTTATTGAATGGAGCAATGGGAAAAGTTGTTGATTTTGTGAATTATCAAAAAAAAGATGGAATTGAATGTTTAAAAATTAAATTTGATCAGATTGCAGAATTGAAACTAATTGCTTGTTGTCCTGCTCATTTTTTGCTTGTTAAAGATTTGTTTGTACGTAGAAAACAGTTTCCTCTTTCTTTGGCATATGCAGTGACTATTCATAAATCTCAAGGATTAAGTGTAGACAGTGCTTTGGTGAACATTGGAAGTACTGTGTTTAAAGAGGGTATGGCATATGTTGCTTTGTCGCGAGTCAGAAGTTTATCTGGTTTGTTTTTGATTGACTTTGATGAGTCAAAGATTACTGCAGATGGAAACTGTGTAAAAGAATATAATAGGTTAAGAAGAGTGTATGCTCCCTGTTAGACCTGGCAACATTGACGTGGGTCTCCGTTCCATTTTTCGCTTTTGTCTCCTCTGTTTTTGCTGGTGATAGATGCTCTGGGCGCTGTGCCACTGTCATTCAGTGCCACAGCGCAAATGCTCCCTGTGTAAACATGACATGTGAATTGGTATATCCATGATTGGCTTATTTGGTTTACCTGTTAGTCCCTAGTAGTGTGGCCTGTGTGTGCCCAGGGCTGGTAAACCAAATGCTGGTGGTGGGCCTGCAGCGCTGGTTTGCGCCACCCACAGAAGCAGATTGTAAAGTGTGTCTCAGACCTGCCACTGCAGTGTCTGTGTGCAGTTTAGAACTGCCATCTTGGCTGTGAAGTGCACCCATTTACCAGCCCCTGAACCTTCCCTTGGCATCATGTAAGCCTCCCCTATGGTAGGGTGCATTGTATGTGTAAGGTAGGACATGCTCTGATGTGTGTAGTATGTCCTGGTAGTGAATTACACCCAATTTCGTTTTTCACTGCTGTAAGGCTACCTGTTCTCCATAGGCCAGAATGGAAGGTTTGGCTATTACATTCTATAGTCCTAACTGACCCATAGAACATGGTAGAAACACGAATTTAGTATGCCTGAGCTCAGAATATTAAAATACATCTTTTAGTGAAGTTTATTTTTATATTCTGTGTTTGAAAATACCACTTTTAGAAAGTAGGTATTTTCTTGCCTAAGCCTTCCAGTGTGCTCTGCTGTTATGTGTATTGGCTGTCTGGTTTTGGAGGGACAGGGCAGGCTGAGTCAGACCTGGGTTGAATAGAGAGATCTGCATTGGAGTATGAGGAGGGGTAGCTCCTGGACCTGAATAGGGCTGTGCCTGGCAAGGTGAATACTGGCTCCACCTCCCACTGTGCGTCTGATGGCAGAGCCCCTCTTTCTGAAAGGAAGGACGCAGCCTGGTAACCAAAGTGCTCCAGGGCTGGGCAGAACTGGTTCTGGCTGGGTTCAGTGACTTGTGACTCTTTAGAACAAAGACTTATGGGGTATAAATATCTGTGCTGAAACCCCTACAATTTGTATTGCTCCTGGACAACAAGAAGAACCTCTGTCCGTGTAACTGAAGGAATCTGCAGGAGGAGGACTGTCCTTGTATTATCGCATTGCATGTTTGCAGGCCTGAAAGCGCTCGCTAAACAAAGATCATCGCATCGAGTTCATCGCTTCATGATATATCAGTGATGTCACAGACCATGTCATGAATGATGTAATATGTGACATCATCAGCAGTGGATTGCGGGTGCGCAAGTTAGAGCTAGTAGAACTAACTATAACGGAGGAATTTCTATGGTTTTGTACGAGTAGAATGGCCAGCTAACTATAACACCACTGAAACCTATGTTTTTTTCAGTGTATATATATATATATATATATATATATATATATATATATATATATATATATATTATCTACTGGCGGTCGCCAGTAGATAGTTATAGTTACAACCTAGTTTCCATAGCAAATCTCAAAATTCTATTTTGAATAACTTTGGCGCCGGTTGACGAATCTATGGAAATTTTCAAAACTAATGGGGCGCTCCGCTCAGCTCCTACTCTGAAAGTCTCGGGGGGATTCGTCAAGCAGGGGCCGAGAAAAAGGGGGGGTCCCAAAACGCGTTTTCCCCATGCATTTTTCCATAGGACCTTTAGTCGCAGCTACAGCCCGAACGGCTGAACAAAATTACGTGAAATTTTGCAGAGAGGTAGCCATAAGGACAAGGAAGTGCCTTTTGCAGGTCTGGTGTAAATCTGTTCAGTATTTCCTGAGAAAATAGCATTTAAAAGCATATCAATATCTGTACGCGCGCACCGTGCGCGCACTGTGCGCGCACCATGCCGTGAGCGAGCGCAATTCTGATTGGTTGTTAGATGTCGGTAAACATTCGAATCGGTCAAAACCAGGAAGTGTCGGCCACAATTTTGTCTCTCGCAGTCTGAGGGGGTGAAAAACAAAGGTGGAGAATGTGAAAAGGGGGCAGAGTGGACAGATCCTGACCCCCTAGCCTTGGTCAGAAGGACCCCCAAGGGAGATAAAAACATTTATTTTTTTTCAAAAATCGCGAGGTGCGCGCACCGCGCGCGCACGGCACGCACTGCGAACTGTGGGCGCTCGATGCGCGAAGCGCAACGAGTGCCCACAGAGCGCGCTCGGTGTCCATGAAAAACCTGAAAAAAAAAAAAATAATAAATACATAACTTAGCATTTAAAAAACCGTACAAATTCACTGAAAAAACCATAGGTTTCACACACGTTATAGTTACGAATTAGCATTTAAAAAACCTTGCAAATTCACTTAAAAAACCATAGGTTTCAAACATGTTATAGTTAGCTCGACATTATACTCGTAAAAAAACAATGAAATTCCCCCGTTATAGTTAGTGCAGGCAACTATAACTCACGCGACCGCAATCCTCTGCTGATGACGTCAGATATTACATCACTGATGACATATGTGTCTTTCTGAAAAATAAATATTTGTAATATATGTATAGCTAAAGATTAATGGAAGAAGACATGGGTAAATAAGTGTCTAAATACAGTGATGTAATATCTGACGTCATCAGCAGAGGATTGCGGTCGCGTGAGTTATAGTTGCCTGCACTAACTATAACGGGGGAATTTCATTGGTTTTTTACGAGTGAAATGTCCAGCTAACTATAACATGTGTGAAACCTATGGTTTTTTAAGTGAATTTGCAAGGTTTTTTAAATGCTAATTCGTAACTATAACGTGTGTGAAACCTATGGTTTTTTCAGTGAATATATATATATATATAGATATATATATATATAGATATATATATATATATAAAACGTCAGATAAAAACAAATGGAGATAGATTGGGACGTAGGCGGATTCTCACTGCGAGGGTCTGACCAGGACATCAGGCGCCTTTGTTTTGTTCCCCATGCCATTCCAGCCATATGCAAATCAGTCTTGACGATGCTCCCCATGGGAACAGTCCAGCCCAAAGGTTTTCCCTCGACTGAAAACAAGCATCCTGGGACCGGTTTTGGGGCATCACCCCTCATCTGCCAGGCTAGCTTAACTCCAGTGGCATGGATAGCATGGGACCCACATCTGGGCATACCCATTCCACTTGGGGTGACCACCGAACTGCTGGATATATGTGTTCCGCATTGCATTCGTTTCGCATAACGAACTGCCTGCTAACTGTATTACACGTTGCATTGCTTTTTCCTAACAGAGTACGGGGCATTACGGGGGCATAGCAGTTTACCACGTTGTTGCTTTACGCATTGCATTAGTGTCAGTACAAATCGCCAGATAGCCATATTATGATCTGCATTATTCTTATGTTGTGAAGTACCTGATTCTTGCATAACAAACTGCATATTACGACATTAGGATTACGTAGGATTGCTTAGTTTAGCTCAATAATAATAGCCCAGGGGGAGTATTACCCCGATGCATATGTTGGTTTAGTATTGTGTGGTCGCATCGTATATCTTTTTATAAAGATATATACTTATTTTTCTGTGAAACTCGTGTGGAGTCTATTTGTGATGTTATCATTGGATTGCTGTGAGCGTAATTGCAAATACTTTACACATTGTCCCTGAAGATAACCCTGGCTGCTCGTGCAAAGCTACCAAGGGCGTGGAGCGGGGGCTATCTCTAGAGCCGACCTGTCTTTGCCCTAACTATGGGGCTTGTGGGTCCCTGTTTGGCCTACGGTACCTACCTCAGCCAACCAGGGATCCTGGGAATTCTAACACATCCAACATCTGCTCTTTTTGCATTTGTCACCCTAAGTGGGAGGGGTATGCCCTGACATGGGTCCCATGCTCACTGCACCGCTGGATTCAAGCTAGCCTGGCTGATGAGTGGTGATGTCCCGAAACCAGTCCCAGGATGCTTGTTTCCAGTCCAGAGAAGACCTGGCTTGGCAGTTCGGACTGGACTTTTCCCATGAGGAACAGGGTCAAGACTGAATTGCATATGGCTAGGTTCAAACTGGGGTGGTGTGGTGAGCAAAATAACGATGGATTAAGCCCAGATCTCTTGACTGGGGGTGAATGTTTGTATTGTTCAGCATTCCGTCCATCATCTGTTCTTTTTGCATTTGTCACCCTAAGTGGGAAGGGTATGCCCAGACGTGGGTCCCGTGCTCACCGCGCCACTGGAATCAAGCTAATCTATCTGATGAGGGGTGATTCCCCGAAATCGGTCCTAGGATGCTTGTTTACAGTCCAGAGAGGACCTAGCTTGGAAGTTCAGACTGGACTGTTCCCATGAGGAACAGGTTCAAGACTGATTGCATATGGTTGGGTCCAAACTGGGGCGGCGTGGTGGGCAAAAGCACAATAGATTTAACCCATATCTGTTGTCTGGGGGTGAATGCTTGCATTATTCAGCATTCCATCCATCATCTATTCTTTTTGCCATGATGGCTACAGCATCCATCCAGTCGATATGTGTAGGGGTCAGACTTTATCTGAAATCAGAGCTACAGGTTTTCACCATTGTTAGTGCGGATTCAATCCAGCATTTGCTGTTATTATTTCAATTGGCAATATTCCTTGTGTCGTGCAGTAATGCTAGTGCTTGTGAAGGAACTCAGGAATGGCCATTCATGTCTCTGATTGTTTTCCAGAAGTACGAGCACCAGGTTTAAATAGTAGGGAAGGACCCTAGAATGAGCAGGATGTCCCTGCCAGGAGTATGGTGTCGCCATCATTCTTCTGAGCTGATCTTGCCCTCTAAGCCACAAGGAATATGACTTTGGGGCAGAAAACAAGCTTCACAATGAGCAGGCCATGCAGATCTGTGATCAGTTTCTTGTAGTGACCCTAATTCAGCAGATAATCATGAATTAAGGAGGTTTGTTGAGCCAGGGTGGTAAGTCCAGTAGTGAGAGAAGGCAGTGTCTCAATTGTTGGTATTTCAAAAGTCGATTACCAGCAAGGTGGAATTCAGACTAGGTCAGTCAACAATTTGACAGTATTATCCTTCGTTATTTGGTCAAGACCCAGACTTTTGGATTCCCAGCCTTGCCCTCTAAATGGAGAGTTGTCTGTCAGTAGTGCCATGTTGTGCCATAAGGGGGCTACATAATTTAGAAATCCTTGCTCATCTAGGATTTTGTTCATAGAGAGACAGATTTAATGCATTTCGATCAGGATCGGGTTGGTGATGTTGAATGATAATTTATAATTATTGTGAAGAGGTTCAGGTCCTGGAGCGCCTTGTACAGGATTCATTCGAGGTGGGCCCAGGATGGCTTCTCTTTATGGGTGTTGAGGCGGTAGCCAATTCGCGAGAGGTGGAAGACCCTATAATATGTCTGCATATGCATAGGTGAAGTCCATCTAAAGTGGCAGCATCAAACACTTTTTTGCAACAAGTTTTGGGGGCATTTGATCCCATATATATCTCTGCATGGCGGAATGTATTTGTTTGAGGTTGGGAGCGGGGATCTTAAAGGACAGCATCGTGAAAATGCAATTGAATCTCAGTGCTGCAATTATTTTTATTGTTTGGACCCTGCCCTAATGGGAGAGAGGTAGTGTTATAAAGACTTCCATATAGTAAAGTCATTTTAGTTTTTTCCAGAAAGCGTTACAGCATTGTCTTGGACCATAGTTGAAAAGCAGCTACTGTCTAGAACTCCCAAGTATGTTACTCTGGCAGGATCCATTCGGCGGTGAGGGAACCCAGGGCCTGTGGGTGCATCTGTGAGGTTATTGGCATTGGCTTCAGTATTGTTCCAGTTTATTCTGTATTCAGAAAAGAGTGACAATTCATCTATACCTTTGAATGCTGCAGAAATTGGAGGTTGTGGTTTATCAAGAGTTAAACGAATATTGTGTGCATAATGCATTATTTTGGCTACGCTTGGGTTAGTGGTGGTTCGTCATGAGGCGGATCGCTATGGCCAAGGGTTCCCAAGATAGAAGTCAGAGTAGGGGTGACAGGTGAAATCCCTTTCTCATTCCTCTGGTTATCAAGTTAGATTCCAAGATATGGAGTTGATCTGTGCCATATGGTCAGTGCATAGACTTAGAACCATCTTAAGCACGTTTTCTTTAATGCCAAGCCATTTCACAGACCGAAAGAGGTATGGCTACTTCACCCAATTAAATGCCGTTTCATCATCCAGGGATGAATACAACTTTTTGACTTTTGTCTTGCCTTATTAAACAGAGATGAAACATGAAGGATTGATATGGTCTTGAGATTATCAGAGTGGGACGAATCCAGCTTGGTTTTCATGAATCTGGAAGTGTATCACTCTACTGAGCCTTGTGGCCAAGATCTTGCCCATTATTCTCATGTCACAGTTTATAAGGGAGATCAGTCTGTAGATGGCACATGAAAGCGTACCCTTCTGGGGTTTGGGGATCAACGAAATGTGCGCTCTGTTGAATTATGTGAGGAGGGAGCTCGTGCCCATTGCCTATTGATAGATACGTCTTGTCCAGGGGTCTTGACTTGCCCCCTCATTCTTTATAGCCTTCGCAATATCATCCTCTGTTATTTCAATTTTTGGGGTTTTTCTTCAAAAATGAAAAAACAGAACTGGAGGAACAAAACAATGAACTTTAGGGGAAAAAAAAAACCTCTAACACCGATGATTCTCTTGCAACCGGCAAATTAAATCAATAGACTGCTCTCCATAGCATAATAATTAGTTGCACTTCATGCAGTGCACTTTCAGTGTTGCAAATTGAGGACGTATATCCAGATGTTCTTCAGAGGGAGTCGTCCTAGAAGTACTTGGTGCTGAAGGTGCTGGAAGAACTCGCATTCTACGACACTCTTCACATGCCTGGTTCACCGGATGCAAAGTCTTCAGATGCTTCATCATACTGGCTGTACCACATGAGTACTTCTTTGTGGGATCACCACGTGACAGCACTCTCTGACAGATTTTACATGTCACTTTGGTGGCATTTGTCTTATTTTGTCCCTCTGGGAACGTAAGAAATTTCCACACAACAGAAGTATACCTTTCAGGGCGTGGTGGTTCAACAAAAAATTCATCTTCTGATGAATGTTGAGATTGGGGTGATGACTGCTGTCCTGAAGCCATTTTTTCTGTCAAAAAGTTTGTACTAAGTGTCCACTTAGCCAAGAAAAAGTTCTTCAAAGAACAGAGATGCTCCTCCAAAGAAGGTCTAAGAAGAATGATTGAAATGGGTGGGGTCTTTCAATAGTTAGAATAGGAAGTCTAATGAACCAATCAAATCTCTTTTTTTCAGGTCACATGGGCACCCTGCGCATAGGCAGCACGCACCGAGCGTGACTTCGCCAAATTGCATTAAAAAGTAATATAGGTTCATTAAAAGTAAAAATACATTATTTTTATGAGTAGCTTAGATTATGTCTTGCCTTAATATTTACATTAAATACATATATATATCTTTTTTGACATTAAAATATTTTGTGGGACTCGGGCACCCACCGCGCCAAATACGTATATGACATCACGCAGAAGTGCTCGAGCGCCGCGTAACATACAACGTATGCATCGCGTATGCGCTTGAAGTCGCGTATGGATCGCATAGCAATCACACAGGTAAATATGTATTCATCGCACACCCTACGCGGATCCTGAACAATAGTGGTAAATTGGCGGCTAGGTTCCACGCATTGTTTGAGAACGGTACGCATTGGGTGCGCGATTTCCCCCGAAAATGGGGAAAAAAAAACAATAACAAAATATCAACACTATATTTTAAAAAATAATTAAAAAAACAAAAATAGAGTTAAAATATTTGTAAAAATAGTTGTACATTGTTTTCATTAAAAAACATGTAATGCAAATATTAAAAAAATGTAAAAAAAGAAGTTTAAAAAATGAAGAAAAACAGTATAAAAAATGTAAATAAAGCAATTAATACAGTTAAAAAATATGATTTAGAAAACCTATGAAATTCATTAAAAAACCATAGGTTAGAGATATGTTATAGATAGGAATTAGCATTTAAAAAACCTTAGAAATTCACAGAAAAAACCATATGTTTCAAGTATGTTATAGTTAGGAATTAGCATTTAAAAAACCTTAGAAATTCACTGAAAAAACCGTAGATTTCAGGGGTGTTATAGTTAGCTGGCCATTTCACTCGTACAAAACCATAGAAATTCCTCCATTATAGTTAGTTCTACTAGCTATAACTCGTGCACCCGCAATCCACTGCTGATGATGTCACATATTACATCATTCATGACATGGTCAGTAACATCACTGATGACATCACAGATGACATCTCAAATGACATCACTGATGACATCATCCATGTGAAAATCAGATAAACCTCATCATACACTAATATAACCTTTATCACTCACTGTAAAATAGAGAGTACCATATTTGAATTCATTTACACACCAGTACGAGTTTCTAAAAACCCACTCAGTGATTCATAGATCTACACACACATCTATACCATATCACCATATCCATAAAGATATTCACTCACCCAAACAACTGTTATAACATGTAGTCTTAACCTCATATATCTAGTAAATCAAATATTCACACATCTTTTGGCAGTCACACCCCCCCCCCACCGAACCACACACACATTCACTCTCCCATACAAATACTCAATTAACTAATCAATAAGTAATATAGACTTTCATGTAGCTACTAACCAAATGGTGCAACATTTTACACAACAACTGACAAAGTGATACAGATATTCACACAGTTTAGTCACTATCCAATATATTTAGTGAGACACTATAAATAAGTCAAGTAAACAGTCAATAAAACTGCTACTAATTCCTCCATCCAGATATTTATATTTATATATCCACTCATTCTTCATAAATATAATACATATTTAAATAACGAACCAAACCACATTCACTGGATGATGTCATCAGTGATGTAATCAGTGATGTCATTTGAGATG
Organism: Triturus cristatus; assembly: GCF_964204655.1. NCBI lineage: Eukaryota > Metazoa > Chordata > Amphibia > Caudata > Salamandridae > Triturus > Triturus cristatus. The sequence continues at coordinate 567,195,144 of NC_140589.1, read as the reverse complement.
TCATCAGTGATGTCACAGACCATGTCATGAATGATGTAATATGTGACATCATCAGCAGTGGATTGCGGGTGCGCAAGTTAGAGCTAGTAGAACTAACTATAACGGAGGAATTTCTATGGTTTTGTACGAGTAGAATGGCCAGCTAACTATAACACCACTGAAACCTATGTTTTTTTCAGTGTATATATATATATATATATATATATATATATATATATATATATATATTATCTACTGGCGGTCGCCAGTAGATAGTTATAGTTACAACCTAGTTTCCATAGCAAATCTCAAAATTCTATTTTGAATAACTTTGGCGCCGGTTGACGAATCTATGGAAATTTTCAAAACTAATGGGGCGCTCCGCTCAGCTCCTACTCTGAAAGTCTCGGGGGGATTCGTCAAGCAGGGGCCGAGAAAAAGGGGGGGTCCCAAAACGCGTTTTCCCCATGCATTTTTCCATAGGACCTTTAGTCGCAGCTACAGCCCGAACGGCTGAACAAAATTACGTGAAATTTTGCAGAGAGGTAGCCATAAGGACAAGGAAGTGCCTTTTGCAGGTCTGGTGTAAATCTGTTCAGTATTTCCTGAGAAAATAGCATTTAAAAGCATATCAATATCTGTACGCGCGCACCGTGCGCGCACTGTGCGCGCACCATGCCGTGAGCGAGCGCAATTCTGATTGGTTGTTAGATGTCGGTAAACATTCGAATCGGTCAAAACCAGGAAGTGTCGGCCACAATTTTGTCTCTCGCAGTCTGAGGGGGTGAAAAACAAAGGTGGAGAATGTGAAAAGGGGGCAGAGTGGACAGATCCTGACCCCCTAGCCTTGGTCAGAAGGACCCCCAAGGGAGATAAAAACATTTATTTTTTTTCAAAAATCGCGAGGTGCGCGCACCGCGCGCGCACGGCACGCACTGCGAACTGTGGGCGCTCGATGCGCGAAGCGCAACGAGTGCCCACAGAGCGCGCTCGGTGTCCATGAAAAACCTGAAAAAAAAAAAAATAATAAATACATAACTTAGCATTTAAAAAACCGTACAAATTCACTGAAAAAACCATAGGTTTCACACACGTTATAGTTACGAATTAGCATTTAAAAAACCTTGCAAATTCACTTAAAAAACCATAGGTTTCAAACATGTTATAGTTAGCTCGACATTATACTCGTAAAAAAACAATGAAATTCCCCCGTTATAGTTAGTGCAGGCAACTATAACTCACGCGACCGCAATCCTCTGCTGATGACGTCAGATATTACATCACTGATGACATATGTGTCTTTCTGAAAAATAAATATTTGTAATATATGTATAGCTAAAGATTAATGGAAGAAGACATGGGTAAATAAGTGTCTAAATACAGTGATGTAATATCTGACGTCATCAGCAGAGGATTGCGGTCGCGTGAGTTATAGTTGCCTGCACTAACTATAACGGGGGAATTTCATTGGTTTTTTACGAGTGAAATGTCCAGCTAACTATAACATGTGTGAAACCTATGGTTTTTTAAGTGAATTTGCAAGGTTTTTTAAATGCTAATTCGTAACTATAACGTGTGTGAAACCTATGGTTTTTTCAGTGAATATATATATATATATAGATATATATATATATAGATATATATATATATATAAAACGTCAGATAAAAACAAATGGAGATAGATTGGGACGTAGGCGGATTCTCACTGCGAGGGTCTGACCAGGACATCAGGCGCCTTTGTTTTGTTCCCCATGCCATTCCAGCCATATGCAAATCAGTCTTGACGATGCTCCCCATGGGAACAGTCCAGCCCAAAGGTTTTCCCTCGACTGAAAACAAGCATCCTGGGACCGGTTTTGGGGCATCACCCCTCATCTGCCAGGCTAGCTTAACTCCAGTGGCATGGATAGCATGGGACCCACATCTGGGCATACCCATTCCACTTGGGGTGACCAAAGCAAAAAGAACAGTTCATGAACAGAATGCAACACAATGTCAAACATCCACACCAATACTGAGATCTGGGCCGAAATCCATCGTTTTCCTTGCTCCCCATACCATCCCAGTTTAAACCCAGCCATATGTAAATCAGTCTTAACCCTGTTGCCCATGGGAACAGTCCAGCCTGAACTGCCAGGCCAGGTTCTCCCTGGACTGGAAACAAGCATCCTGGGACCAGTTTCGGGGCATCACCCTTAATCTGCCAACCTAGCTTATCTCCAATGGTATGGAGAGCACTAGACCCACATCTGGACATACCCGTCAAACTCAGGCGACCAATGCAAAAAGAATAGTTGATGGACAGAATGCTGCACAATGTCAAACATTCCCCCCAATACAGAGATCTGGGCCGAAATCCATGATTTTCTTTTTGCTCCCCATGCCATTCCAGTTTAAACCAGCCATATGTAAATCAGTCTTGACCCTGTTCCCCATGGGAACAGTCCAGCCCGAACTGCCAGGCCAGGTTCTTCCTGGACTGGAAACAAGCATCCAAGAACCGGTTTTGGGGCATCATTGCATTGTTCTGTTGTCAGAATTCCATCCTGTGAGACTTGGCCCTTTTCAGCTAAAGTTCCCTAAACTTTTTTCTTTTCCCCTAGAACTTTTTTCTGGCATGTATTGCCAACTCAGATGCTTTGGACACTTTGCCACTGCTAAACAGTGTCAAAGTGCAAGTGCTTGGTGTGTAGAGTGTAATGGAGATTGGCTTTCCATTATTGATATGTTTGCTTTACTTGTAAAGTCCCTAGTAAAGTGCACTATGTGTGCCACGGCTAGTACTGCAAATGCTACTGGTGGGCCTGCAGCACTTATTGTGCCACCCACTCTGTGTGCGTGTACCTTCTACCGGCTGAGACCCGTGCAAGTTATGCCCTGTAATCGTGGGCACCAGAAGATCAAGTGTGTCTCAGCGACGCTGCGTGTGTGTGCCGTGCGCAGCCTGAGACCCTCATGAGGAATTGTCTGATTATCGTGCACCTGGAGTACCCGTGAGTCTCACTGACTCTGAGTGCGGGTGAAGTGTGCAGCCTGGGATCTTCCCATTGCCCAGAAATTGCATCGGAGGCCCAAGTCGCTGGACGTGGAGAGGAGAGTGGTTTTGCGCCCCCCAGGTAACATGTGTCGACCCCTGGGGCGGGGCACGGGCTCGGAGGGAGACGCTCTTGTCCTCTCTCTCTGTCCTGCAGCGCGAGCCTCTGCTTCGGCTCGGATTGAGGCCTGTGTGCTAAGGGAGTGGCAGCACCGGGGCCTGAGTGCAAAGCTACATATACTGTGTTCTATCTTACCCGTGTGGGCGGGGCAACTGTGGCCAGAGACTAACCGCAAGCCAGCACGAGTGGCGGAGAGACCGCCAGAGGCACCGTGAGCGGTGCCGGAGTAACTTACGTATTGCATTATTTCTGCATACCAGAGTATCTGATGATTGTATAACGCATTGCTTTATTCCTGCACAACGGACTGCCTGTTTTGTCGTATTGCCCATTGCATTAGTTTGCCTAACGAACTGCCTGATAGGTGTGTTACTCATTGCACTAGGTTTGCATAACAAACTGCCTGATAGATGTGTTACTCCTTGTCTTAGTCCTGCATCACGATCTGCCGGATTGTCGTATTTCACATTGCATTGGTGTTGCACACCGAACTGCTGGATATATGTGTTCCGCATTGCATTCGTTTCGCATAACGAACTGCCTGCTAACTGTATTACACGTTGCATTGCTTTTTCCTAACAGAGTACGGGGCATTACGGGGGCATAGCAGTTTACCACGTTGTTGCTTTACGCATTGCATTAGTGTCAGTACAAATCGCCAGATAGCCATATTATGATCTGCATTATTCTTATGTTGTGAAGTACCTGATTCTTGCATAACAAACTGCATATTACGACATTAGGATTACGTAGGATTGCTTAGTTTAGCTCAATAATAATAGCCCAGGGGGAGTATTACCCCGATGCATATGTTGGTTTAGTATTGTGTGGTCGCATCGTATATCTTTTTATAAAGATATATACTTATTTTTCTGTGAAACTCGTGTGGAGTCTATTTGTGATGTTATCATTGGATTGCTGTGAGCGTAATTGCAAATACTTTACACATTGTCCCTGAAGATAACCCTGGCTGCTCGTGCAAAGCTACCAAGGGCGTGGAGCGGGGGCTATCTCTAGAGCCGACCTGTCTTTGCCCTAACTATGGGGCTTGTGGGTCCCTGTTTGGCCTACGGTACCTACCTCAGCCAACCAGGGATCCTGGGAATTCTAACACATCCAACATCTGCTCTTTTTGCATTTGTCACCCTAAGTGGGAGGGGTATGCCCTGACATGGGTCCCATGCTCACTGCACCGCTGGATTCAAGCTAGCCTGGCTGATGAGTGGTGATGTCCCGAAACCAGTCCCAGGATGCTTGTTTCCAGTCCAGAGAAGACCTGGCTTGGCAGTTCGGACTGGACTTTTCCCATGAGGAACAGGGTCAAGACTGAATTGCATATGGCTAGGTTCAAACTGGGGTGGTGTGGTGAGCAAAATAACGATGGATTAAACCCAGATCTCTTGACTGGGGGTGAATGTTTGTATTGTTCAGCATTCCGTCCATCATCTGTTCTTTTTGCATTTGTCACCGTAAGTGGGAAGGGTATGCCCAGACGTGGGTCCCGTGCTCACCGCGCCACTGGAATCAAGCTAATCTATCTGATGAGGGGTGATTCCCCGAAATCGGTCCTAGGATGCTTGTTTACAGTCCAGAGAGGACCTAGCTTGGAAGTTCAGACTGGACTGTTCCCATGAGGAACAGGTTCAAGACTGATTGCATATGGTTGGGTCCAAACTGGGGCGGCGTGGTGGGCAAAAGCACAATAGATTTAACCCATATCTGTTGTCTGGGGGTGAATGCTTGCATTATTCAGCATTCCATCCATCATCTATTCTTTTTGCCATGATGGCTACAGCATCCATCCAGTCGATATGTGTAGGGGTCAGACTTTATCTGAAATCAGAGCTACAGGTTTTCACCATTGTTAGTGCGGATTCAATCCAGCATTTGCTGTTATTATTTCAATTGGCAATATTCCTTGTGTCGTGCAGTAATGCTAGTGCTTGTGAAGGAACTCAGGAATGGCCATTCATGTCTCTGATTGTTTTCCAGAAGTACGAGCACCAGGTTTAAATAGTAGGGAAGGACCCTAGAATGAGCAGGATGTCCCTGCCAGGAGTATGGTGTCGCCATCATTCTTCTGAGCTGATCTTGCCCTCTAAGCCACAAGGAATATGACTTTGGGGCAGAAAACAAGCTTCACAATGAGCAGGCCATGCAGATCTGTGATCAGTTTCTTGTAGTGACCCTAATTCAGCAGATAATCATGAATTAAGGAGGTTTGTTGAGCCAGGGTGGTAAGTCCAGTAGTGAGAGAAGGCAGTGTCTCAATTGTTGGTATTTCAAAAGTCGATTACCAGCAAGGTGGAATTCAGACTAGGTCAGTCAACAATTTGACAGTATTATCCTTCGTTATTTGGTCAAGACCCAGACTTTTGGATTCCCAGCCTTGCCCTCTAAATGGAGAGTTGTCTGTCAGTAGTGCCATGTTGTGCCATAAGGGGGCTACATAATTTAGAAATCCTTGCTCATCTAGGATTTTGTTCATAGAGAGACAGATTTAATGCATTTCGATCAGGATCGGGTTGGTGATGTTGAATGATAATTTATAATTATTGTGAAGAGGTTCAGGTCCTGGAGCGCCTTGTACAGGATTCATTCGAGGTGGGCCCAGGATGGCTTCTCTTTATGGGTGTTGAGGCGGTAGCCAATTCGCGAGAGGTGGAAGACCCTATAATATGTCTGCATATGCATAGGTGAAGTCCATCTAAAGTGGCAGCATCAAACACTTTTTTGCAACAAGTTTTGGGGGCATTTGATCCCATATATATCTCTGCATGGCGGAATGTATTTGTTTGAGGTTGGGAGCGGGGATCTTAAAGGACAGCATCGTGAAAATGCAATTGAATCTCAGTGCTGCAATTATTTTTATTGTTTGGACCCTGCCCTAATGGGAGAGAGGTAGTGTTATAAAGACTTCCATATAGTAAAGTCATTTTAGTTTTTTCCAGAAAGCGTTACAGCATTGTCTTGGACCATAGTTGAAAAGCAGCTACTGTCTAGAACTCCCAAGTATGTTACTCTGGCAGGATCCATTCGGCGGTGAGGGAACCCAGGGCCTGTGGGTGCATCTGTGAGGTTATTGGCATTGGCTTCAGTATTGTTCCAGTTTATTCTGTATTCAGAAAAGAGTGACAATTCATCTATACCTTTGAATGCTGCAGAAATTGGAGGTTGTGGTTTATCAAGAGTTAAACGAATATTGTGTGCATAATGCATTATTTTGGCTACGCTTGGGTTAGTGGTGGTTCGTCATGAGGCGGATCGCTATGGCCAAGGGTTCCCAAGATAGAAGTCAGAGTAGGGGTGACAGGTGAAATCCCTTTCTCATTCCTCTGGTTATCAAGTTAGATTCCAAGATATGGAGTTGATCTGTGCCATATGGTCAGTGCATAGACTTAGAACCATCTTAAGCACGTTTTCTTTAATGCCAAGCCATTTCACAGACCGAAAGAGGTATGGCTACTTCACCCAATTAAATGCCGTTTCATCATCCAGGGATGAATACAACTTTTTGACTTTTGTCTTGCCTTATTAAACAGAGATGAAACATGAAGGATTGATATGGTCTTGAGATTATCAGAGTGGGACGAATCCAGCTTGGTTTTCATGAATCTGGAAGTGTATCACTCTACTGAGCCTTGTGGCCAAGATCTTGCCCATTATTCTCATGTCACAGTTTATAAGGGAGATCAGTCTGTAGATGGCACATGAAAGCGTACCCTTCTGGGGTTTGGGGATCAACGAAATGTGCGCTCTGTTGAATTATGTGAGGAGGGAGCTCGTGCCCATTGCCTATTGATAGATACGTCTTGTCCAGGGGTCTTGACTTGCCCCCTCATTCTTTATAGCCTTCGCAATATCATCCTCTGTTATTTCGAGATCTAGCTGCTCGCTAAAGTGTAGTAGTAGTGTAGGGACAGTTCGTTTTTCCATGAAGGCATTTTCACCAGGGTTGGTGGGTAGTTGCTGGTGTATAAGTTGGGGTAAAAAGCAACAAAACATTTCAAGATGTCAGTTTGGTGTGATGTGATTGTACCATTCGCAGAACGTAAGGCAGTAATGGTTGTCTGTGTTTCTCTTTGCTGAGGTTGCCATGCCCAGCTTGTTCACCATGCTCATACATTTTTCTTTTAATATGGATTAAGGCTTTATCCTCTGCTGTTATCAAAATTGAATTGCGTTCACCCTTTTTCTTTGTCAGGGAGTGGCGAAGATCATGGGTAATGTGCATTGTGATATAAAGCTTGTAATTTGTGAATTTCAAGTTCGAGCCCTTTTTGTTTATCCGCCTATGCTTTGCGTGAAATGTGTGAATCTGCCATGACCAGACTTTGTAGACAAGATTTACCTGATGCCAGTATGCCTCAGGCGAGGATAATATGTCTCATTAAGGTCCAGGTAGGTTCATAGGAGGTTTTTGAGGTATTTTTTTTCTCCTCAGGGAATTTCAATTTCATTACATCAATTTCAATATTTTAGTTTAAGGGCATATCCGCTGGATGCCCAGTCGGAGGCAGAGGGGAGCATGGTCCAAGATACTGCTCGCTGCGTTCTCATCAGTGGAGTCTTTTGAAAGTGTCAAGGAGGTTAAGAGGAAGAAGCCGATCTTGGACTCACAACTCCATGCAGGGGAGAGATAGATATATTCCTTTCCTGTGGGATGAAGACGGTGCAAGTAGAGCATGATCTGACATGACGTCCTTAAGAATACCCCTGTCCATTACCCTTGGGTGTGGTCATATGCCAGTATTGTTCAGGAATGGATCTTGAAATATATTTCAGGTGCCACTGATGATAATTTTATTTCAGACAAATTCTGAAAGTAGTCTATTTAGCTTAGCAAGCCAGGTTCTCTTCGTGCCTGCCAGGGTATAAATAGAGCCGAAAATAATGGTGGTGTCCATTATTTTAATCTTTGCAAAGAGATGTCGCCCTGTGTTGTCAATCCAAGTTTCTTAGTTTAGGTGCGAGTTATTTATGAATGATGATGGCTAATCCATTTTTCCCAGTTGTGGAAGATGGTTTCCGCGTCCATGTTTGTAGAGTGATGGGTGAACTTGTTCCAAACAAACATTGTACCGGCTCAGCTGGGTCAATAAACTCTCTCATCTTGCCGTTAGCTGTGAAAATCACTGCTTAAGGTTCCAGAAGGACATATCAGAGGTCGAGGTTATTGAGGAGTGGTCAAAGGGCAAACATTTTCCATTGTGTGACATAAGAGAAGTCAGCTGATAAAGTGATTTCGTGTCCCTTATAGGCATTAAGGGTCATTTTTCTTTGCTGTTTGGAGAATTGTTCTCACCTGTTGAAATCAAAGAAGTTGGGCTGTGATCGGCCTGGAGGAGCTTTCGATGGGTTGTTTGCATGACGGAACACTGTGGGCGTGTTAGAATACAATGGCAGGATGTCCTCTATTTGCAGTATTTGCTAAATAAATGTCTGAAGTAAAGGGATTATGTCTTGTGTGCCTGCTGTTTCTGGAACCCCAATAAGACAGATGTTGTTGTTATGGCTCCTATCCTCTAGGCCTGTCAGTTTCTTATGGGTTGTCCATAACTCTGCTCTCAGGTCTTTTGTGTCAGCTGCTTGATGCTCTAATGCTTCTAGGCACTTATCAGAGGTATTTATGGCAGATGTGATGATGGACATTTCGTTCTTTGTTGGCGTCAGCTGTGGATTGTTTTACTACGTATATGAAGAACTGTATGGTTTTGAGCTCTGACATGATCGCATCAAAGGTGACCTCCAATGTTGCCATTTTTTTCTATGTCAGTTGATTGCTTCTTTAGATTTGGAACCCCTGTTGGTGGCATTGGTCCATAGGGTCGACATTATTCTTTATAGTCGATGGAAGTACTGGATACAATCCCCAATCAAAATGGCAGCCGTATGGGTGTACAGGTGAATTGATTGGTATATCTGGGATCCATTGGGCCTGTCTAGGAAACAGAGGCAATCCAACCCTCTAGCTCAGATTTAGCTGACCCAAGGATCATTGACTTCCTGCGCAGTGCAGGTGCTGTGTTGAGTGTCCCAGGAGATGGCTTACCGCATCTCATGACTGCAGCAGCACCAGGACTCCCGGGCGACCAACACCTCAGATCCCACAAGTGTATGCGCCCAAGCTTTGAAGAGGGCACCAGCCAGCCAGCACTCAGAGGGGGACACCCACCAGAGTCAGGGGAGCACAGCTCACTGGATGCCGGAGTCCATCAAATACAACATCCATAGCCCACAGCACCCCATTTATGGAACACCTGCACTTCAATCTGAAAATCTCATAAAACCTCACCTTGAACGGAACCCCCACCTAATGACCACCTGGACCACGAGCCACCTTTACCAACCTTTTTACCAACTTTGTTGCTCTCCTCACCATGGACTACAGAGCCTACATTCGGTGACCTCAACTTTCACCTGGAAGACAACAACAACCCCTGCTCCACTGCACTCCTTGAAAGTTTGAGCAACAACCTATTCACACCACAAGACACACACTGGAACCCATCTTCAGGACAAAAGGCAGCATCACATACAACTTCACCACACCGCTCACATGTACCAATCTCTCCATCATTCACTTCAAAATCAGCACACCTCAAGTCAATACTCTTATTAGGTTCAGCATTCTAAGCCACATCTGGGGCAAAATCACAGAAGCAGACTCGCTCAGCGCTCTCAACACAGATGGACCTAGCCTCAAAGACCTCAACAACTTCAACAACTGGATCAAGAACTGTCCGGAATCCCTCGCTCCAATCAAACCCAACAAGCATAGAAGATCATACAAGCAGACCAGCTGGTACACAGAAGACATCGTAGAAACCAAACAACACTATAAACAGACTGAAAGGAAATGGAAAGCCAGTCACAACACCCCTAACAGAACTACAAACAAGGCTGCACTCACTAGCAAATAAGAGACATCAAGAAAAAAGCAATAGTGGACCACCTCGAAATGTACCATCTTCTAGACAGCACTCAATCAGGATTCAGAAAGAATCCCAGCACTGACACAGCACTCATTGCGGACACCGATGACATTCAAATCATCTTGGACCAAGGAGAAGCAGTCGTCCTCATCCTGCTTGACCTTTTGCAGCCTTCAACACTGTCTCCCATAACACCCTCATCGGAAGGCTCCATGAGATTTGCATACAAGGATCCACTCTCAAATGAATCTGTTCCTTTCTCATAGGAAGAACCCAAAGGGTCAGGTTTCCACCCTTCACAACAGAGAGAATTTAATGTCCCACAGGGATTGTCCCTCAGCCCCACCCTTTTCAACATATGCATTACACTGCTTGCCAACGCCATCCAATCAACAGACATCACCATCAACTTCTAAGTCAATGACACCCAATTCATCCTCTCCCTGAGAGACAAAACATCCACTGCCAGAACCAACTTTACCAACAGCATGGCCATGAAGGCAAACTGGATGCAAACCCTGCCTGCTGCTCAACTCCAACAAGGCAGAAGTACTGGTCTTCAGCAACCAGGCCTCCCCTTGGGACTACACCTGGTGGCCCTCAGAGCTAGGACCAACATCAACATCCACAGTCCACGCAAGAAAACTAGGGATCATCCTGGATGGCAAGTTCACCATGACAGATCAAGTCAACACAGTGTGCACCTCCTGCTTCCACATCCTATGCATCCTATGCATGGTGCAAATAATCATCAAAGGGTTGCCTCAGAGCACCAGATGACCCATCACAAAAGCACTCATCAAGGCAGGCTGAACTACAGCAACACTTTCCATCCCTAAGGGCCCAATTCTGATGGTGTTAGAAATGCCTTCCCAAAGCCGTGCGAACTCAGACCTTCCACCCGACTCGTATTAGGAGCCGGTTCCTACAAACGACGAAGTACGATGCCCAAAATCTTTTACTTACCGAACGTCTCTGTCACTCCGATTCCGTCTACTGTTTAGAAACGAGAACGCTCCGGAAGCGCTGAATCAAGTCGTCCATATGTATATTCCCAGTCCTATCCTGAACGCCAAAGTACGATGTGTACTTCCTATGCACCAAATCAGTCGCCAAAACCATCACGTCAGAGTATCCGGAAGGGGAGTATTTTGGCTCCGATTCGTGCCACAACATGATTTCTGCAAACAAGATGGTTTAGCCATGTATCCTATTGTACATGTCATCCCAATACTCTACCTCCACGAACACTACTACAATCCCAACCGACGCGGTCGCCGCAGAAGGTAAGACTGACACCTACCCCCACACCAAAATGCTACTACACCGTAAAAGGCAACATAAGATAAAGCAGGGGTGAAACTACAGTTACATATGGGGTGGGGGCAATACTTGCAGCAACGTAGAGGCAAGGAGGGCTGGGGGCAATAGTTACAGCAAATCAGACTCAAAGGGGGGCTGGGGGGCCAATACTTCCTGCAATGTATAGGCAATATGTGGGTTGTGGGGCAAATATCCACAGTTGTGTTCAGCCAATTTAGGGATTGGGGAGCAAATACCCCCAGCAATGTATATGCAATATGTGGGTTGTAGGGTAAATAGCCACAGCTATGTTCAGCCAATCTGGGGTTTGAGGGCAAATACCCCCATTAAAGTAGATTTAAATCTCGGGTTTGGGGCGCAAATAACCCCAGTAAAGTGGATGCAAACCTGGGGTTTGGGGGGTAGAACCCCCTGAAATGAGTAGATGCAAATTTGGGTTTTGGGGCAAATACCCCCATGAAAGTAGATGCAAATCTGGGGTTAATGGGGCAAAACCCCATTAAAGTAGATGCAAATCTGGGGTTTGAAGGGCAAACCCCCCTTATAAGTAGATGCAAATCTGGGGTTTACAGGGCAAATAACATCAAGAAAGTAGGTGCAAATCTGGAGTTTTGGAGGCAAATACCCCCATGAAAGTAGATGCAAATCTGGGGTTTGGGGGGCAAATACCCCATGAAAGTAAATGCAAATCTGAGATTGGGGGGCAAATACCCCCATGAAAGTAGACGCAAATCTGGGGTTTGGGGGACAAATACCCCCCTTATAAGTAGATGCAAATCTGGGGTTTAGGGGCAAATAACATCAAGAAAGTAGGTGCAAATCTGGAGTTTTGGAGGCAAATACCCCCATGAAAGTAGATTCAAATCATGGGTTTGGGGGGCAAATACCCCCAGCAATGTGTACATGAACAATGTAACTGGTACACATGCAAAGTGCCACAATACCGGCAGGTGGAGTCCATGCTGCAGGAATGTCTAAATGAACAAACTCAAAAGTCAATTCGATGATATGCATTCCCATACTATTGATGCAAATGTAACAGTCAAATTTGAGGAATGCTCAGAGTGGAGATGCAAGTCCTCTTGGAGCTGTTAAAAAACAAACAAAGTCTAATCATCCAATAAATGGTCCCTTAAAAAACTGTGACATACTGTGGGGTTGATGTGCAAACTAACCCTGGGCGGTGAACTCCGCTTGGCTCGCGGAGTTTGTGGAGTTTCTTGCACTCCGCGTTACGCGGAGATCATAGAGTTCCGAAAAACTCTCCTTCGCGTTGCTTAGCGTAGTTTTTTTTCTCGCTAGCGACTGTCAACGTCAAATTGGCGATCGCGAGCGAGGAAAATCAACCTCAGGGCAAGATTTTTCGCGATCATCAACATCAAGTTAGCAAGTGCGAGCGTGGAAAATCAACATCCCAGCGAGATTTCTCAACGCGGGGGGGTCAGGTTTCTCATTGCGAGGGGTCACGAATGCTTGAGACAGCTCGCATTGAGAAACTGCCTGTTCGCATTGAGAAAGCTGCCGCTCGAGTAAAAATCTACTCAAGCGGCAGAAAAGGAAAGCAGGGACAGCTTGCACTGTGCATGGTGCCATTGGCAATGATTGCACAGTGCGAACAAGCATCCGGCACTGTGCAATCATCGCAAACAGCATGTTTCTATCGTACTCCGCCGCTCGCGTAGCTCTGCGAAGCTTTGCATAGTGCGGCTGAGTTTTCTTTGCACTTCGCGCAACTCTGCGAACTCTGCCCAGAGTTAGTGTAAACAAGACAGTCCAGCCACTTATAGCAGCTCAAGGACTGTATGTGTGTGTGTCAAAGCTGTCTCAGTCTGGGTTGGCATACATGATGGGTGGACAAAGGCCATATTGCCCTATGGGTGTTGAGTACAATCAAAAAGTGTTCAGCATATCCTTGGATTGGCCCTGCTGCCAATTTGGCATTGTCTGAAGGGCTGGTGCACCAGGGTCACCTGTGGGCCACGTTTTTGGTGACTTTGTAAACTACAACATTATCCTGACTCACTTCCCCAGTCCCCACGGGGCCACAGTAATGTGGTGCCAGTATCTTGTCTGCTGGTCTGCTGTGCTTCAAATTGAGGATGGAGGTCAGACTTTGGAGAATACTCACTATGGCACACTGTGCCATAAGCCTTGCATGACGCAGTGTCATTTGGCCATTTCAAAATACCCCCCCCCCTTGACCAGCAGCAGTGTGCCTCATTGAAACCTCCCTTGACAGGTGAAGTCGCAGAGGCTACTATGAAAGTGTGGATCACGGAATGTGTGCCAATTACATTCAGAGTGCCCATGCATCATTGTGATCCCAATCCCAACATGGGTCCATAGCTTGTTTTGTCTGACCAATTGGTCAGACACAACATGTCACATGTGAGTTTGCTCACAGTGCAAAGTGTTGTCTGCAGCACAACCAGAGATATCATCCTCCACTCCCCTGGTGCCCCTACACCTAGGTCATTCAAAGTCAAAATGCCATGAATACCCATGTGTGTGCAGTCTACTGGGAAGTGTGGGGACGCATTTCTGGAGTTGTGTGCCCCCAGGTGGCACAACACACATCTATGACTATTCACTTGAGGGTGCAATAGCCCCAAGTGCAGGAATGACCAATCAGTGACCACAACTACCTACAAAGGTAAACTCGCCACTTATGCACACACAACTCAGACAAGGCAAGCCTAGGTGGAGGATACTTGTCCTGTGATGCCAATAGGTTTTGCACATGCCAGTGTACTCAAAGAGGCCATCACAACAATCAGTCATGAACATACATTGGCAGGCAGCAAGCTGCAGCAAACACATCTACATATTCACTCTGGCTAATGTTTCTGCATGCTCACATAAACATAATCCACACATATGTACATTTCAACATAACCACACGGCATGCATGAACTAAACTTGTGCAGGTATGACCCCTCCCACATAAACCTCAACGTACATGCTCATCTCTCAAAACTACCATACACACAAGCACGTTAGAAGCCCCATCTGGTGCAGCTAGACAGAAAAGATGTCTGCCCCACAAGCGCCATGTTCTCAAACTCTACCAAGCTGAGTCATAGAAAATCACATTTGCGCTGCCCTTCTCACCTTCACACCTTACACTTGCAGCACCACTCTTCATCACTATGTACACAACAGCTCTAACATATCCAACATGCCAACAATGTATTGTACTCATCATCACATCCCACTCTGATATGCACACTTAACAACTCACATCTCACAACAAATCACTTACATACCTCAATAAAGGTGTACTCAGTCATTCACACATCACCACACACCCATCAAACTCAGCTCAAGTTCTACAGCTTGTCACTCCTAAAAAAGATGCGTCCACGGATCCAAACACAACATACATCAACTGTACAACACCTCACATTTCACCATTCATCACTCTAAATAACACAACTGATGTAAATCCCTTCACATACACTTATACACTCTGTCACATATGACTAGTTTGACCTTGTCTCACTGTGGCCCTGTGATATCCACACTTGGCTTCCATGCCCAAAAACCCAATGGACTCATGCACAGCAACAACTAACAACTCATCAAAAATGCACTGTTACAGTCATATCTCACAATAGTGCCACAGACTACACCTCTCATCACCTGCCATAATCCAATTTTTTCTATCTGGATATACCCCTATCACACCTATAGATTCATACCATACAGTGCACAAGATGAAAGCAGTTTAACAAACTTGCATACTCTGACTCACACCCCCACATTTAAAGCACTCACATTTGGACAATGTGGACACTCCACATCTCCCACAGAAGAACTGCCTATGAACCAAACTCCTACCACACACTCTCCATATTTGTCCGCCCCATCACATAGGAGTCTTCACTACATAACAAAGTTTGAAACACCAGTCTCTCTCACGTCTACCCTTGTGTGTGCCATCTCTACACATGCAACATTTACCTTGCTAAACACACCTGCAGCTAAGCCTCACAATCAAAAATCCACATACTAACCTGTGTGGCAACTAGAAGCATGGATCTGACATCAGCTGCAATTGTATCTGCACGGCATACATACACACTAAACTTCTGTGCACCCACTGTCCACTCAGCTTACCACATGTAGCACAGGACAATCCAAAAGACATCACAGCACCCCTTGGTCAGCTCTGTGTGACCTGGCACAGCTTCACGCATAGCTCAAAAGGACACCATTATCAGTCATGAACAAATGACTACCTACACACAAATCTTATGCTCAACTATGAATGATGTGCTGCTTTAAACATGAAATTACATCTTGGACAGACAAAGCACAACATCAACATGATATAGTCAGACAGAAGCAGGCTGGCACGACTCACATGATAATTACAAATCCCTGGACTTGTAAGACCACAGAAACCTTGCCAAACAGGACCATCTGTAGATACTTAACTATTTGGAGGCAACAGGGTGTGAAGTCTGTGAGAATCCAGCTCAGCTGATATTCACCATGGGCTCTGTAAATGTATTAGTTGAACCCAGAGCCATGATTAGAAATTGCCTACAGTGGAATGCCACCTGTGTCAAGCTTGTCATTGCTACTGGTCTACCAGACCAAAAGGAGACACAGACATGGCTCAATCACTATCAAGTCACATACAAGTATTGTACCCTCACCTTGTGTACAAGGGTGTGTCCAAACTCACCACCACATAGTCAAACTCCATATGTACCCAGATGTATTGATGAGGCAGGTGACTCACTGCACATCCTAAACATATTCAGCAGGCTCCTCCTACACTGTAGTACTTAGCAGCACTTGCACTATGTTGACATATGGTAATATGACCTATGTGCAATTGTGATGGAAACAGATAAAAGGATGGTGAATGCATGTCACCCTCATAGCCAAAACTGTTGTGGGTGATAACATCCAGCAAATACAGACAAGTAAACCTGGCAATACATAATATAAAAGCTCACATATTCCATTAACCACATGCAATCCATGACATACCAACATCATTGTGTAGTCACACCAATAATTGAACATAAATGACAGTTGACTTAAGATCAATTTGTGGGACACAGAAATCAGCATTTTAAAACTTTAAACATGCTTTATTATGCATGTTGTAACCAAGTTAATTAGAACAAACGCAAGGCCAATGGCCGGTCCATAAAAGTCCAACTTTTGATGGGGTTAAAAAACGTACCCATCAACTCCTGCCTGCACTGTGACTGCAAGGGGTCACCTCCTCTGGGAGGGGCATCTAGGGGGCATAACATGCACCAAAGTGACAGAACTATGAAGTATTGGTTTGGGATTTGGGAGGGATGGGTGGGTCCACTGCCATGGAAGGGCCCGATGGAGGGGGTGGTTGGTCCACTGCAGTGGATGGGCCAGATGGAGGGGGTGGTTGGTCCACTGCAGTGGATGGGCCAGATGGAGGGGTGGTTGGTCTACTGCAGTGGTAGGAAAAGACTGAGTTGAGCAGTTGTAGTGGGAGTGCTCAATGGAGTGGGGGGCTGGCTTGACCTTCTTGGGGATGGTGTAGTGGTGGATGGTATAAACTGGGATGGGGATGGACTCTGACTCTTTGGGAGTGGTTTCCTTGGTGCAGGGGAAATTATGGGGTGGTGGAAGGGATTTTGTCCTGGGAGAAGAGGGGATTTGCATGTGAGGGTCTTGGTGCTCCTTCTCTTTGTGGGCTGGGGTGGTGTGGTAGGTTAATAGGTCAGGGATAGGGGTGTAGGTTGCCTTTTCCCTCTGGGACGGATTTTGGATGGGTCAGAGGGAAGAGGCCAAGGTTGCAGACGGAGAGTCTCTGGGTAGAGGCAGGAAAAGGAGAGTCAAGGGTTGAGATTTTTTTCGTCTGTGGAGTGTCTGTGAATGCATGTGTGTCTTTTGCTGGCATGTCCCTGGTGGTGTGTGTGCTGTCTGTCACTTCAGTGTGCATGTGTGGGGGTTTGTGATTGTGACTGTGTGTGTGCTGCTTGGGGCTGTTGAGGTGTATGCATGTGCATGTTTGGGTGTGTTTGGGTCAGGTAGGGGAGCTGGGACTGTGAATGGGGAAGAGTCAGGAGGTGGGAGGGACTGCTGGAGCTGGCACACTATTGCCATCGGTATGGAGGCCCGAGCCAGAATGGATCTCTTGAGGGCAGATATGTCAGAGTGAATGCCCTCCATGTATGACACCATTTGTGTCAAAAGAGCTGTATGCGCATTGAGAACATTCAGCACGGATGTCTGCCCCACAGAGATCTGCGTCAGGATGTCAACTGCCGCTACACTGAGGGCAGCAGGGGAGACTGGGGCAGGGAGTGAAGTGCCTGGCTCAAAGGAGAGCTATCCCCTGCCACTGGACCAGCCATGGATACTCTGAGCAGTTGGGAGAATGGAGATGGCAGTGGTGGTGATGGTGGACTGTGATGTTGAGGAATCCTTTTCTTTGTTCTCCACCACCAGGGAGTCATCACTGGAGCTTGAATAGTCCTCAGATGCTGCAAATGTAGTTGCAGACCTGCCCTCAGTGTGGCTCCCCTCATCCTCCCCGCCAGTCGATTTTTCAACGTCTGATTCGGCACTGGACCCAGACTGGCGAACTGCTCCCTCTACACCCGTGGCACTGTCTTCTCTGCTGGGAGGTGCTGATGTTGTGAACAAAAATGCAAAAGATTCACATAAGTAATCTGTATATACTTGACACATAGGAAACATTGCAAAACATCACAGTTCAACCAAGTACATCATTTTGATTTATGCTACCAACTTGTCATACATTTACAGACATGGTACTTGTCAATCTGCAAGTTCACCATTGCTACCTCACACATGTGGTCATTTGCAACATTGGGTTCATCAACATCAATTGACTCAACCACATTGGCGACTACTTCACTATGTAGCAGGTGATGTATTTGTTTTGGCACCTGATGGTCTCGTTTCCTGACATACCTGTCTCATCTCCTGCAAAAGAGTATAGAGCTCACAATGGGAATAGGATTCAAACAATTGAATGGAGACATGGTATCCATTCTGCAATCCCTAGTCATCAAATTGGGAAACATTGGCTCCAATGTCAGAGGTCAAATGACATACTTGTCCAACTTTAAGCTTGCTTACTCATTGCATGATTCATGTTATGTTATGTTATGTTATGTTATGTTATGTTATGTTATGTTATGTTATGTTATGTTATGTTATGTTATGTTATGTTATAGGGTATTTCTTAAGCGTGCGGCTACTCCACAGAGTGTCCCGGCGCTAGCCTGACCCCAGAACAGAAAAGCTAACATCAGATACAGCCACACTATTTGTGGAAAAGCCAGGTCTTTAAGCCTCTTCTGAAGTTGAGGAGGTCACATTCTTGCCGCAGGATAAGAGGGAGGCTATTCCATAATCTGGCAGCGACCACTTGAAAAGAGCGGCCGCCTTTGTGAGAGCGGTGGAATTTGGGCACAATTATTAGTTGTTTGGATGATGAACGCAGTGTTCTAGAGGGTTTATAGAGCTGAATTTTATTTCTGATATATGGGGCTCCAATATTATTCAAGGACTTGAAAGTTAAAACCAGGGATTTGAAACAAATCCTCTGTCTTACTGATAGCCAATGCAAGGTATTCAGATGGGAGGACATATGGGCTCTGGGTCCGACAGCAAGAACTGCCCTCGCCGCTGCATTTTGAACCACCTGCAAACGATTTAATAGGTAGTTCGGGAGGCCCAGATACAACACATTGACATAATCCAGCCTGGACATGATCAGAGCCTGGACCACAGTATTCCTATGTGCGATTGGGAGAAGGGGGAGAAAATTCCTCATAATTTTTAATAGTCCAAAACAGGTGCCTGCCGTTGATTGAACCTGGGACTTCATGGCCACATCAGAGTCAGTTTTTGCTCCTAAATTTTTCACGGTGAGGGCAGGTTTCTCCGGGGGGGAAAGATTTTTAGGCCACCATTGGCGCCACTCATTGCCCGGGGTGTGCCCGAAAAAGATAATTTCTGATTTATCAGAATTGCAGAGTAGCTGGTCTTGGTTAAACCAATTGAACACCTCGGTTAGACAGACGTTGACTTTATTTCCATTAAACACCTCATCCTTCCCACAGGTGAAAAGCAATTGCGTGTCATCTGCATATGATATGATTTTTGCCCCATATTTTTCAGCAAGAGGGCCAAGAGGGGCCATATATATATTAAAAAGGGTTGGACTTAGCACCGAACCCTGCGGGACCCCTACATTCAAAGATTGAATGGGGCTAGAAAAAGGAGGGACCCAGACTGTTTGTTGACGATTTTCCAGAAAGGAAGTGAGCCATCTGAGCACCGTGCCCCCTATGCACGCTCTCCCTCAATCTATGAAGGAGCCGGTCATGGGGCACGGTGTCAAAAGCCGCTGATAGATCTAACAATATCAGCACCGCCTTTCATCCGGTGTCTAGGGTGTTTTTAATCGTCTCTACAATTTCTAGTAGAGCGGTTTCCGTACTATAGTTCGCTCTAAAACCCGATTGGCTCGGATGGAGTGTCTGATTTCCTTCAATAAAATCTGTAATGATTGTGTTCACATATTTCTCCGCCACCTTGGAAAAAAAAGGTAGGAGAGATATGGGCCGATAGTTACTAACTACCAGTGGATCTGCTGATGGTTTTCATAAAAGTGGAAGAATTTTTCCGTGCTTCCATAACATGGGCATCCTTCCTTTGGACAGAGCAAGATTGAGTGTTCTATTTACTGCTGGATTTATTGCTTCAGCAATTGATGCCAATATTTTTGCTGGATTTTAGGGCTCTCATAATCTTAAGAGAGATCGCCATAGGCATAGGCACGAACTCCATTAAAGTGTTCTCACTAGGAAGATGTATGAGTGAGGGACTATGCAAACTGCTAGTAACATCCTGACAAGGACTATCAAAAGAGGACTGAATTTTTTGAATTTTTTATGGAAAAATTGTGCGATTTCAATTGTCCAGGTGTCAGTGGGAGAAAAAGAGCTCTTTGAGGCTAAATGAACAGTAAAGTCCTTAACAATCTTAAACAATTCCTTAGCACAGTTGTCTGCTTGTTCAATTGTTCTGGCCAAGAATTGTTTCTTTTCAGCGCGGACCTTTACATAATGAGCTTTCAAATCTGTTTTGTATGTTAGTTTTTCAGCAGGGTCAAAGTTCTTTCTCCAACGGCGTTCTAAATTTTTACAAGCACTTTTGCTTTTCCTTAGGGACTCATTAAACCATGGTGCCGAATTTCGGCCTTGTTTGGCTGCTCGTGTTTTAATGGGGGCTAGCTGCATGCTACACTCATAAAGCCAGTTTTCCAGGGCGAACACATCTTGCTCCAGATTGTTACTGACTGATATGGGATGTTGACTGAACATATGAATTATGGCTTCAGGTGTCATTTGGTTAAAAGATCTAAAATTTTCCGTCCGAGTTTTATAATGAAACTGAGACTTGGCCGGCGTCTTACTGATTATAAAATTTACCAAAAAGTGGTCCGACCACACAATACGCACAGGAACAATTGGTTCCAATTCAGTGGTCGAAAAGATCTGATCTAAAATATGACCTTTTTCGTGTGTAGGGAGTGTTACATATGAGCCAAATTAAAAATGTTTAATAGTTCACAGAGTTTAGTTGTGTCTGAGTCTAATGCTTGGTCAAAATGAATATTAAAGTCCCCTAAAATCAGACATTGTCCAAATTTGGACATGATGGGCGTAATGGCAAGGCCTATCGATTCCAGGAACCTTCCGGCCGGCCCAGGTGGGCGGTAGATCAGAACTCCAGCAATAGATTGGTGGGCTGAAACAGTTAGACAAAAACCCAATCCCTCTGCTCCTTCAGGTTCTTTCATTGGTATCTGTTGGCAGACCAGAGGATGTTTGTAAATGATCGCAACCCCCCCTCCTCTACCTCCGGCTCTTTCCTTCCTGAGTATCCTATAGTCTAGCGGGAAAGCACCGGCGATGGTAGGGTTGGATCCTTCATTGAGCCATGTTTCTGTTAGAAACATTACATCCGGCTGAGTCTCCGAGAGGAGGTCAAAAAGCTGACGTTCATGCTTCTTCATAGACCTCATATTTAGAAGGATAGCTTTCAGCTTTCCTCTCATTGTCACGGCCTCTGTCCGCTCCCCTACCTGCTCTGTCCTACCTCGATGGTCACCGCCATCGGACTGAAAAGAGAAATTTCGATTACATCTTTTACACACCACTGAATTGGTGTCGACAGATATAAAGTGACGAGGACATTGGAATACGTCACTATCCAGCATCAGCAATTGGTTCCTGCTGTATGCTAATGTACGGTAATAGTTCTCGGAGTTACCTAGATGTAGATCGGCAGCAAGTCTGGCGCTGGTCGTCTCTGGGTCGCGCCTGCTGCACGCCCCTGCAACGTCCCTCTAGACACTAGACCACACCCCGCTCCAAAATGGCGACCGGGGGTGTCTAGTCTCAGCACAAGAAAGTTCCCACACATTCCCTTCACTTCCCACTTTCAATTTCAATCCCCCGGCACATGTAACGAAAATATTTTTACAAATTCACAGGCCTAGAGTCAGTGTTTAAAATTTAAAGGGTAGCAGCAACAATTTGCACCTAAAGTCAGTGTTGAAAAATTAAAGAGTAGCAGCAACAATGTGCACCGAGTAAAACATTTGCAAAAGACGCAGTTTTTCTAACTAAAAACGGTGGCAGAGAGCAGCCGCCACTCTGTCACACAGACAACAGTGATTGTGCTCCTTTGTCCTGAAACTTTGGCACTCTACTGTCAGGTCACACATCAGACTCTGATTGAAGATTCAAAAAGGTAGTAGACATAGCTAGGTTGAGGGGCATGTGGCCTACTGTCTTGTGTCAACTATGCACAGTGTCATGAGGATGAATCTGAATGTTGTGCACATTGTGAGCAGCACACACAAAACAGAGGTGAACAATGGTCCGATGACTGCATCTTCACGATGCTTCTGGTGGAACACCATGCCAATGGGTGCACTGTCTGTACAGACTATCACTACTGAACCTCCACCCTTCCTGAGTCCAGTCAACACTGTGCCCCAATCCTGTCTAGACAGCCGAGGTACCCATTTGTATGGCCCAAGTCTGAGTCTCCCAAATTTTCATTAGACCAATTGCACATTTCCTACAGCATACATTGCTCTTCTTTCCCATCTCATTTTGTTGAGTCTCTTCAGAACGATGCATATTTTACACCTCCGAGACTGACAGTGATACATCATGCACATGCAGAACAAAGCCCCAAGTATGCATAGTAAACAGCAGATACTCACATGGATACTGTTGTGAATGTGTATCTGACATCTTCACTATTTCAGCCATGTTTCAAACAGTGACCCCCTGTGTTTGTCTGTGAATGGCATGTGTTGTCACTGTTACAGAGTCAGGCACACGGACTCACTCCTTTGAATGGAGAGAATGGAATCTTCCACACAATCATGTGACAGGCCAGTGTGACAGATGACCATAGTTAGCATACCTAAAGAAAACTCACCAAGGCCCCAGTCTTGATTTCACCTGCTGCAGGGATATATGTAGCAGAGTCTATTCACACGTGTTTGCTCCAATAACAACATGCCTCACACATGTGCGGAAACCACACTGAGAACAGGTCATACATTAGTCAATGTGCTGCCACATGTTGGGCATTTGCATTACTCCAGAAGCTTACCTCCATGCACATGTTACTGTGATGTATTGTGATCACATGAGCATGGCACTATGGTCACTTCCCTGATCATTTCTGACTCAAATCTCCCTGATGAAATGGGCGTAACCGAGAATTAATTGATCCCTGTGCCTATGCATCTTACAATACGTACCTGTAGGCTTGGCTGACTTACAACCAGTAAAAGGTACAGCAGGCTACGGTACTGTAACATGCATGTCTAACAAAGGTGTGTGAAAAGGCACGTACTCACCCCCTCCTTGCTGCTGTCTTGCCCTCAGCTGCCCATCCAGGTCATACTCACCCCCTCCTTGCTGCTGTCTTGCCCTCAGCTACCCATCCAGGTCAGGGAAGACCACCTCTAAAATGCGGAGCATGTGGGGGGTCAGTGTTTGGCGCCTGCCCCTCTTGACCGCTGCGATCTTCTTGGCCCAGCCACAAAGGTCCTGCCACCTCTTGTTGCAATGAGAGACGCGCCGAAGCTCCAACCTCACAGAGCGCACTTTCTTGGAGATGGTCCTCCAAATCCTGGCCTTCTTATGGGGACTGGCCTGTAAGGATGACATGGTTACAGAACCTGAATGCACATGCAACAGGTTTCCGAGTAATACACCTGTACACACTGTTAATGCTCAGTTTGACAACTATGTCTAAGGGCTAGGCATATGACATTCTGTGCAGTTGTCCTGGGTTAAATGAAAACTCTGTCCCATGAGACTAGTGATAAGATGTTCAGCACAGGACACACACTTGTACAGCAGTGTACCTGCCCACAACAGTTATCTACACACTTTGAAAGTCAGATAACATTTGACTTGCTTGCCAATGCAATCCCTAATGGTAGAATAGCGTGTTCATTGCACATGGACAATGAAAATTCAGTGAAATGATCACTCACCTGCTCCTCTGGTTTGCCATACTGCTGGCTGTACAGTGGCAGGAGGGTGTCCAACAAGGCCTGGTTCTCCTGCTCGCTGAATGCTGGGGCCCTGTCCACTGTACGTGCAATGTTAGGTAGCTTCCAGAGGATGTGGTAACAGCAGCACAGGGATGGGGAGGTGCAGGCATGATGCAGGTAGTGCAGGCAAATGAAGTCTCTAAGGGACAGACAGCCTTATATCTAAACAGCAGAGGCAGTGTCAAATTCATGCTGCAAAAGTAATAGGTTTGCGTTGGAAGCTTTATTCGAATCGGTCCAATGCATTACATTGCTTGCAAACAACATGCCTACTGCGACGTTCCAACACACATCATCAGACCGTGAGTGACTTTGATATATTGTTGATGGGAGCTCACCAAGTTGGTTTCCACACAATGACTTTTGGAATTGAAATATGCGTCTGTCACCATAACAACCAACATCCAATGGCTATGACAGAATCATTTCGGATGCGGCTACCGCATCCTTTGAATACTCACCCGCGTCTGTCGACATAACAATCAACATTCAATGGCTGTAACCGAATCATTTTGGATGCGGTTACCACGTCCTTTGCATACTCACCCACGTTGGTCACCATAACAACCAACATCAAATGGCTGTGGCTGAATCGTTTCGGATGCGGCTACCACGTCCTTTGAATATTCCAATCCAATCCAAACAGCTTTATTCGACTTATTAGTCATAAAAGCAAGATACAATTTTTTTTCCATAACACACCAAGTTAATTGTAGTACAAAGCCTGGATGGAGAAAGATTGAGCCACAATAAAATCAATTGGATTAAAAACAATTAAAAACCAATAAAAACTCCAGTAATAAATGACAATCATCAGCACTTTTAAAATCAATTTAAGTGGGGTACAAATGTCAAACCTAGTTAAATGGTACAGGCACTTGATTCAGCATGTTATCACTGCATTTACTGGCTGAATTATATATTTCCTTGTTTATATTCAGATACTCAAAAACACGATCACCCTTATTTGGAACAAAGAGAACGTGATCTAAAAGTCCAAGACTACCCCAGGAATTTTGACAATGCTATAGCAATGGGAGTAGATGTATCAGTACGTAAAATTCTTTCAGCTGCGATACACCTTCTAGTACCCATTAGTTTACAAATTGGTGCCAGCCAGGCACGGCGCAGGGAAACGTATCCTAGACAAGCAAACAATAAGTGAGCCAAAGATTCTTCGCTGGCCCGGCATACGGGGCACAGATTATCACTAGATTTTACCCATTTAGCAGTAGAAGATCTTATTGGCAGCGAACTGGAAATATAACTTCCGGTCATGCGGTTTTGTGATTAGATCCCAGTAAGGCTCAAGGCTAGGGTTCATTTTAACTTCCAGGAAAGTTGTTAAGAAAGACGACTCACTGCTTCTCAGTATGTTATGCATTACCATTTACCAATATTTTTCTTTTAGGATTTTATTTGTGGGGAATGGGGAATTTTTTGGTTCATCCCACAATGCTATCATACCTAAGCTCGACAGGGTGTCTCTAACCTCACGTAGCCATTTTATCTGATGAAAGCTATCAGCTCTAATTATATCCTGAAAGCCAGCAGCATACACTGCCAATTCTGGGGTAGTCCAAATTCTCCGCCAATATAGAAGGGGGCGTAATTTAGCTATGTCTGCAATTGCTTTCCCACCCAAGTTGTATAATAATGGACACATTGGGGTGCTCTGGAGGAGATTGGTAATTTTTCTTAAGAACCTGTTTTCTGCTATGGTAAGCTGAGACAGGTTCTCACAACCCCATAGCTCTGACCCATAAAGGGCTGAGCTGATAACTTTCATGTTGTATATCTGGATTACCGGACTCATTGGTTTTGAGTGTGACTTATTATATTCAGTATATAGCACACCCGACAGTTGCCGGTGTTTTAAGGTAGCCATATCAATTTGGTGGTTCCATTTCATACCACGCTGAATATTGACCCCTAGGTTAGTGAATTCATTAACTTGCTCAAGCAGTCGGTCATTCATTCGAATACCCCCCTAAATGCTCTATGCAGGTTAAAAGACATCATTTTCGTTTTCGACACATTAACTTCCAAGCCGCGTTTGGAGCAAAACTCCTCAAAGATTGACAGGGCTGTTTGGAGGCCACTCGGGGACTTGATATGATTAATGTTTCGTCAGCGAACATTAATATGGGGATTTTTACATCTGCTAGTGATGGGGCGTCAGTGGCAATAGATCCCATGCAATTTACTATTCCATTAATAAACAGTGAGAATGGCGTGGGTGCCATCACACAGCCTTGGCGCACGCCCCTCTCAACTGAAAAATATCTAGTAACGTTGCCCTGTGAACCCCAACAAATTTTGGCTGTGTTATTCTTGTGGAGCCTTTTAATTAGGGTTAATAATTTGGATGGTATTCCCATTTCTTGCGAGATCACCCATAATTTGGAACGGGAACAAGATCAAAGGCTGACCTAAGATCAACAAAGGCAGCATACAGACTACCCTTTCCCAAGGTCACCGTTTTCCAATATAACAGGACAAACCGGAACACCTGGTCAATAGTCCTGGTGAAGGCCCGGAAACCAGCTTGCAGTGGGCATAAAATACTATATTCTTCAATCCACTCTTGGGCCTTGTTGAGCACCAGCCTCCCCATTACCTTCTGCAAGGAATCTATTAGGCTGATAGGCCTATAGTTTCCTGGGTGAGATTTGTCCCCTTTTTAAAAAACTGGTATGATTTTGGCCTCTTTCCATGAGTCAGGGACTGGCACACCCTGGGCTATCGCATTAGCCAGTAATGAAATGTACCAACACTATCTTGCCTTATCATTAAGAAATACATCCCCAGGGATGCCATCTGGGCCAGGTGCTTTCCCAATCGATAATTAATTAAGTGCTGCATCGACATCAGCCCTACTAAAGGTCTCGTCCATGTAAAACACATGAGAGATCTCGCCCGAATTTTCCTCTACTGAACCCAGAGCATATTGGGGTTAAAAGTGATTAAGCCAATCTTCCTGTGAGGAGTGATTCTGTGGCTGTTGATGTTGCCCCCCTCGGTCCCATTTTATTATGTTCCAAAACTGCTTGGAATTGCTTGTGGCACAAGCCTCTCTAAGGTCCTGCCATCTTTTTTCATCCCACAATTTCTTAGCCCCTGTCTGGGTATGCCTGTAGTTATACCTGGCTACTCGCACCGCTACTGGGTCACCTTCTTTAATAGCGAAACCTAGTGCTGCACGTGCCTTTCTGCATTCTTTATTATACCATAGTCTGGCTTTCTGGTTTATGACCTTTTCAGTCCTACCCTGTTTAATAAAATAAGTACACAAAACTGTAAAAATTGTATTATGAATATAGATTAAGTGCTCGGGAGTCGATGCATTTACTGCACTAGCCTCAAGTTCAATTATTGCAGAATCCATGTCCTCCTTGATGCTATCTAATAGGTCAGGCATCTCCAGTATCCTCGCCCATTTTAAACGTCTCATGTCATTAGTGGGGACAATAGCACTAAAGAACAGTTCATTTTCTCATTGGGCAAGTACCTTCTGTCTTATTGGTTCTGAATACATACACAGAGGATTATGATCACTTTCAAGCCGGACCCTAACAATCATGTCTCTAAGGACATTCCTTGTAGTTTCACCCAAACTTATAACAGTCAGCTTGGTTCTAGAAGGGCTGGTAGTGGAGCTAACTATGAGGGATCCATCTTGCATTTGGGGTTGGACCCTCATGAGTCAATCATTGGTGTCCAAGGAAGAACTTCCCAACTGGCTGACGGACAACTGCCGAGGGGGATGTAAAGACTGGCTACTCAGGGGAGATCCCCTAAACTGGATAGACGACTGTCCTGGGGAGCTAGTTCGAAACTCCAAAGCGAAAAGATTTTCAGCTAGATCTGCCATGGTCAGGGTAAGCTCAATGCAGTCCAGCTGGTAGGCTGGGGAGGTGAGCCTACGAGCCTTGTCTATGTCTTTTCTTATCACTGAACGGCATCCCCTGACATGCCGTATCCAATGGATGGCTTTATTAGTCAGGGAATCCGCATTCTCTGTACCTTTATTGGTGTCAAATTTAGGCACATTCACCATGAAGATTTTGTGCCTACTAGACGTATTGGGAATGTTCTGTTATGCCAACCTAGTTTGGAAACTGCACTGGGGTGTTGAATTTGTGGGGATATATTTCTGCTACGCACTAACTGGTCCTTTACTGGCGCTACCCTATAAGGATTATTAGGATTGCTTACACTAGGATATGTGAGACGCTTGGCCATCGTAGAAGATGACTTTACTTTGTGGGTCCTAGCCTTACCAGAAAGGGGGGGGGTCACTAGAGCTGGCATTGGTGCCCTTTTTAATGGACTCTAATGAAATATCACAATTAGTGACCTGACGAAAATCTAGATGGTGATCTGCCGTCGAGTTAGCTCTCCCTCTACGAGATAGGTCTTCAGTTGAAAGGAACTCGGTCACAGCGGTTAGGTCCACAATCATGGTTCTCAAAGCCGCTACCTCCTGCCGTAGCTTGTTAACTACATGGATCAAATCCTGATACTCTGCATTCTTCCCTGGAACAACTTCTTTACTATTAACTCACGATGAATTTGAAAGCTGCGCAGTCTGGGGCCTTTCTTCCCTTTCTTCCCTGTCTACAATTGTCAAGTCAAGTCAAGGAAAGCTTTATTCAACTGTTATTTTAGCTGTCATAAAAGCACATAAAAAGACAAAAACTCATATTATCACAACAATATACACTATTTAAAACATCAGACATATATTAGTATTAAAATATCAGGTCTTATTAAAACAACAGCAATAAAACCATACAAATATCACCAGCTCACTATGCTATACTTTATTTGGTATATGCAATTTCCTATGAAGGGGTATCTTCTTAAAAAACGTGGCTAAGCACCAGGCAGTTTTTTCATTCTCCAACATTTGAAGTCTAATTAATGCAGGGCGGCATTGCCGCAATCCCTGTTGTTTTAAAATCGGTAAAATCCATGCTTTCCTCAACGCAATATAACATTTACAAATTAAGTCCAAATTAATTGTGGACTGAGTAGAATGATAGTCTCATGGACACAATAGCTGATCCCTTGACCAATCATTATTTTTTGGAAGGGTCACAAGTCTGTGGACAATATTCAGTCGAAACTAAGTCTACCAAAGCTACCCAGCACAAATATACGGTAAGGTTCATATGAATATTAGTTATAGTTAGCTGATGTTGCCTTACACTAGGTTTTAAGATTTCTCCTGTCATCCTTAGTGTACCAATATTTCAAGACACTCCTTTCTTAAGGCCTTTCTGGCTAATCCCCTGTAAGGCAATAGGGTCGGTAAAGTATTCTGGGTGCCCCTTTTCCTTTGTAAAATCACAGATATACTTTATCCAGGGGATCTTTAGGGCCCCTTCCAGTTTTAGGCAGTCCAGTATGATTTCCCTATTCAGCTTTGGCTGGTCCTTTGACCATATCCTATGCCATTGGAGAACTGGTTCTAATTTGATGAGGTCTGAGATAAAAGAAAGACCTAACTCATCATGACGGGCATAAGAAGGTGCGCTAGCTGGCGCCAATAAAATATACTTTAGAAAAGAGTTTTCAACAGTTTGTATAGGGAGGGTGCTAGCGAAACCCCATACTCCCACCCCATACAGTACATTAGCGGTGCATTTGGCCTTATAAATTTGAATAAGCTCACATGGTGCCTACTACCTAGCTTTCTTGAGAAAGACGCCAAGGAGGCTGTTGTCTTGATGAATTGCAGTTTTTTTGCAAGGATAGCTTGTGCCCACCAGTCGCCTTGGTTTAATAAAATACCTAGATAAGAAAAACTTTTTATCTGAGCTAATTTTTCTTTGTCCAAAAACATGCTTTTCATTCTCTGAAACCCACGGCCACATCTCATGGTAAAAGTCTTAGAAATATTAATGGTAAGGCCAAGGTCCTTCATAAAAACAGTAAGACTATCTAGAACCCTCTGGAGTCCTACTTGAGTTCTGGACATTAAAACTGCATCATCCGCATAAAGGAGATCTGGTATAGGGCTTCCATTCACAGAGGGAAAATCTTGATTGCTCGTAAGGAGGGCTTGGCACAAACCATTAGTATGCAAGTTAAAAAGAAAGGGGGCCAGCACACAGCCTTGCCGCACCCCCTTTTTAACAGTAAAAGCAGGTGTGAGCTTGCCGGCCAAACCAAAATGTAAACTCGCTGAGGCACCTTTGTACAGGCGCCTTAGAAAGAGTATAATATGAGGATCGACCACGACAGCTCCGAGAACCTCCCACAGCCTATCATGTCTTACTGAATCAAAGGCCGCTGTCAACGAATGCCAGATAAAACAGCCCTTTCTTAACCCGCATATATTTACCGACCAATAAAGCCAAATTTAGGCTCTGCTCAATAGTCCCCAAGCCTTCCCTGAATCCATATTGGATATCTGATAGGACTGAGTTTTCTCCTGCCCAAACTTGCAGATGTTCCAGGATAACCCATACCGCAACCTTAACCATAGAATCTATTAAAGAGATCAGCCTATAACACCCGGGATCATCTCGGTCCCCTTTTTTAAAAATTGGGACCATGATGGATTCCGCCCACGATTTTGGCAATGGACCGTGCAGCTAGCATTAATCACTTGGGTTATAATGGGGCCCCAGAGAAAACTGTTAGACTTAAACAAATCCACAGGTACTCCGACAGGGCCAGGCACCTTACCGCTCTGGATCGCAGATAGGGCTCTTTCCACTTCTTCCAAGGTGAACTATAAATCTGCATAGTCAGTGGACTCCCCTGACATATCACTAACTTGGAGGTGTGGAATTACCTGCCCATTATACACCTTTGCAAAGTGTTTAATCCATAGCTCCTTTGATATGGCAATTTCTATTGTGGGGCCATCCGTAGATTGTAGAAACAGGGTTTTTATCGCTCTCCAAAAGGCAGCACTATCTTTCAGTTGTGCAGCACTATGAAGGATTCCCATGCTCCCTTTTCTGGGTGCATCTTCTTTCCTTAAGGGTCAGTCTATAATCTAGTCTTGCCTGTCTGACCTTAATAGGGTTTCTAGGCTGCTTGCGCAGCTCTTGTTTAAGATTGGAGAGTGTGCGTGTACATTTTGTGGTGAACCACCCCTGTTTTTTAACCTTCTTGCTAAATTGCACAAATAATAACTCCCTGACCCCAGCCACAATTTGCTTGAAAAACAGTAGGATAATATCTTGTGGGGCTGATTCACATTACATTTTGTTATTAGTTGTTTTGTAACAGCTTCAGGATCGACCTTTGTCCACCGCAAGGTGTACCTGTTGGTTCTATTAAGTGTTACTTTTCCCGCCATTTCTGCAACATTATTGACTCTAGCAATCCAATGTGATGGCAAATTAACCTCTAGGCATAGCAGGAAGTGGTCACTCATGGGGTTGTCGCCCACCTTTAAAGAATGCAGCCTTGAAGCGTGGTTAAGTGAGACCAGTATATAATCTATTGTTAAGGATAGGCCTCTTCCAAAAAATGTCGAAGGCATAGGGAAGGTTTTAGCCACTAGGTCATTCACAAAGTCAAGTTCAGTGCTCAGTATCAGCTCAATAAACAACTCCCCATCATAGTGGACCAAAAATGGGTACTACTTGTGCCCTGTTCATCAATGTTACCACAAATCCTACTATCCTCATGTGGACATATCACACAATTAAAATCAGCCCCACAGACTATCATAGTTTCCTTACCGCTGGCATTAATAAATAAGTTGAGTTCACTGCCACATTTTTGTATGACATTTCCAAAGTTGTCTGGAGGGATGTTGTTGTAAAAGTTGACCAGAATAGTACAATGGGTCATATTTTGATGACATTTTACCAGCTGATAATAGCTGTTCACTAGTGTTGGATCTATTTTGTCCGTTGTAAGTTTATTTGAAATATGCATGCAAAGCCCACCCTTCGCTCTGCCCCCTCGTTCTTTCACTGCAGGTGTATGGAAAGTTTTATATCCGTTTATGTGAATTGGTTCACTGACCCAGGTCTGCTGGAGATATAATATGTCCTGGTCAGAGACAAAATTACACCATGTTTGATTGTTTATCTTACTACGCAACCCTGCAATGTTCCAGGAAATGATCTTACATGGCAAGCAATCATCACCAGACGTAGTTCTCGGGTGGGGGGGGGGCAAGCCCCAAGGTTGGGACGAATAATAAGGGGTAAAACTTAGACCAGAGTTGGTAATTCACATAGATCTTGGTGATTGGCTAATGTGCTACTCATGATGCCTCTCTCAATGGGTTCCCTAATGAGTATTGTAGGAGGCTCCCTAAAAACGACGGTCTCTTGTGCGGCAATACAGTCAGTGGGTGGTACTACTACCCCGTTATCCCTGAAAATGCCCACATCAACATTTGCTCCCCCGTTTAATGGCTTCCGTCAGTCATTATCATCTAAAGTATTGAGAACCACAAATTGGTTGTTAACTGGAATTGCATACCTATGTTGTCTCCACCCACAGTCTCTATCCGCCCCTGGTATGAACTGTGGAAGGTCATGTGGTTTGTAGAAAAAAAACAGGGGTAGAATATTAATCCCCATATGTTTGATCGACCAGTTGCCCGCCCTATGTAATATTGATTAAACCAGGTCTGGTGTCCCAAATGTTAATACTATGCAGTCACCCTCTAGTGACTTTTTAGATCTTCCTATCCAGCCGATCCGCCGAGCCATCTTAAATGCAGAAAAAAGCGGGTTTGATAATCCCGTCCTTGCACTTAACACATGCAACAATTTATTTCTCAGTGTTGACCAATGTTCCATGGCTCCATGTGGCAATGGAGGGACATTGGCCAGCACAATGGTATAAGGTGTTGCTTCTGGGGGAAGATGTAATATATTTGAGCACAGTGTGTCTCTCAGGGACTTGTTATGCTATCTTGGAGCGGTTGATGTCTGAGCTCTCTCTCTACGTGCGTAGTTATGCCTACCAGGGAGGGGTTCTTTTTGAATGTTCAGCAGCCTCTCTTGTATAGTGGGTGGACCCCGTGCTGTGTCTACTTAAATGCTGCTAGCGAATACATCACCTACAGGCGGCCTTCCAGGACCTGCCATATTATGGCTGTTAAGTGAAGGGCCTGATAAGACAGTTTGAGGTGCTTTCACTGTTCTAGGGCCTGAAATACCAGACTGAGTAGTCGTAGAGCCCCCAATCCTGTTTGGCAAAACGGACTTGGTTATACATTGACATGTGTTGGTCGAGTGAGGCAGAGTGTTACCCGCGAGCTTTTCAAATTTATCTATGCTCGCTTCCAGTCCGGATAGCTTTTGAATCAGCGGGTTCAATAAGGCTGAAACAACCTCACCCATTTTTATCCAAAACTCCCCATTATCATTATTACGAGGTGGGGTTGGGGTTATTGGAGTGAAATCCATATGTGCCGGGTTATGCTCAGGGTGATTCTCCTCCTCCTCCACAATTATATTTTTGCTGCCTCTTTTAGGGAGGGGGTGAGATTGCCTATTAGGACCCTGCCCCTTTCTCTTCTTGGACTGGGTTGCAGGACTATTCCCCTGATTAATTTTTAACTTTTTGGCCCCTAGTTATTACTTTTGGCCTGGTTGAGATATCGCTTATCTTGGGCGCAGCAGTAGACTCTAAGTCGGATACCTGATTGCGCAACTCGTTAATCGGGGAAAAATTAAGTTGGATGTTAATGAGCTCTATAGGGCCAGACGTTGCAGTCTTACTTTGAGAGGGTTGTGGCTCTAGGGATAGTCTTTGTTCTGTGAGAGCAATTTCATGAATAAGGGCTGACTCTGCTCTCAGTAGAAATGCATCCAGAGTCCCCACCACTCTCTGCCCTATTAATGATTTACGTTTGCTCATTATTTTTTGCACCATTTGCCACTATTGGTACACTTTATAGCAACAGCTTATACCCTTGTACCTTGCTCCTAATGTCCAAACAAGAGTCCAAAAAAGTCCACTAGATCAAAGATGAAAATGATGTGGCCCAGCCCGGCCTCTCTCAGCCTCTGATGGGCTCGGACGGGCCCGTCCTTGGCCCGGGCTTCACCTGGGCGCAGCCTGGGCGTGCCCTCACTTGTCCCACGCTGCGAGAGCCCTGACCGCCTTATGAGCACCTCCGGGCACTCTCCCCATGCGTTAGCAGCTTGCGTGCTGCAGGGGTTGCTGGGAAATGTGGTCCGGCGGTGTAGCACCAATGTGGCAACAAAGTATCCAAAAGGTTCTGGCGGTGTAGCGGCGATGTGGCAGCAAAGTATCCAGAAAGGTACCAAAGTTCAAAAGGCTCCTGCGCTGCGGGAGCGCTGGCCGCCTTATGAGCGCCTCTGGGTGCTCACCCCGTGCGTTAGCGGCGTGCGTGCTGCAGGGGTTGCTGGGAAAGGTGGTCTGGCGGTGTAGCGGCTATATGGCAACAAAGTATCCAAAACGTTCAGGCAGTGTAGCGGCGATTTGGCAACAAAGTATCCAGAAAGGTACCAAAGTTCAAAAGTTCATATTGAGATTCATTCCACCAGGGCAGCTGGGGCCCTCCTTGGTACCGTGGGCCGTTCCCACGGGTGAATGCACCGCAAGCCACCGGTACAACCCCTGGTTCGCCAGGTCTACAATAATCAAATCTGACAGGGCCTGAAATCTATTTATGCATACAATTGTAGGATCTATATGTTGCGGATTAGACTCCAATGGGCTGCTAGTCGACTCAACTACTCCCGATGTATCACACCCTCTCTTTATTTAGAGCGGCTGACTTTTTTTTTGTGTGGTTTGCGAAACATAGCAGGAATAGCTGGCTGGCAGCATGGGCTTCCTTCAGTGGGTTGTGTTGGTCTAGGGGGGATTTGTCACAGGCAGGTTGTGTATTAGGTGATGTCTCTAGAATATCCTCACAGTCACTAATGAGGGTGACAATACCATCTATAACACAATTACTACCTGCGCGCTTGTGTAGCCTGGCCTTTTCCCCTTTATTACCCCATCCTATTCCAATGCCCCCACTCCCACCCTCTTCCCCGCTTCCTTCCATAGTCTTTCTTTTCCCCATAATTCTTGGTTATACCACCCAGCCAATAGAAACAACTGATGCTTCCAGAGCAAAACAAAAATCACGCTAGCGTCAAAGTACAACTTAACATATATGTACACTTAACAAAACAAAACAATACAAAATACTGGAAGCAATAAGAGCAAGAGCACTGCTAGTCCTCCAAGGAATCTAGATGGTAAAGAGAAGCAATGGCCAGATAACAAGTACCTTAATGTCCTGAAGTCCCAAATGAAGGTCCAAGTGGCAGATCAACTGCCCTACAGCAGATGAAAGAGGGGTGGCCCTGCCCTGCCTCTTCCTGATGGGCGCGGACGGGCCAGCCCTTGGCCCAGGCTTCGTCTGTATGCGTCCCGCTCTGCGGGAGTGCTGCAGCCGGTTTGTAGGTGCCGGGAGGATGACGTCACCTCCCGTGCCGTGCAGAGTCTGGTGATTGCTGGGGGACCGAGTCCCACCCCAGCGCTGTGTGCTGCTCCTCTGGTATGAGCCCCCTGGGCAGGTTGGTGATCGTTGGGGCTAAAAAGACCTGGTGTGCGAGACCCGTGGTGTGGGAGTGCTGCGGCCGGTTTGTAGGCGCCGGAGGGTGACGTCACCTCCCGCGACATGCAGAGTCTGGTGGTGGCTGGGGGACAGAGTCCCACCCAACGCTGTGTGCTGCTCCTCTGGTATGGGACTCCTGGGAAGGTTGGTGGTCGTTGGTGCTAAAAAGCCCTGGTGCGCGAGACCCCTTTGAATATTTACCAATGGCTGTGACCGAATCATTTCCGCATCCTTTGAAATTTCATTCAGCAGGGCAGAAACCACTGTGTTAGTTATATGTTTTGAGCAATCCATGTATATATTCATCTTTTTACAAGCTTAAATGGACCTGTATTTGCATAGCTCACACACCCATGATGACCTTAATTTGAGGGGCACTTGAAACACTGTAATTGTGGCTAATACCAACAATTTTCATATGTTTTGAAATGTACACTTCTTGGGTTTGTCACAGTGCCAATGACTCCATGGGCATGAACAAGTCCATATTTTAACATTAGCATGGCATTAGGTGAGTCTGTAACCCAGGGTGCAATCAGTGTGATTCCTGACTATAAATAAAATGTGTGTGATTCATGGTTACCGCATTTACATTTGAATGATTACACCATGACAAGATGCACCCAAGCACATGATGTGTGTGTTGGGTGTTTTACCCTTGTATCTTTGTTGTCCCTGACTCAAGTGTATGAATGCATCATATATGCAAATCAAAAAATATATAATGGTTTGTGTATGTAACTGTATGTGTGATGCTGAGCTGACAACATGACAGTGTTCATCCTGGACAGTAGTGTGCATAATTTCCAGAGTAGGACGCTGTGTGTATGTGCATAAACAAAGCAAACCCAACGACGGACCAAGGTCAAGCACTTAGATTCCTACTGTTTTTCTTCTTAATAGAGTACACTGTGTCTGTGTACGTGGTGCAACAACTTCCAGCATCCGTCGTTGTTAGATGCAGGGCAGAACCAAAAATTTTTAACACAAAGGAAGGTGCACTCAAATAACAAAGTCCAAATTGATGTATATTCCAAAGATTTTTTCTTTATCTTCGTGTTTATTAAAGAGAATAGACAGCCAACGCGTTTCGTTCCTAAGACACAGGAACTTCTTCAGGGCTGAAATCAATACATAGAACAACATATATAAACAAAAACATGTATATATACAATACATTTACATCACAACATATAAAAATAACTAAAAATACCACAATAACCACAAATCAAAAAGAAACACAAAAGCAACCTAAAATACAACATGTATATACATATATATCAATAATTTGAAATTCTGTGAATATAAAGTTTTTATAAAGTTTTTCTAGTCTGTATTCTTCTGTTTCAAAGATTAAAAACTATGAAGTATGTTTACCAACTTTGTGTATCACTAGAAATTACAAACGGAGAAAGGAAAAGATAGAGAAAAGAGAAGAAAGAACCAAAAAGATCAGTAAGGACTCATAATAATAAAGACAAATAATAAGAATACAAAGCACAGATACATTGTTAAATATATCTCAAAAGGTAAAAATTTCATAAGGGGACTGAGACTAAATCCAAACAAGAGAAACAAAAAAAGGGGGAAGAAGAAAAAAGGGGGTTGGGCTCACCAAACAGTAGGCAACACGAGTAATTTTATTCCTTATTCGTAGAATCAGGGGAAACCCAAATCATAATGTCGTATCGCACATTTGGTGTGTAATAGCACGTCTGGAACACAAATATAATAGGCCCAATAATATCATGGGCAAACAATACACCAATTGCATCATAAGTAAAAGGTATATCTACATGACCACAGTATATGATTAAAAAAGCTAAGATCACCAAAAGGTACACTCACCCCCAAATTTAAGAGTGAAGGCAAGATCTCTTGTTAATATTACGTCGCGTGTTGCACACAGTATTCAATCAAATTGATAGAGAATCCATTGTTGGACCAATTATTCTAAAAAATGACCAAAGAAAAAGAAAAAGAGTCTCATCACCCGTTATATGTAAATACCATACAAATTAACATTCATACATTGAAAAACCATATATATAGCTTCACAAAGATGACCAAAGGAAACGCGTCTCATCACCCGTTATCTGGCAATAAAATTCAAGTTGACATTCATAAATTGAAACACCATATATATCGCTTCACAAGGTCGAAGTAAATGTGCATATTAGCACATATATGCACCAAGAATGCAAAGTTGATACAACACGTGTAACAAAGTAATGCACATTAGAAATAATAGAGTAAAAAGCATATTTATCAAATGGAAAGGTTAAAATAAATATACAATTTAACACATAAATACCCATACGTGGTATTGTGGGCGAAAACATTGTAAATAACAGGCAGTTGGTACCCGTT
Organism: Triturus cristatus; assembly: GCF_964204655.1. Taxonomy (NCBI): domain Eukaryota; kingdom Metazoa; phylum Chordata; class Amphibia; order Caudata; family Salamandridae; genus Triturus; species Triturus cristatus. The sequence goes on along the minus strand of NC_140589.1, from coordinate 567,157,173 downwards.
AAAAATATGGGCAATGTTTGAAAATCATATGCTGGTAGGCATGTCAAATAATCAAAGATTAGCACAAGAGAAAGCCTTAACCATGTCCCAAATGGGAACTACTACAAGAGTCGGTGCCAAACGGGGGGTCCGTATATAGCGAACGTGCCCGTGTGAATATATTGACAACCTCCACAACATAAGAAGACCGTAATATGAGGAGATTACAAGAGAGCAAACCCCCTAGCCCTGATTTAAAAGGCAGTCACATTAACATGGTGTGACGAGCATCATACGGCGCCAATATCGTTAAAGGGCACATCAGAAGTATATATGACACGCAAAAATATTAAAAACCGCTAATCGCCCATCATCTAAATTAAAAGAAGGGAACAGCGTAAGTGTTTGCAATAGAACGACAACGCCGGGAACCAACTTGTCATAATCCAAGGTAAACGGACGTATAATTCAAAAGCCCCCCCCCCCCCTTAACACAAAGCTGGCCCGTGTGAGAGGACTCACCATAATGTTCATAAGGAAACCGACGGCATGATAACCGGTAGTAAAGCAGCACAGCAAACGGACCCACATGTCAAGGTCGGTTTAAATATACCGGCCAAGCGTTGCCCCGCGTAATCCAGAGGAGGTGACATAAACATGGTAAAAGGACAATGCGAGAATCGCTAAAGACGCCGCCATCTTGGAATGAACTAATTTAGTAAGAAGTCATATAGCAGTCTAACATAATCCCTCATATTCGTAACATATCGATGTCATGTAATGAAAATAAACAAAACCTATGATGTAAATTATAAAGGAAGAACACAATAGTTGTAATAGCACAATTAATGCAATTAATGCAGCCAAAACTATATATCATAACAGAAACAGCAGCCATCTTGAAGTGGTAAAACACAAAAAATTATAGAAGGACCATATATAAAAATAGAGAAGAAGAAAAATAGAAAAAAATAAATAAATAAAAAGAAAAAGAAAAGATAGATGAATGAAAAAATGTATATAACAAATAACACAATGAAGAAAGGAATGGGGCAGAAGAGAAAGACATAAGAGAAAACGAACAAAGAACCATATTTCATTTATAAGAATATGTATATATACTACACATTTTTCAGTAATGCATAAACATAAGGTCATAGAAAGTATACATTAATGATAATATCAAAATGTAAAATACAAACAGAGCCTTATTAATTCCATTCAGACAATATAATTTGAATATAAAGCAGCTGTGTGTATGTTGTTTCCAACATATCTGTCAAATCATAATCCTTATATGTGTACATTTTAAGCATGTAATTGTTGTCATACACCTATATCTCAGCTTATATTGTGTTGCTTAGTTTATTATGTGAAATGTTTCCAAGATCAACCATATACATTCAAACATGTATAACAAATGTTCCATACTCTATTTCGTGCTCACATTTCATGTTCTGTTTGTAATGATGCATGTTATCTTGTATATTTGTATCTGACAACAATTGTGTTTACACTTTACACATAGGTATCTCAGACGACCACCAGTCTATAGGCCCTTCCCAGACTTGCAGAACGTGGAGTAACATGACCAAATTCGGAAATACCGTATCACCAGGGCAATAATTGAACAGTTGGTGAACCAGTTGACACCAGATTTGATGACTGGTTTCACATATCTGACTGCACTGACTCCCAAGGTGACGGTCATGGTCACCTTACATTTCTTTGCTACTGGTTATTCCCAGTATACTTTGGCAATATCTGGTGGCATGTCACAGACGATGTTCAGCTTTGTCCTGCGTGATGTGATGGAGGCATTACTCCGTCGCCTGGACCAGTACATCAAGTTCCCCACACCAGGAGAGTTAACTGATATCAAGGTCGAATTCTACGCCTTGGGACATTTACCACACGTCATTGGAACAATTGATGGAATCCATGTTGCTTTGGTACCACCATAGGCCAATGAACAGGTCTAGCGCAACCAGAAGCACTTTCAATCCATCAATGTCCAGGTGGTGTGTTTGTGGGATATGTCGATCTCACACATCTGTGCATGTTTCCCTAGCTCGGCACATGATGCTTACATCCTGAGGAGCAGCATGATCCCCCATATGATGTCCCAGCTGCAACGTGACCGTGCCTGGATTGTTGGTAGGTGATGTTTCATGTGTATGTTTTAGTGTGTGTTGATTTCATGTCAGATAGGGATCTGTTGTCTGACAACCAGACTTTTTTCTGTGTTCTATGTAAGTGACTCTGGATACCCTAACCTTCCCTGGTTGCTGACTCTCTGCGTAACCCAGTCACCCCTGCAAAAGTGCGGTTCGATGAGGCACAGGGTTGTACCAGGTGAGTGGTTGAATGTAAATTTGGTCTCCTGAAAACAAGGTCATGGTGTCTGGATCGCACAGGAAGAGCAATACAATATAGCCCCCTGAAAGTGTACAAGATTATTACAGATGCGTGCATTCTCTACAACCCTGCAATCTGGAAGGAAATTCCACTTATGCTGGATGACGGAGACCAGCAGGCACCAGCAAGGTAGTATCCAGGCTTGGGACATGATGCCAGTGATGATGAGGATAATATTGGGGATTTGAGACAAGAACTTATCCGCAACTTCTTCACCTATATGTGAGTATTCAATGAGAGATGCAAACCCAAAATGTTTGTTTGTGTGCTGCTGTTGTCCTCTGTGTATGTATGCTTTTCTTCAATAGGTTTGTACTGAGTTGCTTAAACAAATTTTGCATGTGACATGTACAAAGCTACACTCAATATTAGCTTGTGTTTACACTGACATTTGTAAGCTGTAGCTGAGACAGTTAGAAACATTAAGCAACATAATTCCTGAGTTTATGACTCTTTTCTATGTTACCTCATACCAGGATCATTCACCATGTCAACTGCAGAGTTGTGACCACACCAGACCCATAATACTGTGCCATTCTCCAAAAGTGAGCAGTTGTGGAAGTCCCTGGACCGCACTTCCTTCTGAACTGAAGATCATTTCTTTTTACTTGTGACCATTTTGTTACTATGTGATGTCATTACAGTTTGGGTTGAGGTGCAAGGTTCCATAATTTGAATAAACCTGTGCTCCACATTGAGGTGTGCCTTATCTGTTTGCAGACATCCAAGGGTTATCCTGAAACAAAACATATTCCATGATGATCTATTTTGGTGACAAAGATTGTTGTTTGTGCTTGCAAATGGTGATATGTTTGCAGACAGTAGACTACAATTGCTTCAGTGCCATGTACTATGGGTTGTGTGATAACCTGATTGTGTCTATTTATCATGCTGTGACAGGTTACATTTACTCCCAAGCCAGTAGTTAACATATCTGAATTGATTTATTTTCCAATTTTGTTAACACTTTCTACTTTGTTATTTAGTGCGTCATTTTAATATTTAAATTTGTGTTTCAATTTCACGACATGAGCAAGTATTTTGTGCAAAATGATTTATTTCAGTGAAAAATGTGATGATAAATTTTCAGATAATGGGGAGGAGAACAAACAAAACATGGTAAACAAAGTGCAGAGAGGAGCTGGTAGTGTTTGCAGACGATGTTCTCAGATGTAAATCCACAGTTATTTAAGTCCAAAGTCTAAATTAGACCCTGCAGCCAATGTGGGAGACTCAACAAAGTGAACGCTTGTCACACAATGGAGGGTATAAGGAGCAGGATGTCACTATCAGGGGGAGATGCGTAGCCTTCAGTCTCTCACGGATTCTTCTTCGGACGACCCCTCTCTCGTTTGTTGGGGGGACCCTCAGGTGCATGCAGCCCGCGGTGCAGGGGGCTCTCGGCCAGAGTCCACATCCCTCCCTTTTGCAGGTATAGATGTTGGTAGACCAGATGTTGTGAGCACACAGGGAGGTGTGGACATGTTGGTGGCAATCTGGCAAGGCAGGTGAGAATGTCCCTGTGCACCGCAGTCAGGTCATCTATTTTGGTTATGTATGTGTCCATCTTGTCATAGTGGGCTGCCTGCTGTTGTTGGATGATGCTAAGGATCCCAACTACCTGGCCAAATCTCCAGTGCAAACCTCATATGCATGGAGGATTCTGGATGTGTGAGTCATCTTAAGCAGCAGCACCAGCAGCATGATGATGCATGTCCCCACAGCCCCTCTAACCACCCCTACCTACCCTAGCAGGACCAGTTGGTGCTGGCACAGTCGACACTGAGCCTTCTTCCTCGTTGACATTGGTGTTGTTGTCCGCCAATTCCAGAGTACCCCATGTTGCTGTGCTTTCGGTGGTCACTCGGGCTGTTGTGTCCTTGAGGGTAGAGGTCAGCTGGGTGTTGTGAGCTGAAGCGGGAGTGGTCACAGAGGATGCTGATGTTACTGGTTCTGGTGCTGCAGGCACACCTCATGTGCCAGGTAGTTCTTCGTCATCGAGGATCGTTGAGAGACCTCAGCGAAGGAGAGCGAAGGATCGAGCAGAGTCTGGGACTGGCTGTCCTGCTTTGTACCAGAGGAGTGCCCAGCTTGCCCTGTGGGTACCAAAAGGACACACAATAATTGATGTGAATGTCCACAGCCCCTCAAATCATACCCATTACAAAGGCTACTGAACCTAAGGATGAATTTAAGTAGATAGATTGGCCTCTTTCGGAAAGGCCCTGCATTACACACACATTCCAATAATCAAAAACACCTATGGAACTATGGTTTCCACGAAAGCGAGTGGATGTGTACTGACAAGGAGGTCTGACATAGGTGTCTGGTGTTTGTAGCCCAAGGCCCTGTTGGTAGTTGTGGCAAACTCATACATCAGTGAAAAGTGAAATGCATCCTGCTAGTAAAATTGAACACACTATGGTTAAGCTTAGTTCCTGTTGGCCTTTTTGTGCTGGGTAGGAATGTGTGTGTTGGACAGGGCCTGGTGTGAATTGTGTACTTTCCAAATACTCCTCCTCCCACCCAGCCCAGCTAACTCCTCTGAGATGATAGCTAACTGTCAGTGAGGAGAAGTGTAGTAGCAAGGAGGTTGACACTGCTGCATGTTGTCAAACTTAAAGGCAACTCCCAACAAGGCCGTGTGCACATAACACCATGCTACAGTGTCAGGCATTTTGCTGGTACATTTCCATTCACTGTCAGGTATCCATACGCCGAGATGAAGTGATTGATTTGTGTGTGGGTAGGAGTGTTTACTATTACTCCAACTCCCATCCGGTCCTGTCCTCCACACACCTTCCCAGCCAGCACATACAGACCAAAAGGAAATACGTTTCCTGAAAGTACGTGGGAAATTTACTATAAATATGTCTGTCACTGGGGCCTGTTGTCAGAGTTGACCACAACTCCTATCATGGCCTTGTGCTCCAAACACAAGTCCCCAGTATCATCCATATAATCAGTGCATTTCCACTCAGTGTCAGGTAAGCAGACTTTCATGTGTGCTTTTTGTGCTTGGTGGGAATAGTGTGTATAGGGCAGGGACTGCTTGGAGATGTAGTCAGATCTCCTCCTCCCACCCAGCCAAAATAATCCATCATTAACCATGCTTACCTGCTAGTGAGTGGTGCTTTCCATTCAAGATGTCTGACACAGGTGCCTGTTGTTTGACTAGTCTACAATTCCCATCAAGAGCTTCTGCTCCAGATGCCATGAAGCAGTGTCAGCAATCATGGCAGCACATTACCACTCACAGTCAGGGAAGCAGTGTTTCAGGCAAGCTATTTGGGATGTGTAGGAAGGTGTATGTAGGACAGAACCTGATGGTAGATGTAGTCAGTGAAAACACTCCTAGCCCCACCCAGTCAAACAGGGTCAGCTGTGCCTATGGCTACCTGAGAGTGAGGGCAAGCATACTAGGGAGATGGCTGACACTGTTGCATGGTGTTTTGTGCACAGGGCTTGATGGGAGTTGGCTTCAAGTTCAAAACCATGCAGCAGTGTCAGCCACCTTACCAGTATACTTCCCCTCACTGTGAGGTAAGCATAGGCCCAGAGGACTTCTCTGGCCTGGGTGTGAGTATTTGCAATGGATAAAACTCTCATCAAACCTTGTCCCAGACACACCTTCCCAGCCAGCCCAAACAGCACACCTGGGACGATGCAGTCCCTGATGGTGAGTGGAAATGTACTGGCAAGATGGCTGACACTGAGACCTGCTGTTAGCTTTGGCCACAACTCCCATAAAGGCCTTGTGCTCCTCACACCAGTCACCAGTGCCAGCCATCTTGCCAGTACATTTCCACTCACCATCAGGGTCAGCATGGTCCCTGGTGTGCTGTTTTTGCTGGGTGTGAAGGTGTGTGTAGGACAGAGCCTGATGGTAGATATAGTCAGTACAAACACTCCTAGCCCCACCTGGTCAAACAGGGTAATCTCTGCCTATGGCTACCTGACAGTGAGGGGAAGTGTACTAGCAAGGTGGCTGACACTGTCGCATGGTGGATGAGGAAGGCAAAGTACCATGTGGTCTTGTTGGGCTATGTGGAAGGAGGAGTGTTGGGTGTGAGTGCAAGTTCCATCAGGCCTTTGCCCAGACTCACCTTATCAACGATCCCAAACATCCTTCCTATGACTCAGCTTTCCTGTGAGTGAGTGGAAAAGTACTGGCAAGATGGCTGACACTGGGGACTTGTGTGGGGAGAACAAGGCCTTGCTGTGTGTTTGTATGAAGTATGTACATGTTAGGAGAATGTTAAACTGTCTGTTTCATTGCAGGTGTTGTTTGTCACTCTGGAATACACATCACACGCTCATTTACTCTACATTTGTATCCCTTTGCTAACAGTCATTTGCATCACTGTATCCTTGACAGTGATGTGTGTGGATGTGCAATTGGTAACATTAGTGGCCAGTTGAGAAAGTATTCAACAGACCCTTGTGCTCCTGGTATTCCAGAGACGCCCTCCGGGCAAAAGGATGGCACGCACCTGACCCAGGGCATGTTCTCTTGGAATCAGGTTCTTGACCCTCCATTGCACATCATAGTACCTATTCCTGATACAATCTATTGTGCGCATTCAAGGTGCTTGTGAATTCACCTTGTTGACTATCCTCTCCCACATCCTATTTCTCTGAGACAGGGGGGTCTGTTGGACTAGGTTCCCAAATAACTGTGGCTCTACTCTGACGATTTCATCTACAAGCACTTCCAACCCCTTCTCTGTGGACCTTGGGTGCTTCTTTGGGGGAATGTTGAAAGTGAGGGTGAAGATGGAGGTGTCGTTGAGTGTGAAGGTGATGGTGAGTGTGAATAAGTAAAAGTGTGTGTTTGAGGGTGTCCTATAGCAAAATCAAAAATGTGTGCATGTTGTGTGGTGGCTGAAATGTGTGTATGAGGCAAGGCAGTGAATCAGTGGCTATGTATGTGTCCTCAAAGCCGTTCTGTTATTGCAAAGGATCATGGTCATCTGTTTGGCCCTTTTTATAGGTGGATTAGTGGGTGTGGCTAATGATTTTTGATTTTTTGTTTGTTTTGGTCAATGCTTGTTTAGACATTTTTGACATTTTTTAGTTGCCTTTTGTGACACAAACCAATGCGGTTCAAAAACCGCGTTGTACGCATCGTCATCTGTTCGCGGGGTAAACTGAAACTGATTTATGCCCCAATGCTATATTTCTGCGATTACGTACAAGTCAGTCGCTTCAGGATTGTTTCCGGACAAATCGTTCAGAGAGGTTAAACTCCAGACCAGTCGGTGGGAGTTAACATGCAAAGCATCGTACTCTGTCGTTCAGTCAGCTCACGGTCGACTTGTTTGGAAAGTATTTCGGAACCGAAGTTGGTAGCAATGCTTTCCGAACGAGATTGGAATCGGCCTATAAGTCTCCAAACAACTCTTACATAGACTCCAGACCATCCAGAACACCGTGAAGACTCATACTCATACACGCCGCATCCACACCACAATGGACTTTAGAAAGCTTCACTGTTTCCCCATTCACAAGCACAGCGAATTCAAGCTTCACACACACACATACAAAGCCGTGCACAACACAGGACCAGAATACTTGAACAGCTGCATACACTTTCACCAACCCACTAGACACCTACTCTTTGACTCAGTCTCACCCACACACATTCCCCACATCCACAAAAGCAAAACTGGAGGTCTCTCATTCACCTACATTGCATCCAAGAATTGGAACTGTCTCCTCCTCACTTCTTGAGTTCTGTAAGAAGCTGAAGACCAGGTTCTTCATATAAGCACCTTAGGAGCGACAAACCTACACTCCTGTCCAAGTGCCTGGATACCCTCTCAGGTGATTAGTGTGCTGTACAAATAATGTAACAAAACAAAACATGTCTCAAGCCTATCATTGCAACCAATAGTGCACTTTTAAACTGCCAATTCGAACTGGCAAAATAAACCTTTTGCCAGGCCTAAACCTTCATGTTTAATACATATAAGACAACTCTAAGGTAGACCCTTAAGAGCCCATGAGGCAGGGTGCATTCCATTTTAAAAAAAATTAAGTTTTACATATTCTGGTAGTGAAAGACTCCTAAGGACTCTCTCCCATTGGATAGCATTGGGTAATCTTTTACATTTCATAAGTGCTAGCATTTGGTTGTGAACAGAAATGCCAAGCTTGGACTCAAATTAATTGTAATTTAGCTTCTTTAATGGTACAGTTGGATTTTAAGTCACAATTCTGAGCCTGCCACTTTTAGAAAGTTAGCATTTTATTGTCCTAAAAATGTGGTGCCTGCTGCCTGCAACCTGGGTCACATATTTTTGAATAGCTTAGCTGTTAACCTTTCCGTATTCCCCCAAACACTAAGACACTGGGGGACTAGGGGTTGGCAGAATGGGCCGTCCTGCCATGATTGGTGGGCCAGAGCTGTTCTCTACTGCACTTACATTTCAAAAAGCTGCCTCCAGCACACACACACCCAGCGGAATCTGACACCAGTTGCTTGTTCCAGAACCAGATGTGGTGGTAGCCAGGATGTCTTCCACACTTCAAAGGCTGGCACTAGGTATACACATTTGACCTCCTGACCCACCTCTTCAGTACACTCCTGGACCACTTGAAGATGCCAGAAGGACAGCCTTGTACTCCAAAGGACTGCCCTACTGCTTGAGGTCTCTCTTGTATCTCAGATGACTGCCCTGCTGCCACCAGAGGACTTCCAGAGGACTTCCATGCTGTCTGAGGCCTCCCTTGTTCTTTAGAAGACTGCCCTGCTTCTTGAGGCCTGTCTTGTTGCTTGAAGGAAAGAAGACATCTCCTTGAACCCAGGACTACCAGAGTAATGCCAAGGGTTAGTTGGCCCGCCTCCTGTGTGAGCTACAGGGACATAACAAGCTCCAGAGGCCTTGAACCCTGCATCTAGACTCTGCTGGAGTGAGTCCTACATCCCCAAATGATGTCCCCTGGTCGTGGAACCTTGAAAGCGGTGTTAGAGGTGTTGTTCCTGGTGAACCCTAAAAGTTGGGCTTAGGAACATTTTCAACAAAAAGTGCCAGAAGACCTGGCAGAAGACCAAAACCTACCTGCCAGCCAATCAATCCAAGGTGCATCACCGGTCGGCCTAACTTCGCAGTAGCTCCTGCTATGTTCTTCTCTGCAGCAGTAAATCCTGTTCAGTGAGACCTCTGAGAGATGTCATCTGGCCTCATGGAGCTGTCTTCAGCTATGGTGTGCATCTTTGTTCTTTTGGAGGTCTTTTGCTGCCACAATGTTGTCTAAGTCCAAAGATAAAAATCTTCACCAGACTCTGCAGCAAAAGGGTCCCCATTAAAAATGGCGACCTCCTCAGCCCGGAAATCCAGCTTCTCCCGCTCTGAGCTTTTTCCGCTAATGTCGACAGCTTCCCAAGACCTCGGCCAGCACTCCCTGGTGACTTGACTGCTGCTTGGAAAGAACCTGCTGAACTCTACCCTCTCCTGGAATTTTTAACAGAATTTCTTCTAAGCTCCAAGGTAAGCCAAGACCAGGCCCAATCTATCTTGTGTATTCAAATTGCACTCCATGATGTAAGCCTTGACTTTTGACTTTGCCCCAGTCTCAAGTGATACTCGCGGTTGGTGTTTGATCTTTTAGGTGCTATTTTTCACTAAAGCGTTAGAAAATCATATCCTCAGTTCTTCTGAGTGGATTTTATTTGTCTCCGTTTGTTCGTATATACAATTGATTTCTCTATTTTTCTAAATTGGTGTGAGATTTTGTTGTTGGGTTTTCACTTTATTACTGTTGGAGTGCTGCATAAATACTTAACACAGTGCCTTTAGTTAAGTCTGACTGCTTTTGTGCCAAGCTACCAGAAGGTTAAGCACAGGTTAGTTTAGTGACTTTTGTGGTTCACCCTGACAAGGATGGTGGCTGTTGCTTGAGAAGTGTTTACACCGCCTCAATCAAAAAACAAATTTCTTTCAAACTTGTAATAAATATTCAAGATGTAAATATTCTAAATGACTAAATGAAAGGAGCCAAAATTGTACCTAATACCTAAGGCCGTCTATCTTGTCTGGTCTTAGTGATGAATGCTCTCCACTCTAACTACAAATAATTCATACTGTGATGACGTTTGTGACACAAGTGTGGGTTTCTTTAACAATAAAGAAACATTAGTCAAGCGTTAACCGACACTTGAATATACCCTGTTAGCAATTCAGTATTTTTCCTATACAGAGTTAATAAGACATAGTATCTCTTGTGCTAATTGTTTCAACTTAGCCACTTGTTTTTCAACTTCCTTGGAAGAGATCAATTTAAAACTCCTAAATTCTAGTCTGGAAAACTCTGACTATTTTGAATTTGTAATATCATCTGCTAAATGTACGCTTTTTTGTCACACCTTTTACATTCAAACCAATGATTTTCTGTTCAAAGTACAGAATCATCTTATCATGAAAGCCTTGAGAGAGCAGCCCAAATTAAATACACTTTTCAGGAGAATTTGTTAATTCTTTATAGATCAAATTAATTTAAAAAAATCATAATTTTGATAATGTACTTTAGACTGATTTTATAATTTCAACCCTACATTTGCCCCAGGGTCTTTTTAGTTGACATGATCTTTGTTTTAAAAGCAACAATTCATTAGACAACCAATAGCTTTGATAGCTTTTGTATTGTAGAGTTTTTAGCCTTTCAGTTTACATTGTAATGACATTTATTTAGCATACATGAAAGAATGAATCGTACATCTAAAGAAAATCTTAGACATGCAGTGGATATGTTCTAGATTATTCTTAGGAATAGCCTAGTACTAGTGTTGGCATTTTTTTCCAGCTTTCTATTGATTGGGCTTATATAAGCTATAATGATCAGTACTGGGAATATTAATTAAGCATTATATTATTGCCTGGTCCGTGCAAGTAAGAGCAGCAACCAATTGATTGAAATGACTGCAATTAAAACCTCACGTGACATCAGAAAAGAATGGCTAGTCACAAGTGAGGGGCAATTACTGTGAAGCACAAAACCCAATGAATCCACTAATTCTAAAATGTTTGTCAAGTCTCATATTAGCATCTCTCCTTATGCCTACAGTGTGGTAGAAAACCCCTGCAATTCAACAAAAAAATGTGCATTATATTGCAATGGCAGAGGTACCACTGCTGTTCAAAAGAAAAGTAGGTTCTATCACTTAATTTGCCTACGGTGGAAGCAATCTGGGTAAAACTAGCCACACATGTAAAGGTTTTCCACTGAACTTGTGACTATCATATTTTGTCTGGAATACTCATAACTATCTTATAGAATCCAAATATTCATAAATCTAGACACAGGTGTAAGGGTAAACCTATGAGTGCGGGTTATGAAGATTTCTTTGTCAATATGGCCTGTGCGTGTATTTCAAAATGGCAAATATTTCAGCAAACCTGCTTTTCCCATGAACTAAATCTGATTTTACTGGACGTTCTTAAAAGGAAACATACTTTAAACAAGGTGGTTAATGAGTTTAAATATGTATGGGTAATGTAGCTATTACGTTGAAGTCTAGAAGCTGTTAATGAAGTTCCAAAGAGCTATTGGGTTTGACAGCATTAGATACAGGAAGCTGGGTCTAAATAAACATTTAGGCTTGCATTTTCTGCCAAAACGTTTGCATGGTACAATACTTTTGAGAAAAGTGGATATAATTTGGAGGCCTGGGGGGGTTAACAACATTTTTCTAACTCCAGTGCAACTAACAATGGCTAAAGTGTATATAATGAGGGGTCACTATTAGATCATCAGTACAACCAAAATTGTCGAAAGTGCATGCAATTGTGGTGTTAAACTTAATTTTCAAACTCCTGTCCCACTAACATGGGAAACATGTATATATTTTGAGTGTCAGATTAACAATTCTAGCTCCACTCCTACAAACAGTGGAAAAAGTGATTTTTTTATTGGGAAGAGGTTTAAAATTACTACTTTTACTACAATACAACTAGCAATGTAGAAAGTGAATATATTTGGACGGAAGGGTCCATTCTACCTGCCATCCGACAACCTTGGTGAAAGGGCATATGTATGAGAAGGCCAAATGTACTATTCCATCTTCAGACGTACAAAATTTTGGCAAAGTGCATATGTTTTGAGGAATGCAGATTTACTATTTTAACTCCAGTCCCAGAATCACTGGGAGAACTGCATATTATTGGGGCGAGGAGGCTGGAGTGGGGCCAGTCAAGCTTTACTAATCTAACTCCATTATTAATAGCATAGGGGGAAAGTGGATGTATTTTAGGAGAGGAGTGTCAGAATAACTCTTCAAACTCTTTTCCTCCAAAATTGAGGAACATACATATATTTAGGAGTGATGAGGTCAGATTTACTCTTCTATCTGCAGCCCTGCAAACAATGTAGAAAGTTCATATGTTTAGGGGCGTGAGATTTCTTATTTTAACTCTATTCTCAAAAATATTGGTGATGATGCATAATATTAAACTTGGAGGGAGTCAGATTTGCTACTATTTTAAATGCAGCCTACTAACATTGGGGAAAGTGTTTACATTTGGGGTGGAGGTGCAAGATTACTATTCTAATTTCATTATATCTAATATTGAAGAAAGTGAATAAGGGGTTAGATTTAATATTCTTACCCCAGTCCCATTACCATTAGGGAAAGTGCATATATTTTGCGAGTTAGACTTGGGGCCTCATTACAAATCTGGCGGCTTGCAGCAGTACGGCGATGGCTGTCTTCTGACTGCCCTATTATGACCAGGGCGGTCGGGCCTCCCTGGGATCACCACACTGGTGCAATAGTCTTGAGGCCGCAATAGCTGCTATTAGAAGAGTGGCGCTGGGAAAACAAATGGGCCCCTACAGGGCCCCCCTGTGCCTCTGTGCCATTAGATGCATGCAGTGGGCAGATGTTTTGCCCCCCTCTCTGAATGCACTCCCAGTTCCTGCGGGGCATGGATTTGACAGTCCATGCCCTGCAGGAACTGCCTTTGATGCTCCCATTGCAGTGTCTTTTTCAAAGGCACCACCTTGGGACCACCAAAGAACTGCCCGCCAGAGACTTTAAAAGTCATACACTGGTGGACGGTTCTTTATTGTCTATGGTGGATTCGGGGTGGCAACATGGCGGCCCAGCTCGGAGACCTCCAAAGTCATAATTAGACCCTTAGTGCTCTAACTTGAGATCCCTAACATTGGGCAAAGTGTCTACAACTGAGGTAGTAGAGGTTCAGCTATTCTAACTCCCTCCAGTCCTACTTACACTAGGAAAATTGCATATATATTGGTTAGGTCGCAATGACTATTTTAACTGATGTACAACAAACATTTGGAAAGCACAGTGGGAAGATGAAAATTAATATTCTAACTCTGACACAATATTTTTACATTACATTTACATTTGTTACAAGCATTACAAATTTGAGAAACAATCCTTTACATTAAACTTTTAGGTATTATTGAGTATAAAAATTACAATAAATATATTTAGAAATATACATGACATTAATATATGTAAAATTGCTTTTAAAACCATTTAAAAAAAACTATTATAAGGATACATATATATATATATATTTTTACACTTAAAATAGATAAAAGAATTGTGAAGCACCATAATTTAAATGCATATATATATATATATATATTTTCTTTTTTTATTGATTTTTCGCAACAGTGACATACAATCAAAATCCCAGCGTATACAGCAGATGCTCAATCATATCATAGACAACAAGGCAGGATCGTGAATCAAAAAAGACACCTGGAAAGAGAGGAGAAAAAAGGGACGAGCAACAGCACCCAGTATAGACTAATACACATTGCCATAGGTCGGTACAGAGGCATATGGAAGAGGAGGGGGGAGGGCAGATCGTGGAGTCACCAGGACAGGTGCTAGTATACACTATAGGAGTAGGTATAGGTCACCCGGGGGATAGGGGTGGGCAGAGAAGGCACAACCCATATAAATTGCGTAAGCAAGGGCGTCGGCACACGAACATGGGAACAGGCCCAGGGGTCAGTACGAGTATTTCTCAGGAGTCCTGTACAGTAGTGAGCGGATGTTCTAGTAGGTATGTCTGCAGCGGGCCACAGATATCGCAGGGACGTGAAGAGTGAGGGAGAAATTCAGCATATGTACAGAGTTGGTCCTGCCAAAGGATCAGATCCCCCAGTCAGTCCTTAAACTTAGGTGCCCGGCCCCGGCCCCATCTGCAGGCCACTCGGCGCTTGGCCAGCACCAAGCAAAAGGACACGAATTTCCGATGTGGAGCAGGAATATGTGCAGTGTATCCAAGAAGAGTTATGAGTGGTGATCGGGAGATAGGTGCAGATGTCATAGTATCAAGGGCCGTAAGCACCTGTCTCCAATAGGTGAGTACTTCAGGGCATCCCCAAGTGAGGTGCAAAAAATCAGCGAGTTCCGCCTTGCATCTGTCACATCTGTGCGTATCCCGTAAGCCTAATTTGTGGAGCCTAACTGCGGTGTAATAACTACGATGTAAGAAGCAATAATGGATAATTCGAAGTCTGCTATTGGAGGAGACCTTCTCCATCTGCACGCAACAAAATGCCCACTGTTCGTCAGTGAGGTCTTGACCAAGTTCCGATGCCCACTTGGCACGGGCTGCGCACGGGGGTAGATTGCATCCATGTACAGGGTGTGATAATGTGTGAACACTAAGTGCGAGGCGGAGGAGCCCGCGCGCAATGTCTGGTGTAGTGGGGTCAGTGTTGCTGGCTCATAGGGGTAGACAGGGTAGCTCGCTTGGATGCCATGGCGGAGGCGGGCGTATAAAAAGATTTCCATAGTTGAGGGTGGAGGGTCATGACATAATTATTGCAGGGTACGAAACTTACCACGTACGTATAGATCTCCCCAGGAGTGGAGATTACGGGCACGCGCAGCGATATTTCTGGGTGATAAGTGAGTGGTAAAAGGGGGGAGTAGAGGCAAAAGGCAGGCGTGCGGGCCAAAATGTGAGACCAAGCCCTAACCGTGCAGTCTACCGAAGTGGGGGACCGTCCACGGGGCTCGACTTTGGAAAGAAGGACACCAACCAGTGGGATGGGATCTGCTAGCCAGTGTTCAGTGGCGACATTTGGGGTGTATCGGGGTGGTTTAAATCAAAAATGGGCAAAGTGCGCTTGGGCACTTAAGTAGTATAATTCGAAGTTGGGCACGTCAAAACCTCCGTGCGCGTAGGGCCTTACGAGTATGTCCCATTGGATGCGAGGTTGTGTACCGCCCCATACTAGTCTAATCAATTCGGACCGATGGGTGGTGAAAAAATGCCGCCCGGGGTCGTACGGAATATTAAGGAATAGGTATAAGAATTTGGGGAGTATGACCATCTTAATGAGGGAGATCTGACCGGCCATGGTGAGTGGTAGCGTTATCCAGCGATTAATGCATCCGGTAACATTTTCCATAGCGCATCCATAATTTAGGCGCATCAGCTCCTCTCTGTCAGCCGCAACTCGGATCCCCAAGTATCAAACCTCATCATCGCACCACACGATGGGATAGTCCGGCTCGAAGGGAGTGGCGGAGCTAGTCAGTGGGAATATTTGGGATTTGGACCAATTGATATGGATGCCTGATTGGCCACCAAATTTAACAAATTCGCGCAGCAATGGATTCAGATTTTGACGGGGTTTTTTATGTAGAGGGTGACGTCATCCGCATATAAGGAAATTAAGACCGGACGCAACAGACAACGCAGACCAACATGGCTATAGTGTTGTCGAACCTTGGCTGCCAATGGTTCCATAACCAAGGCGAAGAGGATGGGGGAGGATGGACAGCCCTGGCGGGTGCCGCGAGAAAAAGGGATGGAAGTTGACATATGACCGTTAATCAAAACATTTGCCACAGGCGAAGTGTAAAGAAGTTGAATCCATTGCAAGAAGCTCACAGGGAGGCCCATATTTTGTAAGACGGTGAACAGGTAGTCCCACTCAACCGAGTCGAAAGCCTTAGAGGCATCGAGGTATACGGCTACCAGCGCAAGCTCGGGGTCTACCGCCTGTAAGATAGAGAATAACGTCTGGAGGTTATGCAAAGTTGCTCTGCCGGGAATGAACCCTGCTTGCTCTGGAAGGACCAGCTTGTCCATTAGGAGGCTGAGGCGATTCACGATCAATTTGGTAAGGATTTTGGCGTCCGTGTTTATAAGAGAGAGGGGCCTATAGGATTCACAGCGGTCTGCGGGTTTACCCGGTTTTAATAGGGCCGTAATTAGCGCCTCTCTCATTGAGGATTTGGGCCTCTCAGGCTTTGAGAAATACCTCCTGCAGGACGGGGAGTAGCTGATCTATGTAAGTCTTATAGAACTCTATGGGAAGGCCGTCAGGGCCCGGCACCTTCACCGACCTCATCTGCATGATTGCCTCTCTCAACTTGTCATTTTCAAATGGCCGCACTCAGGAATTCGCGTTGCAAGTCACCCAGCCACCCTAAAGCTATGTCACCGAAGTATGAGGAGAAATCTTGGGGAGACGTGCGCTGTGTACCGTAGAGGTCCATGTAGTATGATGTAAAGGTGTTCAGAATATCTCTGTGGCGGGCCCCCGCGGCGTCAAGCACCTCCAGCACGTAGTTAGAGAAACGCAGTTGTGCAATAGTACTGGCCAGCGCACGACCCGGTCTCTCGCCCTTTCCATAGCGCCGAGTGACATAATATTTGCCCCTGAATTTCACCTCGCGTTCCGCTGTGGTTGTATAGTCCGTGAGCTTTTCACAGAGGGTGACTCGTTGAGTCCCCGAGTCTGCAGACCACATATCCGACTCCAATTGTTTAATTTCCACCTCTAGACGGCACAGTGTTCGCCTAATGTCATGGAGTACACCATATCTTTTGGATATACCCACGCCTCGGACAGTAACCTTGAAGGCCTCCCACAGCATGCCCACATGGTCCACAGAGCCTTTAATACGAGCGAAGAAGTCGGCAATCTCCTCCCCCAACTCAGCTTGGAAAACTGCATCTAATAGCGTCTCAGGAACTAGTCGCCAGCAGCGTCGGGTGTCAATGGAGTTAGGGGGAAGTAGTTCCAGGTAGACCGGGGCATGATCCGAATATGTGCGGGCTAAGTGCTTGACGGGGTGAATCCAGGGGGCCACCCCATACGAGCAGAGCCAATAATCTAATCTAGACCACGTGGCGTGGCCTGCAGTGTCAAACGTACCTTCCCTACCAGCGGGATAGGCGTATCGCCAGGCATCCACCAGTCCCTGCTCTGTGATCAGGCCGAACAAGGCCATTCGAGTGTTAGTGTAATGATGGGGCAGGGGATTGGAGCAGTCAGTGGCAGGGCACAGAGTTGTGTTGAAATCACCCCCCCATATGACATGTATAGAGCCAATTTTTAGTATTTGTCCCCAGAGTGAGGTGAAGTAGTCGGGATTATCTGTGTTGGGACCATAGCTGCAGACAAGCGAAACAGAGTGAGTGCCCAGCATACCCCAGAGTATGCAGCTGCGGCTGGCCGTGTCACTGTATGTGTCACCCATCCCAAAAGGTGTGTTCTTTTTGATTAATATGATTGTGCCTCGTGAGTAGGACGAGTAGGAGGAGAAGGCGCGTGTAGATGTCCATTTACTACAATAGCAGGAGGGGCGGCGAGGGTCAATATGAATTTCCTGTAGCATGGCAATATGGATATGGTGCCTATCTAAATATGCTAGGATTTGCCTCTGTTTTTGCGGGTCCCGGAGACCCCTGACGTTCCATGTCAGCAAGTTGATGCTTGGACGATCAGGTTGTGTGGTCACATCAGTGGGTAACATCGTAGCTAGCAAAGGTGTCTATTTGAGCAAAGGTTGTGTCTTTTCCCTGACAGTGGAACACGGTGAGCAATAGCTGAATTGATACGTCTGGCTGAAATGAACAAATGTGTAACAGAACATTGTAGAACATTCCCCCCCATCTCCTCCCCTCCCAACAAACAAAAAGTAAATGCAACAGTGGTTTAGCATCACAGCATTCATCAAAGACGGACACTACCCCATTCTCCAGTGGCGCCACAAACAGCTGAACAAGCTTGATTATGGAGAAAAGCGACCTGTTCTGCATAAAAGATGATATAGCAATGCTAAGCAATCTTCTAAAAACATTTTTTGCTGTCCTTGCCATCCGAGCACTCCTAATAGTGCAGGCAAAACATCCCCAACCCACCCCCTCCCACAACAGCACCCCAAATGTGCCGGTATTACAAAGCCCACCCAGACCCATCAAACAATATCGACAGTCTAACAGAGCCAGTACGGCCAGGTACAGCAGGGCCAATACATGGCCATAGGAAATGAGGAAAAACAAACTATTCGGGGGATCTCCTATGTGAGGGGGGGCGTCAGTGGGCAGTTAAACTTCCCGCTCCCAGTGCACCCACCAGCCGTATTACCCCAATCGCCACGAAATGACAAGTGGGAGGAGGCGGTAGGGGGGAAGGGTGCTTGGCGATATACAGGTCAAGTCTACCAAAATACTAAAAATATAATAAAGAAAGAAGAGGAAAGAATAAAAAGAGAATGCAGTGGAGGTCAGCAGAAGCGTTCAAAGCCCAGCAGGGCACTTAGCTGTCTAGGAGCGTGTTGCGGAGGAAGAGTCTCAACAGGGGAGCCAGTCCATGGCCACAGCATTATAAACGTCCGGGCGATGCCCCGCACCCCTGCCAGCACCTCCCACAGCAAAGCCCGCGGGGGAGAGAAGGGCCCCCAAGGGCAGCGCTGGCCAGGTCCACGGGCCGTCATTTAGTCAGTGGACGGAGAGGGGGGCCGGGAAGCATCTTCACACCTCGGGGATCGTCTCTGGGGGGTCTTCAGAAAATCCTCCGCCTGGTGCGGGTTCGTGCAGAAGACATGTTTCCCATTGCTCGAGATCCGTAGACGTGCAGGGTACATAAGAGTATATTCTATGTTGGCTTTGCGTATTTTTTGTTTGACTGGAAGGAATTTACGGCATGCCTCTTGCACCTCCACAGTAAAGTCCGGGTAGATACTGAACGTGATGCCGTCAAATTGCAGTGGTTTCTGCTCACAGGCCTTTCGTAACGCTGCATCGCGATCTCGATAGTTCAGTAGTCGGGCCACAATTGGCCTGGGGGTCTCACCTGGCAGCGGTCGAGGGCCAAGGGAGCGACGGGCGCGCTCCACCACTAATTGAGGATTCAGAACCAAAGGCAGTGGTTAGGAGGCGATCAACATAATCTTCCATACGCCCGTGTTGGTGCTCTCCAGGATGCCCGTGATGCGGATGTTGTTCCGGCGGCTGCGCGCTTCTATATCTTCATTCTTAGCCGTGATTACTTTTAGGAGTTTGTCCATTTGCAACATCTGCTGTTGCATCTGTGAGGAGGTGTCTTCAGCCTCAGAAACACGCCGCTCCGCTTCTTTCAGTTGACCTTCGTGTTTATCAACCTTTTGGACAAGGAAGTCTAATCGAGTGTTCATTGTGTCCATCTTTCCGGAGAGATCAGAGAGGCTGTGCTGAACAGCCATGAGCAGTGCCTTGACTCGATCTCCAGAGGATGGCGAGGGGGCCGAAGCCTGATCCATACTGCCCGAGCCAGAGTCCACAGAGGTGGATCTGGTGGAGGCTTTTTTATTTTCAAAGGTGAGTCTGGGTTGCCACCCGTCAGGTTTCCCCATCTTGCAGGAGGATGAATGGCTGGCACGACAGTGGAGATGTACAGGTGACTTGAAAACACTGGCTGATCGGGCAGGGGAAGCGGGGCGCAGACCGAGAACAATCAGGGAGTTCTTGTCGGGAGCGTCGTCAGGTGTTGCCAGGTGAGGATGGCAGCGCACCCGGGATCAACACCGTAGGGGCACAGTCGGCTGTGCAGAAAGAATGAGTGGAGTCGTGCAGTCTGCAGGTGCGCGGGGAGAGGCGTGGGGCCGGCAGGAGCACAAAGCGACCCGGGGCAGCACAGGAAGATCACCCGATGGGCGTATTAGGACCCTAGCCGAAGTAGACAGACAACTCCCTTTGGGCGGCGCCACTAGCAGTATGGTGCATCAGGCGGGGGTGTCAGCAGAGATCCATCCAGGTGAATTGGGGGGTAGTGGTAGTGCACAGGCAACGCTCCGCAGGCCCGGCAGCACCGGTGTCAACAGTACGGCGGTGTATTGCCCCAAGATGTGAGTGGGTGGGCAAGGCGTCCAACCGGCGAAGGAGGGTTGCACTGGTGTTCTGAATGGAGCAACGATCGGCCCTCAGAGTAGTGTCTTCCCAACTGATGTGTGCACTCCTTCCACGCAGTAGGGGCTTTAGTGTCCACGGTGCATGCCAAATCCACCAGCAGGCTTTTCGAGGGTAGGTAGCAGAAAGTCACCCATCAGAGGTTAAGCTTAGCGGAGGGGAGGGGGAGGAAAAATCTGGACGCAGCCCTTCCAGTCTTAACGGCCCCACCGGCCTGTTGCTTAATCCAAACTCGGGCCCCTGGCCCAAACACAACCAGGGATGCATGCAGACTGTGTCCGCATGGAGCCGGCAGAGGCAATACAGGCAGGCCCACAGATTGCAGACGCCCGACGATGGCAGTGGCAGCATCCGTGCAGAGCTGGCGGCGCACACCTCACACAACCAGCCTGCAGCCCGGGTGGGTATCACGGGTGTCTTCAAGTGTGGCGGGGCTCACTCGCATATCACGTCCGCAGGAGGATCTGTGGGCAGTGGTCCCGCGGCGTTGGCGTCCAGCCCAGCCCCAGGAAGGGCATATAGGGCCTCAGGGGCAGCAATGAAAAAGGCGCACTCTCACCGGTAATTAGGTATTGCAGGCTCCAGGTAGGCACCGCATCAGCTGCAAAGGAAGGCTCAGGGCAGAGCAGCAGTGTCAAGACCGGCAGCAGGCAGTGGCTGGCAGAGGAGTAGGCATAGCGCAGATCGGGCCCTTGCCCACGTGGAATACCCGACACTCGGGTGGCAGCAGCGGCCGCTCAGGTCCTCCGGCGCGGTGCCCTCACAGGGCGGCAAAGGGCAGCAATGCGCTCCAGGTGCCCCAAGATGTGAGGAGAGTCACACATTTCACCCCATCTGCTCCGCAGGGGATTGAGGAGCAATCGGCCATCAGCAGAATTCGTGGATATCAGTAAAGGTAAGGATAATTAATTGATAGAGTCGCCAAGCGTCCCGAGCCTCACATATGTGCGGCCATCTTAGACGTGCGCCACCTAGCGCTCCCAATTTGAATGCATATATACTTAAATAATTCATTATTTAATTTAGTATATTTAAAAGAATGATGAATGAACTAAAAAGATATCACTAGAATACAACATTCTATATCCTAATTAATCATGCTATTAGTATCCATGCAGTATCCACCAATAAAACCTCCAATTTTATATTTAAAACAATGAACATTATTCTACTATATTACATTAAATAATACAAATTCAAATCAATGCCATAGTTAAAAATACTGCTTTGTAAAAACTGAATATTGCTTTAAAAGCGCCTACCCAACAAAACCCCCAATAAAGCCCAAAACAAGAAAAACATATATAAACAAAAATTATATATTAAAAAATTATTTAAAATATATTTCTATATTAATTTATAGACAAGCTAAACACAATATAAAACATTAAATACAATGTTATTTTAAGAAACAATATTTTAAACATCAAAATTATTGGAAAAACGAATCCACTTACTCTCAATATTTAAAATCTCAATATTTTTGTACTCCAAATTTAGACCTCAATATTATGGTCAACCAATATTCGAGAGTTGATTGATATTCTGGCTCCATACCATTATTGGAGACTTCTTGGGCGATGATTTTGTTCGGTCCTGTGATCGATGTGAAATGAGTCACACTCGCTCCTGTGCTCAGTCATGACAACTGTTCAATCTACAGACATATGAGCAAAGGTAGGCCTGACAGCAGCAGTGATGTGACTGGCTGCTTCATTCCATGGACTAAAGTCACTAGCACAGAGATCTTGAGCCTGCTGAGGCTCACAGCGTTATTAAGAACACCTGGAAATCTCCAATTCTGCCATCAGAGCACTTCAGGGATAATAGTGTACACAATAGACTTATGGTTTTACATCACAGTCAAGGTTCAAGAAAGTAGTCAAATCACTTGATCACTGTGTGCATTGCCTGTCTCTTCACATGTAGTTGATGTAGGTGTTACTGTACTTCTGTCGTACAGTGTGGTGTATAAATTACCTTTTCTTATGTAAGGTGAAGCACTAGCTAGACAATCAACTTATTAAGAACTATATTGTATTTTACTGAGCTCTTAATCCACACCACTTGCCTAAGTAAGTCCTGGACTGGCTGACCGTCTACTCTGAGAGCCAAGGGGTGTACTTGGTGGTCTATCAGGCCCCATACTAGGACAAACCAAAGATACCGGATATTAACAACTTAATTACCATATTTGAGGCACCAATAACCCCAGTGTAACTGCAGCCCCCCCCACACTGGTTCTGACATTCACATTTCTTCATTCTCTGAAAAGATCATTACCTGTAATGGCAGCAGCACCACAAGAACTGCACATTTTGAGCACATCAATAATATTCCATCTATCCAGCAAAGGTAAACACGTGCAGTTTTGGAATACGAGTGGGTTGAGTAACATGAGAAAGGAGATATATCTCCAGAAAGGAAGAAGAAGCAGGCTACTGGAATGTATGCAGGTAATTTAAAATAGCTTTTTTAATGTTTACTAGTTGAATAAATGTTTAGTTTTATATAAGAATGGTCATATGTACATTGAACATTGGCTAGAACCTAGGGCACCTACATCACAAGCAAAGCTGTTAAAATCCTAGCAAATAAGACAAAAATCCAGGAAATAAATAACAATTTACTGACTTTTCCATCAAATAGTTTTTCTCAATTAAATGCTTATTTTATGAACCACCTTCTTTTTTTAAACATCTTTTTATTGGTATTTGTATGCCTCATTCCTCAAAAGAAAACATTGATATCTTATAATTTCTCTAACATGTACATGTTATATACAGCATTATCTTCTTTACAGCATGTAATTATATCACATTTGGTTATCTCTCAAGTTCTATGTGGTATTTTTCCATGTCATGCTGTCTGTTTATGCCCTAATAGGTTACTTTTTAGGGGACTGTCATATTACAATCACAGAATGTCCATCAAGTCATTCCCTGCATTATCCACATCCTCTCCCTCACAAAGGGTCCAGAGGACACCAGGCTCAATTTCCAGGAAGGAATGAGGTACATCGCGGCATGGATGAAGGACAGCTGCCTGAAGCTCAACACTGAGAGAACCGAGGTCCTCATTCTGGGACCCTCGAACTCCGCCTGGGAACACACGTGGTGGCCCTCCGCCCTCGGGAGTCCTCCCACCCCGACAGACCACACTCTGAACTTCAGCATCATCCTCAACTCCTCTCTCACCATGACACGCCAAATCAACGCCGTCACCTCCACCAGCTTCAACTGCCTCCGCATCCTCCGAAAGATCCCCCCGAACACAGGAAATCCATCACCCATGCACTTATAACCAGCAGACTGGACTACGGAAACGCCCTCTATGCCGGCATCAACAGAACCCTTCTACACAAGCTCCAAACCATCCAGAATGCCGCGGCCAGAATCGTCCTCGGGACCCCTCGGCACAAACGCATGACGCACCACCTTTGAGACCTACACTGACTCCCGGTCGAGAAGAGAATAACCTACAAGCTTCTCACTCACGCCTAAAAATCCCTCCACAACATCGGACACAAATAACTCAATGATAGAGTCTGCTTCCACGCACCCAAAAGACACCCCGCATACACAGAAGCAGAACAGGAGGAAGTGCCTTCTCCAACATCGCAGCCAAAACCTGGAATGAGTTCCCGGTCAGCATCAGACCCTCCCCTAACCTGCACATCTTCAGGAAGGACCTCAAGAACTTGCTCTTCGACTGAGCCTGAGCTGCCCCCCCCCAGCAACTAAAGACCCTCACGAGTGAGTAGCGCGCTTTTTAACCCCTGATTGATTGATTGATTGATTGATTGATTGATATATACGTCTAATAATGCAATAGCTTGCAGCTTTCGCTTATCATTAAAGTGCTACCTCATTTATTCAAACTTTACTTACCTATAGGGGGGGTGGAGGGAGAGAAGGAGGGATGGTGAGAGGGTATGGAGGAGGGGGAGCTGCAATCAAATATTGCGCTCCTAATCGTATATTAAAGGGCAAAGGGGATGTTAAAGGCTTCCAGTATTTTCCAGCATTCAGCTAGTTGTGTAAGCTATGTCTAAAGCAGTCTCTTTAAGGGGGTTAACTTTATCATGTTTGGAGGGTGTTATCTCATGTCTAATTGCTGTGATGGTTGAACAGCATCTACGCTGTTTTGTTCCTCCTCTACTCTTGTAAGAGAGGATCCTTCCTCCTCATCTTCAGTGGTCCTTTCGCTCATATGCAAGTTATCATCGCTACTCTGTTCTGGGTGAATATATACATTTACAACACGGTTTTTACACCGCTATACAATCACAACGCGGTTGTTACAACGACCGCGTTGTGACCACGCAGTGCCATTACAACGCAAGTCGTTACAACAACTTGCACTAGATGGCGCGCTGGACTTAGGAATAGTATGATTTACTATTCCAACTCCAGTGTGTCCAACACTAGGAAAGGTGCTAGAATAATAAATCATACTATTCCTTAGTCTGGAGTTTATTATGTAGTTAGTATAATTCAGTTGTCAGTATCAACAGGCCTCATCGTAATGATGTAATGTAAACAGCATAGACGTTAGTGAGTTTATATCTAACATGCTTAGTTATGACATACAATGGTAGGTAAGCAGTGGTCACAAGTTTGCTGCACATCCAACATCATTGTTTGCTAGTCTTTACATTGCACACTTCTCATAGATGTTATTGGTACCATGATAATTTACACACTGCTACCCAAGGATGTTGCCTGAGCTTTAGGTCAGTATGGTGTCGGCTCTTAATAATAGGACAAATATGTATCAGAGTGCAGTTATTAGCATAACCCTAAACAATTGATAAGTCCAGATTTTGGTAGACTTATAATAACAGTTGATTTGTCCTTTGATAGTAAAGGTTAAACATCCCTACATCCAACACATGGTTTACCCAATGACTTTCTCAAGGCTCAAAGAAGGAAGTAAAGCATCAAAGAGTACAACAACTGTAGTAGATTTTCAAAATTGAATGTAACAGAATTCAGTGAGGAATTTAGTTGTTCATTATTTCCCCAGTTGATTAAGACCAGTAAGATAGACACATGGAGTTGTGCCCAAGAATGTAAGAATGTTTTTTTCTTTCCTCTAACTTCGTGAGTTTCCAGATTAGGTGAACAATAAGGCTATGATAAGCACATGTTGTCTAACAGTTCTAGAACCTTCTGCATGTATGTCATTTTGTGACTGCTAAACTCAAACCTCATTGTTGGACCTGGCCCTCTCAGTAGGGTCTCTCCCAAACCCTTTTCACTTTTTTCCCACACCTTTTGCTGAAGTAGTTTTTGTTGGCCTTAGGACTGCACTTTACCACTGCTGACCATTCCTAAAGTGCACGTGTTCACTCCCATAAACATGGTTTGATTGGCTAACACTTGATGGGGGTATTTAGTTTACTTCTAAATCCTTCCTAGAGTGTGATATCATATACTGAGGGTCTGTAAATTGCATGCTACCAGTGGGCCTGCAGCACGTATTGTGCCACCCACTTAAATAGCATCAGAAAACATGTCCTTGGCCAGCCAATGCAGCCCGAATGCAGTTTTATATTGCCAGTTTGACTTGGCAGTAGAACCTCCTTGCCAAGTCTTAAACTACTCCTTAATTGCATATAAATCGGCCCCAAGATAGTTCTTAGGTAGCTCATAGGGCATAGTGCTTTGTAATTAGAAAGTTGGACATATACTTTTAAGTTTTGCATGTGGAGCCAAAGCTGAGCACAGCCCCACACAAAGGACCTAACACCTCCACATTTTCACTACAGCCAGCTTGGAGCCAGGGCAGGGAAATCAGGATATTCCATGCACTTCAAAGAGCCTTTCTCGAAGTTTCTCCCCCTTCCAGAGGAAAGGCACCAGGCTATAAAAATAGGACCCTCAAACCTACTCTTCAGTTCACTCCTGGACCTGTGGAAGATCTCTCAGAGGACTGCCTTCTGTTGTGGCCTGCTGTGCACTCTGCAAGATTGCTTTTCTGTACCTGGAAGGACTGTTTTGCTGCCTTGAGCCTGCCTTGAACCCTCAGAGGCCAGCCCTGCTGTTGAGCCCTGCCTCTTCACCTAAACCCGGGACTACCAGAGTGACTCCCTCAGCAATTTTTCTGGCCTCCTGTCCAGAGCTACTGGAGCACTAGGCTCCAACCATCTTTAACCCGTGTCTGAACCCAGCCTTCGTGAGTCCATTTTGTTTTTGGAGCTTCGTATTGCGTAAATGCGACCCGAAGGTATCAGAGTGCTAGATATATTTCTTTATTCGATTTTGTTACAAAATTATAAAAGCACAACATTCACAATACATATATAATACATACATTTTCAAACAGTAATGAGGAAGAGAAATGACAGATTACACATCCAATGCTCTTGGGAGGTACACTATTAAGTACATTTTGTCCAGCAGCTTCCCTTGTCTGCTGAACAAAATACATTCATCAATGACTATTTCCTTTTATGAATGCTATAAACCTCACTATGATGTTCAATTTACTAACATAAAGGCACTATTAATTTATAAAGTGACAAGTGCCTACATTTTAAACAGCTATACACCAGACGTAATAAGTTTAAAATACACAATAATAACTATTTATTCCTATCGTCACAAGTACACAAAATATCAATTTACCCTAAAAGTAAAACATGATTGGTTACAAAGAACTTGCTAAAATCATTTCATAAACCTTTACAGTTGATTAATTAAAAGAACATTAAAAATACTCCTAAAATAATAAAATACCCTGGTGTGATCCTTTTGGTATTTCACAGCTCTATCCCATTAAGATCCCCGATGATGGGTCTATTTGTGCTTGTTTGATATTTTTTTAAAGCTCTACAAAGTGTTACCCACGGATGGAGCAAGTACCTGGACAAGCTAAAAACAAGGCATTCTGTACTATCACTTTTCATAATTATGACAATTTCATTTAAACGATTGGCTGCCAGAATTCGGCAAATTGGGATTAACCAGGACTTCCATATTGATTTATACATAGGGCAAAAAAACAAGAAGTGGACTTCCGATTCAAGGGCATCAACACATCCTGGATAACTGGGTGTGATATCAACACCCTTCCAACTCCTAACAAAACTGTTTACAGGGAGGATAACACGCCTAAATTTCAAGTAAAGTGATCTTACTAATGGTGGCTCTATTCGGTTCAAGAAATCTTCTTGCCGAATCTCATCCTGGAAATTTAGGAATAGAGATGTTAACGCCCTGCGTTGCTCCTATTTAACCAGGTGCCCTATACCTGCCGCCAATAATTCTTTTTCAGAAGCTTGACTGAGCTTATTTGGCTTTTTTCTGGGGATAGCCATGAGTCACTCATGCCAACTTTAAAAGGCCATTGCTTAATGTGGTTGAGCCAATGAACACTGCCTTTCATATCCGAAGCTAATATTTCTTGTAATGATTCTTTCATTGGCAGTGGTGACTTATTTACCCATATACATAGCCAGAAAACTAGAGGTCATAGGGAAATTGCATGGGCATCAATCGTCATGCCCAAATCTAGACGCATTTGCAGTAATGGGGCATTTCAGGGAAGTTCCATCACAGATCTAATAAAATAATTTTCAGTTTTTTCGATAGAGGACACATTAATGTGTCATCAAAGTTCTGCTCCATAGAGTGCAGCTCCTGTGCCCTTTGGTTGGTATACTAATATTACAGGGGTAAGTGGTCCATAAACTGACTTCCTTAATTTTTTGATTAAGGCCATCCCCACATGTTGCAATGACAACTGACTTTGCAGCAGTTGTGTGGACCATGAAAATCTGTTCGAAAGTCGCAATCCTAAGTAATCAAATTGTTTCACTTCGGCAAGTATTATTTGACCCAGTTTTATATTACAATTAAAAGACTTGTGACAATTAAAAACCATGACTTTCATTTTTTGGGTGCCGCGAGAAAGAGGGATGGAAGTTGACATATGACCGTTAATCAAAACATTTGCCACAGGCGAAGTGTAAAGACGTTGAATCCATTGCAAGAAGCTCACAGGGAGGCCCATATTTTGTAAGACGGTGAACAGGTAGTCCCACTCAACCGAGTCGAAAGCCTTAGAGGCATCGAGGTATACGGCTATCAGCGCAAGCTCGGGGTCTACCGCCTGTAAGATAGAGAATAACGTCTGGAGGTTATGCAAAGTTGCTCTGCCGGGAATGAACCCTGCTTGCTCTGGAAGGACCAGCTTGTCCATTAGGAGGCTGAGGCGATTCACGATCAATTTGGTAAGGATTTTGGCGTCCGTGTTTATAAGAGAGAGGGGCCTATAGGATTCACAGCGGTCTGTGGGTTTACCCGGTTTTAATAGGGCCGTAATTAGCGCCTCTCTCATTGAGGATTTGGGCCTCTCAGGCTTTGAGAAACACCTCCTGCAGGACGGGGAGTAGCTGATCTATGTAAGTTTTATAGAACTCTATGGGAAGGCCGTCAGGGCCCGGCACCTTCACCGACCTCATCTGCATGATTGCCTCTCTCAACTTGTCATTTTCAAATGGCCGCACTCAGGAATTCGCGTTGCAAGTCACCCAGCCACCCTAAAGCTATGTCACCGAAGTATGAGGAGAAATCTTGGGGAGACGTGCGCTGTGTACCGTAGAGGTCCATGTAGTATGATGTAAAGGTGTTCAGAATATCTCTGTGGCGGGCCCCCGCGGCGTCAAGCACCTCCAGCACGTAGTTAGAGAAACGCGGTTGTGCAATAGTACTGGCCAGCGCACGACCCGGTCTCTCGCCCTTTCCATAGCGCCGAGTGACATAATATTTGCCCCTGAATTTCACCTCGCGTTCCGCTGTGGTTGTATAGTCCGTGAGCTTTTCACTGAGGGTGACTCGTTGAGTCCCCGAGTCTGCAGACCACATATCCGACTCCAATTGTTTAATTTCCACCTCTAGACGGCACAGTGTTCGCCTAATGTCATGGAGTACACCATATCTTTTGGATATACCCACGCCTCGGACAGTAACCTTGAAGGCCTCCCACAGCATGCCCACATGGTCCACAGAGCCTTTAATACGAGCGAAGAAGTCGGCAATCTCCTCCCCCAACTCAGCTTGGAAAACTGCATCTAATAGCGTCTCAGGAACTAGTCGCCAGCAGCGTCGGGTGTCAATGGAGTTAGGGGGAAGTAGTTCCAGGTAGACCGGGGCATGATCCGAGTATGTGCGGGCTAAGTGCTTGACGGGGTGAATCCAGGGGGCCACCCCATACGAGCAGAGCCAATAATCTAATCTAGACCACGTGGCGTGGCCTGCAGTGTCAAACGTACCTTCCCTACCAGCGGGATAGGCGTATCGCCAGGCATCCACCAGTCCCTGCTCTGTGATCAGGCCGAACAAGGCCTCTCGAGTGTTAGTGTAATGATGGGGCAGGGGATTGGAGCAGTCAGTGGCAGGGCACAGAGTTGTGTTGAAATCACCCCCCCATATGACATGTATAGAGCCAATTTTTAGTATTTGTCCCCAGAGTGAGGTGAAGTAGTCGGGATTATCTGTGTTGGGACCATAGCTGCAGACAAGCGAAACAGAGTGAGTGCCCAGCATACCCCAGAGTATGCAGCTGCGGCTGGCCGTGTCACTGTATGTGTCACCCATCCCAAAAGGTGTGTTCTTTTTGATTAATATGATTGTGCCTCGTGAGTAGGACGAGTAGGAGGAGAAGGCGCGTGTAGATGTCCATTTACTACAATAGCAGGAGGGGCGGCGAGGGTCAATATGAATTTCCTGTAGCATGGCAATATGGATATGGTGCCTATCTAAATATGCTAGGATTTGCCTCTGTTTTTGCGGGTCCCGGAGACCCCTGACGTTCCATGTCAGCAAGTTGATGCTTGGACGATCAGGTTGTGTGGTCACATCAGTGGGTAACATCGTAGCTAGCAAAGGTGTCTATTTGAGCAAAGGTTGTGTCTTTTCCCTGACAGTGGGACACGGTGAGCAATAGCTGAATTGATACGTCTGGCTGAAATGAACAAATGTGTAACAGAACATTGTAGAACATTCCCCCCATCTCCTCCCCTCCCAACAAACAAAAAGTAAATGCAACAGTGGTTTAGCATCACAGCATTCATCAAAGACGGACACTACCCCATTCTCCAGTGGCGCCACAAACAGCTGAACAAGCTTGATTATGGAGAAAAGCGACCTGTTCTGCATAAAAGATGATATAGCAATGCTAAGCAATCTTCTAAAAACATTTTTTGCTGTCCTTGCCATCCGAGCACTCCTAATAGTGCAGGCAAAACATCCCCAACCCACCCCCTCCCACAACAGCACCCCAAATGTGCCGGTATTACAAAGCCCACCCAGACCCATCAAACAATATCGACAGTCTAACAGAGCCAGTATGGCCAGGTACAGCAGGGCCAATACATGGCCATAGGAAATGAGGAAAAACAAACTATTCGGGGGATCTCCTATGTGAGGGGGGGCGTCAGTGGGCAGTTAAACTTCCCGCTCCCAGTGCACCCACCAGCCGTATTACCCCAATCGCCACGAAATGACAAGTGGGAGGAGGCGGTAGGGGGGAAGGGTGCTTGGCGATATACAGGTCAAGTCTACCAAAATACTAAAAATATAATAAAGAAAGAAGAGGAAAGAATAAAAAGAGAATGCAGTGGAGGTCAGCAGAAGCGTTCAAAGCCCAGCAGGGCACTTAGCTGTCTAGGAGCGTGTTGCGGAGGAAGAGTCTCAACAGGGGAGCCAGTCCATGGCCACAGCATTATAAACGTCCGGGCGATGCCCCGCACCCCTGCCAGCACCTCCCACAGCAAAGCCCGCGGGGGAGAGAAGGGCCCCCAAGGGCAGCGCTGGCCAGGTCCACGGGCCGTCATTTAGTCAGTGGACGGAGAGGGGGGCCGGGAAGCATCTTCACACCTCGGGGATCGTCTCTGGGGGGTCTTCAGAAAATCCTCCGCCTGGTGCGGGTTCGTGCAGAAGACATGTTTCCCATTGCTCGAGATCCGTAGACGTGCAGGGTACATAAGAGTATATTCTATGTTGGCTTTGCGTATTTTTTGTTTGACTGGAAGGAATTTACGGCATGCCTCTTGCACCTCCACAGTAAAGTCCGGGTAGATACTGAACGTGATGCCGTCAAATTGCAGTGGTTTCTGCTCACGGGCCTTTCGTAACGCTGCATCGCGATCACGATAGTTCAGTAGTCGGGCCACAATTGGCCTGGGGGTCTCACCTGGCAGCGGTCGAGGGCCAAGGGAGCGACGGGCGCGCTCCACCACTAATTGAGGATTCAGAACCAAAGGCAGTGGTTAGGAGGCGATCAACATAATCTTCCATACGCCCGTGTTGGTGCTCTCCAGGATGCCCGTGATGCGGATGTTGTTCCGGCGGCTGCGCGCTTCTATATCTTCATTCTTAGCCGTGATTACTTTTAGGAGTTTGTCCATTTGCAACATCTGCTGTTGCATCTGTGAGGAGGTGTCTTCAGCCTCAGAAATACGCCGCTCCGCTTCTTTCAGTTGACCTTCGTGTTTATCAACCTTTTGGACAAGGAAGTCTAATCGAGTGTTCATTGTGTCCATCTTTCCGGAGAGATCAGAGAGGCTGTGCTGAACAGCCATGAGCAGTGCCTTGACTCGATCTCCAGAGGATGGCGAGGGGGCCGAAGCCTGATCCATACTGCCCGAGCCAGAGTCCACAGAGGTGGATCTGGTGGAGGCTTTTTTATTTTCAAAGGTGAGTCTGGGTTGCCACCCGTCAGGTTTCCCCATCTTGCAGGAGGATGAATGGCTGGCACGACAGTGGAGATGTACAGGTGACTTGAAAACACTGGCTGATCGGGCAGGGGAAGCGGGGCGCAGACCGAGAACAATCAGGGAGTTCTCGTCGGGAGCGTCGTCAGGTGTTGCCAGGTGAGGATGGCAGCGCACCCGGGATCAACACCGTAGGGGCACAGTCGGCTGTGCAGAAAGAGTGAGTGGAGTCGTGCAGTCTGCAGGTGCGCGGGGAGAGGCGTGGGGCCGGCAGGAGCACAAAGCGACCCGGGGCAGCACAGGAAGATCACCCGATGGGCGTATTAGGACCCTAGCCGAAGTAGACAGAAAACTCCCTTTGGGCGGCGCCACTAGCAGTATGGTGCATCAGGCGGGGGTGTCAGCAGAGATCCATCCAGGTGAACTGGGGGGTAGTGGTAGTGCACAGGCAACGCTCCGCAGGCCCGGCAGCACCGGTGTCAACAGTACGGCGGTGTATTGCCCCAAGATGTGAGTGGGTGGGCAAGGCGTCCAACCGGCGAAGGAGGGTTGCACTGGTGTTCTGAATGGAGCAACGATCGGCCCTCAGAGTAGTGTCTTCCCAACTGATGTGTGCACTCCTTCCACGCAGTAGGGGCTTTAGTGTCCACGGTGCATGCCAAATCCACCAGCAGGCTTTTCGAGGGTAGGGAGCAGAAAGTCACCCATCAGAGGTTAAGCTTAGCGGAGGGGAGGGGGAGGAAAAATCTGGACGCAGCCCTTCCAGTCTTAACGGCCCCACCGGCCTGTTGCTTAATCCAAACTCGGGCCCCTGGCCCAAACACAACCAGGGATGCATGCAGACTGTGTCCGCATGGAGCCGGCAGAGGCAATACAGGCAGGCCCACAGATTGCAGACGCCCGACGATGGCAGTGGCAGCATCCGTGCAGAGCTGGCGGCGCACACCTCACACAACCAGCCTGCAGCCCGGGTGGGTATCACGGGTGTCTTCAAGTGTGGCGGGGCTCACTCGCATATCACGTCCGCAGGAGGATCTGTGGGCAGTGGTCCCGCGGCGTTGGCGTCCAGCCCAGCCCCAGGAAGGGCATATAGGGCCTCAGGGGCAGCAATGAAAAAGGCGCACTCTCACCGGTAATTAGGTATTGCAGGCTCCAGGTAGGCACCGCATCAGCTGCAAAGGAAGGCTCAGGGCAGAGCAGCAGTGTCAAGACCGGCAGCAGGCAGTGGCTGGCAGAGGAGTAGGCATAGCGCAGATCGGGCCCTTGCCCACGTGGAATACCCGACACTCGGGTGGCAGCAGCGGCCGCTCAGGTCCTCCGGCGCGGTGCCCTCACAGGGCGGCAAAGGGCAGCAATGCGCTCCAGGTGCCCCAAGATGTGAGGAGAGTCACACATTTCACCCCATCTGCTCCGCAGGGGATTGAGGAGCAATCGGCCATCAGCAGAATTCGTGGATATCAGTAAAGGTAAGGATAATTAATTGATAGAGTCACCAAGCGTCCCGAGCCTCACATATGTGCGGCCATCTTAGACGTGCGCCACCTAGCGCTCCCAATTTGAATGCATATATACTTAAATAATTCATTATTTAATTTAGTATATTTAAAAGAATGATGAATGAACTAAAAAGATATCACTAGAATACAACATTCTATATCCTAATTAATCATGCTATTAGTATCCATGCAGTATCCACCAATAAAACCTCCAATTTTATATTTAAAACAATGAACATTATTCTACTATATTACATTAAATAATACAAATTCAAATCAATGCCATAGTTAAAAATACTGCTTTGTAAAAACTGAATATTGCTTTAAAAGCGCCTACCCAACAAAACCCCCAATAAAGCCCAAAACAAGAAAAACATATATAAACAAAAATTATATATTAAAAAATTATTTAAAATATATTTCTATATTAATTTATAGACAAGCTAAACACAATATAAAACATTAAATACAATGTTATTTTAAGAAACAATATTTTAAACATCAAAATTATTGGAAAAACGAATCCACTTACTCTCAATATTTAAAATCTCAATATTTTTGTACTCCAAATTTAGACCTCAATATTATGGTCAACCAATATTCGAGAGTTGATTGATATTCTGGCTCCATACCATTATTGGAGACTTCTTGGGCGATGATTTTGTTCGGTCCTGTGATCGATGTGAAATGAGTCACACTCGCTCCTGTGCTCAGTCATGACAACTGTTCAATCTACAGACATATGAGCAAAGGTAGGCCTGACAGCAGCAGTGATGTGACTGGCTGCTTCATTCCATGGACTAAAGTCACTAGCACAGAGATCTTGAGCCTGCTGAGGCTCACAGCGTTATTAAGAACACCTGGAAATCTCCAATTCTGCCATCAGAGCACTTCAGGGATAATAGTGTACACAATAGACTTATGGTTTTACATCACAGTCAAGGTTCAAGAAAGTAGTCAAATCACTTGATCACTGTGTGCATTGCCTGTCTCTTCACATGTAGTTGATGTAGGTGTTACTGTACTTCTGTCGTACAGTGTGGTGTATAAATTACCTTTTCTTATGTAAGGTGAAGCACTAGCTAGACAATCAACTTATTAAGAACTATATTGTATTTTACTGAGCTCTGAATCCACACCACTTGCCTAAGTAAGTCCTGGACTGGCTGACCGTCTACTCTGAGAGCCAAGGGGTGTACTTGGTGGTCTATCAGGCCCCATACTAGGACAAACCAAAGATACCGGATATTAACAACTTAATTACCATATTTGAGGCACCAATAACCCCAGTGTAACTGCAGCCCCCCCCACACTGGTTCTGACATTCACATTTCTTCATTCTCTGAAAAGATCATTACCTGTAATGGCAGCAGCACCACAAGAACTGCACATTTTGAGCACATCAATAATATTCCATCTATCCAGCAAAGGTAAACACGTGCAGTTTTGGAATACGAGTGGGTTGAGTAACATGAGAAAGGAGATATATCTCCAGAAAGGAAGAAGAAGCAGGCTACTGGAATGTATGCAGGTAATTTAAAATAGCTTTTTTAATGTTTACTAGTTGAATAAATGTTTAGTTTTATATAAGAATGGTCATATGTACATTGAACATTGGCTAGAACCTAGGGCACCTACATCACAAGCAAAGCTGTTAAAATCCTAGCAAATAAGACAAAAATCCAGGAAATAAATAACAATTTACTGACTTTTCCATCAAATAGTTTTTCTCAATTAAATGCTTATTTTATGAACCACCTTCTTTTTTTAAACATCTTTTTATTGGTATTTGTATGCCTCATTCCTCAAAAGAAAACATTGATATCTTATAATTTCTCTAACATGTACATGTTATATACAGCATTATCTTCTTTACAGCATGTAATTATATCACATTTGGTTATCTCTCAAGTTCTATGTGGTATTTTTCCATGTCATGCTGTCTGTTTATGCCCTAATAGGTTACTTTTTAGGGGACTGTCATATTACAATCACAGAATGTCCATCAAGTCATTCCCTGCATTATCCACATCCTCTCCCTCACAAAGGGTCCAGAGGACACCAGGCTCAATTTCCAGGAAGGAATGAGGTACATCGCGGCATGGATGAAGGACAGCTGCCTGAAGCTCAACACTGAGAGAACCGAGGTCCTCATTCTGGGACCCTCGAACTCCGCCTGGGAACACACGTGGTGGCCCTCCGCCCTCGGGAGTCCTCCCACCCCGACAGACCACACTCTGAACTTCAGCATCATCCTCAACTCCTCTCTCACCATGACACGCCAAATCAACGCCGTCACCTCCACCAGCTTCAACTGCCTCCGCATCCTCCGAAAGATCCCCCCGAACACAGGAAATCCATCACCCATGCACTTATAACCAGCAGACTGGACTACGGAAACGCCCTCTACGCCGGCATCAACAGAACCCTTCTACACAAGCTCCAAACCATCCAGAATGCCGCGGCCAGAATCGTCCTCGGGACCCCTCGGCACAAACGCATGACGCACCACCTTTGAGACCTACACTGACTCCCGGTCGAGAAGAGAATAACCTACAAGCTTCTCACTCACGCCTAAAAATCCCTCCACAACATCGGACACAAATAACTCAATGATAGAGTCTGCTTCCACGCACCCAAAAGACACCCCGCATACACAGAAGCAGAACAGGAGGAAGTGCCTTCTCCAACATCGCAGCCAAAACCTGGAATGAGTTCCCGGTCAGCATCAGACCCTCCCCTAACCTGCACATCTTCAGGAAGGACCTCAAGAACTTGCTCTTCGACTGAGCCTGAGCTGCCCCCCCCCAGCACCTAAAGACCCTCACGAGTGAGTAGCGCGCTTTTTAACCCCTGATTGATTGATTGATTGATTGATTGATTGATTGATATATACGTCTAATAATGCAATAGCTTGCAGCTTTCGCTTATCATTAAAGTGCTACCTCATTTATTCAAACTTTACTTACCTATAGGGGGGGTGGAGGGAGAGAAGGAGGGATGGTGAGAGGGTATGGAGGAGGGGGAGCTGCAATCAAATATTGCGCTCCTAATCGTATATTAAAGGGCAAAGGGGATGTTAAAGGCTTCCAGTATTTTCCAGCATTCAGCTAGTTGTGTAAGCTATGTCTAAAGCAGTCTCTTTAAGGGGGTTAACTTTATCATGTTTGGAGGGTGTTATCTCATGTCTAATTGCTGTGATGGTTGAACAGCATCTACGCTGTTTTGTTCCTCCTCTACTCTTGTAAGAGAGGATCCTTCCTCCTCATCTTCAGTGGTCCTTTCGCTCATATGCAAGTTATCATCGCTACTCTGTTCTGGGTGAATATATACATTTACAACACGGTTTTTACACCGCTATACAATCACAACGCGGTTGTTACAACGACCGCGTTGTGACCACGCAGTGCCATTACAACGCAAGTCGTTACAACAACTTGCACTAGATGGCGCGCTGGACTTAGGAATAGTATGATTTACTATTCCAACTCCAGTGTGTCCAACACTAGGAAAGGTGCTAGAATAATAAATCATACTATTCCTTAGTCTGGAGTTTATTATGTAGTTAGTATAATTCAGTTGTCAGTATCAACAGGCCTCATCGTAATGATGTAATGTAAACAGCATAGACGTTAGTGAGTTTATATCTAACATGCTTAGTTATGACATACAATGGTAGGTAAGCAGTGGTCACAAGTTTGCTGCACATCCAACATCATTGTTTGCTAGTCTTTACATTGCACACTTCTCATAGATGTTATTGGTACCATGATAATTTACACACTGCTACCCAAGGATGTTGCCTGAGCTTTAGGTCAGTATGGTGTCGGCTCTTAATAATAGGACAAATATGTATCAGAGTGCAGTTATTAGCATAACCCTAAACAATTGATAAGTCCAGATTTTGGTAGACTTATAATAACAGTTGATTTGTCCTTTGATAGTAAAGGTTAAACATCCCTACATCCAACACATGGTTTACCCAATGACTTTCTCAAGGCTCAAAGAAGGAAGTAAAGCATCAAAGAGTACAACAACTGTAGTAGATTCTCAAAATTGAATGTAACAGAATTCAGTGAGGAATTTAGTTGTTCATTATTTCCCCAGTTGATTAAGACCAGTAAGATAGACACATGGAGTTGTGCCCAAGAATGTAAGAATGTTTTTTTCTTTCCTCTAACTTCGTGAGTTTCCAGATTAGGTGAACAATAAGGCTATGATAAGCACATGTTGTCTAACAGTTCTAGAACCTTCTGCATGTATGTCATTTTGTGACTGCTAAACTCAAACCTCATTGTTGGACCTGGCCCTCTCAGTAGGGTCTCTCCCAAACCCTTTTCACTTTTTTCCCACACCTTTTGCTGAAGTAGTTTTTGTTGGCCTTAGGACTGCACTTTACCACTGCTGACCATTCCTAAAGTGCACGTGTTCACTCCCATAAACATGGTTTGATTGGCTAACACTTGATGGGGGTATTTAGTTTACTTCTAAATCCTTCCTAGAGTGTGATATCATATACTGAGGGTCTGTAAATTGCATGCTACCAGTGGGCCTGCAGCACGTATCGTGCCACCCACTTAAATAGCATCAGAAAACATGTCCTTGGCCAGCCAATGCAGCCCGAATGCAGTTTTATATTGCCAGTTTGACTTGGCAGTAGAACCTCCTTGCCAAGTCTTAAACTACTCCTTAATTGCATATAAATCGGCCCCAAGATAGTTCTTAGGTAGCTCATAGGGCATAGTGCTTTGTAATTAGAAAGTTGGACATATACTTTTAAGTTTTGCATGTGGAGCCAAAGCTGAGCACAGCCCCACACAAAGGACCTAACACCTCCACATTTTCACTACAGCCAGCTTGGAGCCAGGGCAGGGAAATCAGGATATTCCATGCACTTCAAAGAGCCTTTCTCGAAGTTTCTCCCCCTTCCAGAGGAAAGGCACCAGGCTATAAAAATAGGACCCTCAAACCTACTCTTCAGTTCACTCCTGGACCTGTGGAAGATCTCTCAGAGGACTGCCTTCTGTTGTGGCCTGCTGTGCACTCTGCAAGATTGCTTTTCTGTACCTGGAAGGACTGTTTTGCTGCCTTGAGCCTGCCTTGAACCCTCAGAGGCCAGCCCTGCTGTTGAGCCCTGCCTCTTCACCTAAACCCGGGACTACCAGAGTGACTCCCTCAGCAATTTTTCTGGCCTCCTGTCCAGAGCTACTGGAGCACTAGGCTCCAACCATCTTTAACCCGTGTCTGAACCCAGCCTTCGTGAGTCCATTTTGTTTTTGGAGCTTCGTATTGCGTAAATGCGACCCGAAGGTATCAGAGTGCTAGATATATTTCTTTATTCGATTTTGTTACAAAATTATAAAAGCACAACATTCACAATACATATATAATACATACATTTTCAAACAGTAATGAGGAAGAGAAATGACAGATTCCACATCCAATGCTCTTGGGAGGTACACTATTAAGTACATTTTGTCCAGCAGCTTCCCTTGTCTGCTGAACAAAATACATTCATCAATGACTATTTCCTTTTATGAATGCTATAAACCTCACTATGATGTTCAATTTACTAACATAAAGGCACTATTAATTTATAAAGTGACAAGTGCCTAAATTTTAAACAGCTATACACCAGACGTAATAAGTTTAAAATACACAATAATAACTATATATTCCTATCGTCACAAGTACACAAAATATCAATTTACCCTAAAAGTAAAACATGATTGGTTACAAAGAACTTGCTAAAATCATTTCATAAACCTTTACAGTTGATTAATTAAAAGAACATTAAAAATACTCCTAAAATAATAAAATACCCTGGTGTGATCCTTTTGGTATTTCACAGCTCTATCCCATTAAGATCCCCGATGATGGGTCTATTTGTGCTTGTTTGATATTTTTTTAAAGCTCTACAAAGTGTTACCCACGGATGGAGCAAGTACCTGGACAAGCTAAAAACAAGGCATTCTGTACTATCACTTTTCATAATTATGACAATTTCATTTAAACGATTGGCTGCCAGAATTCGGCAAATTGGGATTAACCAGGACTTCCATATTGATTTATACATAGGGCAAAAAAACAAGAAGTGGACTTCCGATTCAAGGGCATCAACACATCCTGGATAACTGGGTGTGATATCAACACCCTTCCAACTCCTAACAAAACTGTTTACAGGGAGGATAACACGCCTAAATTTCAAGTAAAGTGATCTTACTAATGGTGGCTCTATTCGGTTCAAGAAATCTTCTTGCCGAATCTCATCCTGGAAATTTAGGAATAGAGATGTTAACGCCCTGCGTTGCTCCTATTTAACCAGGTGCCCTATACCTGCCGCCAATAATTCTTTTTCAGAAGCTTGACTGAGCTTATTTGGCTTTTTTCTGGGGATAGCCATGAGTCACTCATGCCAACTTTAAAAGGCCATTGCTTAATGTGGTTGAGCCAATGAACACTGCCTTTCATATCCGAAGCTAATATTTCTTGTAATGATTCTTTCATTGGCAGTGGTGACTTATTTACCCATATACATAGCCAGAAAACTAGAGGTCATAGGGAAATTGCATGGGCATCAATCGTCATGCCCAAATCTAGACGCATTTGCAGTAATGGGGCATTTCAGGGAAGTTCCATCACAGATCTAATAAAATAATTTTCAGTTTTTTCGATAGAGGACACATTAATGTGTCATC
Organism: Triturus cristatus; assembly: GCF_964204655.1. Classification (NCBI taxonomy): domain Eukaryota; kingdom Metazoa; phylum Chordata; class Amphibia; order Caudata; family Salamandridae; genus Triturus; species Triturus cristatus. Next base: position 567,116,684 of record NC_140589.1, on the reverse strand, counting down.
AAAGTTCTGCCCCATAGAGTGCAGCTCCTGTGCCCTTTGGTTGGTATACTAATATTACAGGGGTAAGTGGTCCATAAACTGACTTCCTTAATTTTTTGATTAAGGCCATCCCCACATGTTGCAATGACAACTGACTTTGCAGCAGTTGTGTGGACCATGAAAATCTGTTCGAAAGTCGCAATCCTAAGTAATCAAATTGTTTCACTTCGGCAAGTATTATTTGACCCAGTTTTATATTACAATTAAAAGACTTGTGACAATTAAAAACCATGACTTTCATTTTTTGGGTGTTAATTTCTAATCCATGGTCTCTACAGGCATTCTCAAACTTGGAGTCCCATCGGTGAGCGGGAAATGAGCATGGTATCATCTGCAAAGAGTAATGCAGGCACCTCTTGGCCTGCAAGCTTGGGAAGATCACCCCTGCAGCATGATAATGTGGAAATCAATCCATTTATATAAAGACTGAATAGTGTTGGCGTTAAAACGCACCCTTGCCTCACACCCCGATTCCCCCAATCCATTTTGTTAAGCCACCTTCCTTCCCCATCTGATTTGGGCATATTTGTTTGTGTGTAGTCTAATGAGAATTTGTAGGAGATTCATAGGAATCCCTAGTTCATTCAATACTGACCAAAGTTTTTCCCGGGGTACTAAATCGAAGGCAGCACGGAGATCAACAAATACCACATAAAAGGTGCCTTTGCATTGTATGTATAGTTAAGAATGTCACTCCATATTTGGGGTTCTGATAAGTAGAGATCACCCAGTACTATATCTAAACCTGGAGCTTTCTCCCTCTGTATAGTCGTAATTGCTTCCAATGTTTTGTCTGTAGTGAAGGATAAGCAACCATTATCTTTTCCTAATTTTAGGGGTTCTATAGTTACTATGCCATTATCAGCTAACCCTACAAATTATTGAGAGAAGTGATCTTTCCGAGTCTGCGGGAGGATGTGGAAGTCTTCTTCCAGCACCGGGTGTTTTGTCCCTTTCGCTATTAAATGCCAAAATTCCTTACTAGTTTTTAGTATGTGCTGCAGCTAATAAATCTTGCCAATGCTCTAAGTGCCAGGTCCTATGTGCTTCATTTTGTACATTTTTGTAGGCCTTCCTTTCCATAGCTATAATGACTGCATGTCCGGTCTTAATAGCTCTCATCAACAATTGCCGCTCTAATTTACAATTACCGTTGACCCACTCTTTTGTGTTTTTTCCTGGACTCTACCTTCCCAGTATGTGCTTTGTGGAAGAACTTATTTATATTGCTGACTAAGGCTTTGAATATGTTTACCCTTGCTTGCTCCTCCATTTAAGCAGTGTCTAGGGTCTTCAAGGTGTCGCTGACTATAGTATATATTTGTGCCAGGGTTTCTTCGCTATCCACAATTTGTGGCCATTTGATCCTCTTCCTATTATTACTAGTGGTGATACAATTAAGGGATTTACGTCCCATTAGTTGTTGAGATAAACAAGGTACATCTTTTAGTTCCAAAGAGAGGGCATTATGGTCACTATCTTGTCTTTCTATCACCTGCATGTCCACTAAACTTGGTCATAGATGGACATCAATTAAGATATAATCTATTCTGGTTTTACTATCTGCCCTCTTGTATGTGTGATGTAAATTAAGATCAGAGGCAGAACGGCCATTCACGGCCTTCAGCCCATATTTGTAAGTAAAGGATGCTACTTGGAGAGCTACCTTCACGTGCTTTGCTGATTTTCCATGACTGAGCGATGGAATGCCCAGTTCAGAGTATTCTTCATCCGTGATATTTTTAGCAACCTCAAGGGGCTCGAAATGTACATTCAAATCCCCAGCTACAACTAGGTAATGATAAACCTTCTCTACATCAAGGTTTTGATCCAAATGACCGATGTTTGATAAATCCTGGTGTTGAGAGGAAAACCTGTTGTAAACATTTACCAGCAAAAGTGACTGATTGGACCTTGTGTCTTTAATAATCACATCCAATGGATTGGGGCTATCAATATATAACAATTTAATGTGAACCCCCCATTCAATTTTGGCCCAGATTATTAGTCCACGTGCAGGGTGACCTATTCTAGATAGGGTAGCTTCTATACTCTAATTAGTGAACCCTGCTCTGTGTATTTTATTTACTGCCCAAGTCTCTTGAAAGAAGCAGATATCATAGATGTCTATTAATCTCCCCTAGTCCTCACAGGCAATCTTAGGCCTAATTCCTGCTATATTCCAAGAGAGCAGTCTCAATTTCCTGGTGGGTTCATAGAATGATTGATGTTCTCCCTCATTGTAAAATGTCAGTGAGGTTGGTAATTGCATTTGTGTTGGAGTTGAAGCTAGGGACTGTCCCTTCTCAGGGTTAGGTGTGTAAACCCTCTGCAAGTAATTTAATAAGCATTGGTGGTTTCCTTCCTGTTGTGTCTCCAACAGGTCGCTGCTAGAGAACAATCCCGGTGCCTGTCACATAGATCTATTTGCTGGTGCTACCTGTTGAATGGTGTTAATAGTACTATCTGGCGGGCTCAGTTGATTCATATTACAAGGAGAGGGTACATTTGGGGGTGTGAACTTCATCTGGATCTGCGATTTAGTCGAGGGCAGTGTGCGTTGTTCCAAATTAACTAACCCATGTACCAAATCATTTGAGGCCAGTTCTAATATAATATAATCTGAATCTTTGTTTATTGGGCAACGCTTTGCGCTTAATATGTCTGATCTTATGATTGAGCGACACTGTCTCCTCTGCCTTATTCAGTGAATAGCTTTGTTTACCAGGGGGTCCCTGGATTCCCCTTGATCACTTGTTATTTTGGGTACATTTGTCATGAACACCCTCTTACACCCCTCATTGAGGCACCTAATGTTCACACCCAAGCTTGTGCTCCCATCAGACATCTCTTTGCTGTCATTGTACCCCACCCTCCCATGATGGGATGTTATGCCCCCTCGCATGAATATTTGTACGGCGGTTAGTGATATTATGATTAATCATGGCACCATTATTGCCTTCCAGTCTTCCTTTGATTGTTCTTGCCGTAGAGCCCTCATCGCCCATCACCACTCTTTGGTTGTTTACTCTACCCTGGCAAGGACCCTGATTAAATGAATTGTAGTGCATTAACAGTTAGGCAAATCAAACAACCTGCATAGTGCAAGCAGATAGGTGGCGAGAGTAATGCTGTGTAAAATTGCTTAACATAGGGTGCTGGTGATTTACATCGTTCAAACCCCTTTTTGCCCTCTCTCCCCCACCTGTTAACTCTTTATTACTTTGGTGGGTCATATGCATATTGCCAGGTCCCGACCCCGGCCTATAACCTACACCCTGTTCTCTATGTGGACCGGCATTATTCAGCTGGTCTAACAAAGTGCTGAATATTCTCCTGAGAGCCAAGACTTCTGCAATTAGATCTTTCAAATTGGACTTAAGCTCGTTATTTCCCACAATGGTCCTTCTACATTGGATGACGACAGCAGTTTGCTCTGTCGTTGGGCCTGTTGGACCTGTTGTAGTTTGATTGCAACCCTCAGCAGCAGGACCTTCTGCTAAGGCAAGAAGATCGAACCAGTTAGTGCAAATTATGTCCGTGACTACTGCTCTCTCCACCATCGCATTAAAGCAGCCTTGGACAGGCAGTGGAGCCATTGGATTGGGTATTAGCTGATTTGAGTTTGTTGTAATCCTGGGATGTATATTACAGACTACTGGACTTTTGGGGAGTAGATCAGGCTCTATGGCTTTCCTCTTTGATTTACTATTTTTACTTGGTGCAAAAATAGCTGCCATTTTTGGGCCCTCTTTAAGAGGCTTTTTCTGCCCATTTAATAAGCTCTCCACTTCCTTAATCAAAGAGTCTATATCATCTGCCACACAGTTGGCAGCAGCACTCCCAGCTGATCGTTTGGCTTGTTTAAGCACATCGTTAGGGCTTCCTTTGGCCTTCCGTTTCCCCATCTTGTCACACTCATCTTATTATTATTGTAAACCCACTTCAAGTAATAAGCAAGAGTACCTTAGTAGTGCTTGTGATTTGAGTCCCTTGTTTAAATCTGCAGCCAAGCTGGGTAGCCCAGCCCAACCTCATCTGGGTTACGACAGGCGTGGACGGGCCCTCCCTTGGCCTGGGCTTTGCCTGGGCACCTCCCAGGCACGCCGGTGCGCGTCCTGCGCTGATGGAGACCTCCTCGGCTTATCAAGTGCCTCCTGGCGCAGTGAAACTACGGCAGCGGTGGTGCCAGGAAGCCACATGGGTGAACCGGGACTACTGGTCCCCAGCAGCAGCAGCAATCAGCAATGGCAAATTACGGGTGTCCCGGTGGATGAGTGATTTCTCCTCTCATCCACATTCCACTCTGTGTTTACCAGAGTTAACTCTTTGATCAAACAATTCAGCCTCCAGTTGGTTGTAACTTTGACAAGAACTGTTGCCGGAGAGTCTGGAACTCAGGGAAAACTTGAGTGCTTGGAACAGCAGCTGCTGCCTTTTCCTCAGGGGTCCAGTGACGTGCATGTGCTCATACGAGGTGGCGGAGGTGCGCTGATCCAGGTGCGGTAGAGGGTCCGTGGATTCAAGATAGGGATGTGTGACAGCCAAACAGGCTGGAGGCGTGGGATCTGCTGAAGTTCACTCCGTCACACGCTGCTCGAAACCCCCCCCTATCTCGGTCAGTGAGCCAGAGGCTGGCGTCCACGCCGAGCCCAGCCTAAGGCACACTGTGTGCTTCTCTGCCCCGTGGGAGTATCAGAGTGCCATACATGAGCACCAGTTGCGTTACAGGTGGACACATTAATTTTTTGTTTGGCACAGGGGGATTAAGTGATTTGCCCACAATAACAGGATGTTGAGCGTCCCTGCTGAGACTCAAACTTAGTTCCCCAGCTTTGAGTTCGACTGCTCTAACTGTTAGTGCACATCGTCTCACAGTCCTAAACCTCCAAGAGGTGTCCCTCCAATCCTGGACCCTTGGTTGTTGTGCTAAGGGTGCCCAGATTTCTAAAACTGAGGACTTAGAAGAATTTTGGCCATAAACTGCTCTGAGAACCAGCAAGAGAACGGGACCAGCCTGCTCACATGTCTGTCTGAGGTGCATCACTGGTCAAATTGATTTTATGACTTCTCCCGCTAAGTTCTCCGCACGGGCAAATCCCGTTCAGCTGTCCATCACAAAAGGGTTATCCAGCATCATGATTTTGCCCCACTGGAGATTTTCAAATTCCATTTCAGAGAGAGACTAAGGCCAGATTACAACTATGACAGTTGAGGAACCACTGTTGCTTTTCGGCAATCCAACCGCACACCTCCCTGGTGGACTGACCCCAGGATTACAAAGACAGTGGGAAGACTGCTGCAAGACCTCTGCCAACACCGACCTTTGCTGCTACAGTAGCAGGAGAGGCAAAGGCAGTGAATGGAGGCGGTGCAAGCATGTGGACCGCAATCCAAAATACGAATTTCCTTCCCCCAACCTTTTCCTGGCATGGACAACGGCATGTTCTAGTCGGCAGAGGGGCATGTAAATTGCCAAAAATTAGGCCACGATGTGGCCAGTAAAGGCTCTGACCTGCAATCGTAGACTTCAGGGCCGCAAAGTAATGGGCCGGGCGGAATCCTTTCCGACCAGTTCATTATGATGGAGGGGGTCAGAAAGGAAACCGTCCGGTCATTCAGGCTGGCTTCCGACAGGCTCACGGCGCCTGTCCGCCAGTCAGAAGCAGTCCGGTAATCTCAAGGGCGGACTTTTCCGCTCTTGAGATTATGATGCATGGTTTCTAACATGGTTTCCATGCCGACCTGTATGACATGGAAACCATGCCGGAGAAGCGTGTTTGGGGGCCTCCAACAGGGCCCCCTTTGGTGCTCGACCTCCAGTTGGAGGCCGTGTGTCAATCCCTGCACCTTGTGGCGCCTACCACGGGGTGCAGGGATGAACTGCAACTCCTTTTCCTCAATGGGAGCTTGTCTCATGGATGGTTTATGGCCGTAACACGAGCTGCCATTGAGGAAAGGAAGTATGCGACCGAACACTGTTCAGTCGCATTGAAATGAGTAGGTCGGGACCACTGACTGGGTGTCGGTCGGTCCCAGGACCGAGTTGGTGTCAGGCAGAAGCAATTCCAACCAACATCAAACTAAGCCACTTATTGTATGTCACTGGAGTACATACAAAGCGATCCAATACCTTCTGCTTGAATGACGTTCTGGTTGTGTCCAGCAGTCTGCAGTGTAATCCTGCTTGACTCCACCTTCGTGCAACCACAAGCCTTGTGGGAAACTTCTAATACGGCAGGCAGAATGTTGCCTGCTCTGTGGCGTTTTCAGAACCGCCGTCGCACCGGCCTGGTGGTTCAACCACCAAAATCTTAATTGGGTCCTAAGTCCGAAAGTAGAAATCTTCACCACAGCTTCGACCCAAGGCTATGCGATGACAATGCTCCCTCCTCGGACACCTCCTGCAGCCATGCCGTACTGAACCGTACCTTCTCAGACACTTTTTTTCTCCTCAGAATTCCTCCTAAGTAGCAAGGAAAGCTCTCACGCCCAATCCACTTCTTATATCCGAACGGCACTCCTTCTCAGTCAGCCTTATTTTATTTCGACCCGGTCTCGCGCAACTAAATGCCTTCAGTTGGCGCTTTGATCTTTTAGGTTCCAGTTCTCACTAAAAACCTCAGCGATTCATTATTCCGGTTCTACCGATTAGATTTTTGTCATTTTGGTGTCAAATAATGTATTAAAATATACTCTATGGGGTATATTCACAAGAACGTGTGATAACTACCACAAGAGTAGCATAATGTAACTTTCAATATCGCAGCCCATCGCGGGAAAATAACCCTGTGTCAACGTGCAATTCACAACAAGGCGGTACCATGCGATAGACATCAGATAGCGCATCAAATGACAGCGTCAAAATCAACACCATGCCGCAAAAATGCGAAATGCGAACGCGGAAATTCATGCGATGAGGCCAATCGCAGCACAAAAAGTAGTGAAAACCAGCCCTGCAAATCCCACACGTCCTGCGGGAAAATGCACCATAAAAAACACAGAAACAACACACCAGAAACAAGCCTAAGCACGGATCAACATGGATGCACCTTGACCCAGCGCAGAGGATAGCGTGAACCCCACAACCCCCACAGACCACCAGCAAGGAACAACGGGCATGGGGAAGGCCACGGAGAAAAGGGAGAGGAAGACGGGTTGCAGACAGCAGGAAAACAAAACCAGCGTCACGGAGGTGACAAAACACTACAAGCAACTGACCCACAAGCAGACTACCATGTATGCAGCCGGAGGGTCAAGGAGGCCAACGGAGGAGGCCATGAGGCGCCAGCAGGTCGTGACAACCTAAACCAGGTACAAACCCCCTGCCAACAGTAAGGTAGCAACGGTGACAGGTGGTGCCAGTCCAGCGCCACAGGAGGAGCTGGAGAAAACCCAGGCCACAGTCATCAGTGTGGAGACGGTGCAAGGAGTAGAGAATACGGACACAGCTTGAGAGGACCTGACAACATGAACAGGGAAAGTAACGGACAGGGACTGGCTTGCAGGGGGTAGATGGGCACAATGACACACATGCACAAGAGGCGTAGCACACTGCATACCCACAATTACCCAGGATCATGTCCCACATCCCCTTGGCACACTGCAGCACACACACATAGCAAGAACAGCACACCCACATTGACGACAATGTGGTTAAATGCATATAGCCAACACTGCAGGACAGAGGACACAACTGGCTATGCACATTCACAGAAACATGCCTACTACATCTGGCAGAGCAGGAGACTGTCAAATGGAAATGTACGCGCACGACCTCACATCCGTCATGTAGTCCAAATCCACACTCTCCTGCAGAAGAATCCAGCACCTCACAAAAAGTCACAAAGTACATTGCCAAACTGTCTGCATGTAAACCAGAACAATACACCAACATACATGTCAACACAATGTCAACATGCATCTCCCCTTCACATTGCAGAGGGGCACACAACTCCTCCAGTAGAGCACAGAAGACAACACATCTGTGATGCCGTAGAGGACCACCACACCGTCGACTCCAACAGCCCATGGATATCCCACGCAAACCACCACCAGGACCAGGGCAGACAAGCTACTCAGAGGAGAACATAGCCCCTGAAACAGACCACACAGTAGGAAGCACACGCAAGCACAGCTGGCCCACGACACTTCACCCACCCACACATGGCACCCCAATGCCATGTGTCAGCACGCCAAAAGCAGGTGGCCGAACAGGTGTGGGTGGGGTCCCAACCCATGGAAGGCAAACTAGATCACATACGTTGGTGCCTATTACCCTTCAGGGACCACCTACACCCCACAAAGGAGACCCACACTGCCATAGAGACACATGCAGATGCACATTCACAGTACACAACCATGCAATCATTAAAGTCAAATCCATCAACTGGACTACAAAACATCCTCTCAACCTATTGTTCAACAATCTGAAGGCCTTTCGCAGGTAAAATAGTTCAGAAACTTAATGTTGCAACCAACACTAACACAAACATTTGTTTAATCATTAAAAACCTACTTTTCATTTTAGACTTATCAACATCACCCAGAAGGGAAAGATCAAAATCACCCAAAACAGCTGAAGAAACCAAACTACATCAGCAACAGGACAAACAAGCCAACAAAGGAACCTTACTAATTTGAGGCATCCCACTTCAACTATATAAAATGCCTCTTTATCTTTCAAGAGGAATCAACAACAAACCATATTAGAAAATCACAGCTGGGAAAATCTAAATAAAACACAGTAATAAAAAACCCGTTCTTAGAAAACTTAATACACAACTAATTAACTTTTAACCATTTTGTTTGCAGATTGTAATGATCAGACATTTCTAATTAGAAAAGCACATAATAACAGCAAAACATTGTAAAACGTGTACTCTAAAATATACATTGTCAAATATGTAAAATAGTGTCTACTAACAATCCCTTGAATACATGTACATTACACAATCTTTAGTGACCCAATATTATAACATTCACACATTCAAATTAAAAAGCAATTGACATTTATTTTGTATGAAACAAGTGTTACATCATATTTAAAAACAGAATTTGTGATAGTCCCTGTTGCGCGCTAATCTACACAATGGATTTTGTCAAAAAGAATATAACAAATTGACAGTATGCAGAAGAAATCATGAGAGAGGACTTCAATTCTTACACAATCGTAAAAACAGTCAAAAATCAAAATAAAACTGCCCCGTTATGAACCCGCATAACAGAGAAAACACAACATAAAAAGACACTACACTTTGTCATATGTTACACATCCAATTGAACAACTTTGAGAATTGACCACTTATGAAACATTAAACTATTTATCTCACAAGTGGATATCCGTCTTTGGATTGTGTTTGTCCTATGCGTCGACGCGTTTCGATGGGTTTTCTTTTTTTTTCTTTTTTTTTTTTTTTTTTTGTCCTCATTATGCAATACTGGGTTTTGAGATTTCTCAGGGATCTCTTGACGTTTGAGTTACTCTCTTTCGTGGCACCCATTGTAGAGAGTTGTCAAGGGTACTGTATCTCTTTAACCCTTTTTTTTGGAAACTGGGAAGAGATAGCCCCTCAGGCTACTCCAGTCTTCTAGACTTCAGATGTATTGCTAATGCTTAATCATTGGACTCAATTGCAACAGCCTATAGTTTAGCTAGTCAAACCATTTTGTTCTTCCCAAATTTCCCAAAATTTAAATCCTTTATTTACACTCCCACTCCTGTCCAAACGTGAAATTCTATGTACATTGTTTATCCACCCCATATGTGTAGGAGTAACAGATCTTATCCAATTCGCACATATTTCTCTTCTAGCGAGAAGAATTAAGGTGAAGAGCAGGTTTTCTTGCTCTTTCGTTAATTTAGGAAGATTTGCCTCTTCTTCTCTAATCCCAAAAATAACCAAGTGGGTACTTACTTCGATTGGGAGTTTAAATACCTCCTCCAGGGTTTTGGACACTTCTTTCCAGAAGACATCGATCTGAGGGCACTGCCGAAACATATGCAGGTCGTCTACTTCGTCTTCATCGCATTTCGGGCATTTTTTCGGAGTTGAATTTTTAAATTTTGAAAGTTTTTTCGGCGTCCAATACGCTCTATGTAGAGTAAACAAGTGGTTTCTTCTTAGGGCAGCAGATTTTATAACACCCCAGCATTTCCCCATAGATACTTGCCATAGGTTTTCGATGTCATTTGTCGGCAGTGCGTTTCTCCAGATCTTTTCTAGTGTCTTGAGGTTGTCTTCTCCTGATTCTGTAAGTGCCCAGTACCATAGGGAGACTTCTTTCTTTTGGGCTCCGATATTGAGCATTTTGATTTCTATTTCTCTATCTCCTTCATAGGGTTCCTTCAAAGTTTTGATCCAACTGGATAACTGGTAAAACTTGAATTTGGATAAAGTCCCTCCCGTGTTGTCATTCAGGAGTGACCAGCTAATGATGTTACCCTGTTTTATCAGTTGTCCCCATCTAGTAATCCCATTTGTTAAAAGAGGAGTTGAGAGACTATCTCGGAGGCATTCTGGCGTGCCCGGGGACTCCCAGATCGGAGCATAATCACTGTAGTATGGAATTCTAATTGTTTTTCTTACTTGTGTCCACAGTTTGACAGCAGATAGGAGGATCTTTAGTTTTATTTTCTTGTAAAATTTTGGGTGACCAAATGTATATAAATATTTTCCCACAGGACTCGTTAAAGCTTGCAGGTGTGGTGGGTAAAATTTATAATCGTTTAATAAGATTCTTGCGTATTTAAACTGAAAGGCCCAACAGTAGTGCAATAGGTCTGGGCTAGCAATACCCCCTTGATCTTTCTTCTTTCTAAGTTTATTCCATGCAATGCGAGGGGTTTTATTAGCCCAAGTAAACGAATTTAACTCTCCCTGCAGTATCTTTATTGATGTTCTGTTAAATTCCAGCGGGATCGTGCTAAAAATATAAGTGAATTTCGGTAGTATCATCATTTTAATGATATTTGACCTGCCCATAAAAGTTAACTGTAAGCCACTCCAAGTTCTTAGGAGCTTTTTGGTTTCGCTGAGTACCCTCTTAAAGTTTACTTCCGCAATTTTATTTATGTCAGTAATTATGTCTAGCCCTAGGTATCTTATTTTTGTTTTTATCAGGGGATGATTATTAGTGTTAGTACAATTCCATACCATGATTTCAGATTTGGCCTGGTTGACCATATATCCAGAGAGTGCACCAAATTGGTTAATAGAGATCTCAATATCATGAAGGGAAGTTAAAAAGTTGTCAGTGAAAATCATCAAATCGTCTGCAAAAAGGGCAACTTTTTTTGTCCATCCATTATATGAAAATGGGGATATGTTAGAGTTATTCATTAATTTTATTGCTAAAGGCTCTATGTACAGGTTAAAAAGAAGTGGCGACAGAGGACAGCCTTGTCTAGTGCCTCTCATGATTTGTATTTTATTTGAGAGAATGTTGTTAACTAGGACTCTGGCTGAGGGATTTTTATATATTGATTTAATTGAATCTTGAAAATTGTCTCCAAGTTCGTATCTACTCAGAGCCCTGTTCAAATATGCCCAGTTAACCCTATCGAACGCCTTGGCTGCGTCCAAGGTGATGATAGCTAATGGAAGTTTTTCCTCGGTTGCTATGTCAATAGCTGTAATAAGTTCTTGGGTTAATTCTTGAATTTGTCTGCCCTTCATAAAACCCTTCTGGTTGTTTCCAATTAAGGGGTTGACTACTTTGGTTAGTCTTGTTGTCAGAATTTGCGTATAAATGTTATAGTCACAGTTTAAAAGAGAAATGGGCCTATATGATTCGCACTGTTCTGGATTTTTCCGGGTTTCAAGATGATACTGATAGTCGCTTCATTCCATGAAGTAGGAAGATTCTTTTTATTGATAAAAATGTCGTTCATTAATTCAGTTAAGTGAGGAATTAGTGTTTTACTTAGTGACTGGTAAAATTCGTTTGGTAGAGCGTCCGGCCCGGGTGCTTTTCCTCTCTTTAGATTCCTAATAGCTTCTGAGACCTCTTCTTCACCTATTTCTTTGTTTATTTCTTTCCTTTCTTGCTCACTAATAGATGGAAGATCTATAGACTCCAGATAGTTTTGAAGTTGGGTCTCGGTCGGATAGCAGTCTTCTTTATAAAGTTCATTGAAGACATTTTGAAATTCTTCTCTGATTTCTGTGTCTTCTATTGTTAATGTTCCCGATTGGCCCTTTCGTATCTTAGGAATCTTATTTCTAGTTTGTTCAGATTTTAGCTTCCATGCTAGTAGTTTCCCACAGCCTTCGCCATATTCATGGTGTGACAATTTGCTAGTTTCCCATTTCTCCTTTAATTTAATCTCTAAGTGGTCAGCTAGATTTGACTTTTTTTGAGCCCTTTCTGCCATCAATTGCGCTCTGTTTAAGGGTGATGCTTCTTCTGCCAGTTTGGTATCAAGAATGTTTAGTTCATCCTCCATAGATTTAATCATGGATTTACTCTTTTTATTTTTCCAGGCAGCAATGTTTAGGATTTTACCCCTCATAACTGCTTTGTAAGTATCCCAAACAATTTGTGGTGTCATCTCCTTCTTATTTATCTTAAAGAATTCTATTGTTTCAGACGTGAGAAGGTCTATATTCTGATTATCCAGAAAGATCGTACGATCTACTGTCCAGCGCCCTGTAACGTTGTTTTTTTTCACCTGTATGTCCAGGGCTATTGCTGAGTGGTCAGATAAATGTGCAGGGATGTGGTCTGCTCGAGAGGCACATGGCCCAAGACTGGAGTCCAGGAGGAAGAAATCAATTAGAGAAAAATGGCCCAGTCTTTTATTGTGAAAGGTAGATCCCTTTTTTCCGGGGTTTTTTCCTCTCCAAATATCGACCAATCCCAGATCTTTTATGCACAGCGATAACCATTGCCTCATATTTGGTAGATTTAATTCTTTCCTTGAAGGATGCCTGTCGAGTATTGGATCTAAAATGATGTTAAAATCCCCTCCCCAGATTATGGGGGCTGTAGATGATAACAACTGGGTATATAAGTTTTGCAGGGGTTCAGAGTCGTCACAATTGGGTCCATAATAGCCTACTATTGTAAACGCGTTGCTTTGTAGTTTTATATTAGCTATAGCCCATCTCCCTTGTTTATCAACTAGGCTCGTTGTGACAGATACTTTGGCGGGTGATTTAAATATAATAATGACTCCCTTTGTATTGTATTTCTGGTCCGTACAAACATATGAATCTATCCATCTGTGGTTTTTTATAATGTCTGCCCATTCTTCCTTGAGAAGATGAGTCTCTTGGAGAATCAAGATGTTACACTCGGACAGTTTCAAATACTCTAAAATCACCCTCCTACGACTTCTATTTCTAAGGCCGTTGACATTCCAGGATAAAATTTTAACAGTCAAAAAATCATCCATGAGATATTATCTTTTCTTTCGTGTTGAGAAGAATTTTTGTTGCCTTTAGATCCCCTTCCACCTTCCTGTTCGCATTATGAGGACATTTTTTTTTTTCTCCCTAGTTTGCTCCCCACCTTTTTTGTGCATTATTTTATTTGTTAGAATTACAGTGACTCTAGAAACCCACCCCGAGGAAGCCTCCCTTAATTCCATTTGGCAAATTGGATTTGCCCGTTTTGAGCTCTTTGCCCACCAGCCCATTACTTACTTTTTTTTTCTTTTTTATTGTTGTTCCTTCATTTGTGTCAGTAGTCGTTCGACCTCTCTTGGATCTCTAATGTTGTGCATTTTATTTCTCCACATGATCTTTAAGGAAGCCGGGAATTTCATCTGCACCGTCGCTCCAAGAGATTTTAGTTCGGACATAAATTGTCCGAGTTGCCATTGTCTGTCTTGAGTGACCTTAGCAACATCAGATCTGATTCTAAAGGACCAATCATCCTTATTGTAGACCCCCTGTTTTAAAGCTTCGCCCAGTATTCTTTCTTTGAGAGAGTAAGTTTTAAAATTAACAAGGATTTTTCTCGGGGTTTTTTTGAGTTTATCTTTCCCAAAGGGGTCTCGATGTGCTCTTTGTATATCTTCAGCTAGCACTATAGGGTCTGACCAAGGGAAATATTCTTTAAGTAGCCCTGTAACGAAGCCTTTCATATCTCCACCCTCACGACCCTCTGGAATGTTGAGAATTTTTATGTTGTTTCTTCTAGCTTGGTTCTCAAGCGACTCCAACTTATCGCGAAGGGCGGCTTCATTAGATTTCAAAGTGCTGATCTCGCTTTGCGAAGATGCTACCTCCTTGCTCAGAACTTCTACCGTAGTTTCCACTATTTTAACTCTCTCTCCCAGAGCGTTCAGCTTGGTGTCGAAGGCATCGCACGTCTCTTGGATTTTTAGTTGATTCTTCTCTGAGATTGCAAAATTGTTTCTCATTTCTGCCAAGACGGTCTCGAGGAGGCTACTCGAGGGAGCCATTAATGACTGATGGTCAACCATATTTGGGGCAAAAGACCTCCCTTCGGATGAATCGACCTGTGAGGGCTCGTTAGCTGTGGCACCAGAAGGCATGCAAACTGGACTCTTCTCCGCCCTGGTCTTTGGTAGAGAGCTTAGGTCTGAACTAGATTCATTCATGGTCGCTGTTTCTGTCTCACTTGAGCTACTCTCGACATTGGCTCGGTTCCCTGCCGAATTCATATCGGCCATATCTTGGGTTTCTGCTAAGATGTTATCTTGAACGGGTGTAACGTGATCTACACTAGCTTGCAAGGTAACTACAGCGTTTTGGTTACCCAGTTGTTTTTCCTCTTGGGTCTGGATTTTAAAAAAAGATCGAAGAGAGGGTGTAACTTTGGGTTTAAGGTTTGTCTCTAAGAGGGAATTATTTCCTCTGTGCTGTTTACTTTTTGGTTTTGAACAAGAGGTTGATGATAGTGGCTTTGTCACGATACCTCTCTTTCTACCTTTAACTTTCTTGGTACTGATAGGGGTAATCTGCGGGGTATCTGGGTTAGGGCTGGTCGGAGGACAATCTGCTAGGAATTGCTTATTCCTTAGACAATAGTTAATTCCCCTATTTAACTCCCCAAAATCACTATCGACCTCTTCCGTATTCCCCGAAGTTGCACCACTGCCTACTAGTATTGGTACTGTTAGTGTTATTTGCGGGGGCGAATTTAGGACAGGAGTTAGAGCTGGAACTGAACTAACATTTGGGGTTCTAACCTCCGTTTGCTTATTAACTACGGGAGAGGGTTTAGTAATTGCAGCCTTCACAGGGGGAACTCCCTCGAATCTCTTTACCCTCCTCATACAGCCCTCTGCTCTTACCTTGTTCGTTGAATCCCCTCTTATTAGAACAGGGACAGTTTTCTTTCTAATATCGCCGATGATCGGGGTTATTTGGTTCTGAGATCCTGATGAGTCTTCCAAGACCCGTCTCTGCGTCAATTTCAAAGAAGGGGCTGGTTCAGGCTCCGCTGCTCTGCCTTGGCCGACCCGGAAGGAAAACCCCGCTACTGCCCGCCAGAAGCCGGACCTTGCCTCACGAGCCTCCGCCAAGACGCCGAGCGAGGTGTCACAGCTCGAGTGCGGCGCCAGCGGGATCTCCGTAGCTCTCACTGCTGCGTTCACGGATTCCACGCGTGAGTCATATTTCATTTTTTAATCCGAAACGACAGCGTAGTTTAAGCTATTTACAACAGCTTGAGATCGCTATAGAGGGCTATAGTGATGGAACTAACATTCCTTACGGACTGGTGGCTGGTGGCTAAGAGCTCCCGACCGGCAGTGTTAACCGGCCGCCATCTTCCTCCCCGGACGGAGAGAGTATCCGGGGTTGCCTTGGGGCTGTTTTTAATTGGTTCCAGCTTAACAGCCTCAAGTGCAACTCGGATAAATCGGAGGTACTCTTCTTCGGCTGCAGATCGGACCCAGATTGGCAGGAATGGTGGCCTGCTAATATGTTTCCCCCTGCAGGCTCTTCCCAGCTAGCCAAGAACCTGTGGATTAAGATCGATAATGGTCTGACGCTGAGATCCCAGATTCGTGGTCTTACTGGTACCTGTTCCGGCCTCCTCCGGATGCTCCGCAAGTTTCTTCCTATGCTCCCGAAGGATCACAGGAAGATAACGGTTCAGGCTATAATCAGCTCGAGAATGGATTACTCGAATATCCTTTATCTCGGCCTGCCGGAGTATCTGTTGCAACGACTGCAGGTGGTCCAGAATTCGGCAGCAGGGCCATCTTTGGATTACCCGGCCGAGCTAGAACCTCGGGCCTCCTGCAGTCACTCCATTGGATGCCCATCCGGAAGCGGATAGTCTTTAAGGCCTTGACCTTGGCCCATAAAGCTCTACATGCTTCAGGAGCAAAATATCTCCAAAAAAGGCTAGCTTTTTACCATCCTGCAAGGTCCCTGAGGTCGGAGTCTTTGTTTCTCGCCGTGGTCCCTCGCATAAAAAGGGCACGTATAGGAGGTCGATCTTTCAGACTGCTGGCCCCGCAGCTTTGGAATACTTTACCAGTGACACTGCGCAGTACCTCCAATCTGTTGGCGTTTAGGAAGGGCCTAAAAACCTGGCTTTTTATTCTTTAGATATCAGCCTCGATTGTTAGTTTAGGGACTTCTCATTTTTTCTGCTTTCTCTTTTTCGTTATGTTGTGGTACAGGTTTGCAATAAAGCGCCGGGACACTCTTTGAGTAGCCGTGCGCTATACAAGACAAATATAACATAACATAACATAACATAACATAACCCTTCCCTCCCTGTACACAAAAACCGGGCTTCCTAACTTAGAAAAGGACCTCCCAGTGGTAAACAGCGCATAGGCCAGATGTATTGAGGGCCACTTCTAATCTATTGCCCATAAATACAACATTTTCCAGTCCCATCATGTTGAATTATGTGGGGGATTGTCTCTAGACAATCTGCCATGTAAATACATCACAGACTAGGATGTGCAGGTCCGTTGGTGTCAAATACCCCAAAGTTTGAGAGGTTCAAGAGAGATTTCTGAAGCACAACACTTGACATACCCATTACTATTATACTTTCTGTGCCTGGATTAAGTCCGTGGCCATACCTCATATCCATTATCTTGTGATGATACTCATCCAATCTTCCTTGGAATTTAAACCTCTGTCAACTGTGTTCAAATGGCACATGAACCACTGTTCACGTTGTTTTCTTCTGGTGTTCAGGTCACCTCCTCTCCTATTGATTGTAATTTTCTCCAGTATGAACCATTGAAATTGATTGCAATCATGTTTCAGTTGTCCATAGTGGTCTGTAAGTGTAAATAAAAGCCGGCAGAAGGCCATGTGTATAACAGAACCAATAGGATTGAGCTCAGTGAGGCCATCAAATAGGATTGGGAAACAGCAGTATAATTTAAATGAAATACTTCTGTACCAGCGTATCAGCCGGTACATAATACGTAAAGAAAATGAGCCTTATGAGAAACGCAGCAGCATTGGCTCAAAAGGGATCACATGTAAACGTGGACAAATAGGGCAACAATCCACCTAGAACAAATAAGAGATAGGATTAGTGAATAGTGGAAGCAGAACGAAAGAATTATCCCCGCATTGACGATATAGCCTGCACGCCACAGGTAAGAGCAATAAGAGGTTGACAACGGGTTGCGAAAATATTTGTTTCCGCTTAGATTTATTAGGGGAACTGTTGGCTTTAGTAAGACTTAGCCAGTGGTCTATATAACCCAAAAAACTCTTTTAATCCTTCCATTGTAGGACAAGGGGTCCAATAAACCGTGAGGACGTTTTATCCACTTCGGCCCTCGCTAAGCTTTTCCCTTGAGTCCGGCGCCACAGATTTAAACCAAAAGGATAGTATGCGGGCAAAATAACAGTACCAAGCGAAAGGTAGGAAATATTTCAATGTATTCAGGGGGGCAACGAGTGTAGTTGAGAAGGTTTGACATAGAGTGGATATGACCTAATATACATGCCTTACAGATTATGAAATAGCGATAAAAGTAGTTGGGAAGACTGAACCCCACGAAAAGAAGCAGTGCCTACCATTCGACAACAGGCCATATTAAAGAAAAAACCAAGTAAGAGCAAATGAAGGTGAGAACATTTAGAATTTCCATTGAAAGGCAGTAAAGGATTGAAGGTACCCAGGGGGGTAAGGAGTGCAGTCGAGAAAGAGTAACATAGACTGGATATGATCAAACCTACATGCCTTACAGATTATGAAACGGCGATAAACGAGTTGGGACGATTTAACCCAATGAACAAAAAGTAGTGCCTACTCATCTATAGCAGGTTGTATTAGAAAAAATAAGTAAGAACATATAAAAGGGGAGAACATTTAGAATACACAGATCAAAAATTAGAACATTGAGGATAAATAGGAGTGACTTGTAAACATAAATTTTGGCTCCTAGAACAATTGGGGTGTAGTTTCAGATAAAACTTATGGGCACCGAGAAATTTAAGGTAGCAACAAAGATATGAGGATAGTAACCGGGCCATATTGGATAACCTAGAGACTTAAGATAAAATAATAGTAATAAGGTTCATACTGGATAACTGATCCACATATTTTTTCATTGAGTGAGTGAAAGCCCCCATCAATGGTCTTGACAAAGATAGCGGCATATAAGAAAGCCCATCGAAACGCGTCGACGCATAGGACAAACACAATCCAAAGAAACGGATATCCACTTGTTGAGATAAATAGTTTAATGTTTCATAAGTGGTCAATTCTCAAAGTTGTTCAATTGGATGTGTAACATATGACAAAGTGTAGTGTCTTTTTATGTTGTGTTTTGTCTGTTATGCGGGTTCATAACGGGGCAGTTTTATTTAGATTTTTGACTGTTTTTACGATTGTGTAAGAATTGAAGTCCTGTCTCATGATTTCTTCTGCATACTGTCAATTTGTTATATTCTTTTTGACAAAATCCATTGTGTAGATTAGCGCGCAATAGGGACTATCACAAATTCTGTTTTTAAATATGATGTAATACTTGTTTCATACAAAATATATGTCAATTGCTTTTTAATTTGAATGTGTGAATGTTATAATATTGGGTCACTAAAGATTGTGTAATGTATATGTATTCAAGGGATTGTTAGTAGACACTTGGAAAAGTACCCTATTCCCTTGAGTATTACAAGGGGTCCCTCTCTATTTCCCCATACCTACTAAGCACAACCTGTTGGTTGGAGAGGGCCTAGGTTTTACCTAGGCATTTAAATCAATTAAAATTATTTCGATTTCAAAAGGAAAACTTCAACCTAACATGGATAAATTAAAAACTTTTGGATTTTCAGAGGATCAATTCAATAGGCTTATTAGCCTAAATCCTCGTACTGGTAGTACCAATGCCTTGAAAAAACGAGTCATGAACAACTGATAAAAAGTTTGAATTTAAAAAAGAAATTGATCCGCACGGAATTACATGCAGAATTTTTAATTGAATATTTGAAGGCAGGGGTAATTCCTATTGGACTACAAGTGAGGAATGAGCCTGGACTCTTCACGGAGAATCCCAAATTTATAGAAACGTGGACACAGATAGCAAACCGCTGTAGCCGTGACTGGCTCATTCTCATTATTGAGACAGCCCAAGAACTAATAGAAATAGAAAAGAAACAAATAGAAGATTTGGAGATTCAACTTAGACAAAGTTCAGCTTTGGAGGAGGCAAAGAAAAAGATGGAAGGACTAGAGAGTGAAACAAACAGTTATAGAGACTATTTAACAAATAAAAAAATGAAAAAATTAAGAAAGGATATAGAAAGATATAATGAAGAAACAGTATATCCCTATTTGGGGAAAGAATACTATAAAAACAGGCAAGATCAAAGGTGGGAAAACCCCAATACACTAGACCCCTATACTCAAGAGGGGGCAACAAACGGGTAACCTTTTCTGAAACATCAGGCTGCAGCAGCGAGGAGGAACAAGAGGGTGAACATAATAGCAGACCCACACCAGCATTTGGCAGGGAGCCTTTTTTTGGCAGGCGCCAGAATCGGGGACAGAGGGGTTACAGAAATTACAATCGGCAAGAACCCTTGAGGAACCTTCAACCTCAAAATGCGGGGCAGGAATACTTGACGACCAGGAGCAGACAATACTGGAGATAGAGGAATTACACATTATAAATCTGTCAAAAAAAGTATTAACCAAAGATGAAAAAGAGATCTTAAAAAAGGGTTTCAGTTCCGCGCCTACAACCCCCCATAATACATATGAGCTTGAAAGTGATCTAAAGATGATTTTTAGGAAAATAAGGCTTAATAGGTTCTTTGAAGATAAACAATATGCACAACCACTAAATGTTTCAGGTTTCAAACCTAAATCCACGTTTACCCCGAATCTGGGACAGGTAGACAAAAATGTGGAAATTTTTGAAAGGGTTGTGGAAATGGAGATCAAAAATATAAGTAACATAATGCCAAAACATAATAAACATAATTTATCGCTTGCCCAGAAAAAAGCGCTAAAATCATTACAGGAGTGTGATGATATTATCATCAAACCCGCCGATAAAGGCAGGGGAGTCGTTATTTTTGACTCCAGGGATTATGAAATAAGAATGAAGAATCTCCTTGATGTAAGGGAACATTATCAACCCATCCGCCTAACCGCCATAGAAGAACATAAAAAAGAAGTGGCCTCCCTTCTCAAACAGGGACGTGAAGAGGGGTGGATTTGTGAAAACGAATATAAATGTTTGTTAAATGCGCACCCAATAACACCGGCAATTTATGGCCTACCGAAAATTCATAAGAACATAAATAATCCCCCAATGAGGCCTATTGTCAGCAGCATAGGATCAATATTAGAACCCCTGAGCAGATATGCTGATTTTTTTCTAAAACCTATAGTACAGAAACAAAGATCCTATATTAAAGATACAGCCCACGCCATTTCTATATTTGAAGGGCAGAGCTTCAATGGGGTGACCCAATTTTTGGTCACCCTTGATATTGAAGCACTATATACAAATATTCCCCAAAATGACACCATTAGGGTAGTCTCAGACATTCTTGAGAACGAAAACCTGGAGGGGGCAAATAAAAACTTCATAGTGTCATGTATTGAAATGGTTCTTAAAAACAACATCTTATTTAGGGAGGATGCGTATATCCAGGTCAAAGGGACCAGCAGGGGGCTACCTGTGCTCCCAGCCTGGCATGCCTCTATGTTGGGAACTTCGAGCAGAAACACATATTCAACGAAATGGCTCCATATTTTGAGAATATACAGGGGTGGCACCGTTTTATAGATGATATCATCTTCATCTGGAACGGTGCTAGCCAAGAGCTAGAATCCTTTCTGGAATGGATTAACTTGGGTGATCCAAATCTCAAATTTACAGCGCATTACAGTAATTCCTATGTGGAATTTCTGGACATTAAAATATGGCAAATACATTACAGATGGAGCTCTTTACAAAACCAACTGATAAAAACACCTTACTTACGTATGACAGTAATCATCCTCGATCTCAGAAAGACAATATTCCCTTCGGGGAGTTCCTAAGACTGAGACGTAATTGTACCACACTGGATGACTTTCATCGACATGCGGTAGTTCTTACCAATAAATTAAAAGCTAGAGGATATCCTAGAAAATTGATAAAACACTCATTAAAAAGGGCCAGGTTCTACAATCGAGAGTGTCTATTAGAGACCAACAAAAACAAAAAAGACACATTGAGGGGCAGAATTGTTTTTGTCTCACAATTCTCAAATATGAGCAACAAAATAAGGAATATAGTGAATAGAAAATGGAAAAACCTAAATTATGAAGTTGATAACAAATTAGAAAAACCTCTATTCTCTTTTAGGTGAAACAAAACCATTCGTAATTCTTTAGTGAGGACATACAAACAGACATACGATACCCAAGCCACACTGACAGGTGAGAGAGCTAAGGGTAACTACAAATGTGGCACTTGTTCGATTTGCGCACAGTGTATGTAAACAAAAAGTATTACATACAACAATAAGACGATGTGGGCCAAATCTCTAAACAATTGCTGCAGTAAAAATGTTGTCTATCTCCTAATCTGTCCCTGTGGATTGGGATAGGTAGGGGAGACAGGCAGAGAACTTCGTATTCGCCTGTTAGAACACAAGTCTGCAATCAGGAATAAGAAAGAAAAGGCTCCACTTACAGACCACTATGGACAACTGAAACATGATTGCAATCAATTTCAATGGTCCATACTGGAGAAAATTACAATCAATAGGAGAGGAGGTGACCTGAACACCAGAAGAAAACAACGTGAACAGTGGTTCATGTGCCATTTGAACACAGTTGACAGGGGTTTAAATTCCAAGGAAGATTGGATGAGTATCATTACAAGATAATGGATATGAGGTATGGCCACAGACTTAATCCAGGCACAGAAAGTATAATAGTAATGGGTATGTCAAGTGTTGTGCTTCTGAAATCTCCCTTGAACCTCTCAAACTTTGGGGTATTTGACACCAACGGACCCGCACATCCTAGTCTGTGATGTATTTACATGGCAGATTGTCTAGAGACAATCCCCCACATAATTCAACATGATGGGACTGGAAAATGTTGTACTTATGGGCAATAGATTAGAAGTGGCCCTCAATACATCTGGCCTAAGCGCTGTTTACCACTGGGAGGTCCTTTTCTAAGTTAGGAAGCCCGGTTTTTGTGTACAGGGAGGGAAGGGTTTTCCTTCTCTCTTCCCTCTTTCAGATAAATAGAATTATGAAACAGTTTTGTAAATTCTAAAGTGATGAGAGATGTAGTAGTTCTATAGGGGACATGACCAGGGTAACGATCTTAAAGAATAAAACTCCAATCTGTTTAAAAGAATGAGATAGACGGCGAACACATTCTTGAAAAAGTCAGTAGGGTAACAACAAAGATCTACATGTTCCGACCAAGATAATACAACAGTAAGTAGAGGCTATGATGAGAATCAATAAAAAGGGATTAAAAGGCATGCATTTTATGTACTATACATCAAATAAGATGCGTTTGCGTATCCAAGTGACAAAACAATATAAAAATAAATCTTTAGAAGTGGAATACTGCATTAAAAAATAAATCCCGGAATTAATGCGTAAAGATACACATTGAAATACAATATAAAAAAACGTGTAAACAAAAGCCGGCAGAAGGCCATGTGTATAACAGAACCAATAGGATTGAGCTCAGTGAGGCCATCAAATAGGATTGGGAAACAGCAGTATAATTTAAATGCAATACTTCTGTACCAGCGTATCAGCCGGTACATAATACGTAAAGAAAATGAGCCTTATGAGAAACACAGCAGCATTGGCTCAAAAGGGATCACATGTAAACGTGGACCAATAGGGCAACAATCCACCTAGAACAAATAGGAGATAGGATTAGTGAATAGTGGAAGCAGAACAAAAGAATTATCCCTGCATTGACGATATAGCCTGCACGCCGCAGGTAAGAGCAATAAGAGGTTGACAACGGGTTGCGAAAATATTTGTTTCCGCTTAGATTTATTAGGGGAACTGTTGGCTTTAGTAAGACTTAGCCAGTGGTCTATATAACCCAAAAAACTCTTTTAATCCTTCCATTGTAGGACAAGGGGTCCAATAAACAGAGAGGACGTTTTATCCACTTCGGTCTTCGCTAAGCTTTTCCCTCGAGTCCGGCGCCACAGATTTAAACCAAAAGGATAGTAAGCGGGCAAAATAACAGTACCAAGCAAAAGGTAGGAAATATTTCAATGTATTCAGGGGGGCAACGAGTGTAGTTGAGAAGGTTTGACATAGAGTGGATATGACCTAATATACATGCCTTACAGATTATGAAATAGCGATAAAAGTGGTTGGGAAGACTGAACCCCACGAAAAGAAGCAATTCCTACCATTCGACAACAGGCCGTATTAAAGAAAAAAACAAGTAAGAGCAAATGAAGGTGAGAACATTTAGAATATACAATCGAAAGGCAGTAAAGGATTGAAGGTACCCAGGGGGGTAAGGAGTGCAGTCAAGAAAGTGTAACATAGACTGGATATGATCAAACCTACATGCCTTACAGATTATGAAACGGCGATAAACGAGTTGGGACGATTTAACCCCATGAACAAGAAGTAGTGCCTACTCATCTATAGCGGGTTGTATTAGAAAAAATAAGTAGAAACATATAAAAGGGGAGAACATTTAGAATACACAGATCAAAAATTAGAACATTGAGGATAAATAGGAGTGACTTGTAAACATTAATTTTGGCTCCTAGAACAATTGGGGTGTAGTTTCAGATAAAACTTATGGGCACCGAGAAATTTAAGGTAGCAACAAAGATATGAGGATAGTAACCGGGCCATATTGGATAACCTAGAGACTTAAGATAAAATAATAGTAATAAGGTTCATACTGGATAACTGATCCACATATTTTTTCTTGAGACAGGAGTTAATCATTGAACATTGAGTGAGAGAAAACCCCCATCAATGGTCTTGACAAAGATAGCGGCATATAAGAAAGCCCATCGAAACGCGTTGACGCATAGGACAAACACAAGCCAAAGAAACGGATATCCACTTGTTGAGATAAATAGTTTAATGTTTCATAAGTGGTCAATTCTCAAAGTTGTTCAATTGGATGTGTAACATATGACAAAGTGTAGTGTCTTTTTATGTTGTGTTTTCTCTGTTATGCGGGTTCATAACGGGGCAGTTTTATTTAGATTTTTGACTGTTTTTACGATTGTGTAAGAATTGAAGTCCTGTCTCATGATTTCTTCTGCATACTGTCAATTTGTTATATTCTTTTTGACAAAATCCATAGTGTAGATTAGCGCGCAATAGGGACTATCACAAATTCTGTTTTTAAATATGATGTAACACTTGTTTCATACAAAATAAATGTAAATTGCTTTTTAATTTGAATGTGTGAATGTTATAATATTGGGTCACTAAAGATTGTGTAATGTATATGTATTCAAGGGATTGTTAGTAGGCACTTGGAAAAGTACCCTATTCCCTTGAGTATTACAAGGGGTCCCTCTCTATTTCCCCATACCAAATATGTAAAATATACATTTTCTTTGAATATTAAATGCTCATTTAAAACAATAAAAATAATATAAACAAAAACTCTTTTTGTCCCTTCTTCTACAAACATACAAAATGGAATAAGGAAGAAAAGCCATCTACGTGAAATCCCAAAGAGGAAATCGACTCCTAAAGCATGTGGCTACCTTTAATGTAAGGAGAGTATAACTAGCCCAGGAGTCATTGGAGGTGTGTGCAGTATTACTCATCCCATTGCATAGGCAGAGAGGTTACTCTTGGTGACTCTGTTGAAAGGTCCAGAGAGCATACCCATTCTGCCGCTGCAATGGAGATCACTAAATAAATGAAAGAACTCGCATTCACCGCCAATGAACCCGGTGGCACAGCTTTGAGGGAGGTATTCCAACAAATTCCTATACATGAAGTGAGTTGTATGCCCACAATCCCAAACGTATGCATAATTATGCAGAGAAAATAACAGGCAAGTAACCCCCAACATGTAACACCTCAAACATACTCTGATATTAACATTCCTCCTGACTAACTGTTACTGTTACTAATAAAACCTTTGTTTTGTGACAACAAAAACCCTCAGATAAGAATTCTAATCTTTAGCACACCCCGAAACCTTGTAAAATTGGAGGCTAGTGATGTTTAGATGATTGAGGTGATGTTTAAATCCACACCCCATCCATTCATTCAAATATACACTGTTCACGCCTACATTAATAACACTGTAGTTCCCTTAGTGTACAGTTTACGCCCTGATAAGCAAACCTCAACTCACACTGAATTTGCAACAGTGCTAAAATCTAAAACACAAAATAAAAGTCCTAGAATAGTGATCATTGATTTAGAATTATCAATGATTAAAACCATAACTAAAATGTATCCTGATACTTAAATTCAAGGATAATTTTTTCACTTTTCACGGACGTATTGAAGATTTTTTTTTTAAACATTCTTAGTTGAGGATTACATATCAGACAGTAAACTGCAATTTGACTTAAAAAAATCAAGGGCCTGATTATGATGGTTGTCTATCCTATAGAGATGGAACTACCCAACAGGCTGTCGGCGGTCCTGCCATAGACATTAGGATGCAACAGACACCACGGCGGTCTCAATGCCTATATTTTGTATTGTGGCAGGTGCTACAGGTTGTAGCACATGCTGCAGTACAAAAAGGGGACACTACGCACATCCCTGCACTACAAAGCAGGCACCATGCGGTGCCTGCCACATGGTGCAGGGATATGTAGGGGGGCACCATAGGTGCCACCCAAAACCCACAGCAGAGGGCCAGGGAGGAGGGGGCCCCCAATGTCCCTTACTGCCAGCCTTTCCATGGCGGGTAAACCGCCATGAAATGGCCAGCGGAGAGGGACATCATAATTGCTATGGTGGTGCCTGGCAGGCACCGCCTCTATTTTAGGGAATGGAGTTCCCTCTTATGTTCCAATCAGCTTCTTGAGGCCATCGGATCCATGACGGTCAGGTTTCCCCACCGCCATACATCCGCCTGCCATCCTAATGTGGTGAGCGGGAATCCTCATTCCGATGGCATTGGGACCACCACCGACGGGCTGTTGGTGGTGCTTCCATCGTCATCATATTCAGGCCCTAACTTCCTTGTTCTTTGTTCCTCCTGACTGTGGGGATGAATACCACTGAATCTGACTATTTTACTACAAATGAAGACAAATTGGGAACCTTACTAAATCACTTTTAGGATGCATGGACTGGCCATCTAAGCAGGTCAGATTGCAGGAGGAATCCAAGGTTTTCTGTGAAGTGGTGGAACTGTTAAACCACCTGCTAAAAGGGAGGAGCAAAGACCAATAATGCTATAGAGGAATGACACAACTTTTTCAATAAATCAACCGGGAAACCTCACCCAA
Organism: Triturus cristatus; assembly: GCF_964204655.1. Lineage (NCBI taxonomy): Eukaryota > Metazoa > Chordata > Amphibia > Caudata > Salamandridae > Triturus > Triturus cristatus. The sequence continues at coordinate 567,089,779 of NC_140589.1, read as the reverse complement.
GCTTTTATCATCTCTGGGAAAATTTGAAGAAGGTGCAAAGTTTCCAAGAGATGAGAATAGCACAATCATTGACTGGTAGTCTGAATCCATGAATTTTCAAAAGAGAAAAAGAAATGTCTGAGAGACTATTGGGACAAATTCAACAGTTTTTGTTGATTGTGCCTTCAGACTACTTAGACAATATTGCACACATACTACATTTCTAACTATAACTAACATCTATTCTATCTAACTTGCCTGTTTTACATTTTCCAAACATTTTTCCAAATCCCCCAGAAAGTTGTGTTTTCTACCTTCAGTTACCTTCCTTCTTTAAATCTTGTTCTTTTGTAAAATTCCAAAGTTCGCCAACAGTCCGCAGCTCGCCAAATATCCAAAGTATCAAATTCATCTTCTACTATCAAATCCAAATCCCGTGCAAAACTATCAAAAGAGACACAGATTGGCATGGCCATATTTTACAGCAAACCCACTGCTGCAAAATATACTGTGTAAACAAAAAAACGCAGCCGCAAAAAAATCCAAAAAAATGAAATATGTTTGGTAAAAAATGCAACAAGAAATCCATCATTGCAATCCACTCTCCATCCATTTTCTTTCAAGAGTTTGACAAAAACCAAAAATGCAAACTTTAACATGCAGAAAAAATCCTTCATTAAGTTAATAAATTGTCCAATTCATCGATTCGGCCAGCCGTGCCATATGTGTTCTCCAAACGTCCACGTGCTTGAACATCCATAAAATACGCTATTCTTTTTTTAAAAAAGTTTCACAACAAAGAGTAACAAAATATTGCTTCCTTCACACATTGGTTTAAAAAAAAATGAATAATTCTTTCCACATTCTTAGTTTTCTTAAACCAAAAGTGTAAAAAATGTAATCGACCCGAAGAGGACCTTCAACCGCTACCTGTATAGAAATGAAAATGTAGTTTAAAAAATCACAAAATTCATCGAAATGCTAGCATCTATCTAACTACCTCCCTCCCCTCACCTTACAATAAACTCTGCCACCCCACAATCTTTATTTGGCAACAAAAATCTGTCTTACCTAACCGCAGCTCTTCCTTGCTTCTGATTTTGACCGAGACACTCCACCAACTGTAGAAACAAACGCACAACCACGTACATCATCTATAAAAGTAAAAAGGAAAAAAGGACAATATCACTCATTCACTTGAATGGAAAACATGGGAAAGATCCAAAAAATATGTATAGAAAAAGTATCAATGTACTCCTTTGGAAAAGTTATTCTTTTAAAAAAAATGCTTATATTAATTAAATGAGAATATCAAATTCACTGTTTTATATTTTTCTAAATAAATAAATCTTTTTAATAAATACATTTATATGTCCTATTTATTTATTTCATTTAAAAATTATTAATAATGTATTTTTATTATTATCTTAGTTACTGTTTTTATAATATTATCTGAGTGTTCCTATAACCATTTTTACCTTAGTTTACATGTTTTACTAATTTATTATATATCAAGTAATATTTATAAATAATGTTTTAAAAATACTACACACCCCTACAAAAAACTATTATTTCTGTATCATCTCATGCCAGATTATAAATGTTAAACTCTCAAAATTTTGTATTTGTATTATTGGAAATAATTTACATGTATTAATATTATCAAATTAAATTAATAAACAAGTATTAAAATAAATACTGCGGTTTGAATACACTCCCTCACCCAAAACCCCTATTTCCCATGTAACCCATTCCAGAGTATTATATTTAATTATTACTATTATTACTATTTTACTGAAAATTCTTATTAAATGTAATATTCATTAAAATGTATACCCGAGTAATAATACACTCCCCACCCAGAAACCCTAATTCCCTTCCATCACATGACAGTCAAAGAGTGGCACACCCTCATAAATATTATTTGAAATCTGTATTAAATTGCTCAAAATTATGGTTACATTTAATAATCATTAATACCCAGGTATTTCAATTAACACTCAAGTATTAATACACTCCACCACCCAAAACTCCTCTTTCCCTTGCATCCCGTTCCAGAGAAAGGGTGTCACGCCCTCATAAGTATTATTTGTAATCATTATTAAATTACGAAAAATTTATAATACAATAGTAATTAATATCCAGGTATTACCATTAATTTCCAGAGTATTAATACACTCCTCCATGTAATCTCCTTAATTCCCTTGCATCTCATGTCAGATAAACTGTGTCACGCCACCCAAAGTATTAATTTTACTTATTATTGAATTGCTAAAAAATAAATGATTAATTTAATATTCATTCATACCTATGTATTAAAATGTATACCTGAGTATGAATACACTCACAAACCCAAAACCCCTAATTCTTTTTGCATCCCGTGCCAGAGAAAGGGTGTTACACCCTCATAACCATTAAATGCAATTATTATTAAATTGCTAAAAAAATATTAAATGTAATATTCATTAATACCCAGGTATTCAAATAATAACAATGTATGAACACACTCCCACCTAAAACCCCTAATTCTGCTGCATCCTTAGTCAGAGAATAATAATTACACCCTCTAAAAATATTAAATGAATCATTTTGGAAACAATCCTAATATTACTATAAAATGCAATACTACTAAAATAAAAGAAAATATTTCATAGTACTTAACTAGGCACTTACCTCAATTCTCAATGTAATAGCATGCGTTGTAATGGTATATGCATTGCAATCGGATTACTTTGTAATAGCATGCGTTGTAATGGCACATTCGTTGTATTGGCTGCGTTGTAAAGGCATTACGATGTAATGCCTGCATTGTAATAGATGTTTCCTATTTTAGTGATGCTATCTTGAATTGTCTTGACATACTGTCCTAATGAAGACCTCACGAGCAACCTGTTTAGTGGTTGAAATGCTGACTGTTTATATATATATATATATTCACTGAAAAAACCATAGGTTTCAGGGGTGTTATAGTTAGCTGGACTTTTCACTTGTACAAAACCATTGAAATTCCCCCGTTATAGTTAGTTCAGCTAACTATAACTCGCGCGCCCGCAATGCACTGCTGATGACGTCACATATTACATCACTCATGACATGGTCAGTGACATCACTCATGACATCACTGATGACATCTCAAATGACATCACTGATGACATCACTGATGACATCATCCAGTGAATGTGTGTGTTTCTGAAAATTAAATATGTTTTATATATGTATATCTCAAGGTCGATGGAAGAATAAATGGGTATATAAGTGTCTAAATGGATGATTTGTTTTTGAAAAATTGATTGTGTAACTGACTGATTAAGTGTTTCATAGTGAATACATGGCTTAGTGAGTAATGTTTAAATATGTAAATATCTGTATCAGTCTCTCACTTTGTGTATAAGTGGCTGCATGGGTTGGTGAGTAGCTACATGGGTGTTTATATAGGTTATTAGTTGGTTTTATGAGTATCAGTCTGAGTGTCTGCATGGTTCAGTGGGGGTATTACGTAGTGCATAGGTGCATGAATGAATGACTCACTCTTTGTATGTGTTGAAGACAGCATGTGTGCAGGACTCTATGGGTGGATGAGTGAGTGTATGGGTGTGTTAGTGAGTGAATGACTGTCTCAATAGTGTCTTTATGAGTAACTACATATGTTTTAAACTAGTATATGTGACTATTGGTGTATATAAGCGAGTATATGTGACAGTGAGAGATTGAAAGAGTTCCTATATGAATAAGTATGTGTTTCTATAAGTGATTGTTTAAAAGACTAAGTATGTGTAAGTTTCCGTAGAAGTAAGTGTGGTGGTGTGTGTATAACTGTATATGCAAGTAAATGTATGTTTGATTCTTTATTAGCATGAGTGACTATGTGTGTGAGTACCTCTATGGATGAGTGGCATTGTGTAACAGGATGTATAGGTGTATGAGTACATATGATGAGTGAGTACATGTATGAGTGACTGTATAGGACTGTTGGTGAATGAGTGGATGTGTATGTGGATCTTAGAATTACTGTATAGGTTGTTGTAACTGGTATTGGTATGTCCATTGTTTTTAAAATTTTAATTTCTATTTTTGAATGTGTGTATCAAAGATTATATTAGGGGAAGAGGAGGTCTGCCACTCTATCACAAGGATGATGTCATCAGTGATGTCATCAGTGATGTCATTTGAGATGTCATCAGTGATGTCATGAGTGATGTCACTGACCATGTCATGAGTGATGTAATATGTGACGTCATCAGCAGTGCATTGCGGGCGCGCGAGTTATAGTTAGCTGAACTAACTATAACGGGGGAATTTCAATGGTTTTGTACAAGTGAAAAGTCCAGCTAACTATAACACCCCTGAAACCTATGGTTTTTTCAGTGAATTTCTGAGGTTTTTTAAATGCTAATTCCTAACTATAACGTGCCTGAAACCTATGGTTTTTTCTGTGAATTTCAAAGGTTTTTTAAATGCTAATTTCTAACTATGCCTACAGAGATAGGACATGTGAAGAAAGAAGAAAAAATGCACAGAAAGAAACAAAAGAAGTGCAGAAAGAAGCAACAGAAGTCCTTAAATACGAAGATAAGTGCAGGAAGAAGGATAACGTGCAGAAAGAACAAAAAGAAGAGCAGAAAGAAGCCTTTTTGCAAAATCATCCTGTACCCTCAACTTTTTCAGACGGATACTGGTGGTAACTGAGTCTGACTAACCAGTCCTAGAGCCAGTGCTATGTTAAAAGACACTTAGAATACAGTGAAAACACCTACATACACTAGGGAACATTATGCGTTGGGGTCCCCCTGTGATTAGCATGACCTCCTCTGTAAGCTCCTAGTGTATAATAGGGCATGGGGATTAAAACTACCTCTTAAAACAGGCCACAGGGCGTTTTTGCACACGTTAACTCAGGCCTCGTCCCCTCCCTTCACCACTGTGTAAACACGCCCTGTGTCCATTTTTAGTTGGGAGATTAAGTTCATTTGAATCCTGAGGGTCCCTAGGGTCCAACTAGCCCACTAGGTACCTCCAGTAAGTGCCACAGAGCTGCGTTGCAGAGAGGTGTAAAAAGTGGCACGGCCTGGACCACCTCTCTGCAATGCAGCTCAGTGGCGCTTACTGGAAGCACTTGGTGGGCTAGTTAGCCCCCAGGGGCCCTCAGTATTGAAGGGAAATTATATCCCCAATTTAAAACGTGCCATAGTGCGTGTTTGCACACGTCACCTCAGGCCCCGTCCCCTCCCTTCACCACTGTGTAAACGCGCCCTGTGGCTGTTCTAAGTGGAGAGATTAAGTCCCCCTGAATCCTAAGGGTCCCTAGGGTCAAACTAGACCACTAGGTACCTCCAGTAAGCGCCACAGAGCTGCGTTGCAGAGAGGTGTAAAAAGGGGCTTGGCCTCAGAACACCTGGCTGCAGCGCAGCTCCCTGGCGCATACTGGAGATGCCTGTTGGGGGCGCGTTTGCAGAGTGCTGCACGGAGGGGGCATGGCCTCCGGCACGATGCCAGTCTTTTATTTATTTTAGTTTTTTAAGAAGGGGGGCTGTTTGGTTCCCCTTCTTATTCTAATTTATTGGCCCTGATGACCCCATCCCCCAGGGCCAGTCTCCTAATTATATTTTTTTGACCCCAATCCCCAGGGCCGGCCACTGTTTTTTATTATTTTTAAAAAATATATATTTATAGACACACCTAGGACATGCTGGACAAACCGTACATACCTATCACCATGACGATTTGCGTGATATTCATTAAAAGGCGACTATGCATGCAATGAATCCACGTGGAATGTATTTACACCACTAGTGAAGCTCTGACATGTCTGATGCCCTACCGTGCCTAATCCTGGTAGACACCCTTGTCGTTTATTTATACAAACATGGGTAGCTATTGACGGGCACATTTAATACACATGCACACCAAGCCATTCAAAGGGGATTCGACAAAAATTCGACCAAAACTATGCAAGAAACCCCCCTCACGGTTAATAAAACACACATCCACTGCCGGATGTGTAATACTTTTTATTTTACTCTCTGGAAAGGGGACGAACATCACTTGAGAGTCACAGCGTGCTCCTGACAGAGCCCAATGCTGTGTTACACCCACCATTGCCTGCCGAGTGCCACACACCTCTGTGTTGTATTCCACTAGCTAGTGCATATGCTATGACACTCTCTAGCCCATGTGCACTGTAACACCACCCCGTGAATATGTCATGCCACACTTGTCTTCGCACGGGTTATATTGCCCCATCTAACGTGCCTTTCTCGATGCCTATGTTATAACGCACAGTGCTATGCCATACATATTACAATCTGGGATCCATATCTTTGTCACAGTGCATATGCAACGTTACACTCCCCAGCACATATTTTATATTACAACTTTAGAGACTAGTTAGGTTACACAACACTGCCCTGTGCATATTACACTCCAAGGCGCATATCGCATAGCACGCGCTAGTGCCTGTGCTATCTCGCGCTCTCCCATGAATCTGTCATTGCGCACAATGTATTGCATATTATATTTCACGCCCGGTTCATCTTATATCACACTTTTTGGTGCATAGTTTATACCATACACTATATCTGCTCTCAGGACTATGTTCTATATAACACTGTGTTCACCTACCCTTTTCACGCGCATTACATTTTGCGATAGGGGGTGGAGGGTCAGGGGGTGTTTCTGCCAAGTGAGCCCGGAGTCACAGTCACAAACGTCCTCTTCTTCCTGAATAAAAGTGAGATTATGCTGCATACTTGTTCATATTTTAAGTAGTTCGCACAGACACAATGTTTTAAAAACAATAAAGTTCCTAATACCCGCCTTCTCTGAACAGTTAGCTTGCTGCCCCATCCCCTTCCTCCCTATCCTCTGTTGTGTGAATCCATGGACTAGCCTCCTGCCATGCATGGTCTGATGTGCTGCCACTGCCCTCAATTTAGTATGATGTACCAGTCCACTCCGCCTGCCCTCCATTGCCCAATTCTATGCCCCATCATTGACCTCCTGCTTAAACTCTGTGCTTAGCTTGCTGCCCCTATTCTCCTTCCCCCTGCCCGCCGATGTCTTTGTGCATGCCCCTGCTCCATCCTTTTTGCCCACCATGTCCCATGGACCTGCCACTCCTATCTACTCTGAGTGTTCTGTTGAGATGCCACTCCCCTCCCACCTGCCTAGCATTGTCAGATGACTGTAACCTGTCCCTGCCACCTCCACCCTGCCTGTCCACATGCCATGCCCCTATCCTCTTCCTCCTGTCCTACATGGTCCATTGTACTGCCACACCCTTCTGCCCTCCCTGGTCTGTTGTGCTGCAACTGCTCCTCCTGCCTGCCCCGTGTGGTCTGTTGTGAGGTCCCTTCCCCTGAACTTTCTTGTCTGTGCACAGGTCCTGACCCTTCCTTCTATCCTCCATCGTCCTTTGTGCATGCCCCTCCACCCTCCTTCTTGCCCATCATAGCCATTGTGCTGCCACTAACCCTCCCACTTGCCATGCATGGTCTTCTGTGCTGCCATGGCCCCTCCCACCTTCCCTGTGTGGTCAGTTAGCTGCCCCTGACCCCCTCCCACCTTCCCTCCATGGTCTGTGTGTATGCCATCACAGTCTCACTGTTGCTCTTCATGGTGTGTCTTGCTTCTAGTGCCCATCCTGCCTGACCTCCATGGCTATCTTGCTGCTCCTGCCCTGCCCCCTTGCCCCCAGCCCTACTCCCTCCCTCCTGGCTTGTCTGTTCCATTGTAATGCCCCTGATCCGTCCCTCCTGCCCTTTATGGTCTGTTATACTGCAGCTTTCTCTCCTGTCTGTCCATTATGGTCAGCTAGCTACCATTGCCTCTTGCCCCTCTGTTCTCTGTTGTCCATGTGCATGGTCCTGTCCCCTCCCTCTTGCTTTCTATGGATTGTTGTGCTGCACTTCCGTCCTGCATGCCCTGTGTGGTGTATTGTGCTGCTGCAAACCCTGATGCCTGCCCTGCAGGGTCAGTTTGGTGCACCTCTCCATGTCCCTCCTGTCCTCTGTTATCCAAGTCCATGTCCCTATCCCATTTCCTTCCATGATCCAATGTACCATACTTGCGAACATTTTGAACTTGGTAAGAGGGAGATTTTGAAAAAAAACTGGGGTATTGATTTTCCCCTTTGAGTTACATTGAAAAAGAGGATATTGTAGACAGGAGACAGATCAAATAAAGCCCATTTGAGCTTAAAAACATTGGACGTTTCCTGGCTGAATCGGGTCTGTTGGCATGTATGGTTGTACTACCATTGCCTCTTCCTTCTGCCCACAATGGTCTATTACATTGCCACAGCCTTGAAGGAGGGTAGATTTTGTATCACAGGGGGCCCCTGGCCCGTTCTGTCCACACCTGAAGTATGAGACCCTTGTCCTTGCCCTGCCAGCTGCATTTGTAGGCCGTATTAAATTGACCAGCGGGTCCTGTGTTGCTATATAATTATCCTGAGACATCCTTACCACTCAGCCAGCATAAAACCCCTGTGTAGGCCCTTCTGTTCAATATGTAGGCCTCTTTGTTAAATTGACCATAGCTCTGCAATTTTAGTGTATAGCAGTCTGAAGGCAGGACTGCGAGGCCTTCTGATCCAAACTAGTAGCCCCCACCCTACCCGAGTGCTCCGTGCTCGGTATCAAAGTTCAACATCCCCCTGAAGCTGTCGACATACAGTAGGCTGCATCCTGGACTGGTACTTGCTTCCTGGGCAGGTTTCCCGCTTTTAAGGAAGTGGCAACCGCAGAGCGTCAAGTTAGGAGAACTGAGGAGATTTTATACATGAATATATTGAATTCCCGTACAATACCCATTATTTTCTGCTTGCTCTATGGAACTTACGATAAGCGATTGGCCTGAGAGACTGACCTTTTCACCCAGTCCATTGTCAGCATTAAGTGGGTAAATGACGAAATGTCTGGTAAAATCTGCAGACGAAGCTTTTGGGTAGCATACGTAGGTAGATGTAGCGTGCAAAGGAGCCCACAAAATGATATAAAAAGGGAGCACCCACAGATATCGACGGACTACCTCGCCGTCTGTATGTAGGTTAACAGGCAGTGCAGGTTTTCCCCAAGAGCTGGGAGCTCTTGTCTTCCTTTGCTTAAAATGTCTTGCTCTGCTTTGCTTGAAGTATCTTATTCTATTTTACCTATATGAAATGTCATGTTATGTTTAACCATTGTTCTCTTTACTTTTGCATTTAAAAGATTTTGTATTGTAATTGCAGGAATGCTTGCTCTAAGAGTAAACGTGAGTGTTCCTAGGTAACATTTTCCTTGGTGTAACTTGTTTCTCATGATGCATTTATAGATGTGTTTTCTCTCTCTCTCTGTCAGTACATTAATTGAGATACAGAGGATATTATGACAGCTGTATGATTATCTGGATTCTGTATTTTGTACTTTATGTCTCTATTCTGCGGTTTCTTTGAAGTTGCATCTTCTCATTAAACTGCCATTGTATTCTGCCTCCAATTCCATGTCTCATATGTCTGTTTTCTTCATTTTTGGAGCAAGCGTTCCTAGGCACCCCGGCTCAAATTAAGGTGCCCCTTTTGTCCCTGACTCACTCTCCTGCTCAGTTCTGTGGTGGCTCCCGGGGATCTGGGGACCGCCCCTAGCTTCCTTGACCCGTAATAGATCTTCCCTCCAACAGCCTCTCTTGCAAGTCCTGTATTGTTGGTTTGTTGCCCTTGCCCCCCTTTCCACTGCCCTCCATAGTCTGTTGTGCTTCCACGGCCCTTCCTGCCTGCTCAGTGTGGTTAAATTGTTGCCTTTGCACCCTCCAACCTGCCTTCAATTTTCAGAGTCCGTGCCCCTGGCCTCTGCCTCTCAACAGTATCCTAATGAACAACTAGATTGCTAACATTCTATATTTATTACAAAAGTGTGGAACGCCTGACATCATCTTGATGTAATCAAAACTGTAATACCTAGAGCATTTCCTTTAGAAATTACATATATGAGAGGGTCTTATTGGCATCAAAATTATGGTTAGTGCTCTAAAAGACTAAAATAAGGACATATTTTCTGAGTTTTCAAATAGCGACAAAGCACTTTTAAATTATTTGTTATCTTTATGTTTTTTTATCCAGTTGACCACTTGATTAAATGTTGCACTTAGGGGAGAGGATGTGGTGTTACTTCCAGAACTGCAGACTTTGCAACTGGGGAACCAGGTTGAAGTTTCTGCTTCAGCTCGACCTTCTGTGATTCTGGTCAAATCACTTAGTCTCCCCATGTCTACAACCAAAATGAATTTGTTCTTGTGTGATGTAACCAATGCTCGTGTAAAGCACTCCAATACCTGACAAGTCTGCACTATATAACACTGCAAAAACACAAAATAATAAGTGTTTTGCACACTTCTGTCATTGGGCTATATTTGGGCTACATCTGGGTGATTTTGGGCTACATTTGGGCTCTTTTGTCTCCGGTGGCCATCTTGGGAGATTTATTTGTTATGAAGTTTCCTAATTTCCTCATGTACTGCAGTCTCCTCAGTAGGAAATGCTTTCAGTTTTTTACTTTGATTCCATCATGAAGGTATTCAGATATGTCACACATTTGCCATAAATTCTGAATGTTAGCACTCTAGTTGCTCATTAGATCACTGTAGTAAAACTACTGCACCATGGAAGTCTGCTCCTGGTATTAAAAGTGCATGTTTCAGTCTGCATGTCAGAATTTTTTAATGAAATAGAAGAGGATTTGAGAAGTCACTCAAAATGTGCCCTCATTTTCTTTCTTCAGCATTAATCATAATTTCTATGGCAAAATGAACCTCCTCATTGTGTTCCTTTTTAAATTAAATGTTTTAAGTGTTACCAGTTTATTCCAATCAAGATGGCTTCAGGTGTGCCTTACTTTTGTCATAATGAAGACAGTAAGCGCTCTAGTTGTTTTTAAGAACATTCTGGGACATTCTGTCATTGGGCTATACTTGGGCTACATCTGGGTGATATTTGGGCTACATTTGGGCTCTTTTGTCTCTGGTGGCCATCTTGGGAGACTTATTTGTTATGAAGTTTCCTAATTTCCTCATTTACTGCAGTCTCCTCAGTAGGAAATACTTTCAGTTTTTTACTTTGATTCCATCAAGAAGGCATTCAGATGTGTCACACATTTGCCATAAATTCAGAATGTTAGCACTCTTTTTGCTCATTAGATCACTGTAGTAAAGCTACTGCTCACCAGGGAAAACTGCTGCTGGTATTGAAAGTGCATGTTTCAGTCTGCATGTCAGAATTTTTTAATGAAATAGAAGAGGATTTGAGAAGTCACTCAAAATGTGCCCTAATTTTTCTTTCTGCAGCACTAATCATACTTTTTATGGAAAAATGACCCCCCTCATTTTGTTCCTTTTTAAATTAAATGTTTTAAGAGTTACCACTTTAATCCAAGCAAGATGGCTTCAGGTGTGCCATACGTTTATCATAAGTAGGACTGTTAGCGCTCTAGTAGTTCTTTGGAACACTCTGGGAAGCTGCAGTAGAACACAAAGGAATCAACTGACAGTCTCTGCCCTTGTTGGATGTACATGTTTTACTGAGAATGTCAGACTTCATTCTCACATGACTGAGAAAGATAATGTGAATTTACAGAAAATAAGCTCTCAGTTTAGCCTATAGATCACCTTCCAAACCTCTGTGGTAAAAGCATGAGAAAATATTTTTCTCTCAATCATGATATCCCAGCAGAAGGCTTTTTCACATGGTGAAATCACCTTAGAACATACCACAATTCCTAAAATGAGTATGGTACCATCAACAAATGATTTATAATGTAACTAAAGTCTTAAAACCTTCTATTAACTGCAATGCTTTTTAATGAGGTGCTATCATGTATATTGGTCCCAAGATGGCTGCCAACACTTCTTGGATGAAGTGCTGACAGCCAATCAGATCTCAGGATGAGATGTGTGGTTAGGCTCCGCCCACATATATATATGCTTTTAAATGCTATTTTCTCAGGAAATACTGAACAGATTTACACCAGACCTGCAAAAGGCACTTCCTTGACCTTATGGCTACCTCTCTGCCAAATTTCAAGTAATTCTGTTCAGCCGTTCGGGCTGTAGCTGTGTCTAAAGGTCCTATGGAAAAATGCATGGGGAAAACGCATTTTGGGACCCCGCTTTTTTCTCGGCCCCTGCTTGACGAATCCCCCCGAGACTTTCAGGGTAGGAGCGGAGCGTAGCGCCCCACCTATTTTGAAAATTTCGCGAGGATTCGTCAACCGGCGCCAAAGTTATTCCAAATAGAATGTTGCGGATTTCCTATGGAAACAGGGTCCTAACTATATCTACCTACTGGCGACCGCCAGTAGGTAATATATATATATATATATATATATATATATATATATATATTCACTGAAAAAACCATAGGTTTCACACATGTTATAGTTAGCTGGAAATTTTACTGATAAAAAACCAATGAAATTCCCCCGTTATAGTTACTGTAGGCAACTATAACTCACGCGACCGCAATCCTCTGCTGATGCTAATACTGTATTTAGACACTTATTTGCCCATGTCTTCTTCCATTAAATTTTAGCTATACATATATTACAAATATTTTTTTTTCATAAAGACACATATGTCATCAGCAGAGGATTACGGTCGCGTGAGTTATAGTTGCCTACAGTAACTATAACGGGGGAATTTCATTGGTTTTTTATCAGTAAAATTTCCAGCTAACTATAACATGTGTGAAACCTATGGTTTTTTCAGTGAATTTGTACGGTTTTTTAAATGCTAAGTTACTTTACGCCATTTGTGGCGTGCGCGCCCACTTAACGCAGTTCGTTCCATGCGCGCACGGTGCGCTTCGCGCACCGTGCGCGCACAGTGAGCACGCGGTGCGCTTCGCGCACCGCGTGCCCACATTACGCTAGATGGGCCATGAACGCACGATGCGCTTCGCGCACCGTGCGCACAAAGTGAGCACGCGGTGCGCTTCGCGCACCGCGTGCCCACATTACGCTAGATGGGCCATGAACGCACGATGCGCTTCGCGCACCGTGCGCACATGGAGGACATATGATGAGCAAACTCTTAAATCTGCTTTTCATTTATTTTTTTTTATTTTTTTTACCGTACGCTTACCGTAAGCTTACGGTACGCGTACCCCGTGATTTTTTTTAAAATCAATAAATGTTTTTTTTGTACTTTTCTGTCCTTCTTTGACCCCCTTACAAATGTTAGGGGGTCTGTAACTCTCCTCATTGCCCCCTTTCCTTGTTTTCTCTGGTTTTTTTCTGAGTGAAACACACAAAATGGCGGCTGCCGCTTCCTGGTTTCGGCCGATTCGAATGTTTACTAAGATCTAAGAGCCAATCAGAATCGCGCTCGCGCACGCCATGTTTCTTCCGTACGCTTACCGTAAGCTTACCGTACGCGTACCCCGTGATTTTTTTTAAAAATCAATAAATGTTTGTTTTGTACTTTACACTCCTTCTTTGACCCCCTCACAAATGTAAGGGGGTCTGTAACTCTCCTCATTGCCCCCTTTTCTTGTTTTCACTCTTTTTTTTTCAGAGTGAAACACAGAAAATGGCGGCCGCTGCTTCCTGGTTTCGGCCGATTCGAATGTTTACTAAGATCTAAGAGCCAATCAGAATCGCGCTCGCGCATGCCACCGTACGCTTACCGTAAGCGTACGGTAAGCGTACCGTAAGCGGGCTCAGATATATATATTGATTTAAAGGCTATTTTCTCAGAATCTACTGAACAGATTTACACCAAACCTACAAAAGGCACTTCCTTGACCTAGGGACTACCTCTCTGCCAAATTTTGAGTAATTCTGTTCAGCCGTTCGGGCTGTAGCTCGTTCTAAAGGTCCTATGGAAAAATGCATGGGAAAAACGCGTTTTGGGACCCCCCTTTTATCTCAGCCCCCGCTTGACGGATCCCCCCGAGACTTTCAGGGTAGGAGCGGAGCGTAGCGCCCCACCTATTTTGAGAAATTCGCGAGGATTCGTCGACCGGCGCCAAAGTTATTCAAAATAGAATGTTGAGGTTTTCCTATGGAAACGTGGTCCTAACTATAACTACCTACTGGCGACCGCCAGTAGGTAATATATATATATATATATATATATATATATATATTGGGCCGCATATTCATGGGTGGATACTACCCCTGTTTCAGGCAATATTCAGGAATTTGCCCCATGGCCAAAAAAATCAGTTTGCATCAAACATTGTCTGGTTCTTTCTGTGCCTCTGTGCTTCAATTGTGTCTAGTTTTCGAACATTCACTATCACTACTGACTGATCCATGGGTTGTAAGGTAGCACTGAGGTGAAAATAACATAAGAAGGCATGCCTACCTCATTCAACTTACTGACTGTTATTAAGTCGATCACAGGAGATGCCATGAAACATATCTAGGTTATGATGGGGACCGTTATTGAGTAGATACATATACCCTTGTTTTATGTACTCCAATGATCATGGAATTCGTGATAGAGGATTGAACATGAATAAGAGAACATTATCCAACTAACATAACTATACTAAAAAATACTAAAAGCAGCATTCATATATGTATATTTATTACACAATGTTCGATGTAGTATAGGCACAGAAGGCATCACACAGAGCACTTAGGTTTCTAAGGTGGAGGGGTGAAGGCTCGATGTACCATATTGTGAGCTGGTGGTTGATATTTCTATTTATTTTGTAGCCCTGATGAAGTCAAAGGTGTATGTACCTAATAGCCGAAACAAATGTTGGCTACAGAAGTTACCAGAATGACTATGAAGTGTATTAAGAACATTGAATGAAATGTGAAGACGAAAGAAAATAAAAAAACAAAGAACAAAGATACTGTTTGTACTTATATATCACACTTTTGAATATTGGCTGCTCGGAGTGTCGGTGGCTGCTCTTTTCCCTTGGAGCACAGTGATTTCTGAGATTACGATGGGAATACTCTGGGTTTGCGCTAGCAGTGAACCTTACCACGGCAAAGTATTAAGAATACAAAACAACACTTGAGAACTCTAATTAATTTTTCTGCCAGAATATAGCACCTGGGGGCCAATTCCGATCGTGGTCGGAAGGGCACCGAACGTGATCCGGCCGGAATAACTACGAGCCGTACGCGTGTTTTCCGGACGATTCGTACAGCTGTACAAGCGAGCAAGTACGATGCGAGCTACATGGAATTCACAGACCGAGGTGCCGATTACGATCCTGGAGAAACCGGGTACGAACCGTTGGTCGGAGCGTATTCTCCGTCCGACTCGTACCCGGTTGCAAAACTTTACAAACATGAAAGTACGATTCGCACGGAAACACTATTTCCGTACGAATCGTACAAAACACCAACCGAGGAAAATATACACACAAATGACATCAGGAAAAGCGGCGACGTGACGTCGGGACGCATGCAGCCTGCGTTCCACGAACCAGGAAGTACGATTCGCACGATGTCATCCCGCGCGGAGAATATTTTCCGGCAGCCAAAAACTGCCGGGAAATCAGGACGACGCGCACAAGGAGCACCTGTACGCGACAGACAGACATGGACCCGAACCTACGTGTCATCCCGGCCCTCATAGCAGTCGACCTCCTCTACAGGTACCGACGCAGACGCCGCAGAAGGTCAGAACAACACCCAGGGGCAAAGGGGGGGGGGCAGGGGCAGGACACAAAACCTCCACCCAAGTCACACAGCACACATGCCCTGGACATACCTGACCTCCAGGCCCTGGTCACTTCGAGGGGGTGGGGGCGTGTCCAGCAACGCCAGCATCCGCCACAACAGAAGTGGGCGACGACGCGAACCGGCAACACAACAATACAGGTACGTGCCTTAAGAGCGTGGGTACGAGTCGTACCACGCCCACACCCACATCACCCCAACAATGGCGGTACGGCCCGTACCCATGTGCCAAAGGCCTGGGTATGGGCCGCATAAGCACTCCACAGCGTGGGCACGGGTACGTACGGACCGTACCCCCACCCGCATATGTATGGAGCGTACCCCCACCCCAATAGTGTATGTACGGACTGTACCCCCACCCGCGTATGTATGGAGCATACCCCCACCCGTGTATGAATGGACCGTACCCACACCCGCGTATGTATGGAGCATAACCCCACACCAACAGTGTATGTACGGACCGTACCCCCACCCGTGTATGAATGGACCGTACCCACACCCGCGTATGTATGGAGCGTACCCCCACCCCAACAGTGTATGTACGGACCGTACCCCCACCCGTGTATGAATGGACCGTACCCCCACCCGTGTATAAATGGACCGTACTCCCACCCGTGTATGAATGGACCGTACCCACACCCGTGTATGAATGGACCGTACCCACACCCGCGTATGTATGAAGCGTACCCCCACCCCAACAGTGTATGTACGGACCGTACCCCCACCCGTGTATGAATGGACCGTACCCCCACCCGTGTATAAATGGACCGTACCCCCACCCGTGTATGAATGGACCGTACCCACACCCGCGTATGTATGGAGCGTACCCCCACCCCAACAGTGTATGTACGGACCGTACCCCCACCCGTGTATGAATGGACCGTACCCACACCCGTGTATGAATGGACCGTACCCACACCCGCGTATGTATGGAGCGTACCCTCACCCCAACAGTGTATGTACGGACCGTACACCCACCCGTGTATGAATGGACCGTACCCCCACCTGTGTATGAATGGACCGTACCCCCACCCGTGTATGAATGGACCGTACCCACACCCGCGTATGTATGGAGCGTACCCCCACCCCAACAGTGTATGTACGGACCATACCCCCACCCGTGTATGAATGGACCGTACCCACACCCGTGTATGAATGGACCGTACCCACACCCGCGTATGTATGGAGCGTACCCCCACCCCAACAGTGTATGTACGGACCGTACCCCCACCCGTGTATGAATGGACCGTACCCACACCCGCGTATGTATGGAGCGTACCCCCACCCCAACAGTGTATGTACGGACCGTACCCCCATCTGTGTATGAATGGACCGTACCCACACCTGCGTATGTATGGAGCGTACCCCCACCCCAACAGTGTATGTACAGACCGTACCCCCACCCATGTATGAATGGACCGTACCCCCACCCGTGTATGAATGGACCATACCCACACCCACGTATGTATGGAGCGTACCCCCACCCGTGTATGTACGGACCGTACCCACACCCGCGTATGTATGGAGCGCACCCCCACCCCAAGAGTGTATGTATGGAGCGCACATGGCCACATGCCGGAGGGGTGGGTGCAGAGTCCTCCCAGCAGTGCCCAGACGCAGGAGGGGTGGGTGCAGAGTCCTCCCAGCAGTGCCCAGACACAGGAGGGGTGTGTGCAGAGTCCTCCCAGCAGTGCCCAGACACAGGAGGGGTGTGTGCAGAGTCCTCCCAGCAGTGCCCAGACACAGGAGGGGTGGGTGCCTATCACTGCCAGCACCTCCCAGCAGTGCCCAGACACAGGAGGGGTGTGTGCAGAGTCCTCCCAGCAGTGCCCAGACACAGGAGGGGTGTGTGTAGAGTCCTCCCAGCAGTGCCCAGACACAGGAGGGGTGTGTGCAGAGTCCTCCCAGCAGTGCCCAGACACAGGAGGGGTGTGTGCAGAGTCCTCCCAGCAGTGCCCAGACACAGGAGTGGTGTGTGCAGAGTCCTCCCAGCAGTGCCCAGACACAGGAGGGGTGGGTGCCTATCACTACCAGCAGTGCCCAGACACAGGAGGGGTGTGTGCAGAGTCCTCCCAGCAGTGCCCAGACACAGGAGGGGTGTGTGCAGAGTCCTCCCAGCAGTGCCAAGACACAGGAGGGGTGGGTGCCTATCACTACCAGCAGTGCCCAGACACAGGAGGGGTGTGTGCAGAGTCCTCCCAGCAGTGCCCAGACACAGGAGGGGTGTGTGCAGAGTCCTCCCAGCAGTGCCCAGACACAGGAGGGGTGGGTGCCTATCACTGCCAGCACCTCCCAGCAGTGCCCAGACACAGGAGTGGTGTGTGTAGAGTCCTCCCAGCAGTGCCCAGACACAGGAGGGGTGGGTGCCTATCACTACCAGCAGTGCCCAGACACAGGAGGGGTGTGTGCAGAGTCCTCCCAGCAGTGCCCAGACACAGGAGGGGTGTGTGCAGAGTCCTCCCAGCAGAGCCAAGACACAGGAGGGGTGGGTGCCTATCACTACCAGCAGTGCCCAGACACAGGAGGGGTGTGTGCAGAGTCCTCCCAGCAGTGCCCAGACACAGGAGGGGTGGGTGCCTATCACTGCCAGCACCTCCCAGCAGTGCCCAGACACAGGAGGGGTGTGTGCAGAGTCCTCCCAGCAGTGCCCAGACACAGGAGGGGTGTGTGCAGAGTCCTTCCAGCAGTGCCCAGACACAGGAGGGGTGTGTGCAGAGTCCTCCCAGCAGTGCCCAGACACAGGAGGGGTGTGTGCAGAGTCCTCCCAGCAGTGCCCAGACACAGGAGTGGTGTGTGCAGAGTCCTCCCAGCAGTGCCCAGACACAGGAGGGGTGGGTGCCTATCACTACCAGCAGTGCCCAGACACAGGAGGGGTGTGTGCAGAGTCCTCCCAGCAGTGCCCAGACACAGGAGGGGTGTGTGCAGAGTCCTCCCAGCAGTGCCAAGACACAGGAGGGGTGGGTGCCTATCACTACCAGCAGTGCCCAGACACAGGAGGGGTGTGTGCAGAGTCCTCCCAGCAGTGCCCAGACACAGGAGGGGTGTGTGCAGAGTCCTCCCAGCAGTGCCCAGACACAGGAGGGGTGGGTGCCTATCACTGCCAGCACCTCCCAGCAGTGCCCAGACACAGGAGTGGTGTGTGTAGAGTCCTCCCAGCAGTGCCCAGACACAGGAGGGGTGGGTGCCTATCACTACCAGCAGTGCCCAGACACAGGAGGGGTGTGTGCAGAGTCCTCCCAGCAGTGCCCAGACACAGGAGGGGTGTGTGCAGAGTCCTCCCAGCAGAGCCAAGACACAGGAGGGGTGGGTGCCTATCACTACCAGCAGTGCCCAGACACAGGAGGGGTGTGTGCAGAGTCCTCCCAGCAGTGCCCAGACACAGGAGGGGTGGGTGCCTATCACTGCCAGCACCTCCCAGCAGTGCCCAGACACAGGAGGGGTGTGTGCAGAGTCCTCCCAGCAGTGCCCAGACACAGGAGGGGTGTGTGCAGAGTCCTTCCAGCAGTGCCCAGACACAGGAGGGGTGTGTGCAGAGTCCTCCCAGCAGTGCCCAGACACAGGAGGGGTGTGTGCAGAGTCCTCCCAGCAGTGCCCAGACACAGGAGTGGTGTGTGCAGAGTCCTCCCAGCAGTGCCCAGACACAGGAGGGGTGGGTGCCTATCACTACCAGCAGTGCCCAGACACAGGAGGGGTGTGTGCAGAGTCCTCCCAGCAGTGCCCAGACACAGGAGGGGTGTGTGCAGAGTCCTCCCAGCAGTGCCCAGACACAGGAGGGGTGTGTGCAGAGTCCTCACAGCAGTGCCCAGACACAGGAGGGGTGGGTGTAGAGACCCCCAGCAGTGCCCAGACACAGGAGGGGTGTGTGCAGAGTCCTCCCAGCAGTGCCCAGACACAGGAGGGGTGTGTGCAGAGTCCTCCCAGCAGTGCCCAGACACAGGAGGGGTGGGTGTAGAGTCCCCCCAGCAGTGCCCAGACACAGGAGGGGTGGGTGCCTATCACTACCAGCAGTGCCCAGACACAGGAGGGGTGTGTGCAGAGTCCTCCCAGCAGTGCCCATGGAACGCAAAGGGTGGAGTACCCACAGATACGATGCCCACAAATGTCAGTCAGGTGCACAAAGACCCTGCAGTACATGTACCACATGTGTGCGAGGCTGGGAGTACACACATGCATAGCGCCTAAAAGAGAACATGTCTACATGAAGTCTTCTCAACAGTCTACACACTCAAGTACAGTGACCACCAAGGATGCCACAAACGATGCAGGTGGAGACATCGCACAGCATGCATGTGCAAAGTTGAAGGAGTCCGTCACACCCCCAGCTGATGTAGACACAGCTCAGCACCACATAGTGGAAACACCCTGCAGGGAAGATGTCAGGTTACACAGAGGAAGGAACACACCTTGGGACGATGTCACCATGCAGTAACTGCTTACATGAACAAAGTAATTTAGCCAACAGCTTGTGATGGCACAGAGATACCAGGGTCCACCCTATGACCAGCACAAGACTACATTTCCCACACACCCAACACATTATCACCACCCAAAATCATGGAGCTGGTCCACCAACAGCAACACCAGATAAACAGTAGTGTTCAAAGGAAAAAACAAATTGCTTTATTCAGCATGATGTAAGTAAAAGGCAACATAAATGTCAATATATACAAGGCCCATAGGGCAGTCCATAACTCCAATCCGGATGGGGGACACAGTGGTACGTGTGTCCCCTAGCTTGCCTGCACAGTCAGACTCCTTTGTCTTCCACGGGGGAGGGGGCATCATGTTGGGGGGAAGGACCAGGCACCGCAGGGACAGGAGGGGCAAGGGGAGGTGTTGTGGGTGCAGGGACGGACGACTCCAACACAGGGGGTGGGGCAGCGCCAAAGGTGGATTCGAGCACGGCGCTGCACACTACTGCCAGGTCGCTTAGCGTCTCCCCTGCACCCGAAGGAACCACAGGTCCCAATGAGAGGGGGGGGTCACAGGGATGGGTCGCAGCGCTACTGGGGGGGGTGTGGACAGGCGGGGGGACTCAACTCCCCTGCCGGTGTCCTGCCTCCACCGCTTGCGGGGTGGTGCCACACTGGGGCTGATGGACAGACTGGGCAGGACTGACCCTGTGCCCGACCCTTGGCCTCTTGGCCAGGAGAGCTGAGGGGAGTGGATTTGGAGGGTGGTGGTTGTGAGGAATGTGGACTCCCACTCTGGCTGCGTGTCTTCCGTTTCCCCCCCGACCCAGTGGGTGTGCCTACTTCACCCTGTGTGTGCGTGCCAGGAGGTGTGCGCTTTGCCTTCCCTGCTGGAGTGGTGCCTGTGTCTGGTGGGGTGTGTGCATGCTGACGTCTGGGTGTACGTGGGACAGGCATGGGAGTGGGAAGTGTGGATGGGGCATGGGTAGGGGGTGGGACGAAGTGCTGCAGGAGACCCACTGCTGCAGACAGTGTCGAGTCAATAGACCGCAGCAAGTTGCGTTGGTCAGCCTGCAATGCTGAAATGCCCTCCAAGTATGCCTCCATGTTGGTGAGCACTTGGCCGTGGCCATGGAGGACATTAAGCATCGCAGCCTGACCAACCTGCAACTGCCGCAGGATGTCCACAGACTCGGCATTGGCGGCAGCAGTGGATACAGGGGCAGGGGGTGCGGTGCCTGGCAGGAAGGAGACACGTGGTGACCTAGCACGCCAGGAAGGGACACGAGCAAGTGGGAGGCCGGTGATGGCAATGGAGGGGGCGGGCTGAGATGTTGTGCTGCTGTCAGCTGTTGGAGCATCCTCCGCCCCCTCGGAGTGGTCAGCCTCGGACCCGTCAGCTTCATAATCTGTGGTGGCAGTGGACAGGTCCTCCGGCTCACTCCCCTCGGCCTCAGTTACACTCGATGTGCCAGCTAAGGTGTCACTGCTGGCACTGGTGCCCGATCCCTCCGCACGGCCGGTGTCTCCATCCGTGTCCCCCGACGATGCTGTGGGCAAGGTGAATGAACAGGAATTAATCAGACACCTGTATACATATGTCACATGAGTCAAATCAACATAGGTTACAGTGCATAGCCTGAAATGAAAGATGAGTAACATCTACAATACAAGGTACATATATAGGCCCTGCAACACACAGTTGGTTCACCCACCATGCCACTGAGAAACTATGGAGAACATGACACATTTGCAAATGACATGATATGGAATTGGACAGAGGAGCCAGGCTCTGGGGCCAATCCAGCACTGCATCTGCACCACACAGTGTTGCCCTAACTAGGGATGAGCAGGGACCATCTCCATGAACTTGAGGCACATGCTGCAAAGGTAATACTTAAAGACATGCCCAACATGAATGGGACACTGCACCTTGAGTGTATGTCCAGACAAACAGCACACACTGGCCAGACCGAGCAATGAGATTTCAGGTGTCGACATGTAGGCCTTGCCCGCACCAACCACCCCCTACATGAGACAATTTGATGAGACACAGGAAGCACTTGCATCTCTTAGTCTGGGAGAAATACACATGGGCTGCCAGAAACCCATATTGGACCCAAAATACCCCATGTGCGCCTGTACAACGATCTCATTTACAAATGGCCATCATCAGTAATTGTAACAAGACACACAGGCACTGGCCACCGTGAGTATGAACGAGGAAAATTAGGTCAGGCTGTACAGTGGACACTTGTAGAACACGTTACGTAAATATACATGGTGCCAGGGGACAATGGCACAGAGCACATCCTATGCTGGAGACACTGAGAGTGTCCACATATTGTGATGACACACATGATACCTAGCAAAATACGCCCCAGGGGACAGTAGTGGCCACAATATTCCATGGTCCTGAATGGTAATGACTGCAACACAGGCCACCATCCCGGCACTCTGCGTATCGCACACTCATGCACATCATGTCACAGGCCACAACATAGGACATGCTTGCTGTAAGGCATTACACTTCAGAGACATACTCCTATGTCTGGACTCAGCATCAGTGCCAATTGACATGGACCCCACATTGACTGAACTGGCCAAGGCACAGGCAAGGTCCCAAAACCTGTTCCACACCACCCCCACACATGATGCTGCAAGCATTGGTCACATGGATAAACTGCCAGCCCAGATGATCTTGTGAAAGAGTGACTACACACAGACCAGGGAACACATGGCAAGGAGGGGAAGGGAGGAAGGACAGCACCGCTATACTGTGGGTGACAGGACCTGCACCGCACATTTAAACACTGGCAGTGTATCCATGCAACTGCGCACTTACAAATGCTGGTGACACACAACAAACACACATGTACCTACCCCCTTCCTGCTGCTGCTTCTCCCGTAAGCACCTGTCCATGTCTGGAAAGACCACCGCCAGCACACGCTTGTGGATGTGGGTCAGACGGCGACGCCCATGGTTCTTAGGGCCCACAGGTGAGTCCCCCAGCAGGGCCCGTGCGATCCTCCGCGTCCAGCACCGGATATCCTGCCAGCGTTTTCTCACCTGGGCCAGGCGCCGCTTGCGACCCTCCGTCCTCCTCACAGCACTGACGGCGTCCCTCCAGATCTGCTCCTTGGCAGCGGCGCCTACCTGTGGGGTTGTAAAAGTGAGACTACATCAATACACCTGCCACATGTCACAGAGACACACATTAGTACAATTTTGCTGGTTTCAACAAGGCATAGTATGCAGCCAAAGCATTGCACCTTTGTCATAGGGACATTTTTCTCTGTGTAATGGCAAATGCACCACGTGCCATTGAAAGTACACAGGTGGCATGAGGGGTACGACACAATAAATGATCCAGACTCACACTGTGCATCAGAAGGTACACCAGGATTATGTGCAGCACCTCAAAGCAGTCACATGCCACAGGCCACTGACGCTACCTCAGCAGAGTACACAGACACACACAGGCACAGGACATTCACCTGCCATTGCCAAATGCAGCTACAAACCTCACTCTGCACATGTGCCACTAGACTGGGGGGGCTCACAGGTGTGGGGCTGGCTCTGCACGTCAGACACACAGCACTGCTCCCTGCTCGCATCAGATGGGCAGGGTATATCCATCCCTCATGCAGCTTGGGCGCTACACTCCACATATGCACCCACCCACATGACAGGGGACTTAGACACACACCGATGTCCAGGGTACGAACACATCATGTGGACACTCTCAGCACAGGTACACTGAACTAACACACATCTGTGGGTACAGTCACCTGTCACACTGGGCTGACTACATAATCACATGAGGACTGTAGAAGCAACATTCCCAGGAGGCTTAGACAGGCAGAATGTGGCATGCACCATGCAGTAATTGTCACAGTAAACACAATGCAAGTGAGGACGGCAGACATGCACCACAGCATGCTCTGGCTGGGAGACATCAGGCATTCCCCCCCCCCCGGGACCCACTCCACAGTACAATGCATGTGTGTCACACCTGGACACAATGCCAGAAGTCCCAGTCACAAAAAAGGGACACAGTCTGTGCTAGTGGACTCTGCACTCACCTGAAACCCTGGTCGCCCATTCAGCATGGGGTACTGTGGGAGGATCACATCCAGCAATGCCAGATTCTCCTCCAGGGTGAATGGCTGGGCCCTCTCCACAGACCTTGACTTGGTGCCAGGGAATCACGAGCAGCAGCAGTCTTGTAGAATCAAAAGATGTGCAGGCAAGTGCATACGCGAGCAAACCCATAGTGATACGGACCATACACACGCGCATACGCTCACTATCACTATGGGTGTGCTCGCATATGCGTCCCCATAGTGATACAGACCGTACACACGCGCGTACGCTCATTATCACTATGGGTGTGCTCGCGTATGCGTCCCCATAGTGGTACGGACCGTACACATGCGCGTACGCTCACTATCACTATGGGTGTGCTCGCGTATGCGCCCCCATAGTGATACGGACCGTACACACGCGCGTACGCTCACTATTACTATGGGTAGGCCTACGGCAGCACTCCCATAGTGATAGGGAACGTACACACGCCCTCAGAGCGAATGTACGGTGCCTTACACGCATAACAGTGGTGACAGGCAGCACACAGAAAGGAATAGAGCTGACATACTTGTCCATGGATGGACATCAAGGCATTTTCTGGCCAGTACTACATGTGTGGGGCACAGGTGTGAAAGGCTGTGAGGTGGCACATTACTCCTGAGTTGTGAAGGCAATAGATGTATGATGAGATGTGTACAGATGTAATGTGTGACGGTGCTATATGTGCCAGACATGCCCGGCACTCGTTTGACATGTGTGCATGTCATACAGCACACTTGAGATGTGCGTCACTGGCATTGCACAGTCAACAACACACGCAAGTGTCCCCTGATGCCCGCTACAGGGGTTACCACACCAGACATGTGACTACCCACGGTGCACGATGTGACTATGTCATGTATGTGTGGTGTGTTCACATTAGCTTGATGTTGGTGTTCCCTCATAAGCATCTGCTGTTGCTGCAACCAACATGTGTCTGTGTGTAGATGGACATGGCACACTGTTACGCACACCAGGCCACATGTGGTATCGGATGTAATGTGTGTATGTATGCATGGGACACGGAGTAGCGTAACAAGGACCTGTCTGCATCCTCTCAATGTATGTGTGGTCAGTCATGACATGTACACCTTCATGGCAAGGTGTGTGGGCTGTCCTAGTGTAATGTCATGTGACCTGTGGCTCTAGTGTTCCGCTACCTGTCTCTGCAATCAACATCCTAGTTCTGCTGATATGTTGATGTATGTCACTCCTGTATTGCGTCTGGCTGTTCATTTACACTGGGACACAGCTAGTCCCATGCCATGGGATGTGGAGGATCACAATCTCCGTGTTGTAGCTGGGTCTTGGTAGGAGTGTCACCTGGCAGCCATACGAGTCCAGGGCATGTAGCACATACCTGACTCCCTATGTAGCATATGTGTATTGACAGATTAACATGTGCTCAGTACATATAAATTGTTGTTGTAGTGCACTCACTCTTCCTTGTCACTTCCAAATTACTGCAGAGCGCCGCCTCTTCCCCGACCTATTCCGGACTTGGCTGACATGCTACCGCTTCCCCCAACCGTTGATTGAGGAGTTGACGGCAAGGCTGGCACCACACCTGTAACCGCTGCACAGGTATCCTACGGCACTGACACCCAAGCTGAAGGTAATGGCAGCCCTACATTTTCTTGCCACGGGTACCTTTCAAAATACCATAGCTCATGTTGGTGGCATGTCCCAGAGCATGTTCAGCTGTGTGCTGCATGATTTTTTAGAGGCCATGTTGCTTCACCTGGATGAGTTCATCCATTTCCCATCTCCTGAACAGTTGACTGTTGTCAAGCGTGGATTCTATGCCCTGGGAGGGATGCCCCATGTCATTGGGTCCATAGATGGGACACATGTGGCTTTGGTACCACCATAGGCACAGGAGGTAGCATACAGGAATCGCAAGCACTACCACTCCATCAATGCCCTTGTGGTGTGTCTGTCCAACATGGTGATTTCACATGTCTGTGCTCGTTTTCCAGGATCAGCACACGAGGCCTACATCATGAGGCGTAGCAGGGTGCCTGAAATGATGACGCAGCTGCGCAACGAACGGGCATGTGTTGTTGGTGGGTACACTCTGTCTGTCCTGTATTTTGCGTAGACTTCCAGCCCGACCGCTTCTCCTGTCCTACTTATGTCCATGTGGTTTCCATGTAGGGGACGCTGGCTATCCCAACATGCCATGGCTGATCACACCTCTCCGCAACCCCAGCATGCCGGCCCAGCTCCGCTACAACCTCGCCATTGGCCGGACAAGGCGAGTGATAGAGAGGACATTTGGCCTCCTGAAGAGCCGATTCAGGTGCCTACACAAGACCGGCGGCGCCCTCCTATATGCCCCGTTGAAGGTCTGCAAAATCTTCATGGTCTGCTGCATGCTGCACAGCATGGCAGTTGAGAAAGCTGTGCCACTCATCCTGGATCAAGATGATCAGGACCATCCACCCGTGGAGGACGAAGGGCTTGGCAATGGGGCTAGTGATGTGGAGGATGTGGTTCCGCAAGAGGACATCCGGAGTCGGCTCATACGCGACTTCTTTGCTTAGTGGTGAGTACCAGTGTCTGAGTGTGCACGCATTGGTCCCCGTGTGGCATATGTTGCGATGTGTGTGTCCATCTGCATGTATGACACGTGAGTCAGAGGTGTGTGTGGATGTGTCACTCGAGTGATGGTGCCAGTGATGAGTGTATTTCCACAGTCATAATTGTGACCTAGCATGTTGTCATCCTTACATGTGTCGAGTACATGCACATGCAAGTGGCTGTGCTTTTTGTGGCTGACTTCTTGTGTGTCTCTCATCCCCAGGTACTTGCGCATGCCGTCTGCTGGTTGTATTGTTGTGGCACTGCCATTCCTCATGGACACGTCATCGTGTGCTGACTCAGCGTTACACGCACGGACAAGTTTGGAAGTCTCCTTAGGGTAAGGGATGCATCAGGGGTGTATTGGGTGTGGCAGTTGTTTACGATGTGTGCACACTGCCCCTGTCGATGTTTGGTTCCTTTGCAGACATGTCGCATCACCATGGGACACATTACATGTAGCTGGATACACCTGAATAGATGGTCAGACTTGTTGACAGTCATCTGTAATGGGATAGTGGATTGTGATGATGGCATCAATGTGTGTAACACTGCCCTCGGACACATACGGTTTGCATTGGCTTGACATGGTGTGGGACTTCCACATCAGAGGATCAATGGTGTATGGCAGGCTCTCCGTGAGCAGCAGGGGGTGTTTAGCTGTTACCCGACACTTGTGTGCCAGTTCCATGGATATCACGCATTTGTGGTGCAGAAGGGGGGTGCCAGTGTTGGACCCACATGTTAATCCACATGACCTGTGTATGTGTACTCCGAGTTGCCTCTGCATTCCGGAATACATGACTAATAAAGGTGTCCCTATGCCTCCAAGGTGCCTCTTCTCAGTCAATGCTGGTGTGTTGCCACGGTGCCATCCCCATGCATCCAACGTTGGCCAGGCCACCATTCTCTGCATCCACCTGACTCAAGCTTGCAGTACATGGTTCTGCCACCTGTCTACACTTACCTGGGTGCCCCCAGGACACTCCACATGATCCCTGACCTCTGCGCATGACTGTTGCTGTACTCAATATGTCTGTCGGCACGGTTGTGCGGCCACCCCCTCAGCTGGTTGGGCCCATCACGGGTGTGTATGGTGCTCCATGTGTGTCTTGCCTAATACATTGTGACCCATGTGTGTCCTGTGCTAGACTCAGGCCCCAGGGTATGGATGGTTGAAGTCATATGAGAACTCAGGCATGGTTAGACTTTACAAGACACATGTAAGGTAATAATGCAAAATGTAGGCATCATCTCTTTATCGTGTAAGTTTTTATTTGTGTTGGGGTACGTGTTGGGGGGGGGGTATGACAAGAGGGGCTTTCCGGGTGTGTGGAATCCAAAGTTCACTGGGGGAGTTGGTGTCCTTGCCATTGGAAATCATCAGAGTCCATGCCACAGTCTTTGTCAACATTGGTCAGACAGTGACCAGCAAGTCCATGTGGCAGAGAATGTCATTTGCTGATGTGCTGCTGTTGGTCCAGTGGGCCAGGTGCCAGGCCAGGTGTCCTGGGAGATGGTGCTGTTGCGCCGACCCTCACGGTCTTTTCCGTGGACGACCCGCGCTCCTGCGGGAACCCTCAGAAGCAGGCCGTGACGATGTTTGGGATGCTCCGTCGGATGTATCCTCCTCCTCCTGATCCCTCCCTGTGGGTGGTGATGTTGTTCGCCTGGTGGCACAGGGAGGGTTGCCCATGTTGTCGGCTATCCGACGGAGTGAACGGTTAATTCCCGTAAGCACCATCACAAGCTCAGCCTGTCTGTCCTCCATCCGCCCTTGGTGTCGCAGTTGACAGGCATGTTGCTCCGCATGTTGCTGGGCCTGCTGGGTCTTGATCTCCTCGAGGGTCCCCTTCATCTCGTTGAGGGTGGACACAACCTGGCTCATGCCCGTGGTGTCCTGCCGGTATGTGTCCAGGATGTTTCTTACATGGGAATATACCGGTTCCGCAGCCAACTGGTCAGGCTCGCGCCTCCGCCGTCCTCCACTCCCACCACCCCTGCCCACTTGCACCTGGCCTGCCCTTGTCGGCACATCGGGTCTCCGGGACCCCTGAGGGGTGGCATTTGCGTTGTCGCCTGCCTCCTCCTGGGTGCCCGGTACCCCGTGTTCCTCCTGGTCAGCCTGGCTGCGTTGTGGTGGTGGGGCAGGGATCCTGGGTGTCTCCTGGGATGTGGCAGGAGTGGGGGTGGTGGTTGGCCCAGTTGTACCTGACGCAGGTGCTGCAGGTGGTTGGACACCAGAGGGGCCAGGTTGGTCGGGGTCGTCCACAGAGTGGTGAGAGTCGTCGCTGCCGGTGGGATCGTCATCCCGCAGAGCCGGGTCCTGTGAGTCTTCCCCCCCAGTGTTGGGGGGTGATCCACGACGTTGACCTGTGTGTGTGAGAGACAATGTTATTTTTGTTCCATGCAACATCCATGTTTCATTCGTTTCAAAGTTGGCACATTTCCTCTGGGTATTTGGATATGTCTTGCATTCCACTCACAGTGCACTTGTGCATGGGTATGTCCCTTGGCCACAGCATTTGAGACTTTACCTATGTGTGACACAGTCTTACTTGCTGCGTCAATTGTGACTGCAGTCAGCAGTGGAGTGAGCAGGTGTGGCGAGCCATGCATTGGCGCCTTCCATGTTGCACTGTACGTGGGCACATGGAGTTGTTCCACACACTTATATAATGCAGGTAGCTGTCGTTGTGCTCGTGCACAGGTTGAGACATGGCCCAGTGTTTTGCCATGGAGAAGAGAGGGGGATTCAGGCACTGGCCACACTTGTCTACATGCACGCAGTCCACCTGCTGATGAGCAGACATTCCCACACCACCCAGGGCTGAATTGGTCTCCCTGTGTATCCCTTTCTCACTCCCTCTCTGTCCCCCTCTCCCTCCCTCCCTGTGTCAGCCTCCTCCCTCTGTCCGTCTCCCTGTGCCTCCCTCCCTCTCTCTCCCCCTCTCCCTCCCTCTGTGTGTCACCCTCTGTCACCTCAGCCCAGCTTCCTAGGCACACACTTTTTGCAGATCTTTGAATGGGCCTTGGCTTGTTCATGGGAGTTTGTTTATGATCTCCAGGCACCCATTGGGTGTAGTGTCTGTGTCTGCGCTGCTGCTGTGGTGGTGTGTGCTGCCACTCTTTCACAGTGTTGGCTGTTCATTGGCTGCTGTCATGTGC
This sequence comes from Triturus cristatus, assembly GCF_964204655.1. NCBI lineage: Eukaryota > Metazoa > Chordata > Amphibia > Caudata > Salamandridae > Triturus > Triturus cristatus. Next base: position 567,059,834 of record NC_140589.1, on the reverse strand, counting down.
AAAAAGGTGCCTTCACCCCCATGTCTTCATGCAAGGCGTCCGCCATTTGCAGGCAAGTCTTTCCTGTGTGGGGACACACTGTTTGTCTGGCTGTGACCTAGGCCATATGTGCAGAGGGCATTGTTGTCTGCTTTTGAGTTGCACTATGTGATTTTTGAGGCCCACACTCCCGCCATCCGGGTTACCGTGTCTTGTGTTGGTGTTTTCTTTGGCCTGTGACTTGGCATTGTCCAGCTGGGTGCATGGGGCATGGTGGCGCTAGTGGCATGTGCGTGTTTATGGAGTGTGGTTGAGTCATACGATAGCTTGGGGTGGTTGCGTGCATGATTGTGAGTTTGGTTGTGGATGACGTTCCCCCCATGTGAGGTGAGTTGTTTGTGTACTCACCAGGCTCTCGGAGTCCTTCTACTTCGTCCACTGCCACCACCGGCAGTATGGCCATCACCTTCTCCTCCCAGGGATGGTATTGTACGCGTCTGCGGGGCGGCCCTCCTCCAGTGATGTTGGCCTGGTTGTGGTCGTCGGTCATTTTGCGGCGGACCGTCCTCCGCAGATCGTACCACCTGGCTTGGCATTCATGCCTGGTCCTTCTGGTGGACGCAACAGCATTCACAGCATCGACAATCGTCTGCCACATGGCTGTTTTCTCGGACATGCTGGTCTGTCTGACCAATGTTCCAAAGAGGTGTGGCTCGACTCTGAGGATTTCGTCGACAAGGACCTCCAACTCTTGGCTAGTGAACTTTGGATTCTTGTTAGTGGGCACGGTGAGGGGTGTGGGTGTGGATGGTTGTGGGGGGTGTGGGTGTGGATGGTTGTGGGTGTGTGGGTGTGGTTGTGCAGGTGTGTGAATGTGATGAGGGGGTGTTTGTGAAGGTGGTTGTGTGAAGGTGTGCAGGTGTAAGGTGTAGTGGAGGTTGTAGTATGGTGCAGTTGTTTCTCGGTGTGGTCTGGCAGCAGTGGGTCTGTTGCAAAGGATCATGGTTTGTGTGTGTTGGGCCTTTTTATTGGTCCATTGGTGGGTGTGGCTGTGTTTGAACTTTGGGTGGGTGTGTTATAAGGAGTGGTTGTGTTTTGGGCCTCTGTTTGGGAGTTTGGCAGTTGCAGGTCAGTGAATGTGTTGTATTTGTGCTTGTTGGACATGTTTTGTGGCTTTGTGCGATTCGAATGGAGTCTTCTTGTGTTGTTTTGCTTTGTCCTGGTTGTGTACGTGTGTTTTTAGCGTCTGTACGGTGTGTACATCGGCCATTTTGTTGTACAGTGCTGTCCTTGTCTCTGGCTTGGTACGACTCGTACATGCTCGATGTTGGGTGAGGGTGCTGGTGTTGGGGCCTGGGGTGCGCTCCGTACTTAGACTCTTGGGGTGGGGGTACACTCCATACATACGCGGGTGAGGGTACGGGCCGTACATACACTGTTGGGGTGGGGGTACGCTCCATACATACGCGGGTGAGGGTACGGTCCGTACATACACTGTTGGGGTGGGGGTACGTTCCATACATACGTGGGTGGGGGTACGGGCCGTACGTACGGGGGTGTACATACACGGGTGGGGGTTCGACTCGTACGTACACGGGTGTACATACACGGGTGGGGGTACGGTCCGTACATACACTGGTGGGGTGGGGGTATGCTCCATACATACGCGGGTGAGGGTACGGGCTGTACATACACTGTTGGGGTGGGGTACGCTCCATACATACGCGGGTGAGGGTACGGTCCGTACATACACGGTTGGGGTGGGGGTACGCTCCATACATACGCGGGTGAGGGTACGGTCCGTACATACACAGTTGGGGTGGGGGTACGCTCCATACATACGCGGGTGGGGGTATGGGCCGTTCGTACGGGGGTGTACATACACGGATGGGGGTTCGACTCGTACATACACGGGTGTACATACACGGGTGGGGGTTTGACTCGTACGTACACGGGTGTACATACATGGGTGGGGGTTCGACTTGTACGTACACGGGTGTACATACACGGGTGGGGGTTTGACTCATACATACGAGGGCTGGGAGGGTGATTGGGCGCGTACATACGGGGGCTGGGGGGGTGTTGGTCGCGTATGCGGGCACATGTCTCCATGGTTGCTATAGGAGTTCGGTGCGGACGGTGTTTTTTCCATCCGGTTGTAACATCAGACGCACGGGATGGATCGTACTTGCGCGGTCGGACTTCACTTTTCACATTTGTACGGTAAATCGTCCGGGGACGTGTCGGACACATTTTCCGACCCGAGGACGTGTGGGGAATTATTCCCAATGCGATTCGTATGGACTTTTTCCCATGCGAATCGTAGTTGGCAGTTTGTACGGCACTTGTACGATTCGTACTGTAAAAAGACCGGATACGAGTCGTACGGGGAATTTTTTTCCAGGATCGTAATCGGCACCCGAGTCGTTTCTGGGTCCGAACTGCTCCATACGTGCAATGGATGTGATTCACGACCGAGCCAGTACGATGCACGCATCGGACAGCCTGTGCGAACCGGAGTGTCCGGCTCGCAAATTGTCCGGGTTGTTGCCTTTGGGGGTCCGCGTTGGACCCCCTGTCACCCGCAGCCCTACGACTTGGACACAGGGGGAGACCCATGGGTCTCCCCAACACAGGCATGTACGGTGTGGATGGCACCAATGTGTACCCACTGTAGGGGGCACCCTTGTCCACGACGTACCCATTCAGGCAATGGGAGCCCATGTACACGTCGTATGACCGGCTCCCATTGACTTCAATGGGAGTCCGACCGAACCGAGCCCGGCAACATACGGCCGCATCGTACTCGCTCGGTCGGACTTCAGGACTCCGGCTCGGTCGGAAAACACTCCGGATCCAGCTCGGTCGGAGTGCTTCCCATCCCGGATCGGAATCGGCCCCCTGGAAGCAAACATCTGACCGCATTTTCAGCGCTAAGCTATCAACCGTAATTCTGTTGATTTCCCAAGGGGTATAAGAATAGCCTCGAGCTGTTTTCAGCCAGAGTCACAGAACTACTACAAACTTTTGATGACCAGGCATTGTCCTATGTTGATGATATATATCTGATGGATGATGACCCCATGGAATACTTGGCAAGAGTAGATCACGTAATTGTAAGATTTGCTCACATGGGCTATAAATTCATTCTTAAAAAATCTAAAATTGCCCACCTCAACGTCCTTTTTCTGGAATATGAGCAGTCGAGTAAAGGCAAAAGCCCGCAACAAACTTCAAAAGTAATGTGCGCAGCTACAACCTCTAGCAACTTTGAAAAAGACTACAATCCATATTGGGATTCCTAAACTTATGCAGAGCATACATTACAGATTACTCAGAACAGGTTAAACCATTCCATGACTTAATATGTCCAAACTTCTCAAGCACAGATTGGAACACACAAATATTTTACATTCTGTACAAGCTTGCATGATAGCTTTAGAAAATATGCACACATGCGTAAACACAACAGACCTGGTGACCCGCGTCATTGCGGGGGCATCAGAATAAACTTTCAATCAATGAAGGTGACACAGTATCAATTGCATAGAAATCACATGAATACACTAATGCCAAAATGTTTTTTTCACCTACTGAAAAAATCCTGACAGCAGTGCAGACTGCTGTGGTGAGAGAGTGAGCCAAAGCTCAGGGTAAACTCATAATTTTGTGACCCCGGTGCCGACCGCAAAGGCCATCACAAGAGCAAGCATTCCAAATGCTAAAGCTTTACATCCATGATGGATTCAATAGACTAACTCACTCACCACAACAGATGTAGACTCCTGATTTTATTCTACGCTATAAACACAAGCCTTTCCATAGTTCATTTGCTTCCCATTTCTTAGAATAGGGAGACTTTCCTTTATGGGACACAGTAAATGCAATGTTTTAATTTGATCTGCAGTAACCGTGTTTTTATATTAGTAATTCTATAACCTGATTGATACTTGACTAATAAATAAAGAATCCAAAAAATCTAAAACTTTCATTAGAAAATAAGAACCTTTAAAAATTACTCACAAACCTCATGCAATGAGTAAACATTCAAATACTGATAGTTTATGATTTCATTTGAGATGCATTCGCTTTTAGCTTCATTCTAAAATGGTGGAAAAGATCCATTTGCCTTGAGACAAAGGGACAGCAAAAATAAAAGGCCTTTGTTGGAAGTGCTTTGGGTTTGCACTGGTCATCAATTGCCCCCAAATTTTGGGCGTTGACAGCTCTAATTCTGGCACTTGGAGATACAGATATCATATTCCCCTCACTTATAGTGTGTGATTCGTATTATTGCATCCAGTCCTTTAAGGAATACCTACACTATTAGAGCCAGAATGGGTTCAGGGATTCAAAGGGTTGCACAATAAAACATGAAGGGGCCGATTCACAGAACTAATCTGAGATAAAATCCTAAACTTACTACTTTTGGTATTCACAGAAGGCATTTAGTAGTAGTAGTAAAGTTAGCACTCCTAACTTTACTACTTCTAAACTGAGATAAAACCCTAAACTTACTATTTTTAGTATTCACAGAAGGAATTTAGTAGTAGTAAAGTTAGGACTCCTAACTTTACTACTACTAAATGCCTTTTGTGAATACCGAAAGTCATGAAGTTAGGATTTTGTCTCAGTTTAGTAGTAGTAAAGTTAGGAGTCCTAACTTTACTACTACTAAATTCCTTCTATGCATACCAAAAGTAGTAAGTTTAGGATTTTATCTCAGAGTAGTTCTGTGAATCGGCTCCAAGAACTTTTGGGAACAGGTGGCAAAGCAAAAAGATTGCTTACCACAGACTAATGTAATCCTCATATTGAGTCATCAACCGGTAGGCGTTCACATTGCAGGGAATTCCATGGCTGATACAGTCGCAAAAGCAACAGTTTGCACTGCTGCGGTTGCTGCAATTACTCGTTCTAGAACGAGGATAGACAGAGACATCATGGTGGTTGTCAACGCTGAAGATGACACACCCACCTGCTGAAAGTCTTTCCACTTAAGTACTCCTACAAGTTAGATGCATAGAACATACCATAGGCTCACATTCCTGGGGTGGAGGATAAAGTAATACCAAACACTGATGGCAGGATGGGTTAGATCCTAGCAGCGCATGCCGGTCTGGCAACTTAAATATGACATAGGCCAGGAGATGAAGGGTTCCACCATAGAGCATCCATCACAGACACCTCTGATTTCAACCAAGCCTCTGGCATATGTCCATTTGGACCATTGCGGCCCTCTGTCATCAGATGGGGCTTGTAAGTACAGCAAACGATTCCTGTGGGTATGGCCACAGTGGACGGCTTATGCTCAAACTGTTAAAAGGGATCTTCAAGTCTGTATCGGGACTTACGCAGTTGGCACATTACATTCTGACCAGAGTCTTACTTTTAGCTCTAAGGCTTACCAAGAGGCCAATGGAAGTTTAGGTGTGACCCTGCGTTTCTCATCTACATACCATCCCAAGGAAAATGAGGTTGTAGAGAGGAAAAACCTGACTTAAAGCAGTCTTTGACAACGAGGGTATTAGGCTCAGGTTGCAGTTTGGTCCATCACCTATATGGGCCGTACTCTCCGGCTAGGCCGGATGAAGTATAATCAATGGGCCAAAGTGCAATTTTTACAAAAGGAAACATTAGGAACGTGTGATAAATGGTAGAGGAGGTCACAAAAATCAGTTTGGCCAGGTAAAAGTGTGTAGCCAGACACTACATCATGTTCCAGAAAAGTTTGCTCCTTTGCATCATGGTACATGCAGTCCACAATTTGTGTTCCCCTAAGTGTTGACTGTAGTGTTAATACTACAGTCAACAATGAGGGGAACACCCTTAGTGTTGACTGTAGTGTTAACGCTACAGTCAACACTGAAGGGAGCACAAATTGTACCATGACGCAACGGAGCAAACTTTTCTGGGATATGATATAGGTTCTGGCCACACGCTTTTCCATGCCCAAATGTTAGGAGAAGGGTTTGTACATGAATCTTGTGATCTTCCTTTTGAGTTTTGGTGCAAGATAAGTGAACTGAAGTGTTTCTCAGTGATTCAGACAGCGAGAATACTTTAAGTAGATCCTTAGTTTGCAAGGACCTTTCGTTGTACGGGGCTTCTAATCCTGGTGTGGCTAACTCATCCTGCTAGTCAAAGGGCTCCTTGGCCTGCGTGATACGTTCAACATTCGGATTGCTCTCTAATGGGAGTTACTTGATATTGAACGGTAACGGTTGCTGCAGAATGAAGCTGGGGGTTGCCTATCTGGTAACGGTTCTTCCGTTGTTACTTGTTCACAAGTACTGTTTCTTCCTGCCCGTACAATTAGGAAGGCAAAGGCGACGCTTTGGCCTACAATAAATCTGACCACCATGCAATTAGATGCCCTGAATAAACTGAATACATAATTAACTAAAGAGGGTTTGGCCCATAATCAGTAAAGCTAAGCTAATATTATAAGCACACAACACACATGCCAGTACTGATATCAGTTACTCATCATTTCATTTGATCACACATGACACTTGATGTGTCTAAAAAACATAGTTTTTATTTCTTTTCAATTAATTTGAGAATTGATTTCTCATAAAAAATAAAAAAATTTAGAAATGTATCATCGGTTATCACAAGGACAACATATAGAAACAAATTTTCAACAGACCACACACTTGATTATACACATAATACATGGTTTTAACAACACAAATTATATAATTAGACATAACACAGACATGACATAGACAACAAATTCCACATAACAAATGCAATGAGCTTGAGTTCAATAATTACGAAAAAAATAGAAACAATAAAAAAACTGAATAAATAAATTAAACGAAAGAATATCGCCCAAAATTTTGACATTTTTTCGCTGAGGTTTGTTGTTCTGCCCTGAATAAGGTTGTAACAAAACTCAGCTAAAAAAGTAAGTAATTCCATCTTTTATTCACTCAGTCCTCAGGAGCATTTTTGGAGTTCTTCTGCTAGTCCTGATTCTTGGGTCAGGTTTTTAAATATTTTGCTCCGCAATGGATGTCCCATTTTGAGATTATTGATTTATGCATTTTATATGGTGCTAGCTGGGCGCAATGGTATCAGAGCGCTTTACAGGTTATGAGAATACATTAAGAAGGTTACAAAAAGGTACATGAGGGAATTCGTAATGTGAAAGTCACAAAAACAGTACAGCACTAAGTGGTTATACAGTCGCAAAGTACAGCACAGGGCACATGGAAGAGAAATGAATCAGAGACAAAGAGGAGATTGAGAAAGTTGTGTGATCATCTAGAAGGCATTAATCAACAAGGGAAATGAAGAACAGTTTGTGTACATGTTAAGTTAGCTGTTGAGGAGAAGAGATTTGAGGTCCAGTTTGAAGGAGGGTAGATCTTTGGGTAGCAAATTCCAAGCCTTCAGAGCATTACCTGAGAAGGAAACGACTGAGATGATTTCTTCTTGAAGTTGGGAGGAATGGCAAGAAGAGCATTTGAGTTTCTCAGTGTTCGGGCTCTTCCAGATTTTGAAATTTTGGTTTCTAAGTATTCTGGGTTACATGTATGAAGCACTTTGTGGGTAATGAAGGCTGTTTTGAAAAAACATCTTCCTTCGATGGGAAGCCATTTAGGACTACTGAGAGCAGGAGAGATGTGCTCACATTTTTTAGTGCCTGTGAGTAATCTGTCAGCCGCATTGAGAGCAGCTTTCAGGGGTGCCAGGTGACAATTAGGAGTTCCTGTAAGGAGGGTATTACCGTAATCAAGTTTTGAGATCACAAGATATTGCACTACATCTGGGGGGGATTAACGGCTTTACTTTCTTGAGATGTCTGTGTGCAAAGTACTCCTTTGGCACAGTTGTTGATGTGCTTCTCCATGGACTAACGGAGTTAGAGAGGGAGAAGGAGAAGGAGAAGGAGCAGTTAAGAGTGGCCAGATTCTTGATCCAATCTAGGATAGGTAAATTATTATTTCTGGGGAGAAGAGAAGTAGTTCTGTCTTTTTAGGGTTCAGTTTAGTTGTCTAAGGTCATCGGGTGATTTGATTTTGCAGTAGAGTTGTATTTAGTTGGCTTATAGGTAGGATTTGACTATTGCTTGTTTCAAAATGGTGGTGAGGGAGTCCATGAAGAGATTAAATTGGGCTGGGGAGAGGATAGAGCCTTGGGGTATGCCTTGCATCAGAGGAGCTGGGTTGGAGAGACAGCTATGGATTTTTATTTGTTGACAGCGATGTTGCAGATAGGACGTAACCCATTTCAGGAGTGTGCCACTGACACCCATGCAATATCTGAGAGCTTCAAGTAAAGCTGGCTGATTTACTCTAGCAAATGGCGCTGATCATTTCAGTAGGATTAGGAGAGATGCATCACCTTCATCCAAGTTTCTGCGAATGTCATCTGAAATATTACGCATAGGTGCAACAACCTTTCCTGAATCCTAATTGGAAAGTGTCGTGGAGGTTGAATTCGTCAATGTGTCATTTTTGTAGAAGGAGGACACATTTCTCCAGCGTTTTGGCAAGGAAGGGAAGGTTTGTAGTAGGTCTGAGGTTGTTGAAGTCAATAAAGTCCATTCCTGGTTTTTTGTGAATGTGAGTGACTTGACATATTTGGAGGGAGTCATGAACACAGCCTGATTATGTTGAAGGCCTCTCTGGGTCTGTTTTTCTCAGGATCCAGTAGATTGCAAAAGAAAGTGGCTATTTCTCTAAAGATGTTTCTTGGACGTGAGTCATTCAGATCTTAAGAGTGAGAGATGAGCAGCTGAGGGGTTTTATCTCCAGCATCATTCCGTTTGTCTTGATTGTCTCCTGACGATGTTGAGGTCAGAGTTGAACCAGTATCCGGATTAAATTTTTACGGATCACTTAAATTTAAGCGGTGCGACTTGGTCGAGCACAGCGGTCATGGCTGAGTTATAGTGGGCAGTAAGGTCATCAAGAGCGTGAAGGAGAGGTTTTGAGTGTAGCTGTGTGTGGACCATGGATTGCTGGTGGGCTGGATGAAGTCTGGTAGGGGCAATGAGATTGAACAGTATGAGATGGTGGTTGGACCAGTTGACGAGCGTGATGCATTGGAGGGAGACAAGCTCTTTTCTGGAGATCATAGAATCGAGAGTAGAGCTTTTCTTGTGAATCTGGTCATTGCTCAGTTGTTTGAGGATTTTGATATCAAGAAGGTTGGTTAAGTTTGGTATCTCTCTTGCGGAGCTACCGGGTATCTAAGCTCCACGGGAAAGTGCAAGGAAAATGGCAGTTCAAAGAAAATCTTCAGATATCTTTGTCAGCTTGGGACTATATTAACGAGTTTAACTTCTTATTGTTAAAAAATGCTAATCTGCGACACATGCAATTTTATACCAAGTGGCTGCTATATAGAACTCCCTAACTCCTGCATAAAATCAACCTGAAGATCTCAAAAAATTGCTTCACATGTAATGCAGAGGGAGGAGCAGTTGGACGCATATTATATGGGCCTATCCAAGGTTATGCAAATTTTGGGGCGGATCAACCAGTTTTGCATACACACATTATAATTGCAGCGACCATTAGATAGCCAGACAGCTATTTTAGGATATTCACCTGACCTGAAAGCCGATTTGTTACTAAAAAACGATTATATATTGTGACTTTATTAACCAGATCCTTAATTTTCCAAAAATGGTGGTCAGTGAAAACTCCAACATTTCAACATTTAAGGTCTAATGTAAATAAGATTAAGGTCTCAGAAAAGAGGTATGCATTAAGATCCGGGTCATATAAGAAATATCTTAAATTGCGGCAAATATTTGGTTAGGTGGGTTTGTTGTAGTGCATAGATGAATTTAAAACTTTAAAAGTAACTGTTTGATTGAAATGATCATATTCTGTAGGTAGGTGTTGAATTTTTAAGAGGATGGTAAGGATGAAATTTCGCAAAAAGAATTCTGACTGCGCTTGTTACATGTCAATTGACTTTGTACACAGATGAACTCTTCTAATAAAAATATATATATAAAAGAAGGTTGGTTAAGGTACAGACTGTGGTATCAGTGTTAACCTTCCAGTACAGGTTAAAGTCACCAAGAAAAATGTGATTGGAGTCAGTAAGGGAGTGCCGTGTGATTAAGTCAGTTAATTCTTCAGTGAAGATTGTGCGATCACCAGGGAGTGGTAGATGGCATGGAGTTTGATGGGAGTGGGGGCTTTAGTTGTGAGTACAGTCCCAAGGTATTCGAAGGTCCGGATGTTCTTGTGTTGTAGTGTGATGAGATGAATTTCTTCTTTGTAAAAGATTGCTAAGCTGCCCACCATTTATTTTGGTCTGTCCCGTCTGTGGATACAAATGCCAGGCGGAATTAGCAGATCTAGCAGAGGAGTAGAGTGTTCATTGAGCCAGATTTCAGTCAGAAATGCAATGTCAATGTCATCCTCAAGAATCATTTGGGCAAGTTCAGTGGCGTGGCTAACTCTGATCTGCAGTTGAGGAGCATGCAGGATAGTGAGCTAGGACTAGTATTCAAGGAGTGTGAAGTCTGGGGAGTGGTGTATTGAGTGGGAGATCTGGGTGATGTGATGGCTTGGTGGAATCGGTTCATGCCCAAGATTAATGGCATTCTAGTGGGAGGTTTGAGATCTACAGGTGAAGTATTTGTGCTGTAAGATGTGCTGAGTGATTCTGCTTTATGGAGGATATGGGGTTAAGGGCTTGGGTGCCTGTGGGATTGTCGGCTCAGATGTATAGTGGACAGAATTAAGTGCTGGTCGTCATTTGGAGATCTGTTTTGCAGCAACCAAGTTTATTATTCGCAGGGCGGAGTAGTGTAGTGATTTGACCAGGCTCGCAAAACAAGATTTTACATGCGAGAGTTCTGGAGTTAAGGAGTCAAGTTTTTGTTCTATTCAACTTAAGCACCAGTTAAGAGTATCGAGAAGCCTATCTGTTTTGGGGGTACATGGCGAGGCGGAGGGGCTTGAGTCAGAGGTGAGCAGGGGGTCCACAAAAGAGGGAGAATGGACAGAGTCATCAAGTTGGGGAGGAAAGGGTGGTTCAGTCGGGTTGGGAGGATTGCATATGGAGAAATGTTTCCAAGGAAGGGACAGTAGTGTAAGGACTAGAAGTTGAGCTGACGTTCACACGTCCAGTGAGCATATCAAGGGGCAGCATGGCCCTGTGATCAAGTGTATGGGTGTGTGTGGTGCTGGTTGTACTGACATTCATAGGACTAAGGTGTGTGAATGAGGAGGCGGAAGCAGTGGATTGAGTGGTTAAGAAGTCCTGGGGAGAAATGAATTGAGGACTGACTGTCAAGAGAGAAAGGAATGGGGAGTGTTGGTAGTGGAACCACCTTGTGTCAGTGAGGCAAGAAGTGACGGGATGTGTTGATCAAAGATGGCGAGGTGTTGTCTGACGCTTGGATTATTATGTTCCCTGTTCTGTACATAGCAATGGAGACCTCCCCTCTAAAGTTTTGGGAGGGGGCAGTTATGAGTTTCATTCCATAAGAAATGTTTGTTTTTTTTGTTTTATGAATTTGCGGTAGGAAAGTGTTTCTCCAATTTGCAAGGAGTTTAATGTAAAAGTATAGGTCAGTTTTCATGTCACCATTGTTAGCTCTGTAGTAAATGTCGTCTATCAGTCTTTCTGGAAGTTATTTAAGAAGGTTGTGTTTTAATTTTTGGGGGGAATTGTTAGATAGAGTTTTGGGATACTTCATGCTCTAAGAGTTGGGGCCAAATGGAGCTGGCACTACCTCATGTGCTACTGTGCTGTGAACACATGGTGCATTGCTTTGGCACACCCTTACTTTCGAAAACTGAATGAGCATTGGTTCCTATTATTTTGGTGTGTGTGGCTTCACTGCTTGCAGCCTGTGTTCACTATGCACTTTCAAGTGTGCCTTGGATTTGTGCCTTGGATTGCAACTGGTTGACCCTTCTGACATAAATGTACTGATGGGCCCCGTACAATGAGAGCAGCCATGGGATTGGCCTGAGAAGACTGGTTTGACACTCAGGCACAGGGAGTATGTGCCATTTCTCAAATGCGCATGTCTGTTTGGCCGGCTTAAGATGGCTGGCCAAACAGACATGCACAGTGGGGCGACACTCCTTCGCCACTGCGGAGAGGCAGCCGCTGCTGGCACCATCCTAACGGTTATGCTGTCCACAAACGTGCAGTTCCTACCATAGAGTGGAAACGTCACAACATCAAAATTAAACATAACACTATGGCGAGCTTCCAAGTAAGCATTTTGAAGGTTAGGTACATATTACCTGGCCAATTCTGAAAAAGCTTTAATACCAAATTCACATTCCAAACTGTTTCATGCCGATAAACTGGATGTCGCCTTAACTGTGTACCTTTCATGACCCCACATATCACAGGGCTTCTACCAATAGAAACTCCATTCACTAATGCCCTGCTGCAATCGTCAATCTATAGCAATTTACTGTTCTGTACGACAATCCCCTTTGAAATAGTTCTGCCAGAAAATCTGCAACCTTCACTTCATCAACTTCCAAGAGATCCAGATCCCTTGCCATGCATCAACACAACCAGACATTCCAAGCAGTCTTTTATCTCTTATTTGTTCCTGGTGCCCAAGATTAATTGAGTAATGATCTTTGAGTTTTCCAGATCCCCTGATACTCTCCAAACTGAAAAGCGAATTCTCCTTTATTAATGGATGCTCCACTCCTTTCAGCAATCCCTTGCAACATATCATCAAATATGGAATCTCCACAACCATTTCCATAACCGTAGGGAACAAAGCAATATCAGTGTCACTAACACTAACTGACATCTCTGCCTTTTTACCTGAACTAAAACTCCCTTGATCATCAGAAATGGAGCGAATGCAAGGCAGCGCCTTGGGACCCTCACGGATGAGTAGTGCGCTCTATAAATCCCTTATTGATTGATTGATTGATTGAACCACTCATTTCCGACCAATCCTGAGTAAATGCATCCAATGCTAAAGTGCCTGGATCTGACCTCTGACTGTAGTAATTTCTGGATGCAGTCAGGTATATGTCCAAAAGACCCAGACATTTCCAAATCTTCATAAAAACCTCCTTGCCTAACTTCCAATTGCTGTAAGCTAATAAATTACCCAGTTCTCTTTCTCTTTTAAATACTGAGCCATCAACCCAATATTCTGCTCTAGACAAAACTCCTACATTTCTTTTGCTAGATCTGCTAATTTCTTTGAACGGCTTCCTCCTAATCTGTTAATCTATTTTACCGCTGTTATATTGGCTACATTTATCTTTGAGATCTGAAACTCTGCAAAGCAAAAAAGAATCCACCTTTATCTCTCAAACTCCAATACCACCTGTTTCCTGATCTAAACACAAGGCTCCCTATCCTAGATTGCTCGCATCTTAGTTTCCAGAACAAAATCTGACTTCATTCCAAATATTGCTCTTCTGTTTTAAACTTGTAAGTTCCAACTCCTTCTCAGCCTCTATTGAAAACCTCACCATATCTCCATTCCAAAGCCCTTTCGACAGCTCCAACCTCTTCATTCTCCAAAAGTCCCTGTAATGCAATGGACCTGGCAACACTGCTTAAATTAATGAAAATAAAAGACCTATTACCCTGATTATGTCTCTCAATTTGACTGTCCCCTTCCTGAAGACCAATCTCACGTCCTTCATGATCTTCAAAATCGACTTCTCTGGTAACATAAGTTGAGCAAACAGAAGTTGAGCCTTGACAGTGTCTACCACAAAGCCAAAAAAAACAAAGAATCTAAAAGCTCTTTCATCATGTTCAATGTTGACTTTCAGACTATTGAATATTGATTCATGATCAAAATGGCGTCTAGATAGACGGACTTCTCTCACTCTCAAAAAGTTTACAACCGCTCTCATTACCTTGGTAAAACACCACAGGGCTGAAGCTAACCCAAATAGGATGATATAGTTGCTCTTTCCAATGGAACTGTAAACATTTTTGGTTGTGCTATAGGAACAGTGAAATAAGCATCTTTTAGGTCCATTTTCAATAACCAGTCTCCTTCCAACAACACATCCCTGAGTAGATGGATTTCCTCCATCTTGAAATGTCTGTATGTCACAAATAAATTCAGATCCCTTAGGTTTATTACAGGATGCCATCCCTTGTCTGTCTTCTCTACTGCCAACAAAGCACTTACAAACCCCACTTCTTCGCTGCACACCTTTTTTATGCACGTTTATCTTACATAGAAGCAATCTCGCAACCCAGCACTCCTTGTTATTTTGTGGTGTAGCAGAGTTCCCTTAGTTCTCAAACCTGTAAAGGTGTTGAATTAAACTCTATCTGATATCCTGCAACATGGATAAAACCCATGCATCGTTTGTTATTAATCTCCATTTTTCTACATGCAATCTCAATCTTATTTCCACTTTTTGATGGCTAAAACCAGTGATATTGCTAATACTCACCTGCTCCTGATGAGGTATGCTGGCCTTTTTCTCGTGATGCCCTCGCTCTGGTAGAATCCTCCACAACTTGCTCCTTGGTCTCCTCTAAATAAATGTCTTCCTGCATATTGGGACTTATAATAGGCATGGCGGAGAGGCTGCACTCTCCTCCCAGCCCTACGATATAAATTATGCATTTGGCTTGGTATATACTGGAATGGCGTGGCGTGCAAACAAACAATGGATTTACCCAGATCTTTGACAGGGGGTGAATGTTTGATTGGTTCAGCATTCCTTCCATCATCTGTTCCTTTTGCATTTGTCACCCTGATTGGGAAGGGTATGCCCAGACAGAGGTCCCGTGCTCGCTGTGCCACCAGATTCAAGCTAGTCTGGCTGATGAGGAGTGAAACCTCAAAACCGTTCACAGGATGCTTGTTTCTGGTCTAGGGAGGATCTGGCCTGGCAGTTCGGGCTGGACTGTACACATGGGGAGCATGGTCAAGACTGATTTGCATATGGCTTGGTCTAAACTACAAATGGAGTGACAAGCAAAAATAAGTTGGATTTGACCCAGATCAGTGACTGGGGTGAATTTCTGATTGGTTCAGCATTCCATCCATCATCTGTACTCTCCTCATAGAGTAATGAGCCTTATCCAAGGTAGTAAAAGTTTGTACATACTCTCCCAAAGTTTTAACCATTCCTTCTATGCAGAGGACCCATTTGTTTCCTCTCTAGGGGCTTCATTATGATGGCGGTTGGACAGCCATCATATTGGGGATAGGACCGACCGTCGGCGACCCCACCATAGGAATTACAATGTGACGGCCTTCAAGGCAGTTGCAAATGTGTGTAATTTGTATTGCGACGGGTGCTGCAGGCTGCAGCACATGCCGCAGTACAAATAATACACATCAGACATATCTGCGCACTATGTGGCAGGCACCATGTGATACCTGCCACATGGTGCATGGATATGTAGGGCAAACACCAAAGCTAAGGACCAGGGGTGAAGTTGAGACCGCTACCGGCCCCCAATGTCCCATTCCACCAGCTTTTCCATGGCTGGTTCACCACCATGAATCAATCAATCAATCAATCAGGGGTTTGTATAGCCCGCTACTCACCCGTGAGGGTCTCAAGGCACTGGGGGGGTGGCTTGGGATCAGTCGAAGAGCCAGGTCCTTCCTGAACGTGTGCAGGGTCTGGGAGCATCTGATTTTCACAGGGAGCTCATTCCAGGTTTTGGCTGCGATGTAGGAGAAAGCTCTCCCGCCGGTTCTGTTTCTGCGGATGCGGGGGACCTCTGCCAGGGCAAGGCCGGCGGAGCGGAGGTTCCTCTTGAGTATGTGGAAGGATACTCTCTCGTTTAGGTATTTGGGTCCGATGTTGTGGAGGGATTTGTAGGCGTGGGTGAGGAGTTTGAAGGTGACCCTCTTCTCAACGGGGAGCAAGTGGAGACCTGGTAGGTGTTGGGTCATGTGCTCATGGCGCTGTGTCCCGAGGACGAGTCTGGCTGCGGCGTTCTGGATGGTCTGGAGCCTGTGCAGAAGAGTCTTGTTGATTGCGGGCATAGAGGGCATTGCTGTAGTCCAGTCTGCTGGTAATGAGTACGTGGGTGACGGTCCTTCTGCAGTCGGGGAGATCCACTTTAAGGTCGTACGGAGGATGCGAAGGCAGTTGAAACTAGTGGAGGTGACGGCCTTGATCTGGCGATTCATGGAGAAGGAGGAGTCAAGGATGATGCCGAGGTTCAGAGCGTGGTTTGTAGGGGTGGGTGGGCTCTGAATGGGTCGGCGGAAAGGAACATTGTAAGACCTACAGCAGTGCCTGGTAGGTACCACCAACATTGTAGGTATTACAGCACCTCCAACTGTCCGACGGACTCCTTGAGCCCATTGGATCCGTGGCAATCGGTCTCTCCGACCACCAAAGAACTGCCACCCATCATGATGAGGCAGGCAGGAACGAAGTCACTAATGGCGGTGGTGGTCCTACTGCCATCATAATGAGGCCCTTAATTCTTTCCTGGCCAAATCCCCTAATTTAGGATTCATCCGCAAAAGCACTGCCTCTCTCCTTTCTGAGATCAGTCCAGCATTTGCATTTCCTAAGAAGCAGGCACCAATCCCTTAATAAATTATTATCTAATTCAGATCCTTTAATGTAAGATTCTACCACTAAATAAATAATTCCGGCCAAAGGACCCAGCACATCTAACAGTTTATCTTCACACAGTTTCAATGAGTGTTCTAATCCATTCCTAGGGTGACAACCCAATTTAAATAGATATTTGAACAGCTCGTGATCCAGATTAGGTGTAAGAGTCTCTTTTTCACCTATCACTCTCATACGTCTACATTTCCTCCTTATCCAAAGGATTCAAATATATTTTCATATATTTAGCCACATGTGGCAGGGGACACCATTCACATCCAAGAGGAGGTTTAATCTCCCTTGGATCAAATGACTTCTCGCCTAGAAGGCCTATTACAGTTCTTTTTGAAGCCTCCTTACTCCATTCCTCATCAAGTGAATCTTTATAGTCATGACCCAAGATGTATTAATCTACATCATCATTATCATATGCAGGGCTTACCTGCCCGCCTGATATGTCACTATAGACACCCATTCTATGTGAGCTTTTTGAGACTTCTCTCGGTTCATATTGCTCTTCTAAATTTTTCTTTTTCTCGTACATTTACCATTGGGCCCCTTACAGCTCTATCACCTCCTTCTGATATACTCCTCATAATGGTTGCTTTTCTCTTTTCTGTTAATGCTACTCGCTTTGACTCCTGTACTAACTCCCTTGAATAATTTGTAAATATACTTGTCACATTGCCAGACTGTCTTATTTCATCTGATGCCTGCTCTGCCATTCCTAACCTAACAACCTGTTCTCTAGTTTACTTTTTTTGTTATTAATACCGTAACCTATGGCACTAAAACCTAAAACTACCAAACGTCAACCTAAATCTATTCATCCTACCACAAAATTCTTCGATAAACCTTTCTAAACCACCTCTTTGTATTGTAACTAGAATAAACTATCACCACAGCTGTGCCGGTTAACACCATATCCTAGCGACTGATTATCTTCTATTCCCTTTAGAAATAAAAACAAAGCGACTTTCAACAAATCTTTCCATATGCCTTATTTTATTTTCACTTCCTGATATGGACCCATCAGTCTTTTTGTTTTAACATTTTGTGAGCATAAAAACACACTTTTGTTTAACTTTGTTTAAATTTCTTTTATTTATGGAGACTCGCTTTCCGCGTCTTGCATTTGATGTGTGATTGTGTCCATCTCCTTCTGAAGCAGAAGTAATATATGGTGCTTGCCCTTTTGCAAAGATGGCAGCCCGCTGTAAGACTCCTCTGAAGTCTTTAAGGGCAAACAATGTCCACACTACATGCATAACTTTTGTAGTACCTTAGTTTATATGTTTAACACTCTTAAACATTTAAGAAACTCTCACAATCACTGGTTGATGTCTCAGTGCTGTCACTGACTATGTCTCAGTGATATAATATGTGAGGTCAAAAGCAGTGCACTGTGGGCCGTTAGTTCTAGTTAGGTCAGGTAACTATACGTGCTGAATTTCACTGGCTTTGTACAAGTAAATTCTCAATCTAACTATAACGTTACTGTAACCTTTGTAGTGAATTTATATATTTTTTTAACTAGTAGTCCTGTTTGCAGAGTGGTGGAGAAAGGGGGCGAAGCCTCCAACCTACTCTTAGGAATTCTGCTATTTTGGACTTACTGGAGGTAACAGGAGGGCTTCTCGAACCCCAAGAACCCTCAGCATCCAAGATGACTTCATCCACCATGGGACCTCAAGACCTGACTCTTCAAATAACTAACAGAGCTGCTCGCAGTCCCCCCCCCAAATGCCTTGAGACCCTCATGGGTGAGTAGTGCGCTCTAAAACCCCTGATTGATTGATTGAGTAGTGCACCAGGAGGGGCATTTGCAGAGTGGTGGAGAAGGGATGCATGGCCTTCGAAGACCTCTTAGCAATTCTGCTGTGTGGGACTTACTACAGTTAACAGGTGGGCTTGTTGGCCCCCAAGGATACTCTAGAGCCAAGGGGACTTCATCTCCCAACCACCAGTGCGCCAGGAGGCACATTTGCTGAGTGGTAGAGAAAGGGGCCTTGGCCTCTAAAGTCCTCTCAGCAATCGCGGTCTGTGGGACTTAGTGGAGGTAACAGGAGGGCTTACTGGCCCCCAGGGACTCCCAGCATTCAAAGGGACTTCATCCCCCAACCAGCAGTGCGCTAGGAGGAGAGTTTCATAGTGGTGGAGAAAGGGGGCATGGCGTCCCAAGACCTCTCAGCAATCACACTGTGTGGGACTTACTAGAGGTAACAGGGGGGTTTCTTGGCCCCCTAGGATCCTTGGCAGCCAACGGGACTTCATTTTCCAGCCAGAAATGTGCCAGGAGGAGCATTTACAGAGTGGTGGAGAAAGGGGGCGGGCCTCTGGGGACTTGCCGGTCCTTTGTTTTTTAAATTATTAATTTATATGGGGAGGGGGCTGCATGGCCCCCCTTCCCTGGGCTGATTTGGGCCCCAGGGAACCCATACCCTGAGGCCTTTTTTGAATGAGGGAGGGGAGCCGCCCAGCCTACCTCACCAGGACGATTTCGGCCCTGGGGACCCCATGTGTCAAGTAACTGAATTCTCCACAGGAGCCGAAGAGACATAATCTCCTAATGCCCTCCTGCTGGTATCACCAACTAGGATTCAGTTGGGTTTTACCAGCAAGGGGGAAAGGGGAATTGGGAAGAGAGAAGAGACTACTTCTACGGCTGTGATACTCTTGGATTTGACTCCTTTTACCTTATGGATTTCCTGGTAGTAAGATGTCTTCCTCTATGAAGGAGGAATACCTAATGCTCAGAGAGATAGAGATAAGGAATGTTTAAAATCCTAACTACCACATTCAATTAACACACTAAGCTAGTCCATATACTGTTCGCCTACCCAATGCCTTAGGAGTAATAGCTCCTCTTATGTACAGTAGTAGGTATTTACAGTTGAGGAATCAGGAAGTTTATAACATGACTTTTGACAGTTCTCTTCACAGGTTCTTACTGTTCCTGAGTGCTTCATGAAAAGTGGTATTTCCTCAGCAGATTAGATTATGTGCATCAAATTGGAGAGTTCCTTTTGAATCTTTTGTCACTAGTTCAGTACATTATCGATTCCAAAATGAGCGCGCAAAAAGGGTGCTGGGAAGGTATGATAGGTAAGGAAAGAAAAGGATCAACACCTTGAAAGGAAGCTTTACTCTGGGGAGGTTATGCAGATCAACAGCACTAATAGCAAGTGCACTTACTATCATACAGGAGATTCTCCGAACAGATGGAGTCGAATGCTGACAGACTGCTATGCAGAGTTGAAGGAGAGACGCCACTCTCCGAACAAGGACTGCCTGCCAAAAACTGGATGCGCTGAGATGAGATGCCGCTCTCTCAACAAGGACTGACTGCTGAAACCTGGTTGCGCTGAGGAGAGCCAGCACTCTCTCAACACGGACAGATTGCCAGAAACTGGATGCGCTGAGGAGAGACGCCACTCTCTCAACTCAAACAGACCGCTGGAAACTGGATGTGCTGAGGAGAGATGCCACTCTCTCAATGAGGGCTGACTGCTGAAACTTGGCTGCGCTGAGGAGAAATGCCGCTCTCTATACACGGAGAGACTGACGGAAACTAGATGCGCTTAGGAGAGACGCCGCTCTCCGGAAGGCTTAGTTCTCTCATACAAGTCCTCGACTCAGAGGGTTAAGGTAATTTGGGAAAATAACTTAACTTCACCAGAAAAGGTATTCTAGTGGAGATGAGAGAACTAGAACTCTGGTCCTCACAAACGTTCAAATTGAAGTGTGTGAAAACTAGCATGTGCAGCCGTCTTAACCCTATAACTCTTGCGAGAGTTCTTAACAAAATAATGCTAAATCCTTCTACTAACACTGCAGCCATATTGTAATGTGGACAACTCTGAACCTGAATGCCTGCCTACTCCTCCTGGAACCCTGCATAATTGTTGCCACCAGGGCCGGCTTTAGGGCGGTGCGAGCGGTGCCACCGCACCGGGTGCTGGCTTCCTGGGGGCGCCTTGTTTGAAAGTTTAGTATGCTTTTGAAGCACCTGCTGCAGTGTTTCTTTCCGCTGCAATTACCAGGCCTCACATAAATGTCAAGATAACTCGTGTGATTAATCATCTTCCTGGAGAGAGATCAGCGTTTTGTATAGTTGAGGTTTTGACTTAGGTGAAGTTAGTGCAGAGGGTTAACATGCCTGCTGCAAAGAACGTGTACCAAGTAGATTAGAGTGCTTATGATGTAAACAGATCAGCAGGTTACTGCTTTCAAAAGAGACATCCTTTTGTTACTTGCAATTTATAACTTAAAGTCCTAATATAGATTAGTGAGCTATTAACTTTCATCCTAGAACTGCATACACACTGCAAAGTATACATTATTAGAGCATTGATTAATGTTGCAAAAAGGGATAATTTGGCTAGAAATCGATTCATATTATTAAAGAAAGCTCCCAACTATGCTGTTTCTTTTTCGACTCTGAGTTTGTGCTTCTCCACACCAAGCAATCTTAAACTATACTGCCTACCAGTATGGATGACATGTGACTCCTACATTTTTAGTCCTTTGGCTTATGTAACATTTCCTATACACTGATTTACACACGTATGATTGATTGTCTCTGTGTAATGTGTGTGTGATGCAAAGTGCTCGGACACCCCACACTGGTATGAGTGGCGCCATTCAATGCATCTGAGAGAGCGTGGTTATGGAGACTTGGTCACTGTTAAAGGGTGCTAGTGAGAGAATCCGTGGTGGAGGTGGTCATTGGGGGGGCGCCAACAAAGATTGTCGCACAGGGCGCCACCAGCACTAAAGCCAGCACTGGTTGCCACCCTAATCAAATTCCAGAGACCATGCCTCTTGGCCCAGCCTTTATAGAAATATTTTAAAAAATGGGAGGGTCCTAGTTTTGTAAATCTTGGCATTTTTTTACAAAACCTACAAGGAGGGGGCAGATTTTGGCCCCAGGGGCCCCATACCCCTGGGCCAGGCCTTTTTTGAATGAGGGAGGTGAGAGGCGCAGCCCCCTTCCATGCCTATTTTGGCCCATAGAACCCCATGCCCTGGTGCCCAGCCTTTATTTTTAAATAAAAAAAGGAGTAGGGGGCTGTTTAGCCCCCCACCACGGGCCAATTTTCGCCCTGCGGACCCTATTCCCCGGGGCTTGGCCTCTCCGTTGGGGACTGCGGGGGTAGCCTCAAAGCCCTTAAATTCACAGCCAGCTCCGCGTGTCCTGCGGGTGCTGGCAGTGGTTTGAGAACCAGGGAACTGCTAAACATGCAGCTTTCTGGATCTCAAAGCAATATGTCTGTTTCCCCGCTCGCTTGGCAGCAGGCAGGGAAACTGACAAATGCTCTGCTTTCACAAAGCAAGATCATTTGGGAGCTCTCTCTTGCTGAAAGCGGATCATTTGCTGTGTCTTGGAGGGAAGCTCCCACTATGCAACAGCAAAAAGCGATGTCCTGGGGCTGGGCACCCCGGGACATTGCAGGAGCCAGCCCTGGGGGGTGGCGCTCCCAAGGGCCATGTATGGCTTCAGCAGATGTGCCGGGCGGCCCTCCCTTCTTCAATTTTGCCATGGGGAGGTGGCAGTACCTGGGGCTGCTGGGGTGCCGCACGGCCACCCACATTACATTTTGGTGAAGCCCTGGGGAAATGGCTCTTCCCAGGGTAGTGGAGAGTCCTAGCAGCCCTCCTGCATTACTTAGAATTAAAGTCGCAGGGAGTTAGCATCTCCCGGGACTGTGAGGTGGGGTCCACACAGCACCCTGCATTGTTTAAACTTTATGCCCTGGTTATGTGGCTTCCCCAGGGCTGGGGGGCCAAAGAGGCCACCTAAAATAATAAATAAATAAGCCCTGGGGAAGTGGTAGTTCCTGAGGCATCACTGTGGGATTGCTGAGAGGTCTTTGTGGCCCTGCCCTATTTTTCTACCACTCTGAAAAACACGCCTCCTGGTACACTACTTGTTGGGGGATGAAGTCCCCTTGGCTGCTGAGGAATCTTGGGGGTGAACAACGCCTCCTGTTACCTACAGTAAGTCCCACACAGCATGGGTTGGTGAGAGGTCTTCATGACCCGCCCCTTTCTCTACCACTCTGCAAACACACCTCCTGGCACACTACTAGTTGGTGAATGAAGTCCCCTTGGCTGCTGAGGGTCCTTGGGGATAAACAACCCCTCCTGTTACCTCCAATAAGTCCTACACAGCGGGATTGGAACAAAACCAGTGATAGTTAGCTGAGCTAAGTATAACTTGTGCCCCCAATACACTGCTTATGACCTCACATATTACATCACTCATGACATGGTCAGCAGATCGGTCATACTTAAACAGTGGCTTTCCTTTACTATTGACCCAAGTCAATACTGCCCAAGTGGACTTTGCCAAACACTGTTGCTCTTGTAAAACTGTCAAATCTATAGGTCAGTCCAAAACAACTTTCATTCTTCCAATCCAAGATTGCATTATCTTCATGTTTTACTCATATCAGGTAGATATATTTAGCTCCAACGCCTTCCACTTGTCACCCTATTCTGAAGAAATTCGAATGGGGTCAATAGTAAAGGAGATCCACTGTTTAAGTGTGACTGATCTGCTTTTGGAACAAGGGTTCCATGAATATGGTGAGTTGTTGGATCACCATGCCCACAGGGATGGTTTATCTTTTTCGGCACAACCAAAGTTGATAGTGGGGTCTGATGTGGTTTAGAAAGTATGCAAGAGGGCTTCCATGTTAATTTCGGGTCTCCTGATACCCATTTTCAGAAATGAAGAACTCGTATTTATGAGCATACTGTGTTGTTTGTCTTCATGACAATTTAATCATGTGTAAACTGGAATTATCTATATCGTTAGCCTTATCAGTGCACGCTAATTGTGCATATTTTCCCATTTGTAACCCTAATAGGTGATGAAAAATTCTAAGCGTCCGAGGACCGGTTTCGGGATTTCACCCCTCTTCAGCCAGGATAGCTTGATTCCAGTGGCATGGAGAGCATGGGACCCACATCTGAGAATACCCGTCCCACTCGGGGTGACAATTGCAAAAACAACAGTTGATGGACAGAATGCAGAACAATGTCATACATTCACCCCAGTACAGACATCTGGGCCTAAATCCATAATTTTTTTGCTCACCATGCCATTCCAGTTTGAACCTAGCCATATGCAAATCAGTCTTGACCCTGTGCCTCATGGGAACAGTCCAGCCCGAACTGCCAAGCCAGATCCTCCCTGGACTGGAAACAAGCCTCCTAGGACCGGTTTCGGGGTTTCACCCCTCTTCAGCCAGGATAGCTTGATTCCAGTGGCATGAGGAGCACGGGACCCACGTCTGAGCATACCCGTCCCACTCGGGTGACAATTGCAAAAACAACTGTTGATGGACAGAATAAAGAACAATATCATACATTCACCCCAGTACAGAGATCTGGGCCTAAATCCATCCAGCGCTCCGTCCATCATCTCCTTGTGTTTGCTTTACTATGGAAAGGTCACATATTTTATTTAAACTTCTTTGTCACTGCAACTAATTTACTTGTGAACAAGGAGTGTTGGCTCCAAAATGCGTTGAGTTATTGCAACACCATTTAATCCCCGCTTTGCAAAAACTGGTAGTCCACAGGATGCTGTTTTTTGGATGATTGATTTAGCGTTTGTTTGGATTCATTGGGACTTGCCACCCCACCGCGTGAACACTGTCGCTGGAGGCTCAGTTAAGAGCAAACTTTTGCTGTGGGAGTTTATGAATATACCCTTGCCCGCCTCGCTATTGGATAGCATTCAGCTTCACCGTGTCATCTCAATGAGCAGCTTTTATGAGGGTCGCTCCACAAAAAAGAAATGAAAGCATGCACTGTTACAGCACAGGAATCAAAGTTAGAATGTAATGTTTCCTGGTTTGTTGAACATGAGGCAGATGGTTTTCCTTTGGACCAACCGATCCGAGTTGGCTGAAGGATTTGCAAGCGGAGACGCGTCATTAGCATTGTAAAAAGCAATATACAACATCATAGCCATGGCACGGAATTTAAAATGATGTGATGCAGCAGTAAAGATGTTTCATAATAGCAACTCATCTGGGGATACTGAAATAGTGGAATCGACAAGAAGTACAACTCTCCCCCCCAATAAAAAACAACTTTCGGATAAATTGTGAAAAGCTCTCAAACAAGAACAGACCAAATGGTGGGAAGCAATAACTTTACAAAAGTACATTGATGTAAGCCAGGTGCCATGCAGACTCAGGATTTTTATCACCCCTACATTTTGTGATCCCGACCCAGAATTGGTGAATGAATGGGCTGCGAAGAATCATAAATGCTCCACCATAATGCTGGGATTATTGATGAAGTATGCACACAAAGATTGTGAGAGTTACTGAAGAGATTGAAAATCTAATGAAGAAACTAAGAACAATATGCGGACAGGAAGAATTCCAAACAGATATGGATAAAATGGATTTGAGACTTGACAAAATAGAGAAAAAATCAAAGCAAAAAAACAAAGAAAATTTCATTGGGATCAGGTGGACTGTGAAAAAGGTCAAATACTAACATTTGCTAAAAGGTATGATCACCTTAGAAGCATTTCCTCAGAAAGAAAAACAACATTAAAAACAATAAGTACCACTGTAGAGGGATGAGGCGCCAGTGGACAGGTGACAAGTAACCTGCAGAGAGATGCTGCAGAAAGTGACAATAGTGAGAGTGACATCTCCAATATATCTGAACAAAATGGAGTAAAAAACTAAATTTTAGCAGCATTCAACCTGATGGCTCAAAGGAGGCTCTCAGCACACAACAAACAAAGAGCAGCAGGACACAGAGGTCGCGGACAAAGAGGAAGAGGAGGCACAAGAGGAAACGCGAAATCAAGAGACGACTCGGGAAGCCCTGTGGAGAGCCGAACAAGGGGGCAGAAGAAGGTGGAATAATGGATCATAGGACAGTTATCAACTTGTCAGGTCTTAACCTGAGCAATGCAGAGGTAGAAGTGTTGTTGTTGAGTCTATCCTTTTGCCCTACTACCTAGCTCAATTACACACAGAGTAGAATTGATGTATTCCATTTCACTAGAAAACTTAGATTAAGAAAGTGATATGCCACTGGAGTTTCAGAAAGACCTGAGAATAGGAGAGAGATGCCCAGCAACATCAACATTGGGGGCATTGAGCTGTTGCATTTGATGAATGAACTAGAGAGAGAACTGGGATTCATTCACGATCCATTTATTAATCTGATAAATTATGACATTAGACTTGACCTTAGTGTTGAAAGTGAGATCAGACTTAAATCTATCTTTTTACCACAGATAAGTAATGATGACATTGATGTGTTTGAGATAGGCATGATGCATGAGTTCTTGGGTCTATCTAAGAAGAGATGGTTTGTCAAAAAAAATCACTAAAGCACAAACAGAGGTTATAGAGAGTCTGAGAAAGGATCAATCAATTGTAGTTAAAAAATCCGACAAAGGGGAGAACATCATGGTACTCTCAAGGGAAATATACATTGATGAAGGCAACAAACAACTTAGCGATATTGCCAGATATGAGTTGAGTACCAGAGCGAAATATGAGGCATCTAGTAAATTGTAGCAAATGCAATTGAGTGAGTGGAGGGAAAGAGGCCTGCTCGAATGGGAGGAACATGATTTTTTGGCCTGTAAATTCCCTAAACTCCCTGCCCTATACTTAATACCGAAGATTCATAAAAACAGTTCTAAACCCCTGGGAGACCGGTTGTCTCCTCAAGAGGAAGCTGGTTAGAGAATACGTCTAGGTATGTAGACTTTTTCCTGCAGCCTCTGGTACAAAGTCTCCCATCTTTCATTAAAGATATGGGTGATTTTCTTAGATACATGGCATTGAATGAAAAGATGAGTACCTTCTCTTATGCCTGGACGTAATTAGTCTATATACATGCATCCGACACGGCCTAGGATTGAGAGCGTTCCATCATTTTTTGAGAAATTAGATCACTGTCATATCTGTTTCATACGGAGATGCTCATGAACATGATATATACCGGTCTCACCCAAAATTTCTTCACATTTAATAGTAAGATCTACAGGCAGACACTCGGCACAGCAATGGGGACCTGCTTCACCCCCAGTTTTGCAGGTCTTTACCTCGGCTGGTGGGAGGAGCAGGTGGTGAACAATTTTGATCAATTTACCCAAAAGGTCGTAATGTGGGTCAGAGACATAGATTATATTTTTTGTATCTGGAGTGTTAATGAGAATGAGGCCAACCAGTTTGGTAATACATTGAATATCAATACATTAAACCTCAAATTTACAAGCCAAAGAAAAAAAAATGACATTCTTAGTCCTTCTGTTAACTGTGAATGGGAATAAGTTGGACAGCTTCCTGTATCGCAACGAGATAGCGGGAAATAGCCTGCTTCATGTCCGTAGTTGTCACCCAAATATTTTGATACGAAGTATCCATCTGGGTGAATTACTTTAAGAAAAACGTAATTGTAGTTTGGGACAGGGCTTTAACAGTAAAGAAATACGAAAAAATAAAGGATTCTTGCAGAGAGGCTATACACGTCCCATGATTAGAAAAGACAGTTAAGAAGTTGAGAAATGGAACAGAATAGAGTTACAGACACCTAAAAGTATGTTAAATGATGAGTCAGAACAGAACATGAGGTTAATCACTACATTTCATGGCCAAGCTAAACAAGTGAGAAAGGGTTTATAAATTGTGGCACGTGCTAAAGACAGACAAGGATCTGGCTGGCTGTATTGAAACCCAGAAATCACATTTAGAAAGGCAAAATCTTTAAAATACATCCTTTGTAGAGCGCTTACCACACCTGAGGTGAATGGTACGGGTGTACAAGGATTCTAAATTTGCGGTTGTTGCATAGCTTGTAAATTCAGTAATAATTGCAAAGAGATAGGACTATCATCAGATTGTAAACCTTATAGAATCACTAAACATGCGTCTTACACCACTTATCATGCGGTGTATGCTTTGAAATGTCAATGCAACAAATACTATATTGGCAGCACGATCCACAAAGCGAAGAAACGCATTCTAGAGCATCTTTGTGATATCAAGAATGGTGATAAACAGTACCCTATACCCTATGGCGCCTGGAATCCAAATTGATAACTCAATATCACACCTTGGCCCCGACAGGTCACAATGGGGATGAAGAATTGTCGGTCCACTTAGGATGAGTCAGTTCGCCAAACAATATGATGTCTAGGCACTGCTGAGCAACACAGTTTTTAATGTTTTATGACACCCTGTTACTAAATCAGTTATCATGTTTTAACCTCACTATTGTTTTTCATTAATGCACTTTAGTTGTATGAACAAATATTTGAAATGTGACTATTAATTAGACTGTTCATGTTTTTTACTGATTTCCTCTGAATCGGGTGACAAGTGGAAGGCATTGAAGCCAAATATATCTAGCTGATATGCGTAAAACATGAAGATAGTGCAATCTTGGATTGGAAGAATGAAAGTTGTTTTGGACTGGCCCATAGATTTGAAAGTTTTACAAGAGCAACAGTATTTGGCAAAGCCCACTTGGGCAGTATTGACTTGGGTCAATAGTAAAGGAGATCCACTGTTTATGTATGACTGATCTGCTTTTGGAACAAGGGTTCCGTGACTATGGTGAGTTGTTGGATCACCATGCCCACTGGGACGGTTTATCTTTTTTTGGCATGACCAATGTTGATAGTGGGGTCTGATCTGGTTTAGAAATTATGGAAGAGGGCACCCATGTTAATATTGGGTCTCCCAATACCCATTTTCAGAAATGAAGAACTCGTATTTACGAGCATACTGTGTTGTTTGTCTACACGACAATTGGCCAATAAAGTAGGTCAAAAACCTCAATTAATCATGGGTAAACTGGCATTATCTAAATTATTAGCCATATCAGTGCACGCTAATTGTGCATATTTTCCTACTTGTAACCCTAATAGGTGCCGAAAAATTAACCTGTTGTAAATAGGAAGCCTGTATGCCATGTTTACTATGTAAAGGTCACATATTTAAACTTCTTTATCACTGCACCTAAGTTACTCGTGAACAAGAAGCATTGGCTCCAGAACACATTGAGTTGTTCCCACACCATTAAATCACTGCTTTGTAAAAACTGAGAATCCGTGGCATGATGTTTTTTGGATGATTGATACAGCGTATATATATATATATATATATATATATATATATATATATATATATATATATATATATATATATATATATATATATATATATATACATATATATATATATTTATTTTTATATATAGAAAAATATAAATTGCTCCGATCGCTACTATCGCAGTTCTCCCTCCAACTGAGTCGGTGCCTGCTACGGTGGCAGCCGCCATTATTATTTACTCCAACCACCTCCCCTCCGGTATTCCGGGGAAAAAGACAAGCGGCACACCAGGGATTTTTGCACAATTTTTTAATGGGCACCAAGACGACGCGTTTCGGCGTTAGCCTTAATCGAATAATTTACTGTTGCCAAAGTCCCTTAGAAAGACATCTCTAAGTTAATGGAAAACAACCACATACTACATTAGTCATTCTTTTGCGAGATTTCAAAAACTAAAGTTAATTCAATGCCTTAATTCAAATGAACTTGAAATAACAGAATATCGCCACTTTAGATGTAAAACTGTACATAATAAATTAATTATTTGAAATAGATCGTTATACACATATATACAATGTTTTTTACACCGCGTGATTCGTGTCTGTTGATGCGACTCGCATTGTCAATAAAGTTTCGACTAGTATGTGTTTTGAGGCAATTTATGCAAAAAAACGATTTCTACATCCCAAAATGAAACACAGCACAAGACATCTAATGCTTATATCTGATAGATGTCTCCCATTGCAGTCCACAATGTCGTAAGTTGTATGTTTGCGATGATTGTTCAATAATTGTCTGGTTAATTATACACTTCCAATATTGCGAAAGCATGGACATGTGACTACTCAATTCACTGCACATATGAACGTTTGAAAATTATCATATATTCGTAAAGATTGATAATTCTTTATTTTAAATTTCTTCAATTCATTGTCTCCCTATAGAGTCCTGGATACAACTTTATCCATTCAAAGTGCCATTTGATTACAGGTGATGTACCTATCATCACATTGTTATTGAGTATTATTATACTTCCCTGCTTTCTTACATTTTACCATTTCAGATGTCATAATGACAATAAAATGACATCTGAAATGTCCTACGCAGCGGAATTCCTGAGTGCTCTTGGTTCAGAAAGCACTCTTTTTGTGGTATGATGGTATAAATCCATTCAGTAGTTCCTGAGAAATTTTAACATTTCTCAGATATACAAATATGGCCGTGGAGGATCCGCGAACCCTCCCGATCTCGTACCTGAGATCTGATTGGCTGCCAACACTTCAAACCAGGAAGTAAAAAATGTGAGTAATTAAGCAAAGGGGGCAGGGTTGAAACACCCTCAGCCCCTAGGCCTGCTCAGGGGATCTCACAAGGACCCCCAGGGCCAAAAAAAGCATTTTTGTTTTTTAAATTATTGGCGGGAGTCGCGAATCCTTACAAAATCTTCTTTTAAAAAATGAAGCGCGGTCTCTGGCACTTAGTTTATTAGGGCCCGGGGTGGGCCAGTTCTGGTGGGCAATTGTGTAAATAGATGCAGGGACCTGAGCGGGCCCCTGCAGCCCCATGGACTGCAACCTCTCCAAGGTATGTCTATTAAATGCAGGGGGCCACGCGGACACCCGCAGCCCTGGGGACTGCCACGTCCCCGGGTTTAAAAAAAAGAAAAAAATGTGTCGGGGAGGCTCCTGCCCCCCATGCAGCTCTGGGGATTGCCACCTCCCTGGGGCTAATTTTGTTAAAAAGCAGGGGGCCAGCAGCCTCCCTGCAGCCCGGTAGCGCCACCTTCCCAGAGCTATATTTAAAAGATCTGTGGGGGGCTCCAGCTCCAAGGAGGACATCCATGGAGTCCAACTATCCCTCCTGTAACCTCCAGTAAGTTCCACACAGTGGGATTGCTAAGAGGTCTTCGGAGGCCATGCCCCCTTTCTCCACCACTCTGCAAACGCACCTCATGGTGCACTACTAGTTAGGGGATGAAGTCCACTTTACTCCTGAGGGGTCTCGGGGGCCAAGAAGCCCTCCTGGTCACTCCTGTAAGTCCTACGCAGCGGAATTCCTGAGTGATGGGTGGAGGCCCAGCCCCCTTTCTCCACCAGTCTGCAAACGTGACTGCTAGTAAAAAAAAACTTAGAAATGCACTGAAAAAAACACAGGTTTCAAGGACATTATATTTAGAAATTAGCATTTAAAAACCCTTAAAAAATCACTGAAAAAAACACAGATTTCAGGGACGTTATAGGTAGGTATTAGCATTTAAAAAACCTTCGAAATTCACTAAAAAAAAAGTTACAGGGACTTTATAGTTAGGCTGGCATTTCACTTGAATAAAACCTGAGATATTCAGCCGTTATAGTTGGCTGACCTAACTATAACTCGCGACCCCGCAATGCACTGCTGATGATGTCACATATTACATCACTCATGACATGGTCAGTGACATCATTGATGACATCTCAATTTACATCACTGATGACATCATCTGCAGAATCTCTGTTTCACCCCATTAAACCTTTCATACACCCACTGCAACTTCCACCCTACTATTCTTGAAATCATTGAAACGCCATTACCAGTACTCACACATCCACTTATTGATTAATAGGTCTACACACACATCCACTCAGTCACTTATACAGCCACTGATATATCCACTTATACAGCCAGTCACTCATAGAGCTACTCATATACCTACTTAGTCAATCAGACAGCCATTTACTCACCTACAAAGTTATACACACATCCACTCACTTACTCATACAGATGCTAACATATAAGCAGTGACCCATACAGACCCTCACACATGCACTCACTAACCCATACAGCTACTATCACAATCCATCACTCACTCATACAGTCACTGATATACACCAACACTTACCTATACTGCCTTTCAGATATCCACTTACTCACTCATATACCACTGACACATCCCTTCACTCACCGACACAGCCGTAGACACACTCAGTCACTTCTGCAACCTTTCTCTTATACTCACTAACCCATATATTCACTGACTCACGCACTGACTCATCCATGGAGGCAGTCACACACCATCTCACCCAACCACACAGACACTTATACACCCAAACAGGTACTCACACAACAAATCAATCACCCATACAGAACCTCACATACCTACTCACCAACCCATACAGTCACTTCAACACCAACTGACAGACTGATACAGGCAGTCAGACTACATAGTCAGTGACCCATAGATTCACTGAGACACCTCATCACTCTATTATGCAGTCAGTCACATACCTACTGAAGCATTGATACAGGCACTCATACACCCACTGATTCATCAAAACAACCTGGTATATATAGTTAACACTCATAAACATTTTTTTTAAACTCAGTCCCTGGATGATATCATCAGCGTTGTCATTTGAGATGCTAGTGATGTCATCAGTGATGTCACTAACCATGTCATGACTTTTGTAATATGTGATGTCATCAGCAGTGCATTTCAGGGGCACGAGTTATAGTTAGCTCAGCTAACTATAACAGCTTAATTTATCAGGTTTTGTACAAGTGAAATATAAGCCTAACTATAATGACCCTGTAACCTTTGTTTTTTTCAGTGAAAATATATATATAAATATATAAATATAAATATATATATATATATATATAAATATATATTCCAAAAGTCAGGTAACGTGCGCTCTCAGGAACAAAGTAGATCAACACAGATAGCGGAGAAACGGGTGTTTATTCACAACGCGTTTCGACTTTACAAGCCTTGATCACGTGTATATATATATATATATATTCACTGAAAAAACCATAGGTTTCAGGGGCGTTATAGTTAGGAATTGGCATTTAAAAAACCTTAGAAATTCACTAAAAAAAACATAGGTTTCAGGGGCGTTATAGTTAGCTGGACATTTCCCTCATACAAAACCCTAGAAATTCCGCTGTTATAGTTAGTTCAGCTAACTATAATTCGCGCCCCCACAATGCACTGCTGATGACGTCACATATTACATCACTCATGACATGGTCAGTGACATCACTGATGACATCACTGATGACATCTGAAATGACATCACTGATGACATCACTGATGACGTCATCCAGTGAGTGTGTGTTTCTGCAAATTTTAAATATGTTTAATATATATATAGGGAAAAACCTATGGAAGAATGAGTGGGTGTATAAGTGTGTGAATGGATGATTTAGTAGGTGCGTGACTGACTGTATAAGTGAGTCATTAAACATATCTTACTGCTGACTAGTGACTAAACTGTGTGAATGTTTGTATCTGTCTGTCTGTTGGTGTATAAGCGGCTGCATGGTTTTGTGAATAGCTATATGAGTGTCTCTATGGGTTATTGATTGGTTGTCTGAGTATCTGTTTGGGTGCCTGAGTGTTTGTGTGGGTGGGGTGTGTGTGACTCTGTGCATACATGTGTGAGTGGGTGATTCTATGGGTGCATGGTTTTAAGAGTGCATCTGTGATGGACTGTATGGTTGGGTGAGTGTATGTATGGGTGTGTTAGTGATTGAATGTATATCTCAGTGGTACATGTGTGAGTAACTACATATGTGAAAGGCAGTATATATGTGTGTAAGAATATATAAGTGGGTATATGTGAGAGTGTGTGCTTGTGAGAGTGGCTGTATGGATGAGTGTGTGCTTGTATCAGTGATTGTATAAGAGCATAAGAATGTGGTACTATTTTTATGAGTAAGTGAACTTGTGTGTATATAACTGCATAGGCAAGTAAATGGGAGTGTGATTAATTATTTGCATGACTGACTAGGTGTGAGAGTACCTTTATGGATAATTGGTGGTGTGTGAGTGTCTATGTAGGTGTATAAATGCATATGATAGTCCTGAACTGAGTGACTGTAAGTATGAGTGACTGTACAGGTGAGTGAGTGGATGTGTGTGTAGATCTAAGAGTCAATTAGTGGGTATGTAGTTATTGGTATTGGAGTATCTATGGTTTTGAGAATGGACGTCTGAAATTTTGATTGAGTATATCAAAGGGTGTGAGAAGATGCACTAATTTATCACATGGATGACGTCATCAGTGATGTCATCAGTGATGTCCTTTCAGATGTCATCAGTGATGTCATCAGTGATGTCACTGACCATGTCATGAGTGATGTAATATGTGACATCATCAGCAGTGCATTGCGGGGGCGTGAGTTATAGTTAGCTGAACTAACTATAACAGGGGAATTTCTAGGGTTTTGTATTAGGGAAATGTCCAGCTAACTATAACGCCCCTGAAACCTATGGTTTTTTCAGTGAATTTCTAAGGTTTTTTAAATGCCAATTCCTAACTATAACGCCCCTGAAACCTATGGTTTTTTCAGTGAATTTCAAAGGTTTTTTAAATGCTAATTCCTAACTATATCAGGCCTGAAACCTATGGTTTTTTCAGTGAATTTCAAAGGTTTTCTAAATGAAAATTTTGAATGTATTAATTGTTATACTGATTTTTTTGATACTGATTTACTACATTTTTTAAACTTTTTTTTAGATATATTTTTTTTAATTACATTATAATTACATTATACATTACAATACAAAATATACTTTCTTAGAATGAATTACTTTACTTTAAATACTTGGCAAATAGGCAACAGACTTATAAGTACAGTAGTTACAGTTGTTGCAATGGGCAACACAATTTCAAACACAAAGCAACATTGAGCTCAATGTGAATTTCTAGTTAAATGCAATTAGTTACTTTATGGATTACTTTTCTAACCACAAGACTGGATCATAGATTCAGTCCTTGGACATCTCCTGTAAACAGTTGAGTAAAAGCACTTTGGTTACAGTAGTGATTTTTAAGGAATATTATTGTATTTTAAAAGTTGACACTTAGAAACTTTTTCCCATAGAATCACCAATGTTATCCTATGGCAGAAAATTCACTTAGCAGGTAAGTAGTGTTATCGTTACTTTTTCTTACTCAGTGGTGGATCCTGGATCCAGCACTGGCCAACCTCCTGTAAACAGTTGAAAGAATGTGTTTAAGTCATACAGATGATTTTTTAGGAATATTTTTAGTTTATGGAAATAGACACTTAGAAACTTTTCTGGTGAAAACCACACAATGGATTCCTATGGAAGGAAATACAAGTTACTGGTAAGTACGCTTAGAATTACTTTGCAGGGTCAGTGCTGAGCTAAATGATGCAGCCCTGAGTTCTCTCCTGATAACAGGTGAGTAAATCGGAATTCGTAGTTCGGCTGATTTTAGAGGAATATTTGTACGTTTCAAAAATGGACACTTTGAAAATTTTCTGGTGAAAACCACACAATGGATTCCTATGGAAGGAAGTACAAGTTACTGGTAAGTACGCATAGAATTACTTTTCAGGGTCAGTGCTGGGCTAAAAGATGCAGCACTGGGTTCTCTCCTGATTACAGGTGAGTAAATCGGAATTTGTAGTTCGGCTGATTTTAGAGGAATATTTGTACAATGGTGAAGGAAGGGGGAGGTGCCTGAGGTGACGTGTGCAAATACGCCCTGTGGCGCGTTTTAAGTTGGGGAATTAATTCCTCTTCAATCCTGAGGTCCCCTGGGGGCCAACAAGCCCACCAGGTACCTCCAGTATGAGCCGGCATTGCTTTTCCACATGGGCACCTGGGACACTGCAGGAGCCGGCCCTGGGGGGTAGCGGTCCCAGGGCCATCATTGGCTCCAGGGGGGCCACATCCCCACTTAAGTTAAAGCCCCGGTTGGTGGTGGTCCCCGGGGCTTGGGGGTCCGTAACGGACCCCCTATTTTACATATTCAGTGCCCCGGCGAGGTGGCGGTCCCCGGGGCGTGTGGGGGGGCTCGAGCCCCCCCACACAGGGTTTTTTTTTTAAATAAAGCTCCGGGGGTGGTGGTCCCCGGGGCTGCGGGGGCACCATGAGCCCCCCCGCATACATTAACATAAGCCCCGGGGGTGGTGGTCCCCGGGGCTGGGGGGCTCTTCTGGGCCCCCATTATAAAACCATATTGCCCCTGGGATTTGGCCCCCCCGGGGGCTAAATCTAAACGAAGCACGGGAGCCCATGCTTCATTTTTTTTTTCGTTAGCGGGATGCACGGACACTACGCGCATCCCGTGATTTTAAAAAAAAATATTTTTTTTTTTGGGCCTTGGGGTCCTTGTGGGACCCCCTGAGCAGGCCTAGGGGGTCAGGGTGTTTCTACCCTGTCCCCTTGTTGCGTTTTGCATCTTTGCCAAGGCACAAGATGGCTGCCAACACTTCCTGATTCAGAGTGTTGGCAGCCAATTAGCAATCAGCTCGTGCTCGGGAGGGTTCGGGGAGGGTGCGTGGAGGATCCGCGGATCCTCCGTGGCTATAGATATCACTAACTTTTTTACCTTAATTTTCTCAGGAACTACTGAACAGATTCACACCATTTATGCAAAAGGCACAAGTCTGAACTGAGGACTACCTCTTTGCCAAATTTGGTGTGATTGCGTTCAGCGGTTCGGGCTGTAGCTGCGACAACAGATACTATGGGAAATTGCATGGGGAAAACGTGTTTTGGGACCCCCTTTTTTCTCGGCCCCGCTTGACGAATCAACGCGAGACTTTCAGGGTAGGAGTGAAGCGGAGCTGGCCAAAAGTTTGGAAAATTTTGCAAAGATTCGTCAATCGGCGCCAAAGATATTCCCAATAGAATGTTGCGGATTTCCAATGGAAAATAGGTCCTAACTATAACTACCTACTGGCAGCTGCCAGTAGGTAGTTATAGTTAGGACCAAGTTTCCATAGGAAGAACATTTTTTGTTTTGCTTATAACTTTGGCATCCTTTGATGAATCTTCATAAAATTTTCCAGACTAATTCTTTGTTCATATCAGCTCCTATGTGGGAAGTCTGGGGGTGATTCATCAAGGGGGGACCAAGAAAAAAGGGGGGTCCCAAAACGTGTTTTCTCCATGTTAATTTCCATGGGAAACTTTAGACAAGGCTACAGGTCGAACTGGTGAACGGAATTGCCCCATATTAGGCAGGGAGACGGGTCTTGGTCTAGAAAGCACGCTTTTGTTTATTTGGTGTAAATCCGTTCAGTAGTTTTAGAGAAATATCTAAATTTACAGATATCGATATTTGGGAATTCTGCCATCTGATTGGCTGAGGCGTTACGAGCACAAGCTTGCTGCTTATTGGTTGTGAGCGCTGCGAGCGGTTGCAGCTAGGAAGTGTTGGATGCCATTTTGTGATTCCATTGAAGCGAGTAACGGGGAAAAAGGGCGAAAAGAGTAGGAAACAGGAGGATAGGAGCACTGTAACCTCTGTGGGGGAGTGCGAAGCGAAGTAGTCACACCTACCGGTCTGAAAGTACGGTGCTGCTCAGAGTGACATGGTGCTGAGATGAGATGCTGCTACAGTCGGGTATGAAACCTAGAGCCTAAACCGGGAGGTCATTGCTGTAAAGTGATGTGCTGTGGTGTTTGTAGGATACCTGTGGAAGTAGTGTTAGTGTGTGTTTATACCGGGAGTGGGAAGCAAACTACTGAGCTCTACCGTGCGTTTATACCGTAAGTGGGAAACCAAGTACTACGCCTACCGGTGTGAAGACTCGGGGCTCAAACCAAGCTGATTGTTGTAAAGTGATGGGCTGTGGGCACTGTAGCATACTGGCCGCTGTAGTATAACTGTAAGTAGTGTTAGTATGCGTTTATACTATACAGGGAGTGGGAAGCAAATTACTCACCCCTACTGGTCTGAAGACTTGGGGATTAAACCATGAGTTCATTGCTGTAAAGTGATGTGCTCTGTGTACTATTTCAATGTAAGTCATAGTACAATGTTAGCATGTAATGATACTATACTGTAAGTATGTAATGTTAGAATATAGGGCTGTCATGAGGGGAATCTTGGGGAGTTTGTACACGCTGCTGGAAAAGACAGATGCCTTGGTGTCTGGTCCTGTTGGTGGCTGTTTAAGCTGTCTTCTTTTCCTGCAATAAATCTACTTATCAGATCCACTGCTGTCTTCCTGTCCACTACATAAATTTGGCGATGAGCGGAAGAAGGTGAAAAGAAGGCAGCACTCACCAAGATTTTGCGCTTGCTTGCATTGTGCTGAAGACTCATTTTCTTGGTGAATCTCTTTCTACTTATCCCAGGGTCGTGTGCTGAAGACCCCTTTTGTGGGTGAATCTGTTTTTTCTCATCCCAGGGTCGTCGGCTGATCGAACTATGTGATCCTACCTCTGGTAGGATTTATATTTTTTGATTTTGGGCTTTCTCTGCCTCTTCACTACACTCTGGTTGCTGTACCACACGTGTGCAAGTAGTGTTATTTATTTATTATTTATTTATTTGAAAGTTTTATAGAGCGCGAACAAGATCCTAAACGGATATCAGAGCGCTATACAGTCAATAAAGTTACTATACAACAAATAGATGTCAAACAAAGCACATTTACAAAGCATCTTGTAGAAGCAAAGCAATCAGGAGAAATGCAAAAACAATCCTGTTGTGTTCGACAGCGGGTAGAAAAAATGTCTAGGTTGCTTAGATGGTCCATTAACACAATATAGATAGGGGCACAGATGTGATTGGACTCCAGATATCTATAGCCCATATTCAAGTGAATTTGGCCATGAGGATCGATTTCACCTCCTTTTTGAAAGAAGCAGTGGAGGGGTTAAGTCTGGTTTCAGGAGGTAAGGCATTCCAGATTCTGGGAGCCATCACAGAGAAGGATCTGTTATATGTTTTCTTCTTATGGAACCTTTGTGGTTTCAGTAGTAGGTTATCTGCACTTCTTGAAGATCTGATCCCACCAGAGATCGTCAGTTTCTGTGCCAGATAGGTGGGTGCATTGTGGTGCATGGCTTTGTGCGTCATACACGCTATTTTCAGATGAATTCTGGCTTCCAGAGGTAGCCAGTTCAAGGATTGTAGATCCGGGGAGATGTGGGAACTTCTTTTAGAGCCAGTGATGAGTCTCGCTGCAGAATTGATAGAAGCTCTTAACGGTGCAGTTGATACTTTGGGTAGGTGACAAAGATAGATAATACCGTATTCCAGTCTAGGTATAACTAGAGCTTGTACTGCCTGCTTGAAGTCGTTGAGTGGTAGGAAAGGTTTAAGTTTCCTTAGTGTGTTTATCTGGAAGTTTGCTCCCTGTGTAGCATTGCTGATGTGTTTTTGCATATTGAGGTTACTGACAAGAGTAATTCCAAGTGATTTCGCTGAGTCCACGATGGTAGGTTGAACTTTGAGTGCCGTAAGGTGTTTAATCCAAACTTGCATTATGGGGACTTGGGCGGGTGGAGCTATAAGAAGGAATTCTGTT
This sequence comes from Triturus cristatus, assembly GCF_964204655.1. NCBI lineage: Eukaryota > Metazoa > Chordata > Amphibia > Caudata > Salamandridae > Triturus > Triturus cristatus. The sequence goes on along the minus strand of NC_140589.1, from coordinate 567,020,926 downwards.
TTTAGGGCATTCAATTTGAGATGGTTTTCTGCTAGCCAAGTTTGTGTGTTCCTAAGCGTTATATTGAGCAATTTGATGTCTTCTAAGGTGTGGAACTTAAGGTATAGTTGTGTGTCGTCAGCGTACATGGGATATTGTACGTTAGATGCGTGTAGAATTTTGGTGAGTGGTATCATGAAGAGATTAAACAATGTCGGGGAAAGTGAAGACCCTTGTGGGACTCCTAGAGTTACTGGGACGGGTTTGGACAAGGAGTTATTGTCCTTGAATTGTTGTGTCCTTTTATAGAGAAATAAGGTAAACCAGTTTATCACTGCTCCTGACAATCCCATTCTATGTTCCAGGAGGTCTAACAGGTTCTCGTGTTTGATCGTATCAAAGGCTGAGGAGAGGTCTAGTAAGATGAGTAAGCAGGATCCATTTTGATCAAGCATCGTCAATTATGTGTGTCATGGCCGATTCAGTGCTATGACCTGCTCGGAAGCCTGATTGGTGTTTGTTAAGGAGGTCAAAGTGATTAATATGCCTCGTCAATTGGAGGTGAACACATTTTTCCAATAATTTGGCCAAGGTAGGAATGTTGGAAATAGGGTGATAGTTGTTTAAGTCCGTAGGGTCGGCCGTGGGCTTCTTTAGAATGGGTGATACCTGGCCAACTTTGAGGGTGTCTGGGATGCAGCCTTGTTGAAGTGAGCTGTTTATGATCTTGGTCCAGAGAGGCAGAAGCAGAGGAGTAAAGTCTTTGACGGCATTAGCGGGGAGAGGATCGGTGAAGTGGTTGGCAGGGTTCAGGGCACTGAGTATTTTGCCTATGGTTTCTTCAGAATAGGTGGTAAAGGAAGACCAGGATGCGTAATTTTTTAGGTCAAGCTTTGAAGGGATTTGGTATGAAGCAATTGGAAATGCTGGGGTATTTGTGTGCGGTCCCGCGTGTAGGGTTAGATCAGTTAGGAGGTCCTTTTTGATGGTGTCAGTCTTGTGGGTGAAAAAGACGGAGAATTCCTCACAGTTTGGTTGCGGGCATGATGAGTCTTGTGGACGTTGTGGTGCATCCTTGGATTGGGTTTTGATTATTTCAAAAAGTTTTTGGGGGCGGTTTCTTGCTTGGTCTAGTTGGAGGCTGAAGAAGTCAGCCTTGGCGCGCTTGATCTTTCGGTAATATGCATTTCTCTTTGCCCTAAGGATCTTGAGGTGGTTGGCGGATGGAACAGATCTCCAGATGCGCTCAGATGTTCTGAGCGAACGTCTGTCCTCATTAAGTATTCCATTGTACCAGGGCTTAGAGTCTTTTATGGAGACTCTCTTTAGTTGAAGAGATGCAACCTCATTTATTATCGAGGGCGTAGAGGTAATGATTGGTGTGAGCATGTACTTCGGAAGACCCTGCAGGGGGCCGAAGTAGGTTGTAACTGGGGGATGGCAAAGTGTTAGGGTTGAGTTTTTTTCAGGTCTCTATTCCATATTTTAGGTCTTGTAGATTGCACCAAGTTAAATTTCACCATTTCCTTGATGTAGAAGGTAATAATATGATGGTCTGACCAGTCACAGGGTTGGATCGACTGAATCTGAATGGAATCGGTTTTAGAGATTATTAAATCCAAGATTGAACCTTTATCGTGTGTAGGGCTGTTACATATTTGGGTTAGATCTAGGTCATCTAGGAAGTTTTTGAGACTATTAACCACTGTGTCATTGTGATCGTTCCAATGTAGATTGAAATCTCCAAGGAATATTTGGGTGTTTTGGCGCTCCATATTTGTTGATACCATATCCATGAAGTGTTCGGTGAAGGCTAGGTCCTCACCAGGTGGATGATAGATGGTGTGTATAGAACATAATGGTTTGCCATTGCTGGTGATGTTGAGGCATAAGTATTCGCAAGAGGGGAATACAGGGGATATGGCTCTGTTTACTGAAATATTGCTACGATGTATACAGGCGATACCTCCCCCTGTTTTATCAGTTCTATCTAATCTAATGATGTCGTAGTTTGGGGGTACTAATATGTCCATGATTGGTGTGGAGGAATCTTTTAGCCAGGTTTCAGTTAGCAGTAACAGGTCTGGTTTCTGTGTGAGAATGAGGTCAGCTTTGTCAGCTGCGTGTCTAGATGCCGATCTACAGTTTAAGAGTATGCATTTTAGCCGGGGCGTGATGAGGGATGAGGTAGGTTCCTGAGTGATGGGGATTCTTCTTAGTTTGTTGTTAATAATGCCTCTAATGATGGGTTTAGTAGTCCTGTGAGGGTTGGAGGGGATAGGAGGGATCATCATTGAGGCGGGAGTGAGCTTGTTCAAGGGAGCGGGTTCATATGAGTTTAACAGAGAGAGTAGGTTGCTCTCTGACAGCGGATTAGTGCTTCTGATTGGTCGGGTTGAATTATTACAGGAGGGGACTGAATTCCATCTGGGCGGATTGAGTTTCGAAGAGACTGTTAGATGGTTCAGAGGCCAGCTAAGTTTGGACTGTCTTGTAGCTCTAGTAAACCACGGGTTTCTCGATATCCGATCATTGAGTGCTTGTAGTTCTGCTTTGATTTGAATTAATGAGATCATGATCTCATCAAGTCTGGGGTTAGGTACGGATACGAGTTGGGTCAAGGGTTGTGTGATGGTGTGGATGCCTGCGATGTAGTTTGGTCAGGTTTGTGGTCTGGGGCAGGTGTGGGTGGAGTTGGGAGGGGTATTACGGGCGTGGGTGGGCATGTTGTAGATATGGATGAGAGGGCTGTGGTGGCGGATGGTTGGGATGTGGCTGTAGGAAGTGTTCTAGATGTGGGTGGGTGGGCTGTGGGGGTGGATGGCTGGGCTGTGGGTCTAGGCAGTGTGATTGGGTGCAGAGTGTTAATGGAGGGTAACATGTCTTCTGTGTGGTAATGGGGTGTCCTATTGTGTCCTAGCACCTGAAGTGGGGGTGGTCTAGAGAGTTGGATGTGCATGTTAGTAGTGTCGGTGTTTAACAAGGATGAGGTAGCGTGAGTGTTAGTGTGGGGGGGATGGTATCTGCCGAGGGGGCATCTGTGAATGTAGTTAAGGAGTGTGCATTATCTATTGGATCTGTGTAGGTGATTGCCATTGTGTCGGGTAGGTGGAGTATGTGTGTGTCAAGCGGCGTGGTAGTGGTATGTGTCTCCAGTGCGAATAGTGGTCAGTGTAGTGGAGGAACAGGATTGGTGGGGGGATTTGGTAGAGTGATTTGCCGTGTGTTGGTGTAGGGGGAGGTCCAGGCGGGAGTAACGTTTGACTCGGATGCAGGTGACGTTCGTGCAAGTAGTGGGGAGTGGTTGTCCGATGGGATAGACAAAGGGGTATGTTGTGTACTGGTGGAGGGAATATCCTGAGTGGTAGTTTGGAGTTTACACAGTTGTTCTTTGATGACTGGGAAGATTTTATCCAGGAGTTCCATTATTGTAGATGGTGATGGTTGCAGTCGCTTGGAAAAGCTGTGAGGGGGAGATGTAAATAACTATACCATGAGCAGTTTTCCTAGTGGACGAGATAGTGAATAAGGTTAGGAATGCGTTTCTCCATTGAGCTCTTAGTTTAGTTTTGAAGATGAAGTCATTGGTTATATGTGTTGAGAAGAAGGGGTCGGCGATGGGTATTTCAGGGTGACGTTTTATAAAATTGTGTTTGAATCGTTTGGCTGAGTTTCTTGAGAGGTTCGGGGGTAGATGATGGTGTAGGTGTAGGTGTATGTGCCTGTGAGTTCCATAATGTGAACAGTATATTTGGTGAGATGTTAAGGGGCATGAAATGTATCTATGGCTCGGTTGGAGGTCCGTGCAATAGGATGTGGTGGGGTGGCTTAATGGGGTGGATGGGAGTGTGGGGGGAGGAGTGGGGGGAGGTATTAGTATGTTAGTGTTAGTATGCATTTATACTAATTCTGTAGTTATGCATTAACAAAGCATCATGGTCCCATGGAGCACCACCTCCCAGGCACAGGTCATACAATGTCCCGGGGTGTGCAAGCGTGGGACATTTATGTTTGCTATTACAGGGTGGGAGCATTGCTTGCACCCTGTGATAGTAAATTCTTGCTTGCCTCGTTGAAGCGAGAGGAGGAAAACCTCGTCTCATTTCAATAAAGCGGAACCGGCTGGTAAAAACGGGTCTCACCCGTTCATTTAAATGAGCCCACTGGTGGGTAATGTTCCGGGGCCAATCCTATTATTATATTGCGGGGTCTCTGCAGCACTGGGGATCTTAATCTCACATGTAAATTAAGCGCGGGAGGGCACAGAGACGTTTCACAGACTAGGGGATCGACACCTCCCCGGGTATTGTTTACTAATTGTTCGGGGGGCTTCGAGGCCAACTCAATACCTGGGATCGGCAACCTCCGGGGCTTTATTTAAATATGCAGGGTGGGCCTCACCAGTCCTTGAAGCCTCAGTGGCCCTAGGCAGTGCCTTATTGGTTCTGAAATCACACGGGCAGTACTCATGGAGTTATAAAGTGATACACTCATAGAACTCTTGCCGTTGTGCAATTACCCAGGCTTCATTTATGTAATTGTCTTTTGGTTTATATTTGGTAGGTGCCCTAGAAAATGTAACAAAATTTCCCTTATAACCTACTAGCAACCGCCGATTTTCACAATAAACTACAGACAAGTGTTGTCAGAAAAAAAGACCCATGCACTCAGTTATTTACTGGTAAAAAAAAAAAACTTTTATGAACACAACACAAATAAATGGAAATGTAACTTTATTCGAACGACAGTAAAACATGAAAGAAGTGGGTGGGACTCTTCCGGAAGCAGCGTACAAAGCCTGCAAGACAAAAAAGAAACATAAGTATGTGTGCCATGTCTAAGAGAAAAAGAAAGGTAGTGAGAATGAACGGAGGAAAGTGAGAATGGGACAGAGAGCGAGTGGGTGGAAGGGAGAAGGGGAGGGAGAGTGAAAAGAACAGAGGAAGGAGGAGACAGAGCGCCGGCCTACTGCACCCAGCCCTCACGGTTCACCTCCCGTCACCCGTGTGTCTGGGACGCTGGGGTCCGTGAGAAAGAGTGCGGTCCAGCAAGTCCTTAAAATGAAACAGAGATATGAATGAGCCAGAGATTACATTATTATCTATGGCAACATCACTTCCTGTACCTGTGCACCCAGGCTGCTGCACCCCAGCCCCTTTCTCTGCTCTGTGCTCAATTGCAGCTCCGGCGTGCCGAGGCTTGACTGCTCACCTGCCACAACCGGTATGTCCAAGGACGTGCCGGTGCGAGCTCCAACTCCGGGGTGCCGCTATCAGGGTGTCCCAGCAGGTCTCTGGTCGGGGACGGTGTCTTGATACCACAGTGGAAGGCGTCAGAATGCCAAGGGCATCAATCACGGGGTGAGCACCCGCTCCGCCCATTTTGGCTCTACTAACCCAGTGTCTGAAAAGGGAGAAAAAATATAATGTTGGAAACGTCTTGAGGTAAATGAAGGTTTCTTTCAACATTAATAGAAAACACCAGTTGAGTGCTTCCTTCCTTCTTGAAGTACAATCTTTGTACAGTTAGTGGTAATCGTGGTTCAAAGAGGAGTTGGAGTGCACGACAATACACAAGGTTAAATAATAATATGTTATGCCAACGTTCACATACAAAGGAACAGAGCGCATGGTAGAAGCATAATGTACAGGTGTAATGCAGTGGCGCAAGCCTGTGTGCATGTACACTTAGTAATCATCTCACTACAGTGCCCCAAAAGCCAAAGCCACGTGTCTGTAGGGCAGCGCTGCCCGCTGGCTCAGGCCTACAGTACATTCCAGCAGGTCCTTAAAATGAGACAGAGATGTGACTGAATGAGGTCCGAGACCACATCAGTATGCAGGGTAACATCGGTTGTTCGCACCTTTGCACACAGGCTGATGTACCCCACCCCTCCCGCAGCACTGCGCTCAACACGTGTCTGTAGGGCAGCGCTGCCCGCTGGCTCAGGCCTACAGTACGGTCCAGCAGGTCCTTAAAATGAGACAGACATGTGACTGAATGAGGTCAGAGAACACATTAATAAGCAGGGCAATATTGCTTGTTTGTACCTGCACACCCAGGCTGATCACCCCACCCCTCCCGCAGCATCACGCTCAATTGCAGCCCCTGTGCACCCAGGCACCACTGCTTACCTGCTGTCATTGTTGTGTGTCCAAACACGACGGGCAGCAGTGTTCACAATACAGGTGCAGTGTTGATTGCGACGATGGTGTACGCCTTATGGATCCCTTTTTTTATTGCGCATTGGAACATTGGAATGTTGGAAGCTCCATTGAAGACAATGGAGTGCTCCGGGCTTATAATAGCTGGTATAAGCCCGGAGCACCAACATTCCAATGCTTCTTTGTTCACAGCTCTGGCTGTGAACAAAGGCTTCAGGGAGCCTGAGGGAATTTCAATCCCCTCGCGCTCCATGAAAGCTTTGTTTTGTTAGAACATTCTGCCCTCTAGTGGCAGAATGTTCTAATAGCCTTATAGCCCTTCGTAGCAGGGCTATACCGGCTTTTAAAGTCCCGCTGCTTTGTTAAAGTCCCTCGCCTTCGGCTCGGGCCTTTAACGCTGCAGCGGGCCTTTAACAGCCGGTATAGCCCGCTACGGCGGGCTATAAGGCTATATTGTGAAATGCGAGGTGAATGCGGCCATATCACCTGAGGCAGTGTAGAAGAACTGGGACATGTGGCGTCGTCGTTATCCTATTTATACGTACGCAAAGTGGGCTGGGCTTGCGTACGCCAGGTGAGTGTAGGGGTGTGAATAATAGTTCCGGGGACCTGGGCATTGTTCAGTTCCTGCCTGGCCAGGAAGTGTACTTATGTGTGTTTCTGTTGCAGTTTTGACATCGCAGAATGCGCAATTTACATTAATGTAGCATGTACCGGGAGGGCGGCAACTATCGCTGATGAGATGTTGTTCGAAAACATTGAATGGCCAACCTCACATGTTGTTGTCAAGGTTGTGTATATACATAGACACTCATGTCAATGGTGTGCGGTATTATTGAAAGTGTTGCTATCGCGATGCGCACACATGTGAATGTGCTCAGATGAAGGGAGGATCAGGAGTGAGACTACGTCATAAATAGTGATAACGTTCATTATAGTCAAGCAATGCATGCCAAACGTGAATATTAAAGTCTCACATATGACACACTACTATACTGGTAAAGCCTGACAACAGAGAATACAGCAATTCAAATGTACACATTACTGTTCACTGTTTGTCACATGTGATCTAGGTTGTGCACTCTACCCGTGGCTGATGATACCCCTTTGGGCCAGCAATACCCAGGCCGAAAGGCAGCACAATAATGTGCACACACACACACACCAAGGGCATCGTGTAACACACACACATTTAATTTTTGATGTAACGTTTGAGATGCACGGCCATCACACGTGGAAGGCTAATGTACAGAACATGAATATTGATCAAGATGATCGTTGCATGTTGTGTGTAGTAGAAGATATGTGTACACAGCAAAAACACTTTTCAAAAAAGCTCTCTAAGCAGAAGGGGTGTGTCTCATCAAACGCTGTAGAGAGAATGACTAAAATGAGTGGGGTCCTCCAACTGTTACAATGGGAAATGTTATGAACTAATCAAATGCTTTTTTTAAGGTCACATGGCAATCGCGCATCAAGATTTTGAGAAAATATATTTATCATAATGTGAGTTTATTACAGTTAGAAATATATAAATGTTTAAAATATTTTAGATTATTGCTTTCTCTCATATACAGTTTAAAGTTATTTAGATATAATTTTGAGACATAAAAAAAAATGAGGGAATTGCGTACCCGGCGTGACACCATACGTCTATGATGTAACACAGGGCCTGGCAGCGTGCACTCGTCGCATACGCAATGTGCAGGGGGCGCAACCCCATACGTACATGACGTTATGTTATGTTATGTTAACTGGGTTTATAAAGCGCACAGCTGCCTCACCAAAAAGGCGTCCCGGCGCTAACAGTAGAGGAGCAGAAACAAAAAGAAGGGCTCACGTAATGCGTGGCTTGGTACTGCGTACCCGTTGGATAACTATGCAGCAGCTGGCATGAACTCATACGTATATGTTGTTACGCGGGACACCGTGCCACGAATCCGTCGGATACGAAATGCACATCCTTTACGAGTTTAGCAATATGGCGGATAGGATTCGCGTGGTGATGGAGCTTGGTACACTACCAGTATGGGAGTGCAGTTTTCTCAAACAAAAAAAAAGATATACATATTTTTGGGGGAAGATATAAAACATTACTTAATTTTTAAAGTAAAAAAAAGAAGTATAATAGAGTTCCAAAATATTACAAACAAAATAGAAAAAATATAGGTTTTATAAACATTAAAATATGAAATTAACATTTAAAAAACCTTCGAAATTCACTGTAAAAACATAGGTTTTACAGACGTTATAGTTAGGAATTAGCATTTAAAAAACCTTTGAAATTCACAAAAAAAACAGAGGTTTCAGGGACGTTATAGTTAGTTGGACATTTGACTCATATAAAACCAGAGAAATTTGCCTGTTATAGTTAGTTGAGCTAACTATTACTCGTGCGCCGGAATGCACTGCTGATGATGTCACATATTACATCACTCATGACATGGTCAGTGACATCGCAAATGACATCACTGATGACATAAAATGATGACATCATCCAGTGAATGTCACCAATACTACTGTACAAATACAGATATGCTGTCTACATACTAAAACAGGGGCATGTGAGCTGGATTTCCCTGAGAAAAGACAGCTTACTGACAGGCCTTGGGCCTTGCTAGTAGCCCTCATCATGGACAAAAAATAAAACAATCTGGCTATGTAGTTTTTCTCTGAACTATCATAGTTTCAGTAGTTTTACATCCTGTATCTACTGGTACCTATTGTTGAACTATTCTGCATCTTCTTCGACTCTTATTAAACTCGAACTAGCTAGTATGGTTACCTGTTTGGAGCACTCAAACACATTTGTGATTGGCCTTCACTCAAAACCTCTGGAAAAGGCTAAAATAAAATGAGTAAACCACAATTCCACTTTTTGCAGTCTTGCTTAGAAAAGGAGATGTTGGCAAGGTGCCACACTCATTATTGTACTCTCACTTAATAACATATCTATCCATAGATATACTGAGCTTAATAACTGAAAATATTTATTTTTTGAGGGTTTAAATATGTCTCGTGAGTTTGAACTTGTCCCAGGAGTTTTCAATCTCTTAATTATTTTTTTCCCATCTTCCAGTTATCGTTCACTGTGTGTACACAGAATATTGTTAAAGTATTGCTGCAGCTGTGGAATGGAAATACAGATGAAAAAGTGCTTGTTCCAAGCTAAACAGAGCAATTGTCATTTATCAAGACTACTGGAAATTCAGCCAGCATTCTATCCTGTTCTGCTCAACAGAAATCCACTTAGGCTCTCAAAAAGACCATTCCACAGTGATATGTAATAAACTATTTACTGTACTTCATCTTCCTATCCAGGGTCACATTTGTAAAGTTAAAATTGTTGTAGACTTGGAAAAGAAGCTCGCATGTCTTGATACTATAACTTGACATCTATGTTACAACTTTTGCGGTAGTGTTTGGGTAGCTTTTCAAATCTTTGCTTTGATGTTTTTTCTTCGATTTCAATTAACTCTTCTAGGTTCTTGTTCCGGTTGCCAACTCTTGTGCCTTGTAGAAATGGGAATACAGGTTTTGCCACAGATAGGGTTACCAGGTGCAGTAAAACCTAGGCAGAGTTCCCACTTCCAAAATAAGGTGGATCCAGTGAAGGGTAAAAGGCAAAAAAGATACGTGCAGTGCTTTTGCGCCCTGTATGCTAATCTTCATAACCACTTCCTTGTCCTGAGCAGTCCCCTCCTCATAAGAAAGCAACCTATTCCATAAGGAATCTAACTCCCATTGAGGTGCCTGGTTCAGTGGTACCCATTCTCCTTTCATGATGTAATGATGTTGGTGGTCTCATCTATAGTATGTGTTCCACATTCCACAGTTGAATGTGTTTGACTTGTGTTTCACTTCCAGAGTGGAGTCTCATGTTCTGAATGGTTGCTGTTGATCATTCAGGTTGCTGGATGCTGACATGGTCTTGGGATCATTACTACAAATAAACATAATCTTGGACACTACTTTCTAGTCTCCTTGTATCTTTATCACATGTGACGATGAGGAGCTTGAGCCCACAGACTTCTCTGCTGAACCCACGGACCTTGGGAAATATTTACAAGTGGCAGAGAGAGGCGTTAGCCTTCCTAGCTTAATTCCTCTATCCACCACTTCTGGAACACAAGGCTGCACCATATTTACAATGATATGGTGCAGCTTTCTTTTTTCCCCTGTGATGGCTCTACACTTAGCAGTGTGCGCCAATGCAGGCACCCTTGCCCCTTGCACCATAGTGCAAGGGTGTCTGCGTGCAGGGGAGGACTGTTATGTGTAGGAAGGTGTCCCTTCCTGCAAATAAACAATCCTGAAATGCCATGTTGTCACTTTCATGAGTGCTGTTTAATGCAGCACATATGAAAGTCACAAAATTGCATTTTTAAAACAAATTGTTTTTGTACAGAAAGGGGGAACTTCCTGTAGATAAACAATCCATGTCATTTTGCTTTTTCCATGTGTGCTGCACAAGGCACACATAGAAAAAGCAAAAACAAGGAGAAATAATGCATTTCTCCTCGTTTCGCCAACTTAAGACCAGGTTTTCCGTGGTCTTAATTTTGGCGCTGTCTCCTATGTACGCCACTCTTGTACATAGGGGACAGTGTCAATATCAATGGGTGTTGCGGTGAACCATAGCATAAAAGAGGGCCTTTTTTATAAGACTTAGCCCCTATCGCCACCACAACGTCGGTAAAAGTGACGCTGTGGTCGTGATAGGGACCTGTACATATGCCCCCTTGTTTCTACAGTTGTCTATGGGAGCCATTCGACAAGGGTAACTATGTGTGCAGCATGCAGACAATGTTTTGCGTCAAATTTTCTCTGTCTTCATCCCCGCTTCTCTATTTAAGCTCTGGAAGCAGTGTGTTACGTTTTGAGGATACACCGTTGTTTGACACTCTCACTGTGTCAATTGGAAGTTGAACACCTGTAATATCAGGTCCAGCTTCATGGTGGGTGCTATGTGAAGCCACGTGGATCGGTTCCACATCTCCAGTGCCCCACCTCACACGAGGCTGTTTAGTGCAAGGCTGCGCATCAATACGGTGGCCGTTTGTTTGCACTTCTGTGTGCTTGAAGCCACTGTGCACACAATATTTATGTGTCACCGACTTGTTTTTTTTTAAAATCTGGTTATTAACGATGATCTGGTCGGAGAAGGCACTGCTGACTTCGAAATCCGAGGATATTGATTTACGATTGTTAGGGTATCCTTTCTATGGTGTTGGAATTGGAAAGGTAAAATTAAGGATTTGCTGGCACATGCATCAACCAAAAATCAACTCGCAAAAATACCGCATCGCAAAAATCATCCGGTAGCGAGTGGCAAAAAACGAATCCCAATGCATCAACACAAATCGGGAAAAAATAAAGAATCGCTAAATAATTCCCCGCTAAAATACCGAAAATCCCAAAAATCGCAATTTTGCATGAGCAGATTAAGGGGAATCAGAACCAGGAGGTAAAGTTGCATTAAAAAATAAATTCTACATGTGCCACAGATGCTAACAATCAGTAAGCCATACAAATAGGGCCAGGAGACCCTGTTTCCTTGCACAAAATGTCAGCCCTCTACATGCTTGCAAGGAGGATGCGAATTAATGCAGCAGGACAGCGCAGGAGAAGGGTCCAGGAGAGAGTCTTCAGCGTGCGCATCACATTGCTTGGCCAAAATGAGGATGAGGTTTACAACAAGTATCATCTCAATCGTGCCATGATCATGCGCCTAATTGCAGACCTTGAACCACTACTGCAGCACCAGACACGTCGGACCAATGCTATTCCTGCGCACGTCCAGGTCCTATGCAGCCTGCACCTACTGGCCTCTGGAAGTTTTCAGGGGGTCATCGCCGTAGCGGAAGGCGTATCACAAAGTGCACTATCACGCTTCTTCCACAAATTCGTTGATGCCATGCTGACAATGATACATAACCACATCAGCTTCCCCACAACCCCACAGCAGTTGGACCACACCAAAAAGGCATTCTACCAGGTGGCCCAATTCCCCCATGTCATAGGATGCATTGACTGCACGCATGTCCCCATCTGTCCACCCTCAGCCAATGAGTACATTTTCCGTAACCGCAAGTCCTACCACTCCATCAACGTGCAGGTTGTGTGCGATGCCAAGCACATCATCACGGACCTAGTGGCACAATTTCCAGGGAGCACACGCGACTTCTACATATTCCGACACAGTGGCATCCACAGGCGCCTACTCAATGGAGAATTTGGAGAGGGACTCCTGCTTGGTACGTACACATACCTCTTCATAACATGAGCATCACACATGTATATTCATCACTGTCGCTAAGCCTTTGCTTCCATCCTGTAGGTGACAGTGCATACGCCCTGCGTGAATATATCCTCACCCCCTACATCAACCCAGCAGCACCACAGGAGCAACGCTACAACGTGGGCCACATAAGCACCAGAAATGTAATTGAGAGGACCTTTGGGATTCTGAAGAGTCGCTTCCGAAGCTTACATAAGACTGGTGGTGCCTTGCAATATAAACCAGACACCTGCTGCAGGATTGTAGCAGTATGTGCCATGCTGCACAACATCACAACCAGAAGGGGGATACCCATTGAGGTGGACAGGAATGACGACTGGTGGTTAGTCAAAATATCGAATTTTTAATATCGACCTACATTAATATCGAGTTTTTAATATCGTAGGGACAGAATATCGAAGTCAAGAATATCGTTGACCAGAATATCGACCCCAAGGTAAGTAATATTGTTTTTTTAATATCGAAGTAAGTAATATCGAAGTAAGTAATATCGTAAGCAAAAATATCGTTGTCAATAATATCGATTTTTATATGTATTTTATATGTATGTTAAACATTTTTGTAATGTATTTTAATAAATTTAAAAATAAATGTTTAGAAATTAGTAATTTTGTTAAAGTAAATTTAGCGTTTTAGTATCAGAGCGGGTTGTGGGTTTATAGGGAAATAGGGTGGGAAGTAATTTAATTATAATTAATGAATTAATATGTTTTCTTTAATTGGTATTTATCATTAATTAATTGTTAATTAATTATGAATTTTCAATTATTTTTATTAATTAGTTAATTATATTAGTTATAATTATTTTATTAATAATTTTTATTTATTGCCATTGTTAATTACTTTATTGTTAATTGATATTTAATTGGTGATTTATTTTTATTAAGTGATTAATTGATAATTAAATTAATTATGTGATTTTTTATGTGTAGTGGGTTGTGGGTTTATAGGGGAATAGGGTGGGATGTAATTAAATTAAATTAATTAATGATATTGTTTTTTTATTGGTATTTATTATTAATTAATTGTTAATTAATTATTAATTGGTAATTAATTGTTATTACTTAGTTAAATATATTAAATATAATTACTTTATTAATTCTTTTTAATTGTTGTTATTGCTAATTAATGTATTGTTCATTAATAATTAATTGGTGAATAATTGTTATTTGGTAGTTAATATGTATTAACTAGTTAATTTATAACTATATTAATAATAAATAATGTATTATTAATTGTTATTAATTGATTAATTGATAGGTAAATTAATTGTGTTTTTTGTATGTGTAGTGTGTTGAGTGTTAAAGGGGGAATAGTGTGGAATGTCATTTAATGTTATTTATTTAAATATTTATTTTAATTTATTGGTATTTATTAATAATTATTTTGTAAATTAATTATTAATATGCTATTTTTTAATAACAAAATATGTAATTGATTATTATGTTCATTTAACCCCTACGCTATCCAGCGCTTTCCCAACTGTTGCACTCTCTGGAGTTGGAATAGCAATTTTTACCCCTACGCTATTGAACGCTTTGCCTACTGTTTCACTTACTGGAGTGGGAATAGTAATTTTTACCCCTACGCTATCCAGCGCTTTCCCTACTGTTGCACTGTCTGGAGTGGGAATAGTAATTTTTACCCCTATGCTATCCAGCGCTTTCCGTACTGTTTCACTTACTGGAATGGGAATAGTCATTTTTACCCCTACGCTATCCAGCGCTTTCCCTACTGTTGCACTCTCTGGAGTGGGAATAGTAATTTTTACCCCTACGCTATGCAATGCTTTCCCTACTGTTGCACTCTCTGGAGTGGGAATAGTAATTTGTACCCCTACGCTATCCAGCGCTTTCCCTACTGTTGCACTCACTGGAGTGGGAATAGTAATTTTTAACCCTATGCGATCCAGCGTTTTTCCTAATGTTGCACTCTCTGGAGTGGGAATAGTAATTTTTACCACTACGCTATCCAGCGTTTTCCCTACTCTTGCATTCACTGGAGTGGGAATAGTAATTTTTACCCCTACGCTATCCAACGCTTTCCCTACTGTTGGTGTCACTGGAGTGGGAATAGTAATTTTTACCCCTACGCTATCCAGCGCTTTCCCTACTGTTGCATTCTCTGGAGTTGGAATAGTAATTTTTTCCCCTACGCTATCCAACGCTTTCCCTACTGTTGCACTCTCTGGAGTGGGAATAGTAATTTTTACCCTTACGCTATCCAACACTTTCTCTACTGTTGCACTCTCTGGAGTTGGAATAATGATTTTTACCCCTACGCTATCCAACACTTTCTTACTATTGCAGTCTTTGGAGTTGGAATAGTAATTTTTACCCCTATGCTATCCAACACTTTCCCTACTGTTGCACTCTCTGGAGTTGGAATAGTCATTTTTACCCCTACGCTATCCAACGCTTTCCCTACTGTTGCACTCCCTGGAGTGGAAATAATTAAAAATATTCAAATTAAATGTAATTTTTTTAATTTGTTATACGCAATTATTAAATTTTCATTCATGTTATTGTTTTATGTGTATAGATGTATTGGTAATTGATAAAAAAATAAAATAATTTATAAGATACTAAAATAATTATTAAAACTAATTATTAAGTAAGTATATATCCTATATATTATATGTATATGTTTAATTAATGTTTTATTAAATTATATATATTAATTATTAATTTTAAACATTATAAAATATATTTAATTATGTTTATTTTATTTATAAGTATTATTTGGTTTATTTTACATATTTTTTTAAACTAAAGAAAAAACGATATTAGTTAATAACGATATTTTTGACATCGATATTTTATTTCCGATATTTTTGTACTTACCATGTTGTAGATAGGATGTCGATAATCTTGACATCGATATTTTTGTTCCGATATTTTTGTAGGTCGATTTTTTGACCTTCGATATTTTGTCAGTGATCCATGACGACTACCAGGATGACCAACCACCCGCACAACACCGACAGGCACACGTTCCTAACACAGCTGAGGGCCAAAGGAGGCGGACATACATCACGCAACATCATTTCTGACCCAGGTAAGAATGAGCCATGACGGTATAATGCACAGGAGCACTGATGTATGTGCGGTCACACATAAATGTGAATGAGGACCAAAACATGTCCGTTGTAGTCACGGGTGTGCAATAGTACAATTGGACAGGGCCATGGTTACCCCACCATGGTCAGGGATGCCGTACTGTATGACCAGTGGCGCTTGCCACGAACGCCCAGCCTCCTATCACCTGTCTCCTCCACCTCACCACGGCCTGTCCCTGTGGCTGTGGAGCAGCGCGAACTGCGCCTCCTGGTGTTGGTCTCCGCCACGGATACGCTGCTGACACTTGAGGCAGCCTCACTGCCGTCCTCCCCTCCCAAGTTGCTGCCACTGAATGTTCCGCTCTGCAAGTGTTCCACTGCAGTGGTCACCTGGCCTAAGGCCTTTGCCACGTCACCACAGTAATGGCCGAGGTCCACCTGCAGTGACACGGAGCGTCGGGACAATACAGCAGTGCTGTTGCAGAGCCTAGTGACGGCCCTGGTTGATGCAATGGAACGGAGCAAGTTCTGTCTGTGCCTCCGTCGCTCACTGTGATGTCCTGCTCTGATGGCACGGGTGAGTTCCTGGAGGTCCTCACTCAGTTTTTCATTCCCCTCTGCCACAACTGTGGTCATGTTCCGCACTGCGTCTGTCAGGGTGCACATTTGCTTAGCAAGACGCGACATGTGTAGGTTAATGGTCCCCATGTGTCTCCCCTGCAGGCGCTGGACACGCAGCATCTGCGCCTCGATGCCACCATATGGGGAGCTTGCCTGGTCGGCGACATCAGAAGTACTGCGCAGGGACCTGCGCCGCTGCGTGACTCGGCCACGTGGTAGTGGTGGTGCTGGCGGTGTGACAACTGTCGGACTTGGCCCAGTTGGGGTTGCAGGACTCGGGCATGCATCCATCACCTGCATGGGGGGGACTTGTACCCTGCGTCTTGGTGGTTTGGTTGCAGTTGGCGCAGCAGGTGGTGGTGGTGGTGGTATAGTTGCTGGTGGAGGTGGGGATTGACCCTTCTGCGGAGTGTCGCCATCTGAATCAGCTGGTGTTTCCGAGATGATGAGGCGCCCGCTATCATCAGAATCGCCAGGAGATGCATCTGTGTGTGAAACAGTGCATGGTTAGTTGGATTATTACTACATCTGTTTGTAGATTTTCATACATGTCCTCCTATTAATTACATTATTGGAGTCTATGTTTTGCTTGTACTGCTGATCTAATTTTTTGGGCATTTATGACTATACTTGCACACCTGGCTGACATGACTACGACTCCCATGATGCACTACTGATATGAGGGAATCTGTGTGGTGCACTTCTGGCTGCACACTGTGATCGATCTGGGGGGATGGGAATGGGTATACGATATGCAGAGTATGGGCGAAGGCATCCATCTTACCTTGTTCAGTTGTGGCTGCACCGGAGGTGTCCATCTGCGTGACTCTCACGACCGCCTCTGGCTCGATGGTCCCCTCGACTAGCTCCTCAAGGGCAGTGTTTGCAGGCACTGTGGATGGCCCCCCTCCTGTGCCAGCTGCCTCCTTGACCCTTTCTGCGATCCTCTCATTGGCCCTCTTCCTGAGGTCATACCACCTCTTCTTTAGTTCATCGATGCTGCGGGCGTCACTCCCACGGCATTCACCCTCTCCCTGATGCGCAGCCAAATGCGTCTTTTCTCCGCCTCTGGCATCTTGAGAGACAGCTTTCCGAACAGCCTATCATGCTTGCTGCTCACGCCCTCAATCAGGTGCTCCAGTTCCCGGTCAGAGAACTTTCTCTTCCTCTTCCTGGCAGTTTCAGCGGTGCCTGGTGCATCCTTGTCCATCCTGGTGAGGGTAGGGTGGATGGGTTGTCAGTGGGGATTCTGTAGCCTCAGCCTGTGTCCTGTGCCTCCTCCTGTGAGCTCCTCAGGCGAGGGAATGAGGGTGGGGCAGCTTTACTTCCTGGTAGTGATGTCATAAGACCGCTCCCAGAGCGACCCGTTTTTACCGATTTCGCTATTACCGATTTCGCTATTACCGATTTTGCTATTACAGATTTCGCTAATACCGATTTCGCTAATACCAATTTCGCTTTTTGCTATTCGGTGTTTGCTCTACTCGCTATTGTGGATTCTGTAAATATTAGCGATTTTTATGAAATCGCTTTTTTTCCCTGAATCTGTTGATGCATTCCGAAATGCGATTCCTTAATAACGATTCCTTATTTCTCGCTAATAAGGAATCGCTTTTCCGAATGTTGATGCATGTGCACCTTGGTCTCCAGTTAATTTTGCCATTTTGGTGGTATTGCTCGAAGACAGCTGCAGACATTTATAGTACTGCAGGCCTAGTCGGTAATTTTTCTTCATAGTCATACTCGTCTACTTTGACCTATTTCTTTTTAAGTACCTTAGTTTCGTCTCTGTTTTGGTACTTATTATTTATTGGTTACTCATGGCTTCTTTTAAATAAGCACTTCAATTACCAAATAAACCAAAAATAAGATGGGTAGAATGGTTACGTATTTTTGTAACCATTTAGGGGCTGTTAATGTGACTAAATTTGATGGACCAAGGAAAACTGTGCTGTTGTTTGGTCATTTAGGACAAACAGGTCCAAGAGTTTTTGACAATCTTCCACCAGCTCAAGTGCCCCAAAGTGAGTCAGGAGATTACAATCTTTATCTTGAAGCTAAAGAAAGACTTAAAGCATTTTTCAGAGAAACCAAGTGTGCTTTAAGAGCAACACAAATTCTTAAAGGCAGTGATGAGATTGCAGAGGAATATATAGCAGCATTGTTCATTCTAGCATCTACATGCAAATTCATACACTCTGTTAACATTTATATTAGAGATAACTTATTTTCAATTGCTTTTCTAAAAAAAAAAACAGGGGTTTACTTTCTTGCAGGAATCCCACTTTGACTGAAACGGTGGAGTTAAACACATACATTGACAGGTCAATAGTCTCAACCAAAATGTTGTCTGTTGCAGAAGGACACACACCGGTTAGTCTTGTGATTGAGTCGGTGTTGGTAAGTATGGTGTCAACCAAAGGGACATTTTCCAAAAACATTTAGCAAAAGAAAACTATGTGTCGTTCGAGAAAACACTTAGGGGAATAGCCCAGAATGTCCAGCAGCAGCAATGCCTACAAGAAAATTGTTCACCTTCAGTCAGTATGCAAAATACCATGAACATTTGCAATGTGCATGTCAATCTGTGTGACAACAGGATGAATGATCTTGAAACAGATTTGAAGAAAAGCAAGAGTCCTATTTGTGATGTTATGATTACAGGTGTTACCATACACGTAATGGCAGACTCAGGTGCATCCATAACAATTATAGTGGACACACCATTTTATAAAGACATGCCAAAGAATATTGAACTATGAGTTACTGATGTCAATCCCAATCGTTTGGGTAATTTGATATTGATCTGTTGTTTTTGTTCAGTACCCTTGAGTGTTTTGAGGAGGAAGACGCATGTTGCAATCAAGGGTTGCAATATCATAGGGTGGATGGATCTAGCAAGATTAGGTCTATCTCTTAAACGCGGTTCTGATAATCCCATTGTTGTGAGTGATCTATCTGTGTGTGCCAATAACTGTGGTTCAAATTTTTCGGGCACTTTGTTTACAAAATTCCCTGAGGTTTTCAGCAGCAAAGAGGGACTGTGAAAGGGTTTGTACATGACATTAAGCTACAGACGGATGATATACAGTTTATTCGCATGGTCAGACCAGTACCACCAGTCAGGAAGAATTAAAGCTACTTTTGGATAACCTATGTCCTCAGGGGGTGATACACCTACAGATTCCTCTGAATGGGTTTCTCCCATTTTTTTGATGCAGAAACGTTCAGGGAATCTCCATTTATGTGTGGACTTACGTACTGTTAATAAACATATTTTGGTTGACTGTCATCCCTTGCCTCATATTCAGGAGATGTTTCCAATGTGGGTACTGTCAAATATTTTTCCATCTTTGATCTTCATTCAGCTTACCATCAAATACCCTTGTCCAAGTTTTCACAGAATATAACAACTTTTGTTACAGTATTTCATGCTTATAAATACTTAGGGCTACCTTTTGGAATTGCCTCAGCGGCAAGGGCATTCCGGAAAATGATGCATACCCTTTTTGGCAGCATACCAAATGTTCAGGCCTTTCAGGATGATATCTTAATTTACACAGATGATTCAGAACAACATTGGATTATCTTGGAACGGGTACTCAATATTTTTGAAAGACAAAGAAATGACAGGCCAGAAAAATGCAATTTATTCGCCTCCCAGGTAGAATATTTGAGACACACTAATATCTTCAGAAGGTATTTGTCTCAAGGTCTATCATTTGGTTGCCATTCAGGAAGCTCCTCCTCCAGGAGACAAGGATGCATTACACTAATTTCTAGGCTGTTGTGAGTATTGCTTTTTGTTTCTGGGTATGCTATGATTGTGGAACCCTTGAGCGCACTACTTACGAAAGGAGTCAAATTTGATTGGTCGATTACCATTTAATTTTTTTTAAGAGGCCAAGAAACTAGTTATTAAATCACCTGCACTACAAACAATAATTTCTGGCTACAAATATGTTATTAGGGTTGATGCTAGTTTGCAAAGGTTGGGAGCATCTTAGGAAAGATGGTTAATGGTAAGGAGAACACTGTGTCATTTGCCTCCAGGTCACTCAAAAATGCAGAAGTTAACTACAGTACTATAGAAAGTGATGCACTGGTCTGTGTGTGGGTGGTCCAGAAGTTTAAATCATATCTTTGGGGGACCAGTTTTGATGCGCTCACGGATCATAAACCTTTAGTTTATTTACTAAATGGAAAGGGACATGGCAAAGCTTCTGCTTGCTTGATCAGACTTTTCTCTGAACTGCAGGAGTATGATTTTATGGTGAAGTATATACAGGGAAGCTGGAATTTCAGAGCTGATGGATGGTCGAGAATGCCACTTATAAAAAGAAGAATCTGATTGGGTTAAAGTTGCTGATACAGATGATGTCCTTATGCGGGTGTTGAACATGTGTTGGCTGGCCAAGAGATAAATGTCTTACAATTGATTTCATGTGTTTGCGCATGTGGCTCCTGAACTCTTTTGTGAAAATGGTATTTTCTGAGATAAGATTGTTTTGTCCCACAATTTGGTTTGAGAGCTGGTCTTTTGAAGAGTGTTCATAGTGGTCATCTTGGTATTTCTTCCACTTCAAAAAAACTACGTCAGTTCTATTGATGGCCAGGGATGGATAATGACATTTACAAGATGGTGGATGCTTGTCCTGAATGTCTTGTTTAGGACAAGCACTGGAGACTGCAGGATAGGCCTTTATGTCAAGTACCTTTTCCAGAAACATCTTGGGAGAAAGTAGCTCTTGATTTTTCAGGTCCTTTCAACCTTTTACCAGGGGAGAGGAGATTTTTAATAGTTTGAGTGGACTACTACTCTGAGTACCTTCACTACTCTTTTGTGGATGTGGAGTATACAAGAAATGCTGTGAATTTCTTGGGGAGTGTGTTTTCCATTGAAGGTCCTACTAAGTATATCATTACAGATAATGCTACTCATTTTTCCTTCACGGAAAATGTGTGACTTTTTTCTCTCGCGTGATATTAAACACATGCAGGTAGCAATTTATAGCCCTCCTTCTAATGGTCTAGTGGAAAGGGCCAACCATTTAAAAAAAAGGAATACAAACTAGAAAGTCTGCTGGTTTATCTGTTGACAAATATCTTAAGCAAAAGGTTTGGCCCTATCTTACTACACTTCATTCTACCACTGGGGTAACTCTATTTAGGCTATTAAGGGGGAGAAATCAACAATGTGCCCATTCTTCCTAATTGGCTGAGATCCACACATCAGTATCATTTTTATGATGTGGAGTCACTTGATGGAAAGATTCTCAGTCATACTTGGAAAACAAGAGGAAAATAAAATTTCTTTTGACAATAGCAGGATGGCTAAAGAGATTGAGTTTGATGTGGGACATTGGGTTCATGTAAAAAAACATGACAGTTACTAATGTAGAATCTGAATTCTAATCACCTGCCAAGATGGATTCAGTTTCTAAAACATCTATTCTTTTGAGTGGTAAAGGTTAGTTGAATAGGAGTAGTGTTTTACCCATCACAGACTCAAAAGCTTAAATCCATATGTGGACACAAAATGAAGGAAATTATGTGTACTCAAACACTGCTTTTGGATCTTGTTTTGAGACGGATGTCAGTGTCTGGACAACTTTAAATCAACTTTCTAGTGACACCCAGGTTACCACAAACAGTAAAATTTGTATAAGTCCTGAAGTAGGTACTAGTGATGTACATTTGGAGAAGAATGCTAGCTCTTCATTGCCGATTTCTTCTGAGGTAAATGAAGAAGTGGTTCGAAGTCATGAGACTCGATTTGGACTCAAAGTCAAATTACCTGCTAAGCTTACTGATTATGATTTATCTTGAGTTCTCTCCTACTTGTCTGTATTTCATTTATGAAGGTTTTATTGCTATGTTTTGGGAAGGGGGTGAGGTTAGTGTTTTAATTTCTTCTAACGTAGTGCTTTATTTCTTATAGGAAAATATTTTTTTGTTTCCTTTCAGGATGTCATGACGTGTTACTGGTCTCATGCATAGTATGTGTTCCACATTTCACAGATGTATGTGTTTAACTTGAGTGGTGTCTCACGTTATGAATGGTCAGTTGCTGCTGGATGCTGACCTGGTTGTGGGCTCATTATACAACTTCATCTTGGAAACTACTTTGGAGACTCCTGGTATCTTTAACACCCAGGTGCAGTAAAACCTAAGCACAGTTCCCACAGCCAAAATTAGGTAGACTTCATGCTCGATAAATTGGAAAAAAGACGAATATAGTGCTATTCTTCGTTACCACTTGGTTGTCCCGAGCAGTCCCCTCTCATAAGGAAGCAACCTATTTCACATGAAATATAACACCCATTGAGGTGCCTGGCTCAGTAGTTCCCGGCCCAGGGTTACGAGGATCACAGCCTCAGTACATTTCAGCTGCTACTTTACTTTTTAGGAGACTCTGGGTCCACTAGCATTTTTCAGTCTCCTCTTTCCTTCCTCTCTGTTCTCCATCTAGGGTGGCGTGGTTGAAATCACTGATTTCAGGGTTGTGGCCTGTCTGTGCATTCAGTGTAGAGTACTCTCTTCAGTACTGTGTACTGTACTGCATGCATGAGGAACTGAGGCATACTCAGTGGTGCCTGACATAGTCACTAATGTTGTATATAGTCACTGTAGTGAGCCTCTTCCTAATTAAATAACAGCTGTAGTAGTCAGCTTGTTAAAACAAGCCATCAAATATGTGACAGCACAGGGTATCTACCACTGTTTGACCTTGAGCACCATGGGCATGATTGAGAAAGATTTTTTTGTAGGTAGGTGTTAGGATGGAATAAAGATGTGACACCTAATCTTTTAGGAGTCAAAAGTTACATAGGTGACATTGGCCATTTCCAGTTTGCAGTGGCATTTCAATAAGTCCAGCAACATGCTTTGGCAATAGATGCACAGGATTGGGAACTGACCTCAGGACCATGTCCATAGATCAGATGAAGGAATTTTGTAGGGAAAGAGGGTTGATGATTCCCAGGATTAGGGACAGAGACGTCCTTGCCAATCTCATTAAGGTCCAGTTTGAGATATTAGGTGAAGTGGAGGAGGCTGTACCTGACTCTGGAGAAGGAACCATTTTAGGAACCTTGGTAGAGAGAGCTCTGTGGATTCAGGCTCTAGGATCCTCTTATCACAGATGTATCCTAGACATACACTGAGTGTTTCCCCTAATGTTTCACCAAGACACTCACCACCTTTGGTTTCTAGAATACCCCAGCGGTGTACAGCACCTCAAATTTCTAGGGTATCACTGTCACCACTTCTAGGAATAAACCACTTGGGTGAGTTGAATCTAGCAGAGACCCTGAGCTTGCAGTTGGTACTTCAGAAAGATAAGTCCAAGGAAGATGAAAAAGCTAGAGAGTCTGATATGGAGAAGCCAAGACGAGCTCACGGGGAACAAGGAGAGAGGTGGCGGGAGAGACAAAAGGAATGGGCCCAGGAGAAGAAATTGCGTGAACGTGAGGAGAATTGGAGAAAAAGGGAGGAGAAACAGAGAAGTGGGGTAGAAACAGACTAAAAAATAAAAAGAGCAGGAAAGGGAAAGAATAGTTCTTGGGTGAGAAACTTAGGATGGCAGCAATGATAACTCAATCTGGGATAGGTGACTCCACTTCGAGTTCAGGCCAGGAGTTGGTCAAGGTTCCAAAGGATCTTGTGCATGTGTATGTGGAAGGGCAGAATACTTTGGCTGCCTTAAAGGGGTGCATGCCATTGGAAGGGACAGCCATCATTTGAAGGATGGCAAACCAGATGGTGTATGAGCGAATGAAAGAGGCTCTCATTAGGAGTTTTGGGCAGAAGCCAGATCAATACCTGCAAAGATTCTGTGACTGCAAGAGAGCAGATGGTGTTCCATTTGAGACATGAATCCATGGTGTATTGCGTAATTGAAATGAGTGGGCAAGAAGGATCAAGGTCAAGGATTTTCAGTTCCTTAACCGGTTGATGGTGACAGAATGACTAAAGAAGGAGTGCTCCACCCCACTTAGGCAATACATGTCTGATCTGAATGAGAGGGATCTAACAAAACTGGCAGTGCTAGCTGATAAGTGGTTAGCTAACAGGGTTCAAAAATGGATAGAACAGCATAGTTCGAAGACATGGAGGGAGAAGAACTCTCCACAGACTGCTTCTAAACTGGAGGGTAAGGACAAGACTAGTTTCCATGGGACTTGAAGAATGCCCAGGAAATATGGAAATGGCAATGGTGTGTTCAGGAAGGAGCATCATAAGAAGGGAAGGCAAGGAAGCCCTTCTAAGTCCAAGGTGGTGACTTGTTTTAAGTGCCACAAGATGGGACATTACAAGAGAGACTGTCAAGATGAGGAACTTGACACAGCCAATCACATGAGAGCAAGCATGTTACACGTGGGTGAAGGTACCCGTGAGGTAACTATCACACTCAACCTAGTAGCTATGGAAGTTAGGAGCTGGACCGGATGATCTGAAGCACATCTATCCTAACACCCTTGGATTTGTGCAGAAAGTCAGTATTAATGTGGGAAAAGTGTCTGCCCTGAGAGATACTGGTGCCGTCTGCCCTGTGGGTGAGAGGAAGTCACTTAAGACTAAGCAGATACTCCCTGAAAAAAAGGACACAGGATTTCACATGGAGTATCCACTTGTCAGGGTTGAGATGGATCTCAATGGTACACTCAGAATGAGGCTGGGATTGTCTCTGATTTGCAGGGACCAGCACAAGGTAGTTTGAAGAAAAGGGTTGACTCTGGGAAGGCAACGGTTGTGGAGACCATTGCCTCTGCACCACAGGGAAATAAGAATGATGCTCCTGAAGTGGGCCATGTGCTGGAGTCTGGGTCGCTTCCAAAGTTGCAAAGCTTGCTAACTGCTGGAGGGCCTAGCCAAGAAGTTTTCTGCAAGTCACAAGAGTAGTGCCCTATGCTTGAGGGACTTCAACAACAGGTCAGCAAAGGCATCGTCAGTGAACACCATATTGGCTAGGAGGATGGTCTACTTTATAGTGAACTGGTAAATCCTGAGCCAGTTACTAGCAGGAAGCTAGTGGTTCCATTACTATGTAGGAACTTCCTGTTGTCTTTGGCCCAATGAGTGCCCTCGGCAGGAAACGTAGGGTTTAGAAAAACCCAGAATAGGTTAGACCCTCTGGCCAGGGATGCACAGAGACACAGAGCGGTTCTGAAGGACCTGTCCAGCTTGCTAACTGAGTGGTAAGACAGGAGGGAAGACAAAAGCACAGTTAGTGCCTCTACCAGTAAAAGTTGTTCCATTTGAGAGGGTGGAAATAGACACGGTTGGTCCATTCGACCCCTCCCCTACAGTCAGGCATCAAGTATATCTTGGTTGTAGTGGATCATGCCTCCAGGTATAATGAAGCTACAGCTCTGCAGAGCATGACTGCCAAAATGGTAGTGAGAGCTCTCTGAGTGATTTTGTCTAGTGTTGATTTTCCAAATACAGTAATTTCCGATTGGGGAGCCAACTTCATCTCTTCTTACATCCAAGAGATGTGGGAGCAAGCTGGTGTGACATACCAATTTTCCACGACATCCCACCCACAAACCAATGGTTTGGTGGAGTATTTTATTAAAACACTGAAGAGCATGATGGGAACTCTACCAGAGAACCTCAAGAGGGAGCAGGATCTTCTCCTGTCATGCCTCTCATTTTACTACTGAGAGATTCCGCAGAAGGGAGTAGGGTTCAGTCCCTTTGAACATCTTTATGGATACCCAGTGAGGGGTCCACATACCTTAGAGAAGGAGGGGACGGCACCTCCAAACTCCACAGAAGGATGTGGTAGACTATGTGATTGGCATCAGAAAGCTGATGGTGCAATGCATGAGGCAGGCAAAAGGAAACCTCAGGCAAGCCAAGCGCTGATGAAGGAATGGTACGACTAGAACGCTACGCTGCCTGGGTGTCAAGAAGGAGAGGAGCTGTTGGTGTTAAAGCCAGGGCTTTGGAGGACAAATGATGTGGGCTATGCATGGTAGTTCAGAAAGTGTCTGAGGTAAACTACTTGGTGGGCACAGGTCCCACAAGGGAACCCAAGAGAGGGTTCAATCTGAACAGGCTGAAGCCTTACCTCTGCAGAGACTACACAGTGAATGTCTTGCCTACGGCAGAGAAAGTGAAGGAAGACAGTGAGCCTCTTCCTAACTTGCTACATTGTGACAAGAAGGATGGTACTGTGGTAGGGGTACAGTTAGCCCCTGAGCGGCAGAGACAGTATAGAGGAGTGTTGGGATGGTTTGCCAGCCTCTTCTCGCTGACCCCAAGGTTGACACCTGTATGTGTGCACAGGTGACAGTCTGTCAACGAAGGGCAGGATGTACAGAATGTCTGACTGGGTTCAGGGACACATTACGGTAGAAGTTGCCAAAATTTTATTTTGCAACCTGGTTGTCATTGAGAGATCTTGCAGTCCTTGGTTTTGTCCTGTGGTTCTAGTACCAAAGCAAGGGTCTACTGACTTGTGTTTCTGTGTGGACTACCGAGCCCTCAATGAGGTAACCAAAACCGATGCCCATCCAATCCCCAGAGCGGATGAGCTTGAGGATCGGTTAGGTGCTGGCAAATACTTGAGCACCTTGGATCTTAACAGTGGTTATTGGCAGATCACATTAGCACCAAGTCCACAGGTGAAGACTGCATTTTCTATGTTAGAGGGGCTACATCAGTCCAAGAGGACGCCCTTTGGGTTGAAAAACTCTCCTGCCACTTATCAGCACCTGATGAGCCATGTTTTCACAGGGTTAGAAAAGTTCTGTGTAGCCCATTGAGCATTTCATGGGAAGACCACCTGAAGTGCCCAGAGCAGGTGCTGGCAGGGATTCAGGAGTCAAAACTGACCATCAAGGCAACCAAGTGTTAGGTGGGGCAGTCTTCTGTACTCTACCTTGGGCATGAGGTGGGGAATGGAAAGATTCAGGCATTAGATGCCAAAATTCAGTCAGCACGTCGCACGCCGGTAGGGGTAACGAGGAGAGAGAGAGAGAGCGGAGCAGAAGCGGAGCTGTAACGGCGGGAATCCGGCACCATCACCACCGTTACCGTTACCGCTAGCTGCCGCCAATCGCTGCTATTCAAAGCCGTAGCACCCGCAATAGCACTTGCACTAAGCGGTTACAGCCACAGCCACAGCCGTCATCACAAATCAAATCGTAGCCGCTATCGCAAGCCGCCACTACAGCCACACATCAGCCGCAAAACGGGGAGCCGGGGCCCAGCCTGCACTCGACCTCTTCACCAGCGGCAGAGGGCGGCAGAGGGCAACGCAACAGCAGCAGCAGGGGGGGACCGTATTCCCGCACATCCCCGCAACACAGTTTACAGCTCCAACGGGAGGGCACTAGTGAGCTGTCTTTTGCGATCACCAGAAGCCGCAGTGATACCGCAGGCACAAGCCGTTCCCGCTGTTCTCGCTGCAAGTAATCCACAAACCCCTCAGGCTTCAGGCTTTGGGCATTAGGTCCCCAAGCCTTGGAGAGCTCCAGGTATCGGCACTCTTCCCCCTGCGTTGCCATCTGCGACTGAGTACCAGAGCCTGGAGACGGAGGAGGCACAGCGGTGAAACTGAACTTTACGGTGAGCACAAAGGGGGGAGCGCAGCGAAATCTTCTTATTTGAGCAGCAAAGTGGGTCCTCGCCTCTGCCCTCGCGCTCAGTCATTGGAAGTGAGCTGAGGAGAACGCAAAGAATCGGCAGAGGGGGCAAACTAGAGCAGGAGGAGCAGAGAGGAGCAGTGATCTAAGGTGGCAGTAGCCCTGGTTATAGATAGGTGGTCTGATACCGCTGAGGGGTAATTGTTAAGCTAACTGCTAAGCACCAGTCAAACTGCTCGGTCCTCTGAGGCTGGGTAGGAAGGCATCAACCAATACCACATTCCCCTGGCCGCTTGTTATTGGGCGTCATCTGACGCGTTTTAGACGGCCGGAAAGCCCTGGTGATATGAGATCAGGGTGTATTCGCGGTTGCCCCACGAACAAAGGGGGGGCAAACAAACGCACAAATAAATGTAAAAGATCGCCGAAAGAGCACGATGGGATAAGAGAAGAGCCACTGACCAAATCCAGGCAAACAACCCAGAAGGAAGGCACACTAATTGACTTAACAAGTGTCAATCCTAACATCCCGCGTAGTGAGCAATTGACACAAGCAAAAAAGAGCAGCAGAACAAAAACCAGGCTTACAATGCTCCAACCGAAAATTTACACAAAGTTTCACTTTTAAAAAAATGCGGCGGACACACTACTCTCAAACACCAATGAATCTCTAGGTTTACAGCAACCCATTGAACCATCTCAGCTCTCTCAGCCCGCGCAGTACTCTGGCTTACAGCCAGATAACAACAGCAACGGAAGCCCCAGCCCCATGCCCAGGGGGCCATTACAAGTGACATCAACCCCTCAGCGCGATAAAAGCTGCACCACAAGGGGCGCGATAACCAAAGGGTTTCAGCCAGGAATGAAAATTATCTTAGAAGCAAATCTGATCCAAGTGCATAGGGCAAATAACAATAATAAAAAAAATCAGCCAACAAACATACTCCACAAAAGCTTCACAGACCCCTGCATTTATCCTAATGAAACCTCTTGCGAGGGCAACACATTTGGTATTGGAGACGAAGCCAACGGTTCTATGAACTGTATTGAAAAAAACCAAGAACAAACTAAGCATCCCAGCAACTACAGAAATGCAAACGTAAACACCAAAAAGGAGCGCTGGGAAGTAAATGATCCAATCTTGAGAAATCAAACCCCAACTCAAATTGAACAAGCAACGGATCATGATAGTACGTCGAGGCCTGGGAAGAACATGGCCCGTACAGATAGGCCATCAACCTCGCCACCAGAGGCAATAGAAATATCCTCATTCTTGGGAAAGGAAGAGTGGGAAGATCTACTAGCTGCATACACTCAAGACAAAGGCAATAGCAAGTCAAACATCAAAATGTTGAACACGCCTATCACAATAAGCGACATCTCACATGAACATCCAGCGACCGATGAGGAGGCACCAAAGATGGGTCAAAAAAGTCCCATAATTCCTGACAATCACGATGAAACCCCAAAGCACAAAAATGCCTGGTGCAGCCTGCTTAAACAACACAACTTTTAGTAGAAGCCCTCAATTATCAATCGGATAAAATGGACACTCAATTGACGCTACTTGACACACTGGCTGTATTTGTGGTTGCCATTGATGGGAAGTTGGGCACGCTAAACACGCTTCTTCAAAACAAACTGGCTCAGCCGAATCAAGGATTTGGGAATTCTAAAGAAGGATGCGGATGCAGCCCAATCATTGACAAATTGGCAACTTTACCGACAATATTGAGCAATCTGTGTACACAGCTTAGAAGGCCATCCAAGTGCAAACAAAGCAACCCTTGTAACAGCTCCTTCGAGGCTGACACAAATAGCTCAAGGATCAAAGAAGCGCCGGTGAGCAACAGACAAGGCAATTCCAAATTAAGAGCACCTCCATCTACAATTCCAACAAGTACAGGGACCTGTGAAACCGGAACAATAGAAATTCCACTCTCTGTAAACTCTGAGGAAGAAAAAGCAAGCCCAAAAACGAACGCCAAACAAAGACGAGCAAAAAAACGCAAAGGCAGGAAACACAAAATTGTCTCTCAACGTAAAGGCTTTATGCACCTTTTTGGGAATGTTCCAACTATGGAACGAAGTGCAGCTCAATCTGAGAGTGCCATGTGTCCATCGGAAATTGAGGAAGCAATCAGCACATCTGAGACTCCTACCAAGGTAAAAATCCCGAATAAGACGGGGTGTAATATTAAGCCCAAAACAAAAACCACGGAACCACCCGGGATTCGCATACAAATAGAGCCTGAAACAGGAACACAAAATTTACGCCTCCAAAACGGTGAAGCTACCAATATCTTCATTGAATCCAGCACGGTCCCAACTTACAGCAAATAACAAATCAAGAACACACTTGGGGTGCGAAGCCTGGGAACAAACAAGGATCAGAAAATGCAGAGACAGGCAAAGGGCAGACAGTAAGTTATCCACTGATAATTACCCAAGACGCACCGCCCACGAAGAGAGAAGAAGAAACATCTACTATAGGGTCAGTGGATTTTACACGCAACACCTCCAGGCCCGGTGACAAGTGCCACCAGGCCGGGCAACTAGCACTGAACAAGCATATTATCAGCCGTGATCTAAGAGTAACTGCACTCAACGTAAATCAGGCCAACACAAATGCAATACGACTAGTAGAGGACATGCAACTCAGCCCCCGCAAAAAAGAGGGAGGGCTGTCAAATGAACAAAGAAACGCTGAGTCACCTGCACGAACCCAGCAAACACCTGGCCGAAAGCTAAGAATCACTGCACCTAATTCCAACCAAACGAAAACAACTGTAAAAAGACTAGTAGAGGATATGCGATCTAGTCAACCAAAAACAGAGAGTGAGCAGACAAGCGAACAAGGAAACGCAACAGGCGCCGTTTGGTTCAACCCGAACTACTGCTCACAAGGTAGACATGATATATTGAATAGGGGTAACATCCTACGACTGCTATCTCATATCACCTCTTTGGCAGAAGTAAAAAACTCAGACCTGGTATCAATTGAATTTGTAGCCGATGAGCACACAGGAAGAGAAAAAACAAAAGCAACTTGGACAACCTTGGCAATCTCACAAAAAATATATGCTGAGGCTGAAACCTTTAAAAACTGGGGGATCACAATAAAACCATACATAAAGCCCAGATACCCTGAAATTCTTGCCCCGGTGGAAAATGAGGCAGAACTAGCTGCCACGAAAAGCCTTAGAAATTCGGTCCTGAGAGGCGCGGCAGGGCCAGGGGGCAATAAGGTTGATCAATATAACGATAGTGCCCGACGTATAGTAGGCGAACACATACAACCATCTGGAGTGGCTGACCCAAGATGGATAGCCAGAACTTTAAATAATAACGAATGACAAACCAGCCTCAAGCCAGGGGAGGCCGCACATGACTCATTAAGAACATGCTCATGGAACATTAATGGCTTGGCCTCCAAAATATCAGATTCAGAGTTTATGACATACATTAGAAACTTCGATGTCGTGGCATTCCAAGAAACATGGCTTGCAGACCCCCCGCACCTTCATGGCTACTTACGCTTTTTCACCGCTGCAAAAAGGTCAGCTAAATACGGGCACCTTCAAGGTGGCCTAGCAACTTATATAGTGGCCACAAGCATTTTGAAGGCAAAAGAAGTCGGTTCATATAATCGTAAATATTAATCTGCCACAACTTATAATAGGCTCCGCTGAAAATGACGTTACTCTAATCAACGTCTACATTCATCCGAGAAAGAAAAGCAAAGCAGCTAAAAACCTTTGCAGCTTTATGGAGTCTTGCATAAGGGAAAGACCTACAACAAACGTTATTCTCACTGGGGACTTCAACCTCAACCTCATGGGTGTCACGCAAGAAGACGAGCCACTAATTCAAAATGCAATCTGGGATATTCCATCACAAGCAACTTCACAGATTTCCAAGCAAACAAAGTTAGGTAACAAGATTCTGGAAGATCTGGTACACTTCAACATCAGGGCCTTAAATGGAAGGACCTCTGGAGACAATCCCCCAGCCGCAACTTTTCATTCAACAAGAACAAGCAGCATTCTAGACTATACCTTCATTTCATTACCATTATTTCAGTTTTTAAAATCATACCGGATAGGTCATAGCGGAGACAGTGATCACTGCCCCCAAGAAACCACCTTTAAGGTTGCAAAACCCAACTTTGAACTCTCGAAAGAACCAAAAGAGTCAATCCACACCGTCAACTTTAAAAAAATCAAGTATTCAGCAGCAATAGACGGAACTTTAGTGGAAAGAGCAAAACAGCATTTTGGGAGTTGCACTGGATACAGCGAAATCAAAAAATGGGAACAATTTACAAATACTATGTCCATGTACGCTACAAGACCTAAACCTCAGTCACAAATAAGCAACGAAAGATCGAGCAAATTCTCTCAAGAACATAAAGGAAAAATCAGAGGCATAAAAACCTCAATCTATCGCATAATGAGAGAACTTCAACAGAATCCTATGGACTTAGCAAAGCGTGATCAACTACGGAAATTAAAATCAACACTGAAAAAATCAAAATGGGAAGCAAACAAATCCGCTGAGGATAACCTATGGGCGAGACTTCACTCTGACATCAAACGGAACGACGGGGTAAGGTTCTGGAAATCAATAAACTCATTTATAAGACCTACGCACCATGGGGTCTCATCTAACATCTCAGAGGATAAATGGGCAAACTATCTTGGCAGCCATTTTCACCAGGCTGCGGGACACAACCAGGACCATGAGTTTGACACTCAAAAATCTCTAACGAGTAATAATACAGAATGGCAGATTAGAAACGATAGAGAGAATCTGCTGAACTTACAAAACACCATTCAGCGTTTAAGAAGAGAGGGAGCACCAGGGCCGAACGGAATCCCGCCAATTCTCTATAAACAAGATGTGGCAGGCTGGGCAGCAGCCCTGGAACCGCTTTTTCTGGAGATAAGACACTACAACATCCTGCCAAGCTCCTGGAAGGGCTCAATTATCTCCCCAATTCACAAGGCAGGAGACAAGGCTTCCCCTCAAAACTATCGACTGGTGGCTTTAATTGACAATGAGGCAAAATATTTTGCAGGCATCCTACTAGAAGAGCTGATGGCCTGGGCAACAGAGAGATCCTTAATCCCGGCAAACCAGACAGGCTTTGCCAAAGCAGTAGGGACAATGACGAACATTTTGAGCATGGGCATGCTAATAGATAAGGCAGAATCTAACAAAATGCCCATACACTTCTGCTTTATTGACTACAAGGCTGCTTTTGACCATATAAATCGGAACCTTTTATGGTCTAAACTAAACGATTGGGGGATACCTAGAACCCTTTTGAACCTGCTAATCAACCTACACACAGAGACTTGGGTACAGATAAAGGTGGGGGATGGATCCGTCCTGTCCAGGCGCATACCGACCAACAAGGGCCTGAAACAAGGCTGCGTCCTGGCCCCCACCCTATTTAATCTGTTCCTAAGCGACCTTGTCCCCATTTTTAACGGCTGCAACTCCCACGCCCCCAAATTAGCAGGACTGCAACTACCTTGTCTACTTTATGCAGACGATATCGTCCTTATAAGCTATACCAAGGTAGGACTTCAGCACCTCCTGAATGCAACACAATGCTACTCAAGTAAAAATGAGCTTACAATAAATCTGGAGAAAACCCACTCAATGACCATCAGCAAGAAAAGAAGCAAATAAACATCATGGTACTGGGAAAAGATAAGAATCGGAGGCACTCCAATATATAAATATCTAGGAGTGAAGATTGACAAGGGAGGGCAGTTTTCCGCCCAAAGAACGAGCATTCGAGAGAAAGGGATATCTTTGGCAATTTCGCTGAAGTCTTTAAACAAAAAACTCTCTGGCTCATCTCTTCTGCCCTTGACGCAAGTAATCCGCGCTAAACTTCTCCCAACGATTACCTACGGGAGTGAGGTACTTAGAGGAAGAGACGCCAAGATCCTTGACAATACAATAATAGCTGCTTACAGAATCATCTTCAGCCTGCCCAAGCAAACCTCACCAGCTCAAATCAGGCTTGAATTTGGCATTGATCAACAGATCTTGGCAAGGCAGGGAGCCTATATGATAGCCTGGGACAAAGTGAGGAAATCGAAACAAGGAACATTAAATGAACATCTGTGGATGGAGTTAGCTCAACACCCGTCCTCAGCAGCAGCCAAGTTCCTACGGGACAGCCTGAAGAACACGGGATTAGAGCAGCTCTGGGATACCCCAGCAAACCACACAACCTTCAAAAAATTGGTCAAAAAATCGATCAAACAACTATCATGGGTTCAAGACAAGGCAGCCCTTTCTAAAAGAACGCATGGCTGGATGACCCTAAACTCGTACTCAACAAAGGCACCACAGAGCTATTTTGGTGAGGGATATTCTAAATCCGCCAAAATGTGCTTCTTAAAGCAGAGACTGGGCCTGCTCCCCTGCATTCAAAACTTCCCAATCTGGATTAAAATAAAAGCTGATCCTCTATGTCGGCTATGTGGTTTGGGGCAAGAGGATATGCTGCACCTGATCTGCTCTTGTGAGAAACTACGCAATGAACGAAAACACTTGTTGAAACACCACTTCAACCAGCAAGGGATCCGCACACGAAGAAAGGCAGTTCTCGCTTGCTTTTCTTCCCATGATCCTCGCTTAAATTGCAGCTTTGTAAAATTCATGAAGGCAGTGGGAAAAAAGATGCCAAAAATTAATCTATAATGGTCCCTGCATCATCGACTTAACATTGCTTGTCTATTGACATTATTGACCCTACGAACTCATGAGGAACCCGAGAAAGAAGAAATAATCCTACTAACATGAAGTGCTCAATCTTTTAAAAAAAAAAACCAAAAAAAAAAACCTTTTATATTCAAGAAGCTGTCGTGTGTACAGTCGATCTAAGGAAATGCAATTGTTTTTATTCTGATTTTATTAAGAATTGTATTTTTACTATACCTGTTCTCAATTTATTTTGTATAGCAATGGTTTTAAGTAACTATGCTAATAAAATAACTTACTTACTTACTTACTTACAGTCAGTAATGGAGTAGGAGGTACCTACTATCCAGACTGAAGTGAGGGCCTTTTTGGGACTCACCGAGTATTACAGGAACTTTGTGGCAATTTATTGGAGTATAGTTGCCCATTGACTGCTTTGACCTCTAGGTAGCAGCCCAAGAAAGTAATAAGGACTGCAGAGTGTCAGAAGGCATTTGAGGAACTGAAGAAGGCACTATGAACTGCACCGGTGCTGAAAGCACCTGACTACAGTCAGCCTTTCATTGCACAAATGAATGCCTCTGACAGAGGAGCTGGAGCAGTGTTAGCTCAGCTGGATGATAAGAGAGTGTCTGGTTGCTGTTTGGGCGGCTATTAAGAAGGAGTGCTTTGGCATAGTGTGGGCCTTATGTTAAATTCTGACCTTAATTTGTTTGGTACCACGTTTGTGGTGCAGACTGATCATAAGCCACTAAAATGGATGATGGCTATGAAGGGAGAGAATCCCAAGTTGTTGAGATGGTCTATTTCTTTGCAAGGGTTAGACTTTGTTGTGGAGCACAAAGTCAGATTAAGTCATGGAAATGCTAATGGACTTTCCCAGCGGTTTTACCAATCTGACCACCCATCCTCTCCAGGTTAGGAGTTTGTTCAGGGTATTCTGATCTGGGAGTGGTGTCTGTTGGGACAGTAAAATCCTCTGCATGGTAAAGGTGTGTATCCCTGCCCTGAGTGCCTAACTGCATCGTTGTCTGGATATCTAATGCTGATATTTTTCTGTCATAGGTAAACATGGATCATGCATGTGCACAATGACATAGGCCTATCTCATGGATTGAATTTTGTTGGACCAGAAAAGGGTGCCCAAAGCACTACTCAGATAATGGTGGAAGGCTACTGCCTTCACTAGGAGTTAAACAGCACAATCGCGATGGCAGCAGCATACCATGTGATGATCAATAGAAGGGACCAGGTCCTTTTTACCCTGGGTTATTGGAGTGATGTCTACATGCTCACTCACCTTTTTAAAGGTTCCACTGATGTGTGTTTAACTCACCCTTAGCCTACATCATTCTGATCCAGAAGTGTGTGCATAGTGAAAACCTGCTGAGTGCATGTGAGCGTGCAAGACATACACTACACAGAGGGTGCAGTATGGAACAGTATGCATATGGTAAATGTGTGCATGTTGAATACTCTGGTGAAGTACAGAGAGACTGTAGTATTGAACAACATGCAAAGACTGAGTGCATGTGGTGCATGTGGAAATGCTGGTGGTAGCATGGTACAAGAACATAGGTGCAGAAATGTTCTGACAGCAGGTCTGACATATTCTTGAAGTACAACTATCTTAATACTGAATTCAGAAGTGTGCCAGGAGTACTACAAGATGAAGTGCCAGTCAAATCTTTGTGAATGGATGCCATGTATTTACTTCAAATCTGATGCATGTGTGTGTCCAGAAGCACAGATTAGTAGATAATAATACTGTGTGCAGATCTATATTTATATATTTGAAAAGTTTTATATAGCGCTGGCTAGACCCTGAGGTATCAGAGCGCTTTCCATGAGAACAAGTTGCACAAAGTTACATCAGTTACCATAGTATAAAATAAAAACATATACGAGTTATCAGGAGTATGAAGGAGGGTGGGGGGTTGAGGGTTCAAGACAGGGGTGTAGGAAAAAACAAACAAGGTCAGGTTGGGCTGGAAAGGGGAGTCAGCCACAGGATCACGGAGGGAAAAGGCTTGGGAGGGAAAGGAAACACAGCGGAGAGACAAGGAAAAACAACTTCCAGTGTCCGGCTGGGTAGGTGACGGCTATGGGGATGAAACCAAAGTCAATCTCCTCTATAGCTGCCAAAACAGCTCCACCGGGCATCGGCCATAATTCCTCAGGCACCTCGGTCAGTAAAACAAATAAGGTATCCGCTAGAGGGCATCGTCATAGATCCATCAGCTGCACCAGTCCCGGTGGTATTGGGGAACGCCGCCTGCCTCAACCTCAAACTGTCTGGGGCTCATCTCATCTCAACTCATCTACATAGGTTTGCCTAGTTACAATCCAGCATTACCTGAAGACCATTCATGTGTGCAAGCCTTAAACATAGAAGCCAATACAATCTGTGATCACAGCTGGTTTTGCCTCTGCTGAGAAAAAGGATGAGTGCAGGAAAGATGAGTGGTATTGTTCAAAAGAAACAAAATGGAAAGAGATGACAAAATGTGCAGCAATGGAGAGAACGAAAATATGATACCAAATGAGGTTGATTAACAAAGGCATGTATGAGTATGTAAGAAGTAACATAGGAATACTACTTCACATACTCATGAATGCCTGTGCGAATGTGTCCCAAACCCCTTATTAATAAAAGAGCAAAGAGGGCACAATATATTCAGTTGGTAGCAGTGGTGTAGGATGGGGGGCAGTGGGGCAGTGGGGCGGTTGCCATGGGCGCAAAATTCTTAGGAGCATTCTTAGGGGCACAACATTTTAAAAGAAAAGTGGACGCTGCTGGTTGGTACTAAACTGTACATGAATGTTCCCTGAATACTCCAGGACCAAATCACAATGAATTTGCTGGGATGTACTCTTAGACTACTCTTGACTTACTACTGGATTCCTGCCGTTATTCTGGAATGCAGTAGATAGTCAGAAGTACTGCAGAAGGATGCTACGCTTGTGCATAGTAAACTCTTTGTAATTAATGCCCTCGTTTTAGATGTTTAGAGTCCAGTTCACAAAGGTGTTGAGAGTATATGAAGTAATAATAAAGGAGTACTACTTCACATGCTCATAAATGTCTTTCTGACTTGGTCCCAGGAGGGCAGAAGGGGAAGCTAAGTTGTCTATTTAAATGTTAAAGTTCAATTACCTTCAAAACGATTCATGCTGAATTAGGGCCCTTGCTTTTTTTTCTTCCATCAAGTCCATTCAGCTTTCTAATATTGTTGGGAGGTATTATATTCTATGCTGCAGGTCTACTCTATCGGAAGAGTTTTGTGGAGATTTCATTTCTTGATGAGACACTGCATATCCACTCTATATTGTTCTGAAAGTGGTGTGTGATTCCTGTTCATAAATATAAACCACTGCACATGCCACATGATGAACCTCTAGGTCAGGATAAATGGCACCCTCTGCCATTTACAACACTGGCTGCTGCACACCAGATTTGAGATGTATTGCATGGCACAGCTACCGCCGTAAAGTGGCTAACCACCTTTCTGGGGGATAGAAGTCAGGAAGTCCAGACCCCTCCCTATGCTGCTGCCATTCTAATTTAAATGTGGGTGCCTCCCAGGGCTCAGCTTTGAGCCCTACACTCTGTAATGTGTATTTGATCCCACTGGCAGTTCTGCCTGAATTTTGTGGAGCCAGAATAAAATCATATGCGGATGACACCCAGCTTCTCTTCACTTGTGAAAAAGGTGCAGACTTTGAGGGAGAGACGATCAGAAGCTCCCTCTCCAAGGTGTTTAATTGGCTGGCAATGAACCAACTTAAATGTAATCCAGGTAAATCAGAGATTATATTTTTTTGTTCTCCACCTTCTGAGGACTGGAGATTATGGTGGCCCCAAGACACGTCTCCACCTAATAGAATTAATGGAGTAGTACACCATAGACAGTAATCAAATTCACTACTGCCCAGATAATGAGTCCAGCCAAGTATCCAATTTAGTCATCAGCTTTATTTAGTTGGTACAAACAGAGCATCATCCAGCCAACGCATTTCGTTCAGATTGGTTGATTGAACTTCAAGGCTGTTTATAAATAATCCACATGTAAGTGATTCAGAAGCATCTAGGGCCTCTTACACCAAGAAGCCACATATCAAGGGGATGAAGCTTCTAATATTACAGCAGTAAAGCGAACATTTTTAACATCACTGGGTGGATGGCCACATGATAATGCCACCGATGTGATAGGCCAAGCAACAAATGCCCGTACAGATTTTCAATCCGACAAGTAGTGGAAAAGCTTCACCTACCTTCTCCCAAAAAGCAGTAAAAAATCTCGGCATCCATATTGACAACTCTTTTTCAGGAAACATCAGATCCAAGTCTTAGTTGGCACCAGTTTCGGGCAATTACGAACTCTGAGGAAATGTTTACCTCTTTTGTCTATGACCACTAGGAAAACAGTGGTCCAGCCCTTAATTACCTCTAGGCTGGACTACGGGAATGCATTATACTTGGGTTTGCCTGAGTATCTGCTGAACCACCTGCAGGTGGTTGAAAACACAGCTGTAAAACTAGTCCTTAATCTGAGCCCTGAACTGGATGCCAGTGAGAAAGAGGATCAAATTCAAGGCTCTGGTTCTAACACATAAAGCCTTACAGTGCAGTGGTGCTAGTTACATTAGGAAGATAATACGTAATTACACCCCACCTAGAACTTTGAGCTCTTCATTTAACCATCTGGCTACCATATCTAGATTCTGCCGGATCAGAGCTAGAGGCAGATCCTTCATCTTTCTGGGAGCTCAATCTTGGAACCAGCTTCCAGTTGCTCTCAGAGCCACGGCAGGGCTTTCCGTTTTCAGGAAACAACTAAAAGCATGGCTATTCTGTAACTAAGTGGGCTCTGGGTGAATGTTGCGTGCTACCTGATTGAGTAGCCATGCACTTTATAATTGCCTGCTCATTCATTCATTCATTCATTCAGCTCCATGGTTGTGCTGAAGTTGTCCTAATAAGATTAGGGTTTGTACATTGGTAGAACTGTCTGATAACTTGAGCGCTGACATCCTGGAGTAGCAGTATACTTTATTAAATGTATCTCTATACCGACCAACACCATGAGCTGATTGCTCCATACACAGGACTCTCACAGTTCCAGGAATGGTGCAAAGATTTTGAGTGGTCAATGGAAAACATTTATCTTGCCTTTGCAGCACATGATGTTCTTTAAAGAACAGCACATTTGTGTCACTTTTTCTATGATTTAGCAGCGGTGGCGTAACATTTACTTACGGAGACACTAACTAAGCAAAATTCACTTCTATATTAGCATGTTCCAGGCTCACATATTTAGCTGTGATAATTTTAGGGCATTCACAATGCATCTCTAGACTGACCTGCACCACTTACTGCTAGTCAAGCACCTTAACAGTCATAGGACTTACAAGAAGAAAATTAAAACTGACCTGCACCACTATACTACCACTGAGGTATCCGCGGAGCTTTCCAAATGTATCTCTGTTTCGGTGTACATCATACACTGACTTCCCAGCATTGAGACTTACACAGATCTTAATAGTGCACATCTGCTCATACATGATGTCTAGCAATGCTATCACTGGGACACCAATATAATTCACTCAATGCATTTCTATTCTGACCTGTATCATTCACACCTGTGTCAGAAGCAAAACAATCTCAGGACCCTTGTCTCCCGATTTGCATCATGCCTTCATCTACTGTAATAAAGATATCTGCAAAGTTCCTGCAGCACGAATATTCTCATTTGCATCATACACTGGAGTACGCACCACAATATTAAGAAGGGGATATTGAGAACAGGGGGCCACCCAACAACGCCTGTAACAAGGGACAAAAGTACATATCAAAAACAGTGGTCCCAAATTGAACAATCGATATTATTCAAAGTTGAATCAGTCAAATAAACAATAGAATTATTCAACGCAAATTAAGACATAGAATTGATCACTGAGCAAAGGAAAGGAACAGCTGGACCCATATTTACAGTGTATATGATATAATATATAATATATATTAAAATCCTGATAAAAAACAATGAAAAGTGGTCTGTGCTTATGTGAACACAGCATAGAAAACGCCAAGAATAGTGTTGAGCAGTGTGTACAAACGAATGACAATAGAACTGTTTAAATCAATAGAGATCAGAGCAGTGCTCCAGTTCCAAGATTTCAACAGTTTATAGAATATTGTGGCCCCTGATGCCGTTTCCACTCCAAATAACTAGGAGGTCAAATCAGGGTGGCTTGTTCCAAAATA
Source organism: Triturus cristatus (assembly GCF_964204655.1). NCBI lineage: Eukaryota > Metazoa > Chordata > Amphibia > Caudata > Salamandridae > Triturus > Triturus cristatus. The sequence goes on along the minus strand of NC_140589.1, from coordinate 566,980,215 downwards.
GTATATTTACGAAGAAAACTTGTTAGTTTCATGAGAAGTATCTAGAAAAACATAAACGTCATCAATTTTAGTCAGGAGTGAGGCCTGATGAAGATGTACTGAAGTGTCCCCTAAGTGGTGCCAAAGAGTGTCAAAACAATGTGGCCAAACACTTACTGGCAGGCAAATTAACTGTATCTAAAAAATCAGATCAGAATTGCAACACTGGGTCTTACATAACTGAATGAGGCCTTGGAGGCCTTAGGGCACCCCAACCATGGCCACCAACATGCTTCATGGTAGGGCCAATTGTATCGGAAATATTCTCCTAAATGTTTTAAATGCGAATCTTCATAAGCGGCTAACTCGTTCCACACTATATTATGCTGCCCCGTATTAGATTCTTTTTGGAGCTCAATATTTGCATGCTTACCACTGACTCATTGTTAGTGCAATTGCTCTCACTCCCTCGCAGCTCCACCATTAAGTGAGGCCTTCCCCTCGAGCCCCTGCACTCTCTAGTGTTGGTGTTCGAGGCCCTCCTCCCCCCGCAGGTTTCACCTGCGCCTCATCCCTGGTGCTTCAGTGGACCTCTGTCTCCATTCTCTCGCTCCGCTTTTTCTCTTCTTTTTCACCTGTTTTTTTCCCTCACTTCTATCTCCCCCCTTCACTCTCCTTCTGGGTCTTTCCTCCATTTTCTGTCATTTTCCCCTCATCTCAATATCCCCCTTTCACTCTCCTTCTGTGTCCTCTGTGTCTTTCCTCCACTCTTTCTTGCACTTTTGCTGCCTTATTTGCACTTTTCTCTCTTTTTGCCTTTTTTTCTTTTGCCTTTTTCAGACCATTTTTCCCTGCCGCTGCTGCCCCCGCAGCCCCTCCCCCCCAGCACGACCAGTGCAACCGGCCCAATCCAGCACCCCTCCCCACTCCCTGCTCCCAGCTGTCCAGCCCTCCCTGACCCCTACTTAAAGGCAAGCCCGTTTGCGCCCGTCCACGACCCGACTGTGACCAGCGCCAGGAACCCTGGATCTCTGCACTGCCAACGCTATGACCCAGCAGCACTCCACGCTCTCAACTCAGGCCGCAACAACAACTGCAAGCTAGCATCACCAGCCGACACCCACAGACCCTTCAGCTGTCACACTGCCAGCACACCTTCAGCACCGCCAAGACCACGGACCCAGCGCAACCCACCCGCAAGAACACAACCGTACCAAAGACCCTGCAATGCATCCTCCTCAACGTCCGATCCCTCCACAAACATGCTTCCGAAATCTGGGCCCTCCTCGGCAGCACCACCCCGGATGTAGCATTCTTTAAAGAAACCTGGACCAACACCACCTCGGGACCGGACATCGCCATCGCTATTTCCCGAGGATACAAGATCTCCAGGAAGGACCGTCCCACCCGCCCTGGAGGAGGAATCGCCATTGTCTACAAATCCACTTTCCGCCTGAGCACACTCCACGACGAGCCCACAGATCTGATGGAACACCTTCACTTCAAGATATTGGCCAGCCCTACCTCAACCCTCCGAGGAACCCTCATCTACCGACCCCTTGGATCCCGTGGACTTTTCGCCAACTCCATCACGGACATCATCTCCCTGCATGCCATCGCGTCCACCAACTACACCCTACTGGAAGACCTCAACTTCCATCTCAACAACCAACTGGACCCCAGCACCACATCCCTCCTGGACAACCTCCACAACATTGGATTCCGCCAGATCGTGACCGAACCCACGCACTCAGCAGGACACACCCCCGACCCCCTCTTCACAACAGGAAACTCCATCACCTTCAGCCACACCACCGAACTCCCATGGACTGACCATCGATGCGTCCACTTCACCTTCAGAACACCCACCATCCACAGACACCAGCACCTGCTCCCACAAAGAAACTGGACCAGAATAACCGACGACCAGCTAACCTCGTCACTCAGCAACTCCACCCCAACCATCGCGGAAAACGACGCCCCAAAACCGCAGCCCGAACCCTGCACAGATGGATGTCTGACAGCGCCAACACTATAGCCCCCCTCAAGAAAAACAACAACAACAACGCCAAGAAAGCTAGATGGTTCACCACCGAACTTCGAGAGTCCAGATGCACTTGCCGCCGCCTCGAAAAGGCCTGGAGGAACACCAAATCCACAGAAGCCCACAACAACTTTAGAGCCGCCACCAATGCCCACCACCAACTCATCAGAAAAACGAACTGACAACTGTCAATTTATTGCACCTGGGCACTGGTCATCCACTTACAGGTGAATGCTAAAAACAGTGCCTTTGAAGGCCTTACTTCCAGTCTGTAGGCTGATAAGAATCCAACCGACCTACAGGTCTTTGGAGCCTATCTCAACATAGTCCAGGCCCTTTCAGCATACTGAGCCCTGAGTGAACCACCCATCTCAGTTCTGAGTCGTTCTGGCGAGAGTCAAGTATTGGACCTATTCGTCTGCCACCACAGGGCCCAAACAAGGGTCTCTTGAGGCTTCTCCAGAGGACAATGCAGGTAACTTCTAGCATCCCTTGGAAAAACTCTCCTGTCCCTAAGCCACTGGCAATGGAACCTCCCTTGGGCCTCTCAGACCGTCCAGGGTTTTTTAGAGTGGGGGTTAACAGCTGAGGTTCCAGACAGCCTCCTTCCACTCCCATTTCTATAATCTCAGTAGTGACACCCTAAAACTGTCCATTTTAGCTTAGGTTTGTATCCTGAGACTGAATACTCGCTGTGCAGCCCAGGACTTCCACTAGAGACACAGAACCTACATCATGGATGAAGCATTCTCTCTTCCTCTACTCTAAAGAGAACATGGCGGTGGGGCAGTCATACTCCCCTCACAGACCTCATTCACTGTGAACCTCTAGACGTACTTCATGGAACTCTCCTTGATCACCAGCTTACCTCCTGGATCCGCCTCTCAACAAAGGGGCATTAAGGTTTGCTCTACACTCTCCTCTTGGGAAGCACCTCCCCTAGCACTACGTTAGCTACCCCTACAGTATCCACTAGTGAGTGCCTTCATGGGGAACAAAGAATCTACCCTCATGTGTCCTCACAGATGGCATTCAAAGCACCTGCCACTCTAAAAGGGCTGGTTCCTTCTGGACTCCCACATTCCTTCCTCATCAAAGTGAGCTTTCTTTCTTTTTTTTTGTTTTTAGAGTTTTATGTAGCGCAAAATAGACCCAAAGATATCAGGTATCACAGAGCTTTACATGAGCACCAATTTCATTACAGATGGAGGCATTCATTTTTTGTCATGCACAGAGATATTATTTGATTTGCCCAGAATCACAGGATGTTGAGCGTCGTTGCTGAGACTCTAACCCAGTTCCCCAGCTTTGAGGTCAACCGCGCTAGCTGTAAGGGTACATTCTCTACCCTCTTTGACTCTTTCAACTTGACAGGCATTTGGAGCCGTAGGGGGCTTTCACAGTTAAGCTTCCGTTGGAGGCATGGCTCACCATTCTTGTAGTCACCCCCCAGTACCTCTTTGACGCTCTGGTTGTGAGCCAGAGAGCAACATCTTTCCCAATCTCTTACCTCAGAATCAATTGGTTGCTAGTGCAACTCTGTAAAACAACGACTCAGAATATGTTCTACAGAAAGAAATGATACAGCCCATCAAAGTCAGTTACTTTGTTGCCCTTCACCCAACCATTCATTACTTTAATAGATATATCAGCAAACTCTTCCAAGACTGATGTGACTGCTTTTTGGCATCCATAAACTACATGTGATATTTTCTGAATGTAGAAAGAAACCTGTGGATTAGAGTGGCCTTCATGAGTTGGTGATGACCCTGCTCAGCTGCCTCTAAACCCCATAGGGTGTTCCTTCCGACAATGGGGAATTACCTTCACAAGCTCTCCTCTCTACTTTCTGCAGGTGCTTTATGCTTTATGCATGCACACGGCAATCTCATATGCAGCAAACCACTTATGCATATTGCTCTCTAACACATAGCTAGGCACAATATATTTGAGAATATTGATTTGTTGAAGAGCTCTTCTAGGTTCTTAATACCACTATCCCCATCCTCATTAGGCTCTGAAGCACTCCTGGTCATCAAGACCATCTTGTGCTACCTCCTCTCATGGGCCAGCTGGGCCTATGCTCCTCCACAGCCAACTTTTTCTCATACAGTGCAAGGAAGCAGATGCTTGTTTTTCTTCAGCAGTTAAACATTTAGCTGGATTCTTTGCCTCAGCTGCCCTCCTTAATTGCTCCTGAGCAATGGCTGACTTCTTCTTCTCAGCAACCAGACTAGCTGCTGTCTTTCTCATCAAGGACATGAGCTGCCTTATTTTCTGCAGCAGCCACGACAGACTCTGCCTTTTTCTTCTCTGCAGCCAGGGAAGCCTTTTTCTTCTCAAGGGCAGGGTAGGCCTCTTCTGTGTTAAAGTTCTTCTCAGCCTTCCTGTCCTCTAGCTATGTTTTGGCAAAATTCAATAGGACACACTGGTCCCATCACTGAAAAACACAGGTGATGCTGCTACTTGGGTAAAATGCTCCTCTTGCACTAATGCCTCTTCAGGTTCATCCTCATTCACCTCTGAGGTGATCTGTGCTGGGTGGGCCTCTACTCTGGCTCCAAGAGCCTTCTAATTATATTCCTCCTTGGGTACCTGTCCCGGCTTCAACTTTATTTCTTTGTGCATGGTCTTCATCTCCCCCACAGTAGAATAAGCCAAGGTAAACAGCTCCACCTCCATGTTCTCACAAAAGAATTAAAATGCAAAAATTATGATCAAGAAATTAAAAAAAATTGATCAAAATTGAACCAAAAATACTTTTGCATCTAAATATGAAGTGTAAGTTTTAATTACTAAACTTTATAACTGAATGGCAACTGCTGGCCAACGTCTTAGTCCAACCTCTGAATACCATTGTCAGAAATTGATTCTTTAATTAATGAAGGAGACAGCACTACCAACTCAATAAACACAATAAAACCACTCTGGTTTTGTCAAAGCACAATTCTGAGAAAATCTGTGCTCAACCCCGCAATCCATAGCACAAGCAATAGGTAGGCCCCAGAGAAATGTGTGCTAAGTTCAAGCAGTACCCATAATTTTATAATACAGGACACAACACAATACAATTCTCAAACCAATTTAGAAAAATAGATTAAAACGTTTTATGAGCTAAAAAATACCAAGGCGATTAAAACGGGTTGAGGGTAACCAAAAATATAATTTTTTTAAAGGGTCAATGCAAAAAGCCTCTACAAAAATGTAGGGCCAGATTTAGAGTTTGGCAGATGTGGAGAGGCCATCATTTGTTTATCCACCTGCTTCCATGGAAGTCCGATTTAGAGTACAGCGGGTTGACAGCTGAAAGTCTGTCAACCATCTGCCAACCCCACCATATTTTTTACTTCCTCCGTTGACGGCATTATACTCTAAACATGACGGTTATATCGGCAGAATGCCACTACTCCCTTTGCTGTATTTAGAGAATAATTTTGTTTGAGGGAAACATGGCTGCTCATCCTCCACACCTGTATTGAAGGAAGCAGAGTATAAACAGCCAAATCCTGTCCACAACAATCATGCATCCCACTCTATCAACATGTTCCTGCTACTCCCAGGGGTATTCAGACAAAATATTGAGTTGCAAATATCGATGTACAAGAATATCGGGTCTAAAATTTTGTGACATGGATATATCGATGTGAAGAATATCGATGTCAAGAATTTCGATTTGAGGGTAAGTAATATTGATTTAAAATATAAGTAATTAAAATAAATTGCAAAAATATAGTTGTTTAAAATGTAGTTTTTTAAATTATTGTTGTGTATTTTAGTTTCATACTTATGTGTATATGATGTAAATTTTTGTATAATTATTGTTTATTTTTTTTAAATATATTTGTTAAGTTTTTAGTAGTCATTATATTTTAGTTATTTACATTTTGTGTTGTTTAGTTCTGTAGTGCGTTGTGGGTTGATAGGGGTATGGGGTGGGAAGTAATTTATTTATAGTAATTTTATGATTTTTTTTACATTTCAAATAATTTATTTTATTGATATTTAATTATGTTGATTGTGTTATTATTATTTCTTTAAGTAAAAAATGATGTGTGGTTTGGGGGGCTTATTGGGGTGAGGGGTGAAAAGTAGCTTCTTTTTAATTGATTATTAATTAATTGTTGATTAATATTAAATAATTAATTGAAAATTAAACATGTTCATAGTTCATTTTTTTGGTAGTGGGTTGTGGAGTTATAGGGGTAAAGGGTGGGAAGCGATTTTTTTGTAATTCATAAATTTCCTCTAAAATTATTATTAATCAATTATTAATTATATTTTTTTCAAATCAATGATTAAACAATTAACATAATTAATAATTAATTAAATATAAGAATTGTTTAACTAATTGTTTGGAGGTTGTGGGGTATAGGGATTTATTTTTACCTAATTAGGGGCCGATTCCGATCCTGGAAAAATATTCCCCGTACGAATCGTATCTGGATTTTTTACCGTACGAATCGTACAAGTCCCGTACAAACTGGCAAGTACGGTTCGTATGTTAAAAAGTCCATACGAATCGCATTGGGTAAATTCCACCCGACACATCCTCGGGTCGGAAAAGGTGTCCGAAACGTCCCAGGACATTTTTACGTACGAATCTGAAAACTAAAGTCCGAGCGCACAAGTACGATTCGTACCGTCCGTCCGATTGTACAACCGTATGGTAAAAAGATCGTCCGGAGCGAACTCCTATAGCAACCATGGAGACGTCCAAACAGGTGCCCGGTACGCGCCGTCCCCCCACCCAGCCCCCGGCGTCCCCCCCCAGCCCCCTGTATGTACGTGCCGTACCCCCAGCCCCCCGCGGATGGACGCGCCGTACCCCCAGCCCCCCGTGGATGGACCCGCTGTACCCCCCCAGCCCCCCCCCGTGGAAGGACGCGCTGTACCCCCCCAGCCCCCCGTGTATGTACGGCGCGTACCCCCACCCCCGTAGGTACGGTGCAGACCCCCACCTGTGTATGTAAGGCGCGTACCCCCACCCCCGTAGGTACGGTGTGCACCGTACCTACCGGGGTGGGGATACGCACCGTACATACACGGGTGGGGGTCCGCACTGTACCTACGGGGGTGGGGGTATGCGCCGTACATACACGGGTGGGGGTCCGCACTGTACCTATGGGGGTGGGGGTACGTGCCGTACATACACGGGTGGGGGTCCGCACGGTACCTACGGGGGTGGGGGTACGTGCCATACATACATGGGTGGGGGTCCGCACCATACCGACGGGGGTGGGGGTACGCGCTGTACATACACGGGTGGGTGTCCGCACCGTACATACACCGGTGGGGGTACGCGCCGCACCTACGGGGGGTTGGGGGGGTACGGCACGTCCTTCCACAGGGGGGCTGGGGAGGGACGGCGCGTCCATCCGCGGGGGGCTGGGGGGACAGCGCATCCATCCGCGGGGCTGGGGGGGACGGCACATACTTACGGGGGGCTGGGGGGGACGGCGCATAAAATTATTATTAATCAATTATTAATAATATTTTTTTAAATCAATGATTAAACAATTAACATAATTAATAATTAATCAAATATAAGAATTGTTTAACTAATTGTTTGGAGGTTGTGGGGTATAGGGATTTATTTTTACCTAATTAGGGGCCGATTCCGATCCTGGAAAAATATTCCCCGTACGAATCGTATCTGGATTTTTTATCGTATGAATCGTACAAGTCCCGTACAAACTGGCAAGTACGGTTCATATGTTAAAAAGTCCATATGAATCGCATTGGGTAAATTCCCCGACACGTCCTCGGGTCGGAAAAGGTGTCCGAAACGTCCCCGGACATTTTTACGTAAGAAAAACTTGGCTCTCAGGTGGCAAAGGGAAACTGCTGGAATACAGAGGAAACAAACAACGAGAAGGAGCGGGTGGAAGCAACACCAACAACACCTCAGTCCCTTTCACACGGAGCAAAAAAGGAGTGAAATAGTAATTACAACAGAAAATGTATCGATCATTAATTTAACAACCAAAAGACTTACACAATCAGAAGAATCAGTATTGCAACTAGAACTCACCTTCTGCCCAACAAGTGGCTTTAAATACACTAAAATAAAGATTGATCTTTTTAAGTACTCATGGAAACTAAGAGGTCCATTAGGATGGCGGGCGGAAAAGCACCCCAACCGCCATGGAAGCGGAAAACAACAGCCCACCGGCACAGTGGGTAAACCGGCGGCCAAATTAGGATCAACCACCAAAAAAAAACGACCGCGGCGGAACGAGGCCAAGAAAAAACGCCCGTCATGGGCGGAGATGGTCAAAATCCGTCCGCGGCGGTCGGATTTGCAGCTGAAAAACACCAACCCGCCGCAAGTATAACAGAGACACCGCACCGGAAATTAGGACATTCTCAACGGTCCCGCGGTACGTACCGCTGACTCCGACCGCCGCGGTCGCACAATGGGATGAATGGGAGAGCCAGCGGAAGAGCTGAAGCACAGCCACCGCGGCGGACGATCCGTTAAAAATATGGCGGACGAAGCAAAAAACCCACAAGAAGGCCAAAAAGTGCACACAGAAAACTAGCCATGCCCCCAATACACAAAACACACCCCAAGGACACAACCGCATGGCAAAAAGAAAAATACAAATCCCAAGACAACACACCTGACAGCAACACCCCAATTGGACACACCCACATAGCTGAGTATAAAACCAGCTCCTTCCCTGACCACAAGCCTTTGCAATACTCCAGGAGAGAAGGGACACAAACCCCAGATGACAGGAGAGGCAAAGAATACAACATCACTAGACACACCACACACAGCACCACCACCACCTCCACACCTGTACAACTTACCCCCTGCACAACACATATCATACACAGCACAATCACAACCACCACTCACACCCCTGCACCCACAACCACTTTGCACACCACACACCATGGCCACACAGAAAATGCCCAAATTCGCTGAGAGTGAGTTGAAGGTTATGGTAGATTAGATAGTCAGAGTGGAGCCAGAGCTTTTTGGTACCCTGGTCCAACAGACACCATTAGCCACAAGGACAAAAATGTGGGCAAGGATAGTCCAAAGGGTCAATGCAGTAGGGCCTGAAGAGGGTGGTCAATGAGAGGAGGAGCAAGAACCGTGAGCTGGCTCAGAGGACTGGCGATGGCCCTCCCATTCCACAAAAACCATTCGCACAATGGGAGGAGGAGGTGCTTGCCATACTGCATCCAGAGAGTCTCACAGGAGTAGTCGGGGGAGTGGAGGCTGGTACGTACAAACAAATGACTACCCCCACTATGCTATGTACTGTCTTCCAAAACTACAAAGCTACACCACCTAGGACACATACCATCCATCTGCACCACACACTCACAAAAACATGGCTCACAGATCCAACATTCACCCACTCCCATTCTCCCCAAACATAGCCACCAACATTACCATGGGGGCATGTGTACAGGCAGACAGCACTGCAACTCTCACCAGGCCCCCGGTCCCACAGCCTAGCAAGATGGATCCCTCCCACCACCCCATCCAGAAGCATGTGTCAGCCATTACACAACCCACATCGAACTCACAGGTAGGTAGCCATCATCCCTGGGAGGGTGTCTGGGGGTGGGGGACCTGCACCACTACTCCCACCATGCCCCCTGTCCCACAGCCTACCAAGATGTATCCCTCCCCACACCCCACCCAGAAGCTTGTGTCAGCCATTACACAACCCACATCAAACTCACAGGTATGTAGCCATCTTCCCTGGGAGGGTGTCTGGGGGTGGGGGGCCTGTACCACTACTCCCACCATGCCCCCTGCCCCACAGCCTACCAAGATGAATCCCTCCCATCACCCCACCCAGAAGCATGTGTCAGCCATTACACAACCCACATCAAACTCACAGGTAGGTAGCCATCTTCCCTGGGAAGGTGTCTGGGGATGGGGGTCTGCGCCACTACTCCCACCATGCCCCCTGTCCCACACAACAGCAGGATGGAGCCCTCCCTCCACCCCACCCACAAGCAGTTGGAAGGCATTGCAGTACACCAAACAAACTTACAGGGAGGTAGTCATCTTCACAATGAGGGTGTCTGGGGGCGGGGGGACTGTACCACTACTCCCACCATGCCCCCTGTCCCACATCTCAGCAGGATGGAGCCCTCCCTCCACCCCACCCAGAAGCAGGGGCATAACACAGGCCCCCGCATCCCCCGCAGTGCGGGGGGGCCCCCAAGCTCCAAGGGGTACCCTGAGCACAATGCTCCGGCCCGGGATCACCTGATTGAGCCCCGAGGGGGCCCCTCGAACATACCTTACAGGGCGGCCCCCTCAAGTTTTGTTACGCCACTGCCCCGAAGCAGTTGGAAGGCATTGCAGTACACCAAACAAACTTACAGGTAGGTAGCCATCTTCACAATGAGGGTGCCTGGGGGTGGGGCCTGTACCACTACTCCCACCATGCCCCCTGTCCCACAGCCTACCAAGATGGAACCCTCCGCCACCCCACCCAGAAGCATGTGTCAGCCATTACACAACCCACATCAAACTCACAGGTAGGTAGTCATCTTCCCTGGGAGGGTGTCTGGGGGTGGGGGGCCTGCACCACTACTCCTACCATGTCCCCTGTCCCACACATCAGCAGGATGGAGCCCTCCCTCCACCCCATCCACAAGCAGTTGGAAGGCATTGCAGTACAGCACACAAAGTTACAGGGTGGTAGTCATCTTCACAATGAGGGTGTCTGGGGAGGGGGGACTGTACCACTACTCCCACCATGCCCCCTGTCCCACACCTCAGCAGGATGGAGCCCTCCCCCAGCAGTTGGAAGCCATTACATCACCCTCATCAAACTTACAGGTAGGTAGCCATCTTCACAGTGAGGGTTTTTGTGGGTTGGAGGCCTGCACTACTACTCCCAACATTCCCGCTGTCCCACACCTGAGCAGGATGAAGCCCTCCCTCCACCCCACCCCACCCAGAGGCAGTTGGAAGCCATTGCAGTACACCAAACAAACTTACAGGTAGGTAGCCATCTTACATGGGAGGGTGTTTGTGGGTGGGAGCCCAGCACTACAACTCCCACCATGCCCCCTGTCCCACACCTGAGCAGGATGGAACCCTCCCTCCAACCCACCCAGAAGCAGTTGGAAGCCAATGCAGTACACTAAACAAACTTACAGGTAGGTAGCCATCTTCCATGGGAGGGAGTTTGTGGGTGGGAGGCCAGCACTTCAACTCCCACTATGCCCCCTGTCCCACACCTGAGCAGGATGGAGCCCTCCCCCCACCCCACCCAGAAGCAGTTGGAAGCCATTGCAGTATACCAAACAAACTTACAGGTAGGTATCCATCTTCCATGGGAGGGTGTTTGTGGGTGGGAGGCCAGCACTACAACTCCCATCATGGCCCCTCTCCCACATCTCAACAGGATGGAACCCTCCACCCTACCCAGAAGCAGTTGGAAGCCAGCACAGTACACCAAACAAACTTACAGGTAAGTAGCCAGTACGTGCACCCAACCATTTGTCACAAATTAAATGGTGCCATATAACAACACCAGCCATCTCATTGCACAAAGAGGCATACCTACCCCATTGCCAAGCACAGTGTGCACACAGGTAAGCTAAGGAAACTGTCACAGCCACCAAAGTGTGACACACCAGTCACACTTTGTAGAAGAAACTCAGGGCACAATCATGCACAGCATCTAGTTACATGTGCATCGCCATGGGGCAAGTGCAACAAGGACCATTCGAAAAATATGAAAGCATGTGTGGTGGTACAAATCAAGATATGCACATAACAGGACAATGGTATGCAGGAGATGACAATGGCCAGTCCATGGCCAGATGTGACGTCTGCCAGGTCAGACAAATCAACAATGAATTAATTAAACACATGCTGTGCCAGGCCCTAGATGGCAACAAGTCCCTGTAATCCTTAATTGTGCACGGGTCACATGGTATGCCTTGACACCTCAAACCATGGACAAGTAATGCCTGTACCACTGCATCATGTCAGGAAGCACAGTAGTGCACATAGTCAACAATGTGATGATCTGTCGATTGTGCAGTGTACAAAAAGTGAAAGACACACAGCTAACACAAAGCTTGCCGGGTGCACTACAATTACCATTTCCCATCTGACCCACAGGTGACCAAGAACTCACTGCAGAGGACAACACCAGCAACCTGCAGAGCCAGTCTCCTCCCCCGGTACATGGACTCTCGGATGTTGACTCACAGGATTCCATGAACGATGAGCTCGAGGCCGGCCCATCTTGTGTGCCAGGGAGCAACAGGTCCCAGGACCCCATCGTCCCCCCCACCACATCTGTGCCAACAACAACTTCACAGCAGACCCCTGCTGTCACGGCCTGTGTGGCCACTGCCACCACCACCACCACCACCACCAGTGCTGCCTGCAACACCCTCCCTGTCCCAGAGGATGACCAGCACACACCACCGATGGAGGAGGGCAGGGAGAGGATGCGGGTACCCACAGTGGTGAGGCAACAGGTCCATGGCAGCAGGGCAGGTGGGAGGGGCAGGGTCACCCACGGACACCAGGAGGCTGGGACCCAATCCCTGGAACACATCACCAGAGTCCTGGGCGCATACGTACAGGCCCAGGGACGAACAGGACAGTCGGATGAACTGTTGCACAAGCTCATCCTGCTGATGAGGTCCATCGACACCTGCATGGGACAAATCGTGGACCTCTTGGGCCAAGTGTCTGTACTGAGGGACAGGCATGTGCCACTGACAACACCTCCACCTCACTCAGGTGGACCACACGATGACAGTTTACCATCCTCCCTGCGCCCACAGAGAGGGGTGAGTCCTCAGACCCCACTGGCCCTGCAGCAGGGCCCCCCGCCAAACGACGAAGGGGCTGTCCCAAGAAGACCCTGGGATTATCTGGAGGCCAAGCACCTGCCAGATGCCAGTCACGGAGCCAGCCATGATGGCAACCCTCCCCACCACTGCATTGAATTTTTGGACTGTCCTTCCCCACACTGCCTTGTGAATGGCATCTGTCTGTTGGACTGGGTCACCACAGCAATGTGGTGACTACTCGACTGTCTCATCTACCACAACTGTCAACTCACTGCTCCACCCCACATCCCAATGGAAATGTACATCCCCCTCGCATCTCACCATTGCAAATAAAATATCCTTACACACATGTTGCCGTGTCTGCTCCGTCTTTATTGCAGGATATACAGTCTTCAACATGATCACAATGTACCAGGAGCTTAGGCTGTATGTAGGCAAGGAGAAGTCGAAGGCATCTAGGGAAACACAACAGAACTACTTCCACTGGTCAGGGTGTGGCATCACAGACATCACACAACCCCTGCCAGCAGGATAACCCAACATGCACATGTCACAATGGGCAACAAGTGTCAACATACACGTCCTGTAGATGTTCCCAAATACCCTGTCCCAGAAACATTGCCAACCACCACTGAGTCTACAACTGATTGCTGCTACAATTCTCACATGCCCCTTCACGACAACAGCAATATCAGCAGACAATGGGTATGTTGCACATTGACACCCACCTTCAAGTGAAGTAGCAGGTGATGAGCTGTTCACACACGTCAACACCTTCCTCCTCTCCACTGTCCTCATCCCTGGACACGGCTTGGTTTGCAGGCTGGGGCATTGGGTCCTCACCATCATCCAGGAGCAGGGGAATCTCCTTGCAAATGGCTAGGTTGTGGAGCATGCAGCATGCCACTACATTCTGACACACCTTCCTGGGCGAGTATGCCAGTGCACCTCCGTTCTTGTCCAGGCAGCAGAAACGTGACTTGAGCAGACCAAAAGTACGTTCCACCACACGACGTTTCCTCCCATGGGACTCATTGTAGCGGACTTCAGCCAGGGACCTAGGATTCCGCAGTGGGCTCAGCAACCAGGGACGGTTGGGATATGCAGAGTCGCCTAGGTATGACAAACACAAATAAACGTTGCAATGTCGCAGAGGCTGAGTGCAGCAGGTCACACACCCAGCACGCCACACGACTAGGCATACTCACCCACAATCCATGCACACTCGGGAAAAAGATAAGCCATTAGCTGGGGCACAATGCTGTTCCGCAGGATATAGGAGTCATGGGCCGAGTCTGGGAATTTGGCACACACGTGCGAGATGGTCATATCTGCCAGGCACACCACCTGCACATTGATGGAGTGGTAATGCTTGCAATTGCAGTAAATGTGCTCACTTGCCTGTGGGGGCACAAGCCCGACATGGGTGCAATCAATGGCCCCAACAACATTGGGGATGTGTCCAAGGGGATAGAAGTCTCCCTTCACAGCTGGCAATTCAGCACCCCTGGGGAAATGGATGTATCTGTCCTTGTATAGCATCATGGCGGACAGTACATCACACAGCACCATGCTGAACATCGGTTGTGACATCCCACCAGCGCTGGCCACTGTCTCTTGGAATGATCCAGTGGCAAAACAATGCAGGCCTGCCATCACCTTATAAGTAGGGGTGAAAGCTGTTGGATATGTCCTGCTGGACTGCAGGTGGGGCTCCAACAGATCACAAAGGGTTTTCAGGGTGGCTCTGTCCAGGCGGCATTTCCGTATGATCGCAACATCCTCCATGTCCTCCAGCACCGTCAAGTGGCCCCGGGGATGTGTCACCAGCACCCCCATTCACACAAGTGCGGTAGTCATAGGCATGGAGACATGGGGAAATGGCGGTGGGCATGCTCTGCCACCCATATCGCGGTAGCTACCGCCTGGCCCCAGCGGTGTGTCACCAGCACCTCCATTCACACAAGTGCGGTAGTCATAGGCGTGGAGACATGGGGAATGGCGGTGGCCATGCTCCGCTGCTAAAATCATAAAAGGTGTGTCACCGCCATGGAGCTTGCCCTAGAGCCAATACGAAGCTCGATAGCGGTGGCATGATGCAATTTTGAAGAACGTGGTAGGCGTGCTCCAACACCGCGGAGGCGGACATTGGCTGCATTTGAAAGATGCACCATCATGGTAGCGCACCCTGGGCCCCAGTGTTGTGTCACCTCCATGGAGCATGCCCTTACAGCCAATGGGAGTCATGGTTGTGGTGACATGATGCAATATTGAAGATCGCGGTAGGCGTGCTCCGCCACCGCAGAGGCGGACATTGGCTGCATTTGAAAGATGCACCATCGCAGTAGCGCACCCCGGGCCCCAGCGTTGTGTCACCGCCATGGAGCATGTCCTTACAGCCAATGGGAACCATGACTGTGGTATAATGATGCAATTTTGGCTCGGCCACTGCAGAGGCGGTCATTGGATGCATTTGAAAGAGGCAGAGCTGGACCACCAATTGCTGCAGGTTGGCACTTTTGAAACGACCCCAGGGGGCTATATATGTGCTATATATGTGTGGAAGTGAGCCTCATATTTCCACTGCTCCCAGAGCCTGCTGCCAGGGACCCTTCACCGGCTGCTGCCTCCAAAGGCTGCTGCCAGAGACCCCTCACCTGCTGCTGCCTCCAGAGCCTGCTGCCAGAGACCCCTCACCTGCTGCTGCCTCCAGGGACTGCTGCCTGAGACTCCTCACCACCCAAATCTGCTGCTGTTGTCTCATGTCCACAGTGATGGCAAGGACAGAGAAGATCCGTGCCAGTCCCTTCACGAGCGAGGAGCATGAGGTCCTTGTGGACAAGGTTCTCACACAGTACCCAAGGCTATATGGTGCCCCAAATGTCCTGGTAAGTCTTCGACAGTGGTGGGGTAGGGCAGGGGGGCCACACATGTAGTTGGACCGATGCAGTATGTGCCTGGGAGTGTGGGGTAGTGTCATGCACTGCCTGACATGCTGTCTCCAGTGGGAGGACATGTGTACACAATGCCTCAGCTTTCCCTCCCTACACATGTATGTATGAGTGACCTGTGATGTCAGCCATACAGTGACACAGAAGGTTGTTCATGCTGTAGTAAGGACAGTGATTGCTTGGCTGGATGTCAGTGTGTGCCCCTGCAGTCCATCTCAGTGTGAGCCCAGCTGGCCTGCACAGTCCCCGCCTACAAAGACAAGGACACCTCACTTAACTTACAAAGTATGACATCAGTCTTTTCACATTGCACTCCAGCTATGGGCCATCTCAGCACTGTATTTTGCACACAACTGCACTTGTGAATGGCATTTTGCATTTGTGAGATCATGTCCCTCAATGTGACCACCATGACATATTCATCTATTCACAGGACAGGGACATTGATGGCTGTGCAGTCTTGGACACAGTGAGTCCACCCCAAAACACAGGTTGACATATGATGTATGTGTTGCTCAATCCAACAATGGACTGGAGATGTGAGCAGGCTACATGGGTGTTTCAGTGCTGGCATCCTGCATATGTGTGAGATGTGCAGGGACTGTGTTCCCCCTCACACCTGCATGCTTTAACATCAGCTTTTCCCATGTATGTGTCCCATGTGAGCTGTACTATAGTCTCTGATTGACCTATCATTGAATATGTGATTATTTTGTATCTTGCTGCTATACTGCTAGATGTCGGTACATGACACTGTGTCACTGATCATTTCCCCCTCTTGTCTCCCATGCCTGTAGCTCAAGATACACCAGCGTAAGGCCGTGTGGAGGGCCATTGCAGCGGAGGTGCGAGCTCTGGGGGTCTCAAACCAACGGCGCACCCACTGCCACAAGAGATGGGACGACATCAGCCGGCTGGCAAAGATTGTGGCGGAGATGACCTTGGGTCTGCTTTCTCGCACTGGGCGTCTGGCATGGCGCAGCATGACACCACTAATGGGGCGCATCTTGGTAGTGACACAGCCTGAGCTGGATGCACATTTGAAGGAGCATCAGCAGCAAGCCAGGGGTGAGCATTTGGGGAGTCTGACTTTGGCTGGGACTGGCTGCATGTGTACAGAGCGTGTGCCAGCGCTGGCCTATGTGATGTTGGTAGTGTGATGCTGTGGCATGTAAGTAGCTGCTGGCCTGGGTGCCAGTGGCATGCATTTGCCCTACCTGTACTTACAAAGGTGATTTGGATGCTGTGCCTTCACAGTACATTCTGCGTTGTGCTCTTCATGATTCTTAAGCATTGGGGTAGTCTCAGGAATCCCATGGAATGGAACTGCAGTGTGCCCGATCTGACTGTGCGTACATCAATGCGTACATTGCATGCACCCAGATTGGGGAGGCCTACACATCTGACAGCAATGTGCAGCATTCTATTGTCCCCAAGATACGACATGGTGGGTGTCATGGGCTAATGTCCATTGTGGACTGTCATGTTGTAGTCTGGGTCTGTGTTGTCCCCTCTTGTTCCATCCCGATCTTTCATTGGCAACAAGTACTGTGGCCCCATCATGTCCCTAGGTGTGCTCAGAGCTAGTGGTGTGTCTGTTTGAACAGAGCCACAAGCAGGGTGTTGTGCTGTGTGGTCATCGCATGGCTCACTCATGCCTGAGTTTCCAGTTTCCAGTTTCCACGCACTGCTTGAGTCTATATAGTGAGTTGGCACGATGTGATTGCACAGGATGGTGTGCAACATGTAGATTTGGTAAACTTTTGTCATGCAGTGCTTGCATACGTTTGTTCTGTTGCTGCCACTGACCTGACCCTACATCTCCCTCTCTCTCATGCAGCATCACCTGTGGTCACGGAGGGACAGGAGACGGACACCAGTGGGGGTGAAACTAGCACAACAACTGCCCAGGAACCCACTGACACAGATGTTACCAGCGCCTTAGAGGAGGACAAGAGTCTGCTGGAGGAATCCCAGCCTGAGATGCAAAGCACCACATCATCCGATGCCAGCGGGGATGCATCCATGTTGGAGGGCACAGGGAACTGGGACTCTGCATCGACTTCCACCACTCAGCGGCCATTGCCCACCCTCCCAACCACTTCCTCTGGTGCTGCCCGTGTCCCCCTCAGTAAGAGGAGAAGAGTGTCCTTCACCCCTGGCACCACTGCCCCTGCCCCTGTCCCCCCTACTGCCATCAGTGCTGAGTCTGTGGACCTTTTGCACCAGCTGTGTGTAGGCCAGACAGCTCTCCTCAATGCCTTCATTGACCACAACAAGAAATTGGCCCAGGTGGTTGCTTTCATGGAGGGCATACATTCCGTTGTGGGTGGGCTGCACCGGACAGTCCAGGCTTTGTCATCAACAGTGACGTATGCCCTGCAACAGGCCCATACTCACAGTCCAGCTCCGGTCCCTTTGTCCACCCCCCTGGCAGTGGGCATGTGTGACGATAGTGACCACGGTCCATATACGTCAAAGTCACGACACAGCACACGAAGCACACAGCAGCAGCAACCCAAGCGGTCCAGGGCGCAGACCCCATCCCCACAGAAGACCAGGGGCACCCCAGAGCACAGTGAGAAAAGCCCATCAGGCGACACCAGTGGACAAAAAGCAAAGCAGCAGACCTCAGGCACACATGCCTCAGTGGCATCCCCATCCAAGGACTCTCCTGCCCCTAAAACATCTTGCAAAGAGAAGCATACAGTGTCTGTGGCCACCAAGGAGGTTGTGCATGCCAAGGGTACACCTAGGAAGGGCTCCAAGGCAGAATCACCAACCACCTCGACTCCCATTCCAAGCCCAGTGAACCAGGGGCCGGAGGGCACTGTAGGGGTAACACCTAGTAAACAGGGGAAGGGGAGGCAGCGGCAAAGCCAGGGAAAGCATTCCGAATGGTCCAGCACATCACCAGAGGGGCTACCAGCACCTGCAGCAGCTGTGGTGGTGATTGTGCCTGTTGTGCCCACACCACTTCCCATTGATCCAGAGTCAGCCAAGCCATTTAGGATCCCCAAGAAGTGGAAGGGCACCCCTCCACAATCTCCCGACCACACTGTGTCTCCTGTCTGCATTTCTCCACCTCCACGTGCCACTACACAACCTGGTCCAAGCAGCCCTCCGGCTTGTCAAGCCACTGATAGCTCTACCTCAGCTGTTCAGCTCTCTCCCCTGTCAAGTGCCCCGACAGTCCCCAAGACACAGCCAGCTCCCAGTCCGCCTGACAGCCAAGTCTGAGTGGTAGTCACCCTCACACACCTGTCTCTCACACAGGTGGGCCTGTACTGCACATTGTTGCCCCCTGACTGTGTTACTGACCATAGAAAGGTACAGTCACACACATTCCCTGTGCATCTTCTCATGGACATACTCTGCACCCTGAACTGGCCACTGGCCTTGATGCTCTTTGCTGTGTTGAACTATTCACTGTGCAGCTTCTCATGGACTCAGTCTGCACTTTGTCCGACCCACTGGCCTTGTTGTTCAGTGCTGTGTGCCTCCTGCCTGTGCAGATTCTCATGGACTCAGTCTGCACTTTGTCCTGCCCACTGGCCTTGTCATTCACTGCTGTGTGCCCCCTGCCTGTGCAGCTTCTCATGGACATGCTCTGCATCTTGTGCCTTGCTCTTCTCTTCTCATGGTGCCTATCAGTGCAATATGTGAATAAAGACAGTGCTCCTGTTGTCTATTTTGTCAGTGTCCTTACAGAATAAAGTTATTTTGCTGTTTGTAAATGGTTTACTGTGCCACATGGTCTGTGTGGCACTTCAAAATAGTCAATGTTTGGGCTCACTTACTCTCTTTTTTCAGTAGTGACAGGGTCTTCAGTTCTTCTTGACCCAGATACTTGTGTGGGCAATGGTGTCAATTTCAAATGGTTAGCAGTAGTCATTTACTTAATTATTTCATGTTGGCTATATTGTACACATGTCAGGTTGGGGGGCATTGCCAACACAGAGTGGGTTTCTGCACACAGTATTGCAAGCAGGCTGTCCAGGGTCATCATGTATGTGTGTTCTTCCTTTATGTGTGCCCAGTGGTGTATGTGTGTGGTCATCTTGTGATGGCCAGTCATCCTAGTTCCATGGCTTACTTTCCATTTGTGCTTTTGGATGGCCAGGTAGTGTGCAGTGTGAAGGGCGTAAGTTTGTGGGGAGTGTTGATGTGTACATGCCTCTGCAATGTCAACTACACACACGTGTTACCCAGGAGTTATGTGCCTGTTGTTTTGATTGTTTATCTCTGTGGATGTGGTTGTATGCCCATTTGTGAGTTGTTTGTTGTGCACTGTGCAGTGTGTTGGTGTGTCCTTGCAGTTCTGTCTGACTCCTACTTGTTGCTTTTGTCACTTGTGAGTATGCAGAGAGTGTTACTGGCAAGTCAGTGTTGTGTTTTGGGGGCATGGCTAAGATGGCCGCCAAGATGGACGCGTCTTGCTGAGGCTCCGAGATCGGGCTTTCACCTCGCCTGTTCTCATTGAGCCTGGGGGTGCCTTATGCATCTCTGAAGCTGCCCTGAGGCGCGGGGAGTCCAGCGCTGGCGACCCGGTAGCGGAACGGCTCTTGGGTGCCAGGACTTCGCTGCGGGAGCTGTTCGGACGAGGAGGCGCCGATCGCAAAATGGCACCCACCCGGCTCCGCCGCAACCGCTGACGATCTGCGGGCCCGGGGCCAGAGCGCTGGAGGTGAAGATCCCGCTCCCCGCAGGGGCCGGCTGACTGCCTCGGGAGCGGATTGCCTAGAGTGAGGGCGACACTGTGGCGGATCACGGGTTCCGGTGCCTCGGGGTGCCGGTGAGCCCCCCATACCCCTCCCGTGTGGCAGACATTGGTGGTGAGTCGGGGCGCCAACGGAGCTGAGGAGGGGGGAGACCCGACGAGGGGTGCTGTGGACGCAGGCATCGGCCGGCGGGGGCTGCCGCCACTGTCAACCAGCGCGGCTGAGAGGCGATTGGAGGAAGATCAGGACGCGGCCGTGCTGAGAGACCCTGGAGGCTGAGGTACAGGTGGGCCCACGCAGTTGTGCACAGGTCTGACAGCGGCGCCCAGGGGGGGTGACTCCCGCGTGGGGAGGCCTCCGGTGCTGACTCCGACGACGTCTGCCTGACCTTAAGATGGCGGCCGGTGGCATCCCGGTATAGTGACTTGGGAGGTGGAGCGGCGAGGCCGTGGAATGTTGCACGCCAGTTCCTGAGGCCCAGGGGTGCTGCCTGGATCCCGCTCTAACAGCAGCGACCCCCCAAGAATCTGTCCGGAGTGCGGGGGAGACGGCGGGGGATCCGCGAGGCGCTGCGGTCGACTCAGTTTCCCGGACAGAGCACTGCTGACCCAGCGGCAGAGCCTGGCCCGGGGACACACGGAGGAGGGCTCTGGCCGCAGACGAGAGGGGACTGGTGACGGCGCCGTGGAAGACCTCTGCCGCTCGAGCGGCTGCTTTGCCCTCCAAGGCCCTACCTACCCCACAGGCGATACGGCCCAGCAGCAACGCCATTTGAGGGCGAGTAGCGGCGGAGCGCCGGAGGGCCCAGGGCCGACCACGACCACACCTAGCCCGGATACTGCGCCCGTTCCGCGCCTGTGATAGCCCTCCCGGTGGACATAATGGGCAAGTCTAGGGCGGTGCTGTCAGCCCCAGGGGCAGCGTCAGGGGTCCCGGCCGGCACGCGTGGAGGGGCCCCGGTGGCCGCAGGATCGAATGGGGAGCCATCCTTGTCGACCAAGCTGGATCAGGTCCTGGTGGAGATTGAACAGTCGCGACTCTTCTTGGAGCAGCAGTTGGGCACCCTAACTACGGACGTCAGTCTCCTCCGTGATGACCACCGTAAACTAGCAGATAGAGTCACGGACAACGCCAAAGCAGTCGCTGACATCCAACCTATGGTGGACACACACTGGGACTCGATGCACGCTTTGATGAGTCGCATGTCCACCATGGAAGAACGCGTTGATGACCTGGAGGGGCGGTCTCGATGCTGCAACATTCGCGTCCTCGGGCTGCCGGAGGGAATTGAACGGGCAGATGCGGTGGAGTACGTTGAAACCTGGACTAAATCGTTCACCCCTGGCGAAGACCGCACAGCCTACTTCTCTGTTGAGCGGGCGCACCGCGTGCCGGCTCGTCGGCCGCAGCCGGGAGCCCCACCTCACCCGCTGCTGGCCAAATTCCTCCACTTCAGGGACTGGGATGCGATACTGCGGGCGGCCCAACAGGCGGGCCCGCTACGCATCGAGAATAAAACTGTCATGATCTTCCCCGACTACTCACGTGCGGTCCAACGCCAACGGGCGTCCTTTCTGGAGGTGAAACGGCGCCTTAGAGCAGAAAACATACAGTACTCTCTCCTATTCCCGGCCCGCCTGAAGATCATCCACGGCGGTGTTACCCACTTCTTCACAACACCGGAGGAGGTGCACGACTGGGCGGACCAGAACTGTACTGTGAGCCGGCGGACCGGGCGCCCTCACGAACAACGAGCGAATGAGGGGGGGCGCAGGAGGCAGCGCTCGCGGAGACGACACCGCCCAGGTACCCCCAGGGGGCCGTCACACACTTTGGGGTCACCGGACTTGGAGCAGATCGTCCAGGAACGGCGCCAGGCCCTCAAAGCGGCAGCGGGCCTTTGCCCGGCTTCCCCGGCAACGGACTTGGAGCATGCCCCCCATGTCTTCACGTCAGAGGAGGAAGAGGTGAGGCAACACAGTCCGGAGTGGACTCGGGGCCTCTGCCTTCAGTCACCCCGCGAGCAGAAGACGACCTGATATGACTGGCTCTGTGTAGAGGGCCACACATCTGCAGCCTGGGGTGATGCTCCCCACCCCATGCATTTGCCGGCCCAGCGTTCATAGCGTTCCCCCCGTTGCCTCGGGTACTTTCATCCCCAGAAGCGCCTACATTGCCCAAGTGGCTAGCCATAGATACCGCGCACAGCCCGCTTGTAGAGCCTTCAGCAGACACCAGCCGCCCCCCTTTACTAATAGGTTCATGCTCTCATGCAATTCGGGAGTCAGTTTGGACGTATTGTGCTTGGCGATATGTCCCCCGTGTTGGGGCAAGTTACGTTCGCCTCACCCTAGTTTCCCCTTCCCTTTCCATGCACACCTTCTGCACTATGTCCCTACCCACGCGCCGCTGAGCTGCTGCATTGATGCGCTGGACCCGCGGGGGTGGGACGCCGGGATTGGCGCTGGGGGCCCCTGGGGGTCCCGACAGCCCCGTCCTGAGACGTGCACTAGACACATGTACTGATGGCACAAGCCGGTAAAACCACAATTCTTACACTGAATGTGCGAGGCATGCATACGGCGCGCAAGCGATACTCCATATACGCATACATCAAACGTCACCAGGCACAAATTGCAATCCTGCAGGAGACACACCTCATGGCGGGGGAGGTGACGAAACTGAGTAGACGCTGGCGGGGGGCCCTTTATGCCACAACTTACTCTGCATTCACCCGCGGTGCCCTCATATGGGTGCGCCCGGGAGTCCCCTTTCAGGAACTGTCACACGTAATAGACCCGGAGGGTCGCTATGTACTATTACTCGGTCGGTTAGACGGCCAGACGATATTACTGGGCAGCATCTATGGGCCGAACGTCGATCAATCCAAATTCTGGGACACGCTATCCAATCCCTTAAGCACATACACGCAGGTACCGTGGATCTTGGGGGCGATTACAATTGCGTACAAGACATAACCTTAGACAGATCTCACCCGCCCCTCCCCACCTCCCCCATTGTAACGCAGGCAAAACGGTTCACAACCTGGATGCGTCATTGGTCTCTGGCAGATGCTTGGCGGACTCGGAACCCCACCGCTAAACTTTACTCGTTCCACTCCAGACCGCATAGCCTTAGAGTGCGCCTGGACTGTTTCCTTTGTTCCCCCACCATCCTCTCTACCGTTCTGGACGCTGACTACCTGGGTAGAACTATATCAGACCATGACGCCCACACGATAACACTGCAATGGCGCCCGCCGCATCCCCCCGTCCCCGCTTGGTGCCTCCCTCGGGACAGTCTTGAAGACCCGTTCTTCCGACAAACCTTGGCGGACCACATCAGTCATTATTTTAGGGAGAACGCCGGCACAGCCAGTACGCGAGCGTCGGAATGGGATGCTTTTAAGGTCGTCATGCGTGGCAATTGCATTTGTCATATTGCGGGGGTCCGGCGGGCTCTGGAGGGGGACATTCAGCGGACGGAAGGGGCACTGGCCGCGCTTACTAAGGGGACGGACCCCGCTATAGCCACACCGGCAGCGCTAGCTAGTGCCGAGACTGCGTACGCCGCAGCGTTGGCAAGCATGCGTCGGTTTAATTTCACGGCATACGCTGCTAGGGCCCACACAGAAGGCGATCGCGCGGGCACCCTACTGGCGTGGCTCATAAAGCAGGATTCGAGCCTCCCGACCATCACGGCCATTCGTGAAGTCCGGGGTGCCTTGGTGTATTCGCAGGGGCAGATACTCAAGGCCTTTCAACGGCATTACATGCGCTTGTATACTAGCCCCCATCCCCCGTTGTCGGATGCCGCCCTGGCTGACTTCCTGGACCGTATTCAGCTTCCCCGCATAGACCGGGATACGCGTCTGGACCTAGATCGCCCTCTCAAGGCGGCCAAGATTCGGCACGCCTTGAAGGCGCTAGCCACTCACAAGGCCCCTGGCCTGGATGGCTTCCCCCTTGAATTTTACCAGACTTTTGCGTCCCAGCTGGTCCCTCAACTAGAATTGCAGATCCAAGCAGCTCTAGACGTGGGAGTCCTACCTCACTCCATGCGCGAATCCGTTATAGTATCCCTCCTTAAACCAGATAGAGACCCGCATCAGCTAGGCTCCTACTGACCCATAACTCTATTGTCGGCGGATTATAAAATCTATGGGAAGGCCCTGGCAGACAGGTACACCACAATCCTCCCACGACTTGTCCACCCAGATCAGAGTGGATTCGTGCCTGGTAGGCACACCTCTTCTAACATCCGGCGGTTGTTCCACGTGCAGGACCAGGTGCGAGAACGGTTCCCTCGGGCAGCGTGTCTGGTGCTGGACCTCGAAAAAGCGTTTGACACGCTCTCCTGGGCCTATCTGTTTCAGGTCCTGCTACGCATGGGCGTCGGACCCACCCTGCTGGCCTACACTCGGCTCAGCTACTCCTCACCCAGTTCCAGAGTGCGCATAGGCCCTCTCATTTCGGACTCCTTCCCGATCCGTCGCGGTACCAGGCAGGGGTGTCCTCTCTCCCCACTACTATTCGCGTTGGCGATGGAGCCGCTGGCGACCCTGTTGCGCGGGGCGAGTGCGGAGTGGGGCACCCCGATAGGCGATTCTACCCACGCAGTATCACTGTACGCTGATGATGTACTCATATATGTCCGGGACATCACGATCGACTTGACCCCTATAACACGCATCCTGCATGATTTCGCGGAGGTGATGGGCCTTAGGGTGAATTGGGCCAAGTCCACTGTCTATCCCTTAACACAAGTCGCGCCCCAGGGTCCGATACGGATAGGAGACGTTGACATCTCGTGGAGTCCCCAATCGGTTCGATATCTCGGCATTAAGCTATATCATATGCCGCAAGATATCTATGATGGGAATTACCGCACACTGATGGGTAACATCCGATCCCTGGTCCATTTCTGGAAGGGTCTCCACTTGGCTGTTCCGGGAAAGATAGCCGTCGCGAAGATGATCCTGGTCCCGCGCCTGCTTTACCTCTTCTCCAATCTTCCTGTGGTTCCCCCGAGATCCCTGTTCCGGGAGTTGGATACCCTGCTTGGGACC
Source organism: Triturus cristatus (assembly GCF_964204655.1). Classification (NCBI taxonomy): domain Eukaryota; kingdom Metazoa; phylum Chordata; class Amphibia; order Caudata; family Salamandridae; genus Triturus; species Triturus cristatus. The sequence continues at coordinate 566,954,649 of NC_140589.1, read as the reverse complement.
CTCATTTGGGGCAACGGCCGCCGGCGTATAGCCCTGGCAAAACTGCAATTGCCCCTTGACCAGGGTGGGTTGGCGGCTCCCTCATTCGAGGCGTATTTCCTTGCCGCCCAATTACAGTGGGTGTCGCGTTGGACGGCAGGCCGGGCACAAGAGGAGCTGCTCACGGAGACGGGGCGGATTCCAATCCCCGCTGTCCATCGCATGCTGCTGCCGGGTGCAACACCGCCGTTATCCCGGCCCCTCCAGGTCATGACGGCGCGCGCCTGCTTGGCGCGTGTTCACCGACTTAGTCGGGGTACTCCCCTGTACTCTCCGCTGCTGCCGTTGGTGGGGCTCCCTAGGGGTCGGGCGTACTACACAGAGCAAATGATGCGGGTGTGGACGGATCACGTGGTGACGGAGGTGGGGATGCTGTTCTCCGGGGAGAGCTTGCAGACCTTCGAGGCACTGGTCGGGGACTTCGAGCTTCCCGGGGGGCAATTCCTACGGCACAGGCAGCTTCTCACGGACTGCCGCAGGCAGTGGAGGGGGATCGATACGGAGCCCCCCACACACCCGGTCATCCATGTGATACTGCAGATGGGGTCAGGTCGCCATCTTGTCACTTGGATCTACAAAGCGGTAAGGACCCTGCGGAGTCCTACGTTAGCGACCCTTAGAGAACACTGGGAAGATGACTTCCAACGGCCTCTACATGACAGGGAGTGGACCAGGGCTCTGGAATACACAAAAAAATTGTCCCGCAACTATCGGTTTAAAAACATACAGTTGCATATACTGCACAGGACGTATCTAACCCCCGAAAAGTTGCAGAAATATTTCCCTGACGGTGTATTTGGTTGCCCTAGATGCCCGGAGCCTGCTGCCTCGTTTAAGCACATGTTTTGGGATTGTCCGATGCTCTACAGTTACTGGCACACAATTCACACTGCCCTCAAAACGGTTATGGGGTTCCAGGACCTGGACACATGGGAGGCGTGTGCGCTGGGTATTCATGGGCGACACAAACCTCAGAAAGTGGAAAGGAGATTTGCTTTCCTAGTGTTGCTCCTCGCTAAACGCTGCATTGCTATGCATTGGAAGACGCCGGGGGGGCCCCTTCTAGCGGCATGGGTGGGTGCAGTCAGGAAGTGGGGCAAGGCGGAGGAAACCACACTGCGAACGGAGGAGGCCCGGGGGATGCGCAAACACCCGATCTCCATGCCCTGGGCCATGTTAATGCACGCTTTCACGCAGGAAACAGCGGCTGTGGCGAGTTCAAGACTGATTGACCCCCCGGGGGCGCCCGCAACTCTGGAGCCCACCCTGGGAAATGCGCAGGCAGTCCAAGCACCCGGTGCCTCGCAGAGGCAGACACCACAGGTGCCACCGCCAGATAACTCATAGGCTATGATCGATGCTCTCACCCCCCCTGCCCCCTCCCCTCCTCCGCGTCCGCGACCACCCCGACCTTCTCCCACACGACTGCCCAGCTCTCGAGCGCATAGCTACAAGTATTCCTGATAGGCGACATAGTGCACCCCCATTCCCTGGTTCTCTGCCCCCAGTTAGTTCATGGTTATTCAATGGCTGCACTCCTATAGCCTCTGCGACACCCCTCACAGGGGTTCAATCACATTGCACGGCACCCCTGCGGCGAGGCGATCACTGCGCACTCCAGTAGGGCATACCCGGAGGCTGGTCCCGGACACACACCTGCAGCCCCATCCAGGATAGAGGCGAACGGCCTGAGGGCCCACGAGACTGCGAGACCGAAAGGGCTGCGACTGGGCACTCCTGATATGTAAGTCTCTGTGACAATGGCGATACCGCCTGTGCCTGCGTGTATTATTGTTCATAAATGCCAATAAAAATGTTTTACAAAAAAAAAAAAAGTCAGTGTTGTTTTTTGTTGCACATCCATGTGTCTTGTGGCTGTTTGTGGGGACTATGCAGACCTGCTGCTCCAAACTGTCATTGTGGTTGTGTTTTCTCCTGCCTTGCTGTCAGATGATGCCTTCTTGCCTCCAGTGTGGCATGTTGTGTGTGTTGTCATGCCATCCCCTATCTGTGCTTCAGCTGCTTACCCATTGTGGGTCTGCCCTCCCTCTCTTTGTGTATGGTACACTCCTGCCATGTCCCATACTGACATGCAGTACACTTCACTTTGGTGTGAGCTGTCCCCTTGGTTTGTATGTGTGTGTGCCTCCCCATGACTTCATTTGTGACACTGTGCTTTATGGTGCAGTTCTTTTGCCAGGGTCAATGTGTCACTCAGGGCATTTCCCCAATGGGTCATGTGTGATGTTCTGGTGCTGTTTGTCAGTCATGGTTGCTCCTATGCAGTTCAACTGTGTGTGCTGCCCAGTCTCTCTGGTCAAGTTGTTTCCAGCTTTGTGTCCCAGACTTGTGCAACTATTGGGTGTTGTGTTGGATGTATGTGTGTTGTTTGTGTTATTGCTTAACTTCCTGGGTGTGCTCTTGTCTTTGTGCTGGGCTGTATGGTGTTGTGTGGGTTGCTGTTCTGTCACTGATGTCTGTGTGTGTCTGGTATGCTTGGTGTGCACACACAGCTTGTTGTGCATGCAGTGCTGTGTGTGTATGTTGCCTTGTGATTGCCTGGTGTGCATCCCCTGATGTCCTGCTGTGTTTGCTATGTGATTGTTCTGCCTGTGCATCTGTTGTTTGTTTGCTGTGGCTGTGTTGTTCTGTGATGGTGCACTTCTTGTGTGTGTTGTGGTATGTTGTCTGTGCATTGTTCCTGAGTGATGAGGTTGTGCACTCCTGTTGTGTCTGTCCTCCCATTGCCTTGCCCCAGTTTAGCTGCACAGGGCATGTCTGTTGTTGTGGCTCTGTGTGTGTTTCTGTTGGGTTATGTGTTTGTCTGTTGTATTTGTTTCCATATTTGTTTCCACATTTGTGGTGGCATCCGTGTGTGTGTGTGCGTGTGTGTGTGTGTGGGTGTGGGTGTGCGTGTGTGTGTGTGTGTGTGTGTGATGTTTGTGGCTGAGCCCAGGGTGTGTGGTTGTTTGTGTGTGTATTGACTGTCAAGAATTGCAACCCTTCAGTGTGTTTGGCACTGGTGTTGTGTGCTGCTGGTGTGAGGGGGGTATGTGTGTAGATTCTAACTGGTGTTTGTCAGTCCAGAGGTGTGTAGATGGGCCCTGCGTGTAGTGCTGGTGTACTCCTGTGAAGTAGTTGTATGGATGTATGGCTGTTCACAGTTTGACTTCAGGGCCTTCCTTTCATCCTCGTGCCTATACGTGGTTTGCCTTGCTGTCTCCCTGTGTTGTTGCACTGAGCTGTCTGTGGTTTGAGTTCACTGACTGTGCCAGCCATGTGTGCTTTGATGGTGTGAGGGTGTTGTGCTCTGTTCCTTGTGTTGATGTGATGTACACATGCTTGTTTTGTGTCTCCATGGCCTTTCATTTGTGTGCAGCCCACCTTGGTTTCCATATTTGATGTGCTCCATTGCTATTGACATGTGGGGTGTGTATGTGTGTGTGTCACTCTGTGGTATGTATGTGTGACTGTGCAGGCTGTGTATCCATTTGGATGTTAATTCCTTGTATGGGTTCATTTGTTGCTTGTCCTCATTTATATTTCCCTGAGTGTGGTATTGTGGCGGTGTGTTTGTTTCCCTGGCCCTGTGCTACTGTGCTGTGTGTTGTGTGTTCCTGTGCAGCCACTCCTGCAGTGTGTGTCTCCATGATTGTTTGTTGTGTGGTGCAGGGTGTGTATTGACCTGGCTTGTTGTTCTGCATGGGGTGTACAGGAGGGGCACATGGCATGTGCCTTCATGGGGTATGCTAGTGTGTGGTGGGAGGGGGTGTGGCCCTGTGCTCTTTGTGACCTGCCTATGCCTGGCACTGGCCCTGCCTTCTGCATTGTGCGCATGTATTTGCTTGTGTTCGCCGCTGCGGTGACGTGACCAGGACATTGCTGCATGGTGGCGGTAGCAGTGTGTCCAGGATGCAGAGGGGTGACTTTGTGGCAGGTGGGTGATGTGTGGGTGCCCTTGTGGATGTGTCCCTGTCCCCCCTAGGGTGTCTGATGTGGATTTGGACCCTGTGTCAGCCCGTGTGTTGTGTGCTGTCTTTGTGTTGTTGCGTACCTGCAGCGGCGTCCGCGGCAGTCCATTAGTTCTTGGTAATGTAGCAGGTACAGCACCGGAAAGACGTGTAGAGCTGGGTTCATGGCAGTCGTGACCGGGACTCTGGTTTTACGCTCCGCTGTTGAGCTTCCGCCGTCTCTGGTTGGGCGGTGTCTCCGCTGCGGTGCGTCTGCTTGCTTGTGTCATCCTAATTTGTGGACGTCATTCCGCACGGCGGTGAGTCTCCATTGGCTCCTACCACCGCGGTGGCGGGCGCACTTTGATGGGGGTGCACGTCGCACTGCCGCGGTCAGGAAATGGCCTATGTTTGGCCATACTAATATGGCAGACGTGAGGACCGCTGCTCGCGGGCGGGAAATAAACATTTTTCCGCACCGCCAGCACCGCCGTGGTGCCACCGCCTGACATCCTAATGGGCCCCTAAAGCTCCATAAACATTTCGAACTCAAAAGTCTGAGGAAAATGAGGGAGAGAGAAAGAAAAAGGAACGGACACATACAGATATCCTAACAGGAAATCATCTGGATACTGTAGCATTGCTAGAGGAACTGCAATCAAGTGATTTGACACAAGTGGAAGATACCCATGACATTATAGACTTAGTGGAGAACTTGTGAATAATACAAGTGGAGGCATCTACCCCTTTCAAACCAACTTCTAAATTTATTCCACAGGCGCCCATGGGATGTGATTGACGTATTCGTAGAAAGTGTGAATCAAGATCTTATTGCCCTGCGTATTGGCAAAAACAAAAATTAACATTACACATAAACAAAGACAAGCCTTAACTGACCTGCAGAACGAACACTACAAACCTTCTGATAAAGGAGGAAATATTGCAATGCAGACAAAGGTAAATTACTACAAAGAAGCACTCAGACAATTGAATTACAAGAACAGTTATGTACCTACTACCAAGACTATGCCAATAGTATATCATATTATCAAAACATGATTCAAAAGTGTCACCAGAGAGGAATACTATCAATAGAGGAATATCAAATCTTAATAACCTTGTGTGAGAAGTTGGCCTGATACATAACCTTGTGTGAGAAGTTGGCCTGATATATGCTGTCCACTAATTATAGTGGGCACCTTGTATCAGTTCAAACAACCCCTTATGGTGAATAGGTTAAAGACAACCTTTATTGAAAGCTATCCTAAAGGTAGCTATGGAGAGCAGCCTTCAGGCTAAGTCTTGAAGGAATGTAAAGCAGCTTTTTTTACCAGTCTATAATCTCTTGAATGACCAAATGAAAGGACAACCACACCAGGTATATATTTAAAATATATGTATTTAAGATAAAACACACCCCTCTAGTCTCTTTATGAGACTGGAGTTCGAAGTACTTAAGTTACAAGTTAGCAATCAACAGTAATAGCACAAATACACGTTTGGGTCCTAGGGGCATACCAAACCATATACCATATAAACCATATACCAATAATTTCCAGGAGGCAGCAGGAACAGAGTAGACAATAAACAGAGGGAGGATTTACTTAAAGGTGGGACCAGAAAGAGAGGTGGGACCCCAAAAAATAATTTCAGGATGATTAGAAAATGTTTAAGAGCCGCCAAAAGCATAAGAAAAAATCTGCAAACAATTGGTGGAATATCAGATGTGGTCATTGGAAGAAATTTGCTGGCCCAACCCTTATTGACAATCAGAAAATTGATGCAGATCAGGGATGTCCTAGTAGAAAGTTATCTATCTAGAGAAGAGCCAAAGGGGATATCATAACAATTGAAAGATTTTTTCCGGTGTGGAAAGTGTAAAACCTGTACCTATAGCAGCAAGGTACTTACCTGTAAAGTCCCAAGTCTAAAGGAACGAAAACAGATCAAGAGATTTATGAACTGTCATACAACATATACTGTTTATTGTCTAGTCTGCCCATGTCAGCTTAAGTATGTGGGAAGTACCATCCATCCCACTAAACTGCAGATCCTAGAACATATGATGGCGACAAATAATAAAGATGTTACCTACCCAGTTGCCAGACATTTCAAATCTCATCATCAAAGTAATAGAAGCCTGCTCAAGTTCTTCTGTCTGGACCAAGGGGTCGATTAGGATGGCAGTGAGAAAAGCAATCCGACCACCGTGGTAGCGTAGCAGAAATGAACCATCCGCATGTACCGCGGCAAAACCGGTGGTCAGATTAGGATGCACCGCCAGGAAAATCCGACCGCCGCCTACGGATTCCATGCAACTCCGCCAGGAACGTCCGGAACAGCTGAAAATCCTTTTGCAGTGGTCAGATTTGCTGCGGAAAGACCAAAAAATACTGTTTGACCAGCGGAATGACCGCAAGTAAAATTACGATATGATGGCGGTGCCAGTGGAACAATCAGTTGTTTCCAACCGCCGCAATCGCAACAAATGATGAAAGGGAGAGCCAGCGGAAGGACTGTTGTATTCCGACCATCACGGTCATGCCGGAAGAATAATGATAGTCGAAAGCAAATACACAACAAGGCTACCAAGTGTTGCTGTATATCTGTCTCAGCCTCAAAAAACACCTAACACACCCCAATGACACATCCCCATGGCAAATAAAAAATACAAATCCCAGGTCAACCCACACAACACACCTGAGATGACTACTCCATTTTGACCCACCCACATAGCTGAGTATAAAACCAGCCCCTTCCCTGCCCAGAATCCTTTGCACAACCCCACAACTGAAGGGCTTAACCCCACAGCACAAAGGAGAGGCAAATCAGCACACATCACACTATCACAACCGCACACACACCACACACATCACCACCACCACCTTCACACCTGCACTTTTCCCCTATTTGCACATCACACACCATGTCACAGAAGAAGATGCCCAAATTCACTGAAAATGAGTTGTCAGTGATGGTAGATGAGGTAATCAGAGTAGAACCACATTTGTTTGGAAGCATGGTCCAACAGACAATATTATCCACAAAGAATCAAATGTGAGCAAGGATAGTCAATAAAGTCAATGCAGTAGGGACCACCCCGCACACCCTGAAGGACATCAAGAGGAGTTGGCATGACCTCAAGACCAGGGTGAAAGAGCGTGCCAACAAGAACTATAAGCTGGCTCAGAGGAATGGCGGTGGCCCTCTCATTCCACCACTAACATTCACCGAACGGGAGGAGAAGGTGCTTGCCACACTGCATCCAGAGAGTCTCACAGGAATACCCGGGGAGTGGAGGCTGGTAACTACTAACAAATGTCTACCATTACTCTGCTATGCACTGTCTTGCACAACTAGAAAGCTACACTTCCTAGACACAAAAGCACTTACCTACAACACACTCTTCCCAACACGTCTCCCATATCTAATATTTCCTTCCTCTGAATTACCTCAAAGGTAGCAAGCAATGTTTCCATGGGGGCATGTGGGCAGGCAGCCAGCACTACAACTCCCACTAGGCACCCTTGTCCCACAGCTGAGCAGGATGGAGCACTCCCCCACCCACAACCATGTGACAGCCATTGCATTGCTCTCCTCAAACTTACAGGTTGAGCCATCTTAACAGGGAGGGGTGTTTGTGGGAAGGAAGCCAGCACTACAACTCCCACAGGCCCCCTTTTCTCACTGCTGAGCAGGATGGAGCACTCCCCCACCCACAACCATGTGGCAGCCATTGCATTGCTCACCTCAAACGTACAGGTAGTTAGCCATCTTAACAGGAGGTTTTTTTTGGGTGGGAAGCCAGCAATACAACTCCCACCAGGCCCCCTTGTCCCACAGCTCAGCAGGATGGAACACTCCCCCCATCCACGAGCCATGTGTAACCTATTCCCTTCCTCTGCTCCACTTCACAGGTAGATAGCCATCTTAACAGGGAGGGGTGTTTGTGGGTGGCAAGCCAGAACCACAACTCCCACCAGGCACTCTTATCCCAAAGCTCAGCAGGATGGAGCACTCCCCCCTCCCACAGCATTGCATTGCTCACCTCAAACTTACATGTAGGCAGCCATCTTAACAGGGAGGGGTGTTTGTGGGTGGGAAGCCAGCACTACAACTCCCCCAGGCCCCTTTGTCCAACACAGCTCAGCAGGATGGAACACTCCCCCACCCACAACCATGTGGCAGCCATTGCATTGCTATCCTCAAACTTACAGGTAGGTAGCCATCTTAACAGGGAAGGGTGTTTGTGGGAAGGAAGCCAGCACAACAACTCCCACCAAGCCCCCTTGTCCCACAGCTGTGCAGGATGGAGCACTCCCCCAACCACAACCATGTGGCAGCCATTGCAGTGCTCTCCTCAAACGTATAGGTAGGTAGCCATCTTAACAGGGAAGGGTGTTTGTGTGTGGCAAGCCGGAACCACAACTCCCACCGGGCACCCTTGTCCCAAAGCTCAGCAGGATGGTACACTCCTCCCACTCATAACCATGTGGCAGCTATTTACCTCCACTGTGTCACCGAACAGATGGGTAGACAGTGCATGCACACTGCCATCCTTCTCAAAATGCATGGAGCCATATGACCACACCAGACCTCACAGGTCAGCCAACTTGGCATTCATCCAAAAGCCACATCCAGTGTGCAGACAGCTAAGTGTACGAAACTGTCACGTAACTTATACTTTGACTCACCAAGTCACGTGTGGAAGAAATTCAGGGCCCAATCATGCACAGCACAGAAGGCAATGTGTAAATGTCATGGTGTCAGAGCATGAAGGTCCATATGAATACAAAACATGCATGGTCAATCGGACAAACAAAGTAAAGTACATGATATGAAAAAGGTATGTATAAAATTACAATGGCTAGTTCTTGCTTAGCTGAAAGTGATTCAATGCAGAGGAAACCAAAAAGACGCATCACATAAAGTTGATGTGCCGCAAGTCGTTAGATGACGGCATGTCCTTGTAGTCACACAATCTGTACATGGCACATGGTTTCTATTTACATGTCCACCATGGACAAGTAATGTATGTATCTCAACATCACGTCATGAGGCTCAGTATCTTGCAGCCATACCAAGTGATTGCAATGTAAAGTGTGTGGTGTATCACATGTAACATCCAAACGTCTAACACCAAGCTTGTGGAGTGCACTTTAATAACCATTTGACCTCTGTTCAACAGGAGATCCACAAGCAACTGCAGCAAAAGACAACACCAACCTGCAGAGCCAGTCTCCCCCCCCCCCCGCCCCCTGGAACATGAACTCTCGGATCCAGACTCCCTACGTTTCTCGGATGGGGAGCAACAACCAGGCCCAACTGGACTGACAGGGCATACCACGTCTCAGGCCCTCATTGTCCCCACCACGACCACCACCGTAGCAACAACAGCGCTGACCCCTGCTGCCTGAAACACTCTCCCTGCCTCAGTGGTTACCAACACCACCACACAATCGACGAATGCCAGGGAGAGTTTGCGGGTGCGTCGAGTGCCAACGCCACAGGTCTGGGTCAGCAGGGCAGGTGGGAGGGCCACTGGGGGACAAATACAGGAGGACACTGGGACCGCAGCCCTGGCCACCATTTCCAGAGTCCTTGGGGCATATAAACAGACCCAGGGACAGATGGGCCAGGTTGTGGAAGAAGTGCGTGAGTTCCGCCTGCTGCTGAGGTCCATGGACACGAGTATGAGCCAACTTGTGGGCCTCATGGGCCAGCTTGTGAGTGTTCTGAGGGACAGGCCTGTGGTCCAAATAACAACTCCACCCCCCTTCAGTGGCCTGCATGCTGATACTCCCACCGCCTCAGCTGCAGCCACAGAGAGGGGTGAGCTGCAACAAAATAACTCCTCAGACATCGCTGAACTTGCAGCAGAGGACCCCCTGCCAAAAGTACGAGGGGCTGTCCGAGAAACACAAGGGAAGGATCATGTGGCAATGCACCATCTAAATGCTAGTCACTGAGCCAGCCATGATGGCACCTGTGTTTCCCTTGACATTGACTTTGTTAACTATCCTTACCCACATTGCCATGTTGATGGCAGGAGTCTGTTGGACTGTGTGAATACATCAATGTGGTGACTACTTTATTTATCTTATTTACCATCACTGACAACTCATAAATTCACTTAGCACAATTTCGTAAATAATCACTTCTCTGTCACAAATACTTATTGTAAATAAATACTCTTTACACACCTATGTCTTTATGTTCGCTCCATGTTTATCACAGTATGTACAATGTCAACTCAGATTCCAATATATCACAAGCTCTGATTGTGACGAGGCATTGAGAGGGTGAAGGGACCTAGAAAGACACAAGAGAATGACATTAACGTGTCAGGTGATGCAGCTAGAACACACCACTGGTCATCAACGTACACAAACCAGCACACATAAAAATGAGCAACAACATTAACATAGACATGAGGTACCTGGATTAAAATACCCTGTGCCACACACATCAGCCATTAGCACAGAGCCAACAACAGGCAGCAGTCAAAAAGATTATCTATGCCTTGCCTCTACCATCAAAGACAACAGACAATGTCACTGTTGTACAATGTCACTTACACTCAAGGGAAGTAGTTGTCAATGAGCTGTTGACGCAGGTCAACTCCTTCCTCTTCTCCACTATCGTTGTCACTGGGCATGTGTGGATTTGCAGGGGGGGGCATCTGCTGCTCATCATCATCCAGGAGCAGGGGGATCTCTTTACGCAAGGCCAGGTTGTGGAGCATGCAGCATGTAACTATGATCTGACACACCTTTTGGGGATAGTAGAGTAGTGCACCTCCACTCTTGTCCAGACACCGGAATCTAGACTTCAGAAGCCCAAAATTATGGTCCGCCACACGACGTGTCCTCCCATGTGCATCATTGTAGCGGACTTCACCGGGGTCCTTGGATTCCTCAGCGGGCTCAGCAACCAAGGCCGGTTGGCATACGCAGAGTCACCTAGGTGTGAGTTACAGGGAGCAATTTACTAATATAAACAGTAGCTGAGAACAGCATGTCACACATACAGCACACTACTTGACTCTGCATACTCACTAACAAGCCACGGACGCAACAGATGTAGATTTGCCATCTATTGTGGGATGATGCTGCTACGCTGTATGTAGGAGTCATGTGCAGAACTGGGGAATTTGGCATAGACATGGGAGATAATCATATCCGCTTGGCATACCTTTTGCACATTAATGGAATGGAAATGTTTCCTGTTCCGGTAGATGTGCTCACGTGCCTGTGGAGGAACTAGGGCAACATGTGTGCAGTCAATAGTGCCAGCAACATTAGGTATGTGTCCAAGATCATAGAAATCGCCCTTCACATCTACCAATTCATGTCTCCTTGGGAAGTGGATGTAGCAGTCCACATTTGGTTGTTTCCTACATAATATGAAAGGGGACACATGTCAATTTAATTCCCCTATGAGATGTGTGAAACATCTTACATCTTGACTGACGCAGGGCCAACAATGACTGGACGGTAACAACAGCTTAATGCACAAGTCACATGCAGAGACACCTTGATCTCATGTAGTTGTGCATGTGGCACTGGTCAGTATGTACATACCGACTACCTCCAAAACAGATTCTGACTATGTGAATGGTAAATGGTACACTCCTACATCGTGTATCCCCAGCCCTGGGAGTAGTTGACACAGCACATGTTGGACACAGCAACACTGCTGACTTTTATGTAGATGCTGTACCTGCCACACCTTCTTGCTTAAGTCACACACAGCCCAACGTTTCTACACAATGAGCACAGTGTGTGTAAGCTGATCAACTATCAAAATGAACACAGCAATGTACACAGTGAAATAGGCACATTATGTGGTCAGGCAATCATTACTGTGTGTTGATTAGCCATCTCACACATTGACATGTGCACAAATATGAGACTCCATTACACACCAAATCTGTGTACATGCACACAAATATCATAGGTGACATGTGAGTAAGTACATGCCAAAGCATGTAATCATGTGCACTGACATGGCATGTGTAGGTATCAGTGAGTTTAATGTCACACTAGCATTCAATTTTGCAAACAGATGCTGTGATACATTGTGAAGGTCTAGTGTTCAATGATGAAAATTGGCTATTGCCATTGCTAGAGCATAATGTGTCCATAGGTGCGGTATGCGTGCACTGCCACCGCAATCACCACGATTAAAAAATGCCAAATCGCGGTAGCGACTGCCTGGACACCACGGTGTGCCACTGCCAATGCCCATGCCATTGCAGCCAATGGGAACCACGATCGCGGTAGTAAATTACAATTTTGAAGCTCGCAGGAGGCGTGCCTCACTGCCATGGTCCAGGTTATTGGTTACATTTGAAAAATGCTAACCAGGAAGACCAATTGCAGAAGCTGAGTACCACTGAAATAACCCCAGGGGCCTATAAATGCTTGTGAGAGAGTCACACATTTCTCTTGCATTCAGACACTGCTGCCTGCCATTCTTCACCACTAACTGCTGCTGTTCCTGTATTCTGGACCCAGTGATGGCGAGAACTGAGAACATCAGGGCCCGTCCCTTCACCACAGGGGAGCTGGAGGTCCTGGTGGACGAGGTCCTTGCACAGTTTGGGGAGGCTGTATGGTGCGCCAGATGTACTGGTAAGTGTTTCAGAGTAAAAGTTTGAGAGTGCTCAGAATGCTTAAATGATGTTGCTCTACAGTAGTACGTGCCTGTGAGTGCAAGTCAATGCGTGCATGCTCATTAAATGTTGACTTTGCTCGTTTCCTTTTTGTTAAAATTCCTTGTTGCAAATTGCATATCTTGGTTCTTTCTATTGTATGATTTTTTACTCGGAGCACTCTATGGCACCTCTGATACACCCTACTCATTATTATTGAATGTTTTCCCACAGGTTGTAACTTCACTTACCTTCTTTATGTTTTGTATACTTGCTGGCGGCAACTCTGTACAGCGCTCTGATCCCCCCTTTGGGTCTTGTTCGCACTCTATAAAACTTTTCAAATAAATATACCATGGCCTAGTAAGAATTGTACTTGAGTATTTGTGGAGGATGGCACATGGACATTTCTACAGCCCCTCTTCAGCAAAAAGAAACAAACGTTGGTCTGAGACTGGGTAATGTAAATGTGTGATACACTGCCTAAAATGCTGACTTCATGTCAATGGGGTGTGTAGCCTTATTTCCACAGATCCATGACTGCATTGATGGGTGGGAGTGACATGCAATGATTTTGCAGCCATACAGTTACACTGCTGGTTTGAGACACTTGAAGTCTGAACAAACATTGCCTCTGCTTTGCGATGTCATAGTCCATTAACCCCTTCAGTGCCCATGACGAGCTGGACTCGTCATGGGCTGCGGTGGCGCTGTGCCCATGACGAGTCCAGCTCATCATGAACTCCGCCCGCTAATACAAAGCGCGGCACTGGGCGGGGAAAGGGGCGGGCATGCAAGGGGTTAAGTTTTCACTTGCTCATTTGTGACATTACAAATGTATTTTGTCCAGAGGGTACTGAAGAATGTGTGTACAGTTTTCAGATTGCTCCTATGGTGATGTGTGCATTATGCACAAGAGTAAAATGCCTCAGTGTAACACTCTTGGTGGTAATTCACCTATGACATATCAGATAAATGTAATTTGATGATGTCATCCTTCTATTGATTTCATTATGTGTTCAGTCTTGCATGTGTAGGCACTGTTTGCCCTCTCATATTATACATACATGTGATTTCTCTGATGTCCCTCGTTCACCCTCAGTGTGAGTCCCACTGGCCTGCACAGAAACTGCCCAATGTTACAAGGACCTGGCCTGGCAGTTCGGGCTGGACTGTTCCCATTGGGCACAGGGTCAAGACTGATTTGCATATGGCTGGGTCCAAACTGGAATGGCATAGTGAGCAAAAAAACGATGGATTTAGGCCCAGATCTCTGTACTGGGGTGAATGTATGACATTGTTCTGTATTCTGTCCATTAACTGTTCTTTTTGAAGTTACAAGGACCAGCACTAAATGGGCAGAGTGAAACATATGTGTTGACCACAACCCTATTTCTCAATGAGCTATCTTAGGCCTGAGGATTGCACAAGACAGCACTACACCTTGTGAGAAGAGTGTGAGAATGTAAGATAATGGCCCTAAATGTGACCACCATGACACATGAAGCCATTCACTGGCCAAGGACATTGAGGGGTGTGTTGTGTTGGACACAGTGATTATGCCCCGACACATCGTTTCATATGTATTGTATGTCATGCTCACTCACATACTGCATCACGAATGATGCTCTTTTCCACATTGGTTTCTGTGCTGGCACTCTGCATGTGTATGAGATGGCCACGTACTGTGTCCATCATCATACATGTACATTTCAATGAGATTATTTGATGCTTGTGTCATATGTGTCATGCTGTATGGCCTCTGCTCAACATTTAGGTATTAGCGTGCTATGTTTTTTCATGCTCCTGTACTGACACACAGTGGTACATAACACAGTGTCACTGAAACTTCCTCTTCTTGTCTCTCATGCCTGCAGCTTAAGGTCCACCAGCGATATGGAGGGCCATTGCACGCAAGGTGTAGGCTCTAGGTGTCTCCAACTGACGGCACACACACTGTCACAAAAGGTGGGATGATATCTGCTGGCTGAGCAAAAACGTGACAGAGATGATGCTGGGGGTGCTCCCTCGGAGTGGCAGGTTGGCGAACAGGAGCATGACAACACTAAAGGCCCACATCTTGGCAGTGACACAGCCAGAGCTGGATGGATGCTTGAGGGCCCATCAGCAGCAAGTTTGGGTTGAGTATTCAGCTAAGTGTGACTTTGGGTGTGAGTGACTGCATGAATCCCAACCGTGAGCCAGTGGGAAGCTCTGTGATGTCTCTAGTGTGATGCAATGGTTTCTAAGTGGCCTCAGTGTTGAGTGCAGCTGTTCTGCATTTGTACAACATGTGGTTTCTCATTTGTTTAAAACCATGACCCTTGTCATTGATAGATGAAATGTGGTCTTGTGACATTTGCTACAATATGAGTGTCATATACATCACCTGGCAGTAAACAGCAGTCAGTATCATGCTAGTGAGCATTTATAAATATGTGCTGTGCACAACATAAAATGTGTGACAACTACACAGATGACACCAATGTGCAACTGTAATTGGGCTTCAAAGCACAACATGGTGGATATCAGGAGCTTGTAGCCATTGCAAAAGGACATTTGGGAGTTTGTATCTGTGGTATTCCTTTAAAGTGACTCCATATGTGACACAGACAACATGTTTAGATGTATATCAGTCTCACCTACAGGCACGTAGGTATGCTTACAGAGAATAGTATGTTAGGTTACAAGGAGGCACAGGCCCAGCTATTTGGCTGTGTCAACTCCACATGGGGCATTACTATCAACTATGCATGTTTCTATGCATCTTCTGCTGATTGCTTAAATGTAGCACATGCTGAATATACATGAAGGAATCCAACATGGGAGTATCATGATAATGTGTTGTGCCTTGCTTGCATATGATGTTTGTGAGTATGGCACTATACTGAACCTATCTCTCTGTCTCTTGCAGCATCTACCAAAGACAGGGAAGGACGGGGGACGGACACCAGTGGGGAAGCTTCTGGCAAGACTGCTACACATGAGCTCACTGACACTGATGTGACCAGCGCCTTGCAGGGGGACAGGAGTGACCTGGATGACTTCCATCCAGAAACACCAACCTCCACATCTTCAGACTCCAGAGGTGACTCCTCGATGTTGGTGGGCACAGGAAGTTCTAAATCTGCCTCTTTTCTACCACACACCGTCCAGTGCCCACCGTCCCGGATGCTCCCACAAGTGCTGTCCATGCCCTCAACCCTAGGAAGAGTGAAGTCTCCTTCCCCCCAGGCACCGCTGCCCCTGCCCCCCCTGCATCCCTCAGTGTGGAGGCGGTAGACCTTTTGCGCCAGCTGTGTGTGGGTCAGACTGCTCTCCTGTATGCCTTCCAGGATCATGACAAGAAGTTGGCACAGCTGGTTGCCTTCATGAAGGGCATTCATTCTGACGTGGGGGGCCTACTCAGAACTGTCCTGTCTTTGTCCTCCACAATGACGGCAGCCATTCAGCAGTCACAGACTCCCAGTCCAGCTGTCCCTTCAGCAACCACCCTGCCAGTGGCACCACCTGACAAGTGTCCACATGCCAGAGCCCTCAAGCACCAAGTCCTCCACACGCAGCACACAACAGCAGCACTCAAAGGGGACCAGACCACAGACACCATCCCCACAACACTAAACGGGCACACAAGAGAGCAAAATCAAAAGCCCATCACATGACACTCGTGGGCATCAGGCCAAGAAGCATGCATCAACATCACATTCATCAAATCACCCCCATCCAAGGGCACTCCCATCCCCACATCTGCTCCAAAGACAAACAAACACTTTCCGTGTCTGCTGTGAACCTGGTGCCTGCAAAGACTAAGCCCAAACACATTTCAAAGGCAGATTCACCCACAACGTCACCTCCCACCCACACCCCTGTGAAGCTGGGACAAGAGATCAAAGTGGGGGTTTACCTCGACAACAGGGGATGCAGGGGAAGAGGCAAGGCCACCCCAAGCGTACCACCAGATCCAGCAAATCCCCACAGGGAGAGCCACCTGCACTTGATACACCTTTGGTGGAGAGTGAGGCAGTTGTGCCCTCCTCACTTCCCACTCCGGACAAGACACTTGTGGGCTATTGAACCTCCAAGCAGTTGAGACCCAGCCCTCAACATTCACCCTCACACACAGTGCCTCCACGCATCCTGTCTC
Source organism: Triturus cristatus (assembly GCF_964204655.1). Lineage (NCBI taxonomy): Eukaryota > Metazoa > Chordata > Amphibia > Caudata > Salamandridae > Triturus > Triturus cristatus. The sequence continues at coordinate 566,937,860 of NC_140589.1, read as the reverse complement.
CACCTCCCCATGCCACCACTCCACCCTGTCCAAGCAGCCCTCAGGCTCCCACAGCCACTGATGCCTCTATCTCAGCAGATTCTCTCTCTCTCAGGGCCAGTCCTCCAACTGTCCCTGACAATCAGCCACCTCCCAGTTCAAATTCAAGTCAAAGTTGAAGCCAAGTGCACCTCCCCACACCATTTCTCCCACAGTTGTGCCTGGACTGCCCATATGTAACCCCTGAGCTGTGGTGATTCCCATGGCAGTAGACAGTGTTACCCATGTCAACAATTAAAAGATGCCAAATCGCGGTAGCGACTGCCTGGACACCGCGGTGTGCCACCGCCAATGCCCATGCCGTTGCAGCCAATGGGAACCGCGATCGCGGTAGTAAATTACAATTTTGAAGCTCGCAGGAGGCGTGCACCGCCGCCATGGTCCCGGTTATTGGTTACAATTGAAAAATGCTAACCAGGAAGACCAATTGCAGAAGCTGAGTACCACTGAAACAACCCCAGGGGCCTATAAATGCTTGTGAGAGAGTCACACATTTCTCTTGCATTCGGACACTGCTGCCTGCCATTCTTCACCACTAACTGCTGCTGTTCCTGTATTCTGGACCCAGTGATGGCGAGAACTGAGAACATCAGGGCCCGTCCCTTCACCACAGGGGAGCTGTAGGTCCTGGTGGACGAGGTCCTTGCACAGTTTGGGAAGGCTGTATGGTGCGCCAGATGTACTGGTAAGTGTTTCAGAGTAAAAGTTTGAGAGTGCTCAGAATGCTTACATGATGTTGCTCTACAGTAGTACATGCCTGTGAGTGCAAGTCAATGCGTGCATGCTCATTAAATGTTGACTTTACTCGTTTCCTTTTTGTTAAAATTCCTTGTTGCAAATTGCATATCTTGGTTCTTTCTATTGTATGATTTTTTACTCGGAGCACTCTATGGCACCTCTGATACACCCTACTCATTATTATTGAATCTTTTCCCACAGGTTGTAACTTCACTTACCTTCTTTATGTTTTGTATACTTACTGGCGCCAACTCTGTACAGCACTCTGATCCCCCTTTGGGTCTTGTTCGCACTCTATAAAACTTTTCAAATAAATATACCATGGCCTAGTAAGAATTGTACTTGAGCATTTGTGGAGGATGGCACATGAACATTTCTACAGCCTCTCTTCAGCAAAAAGAAACAAACGTTGGTCTGAGACTGGGTAATGTAAATATGTGATACACTGCCTAAAATGCTGACTTCATGTCAATGGGGTGTGTAGCCTTATTTCCACAGATCCATGACTGCATTGATGGATGGGAGTGACATGCAATGATTTTGCAGCCATACAGTTACACTGCTGGTTTGAGACACTCGAAGTCTGAACAAACATTGCCTCTGCTTTGCGATGTCATAGTCCATTAAGTTTTCACATGCTCATTTGTGACTTACAAATGTATTTTGTCCAGAGGGGACTGAAGAATGTGTGTACAGTTTTCAGATTGCCCCTATGGTCATGTGTGCATTATGCACAAGAGTAAAATGCCTGAGTGTAATACTCTTGGTGGTAATTCACCTATGACATATCAGATAAATGTAATTTGATGATGTCATCCTTCTATTGATTTCACTATGTGTTCAGTCTCGCATGTGTAGGCACTGTTTGCCCTCTCATATTATACATACATGTGATTTCTCTGATGTCCCTCATTTACCCTCAGTGTGAGTCCCACTGGCCTGCACAGAAACTGCCCAATGTTACAAGGACCTGGCCTGGCAGTTTGGGCTGGACTGTTCCCATTGGGCACAGGGTCAAGACTGATTTTCAAGACTGATTTGCATATGGCTGGGTCCAAACTGGAATGGCATGGTGAGCTAAAAAACGATGGATATAGGCCCATATCTCTGTACTGGGGTGAATGTATGACATTGTTCTGTATTCTGTCCATCAACTGTTCTTTTTGCATATGTCACCCCGAGTGGGACGGGTACGCTCAGACGTGAGTCCCGTGCTCTCCATGCCACTGGAATCAAGCTATCCTGGCTGAAGAGGGGTGAAACCCCGAAACCGGTCCTAGGATGCTTGTTTCCAGTCCAGGGAGGACCTGGCCTGGCAGTTCGGGCTGGACTGTTCCCATTGGGCACAGGGTCAAGACTGATTTGCATATGGCTGGGTCCAAACTGGAATGGCATAGTGAGCAAAAAAACGATGGATTTAGGCCCAGATCTCTGTACTGCGGTGAATGTATGACATTGTTCTGCATTCTGTCCATTAACTGTTCTTTTTGAAGTTACAAGGACCAGCACTAAATGGGCAGAGTGAAACATATGTGTTGACCACGACCCAATTTCTCAATGAGCTATCTTAGACCTGAGGATTGCACAAGACAGCACTACACCTTGTGAGAAGAGTGTGAGAATGTAAGATAATGGCCCTAAATGTGACCACCATGACACATGTAGCCATTCACTGGCCAAGGACATTGAGGGGTGTGTGTTGTGTTGGACACAGTGAGTATGCCCCGACACATCATTTCATATGTATTGCATGTCATGCTCACTCACATACTGCATCACGAATGATGCTCTTTTCCACATTGGTTTCTGTTCTGGCACTCTGCATGTGTATGAGATGGCCACGTACTGTGTCCATCATCATACATGTATACATTTCAATGAGATTATTTGATGCTTGTGTAATATGTGTCATGCTGTATGGCCTCTGCTCAACATTTAGGTATTAGCGTGCTATGTTTTTTCATGCTCCTGTACTGACACACAGTGGTACATAACACAGTGTCACTGAAACTTCCTCTTCTTGTCTCTCATGCCTGCAGCTTAAGGTCCACCAGTGATATGGAGGGCCATTGCACACAAGGTGCAGGCTCTAGGTGTCTCCAACTGACGGCACACACACTGTCACAAAAGGTGGGATGATATCTGCAGGCTGAGCAAAAACGTGACAGAGATGATGCTGGGGGTGCTCCCTCGGAGTGGCAGGTTGGCGAACAGGAGCATGACACCACTAATGGCCCACATCTTGGCAGTGACACAGCCAGAGCTGGATGCTTGAGGGCCCATCAGCAGCAAGTTTGGGTTGAGTATTCAGCTAAGTGTGTCTTTGGGTGTGAGAGACTGCATGAATCCCAACCGTGAGCCAGTGGGAAGCTCTGTGATGTCTCTAGTGTGATGCAATGGTTTCTAAGTGGCCTCAGTGTTGAGTGCAGCGCTGTTCTGCATTTGTACAACATGTGGTTTCTCATTTGTTTAAAACCATGAACCTTGTCATTGACAGATGAAATGTGGCCTTGTGACATATACATCACCTGGCAGTAAACAGCAGTGAGTATCATGCTAGTGTGCATTTATAAATATGTGATGTGCACAACATAAAATGTGTGACAACTACACAGATGACACCAATGTGCAACTGTAATTGGGTTTCAAAGAACAACATGGTGGATATCAGGAGCTTGTAGCCATTGCAAAAGGACATTTGGGAGTTTGTATCTGTGGTATTCCCTTAAAGTGACTCCATATGTGACACAGGGAACATGTTAAGATGTATATCAGTCTCACCTACAGGCACGTAGGTATGCTTACAGAGTTACAGGGAGGCACAAGCCCAGCTATTTGGCTGTGTCAACTCCACATGGGGCATTACTATCAACTATGCATGTTTCTATGCATCTTCTGATGATTGCATAAATGTAGCACATGCTGAATATACATGAAGGAATCCAACATGGGAGTATCATGTTAATGTTTTGTGCCTTGCTTGCATATGATGTTTATGAGTATGGCACTATACTGAACCTATCTCTCTGTCTCTTGCAGCATCTACCAAAGACAGGGAAGGACGGGGGACGGACACTAGTGGGGAAGCTTCTGGAATGACTGCTACACATGAGCTCACTGAAACTGATGTGACCAGCGCCTTGCAGGGGGACAGGAGTGACCTGGATGACTTCCATCCAGAAACACCAACCTCCACATCTTCAGACTCCTGAGGTGACTCCTCGATGTTGGTGGGCACAGGAAGTTCTATATCTGCCTCTTTTCTACCACACTCCGTCCAGTGCCCATCGTCCCGGATGCTCCCACAAGTGCTGTCCATGCCCTCAACCCTAGGAAGAGTGAAGTCTCCTTCCCCCCAGGCACCGCTGCCCCTGCCCCTGTCTCCCCTGCATCCCTCAGTGTGGAGGTGGTAGACCTTTTGCGCCAGCTGTGTGTGGGTCAGACTGCTCTCCTGTATGCCTTCCAGGATCATGACAAGAAGTTGGCACAGCTGGTTGCCTTCATGAAGGGCATTCATTCTGACGTGGGGGGCCTACTCAGAACTGTCCTGTCTTTGTCCTCCACAATGACGGCAGCCATTCAGCAGTCACAGACTCCCAGTCCAGCTGTCCCTTCAGCAACCACCCTGCCAGTGGCACCACCTGACAAGTGTCCACATGCCAGAGCCCTCAAGCACCAAGTCCTCCACACGCAGCACACAACAGCAGCACTCAAAGGGGACCAGACCACAGACACCATCCCCACAACACTAAACGGGCACACAAGAGAGCAAAATCAAAAGCCCATCAAATGACACTCGTGGGCATCAGGCCAAGAAGCAGGCATCAACATCACATTCATCAAATCACCCCCATCCAAGGGCGCTCCCATCCCCACATCTGCTCCAAAGACAAACAAACACTTTCCGTGTCTGCTGTGAACCTGGTGCCTGCAAAGACTAAGCCCAAACACATTTCAAAGGCAGATTCACCCACAACGTCAACTCCCACCCACACCCCTGTGAAGCTGGGACAAGAGATCAAAGTGGGGGTTTACCTCGACAACAGGGGATGCAGGGGAAGAGGCAATGCCACCCCAAGCGTACCACCAGATCCAGCAAATCCCCACAGGGAGAGCCACCTGCACTTGATACACCTTTGGTGGAGAGTGAGGCAGTTGTGCCCTCCTCACTTCCCACTCCGGACAAGACACTTGTGGGCTATTGAACCTCTAAGCAGTTGAGACCCAGCCCTCAACATTCACCCTCACACACAGTGCCTCCACGCATCCTGTCTCCACCTCCCCATGCCACCACTCCACCCGGTCCAAGCAGCCCTCAGGCTCCCACAGCCACTGATGCCTCTACCTCAGCAGATTCTCTCTCTCTCAGGGCCAGTCCTCCAACTGTCCCTGACAATCAGCCACCTTCCAGTTCAAATTCAAGTCAAAGTTGAAGCCAAGTGCACCTCCCCACACCATTTCTCCCACAGTGGTGCCTGGACTGCCCATATGTAACCCCTGAGCTGTGGTGATTCCCATGGCAGTGGACAGTGTTACCCATGTCCTGTGCAGTTTCTCATGCACACATGTGCAGACTAGAAATATGGACTGGCCGATGGCCTTGCTGTTTGTTACTTTTGATGCCCATGTCCTGGATAGTTTCTTATGCACACATGTGCGGACTAGAAATGTGGACTGGCCAATGGCCTTGCTGTTTTGTACTTTTGATGCCCATTTCCTGTGCAGTTTGTCATGCATAGCTTGCATTGCTGTATCCCAGAGATATTGCACAGGTGTCACTTTAATTAAATTTCAATCACTGTACCACCCATGTCTGATTTGATGGCCGAAGGGTAGTTTGATATGTTCCTCCTCTTGCATGTCATGTACAAATGCTATGTGGCTTTCTCCGTGGTTTTCCAGCACTGTGCACTCCACTTTGGGCTACTCCATTTATTGTCCTACATTGCTGTGTATGTGGTATGTGTATGTGGCAGAGTGTCAGTGTGGGATCTTTCTGAGGAACTTGACATGCAATGTGAACAGACAGTTCAGTGGTTGTTAATATGCAGTGTGAGTCTTCATTTCTTAATTTACTCTGTTTGATTCACATCAGTGGAAGGCAAGTGTGGGGAGGAGGGTTGTCCAGCCCCTGGCCTTCTGTGCAGGGTGTTCATCTTCACCACAACCTTCCCAGTCAATCTACCTTGCCCTTGGATGTGTGAGGTGCAAGGTCGAGCCACACCTGGCTGCTAAATTGTGCATTGAGGGGGGGCATAAGAGGGGCACACAGCATGTGCAGAAATGGGTGCAGGTAGCGTGCTGTGGGCTGTGGCCAACCATGTGGGTAGGGTGAAGGTGGATCCCTGGGAAGCTGCCCAGACTGCCCAATCCTGGTGCCAGCCCTGTCTACTCATTGTGTGCAGGTTTTCCCACATCTTCACCGCTGCAGTGATGTGACCGGGACATTGCAGTGATTTCGCGGTAGATGGGTGACCCCGATGCGGAGGTGTGGATTTTTTGCAGGCAGGACATGTGTGAGTACACTGGGGGATATGTTTCTGTCTTCACCAGAGTGTCTGATGTGGACAGGAACCGTATTTCAGCACAGGAGTTGTGTGTTGTGGTTGTATGCGAAGATGTGTTATTTACGCACCTGCGGTGTTCACCGCGGCAACATCTTATCTGCTGGTAGTGGATGAGGTACAGCAGTGGAAGAGCTTGAAGAGATAGATCCATAGCGGTCAAGAACGTGTGGAGGTGCCCGGGATTCGAGTTTCGATCCCTGCAGTAGTGCTTCCGCCGTCTCCGAGTGGCTGGTTTCTCCACTGCGTTCTGATGGGCTGTTTGAGGCATCGTGATTTGTCCGGCGGTCGTAATGTCATTCCGCACGGTGGTCCTTTTCTATTGGCTACCTCCGCCACCGTCGCGGAAGGGAATTCCTGGCGGATCACGAAACTCCACAGAGGACGGAAAATGGGCTATCTTTGCCCATTGTAATTTGGTGGATGTGAGGAACGCCGCTGGAGTGCGGAAAAGGACGTTTTCTGCCACCACCAGCACCGCGGATGTGCCAAACAGCGCCATCCTAATGAGCCCCCAAGTACCTAATGATGTAAGAGGTGGGGGACAGAGAGTTGAAGCTTCGTAGATTAGAATCGCGATACATAATTGATTTACCAACAAAAAGAGCATGGGTTTGAACAGCAGTGAAGAATTGTAGGTTCACTTATGAGTAAGTGGATAAAAGAAGCAAGCTGCCTGAGGAAAGGGAATAGACTCAGGTCACCATATCTATCTAAAAATGTAATGGGAGCCAAAGCCCATACAGGGCGAGATAGAAGTATAGCATGCTCATGAACTCAGCGCAAGGTAAGCCCATGTGCGGGCATGATAGTACAGAACTGAGCCCCGAGAACAGAGGACAAATAATTCATAAATGATAACACTGTAGAAATTTAAAATAATTCTTACACAATAAAATAAATGAAGGTAACAATGGTGTGGAATATGACTTGAAGCAGATGTATATGTATATAACAAATATAAAAGGAATGAACATGCTAAAAGATGCTGAATACAAACCAAAAATGAAGTCCATCTTTCATATTGTTAATTTGGCGTAGTTGACATTGCTTGAATAAAAAACAGAGAGAAAATGGGGTCTGCCAACATTGAAAAAGGCGCTTTCCTGAAAAGTGTTTGTGTGCACAGAAAATCCAATAAAAGTGGATATTTCTTCTCCAGAGAGTGCTGGTCTCAATTTTCTTTGAGCAACATATATTTGTGAGTGCACCGTCGCATGACTAAACACCCACTTGAGAGTGCGAAAGCCATGGTGTGAATGGAGCAAAGATATATATATCTATAAATATCTAATAATCCAAGTTACCTTTTTCACTAGGTGCACTCCAGGATGGAAAACAGCCGTCATCAGACAAGCACCCCAAGTGCAGACACCAACCTCCTTCCTATGGTGCCGACGCGTTTCGGGCTACACGCCCATCCTCTTGGGCACATCCCACATCCAATCACATTACGGAAAACACTAGGACATTCCCCTCATTTAAATACTGATAAGACTCAGGTAAGTAGTTCCCTTTGAATTATGGGACTGAGAGTTTTAAATTGTATAACCCATGTGGGTCGCATGCCATTGCGTGAGTTAGTATAAAAAACGAGTTCCTCAAGGTAAACATAGTGTCCCGCTCAGTTGCGCAAGTTAATATAACAGCCCCAACCTGCTCCGCATCCTGCCACGCTAATACGCAGCTGCAGACCCACAAAGTTCCTGTGGTGGTGCACACTCATGGCCCGGGCCACATCATACAAAAAATATAAGTTGCCTTTTTCGCGAGGTGCACTCCAGGATGGAAAACAGCTGTCATCAGACAGGCGCCCCAAGCACAGACACCAACCTCTTTCCTATGGTGCTGATGCTTTTCGGGCTACACGCCTTTCCTCTTGGGCACATCCCACTTCCAATAACATTACGGAAAACACCAGGACATCCCCTTCATTTAAATACTGATAAAACTCAGGTAAGTAGTTTGCTTTGAATTATGGGACTGGAAGTTTTTAATTGTATAACCCATGTGGGTCGCATACCATTTCGTGAGTTAGTATAAAAAATAGTTCCTCAAGGTAAAACATAGTGTCCCGCTCAGTTGTGCAAGGTCCCGGGGGCATTGTCTAAATAGAATAGCGGGGGCCTGCGTGGGCCTCGCAGCCCCGTTGTCTGCCACCTCCCAGGGGCTAATCAGATTATGTACGGGGGGCACGTGGCCCCACGCGGCCCACCGCAGTCCCAGGGACCGCCACCTCCCGGGGCTATTTGAGGAAATAATGAGTGGGGGCTCTTGTTTTTAAGAAAAAAATAGATGTGTGGGGGGCAAGAGCCCCCACACATGCCCCAGGGACCACCATCTCCCCGGGGCACATATTCGTTTAAATTTGGGGGTCTGTAGCAGACCCCCAGCCCCAGGGACCACCACCTCCCTGGTGCTATTTTGACAAAGGGAGGGGGAGCCCTTGATGGCCCCGGGGACCGCGACCCCCCAGGGCCAGCACCTGCAGTGTCCCGGATGCCCACCCCAGGACACTGCTGTTTGCTATAGAGGTGCGGCTCCCGCCCTGTCATAGCAAACTCTGCTTTGCTTCATTGAAGCGAGAGCAGGGAAACCAACTCTCGCTTCAATGAAGCAAAGCAGAATTGCTTTTCCACAAGGGGAGCTGCATGTCAGCAGCTCCCCTTGTGGAAAAGCAATGCCGGCTCCCGCAGGATGCAGGGAGCTGGCGGGACTGTGGGGGCATTGGGGCTCCCCCCACAGACCCCAACAGAGCAGCCAGGCCCTAGAGGATGGGGTCCCCGGGGCCAGAAGTGGCCCAGGAGGGGGGTCACGTAACCCCCTCCCTCAATAAAAATAAAAAATAAAATAAAAAAAAGAGGCACAGCCCCGGGGGATGGGGTTCCCGGGGCTAATAGATGCCTCAGGAGGGGGGCCACGCAGCCTCCCTGCTTAAATTTGTTTTTTTAAATAAATAATATGCAGCCATGCTTTGGGGGATGGGGTCTCCGGGGCTGAAATTGGCCTCGGAGGGGGGCTCCCTTCCAGTTCATTTTTTTATTATTTTTTAAAATAGGGGTCAGGCCCTGGGAGATGGGATTCCCAGGGCCCAAAACATGGGAAAAGAGGGGGGCCACACAGCCCCCCTTCTGGAAAAAAAAGCTGGCATTGCACCGGAGGCCTCGCCCCCTCCCTGCAGCACTCAGCAAACGCACCCCCTTGTGCGTTGTAAGTTGGGGAATTGATTCCCCTTGAATTCTGGAGAGGTGTGGTGCAGTGGCCAGGGCAGCTGACTTCAGAGCACAGGGCTCACGGTTCGATCCCCGGCTCTGGCGGCAACTCAGCTTAGCCAGAGGGTGCATTTGCACAGTGGTACAGGGAGGGGGTGGGGCCTGATATTACAAGTGTGCAAACACGCCCCCGGGCGCATTGTAAATTGGGGGATTAAGTCCCCTTGAATCCTGAGGGTCCCTGGGGGCCAACTAGCCCACCATGTACCTCCAGTAAGTTCCACAGAGCTGCGTTACAGAGAGGTGGTCCAAGGCCACGCCCCTTTTTACACCACTCTGCAAATGTGGCTTCTGGTGCACTGCTGGTGGGGCGATGAGGTCCTCTTGTGTCCTGAGGACCTCAGGACACAAGTGGACTTCATCGTCCGAGCAGCAGTGCGCCAGAAGCTGCGTTTGCAGCATGGTGTAAAAAGGGGCGTGGCCTAGAAACACCTCTCTGCAACGCAGCTCTGTGGCGCTTACTCGGGGTGCCTGGTGGGCTACTTGGCCACCAGGGACCTTCAGGATTCAAGGGTGTTTAATAGGGATGTTATAGTTAGAAATGAGCATTTATATAACCTTAGAAATTAACTAAAAAAAACATAGGAGTGAAACACATTATAATTAGAAATTTTTGTTTAAAAAACTATTGAAATTCACTGAAAAAAACAGAGGTTTCAGAGACATTATAGTTAGAAATTAGCATTTAAAAAACCATTGAAATTCACAGAAAAAACCATAGGTTTCAGACACGTTATAGTTACAAATTAGCATTTAATAAACCTTAGAAATTCACTGAAAAAACCATAGGTTTCACGGACGTTATAGTTAGTTGGACATTTCACTCGTACAAAACCATAGAAATTCCGCCGTTATAGTTAGCTTAACTCACGCCCATGCAATGCACTGCTGATGACGTCACATATTACATAATTCATGACATGGTCAGTGACATCACTAATGACATCACTGATGACATGTCAAATTACATCACTGATGACAACACTGATGACATCATCCAGTGACTGTGTGTTTCTGTAAAGTTTAAAAGTAGGTATATGTAAATATATATATTAATTATTATATATGTGTGTTTAACTTTTTCAAATTGAGTTAATTTATCATATATGTTACAAGATAAATTAAATGTATTTTATTATTTTTTAGGATTCATGTAAATAATTAATTTATGTAATATTTATTAATGTATTTTATATATATTTAAAAAACGATCTTTAGTACAACAAATTTAATTACATCAATATTTTTTCTCAATATTATGTACTTACCATAATGAAAATATGATGAAGATATTTTTGTCATCGATGTTTTGGTTGCAATATTTTTGTATCGCGATATTTGGGAATCTATATTCTGTCAGTGAACCGCTCCCAGGCTTAGGGTTCTATCTGGCACGGTTGAATGACTAGAAACACAATGCTCAACAAAGCAGAAGGCAAGTACAATATGTAACCTGTTGTAAAATGCAGTATGTTAACTATAAAAAGCACTAAAGCTAACTTTATGCACATCAAACCGTATCTAACAGCATTTTACCCTGTCTGTCTCAAACTACAAGCCATATTAAATAGCCACCTAGTACAATTTTACTGCCACCAAATGCCTCAAGTCGGGTAGTCAATGCCCATTTTTATCATTAAAGATATAGTCTGTTAAACATTTTTACATCACAGTGAGTCCTTTTAAATTGCAGGAAAAATATCAGTGCTATAATATTAATATATAAACCCATCTGTTAGATAATAGGCAGGTATTGCTTTGATGTGAATTTACCTTGACAAAATAAAAGCCAAGAGGCAATTGACAAAACAGGAACAGTTGGTTTAATTAAGTGCAGCAGCCAGGAGGGCAGGCAACATAGTCGGGGTCTGAAGACTGTTTAAAAGCACATTGTTTTGGCTGTCATTTTTATACATTACATGAAGCATCAAAGTAATTTGTACATTCTTTTGATGAAAGAAATCTGGGCCTAGTCACAGGACCATAAATCTGGTCATTTGAAGAAGCGCAGGTGGGTTTCCACCTTGAGTGGATACAATGTGGGGCCTGTGGGTATGCATCCAGATGTTCAGCATGTGCATGCTGTGTTCTTATTGTGTTCTGGGTGTTCCTAACTTAGGGCCTGATTATGATGGCGGTCCTTCGTCGGACCGCCCTCCTGTCGGGAATGGGACCGTCCAACTAGCTGTCAGCAGTCCTACTACTGGTATTATAATGTGACCACATTCATGGTGGTTGCAATGTGTATATTTTGTATAGTGGCATGTGCTGCAGGGTGCCCCACACGTCACAATATAAAGAAACACATTTTTAAAAACCCAGCACTATGTGGCAGCCACCATACAGTGCCTGCCACATAACCAGGGATACGTAGGGGGGACCACAGGTGCCCTCAAGGGCCCATATTGGAGGGCCAGGGGGAAGGGAGGCCTACTACGGGCCCCCAAGTCACTTTCCACCTGCCTTTTCATGGTAGGTCAACTGCCATGAAATGGCTGGCCGAAAAGGACATACAATGTAATCCCTACAGCGTTGCCTGGGCAGGCACCGCCACTGTTGTAGAGATTGCAGTCTCTCTGCCTGCCTTTCATTCGCCTGTCATCATAATGCGGTGGGCACTAAGCAGGGTCCAATGGCGGTGGGACCGCCACCGACGCCTGACAGTGGTGGTCCCACAGTCATCATAATCAGGCCCTTAGTGTGGCATCTGATGGCCAAACGTGTTTTATCTGGGCCAATCTCCTAAGAACATTGTGGTATCACTGCCTATCTGTGGGATGGATCTGGGTTTTCCCTGTTTGTGCATGTGTCTATAGGCTATGTGTCACCCCACCTGTTAAATGTCAATCAGTTGCTTCAGGCCTAGGTCGCAGGCCCTGCCGGACCACGTATTTCTGACTCAGGGTTGATGGGGAGGTCATATCAGGTGGATTTGACAACAGCAATGTAAGTTCGTTGTTATACCTACATGAATCTTGGCATGCATCATTGCATTTTTCAATATTATCATTCCCCCATCTAGTTGAATTTTTAACTACATCAATTGCCCCACACTGCATGTCAGTCACATTACTTGAGGTTTGGTGTGTTTTCTGTTGTGTCTGTTACTACGTCCCTAGTTACTGCATTTTTACAGCAGGGAACCCTCACTTGTAGGAAACCACACAAATACAGCACAAAAATGATAATCAGGAGCAATAATGTGCACAGTCTAGTCACCCACCCTGGAAGCCTGTAAAACAAATTGACAAACCCGTCCTGCTCAGGGGCACTTCCCTTCTTCTTCATGTCAGCTTGTAGATGATGCAATGCTTGGATGGCAAGAGTTCGAGTCCCATTGTTCATGTAATTTCCAGAGATAAAAGTACAGCAGGATACACTGATCTTGGCACAGACCCCACCCTCCATCACGGTCATTAAATCCAACACATACTGATGTTGCATCACCATGAGGCAGATGACTCTTAGTTCCTCCTTGATAACATTTAGGCCAAGCTCAGTATTGTTGATTAGCTTCAGTAATTCCCACCTGGGTTTTTTCAATCAGTGTGCATTTGCCTTTTTTTGCAGGGTGAATAAGGGCATGGACCCTTCTTCATTTACTTGACCGCCCGAAAACATTCGAAATTCTTCCAGAATGTCCTAGGGCTTGTGCTGAGCCCTGCCAAAATAATCAGCAGTTCTTATTTATCGAGCCTGATGCAATAGAGTTGTTTTCTTCTGTAATGGACGTTTCGTCAACTTGAACAGGTCTTCTCCAGTTATGACCAGGGTTGGGGTGTGTATGGTTACAAGGGCACAGCTGGGGATGAGCTGAGTATAGGCAAAGTCCCCACATTGACAGTCGATATCCATCAGCATGTCTGGTTTGTGTAGACTTGCTCCACAATTATCATTTGTGCCAAGCAGGATCATTCCTTTGCCTTTGAAACACATGGAATACAGTGTTATTTTCTGTACAATTAGAGGTTGCCCATTCCTCTCCAATCATGTGTACCTATCTATCTCAGTATACCAGGGTTCCTGTCATGGGGTCTCTATGCTGATATTCAACCCTACCCTGTGGAACCCATATCCCCTAGTAACGTCAAGGTGGATGGCCCTGCACTGGAACTCCATGACTGGGGTCCAACTGTTAATAAAGAAGACTGTCCTAGACATACTAATGGCCACCCTGGCACCACAGACGATGGCGGGAGCAGACGTGTTTGTGCGCAGGCGCAGTGGTTTTGCTATGTCCAAGAACCTATTTTCTGGAAAATCTTGGGCCCAAACAGTGTCCTACCCTATGGTGCCCCTGCCGAGTATCCTGTTTAGCTCAGTTTGAATATCACTAGGCTTGGTGAGAAAGTGCTGTGTGGTGGAGTTGGTCTCATACCAGGTGACATTTATTACTACTCTATGGGGTTCTACTCTACCAAGTTGGCCCTAATCCTACATAGGTACATGTGGATGAGACATTTTGATTTTTCAGGGTCTATTTCTTAGGATAAGTAAGGGTCTGTCTGCACCCATGGTGTGGGGTATCAGCGAGCTGACATAGCACAACCTAGTTGATGTCTGGGACCCACAGCAGTCATATGCTGGGACAATGTGTTGTGCAAGAGTGCACTAAGTAGTGAGTGTGGAATGCTAGTATTTGGTTCAGTGTAAGTCTCAGACCCTAATTAAGATGTGGGGTGGAATCACTTCCACCCAACACTGCATCGGTCATGGGACCGACTGATACCCGGTTGGCAGTCCTGACCACTGTTCCCAATAATGTGCGCACGAGCGCGCGCGCGCACCATGCTCACCCGGAGCGCGCAGTGCCCCGGATTTAGCGTGCACACTGCCTGAGAGACCGTTCGCGCCGCCGGTTTTAAAACGCGAGCGGCGCGAAATACGGTCATTTCCTGGTTGCGTGAGGCAGGAAGAGACAATGGTGACACGGCGGAGCAGCAGGTAAGGGTTTCCCTTACCGCCTGTGGGGTTAGGGAGGGCTGGCATTCACTTGCTGCATTGATTTTTCTAATGGTGTGCGGCTGTGGGGCTGATGTGGGCCTTTGAGATAGTATTCGTGTTAATTGCTGTGCCTTTGTGCGCTGCAATTAAAATGAATACTATCTCAAAGGCCCACATCAGCCTCACAGCCGCGCACCATTAGGAAAATTAATGCAGCAAACCTAAAGCACGACGTGTGCTTTCAGGATTCTAAAAAAACACGTCGTGTTGGTTAACTTTCTGCATTTCTTTTCTTAAGAGTGCGCTGTGGCGGGGCTGATGTGGACCTTTGAAATAGTATTCATGTTAATTGCAGAGCACAATGGCGCTGCAATTAACATGAATACTATCTCAAAGGCCAAAATCAGCCCCACAGCTGAGCACCATTAGGAAAATTAATGCAGAAAGTTAACCAACACGACGTGTGTTTTCAGAATCGTGAAAGTACACGTTTTGCTTGTTGACTTTCTGCATTTCTTTTCTTAAGAGTGTGCTGCTGCGGGGCTGATGTGGGCCTTTGAGATAGTATTCATGTTAATTGCAGAGCACAAGGGCGCTGCAATTAACATGAATACTATTTCAAAGGCCCACATCAGCCTCGCAGCCCTGCACTATTGGGAAAAGCAATGCAGAAAGTCAACAAGCACGACGTGTGTGTTCAGGATTCTGAAAGCACACATCATGTTTGAGACTGCGCATAGCTGCCAAGGTTTCAGATTGCTATGTGTGACATTGTCATATTTTCAGACTAATTATGAGTGACATTTCAATGACCAGGAGTGACACTTTCTTGCGAGCTAAATCAGGTAAAGAAGACGAGGGTAATATACAAATATCAGAAACAACATCCATTTGAGTAATGAGAAACTCTATGAATTTAACTGCTGCAAAGCACAAGTAAAATATGCAGCCAGGAAAAAAGCATTCTGTGAAATTAAAATACAAACTGCTACTTTGGTTCTTTATTATGTTTGATGGGTGACAGCACAACACGTCTTTAATTGAGATTATTATACCAGCTCAGTCTCTTTGGCACTTACTTTGTTGGTTGACGTTCTCAGGTGTGTTGGGTCCGTGGCAACAGGTGGGCCCTTGTATGGCCAGACCGCAGCGATTTTGACTTCGGCGTGTGACCAACGCTATCTACCTGGTCTGGGTGGGTCTGGCTCACGACTGTGAGACAGCCGCCGTTGACGCTGGTGGGGCCGGGGTCGACTTAGTCCAGGATACATAATGCTCAATATAATACAGGCGCCGCCGCTGTGGTGAGATCAATGCGCCCAGCTGCCATGCTATTACCCATACTGAGCTGAGCAAATGCCACTGCGTGGTGTTCTTATCGCACATGCTGCTACTTCAGACCCGGAGCTGATCACTGGGACCCCACCTCTCTTTTCATGTTGTAGGCTGTACCTTGTCTCCGGGCGTCAGCAAGGGCTGGCAGTTGTGGCCCAGGCACATTTGGCTTCACCCGCCCAGCGCATTCACCAGGCAGGGTCTATCAAGGCCTCAACCTGTGCAGATTCTCTTTCCCCTTTACCTTGAGGGCCCCCTCGTGACACGGAGGAGACCCAATAAGAGTGTTATCGCCATGGGCAATAGAGGATTTTGTAGCGGCCCCGGCAAGTAATAAGCTTTGAGGATATTTCAAATGATAAATGTTCCGGCCCAAGGAGCTATCGCAAAGCGCTGCAGGATGATTAACTTGCAGATGCCTCCCGCTCCGCTCGCGCCACGGACTACGTGCCTATTAAAATGAGTCTGACAACTTTAAAAGACTCACACACTGTCTCCACAGTAGCCATTGGGCGCACTGACAGTGACTCCTCTGATGTCAAAGTTATCGTGCGGCTGTAGTGTTACATTTTAGCAGCGCTAGAGCAGATGAGCCCAGCCAGCTCCAAAGTATGCCGGGAGCATCGCGCACCACTCTCACAGCTTTCAGCATGGTGTGTATACATCATAGACACTCCCCTTGACAGCTGTGAGAGGCGCTATAATGCGTGACTTTCCGTTTCAGTGCGGTGATGCGGACCACCGCACTGAAATGCAATAGTCTCACGCCTGATGGTTGACACTTGTCAGGGCTGATTGCATTTCTTTTATTAGTGCGGGGCTGTGGAGCTGATTGTGGGCCTTTTGGCAGTTTTATATAGCGCTACCTCGATCCGAAGGTATCAGAGTGCTTTAGCTAAGCTTTTTTTTTTTTTTTTTTAGCTAAGCACCAGTTGCATTACGGACACATTCATTTTTAGACTACCTATAGTGCTTCTACACCATCTATTACTTTTCTTCATACTTGTTTTATTGTGCCCTCTTCCCTGTGTCTCCTTTTTATGGTGATTTATTTTAGTAATTCTTTAAATATTCTGTACCGCACCCTCTCCAATGATAGGCCGTAGCTCTCCTGCCCTGCATGGATTAATTATGGCACCAGCCATCACTGTGTCATTACCCTACAGTGACCAGCTTTCACCCATCGCAAGCCGGTAACAAAAGAAGAGAGAGTGACCATTATTGGCACTAGGCTCTTGCTACTTATTGTCATATGTTTGAAATAGAGATACCTTGAGGCCTTCCATATTTGCGGACGCAAAGGCACGAGCCATTTGTATCATGTTCCAAAAGGTAAAGGATATTTAAATCAGAACCTTTTGGTCTTCTATGTTTCAATGCCAAAACAAAGAAAAAATGAAAACGCAGGACAGTTGAAGTAGTTGTAAAGCGGATGCTGTCTTTATTAGCTGTGCAGGCAGAATGTGGTTCAATATATTCATCTAATTTTAAAAAGCATATATGTTAATTTTTTAAGAACAAATAAAATGTGCCTTGAAAATACTATAACATATTTGTCCTGCAATATAAAACACGGGTAAATACAAACATTACTTGTAGTTTGGATTGGGAGCTATAAAATCACCTATGTGAACTGTTTTGCTGTTTTGCCCTAAATCTTGTGCAGCTGGTGGTTTGGATCGTGGCTTGTGCCAACCGCTTTACTTTCATAAAGGGGTTGAGTGCTGAGGCGAGAACTCATACCTCAAAGTTCTAACCTGAAACACAATTAGAGCCCTAACAGAAGGCAACATACTGGGTTGCTAGTGCTTAATTTGAGCCAGTGGTTGCAGGAGAAGCCTAGAGGTTAAAACGTACTAGAGTGGTTAGGGTTGTCTTTACTAATAAGAATGTATTTCCACCCAAACCAACCCTTTTTATCAGCATTAGTATAGTGAAAGATAAGGAAAAAACCATAACTTTAACCTATACCATGCAGATTGCAAGCTGCTCTTTGACACGCCATACACATTTTTAAAACAGCCATAATAACCCTCTGTACTACTTTATGATGAATCAAAACTGCAACTAGGCAAACAACTCTCTCCAGCAGAAATATTAATCACGGGAAACCTCCTTTACCTCACAGTGTCAACAATGACTAGCCTTTGCAAAGCATTCACTACCCCGACTGAGACTTTACCTGAAGTAACTTTAACTCAGAAGTTGTTACGACGACTTGCTGTAGGGGGCTTGTTTTTGGAGTGGTGACAAACTATCTCTGATGGGTAAGCCAGACATTACTCCGTAGCTTGCACATCAAATTGTAAATATGTTATGTAATTGTGTATATATGGGATCTTGTATAGGCTCCCAACATTCCCCACCCTATGAATAGTGCTCGAGTTGAGGATCTTTAGTAAAATCGTATTACAGTACCACCATTGGAGTCCTGTGCCTTTCTAAACCCAAAGTGTACTTGCCTGTGTAACCAATTCATGTCATTGCATGTATTTCTAAATTGAAAACCTGCTTTAAGACACTTCATATGGCGCTACATGTGTGAAAATGCACTCTCTTTTCACTTTTTTAAGTAAAAATTTGGAGTGATATTTGGCGCTGCACCCACACGTGCAGTCTGGTTCCCGGCGCACATAGCCTTAGTTGCAGTGCACAGAGACCTTATACTGCTGCACACAGAGGAAAAAAATTAGAGGGAACATTGGTCCTGACCACTTAATTTGGATGCAAATGAACATTGTTCGGTCGCATTCCTACAATTTACAATGGTAGCATGCATTCCGGCCATAAATCGGCCATAATGCATACTCCCATTATAAAATGGGAGGTGCAGTTCATTCCTGCACCCCGTGGCAAGCACCCCAACGTGCCTGCCACAAAGTGCAGGGATCGACAGGTGGGCACCATAGGCCAACCAAAGGCCTTGCGCCCAAGGGGTCCCTGTTGGGGGCCCCTAAAGACGTGGCCTTCATGGTTTGCAAGTCAGAAAAGCCGGCATGTAAACCATGTCGGAAACCGTCATTGTAATCTCAGGGGTGGAAAGAGCAGCCCTTGAGATTACAGGCCTCATTCTGACTGGCCGACGGGCTCTCGGCGCCCATCGGAAGCCAGCCGGAATGACTGGTCAGATTCATTTGCAACCACTTCTATCAAAATGAATCTGAGCTGCACTTTACGCTGTGGCCGAAAAGGCTCCAACCAAATGTCGATGCCTTTTCTGGCTACATTGTATTCAGCCCCATAGTGAGGTTGCAGAGGTCCCTACACAAGTGCTGTAGAAATGTTGAGGTAGGCTCCATATGACTAGGCAGATTTCTCACTACAGATGGATGCGACCATGTCATGCTAAGCAGAAAGTGTACAAAGGTGCAATAATACCTAACCTTTAGACCACTGCAGGTCTTGGTATGGTATTTGGAGGGGTAGTCTGCAGCTTTCTGGCATCTGGGGGTACCTTCGCTTGGCACAGTTGTAAAAAATGTCTGTAAAAAAAGTCTGTTGTCTTTTTTTGCTTAAACCCTCCGGCCTCTTTGGGAATTCGAAGGTTGCTACTGAAGAGGTGGCGGGCCGTAATAGACGTGGTGCACCTATGGCTCAAATGCAGACCTGTTGGAAAAGATCTGTGGGTTGTAGGTTAGCTTTTAGAGAAACATACATCATTATTCATTCTGTCCTTTTTGGGGCATATCTGTGCATCCATTGTGTCCAATCTTTGGCAAGGAACTGGATGTAGGGCCCCAGTTTGAGCATCATTTTAGGACTAATTGAGTTTGAGTTTTTAGTCATCGGTCACCAGAGTTCTATTTTGTGGGTCATTTGGTCCTCTCCCGTGCCATGACACAGACAGTGTTTTAGTGGGGCGATCTTTTGTGGGTATGTGAATGACTCCTTTTACCTAAGTATCAATTAATGGATGTTTTCAGCCCTTTAATACCCTACTTTCCATCATGTGTGCGTATGTGTGTGAGCTCTTCATAGAGGCGGATGGTTCAGTTTCACCTACACACGCACGATGCACCATGAAAGGAAGGGGGCGTGTCACTATTTGGGAATTGTAGGTAATTGTAATGTGTACTCAGGACAATTGTATGCCCCTCTGGTCCCAGCAAGTGGCATGTAACGAGGTCTTCTCTACAGAGTTGGGTGTTTTACCTATGTGCTTTTTCATGATTCTTCATTTTTGGGATCTTTTTAGGCTGCTTCCTGCAGGTCATTGGGTTCCTTCCTAAGGTCTCATGTAGTGTTGGTTTTATTGAGGCATACCAGTGTGGGTTGAGAAGCTGCTCTGTGGACCCTGTGGGATTTGGATGTGGCAATGACTGGGACCGGGCCTATTGCTCCCTTGGATGATGTTAATGAGCCCTTGTGTCATCTGATTCAACAAGGTGGGTGCAGTGGTGAGCGCATCCATGCACCTTGTGTGGGGGCCTTGAGAGGCATCTATCAAACCCCTTTCCTTTCTGTTGCACCTCTCTCCTTAAGATCTAGGATGCTTTGCGTCTGCTGCTCTCAGCGGGGATCAGGGACTTCTTCCTCCAGTGACACGCTACTCTAGATTTTTTGGAGGGACATGACCTGATGAGCAGACTTTGGCTGTTTGGAAGCATTAGGGGAGAGGAGGAGTAAGCAAGATATCTTGCTTACAATGGGAGTCAGGTGTGTGGTTGGTACTTGTCGTGGTGCGGGTAACAAACTGGAATGACTGATTGCCGTGGTGTATTTCCCAGCTGACTTGGTGCCACATTGATGCTTATTTGTGCGTGTCCTACGGGGTTCTATGGGGCACATCATTATCCCAAGTGCATGGAAAACCTGGCTTTAGGCACAGGAGCATTGCATCCGTAAGGAGTGCATCGAGGAAAAGGGTGCAGGATAAAACAACAAAGAAAAACTGCTGGATGGCGAATGCTCTGCTCAGGTCCTTCTCTGAGAAATGGTAGGTCACCAGGGTCACCACGAACATCAACCTAATGCTCACCTATGTGCAAGAAAGGATAGACATAAAAATTAAAGAACATACATACAATAACACTACCCTCCATGGTGTGCTCTATTCTATGTCAAACAAGTACTCACATCCACCCCCAGCATCCTCTTAAGCCACCAGCAGGTACCAGGATTCAATACTGGCCACTAAGAGGGAAAGGTCCAAAGCTGTCAGATTAGTTATAGTTTGTGGGAGTTCCTCAGGAGCAGTACCCTCAAGAGGCCCACCTTCCAGCAGCTTTGACTCTGATTTTAGTTATACAGAGGATCAAAGTGGCTAGATGGGGGGAAGGGATTTTAGGGAGGGTACTGCGGGGAGGGAGACCTGGAACAAGATGTTTCAACTGATTACTATTAGTTGGCAACTCTACTGACACTACAAGCAATTACTGTACATGCATTATCATATTAACTGTTGTAAGAACATATCATACCTGTAAAGAAAAATGTTACCACATATGGAATGTTTCTTGTAAGTAGAATTTGGTGATTCAAAGCCCGTAGTGGAATTTCTTAATATTTGTCTTTCCTTAAATACGATACAAAGTTTGTGACTTTAGAATTCAATGCACTTGAATTAAATTCCACCTCTGTAAATAATATGATGTTTTTAACTTGTTATTCTTTCTGATATCAGTATCCAAATATGCTATCTAATGTCCATTTCCAAATATACTCTTAAGGTTTTTCATGATGCCAAATACACTCTTTGGATTGATAACTGTAATTGCTGCAATCTTTTCACAAGTGGCGTTTGAAGAAATATAAAATGTGCCCAGAAAACACTCTCACTGAACGCTAAAAGAAAGTCAAAATTGTTCCAAAGTGTTCTGAAACCTGCTCCCACGTAGCTAATAACCAAGTTCTGAACTAACTCGCTCCCCCTGAGTGATGAACCTAGTTCAAAACAGTTCTGAAATAAACTGCGCTCCTTCTGAGCACTAAACAAGGTTACCGATGTCCTGACAGCCGCTCCCGCTAAGGGGAGAAAAGACGAGTCGGCCTTCGTTTCTACAAAGAAAGCTGAGCGGACTGTTTACAGACACGATCCTACCTGAATCCAAAGGCAAAGGCTGCAAAAGAAATGACTGCCAAGTATTGCTGCAAGCTTCGTCCACCATGATCCCCGCTGCGTCTCACCTCAGTGTTCTTAATAATCCACACTGAGTGTGGGGTGTGGCAGGTATTTATATTGTCAGAAGTTTCAAGATGGCAGTTATTGCGTGAAACTACTGGTGCTGCAAAGGGACAAAAGGTCTTGAGAGCCATGGTATGTCTTGCCACAACAAGCAATGGCAAAGTACACGTTTATGGCATGTTTCCATATTATAGTCAAAACAACAAGCATTGGCAAAGTACACGTTTATGGCATGTTTCCATATAATAGTCAAAGTGAAACATGTTAATAGAATAAACATGTAAAGCAATGTCTGCGGATCATGACAAAAGCCAGTACAGAACTCAAAAGCAAAGTCAATAATGTCGTGGAATATCTAAACAATTCAAAAAGGAACAAAGTGGGGAGTAGAGAGGTACCACTCGCATGAGTGGTGGAGGTGGATACTTCCTCCCAGTCATACGCTCATAAACATAGGGATCCACCCGTGGGTACAGTATGTCAAGAAACTCCCACAGAAAAAATATGTATCCCACAGCCGTGGAGAATACACATCAGTTGTTTAAATACCCCTCACAAACCAAAAGGGCCCTTGGTGTCATGCTTCATCATACGGGTCTTCCCGCCCCTCTACGGCACGGGGCGTGCTACGACCTACGTCTACGTGGGAGCACTGTTATTACTGAGACGACTATGTGTGATGCGAGGGTGTGAGAGGAAGGGTCAGGAGTGGATGGAAACGTGAATTAAAAATACCTGGCTCTATGGTCAAAAGAAATTTATTATACCGTTTGAGCTGGTATTAGTAAAAAGGTGAGGGGGAGGAGGGATTGTGCCTCAATGAGCTGTGCCTCCTAGTGGTGCCGACATGTTTCGAAGCTTCCCCATGCTTCTTCTTCAGGACCTTAAGGATCCCTTCCTAAAACTCACTGTGATGTGTAAAGATAAAGAATAATGGAATAATAAATGAAAAAGGAAGCAAATAACCTCCTCAAGTTAGTAATGCCTAGATAGGTCTTACATGATCCATTGACCTAGAGGAACAAACATAAAAGGGGAGATAAAAAGACATATTTCACGTAGGTAGATGATCGATCCATCGTGTGTAATTAGTGATCTGAAAAAGAGGGGTATAATAATCTCCTCTTAATGCTATCCATAACGTTATCACGTGGTCTGTGGTGAAGGTACTGTGTGACCAATGGACATCAACATTAGACAGAACAGACATGTAACATAAAACACACGCTCTATTCAGAAAGGAACAGAGTTCCTATGATCCTAAAATACCCAAAAACAAAGGTTATCCAAGCCAGTAGGAACATGTCAAAAAAACAACATACTTGCTGTAAAGAGAAAAAATAACCTCATGAGCTTGTGGACCGAGTGGTGGAAGTGCCAAATCGGCTATCTATATGGTAGGAAAAACGGGAGAAAAAATATTGCCAATCGGTCACGAGAGCGCAGCCGGGAGTAGAAGGAGACAGAACAATTCACTGTTTTAAAAACTTAAAATACTGTATTTTTGTCACTTGGATTTTAACTCACTCACCCCTCCTGGGACACATCCTCTGTGTGCAGGCACCCTTCCACGCCGGAAACGAGCGCTGGGAAGGGCGAAATCGCCGCATTTCCCGTCTAATTATCTCCCCTCGCCCTGATTGGGCACGCCCACTAGAGGCCACGCCCCCTTAGTCCTAGCTATAAAAAACGCGCTGAATTACAAGCGAGTCAGATAACTTGGACCCTCCTGAGGCGCAGCCGGGAGTAGGAGACAGAACTATTCACTGTTTTTAAAACTTAAAATACTGTATTTTTGTCACTTGGATTTTAACTCACTCACCCCTCCTGGGACACATCCTCTGTGTGCAGGCACCCTTCCACGCCGGAAACGAGCGCTGGGAAGGGCGAAATCGCCGCATTTCCCGCCTAATTATCTCCCCTCGCCCTGATTGGGCACGCCCACTAGAGGCCATGCCCCCTTAGTCCTAGCTATAAAAAACGCACTGAATTACAAGCGAGTCAGATAACTTGGACCCTCCTGAGGCGCAGCCGGGAGTAGAAGGAGACAGAACTATTCACTGTTTTTAAAACTTAAAATACTGTAGTTTTGTCACTTGGATTTTAACTCACTCACCCCTCCTGGGACACATCCTCTGTGTGCAGGCACCCTTCCACGCCGAAAACGAGCGCTGGGAAGGGCGAAATCGCCGCATTTCCCGCCTAATTATCTCCCCTCGCCCTGATTGGGCACGCCCACTAGAGGCCACGCCCCCTTAGTCCTAGCTATAAAAAACGCGCTGAATTACAAGCGAGTCAGATAACTTGGACCCTCCTGAGGCGCAGCCAGGAGTAGAAGGAGACAGAACTATTCACTGTCTTTAAAACTTAAAATACTGTATTTTTTGTCACTTGGATTTTAACTCACTCACCCCTCCTGGGACACATCCTCTGTGTGCAGGCACCCTTCCACGCCGAAAACGAGCGCTGGGAAGGGCGAAATCGCCGCATTTCCCGCCTAATTATCTCCCCTCGCCCTGATTGGGCACGCCCACTAGAGGCCACGCCTTCACCTATCCCCTTCTTCAAAACATGTGCATGTACCGGAAGCGCAGCGGACGAGCGCAGCGTGCGCGACGAATGCGCGCCAAAGGCGCGCATAAGGCAAGCTCGTCTGTGCTCGTCCGAGCCGAGACCGGGCCTAGGTCCACCCCCCCTATATCCCCGACTATAAAACTCAGACATTACAACTCGGAAACTCTCATGGGATTAAGACCCACCGGCAGAGATTGCCTTCAGCCCCAGTTTCATGCAGAAAACATCCCACATTCCTGCCCCTCCTGCCAATCAACCCTTAAACCCAAGCCGGCTCCAGACCATTCACATGAGTACCGCATGTTCTTGCTCAACTGTAGATCCCTGCCCAAACACAGGGCAGAGTTCGCATTATTGCTGGAAGAACGTATGCCAGACATTGTCTTCCTAACAGAAACATGGCTGGCCACAGATTCGGACCCCGCGGTATTCACAGCCCTCCCTCCCGGCTTCCAAATCATTCGGCAGGACCGCCCTGAGGGCAGAGGAGGAGGTCTAGCTATTATCTATAAAGACCAATTCCTCTGTCGAGTAATTCCGGAGACGATCCCTGACTGCGAGAGCCTAGCCTTCTGCCTCGAACTCTCCCCTAACACCTGCTTCACAGGTACTCTAATTTACCGCCCTCCAGGCCCTCCCAAACAATTCCACAATCTTCTCGCCTCGATTGTGGCGGAACGCATCAGCATTTCCTCGAACTTCACCCTGTTAGGGGATCTTAACTGCCACTTTGACTCCACAACCGATCACATAGCCACTATGATGATAAATGACCTAGCAGCGCTGCAGCTAACCCAAATCGTTAGGTCCTCCACTCACGTCAAAGGCCATTTGCTGGACCCTGTGTTCAGCAATTGCGCAGATCTTACATCTAGCCTACCAATCCCCCTTCCATGGACTGACCATTTACTAGTCCCCTTCACCTGGACCACACTCAAACCTCCAACCATTAAACCCACAGTACGAATAGCCAGAGCCTGGTCCCGCCTTCCAGTCGACAAATGGATGAGCAAACTCGCTAGCAACCCTCCTCTCCATAATAAGGATCCACGCCTAGCTGACCAGACCTATGAAGACTGGATCACCCAATCCCTTGACAACACTCTCCCCAAAAGAAAAAACACTCTAAAACGTTCCCACAAATCAGCACCATGGTATTCAGAGGCCCTTAGGGCAAAGAAACGCCTATGCAGGAAAGCTGAAAGAAAATGGCGTCTGGACTTCTCTCCAATAGGAAAAACCCAATACCGAACGCTTCTTAAAGAGTACAAAGAAGATATCAAAGCCACTCAAGCGGCATATTTTTCTAACAAAATCATGTCAGCCAAATCAAAACCTAGGGAGATGTTCCTAATAGTAAAAAATCTCTCCAAGCTACCACCCAGCCTACCTGTAACCACATCCACAGAGCATTGCAACAATGTGGCAGCCTTTTTCCACCAAAAAATTGACAAAATCTATGCCTCCTTTCCCCCCCTGGCCACCTCCGTTCCAGCCTCGACTAACACAGTCTTGGCACACCCTACCTTACAGACTCCCACTACACTAGCTCATTTCCCCCCCTAGATCTGGCATCTCTGGAAACTGTAGCCCGGAAAGTCAAATCTGGCTCCCCCAACGACCCAGCCCCACCAGACATTATAATGTCGGCATCTCAGGTCAGCCTACCCATCATAATGGACCTCCTGAATGCCTCTATCTCCTCCGGCACGGTCCCTCCTGGATGGAAACGGGCCATGGTTAAAGCACTGCTGAAGAAACCCAGTTTGGACCCATTAGACTTCAGCAACTATCGGCCAATCTCCCTGCTTCCCTGGCTGAGCAAGGTGTTGGAGAAATACATCAACAGCCTTCTGGTCACCTTCCTAGAAACCAACCAACTGCTAGACCCCACCCAGACAGGCTTCCGACCCAAGCACGGAACCGAGACCGCCCTCCTCAAGGTCACCGAGGAATCCAGAAAAATCTTGGACCAAGGAGGATCAGTGGCAGTGATCCTCCTTGACCTCAGCGCGGCCTTTGACACGGTCAGCCATGACATCCTGCTGAACCATCTGTCTAATGTTGGGGTCAAGCAACAGGCTTGGCTATGGTTCGAGTCCTTCCTGAAAGACAGATCCTTTCAGGTATTCGACGGTGAATCAGTATCTACCAGCAGACCTTTAAGGTGCGGGGTCCCACAAGGCTCCTCTTTAAGCCCGGCGCTATTTAACATTTATATGAGGCCACTGGCTGAGGTTGTTCGTCCGTATGGAGTTAAGATCATCTCCTATGCGGACGACACCCAGCTGGTGGTCTCACTGGCACATGAGGCCAACATTCCCATGAGCGGGGGACTCTGTAAATGCCTTGAGGAAGTAAAGAGCTGGATGTCTTCCTCATCACTCAAGCTAAACGGGGACAAGACGGAGCTGATGCTTCTAGGTCCCGCGAATCCTAGCTCCTTCAATTCCCTGTGGCCACCCTGTCTGGGCACCCCCCCAACACCCAAGGACAACATCAGGAGTCTTGGGGTGTAGCTCGATAAATCCCTGTCATTCGACACACAAGCTACCAAGCTTTCCGCCACCTGTTTTGGCCTTCTTAAAATGCTCAGAAAAATTCTTCATCTTTTACCCATGGAGGCAAAACAAGTGGCCATCCAGGGTCTGATCCAGTCCCGCCTGGACTTCAATAACGTCCTATACCTCGCTGCACCAGACTACACACTGCGGAGACTTCAAACAGTGCTGAACTGTGCAGCTCGGACACTGCTCCAGCTCCCACGCAGACAATCCGTCAGAGCTAGTCTGACCAGTCTACACTGGCAGCCAGTCCGCCAAAGAATCCACTTCAAAGCCTTATGTATTGCCCACCTGGCTTTCTGGGACAAAGGCCCAATCATCACCCGCGACCTAATCTCTCACTACCATCCAAGCAGAAACCTACGGTCAAATCAGACTTTTCTGGCCACCGTACCCAGAATAAAAAGAGCCAGAGCAGGCGGTAGGACCCTCACCCATAACGCTTCCGAGCTATGGAACGCCCTTCCTCTTCATCTGAGAGCCAATTCTAATCTTACCTCATTCCGGAAACAGCTCAAGACTCTTCTTTTCAACTCCCCACAATAATTCTGGTAACTATCCCCGCCTCTGCCTATACATCTGTCGGTCCCTCAGCGCTTGGACGCCCCCGGGCATCAATCGCGCTTAATAAATCCACATACAAATACAAATCTGGTGCGGTCCATTGGTCCGCACCAGAGACCGAGACCCCTCGAGTGTCAACCAGGAGCATGACCAACAACATGCCCCCCCAACCATCAACGAGTCGGAAGTAAACCTAGTGGTTAATCTTACCGACTTGACCCTTACACCGATACAGAGCAAGGTCCTTGAGAGAGGACTAGGCTTTGTACCCACAAATCGGTTTGACAAATTTAAGATTCTCACTGAAATTACTGAGTTCATTCGCAAACTGAAATTGAAAGTGTTCTTCAGTAACCAACCCACCACAGAGGTGAATAGAAAGGACACAGGACTTTGCAATAAATCCACCTTTGTACCCCCTGACTCCACACTTCCTGTGGAAATCCTTGCTTTTGAGAAAGCCATGATGGGAGAAATACAGGATATCTCGACAGAGAACGACAACATCTTTCAGAATACGTCAAGGGAGGAGAAGGAGGCAATACGCCAATTATCTATGAATCAGGGTATCACAATCAAACCCGCAGACAAGGGGGGAGCTATTGTGTTACAAACAACAGACAATTATGACAACGAATGTAGGAAACTCCTAGATGATCGTAGAAACTATGGTATCCTACAGGAAGATCCAACTGAATCAATCAGGATCAGAATCGTCACTATGGTGGAAGAAGCACTAGCTAATGATTGGATCTCTAAGAAAGAGGCTGAGTTTCTGGTCAATACTAGTCCCAGGATCCCTTATTTTTATACTATACCTAAGATCCTTAAGAACCTGGCCTCCCCCCCTGGTAGACCCATTGTCTCCGGGGTCAATTCCATTTTGGAACCACTGTCCTGGTTCGCGGATGCCTTTCTTCGCCCCTTGGTTCAAGGCACCAGCACCTATTTACGAGACACCAAGAATGTCTTGCAAGTGCTGCAGGATACTGATTTTGACCCTACCAAGAATCTCCTCATGGGACTTGATGTGGAGAGTCTTTATACTAGCCTCCCGCATGACGAGACGCTGCTCATTATAGAGGAGGTATTGTTTTCCGCACCTTGGGAATATCAGACACCACGCAATCTAGTGATGGAGTGTGTATCTTTGGCACTCACCCGGAACTTTTTCATGTATGCAAAAGACATATATGAACAACGACACGGTACCAGCATGGGGAGTACCTTCGCTCCGAGCCTGGCAGGCCTCTATGTACACCATCTAGAGACCAACAGAATTTTGCACACCACGAACCCCTTCCTCTCACACATCAAAGTCTGGAAAAGATACATAGATGATGTTCTGGTCATTTGGGAAGGTGACGCAGACTCAACTGAGGCCTTTATGCTGTGGCTCAACCAATAAAATGCATTTCTGAAATTCACCCATACAGTTTCAGTTCACAATTTGGTTTTCTTGGACCTTAATATCTATCCGGAACAGGGCAGACTGAAAACCACCACACACTTCAAAGCAACGGCAAAAAACTGCTTACTCCTGTTCGATAGCTTCCACCCCCATCACTTGAGGGAGAACCTACCGTATGGACAATTCCTCCGTTTAGAGAAATTGTACTGAAACAAATGAGTTCAAGAAACAAGCATCTGAACTACGCCAAAAACTGATTAAGCGGAATTACCCCGAAAAAATCATTGATAAAGCCCTCAAGAGAGCAAGGAATAACAACAGAGAAGCCCTTTTGGAAGACAAAGTGGTCACTCAGGCGGAAGAGAGACCTATCTGTGTAACCACTTATAACACACATTCCAACAAAATCACGAAGATAGTGAATAGACACTGGCGACTTCTCAATAGTTGCGGTTTGAATATCACTAAACCGATGTTTGCACACAAAAGAGGTAGGAACCTTAGTGACATGCTTGTCCATACCGGACGCAAGAGCACACCCCGGCCTAGAATTGAAGGTTTACTACCACCATTACAGGGACATCACCCATGTGGTAACTGTAGCACATGTTACCTCACGAAAAAAAAAAACACATTCAATTCCGGAATGGTGATGAGTGGGACCAGAGAAGCTTTACTAATTGTAATAGCAAAAATGTGGTCTGTCTAATCACCTGCCCATGTAGTCTTGAATATGGGGGATGACCACCAGACCAATCAAAATACGTGTAGGTGAACATCGCAGCAATGTCAGATGTGGAAGAAGTACTACTAAGATGTCCAGCCACTACATATCCAGTGGACATGGCATTGATGATTTGCAGTGGACAGTGATTGAGCAATTGGGCGGAGAACATGGCCTCCTTGAAAAAGAACAGCATTGGGTTTTCCGTCTTGGGACCCACATCTGTGGACTAAATGACGAAATACCATGGAATCAATTCCATTTGTGACTTTCAGACTACCAACTCTGCACGTATCAGCAATGAATTCCTGATCTATGCAGCCTTCTCCTTTCTCTCCCCTGTCCTGGAGAGTTGTGCCTGTGTCATGATCCGCTCCCATGTTGTTTGTACCATTACTTAACTCTAGGTGTCATTGTGCCCGTTACCTGGTTCCCTATTAACTAAGGCTGATGTTCATGGCCACCGATAACATCGGGGGGGTCATTTCTCCTAATAACACCCTTGAGCGTGCATTATTATCCTTGCAGCTTCAGATTATGCGTATATCTAGTTGATTTGTACATGCGTATATGCATTTCGAATTTCCTTCGGCGTTACATTATTATTTGTTTCGCCGTAGCGGAATCCGTCTTTCTAGATAACAATTTTTGGGGGTATTTGTCCTGCTGACGATTGCGCGCAGGCTTTTGTATCAGACGCCTAAGTACCTATGTCTTTAACTATACGCTCTGTGTCCCGTTGCTCTAACACTATGACCCGACCGGCTTACTTCAGGTTCTGGGTCTCCGTACGCAGAGCTAGCGGGTCAACGTGCAACGGTGTAATCACCGACTTTCGCGCGCTTACCGTGATTGAAGTGGGTATTTAAACCCGCTCCCTCCCGCACAGTTTCATCGACGGAGCCGACCGGGGTGGTTCATTTGGCAGGACATTGTTCCAGGGAGTTGTAAGTACGGCACAGCCGGCACCTGTAGTGATTGCCTACCTTGGACCATTTCAACGTCACTCTCGTGACCGATTGGCAATATTTTTTCTCCCGTTTTTCCTACCATATAGATAGCCGATTTGGCACTTCCACCACTCGGTCCACGAGCTCATGAGGTTATTTTCTCTCTTTACAGCAAGTATGTTGTTTTTTTGACATGTTCCTACTGGCATGGATAACCTTTGTTTTTGGGTATTTTAGGATCATAGGAACTCTGTTCCTTTCTGAATAGAGCGTGTGTTTTATGTTACATGTCTGTTCTGTCTAATGTTGATGTCCATTGGTCACACAGTACCTTCACCACAGACCACGTGATAACGTTATGGATAGCATTAAGAGGAGATTATTATATCACTTCTTTTTCAGATCACTAATTACACACGATGGATCGATCATCTACCTACGTGAAATATGTCTTTTTATCTCCCCTTTTATGTTTGTTCCTCTAGGTCAATGGACCATGTAAGACCTATCTAGGCATTACTAACTTGAGGAGGTTATTTGCTTCCTTTTTCATTTATTCATCCATTATTCTTTATCTTTACACATCACAGTGAGTTTTAAGAAGGGATCCTTAAGGTCCTGAAGTAGAAGCATGGGGAAGCTTCGAAACATGTCGGCACCACTAGGAGGCACAGCTCATTGAGGCACACTCCCTCCTCCCCTCACCTTTTTACTAATACCAGCTCAAACGGTATAATAAATTTCTTTTGACCATAGAGCCAGGTATTTTTTAATTCACGTTTCCATCCACTCCTGACCCTTCCTCTCACACCCTCGCATAACACATAGTCGTCTCAGTAATAACAGTGCTCCCACGTAGACGTAGGTCGTAGCACGCCCCGTCCCGTAGAGGGGCGGGAAGACCCCTATGATGAAGCATGACACCAAGGGCCCTTTTGGTGTGTGAGGGGTATTTAAACAACTGATGTGTATTCTCCACGACTGTGGGATACATATTTTTTCTGCGGGAGTTTCTTGACATACTGTACCCACGGGTGGATCCCTATGTTTATGAGAGTATCTAAACAATTCACCAGGTACTGGATAAATACTTGTTCTGAAGATGCCACAAAAATCAAGAAAATAGTGTCAGAAAACAGCCCCTTTATAACTCACGCTCCCGCCACTCATCTGCGGATAGCGAGTAAGAGCTCCTTGTGGCTTCACAGGAGCGATGTGTGAATGCGGGCAAACACACCGACACAGCAGGAGTCGCGGCTCAGCTTCTGGCTGGAAGCCGCCGTAGACAGGAACGAAGACTCTCCTAGGAACAGGAACTAGCGGCAAGGAAAAAGCTCCAGGAAAAGCTCGCAGACGAGAGCTTCACCGAAAGTCAACTAACTCAAGCGGAATCCAAGGCAAATGAACAAGTAGGCAGGTCTCTTGTGTCCACAGGTAACAGTAACGGCTAGCACGGAGCAGTGGGCTAGACAGGCTACATCTTGTTTTCCAGCATCAGCTGAGGTCCGCTGCCGCCTCTTGAGGAATCCCTAGCAGATGCTGGGTAATGTAGTTTGCAGACACCACGCTTCCCAGCCACACAGTTATAGTTGAAGAAGGGAAGAGTGTGCCTGCATGTCCCCTGATGCTTACACTTGGCCATGGCCATGACACCCTCCCTGGGGGACCTGCTGCAGAGTGGATCAGTGGCCCCCTGTAGGCACCCAAATGGTGGATTTTAGGATTCCGGGTCGATAGAACATATAGCAGCCCTGAGTTCTTTCTGAGTGCAAGTAAAGGCTTGAATTTTTCTTCCAATTATTGTGTCACTAGTCTTTATTGTTGGGGTGAGTTTTCTGAAGTGAGTATAAAGTGGATGTGTCGTATTGGGGGTTTGAACTTACTGTGTATTTGGATTGGGCGATTGTATGAAGTCATTGTCTCCCCAGACAGTCACCCCTCCCTACACTGGCTGTTTACCTGGCCCTTGATGCTCTGGGTTCCCTGCGTGCTGCTGTTGCCATGTGTTTGGCCACACACCTGATCCTCGTTGTGGTAGTGTGTTGCTGACTGATTTCCCTGTGGCTGAATGTGCTGTGCGCTCAGGTTGATCTGGGCTTGGTTTTGTGGACTTGGATTTTGCGGGTCCACACCAAGGCTTATTGATCTTTGCTCATGGTATGCCTTCAGGTGGCATCATTTGGCCATGTGGCCGATTCAGTGACAGAAGTAGCACTCTCTGAGGTCAGGAGGCTGCCAGCACCCCTGACCTCTGCCACAAAGACAGGGTGTAAACCCTCGGGTTCGACAGCGGAAATCCCTTCAGGACTGGTGCTATTTGCACGCTTGAGGTCAATGCGGCCCCCTAGAGCGGCGGTCCCTGTCCTTTTCCTGCAACTTCCTGTAGTAATGCAAAATGCAGTTTTGAAAGAAAAGAGAGGAGAGAAGAGCCAACAATACAAATAAAACAAGCAATTTAGTTGTTGTGCAAAAGAGAGCAAATATCACATATATGTACCATATTTTCAAAATCAGTCAATCCTATTTCTAGTTAATGGTAATCAAAACAAAAATATGTTTATATTGTGTTTTTATTGATTATTTTTTTACTGATTACGTTTCCACAAATTATTCTCATATCAAAACAGAAAAGACATACAAGTGCATATATTTACAAGGGAGATAGAATTGATAGATACATTTCTCTATGTCATTAATCAAAACCACATGTGCATGTTATCTAAACCTGACAATGGATTTAGACAGCTTATGAGACAATTGAAAAATTGACATGATGTAATGTTACAATATACACGATAATTCAGTTGCCAGCTCCTTCATGCTTGGCTCAAACACTTTCAAATCTGATTATACATTCAAAAAATGAAGAGGGAAAAAGCAAGTATATATATATATATCAGTAACGTGTGATGGGAAAACCCATAATGGGAAAACCGCTGGGGGTCGCGTAACGAGTTAGTTGACTCAACACGGGAAACCTCACCTGGCCCGGACACGGAAAGGATTGACAGATTGATAGCTCTTTCTCGATTCTGTGGGTGGTGGTGCATGGCCGTTCTTAGTTGGTGGAGCGATTTGTCTGGTTAATTCCGATAACGAACGAGACTCCTCCATGCTAACTAGTTACGTGACCCCAAGCGTTTTGGTGGGTTGTATGCGATGGATGGGGTCTCGAACTTCAGGGAATCCTAGCACTGAACTGGGATGAGGCCAGAATTGTCTGGGTTTGCAGATCTGACAACCTCCTTGACCTAGATCTAGTGGACACGCACAGCTCCAGCACATGCAGTAGTTGATTCAATAGTAGTATTACAGTCCAGTAATAGAAAATAAAAAAATTATATATTTTTGGATTCCTTTG
Source organism: Triturus cristatus (assembly GCF_964204655.1). Taxonomy (NCBI): domain Eukaryota; kingdom Metazoa; phylum Chordata; class Amphibia; order Caudata; family Salamandridae; genus Triturus; species Triturus cristatus. The sequence continues at coordinate 566,903,696 of NC_140589.1, read as the reverse complement.
AATTTATTTTACTATTTTCAGCTCAATGGCCTCTTCTTTTGTTTCTATAGCCAGCCAACACATGTTTTGTCAGTGAGGAAATACCTCATGAATTCTTCAGGGTTATAAAACAATAATGGTTTGTCCTAATAAAGGGTAACCTGTGTCCCGAGATCAAAAAGGGGTAAAGAAACTGGACTGTAATATTATTATTGAATCAACTACTGTGTGTGCAAGAGTTGTGCATGTTCTTTGTCTGATCCTTCAGAATCTGGTTTGGGGAAGTAGGGTGATTCACTTCCTCCTCTTCAGGCACCGCAAGTGAATATTACATCATTTTTTATCACATCAAGTGAAATAAGTCTTTTAGCGCCAGATACCAATTAAATCACCCATTTGTATATTAGATCTATTGGTTTGCTGCCCAGTGGGGGCCCTTCAGCCCTCTCGACCTGCAGATTGGTGTAACCCAGTGCAGGAACGGCAGGGATGGCAGGTATTAGAGAGAGCACCTCTGTGCCTGTGTATGGTGGAAAAGGTGCAGACGCCTTGCTTGGAGGTTCTGAAACAGAGTTGTAGATCGGGCCACCTCAAAGTCGGCCCAAAGTTCTAACAGTGCCTTTCTTCTAGTCTTCTTCTGCCCTATATACTTGGTCTGAATGTGTGTCATCGTGTTATCTATTATGTTGGTGTCAAAGGTTCACCCCTCTGGCCAGGGAAATGCATGCATCTTATTATGTACATGCCATTCAAGGCAAAGTTTATATAGCTATTTAGCCTGCGCGGGAGGCCTAGTTTGCATGTGGTTTAACGGTGACTCGATCATGGGTTGGAAACTTTTTTAAGGGATTTAGTGCACTTTTAGGCTTCTCGGTTTTTAAAATAAACTTAAATCCTACTCTGTTTGTGGGGAAACACTAAGTACACAGGGTTATGTCAGCAATAATGACATTTATTATGAGCTCAGCTTATGACAAAGATGCATCAAACAAACTTACTACATAAAACTACACATATGACAAATAACCTTCAAGAAAGTGCAATGGTCAATTCAAAACATTAGGAGTAACGTTTTAGCATTGGACCGGCAAAATGTGAACAAATTACAACTTTTTTATAGGCATATAGAATCGTTAAGTGGACATAACATTCAACATAGAACACAGTTGCAATAATTTATCAGCACAACAACAAATAAAGGAATCAATTGAAAATCATTAAAAAAAGAAAAGAAAAAAACGACAGTGAAGACAATATTATGACTTTGTCCCAAAAATATTAGCCTACTCCTAGGGCATGATGCCCAATGACGAGGGAAGGCTCTTTGCGGAACACAGGCCTAAGTAAGCCCGATAGTCTGTCAATATCGCCTCTTGGACAAAGATAGCAATATTTTATGCAGAGAAGCAGGAGCGACTCGACAACTACCGCCCCTCCTTGGCCAAGCACAATCTCCACCTTACTCTCCAAGGTCTAAATGTGTCCCTAACATCCGAATTACACCCTATGTCACAACCAGGGACATGAATACTGGCTGTGTCATGCCCAGTGGTCCAAGCGAATAGCACCTCTCACTTCTTTCATATACTACCAGTGTTAAGAAATCATTAGCACTAAGAAAACTCCTTAAGACAAAAAAATTATGATTGAGATTCTGGCTCTGTATCACACCCAGAGCCTATGCGTACTATCTCTGTCACGCGCTTTGGTCCAATCGGTGAGACCCAACCCCTGTATCACATCCAGGGATCAAGCGTACCATCTCTGTCATGCCCAGCATGCCAAGCAGTCCCTGTATTACACCCAGAAACAAGTGTACCATCTCAGCGGTTCAAGCGGTCCCTGTATCACACCCAGAGACAAGTGTACCATCTGTGTCACGCCAAGCGGTCCAAACAGCTCAATAACCCTCACCTTTCCTCGCCTGCAGCTTATCGGAAAAAAAAAAACAGAAGGCAAGTAGCATGTGTAAAACGTTTTAAAATACAGTATGTTAACTATGCATAGCACTAAAGCTAACTTTATGTACATCAAACCATATCTCACACCATATTAAATAGCCACCTAGTACAATTTTACTACTACCTAATATCTCAAGTCAGTAAGCCAATGCACATTTTTATCATTGAATATAGTCCATTTAAGAAAATGAACATTCAGTATGAGTCCTTTTGAATCGCAGGAAAAATAACAGTGCTTTAATATTCATATTTAAATCTTTAAAAGACCATCTGTTAGATAATATGCAGGTGTTGCTCAAATGATAATTTACCTTGAAAAAATAAAAGACAAGAGGCGTTTTGCAAAACACGAACAGTTGGTTTAATTAAACGCAGAGGCAGGGAGAGGATATAGCATAGTCGGGGTCTGGAGACTGTCTCAAAGCACTTTGCTGTTGTCCGTCATTTCATACATTACCATGAAGTGTCATAAAGTAATTTGTACATTCCTTTGGAGACAGAAATCTGTCAATTTGATATAAAGTGCAGGTGGGACTCGAAAGGTGCGTGGACAAAATGTATGGCCAGTGGGTACATGTCCAGATGTCCAGCATGGGGCACACATGGTCACTGCATGTAGTGTGAATGCTGTGTTCTGATTGGCTGAGTGTTCCTAACATTGGGGCATATTTACAAGGGTATTGCGTCACCGGAACATCACTTTTTCTGATGTTCTGGTAGCGCAATGCCGTCTCCATATTTACATGCCACTTTGAAAATATTGTCCCTTTCATGCAGGTATCTACGTAAAAGGGTCATGCAATGGGTTTTGCTGTGGGCGTTCCCCTGCAACACTCATTGCCTTTTGATGCTGCACAAGATATACAAGAATCTGAATAGCAGGTGTTAGATTAGCGCAACAACAGGAAATACTGTTTTTCTCCTTGTTTTTGCTCTTTCTATGTGTGTTGCATTCTGCAGCACACATAGAAAGAGAAAATTGCCTTTAAAGGTTGTTTATGTGCAAGAAGGTGTCCCTTCCAGCACATAAACAATCATTCCCTGCAATGCAGGCACCCTTGCACCATGGTGCAGCCATGCAACACAGACACCCTTGCACTATGATGCAAGGGTGTCTGTGTTGGCGGCAGGCAGTTTTCTTAGTGCAGGTGAAAGGGAAAACACAGAGGTGCCAATATTTTCATAAATACTGTGCCTCCCTGCGTTTTTTAAATGACACAGCACAGTACTATAAAATTGCGTGCAGCACCGTACTGCACCATTTCCTTGTAAATATCCACCTTGGTGCGACATCTGACTTTATAGTGTTTTGAGAACACGCCCCCATATGGCCAAGCCTGTTTTATTGGGGCCAATCTCCTAAAACCATTGTGCTGTCACTACCTATCTGTGGGATTGATCTGTATTTTCCCTGTTTGCATGTTATCTGCGGGCTACATGTCACCCCACCTGTGATCTGTCAATCATTTGCTTCAGGCCTAGGTTAGGGCCAGCTTGACCATGTATTTCTGACTCGGGGTTGATGTGGCGGTCATATCGGGTAGATTTGACAACAGCAATGTGAGTTTGTTGTTATATATACATATATCATGGTGTACATCGACATTATATTTTTCAATATTAACACAGGTGTGATTCAAAAGCGTAGTGATTAGCAGATTCCCTGTCAACCAACCAACCCTAATTTGTGGAGTTAGGTCTATTAGCTAAATAAACAGTGGATATGCAGCACTATGCATATCTTCTTACATACTATGTATACAAGTATGTTTTCAAAAGATATTGAGACTTGAGTGAAATAACTGAAACACTCTGGTCAGCAGACATAAGTCACTTTGTAGTGCTTTTGTTTTGAGTCTCTCTATTTCAACTTCCATTGTGGAAGAAGTCATGGATGTGGGTTTGTTGTTTGAATAAAATTAGTAGTCCTTTCACTTTTCATGGAGCAAGTCACTAAATGTTGTCTGGGATGAAAATTTGTGTAAAAGTAGAGTGTTTCTAATTAAAAATATACTTGTTTGCACAACTCATCACTCACCATTAATCTCCAAACCAATGCCATCTCCTCCGCATGCATCAACACCCTCCGACTGTCCAGAACGACACAGCCAACCACATCACCCAACAACTCTGCGACCTCCAATGGCTCTCCGTCGAAAGAAGAATAACCTTCATGCTGCTCATGCACACCTACAAGGCCCTCCACAACACCAGACCCCAATACCTCAACAACAGAATCTCCTTACACGTCCCCAGAAGACACCTACGCTCAGCCGACCTCTCCCTAGCCACCATCCCTTGCATCTACAGGTCCAGAGCAGGTGGAAGATCCTTCTCCTACCTCACAGCCAAGACCTGGAACGAACTTCCCCTTCACCTTCGACAGAGCCTGGCACTGCATCAATTCAGGATGGACCTCAAGACCTGGCTCTTCGAATTACCCTAACGGAGCAGCCCACACCCACTCCCAGCGCCTTGAGACCCTCAAGGGTGAGTAGTGCGCTTTACAAATCCCTGTTTGATTGATTGATTAAATTACAAAACATCATGCAAATAAAATCCCAGAAAGAAGGGGTATGTGATTTCCTTTTTTTTTTTTATTATTATTTTTTTTTTGTAGTTTCAGCGAGGCAACGTTACATTATTACAGAGAAAAGAAAAAAAAAAAAAACAACAATAAAACAGATAGACTAGGCACCCTCACTGTACCCAATTTCTTATTGGTTCCCATAATGACGCCCCCAATTTTTTCTTTGACAAACCTTTCAATTTATACAATGCTAATTCCATATTATAAATTGATATAATCTTAGCCCTCCAATTGGCAAAAGACGGGGGGTCCGGATCCAGCCACTGTGACGTTATACATGACCTCAAAACCGACATACAGATAAACTTAAAGCCCCTATATGGTGTCACTCGCCTACTCACATCTAAATCAAATTCTATACCAAACAAAACCAAAGTTGCTGTTATAGACATCGGAATTCCTAAAGATTGCAACATAAAACACTCAATATCAACCAATAGTGGCTGAAGTGCAGGGCATGAGAAAAACATATGTATTGAATCTGCCGCATAAAGGCCACATCTTGAACATTTGACCCCCCTTGGTATGTGATTTCCAAAGTCAGAACTGCAACATTGTAGTCCTGGTGACATGTATTCATCTGTCCAAATGTTTGCTACAACAAATTATTAGTTTTATATTGTCTCAGGTCAGGAGAGATATTATGTGTTGTGTGACTATGATAAGAATGGATAGAGCTTAGAGTGTTATGAGTAGCTTGATAGATGCTGTGTATACATATGGGGTGTGAGATTTGATGTCCAAATGTAAAATGACACGTTTGATAGTGTTTCCTATGAGTTGAGTTAATGAGAATGGTGCATCAGAGTAAGTATATGTGAAATTATGAATACATAGAGAATGTAGTTAGTTGTCACAGATGGCAGTTAGTGTACCTGTGTGAATAACTTGTCAATAGTGTAGAGATTTACGTTAGAGTTTAGGGGTGTGAGAGTGTGTAAAGGATGAATTAGTTATTGTTTGACAGCTAGTGTTGGTACTTACCAGTCTCTACTCCACCTGGGATTCCGATGATGCCTTCAGAATGGAGTATGGACAATACCTTCTCCACCAGGGAATGAGGTTGAGTTGCCTGGAAAAATTACCATCAGTTGACAGTGTGAATTGGTGTGCTTGAAAGAGAAGGAATGGACTCTCCCCCACAGGTCATTTCAGTGCTTGCGGATGTTCCCTCCTCGGGGTCTAGGTTGTTGTCTGGACCCATGCTCTACTGTGGCTCAACGCTATTTATCTCATCTACCATAACAGTTAACTCATTTTCAAATAACCTGGTTTATCTTCTTCCAGATATTGTCAACAAATATGATATAGTTGTGCTGCTGGTGCTTCATGTTGTGAGTGATAAATGATTTGTGCAAGAGTGTCTATTGCAGTATAAGCTCCAGGTACTGTTATTGAGTGAATTATGATCAGGTGTGTGTTAACTGATGAACCCTTCAAAGTTGATGGATGTGCTTGCTGTCAGAACCCCTGTCCACCATTGCTATCCTCTCTTGTGAGGGTCCCTCTTCCCACTCAGATGGCTGACAATTCAAAATGTGGCAGATGGTGTTCCACTATACTAACGTTCACAGAGTGGTGTCCATTGATGATTGATGGGGAGCTAGATGGTGGAGGACTGATGTTCCACAGACAGATCATGCTTCTGCATGATGGACCAGGCCAACCCCTGCAGACAGCGAATGGATATCTGCCAGCCTGACAGCTTGATCAGTAAATCCACACTGGAGGAACACCAACCCTTTTGTCTCCAACTGCCATTGTAGCAGAAGGTCTCTCTCCAGCCATGTCTCCTGCATAGTCTAATTCCACTTTAGTCAGCTGGAACCTCTTGAAGTCTGGAGTGGTTTTGCTTTTTGCATACCTGAAGCAAGTAAACAGGAGGCCAACTACTCAACCTTTGGGGGTCAGTTCTGATCCCCGGGTGCCAGCAGAATTGATGGGTCCTTGAGTAATTATGTGAGTTCTCTTCTTCCAGCAGGAGGTAGAGATCATAAGTCATGATTCATTTTTCAGCAGGGTCTTCAGCTTGAGATAGAGTCTTCCCTGGTTCCCAGGTCAATTTATGTTCTAAGTGTGTGCCAGATGTATCCTGTGTATTGTTTTTTTCTCCTTTTATGGCTGTAGACTAGGGTGCCGATCACGATCCGGTAAAAACCGGGTACGAACCGTCGGACGGAGCATAATCTCCGTCCGACGCGTACCCGGTCGTCAAATTTTACAAACAAGGAATTACGATTCGCACGGGAACACCATTTCCGTACGAATCGTAAAAAAGCCCGAGCGAACAAAATAAAACTACCAATGCGATCCGGGACAGCGCCGAACTGACGTCGGGACGCTCGCAGCCTGCCATTCACGAACCAGGAATCACGATTCGCACCGACGTCATCCCGCACGGACAATATTTTCCGGCACCCAAAAACTGCCGGGAAATCAGGACGACGCGAACAAGGACCACCAGTACGCGACGGACACACAGGACGACGCGAACAAGGAGGACCCGTACGCGACGGACAGACATGGACCCGAACCTACGAGTCATCCCGGCCCTCATAGCAGTCCACCTCCTCTACAGGTTACGACGCAGACGCCGCAGAAGGTCAGAATAACTAAGGGAGGGGGGAAAGTGGGGTGGGGTGGGGGTGGCAGGACCAGGGCAGGCCACAAAACACCCACCAAAGTCACACACCACACATGCCCAGGACATACCTGACACCCATGCCCTGGTCACTACGAGGGGGTGGGTGCGTGTCCAGATAAGCCAGCGACCGCCACAACGGAAGTCCGGCACCACGCGAACCGGCAACACAACCAGACCGGTACGTCCCGTACCCACGCCTGAAGAGCGTGGGTACGAGTCGAACCACGCCCACACCCACGTCACCCCAACAATGGCGGGACGGCTCGTACCCACGTGGCAAAGGCCTGGGTACGGGCCGCAAAAGCATCACACAGCGTGGGGACGGAAATGTACGGACCCTACCCCCACCCGCCTACGTATGGAGCGTACCCCAACCCCACCAGTGTAAGTACGACTCCTACCCTCACCCGCGGACGTACGGACCGTACTCCCACCCCCACCAGTGTAAGTACGACTCCTACCCTCACCCGTGGACGTACGGACCGTACCCCCACCTCCAGCAGTGTAAGTACGACTCGTACCCTCACCCCGTATGCATGGAGCGTACCCCCACCCCACCAGTGTAAGTACGACTCCTACCCTCACCCGCGGACGTACGAACCGTACCCCCACCCCCACCAGTGTAAGTACGACTCGTACCCTCACCCCGTATGCATGGAGCATACCCCCACCCCACCAGTGTAAGTACGACTCCTACCCTCACCCGTGGACGTACGGACCGTACTCCCACCCCCACCAGTGTAAGTACGACTCCTACCCTCACCCGCGGACGTACGGACCATACCCCCACCCCCAGCAGTGTAAGTACGACTCGTACCCTCACCCCGTATGCATGGAGCGTACCCCCACCCCACCAGTGTAAGTACGACTCCTACCCTCACCCGCGGACGTACGGACCGTACCCCCACCCCCACCAGTGTAAGTACGACTCGTACCCTCACCCCGTATGCATGGAGCGTACCCCCACCCCACCAGTGTAAGTACGACTCCTACCCTCACCCGCGGACGTATGGACCGTACCCCCACCCCCACCAGTGTAAGTACGACTCGTACCCTCACCCCGTATGCATGGAGCGTACCCCCACCCCACCAGTGTAAGTACGACTCCTACCTTCACCCGTGGACGTACGGACCGTACCCCCACCCCCACCAGTGTAAGTACGACTCGTACCCTCACCCCGTATGCATGGAGCGTACCCCCACCCCACCAGTGTAAGTACGACTCCTACCCTCACCCACGGACGTACGGACCGTACTCCCACCCCCACCGGTGTAAGTACGACTCCTACCCTCACCCGCGGACGTACGGACCGTACCCCCACCCCCACCAGTGTAAGTACGACTCGTACCCTCACCCCGTATGCATGGAGCGTACCCCCACCCCACCAGTGTAAGTACGACTCCTACCCTCACCCGCGGACGTACGGACCGTACCCTTACCCCCACCAGTGTAAGTACGACTCGTACCCTCACCCCGTATGCATGGAGCGTACCCCCACCCCACCAGTGTAAGTACGACTCCTACCCTCACCCGTGGACGTACGGACCGTACTCCCACCCCCACCAGTGTAAGTACGACTCCTACCCTCACCCGCGGACGTACGGACCGTACCCCCAACCCCCACCAGTGTAAGTACGACTCGTACCCTCACCCCGTATGCATGGAGCGTACCCCCACCCCACCAGTGTAAGTACGACTCCTACCCTCACCCGCGGACGTACGGACCGTACCCCCACCCCCACCAGTGTAAGTACGACTCGTACCCTCACCCCGTATGCATGGAGCGTACCCCCACCCCACCAGTGTAAGTACGACTCCTACCCTCACCCGCGGACGTACGGACCGTACTCCCACCCCCACCAGTGTAAGTACGACTCCTACCCTCACCCGCGGACGTACGGACCGTACCCCCACCCCCACCAGTGTAAGTACGACTCGTACCCTCACCCCGTATGCATGGAGCGTACCCCCACCCCACCAGTGTAAGTACGACTCCTACCCTCACCCGCGGACATACGGACCGTACCCCCACCCCTACCAGTGTAAGTACGACTCGTACCCTCACCCCGTATGCATGGAGCGTACCCCCACCCCACCAGTGTAAGTACGACTCCTACCCTCACCCGCGGACGTACGGACCGTACTCCCACCCCCACCAGTGTAAGTACGACTCCTACCCTCACCCGCGGACGTACGGACTGTACCCCCACCCCCACCAGTGTAAGTACGACTCGTACCCTCACCCCGTATGCATGGAGCGTACCCCCACCCCACCAGTGTAAGTACGACTCCTACCCTCACCCGCGGACGTACGGACCGTACCCCCACCCCCACCAGTGTAAGTACGACTCGTACCCTCACCTCGAATGCATGGAGCGCACCCCCACCGTGTATGTTCCAAGCGTACATATCCAGAAATAGGAGGTGTGTGTGCAGAGTCCTCCCAGCAGTGCCCTGAGACAGGAGGGGTGGGTGTGGAGTCCTCCCAGCAGTGCCCTGAGACAGGAGGGGTGTGTGCCTATCACTACCAGCAGTGCCCTGAGACAGGAGGGGTGTGTGCCTATCACTAACAGCAGTGCCCTGAGACAGGAGGGGTGGGTGTGGAGTCACAGCAGTGCCCTGAGACAGGAGGGGTGTGTGCCTATCACTAACAGCAGTGCCCTGAGACAGGAGGGGTGTGTGCCTACCACTCCCAGCAGTGCCCTGAGACAGGAGGGGTGTGTGCCTATCACTAAGAGCAGTGCCCTGAGACAGGAGGGGTGTGTGCCTACCACTCCCAGCAGTGCCCTGAGACAGGAGGGGTGGGTGCCTATCACTAACAGCAGTGCCCTGAGACAGGAGGGGTGTGTGCCTATCACTCCCAGCAGTGCCCTGAGACAGGAGGGGTGGGTGTGGAGTCCTCCCAGCAGTGCCCTGAGACAGGAGGGGTGTGTGCCTATCACTAAGAGCAGTGCCCTCAGACAGGAGGGGTGTGTGCCTATCACTAACAGCAGTGCCCTGAGACAGGAGGGGTGGGTGTGGAGTCCTCCCAGCAGTGCCCTGAGACAGGAGGGGTGTGTGCCTATCACTAACAGCAGTGCCCTGAGACAGGAGGGGTGTAACACATGTGTGTGAGGCTGGAAGTACCCACATGCATACTGCCTACAAGGGAACATGTCCCCATGAACTCATGTCAACAGACTCCACACACAAGTACAGTGATCACCAAGGATGCCACGAATGTTGCAGGTGGAGACATGGCCCTGCATGCATGGCCAAAGTAGAAGGGCTCCGTCACACACACAGCTCATGTAGACACAGCTCTGCGCTAAACATTGGGAACACCCTGCAGGGAAGATATCAGGGTACACAGAGGAAGGAATACACCCTGGGACAATTGCACCATGCAGTAACTGCTTCCATGAACAAAGAAAGTTAGCTAACACCTTGTGATGGCACACAGATCCCAGGGTCCCCCCAATGAGCAGCACACTACTACATATCCCACACACCCAACACATAAACACCACCCAAAACCATGTAGCAGCCCCACCAACACCAATACCAGCATAGCAGTAGTGTTATAATGAAAACATTTTTTTGCTTTATTCAGCATGAGCACAATGTCCGTGGATCGCAGGCAGTTCAATATTCACAAAGCCCATAGGGCAGTCAATGAGTCTCAGCTGGATGGGGGACACAGTGGGATGCGTGTCCCCTACCTTGCCTGCACAGTTACATGCCATCGTCTTCCACAGGGGTGAGGGCATCATGGGGGGGGGAAGCACCAGGCACCGCAGGGACATCAGGGCAAAGGGGAGGCGTTGTGGGTGCAGGGATGGAGGACTCCACCACAGGGGGTGGGGCAGGGCCAAAGGCGGAGGCCAGGATGGCACTACACACCTTTGCAAGGTCCTCCAGGGATTCCCCTGCACCCGAAGGATCCACAGGCCCCAAGGAGGGGGGGGGGGTCAGAGGGATGGGTCGCAGCGCCACCGGGGGAGGGTGTAGACAGGGGGGGAGAATCAACCACCCTGACCGAGGACTTCCTTGACCGCTTGCGTGGTGGTGTCACTGTGGGGCTCAGGGACAGAGCGGCCATGAAGGAGTCCTTGGGGGAGATGTGGCCAGGAGAGCTGAGGGGAGGGGATTTGGAGGGAGTGGACTGGGTGGAATGCGGACTCCCACTATGGCTGCGTGTCACACGTTTGCCCCCCGACCCAGTGGGTGTGCCTACCTCACCCTGTGTGTGCGTGTCAGGAGGAGTGCGGTGGACCTTCCCTGCTGGTGTGGTGCCTGTGTCTGTTGATGTGGGTGCATGCCGACGTCTGGGTGTACGTGGGACAGGCATGGGAGTGGGAAGTGTGGATGGGGCAGGGGTAGGTGGGGGGAGGTCGCGCTGCAGGAGACCCACTGCTGCAGTCAGTGTGGAGTCTATGGACCTCAGCAAGTTGCGTTGGTCAGCCTGCGATGAATGAATGCCCTCCAAGTATGCCTCGATGTTGGTGAGGGTTTTGCCGTGGGCATTGAGGACATTAAGGATCGCAGCCTGACCAACCTGCAGTTGCCGCTGGATGTCCACAGACTCAGCATTGGCGGCAGCAGTGGAGACAGGGGCAGGGCGTGCGGTGCCTGGCATGAAGGAGACATGCGGTGACCGGGCACGCTGGGAAGGGACACGAGCAAGTGGGAGGCGGCTGATGGGAACTGAGGGGGCGGTGCGAGGTGTTGTTCCGCTGTCAGCTGCTGGTGCAGCCACCGCCCACTCGGAGACATCCTCCTCGGACCTGTCAGCTTCGTATTCTGACGTGCCAGTCGACAGGTCCTCGGCCGCACTATCCTCCGCCTCTGTCCCACTCGATGTGCCAGCCCCGATGTCACGGCTGGCACTGGTGCTCGGTCCCTCCGCCTTGTCTGTGTCCATGTCTCCCTCTGTGTCCCCCGACGATGCTGTGGGCAGGGTGGAGAGACAGAAATTAATCAGACACCTGTACACATCTGTCACATGAGTCCAATCTACATAGGTAACATTGCATAGCCTGAAAAGGAAGATCCCTAACATCTACTAAACAAGGTACCGATGTAGGGCATGAAACACACAGTTGGTTGAGCCACCATGCCACTGAAATACCATGGAGAGCATGAGACAATAGCTAAAGACAGGAAACGGAGTCTGACATAGCACCCAGGCCCTGGGGACAATCCAGCACTGCATCTGCACCACACAGCGTTGGCGAAAATACCGATGACCAGGGACCATATCCATGAACTTGAGACACATGCTGCATAGGTAATGCTGAAAACATGCCCAACATGACTCGGTCACTGCACCTTGCGTGTGTGTCCAGACAAACATCACACACTGCCCAGACCCAGCAAGTAGAAATCTGGATTTGACATATAGGCTTTGCCCGCCCCAACCACCCCCTACACGAGGCAAATAGTTGAGACACAGGTGGCACCAACATCTCATAGTCTGGGTGATAAACACAGGGGCAGGATAAATGCAAGATTGGACGCCAAACACCCAAGGTGCGCCTGTACAAATAATGAGGTACCAGTGCCCATCCTCAGATGAGTATAACAAGACACACAGGCACTAGCAACTGTGAGTATGAAGAAGGACATTCAGGTCAGGCTGCACAGTGGACACCTGTACAAAATAGCACGTCTATATACATGGTGCCAGGGGACAATGGCACAGAGCACAACCTACGCTGTAGACACTGAGAGTGTCCACGTTTATGATGACACATACAACACTGATGAAAAGGTGCCCCAGGGGACAGTAGTGGCCACGCAACTCCATGCTCCTGAATGGTAATGACTGCAACACACGCCACCATCCCTGCACTATGCGTATCGCACACTCATGCACATCATGTCACAGGCCACTACATAGGACATGCGCGCTGTAAGGCATGACACATGAGAGACCAACTCCCATGTCTGGAGTCAGCATCAGTGCCAACTGACATGGAACCCACATGCAGTGAACTTGACAGGGCACAGCCAAGGTCCCAAAACCTGTTACACACCACCCCCACACATGATGCTACAGGCATAGTTCTCGTGGACAAAGCGCCAGCCTACATTACCTTGTGAAAGAGTGACTACACACAGACCAGGGAACACATTGCAAGGAGGGGAAGGGTGGCAGGGGCGCAGCGCTATACTGGGGCAAACTAGATCTGCACAGCACCTTTAAACCCTGGCAGTGAATTCATGCTACTGTGCCCTTACAAATGCCGGTGACACACAACAAACACACATGTACCTACCCCCTTCCGGCTGCTGCATCGCCTGTAAGCGCCTCTCCAAGTCTGGAAAGACCACCGGCAGCACACGCCTGTGGAGGTGGCTCAGACGGCGGCGGCCGCGGTTCTTGTGGCTCTCAGGTGAGTCCCCCAGCAGGACCCGTGCAATCTTCCGCGTCCAGCACCGGATATCCTGCCAGCGTTTCCTCACCTGGGACAGGCTCCGCCTCCGACCATCCACACCCCTCACGGCACTGACGGCGGTCAGCCAGATCTGTGCCTTGGCAGTGGCGCCTACCTGTGAGGAAGAACAAGTGACACCACATCAATACACCAGCCACATGTCACAGAGAGACATATGAGAACAAATTAGCTGGTAACAACAAGGCATGTCATGCAGCCAACGCATTGCACCTTTGTCATAGGGACATGATCCTCTGGTGAGGGAAAAAGCAGTACGTGCCATAGTGGGTACACAGGTGGAATGATGGCAATGTCACAATCAATGATCAAGGCTCACACTGTGCATCACACCCACCCCTCCTGTCTCAGGGCACTGCTGGGAGTGATAGGCACACACCCCTCCTGTCTCAGGGCACTGCTGGGAGTGATAGGCACACACCCCTCCTGTCTCAGGGCACTGCTGGGAGTGATAGGCACCCACCCCTCCTGTCTCAGGGCACTGCTGGGAGCACTCTGTACCCACCCCTCCTGTCTCAGGGCACTGCTGGGAGTGATAGGCACACACCCCTCCTGTCTCAGGGCACTGCTGGGAGTGATAGGCACACACCCCTCCTGTCTCAGGGCACTGCTGGGAGACATCAGGCATCCCCCCCCCCCGGGACCCCCCCAACAGTACATGGCATGTGTGTCACACCAGGACACAATGCCAGAAGTCACAGTCACAACATAGGGACAGTCTGTGCCAGTGGCCTATGCACTCACCTGAAACCCTGGTCGCCCATACAGCATGGGGTACTGTGGGAGGATCACATCCAGCAATGCCATGTTCTCCTCCAGGGTGAATGGCTGTGACCTCTCCACAGCCCTTGACATGGTTCCAGGGAATCAGTAGCAGCAGCTGGGTCGACGAATTCAAAGATGTGCAGGCAAGTACTCCCTCATGGGACCTGGCTGCCTTATATGTGCCTTTATGCCCTGTCTCATGCACAGGGGTACAGAGTGATTGGTCACTCACATTTGCAGCCTATGTTTCCACCAATCCCTTCAAACCTAGCAGTCTGTGTGTACTCTATCGGTTTCATTCTCCTGCATGATGTCAGCTCCACAAACACATTGCAACAAAGTATCTTAATTCCAACTGACTTCTGCTGTTCACCTTCCAGAAGAAATTCGAATTTTGCACTTGGTCTCCCTGACAACCAGCATGCATGTAGGCCTTAATACTTGTCCCTCATGTGTCCCCTATGTAATTTGGAGCTTCACACACAGGTACGGTGCGTTCCGGGGCCCTAGGGCACCCCAAATGCATTGCAACGGCCCGTACACGCGTGACTACGTTCACTATCAGTATGGGTGGCCTCGCGTATGCGTACTCGTAGTGGTACGGGCCGTACACACGCCTGTACGCTCCCTATCACTACGAGTACGCATACGCGAGGCCACCCATAGTGGTACGGGCCGTACACACGCCTGTACGCTCTCTATCACTATGGGTGTCCTCACGTATGCGTACTCGTAGTGATAGGGAGCGTCAAGGCGTGTGTACGGCCCGTACCACTACGAGTACGCATACGCGAGGCCACCCATAGTGGTACGGGCCGTACACACGCCTGTACGCTCCCTATCACTATGGGTGTCCTCACGTATGCGTATTCGTAGTGATAGGGAGCGTACAGGCGTGTGTACGGCCCGTACCACTATGGGTGGCCTCGCGTATGCGTACTCGTAGTGGTACGGGCCGTACACACGCCTGTACGCTCCCTATCACTACGAGTACGCATACGCGAGGCCACCCATAGTGGTACGGGCCGTACACACGCCTGTACGCTCCCTATCACTATGGGTGTCCTCACGTATGCGTACTCGTAGTGATAGGGAGCGTACAGGCGTGTGTACGGCCCGTACCACTACGAGTACGCATACGCGAGGCCACCCATAGTGGTACGGGCCGTACACACGCCTGCACGCTCCCTATCACTACGAGTACGCATACGGCAGCACTCCCATAGTGATATGGGAACGTACACAGGCCCTCTTGGCAGCAGTACAGCGGTTTTCACACATCACAGAGGTGACAGGCGGCACACAGGTAGGGATAGGGCGGATATACTTGTCCATGGATGGACATACTTGTCCATTAATTGACATCGAGGCATCGTCTGTGCATCACTACATGTGTGGGGCACAGGTGTGACGGCCTGTGATGTGGAACATTACTCCTGAGTCGAGAAGGCACCAGATGGATGATGAGATGTGTACAGATGTACTGTGTGATGGTGCGATGTGTGCCAGGCATGCCCTTGACTCCTTTGACATGTGTGCATGTCGTACAGCGCACTTGGGGTGAGCGTCACTGGCATGGCACGGACACCAACACACGGAAGTGTCCCCTGATGCCCGGTACAGGGGTTATGACACCTGACTTGTCACTACCCACGGTGCACAATGTGACTATGTCATGTATGTGTGGGGGTTCCCATCAGGTTGATGTTGGAGCACCCTCAAACGCTGCAGCCGTTGCAGCAACCAACATGTGTCTGTGTGTAGATTGTCATTGCACACTGTTCCGCACACCATGCCACATGTGGGATCGGATGTGAGGTGCACATGTATGCATGGGACACGGAGTAGCGTGACAAGGCCATGTCAGCATCCTCACAAGGAATGTGTGGTGAGTCATGACATGTGCACCTTCATGGCAAGGTGTGTGGGCTGGACTAGTGTAATGTCATGTGACCTGTGGCTCCAGTGTTCCGCTACCAGTCTCTGCAATCGGCATCCTACTGCTGCTGATGTGTGGGCGTATGTCACTCCTGTGTTGCGTCTGGCTGTTCTCTTGCACTGGGACACAGCTATTCCCATGGCATGGCATGGGGAGGCTCTCAATCTCCGTGTGTAGCTGGGTCTTGGAAGGAGTGCCACCTTGCATCCATACGTGTCCTGGCCATGTAGCACATACCTGACTCCCTATGTAGCATGTGTGTATTGCCAGATTAACATGTGCTCAGTACACATGAGTTGTTGTCGTAGTGCACTCACTCTTCCTTGTCACTTCCAAATTACTGCAGAGCGCCGCCTCTTGCCCGAAGAATTCCAGACTTGGCTGCCATGCAGGAGAATGAGAGCATCCGGCTCTACCGCTTCACCCAACCGTTGATTCTGGAGTTGACGGCGAGACTGGCACCACACCTGCAACCGCTGCACAGGTATCCCACGGCACTGACACCCCAGCTGAAGGTAATGGCTGCCCTACATTTTCTTGCCATGGGTACCTTTCAAAATACCATAGCTCATGTTGGTGGCATGTCCCAGAGCATGTTCAGCGGTGTGCTGCATGATTTCTTAGAGGCCATGTTGATTCACCTGGATGACTTCATCAAGTTCCCAACCCCTGAACAGATGACTGAGGTCAAGCGTGGATTCTATGCCCTGGGAGGGATGCCCCATGTCATTGGGTCCATAGATGGGACACATGTAGCTTTGGTACCACCACATGCACGGGAGGTGGCGTACCGCAATCGGAAGCACTACCACTCCATCAATGCCCTTGTGGTGTGTCTGTCCAACATGGTGATTTCACATGTCTGTGCTCGTTTTCCAGGATCAGCACACGATGCCTACATCATGAGGCGTAGCGGGATGCCTGATATGATGATGCAGCTGCGCAACGAACGGGCATGTGTTGTTGGTGGGTACAGTCTGTCTGTCCTGTATTCTGTATGGCCTACCAGCACGACCGCTTCACCACTTCTAACGATGACCATGTGCTTCCCATGTAGGAGACGCTGGCTATCCCAACATGCCTTGGCTGCTGACACCTCTCCGCAACCCCATCACGCCGGCCCAGCTCCGCTACAACACCGCCCATGGCCGGACAAGGCGAGTGATAGAGAGGACATTTGGCATGCTGAATAGCCGATTCAGGTGCCTCCACAAGACCGGCGGCGCACTCCCATATGCCCCGGCGAATGTCTGCAAGATCTTCATGGTCTGCTGCATGCTGCACAACATGGCAGTTGAAAGAGCTGTGCCACTCATCCTGAATCAACATGACGAGGACCATCCACCCGTGGAGGACGAAGGGCTTGGCAATGGGGCTAGTGATGTGGAGGATGTGGAGCCGCAAGAGGACATCCGGACTCGGCTCATACGCGACTTCTTTGCTTAGTGGTGAGTACCAGTGTCTGAGTGTGCACGCATTGGTCCCCGTGTGGCATGCGTTGTGATGTGTGTATCCACCTGCATGTATGGCACGTGAGTCAGAGGTGTGTGTGGGTGTGTCACTGGAGTGATGGTGGCAGTGATGGTAGTATTTCCCCAGTCATAATTGTGACCTAGCATGTTGTCATCCATACATGTGTCGAGTAAATGCACATGCAAGTGGCTGTGCTTTTTGTGGCTGACTTCTTGTGTGTCTCTCTTCCCCAGGTACCTGCGCATGCCGTCTGCTGGTTGCATTGTTGTGGCACTGCTATTCGTCATGGACATGACATTGTGGGCTGACTCAGCGTTACAGGCACGGACACGTTTGGAAGTCTCCATGGGGTAAGGGATGCATCTGGGGTGTATTGGGTGTGGCAGTTGTTCACGATGTATGCACACTGCCCCTGTCGATGTGTTGTTCCTCTGCAGCCATGTTGCATCCCCATGGGACACGACATGCAGCTGTGTACACCTGAATAGATGGTCTGCCTGGTTGACAGGCATCAGTGATGGGATAGGGGATAGTGATGATGGCATCAATGTGTGTGACACTGCCCTCGACCACATACGGTTAGCATTGGCTTGACATGGTGTGGGACTTCGACATCAGCGGATCTATGGTGTATGGCAGGCTCTCCGTGTGCAGCTGTGGGTATTTAGCTGTTAGCCGACGCTTGTGTGCCAGTTCCATGGCAAACACGCATGTGTGCTGCTGAAGGGGGGTGCCAGTGTTGGACCCACATGTTACTCAACATGATGTGTTCATGTGTACTTCGAGTTGCCTCTGCAATCCCAAATACATGACTAATAAAGCTGTGCCTATGCCTCCAAGGTGCCTCTTCTCAGTCAATGCTGGTGTGTTGCCACGGTGCATCCTGCATGTCTGGCATGGTATTCCCTGATTGTGGCTATGTGTCAATGTGTCGAGTTGCAAGATGCAAGCTGTGTGTGTGGGCTGAGACTGTGTATTGGGCATGATGTCCATGACTGTGTGGGTATTGTGACATGTGCCATCCCCATGCATCCAACGTTGGCCAGGCCCCCATTCTCTGCATCCACCGGACTCAAGCTTGCAGGACATGGTTCTGCCACCTGTCTACACGTACCTGGGTGCCCCCCAGGACACTGGACTGGATCCCTGACCTCTGCGCATGACTGTTGCTGTACTCAATGTGTGTGTCAGCACGGTTGTTCTGCGACCCCCTCAGCTGGTTGGGCCCATCACGGGTGTGTATGGTGCTCCATGTCTGTCTTGCCTAATACACTGTGACCCATGTGTCCTGTGCCAGACTCAGGCCCCAGGGTGTGGATGGTTGAAGACAATAGATTACTCAGGCATGTTTAGACTTTACAAGACACATGTTAGGTAATTATGCAACCAGCAGGCATCTACTGTTCATAATGTGATTTATTATGGGGGGGGGGGGCAAAGTGAGGGTATTTCCGGGATTTTAGAATCCAAAGTTCAGTAGGGGAGTTGGTGTCCTTGCCATTGGAAATCCTCAGAGTCCATGCCACAGTCTTTGTCAACATTGGTCAGCCAGTGACCAGCAGGGCCATGTGGCAGAGAATGTCTCTTGATGCTGTGATGCTGTTGCTCCAGTGGGCCAGGTGCCAGGCCAGGTGTCCTGGGAGATGGTGATGTAGCACCGACCCTCACGGTCCTTTCCGTGGACGACCCGGCCTCCTGCGGGGAACCTCAGCAGCAGGCCGTGATGACGTCTGGGATGCTCTGTCGGATGTTTCCTCCTCCTCCTCCTGAACCCTCCCTGTGGGTGGTGATGTTCTCCGCCTTCTGGCACAGGGAGGGTCGGCCATGATGTCGGCCATCCGACGGAGTGTAGCGTGAATCCCCTGGAATGCCGTCACTTGCTCAGCCTGTCTGTCCTCCATCCTCCGTCGGTGTTGCAGTAGACAGGCATGTTGCTGGGCCTGCTGTGCCTTGATCCCCTCGAGGGCGGACACAACCTGGGCCATGCCCGTGGTGTCCTCCCGGTATGAGTCCAGGATGTTACGGACATGGGAAAATACCGGATCCCCAGCCAACTGGTCAGGCTCGCGCCTCCGCCGTCCTCCACTCCCACCACCCCTGCCCACTTGCGCATGGCCTGCCCTTGTGGGCACATGGGGTCTCCGGGACCCCTGAGGGGTGGCATTGGCGTTGTCGCCTGCCTCCTCCTGGGTGCCCGGGACACCGTGTCCCTCCTGGCCAGCCTGGCTGCTTTGTGGTGGTGGGGCAGGGATCCTGGGTGTCTCCTGGGATGTGGCAGGAGTGGGGGTGGTGGTTGGCACAGTTGTACCTGACGCAGGTGCTGCAGGTGGTTGGACACCAGAGGGGCCAGGTCGGTCGGGCTCGTCCACAGAGTGGTGAGAGTGGTCGCTGCCGGTGGGATCGGGCTCCTGCAGATCCAGGTCCTGTGAGTGTTCCCCCCCAGTGTTGGGGGGTGCACCACGACGTTGACCTGTGTGTGAGAGAGACAATGTTAATTTTGGTCCATGCAACATCCATGTTTCATCAGTTTCAAAGTTGGCACATTTCCTCTTGGAATTAGGATCTGTCTTGCATTCCACTCACAGTGCACTTGTGCATGGGTGTGTCCCTTGGGCACCACTTTGGCCCCTTTAACTATGTGTGGCACAGTCTTACTTGCTGCGTCAAATGTGACTGCAGTCAGCAGTGGAGTGGGCAGGTGTGGCGAGCCATGCATTGGCGCCTTCCGTGTAGCACTGTACATGTGCACATGGAGTGGATCCACACACTTATATGATCCAGGTAGCTGTCCTTGTGCTCGTGAACAGGTTGTGACATGGCCCTGTGTTTTGCCATGGTGAAGAGGGGGGGTTCTGGCACTGGCCACCCTTGTCTACATGCACGCAGTCTACCTGCTGACGAGCAGACATTCGCACACGCCACACGGCTGATTTGCTCTCCCTGTGTCTCGCTCCCTCTCTGTCCCCCTCTCCCTCCCTCTCTGTCCCCCTCTCCCTCCCTCTCTGTCCCCCTCTCCCTCCCTCTCTGTCCCCCTCTCCCTCCCTCTGTGTCCCCCTCTCCCTCCCTCCGTGTGTCAGCCTCCTCCCTCTGTCCGTCTCCCTCCCTCTCTGTCCCCCTCTCCCTCCCTCTCTGTCCCCCTCTCCCTCCCTCCGTGTGTCAGCCTCCTCCCTCTGTCCATCTCCCTCCCTCTCTGTCCCCCTCTCCCTCCCTCTCTGTCCCCCTCTCCCTCCCTCTGTGTCCCCCTCTCCCTCCCTCTGTGTCCCCCTCTCCCTCCCTCCGTGTGTCAGCCTCCTCCCTCTGTCCGTCTCCATCCCTCTCTGTCCCCCTCTCCCTCCCTCTCTGTCCCCCTCTCCCTCCCTCTCTGTCCCCCTCTCCCTCCCTCCATGTGTCAGCCTCCTCCCTCTGTCCGTGTCCCTGTGTCTCCCTCCCTCTGTGTCCCCTTCTCCCTCCCTCTCTGTCCCCCTCTCCCTCCCTCTGTGTCCCCCTCTCCCTCCCTCTGTGTCCCCCTCTCCCTCCCTCCGTGTGTCACCCTCTGTGACCTCAGCCCAGCTTCCTGGGCACACACTGTTAGCAGATCTTTGAGTGGCCCTTGGCTTGTTGATGTGAGTTTGTTTCTGATCTCCAGGCACCCATTGGGTGTGATGTGTGTCTGTGCGCTGCTGCTGTGGTGGTGTGTGCTGCCACTCTTTCACAATGTTGCCTGTTCATTAGCTGCTGTCATGTGCAAAACAGTGCCTTCACCCCCATGTGTTGATGCAAGGCGTCCGCCATTTGCTGGCAAGTCATTCCTGTGTTGGGACACACTGTTTGTCTGGCTGTGACCTAGGCCATATGGGCAGAGTGCATTGTTGTCTGCTTCGGAGTTGCACTATGTGATTATTGGGGCCCAGCCTCCCGCCATCCGGGTTACCGTGTCATGTGTTGTTGTCTTCTGTGGCCTGTGACTTGACATTGTCCAGCTGGGTGCATGGGGCATGGTGGCAGCAGTGGCATGTGCGTGTTCATGGAGTGTGGTTGAGTCATGCGATAGCTTGTGGTGGTTGCGTGCCTGTTTGCGGGTTTGGTTGTGGATGCCGTTCCCCCCATGTGAGGTGCGTTGTTTGTGTACTCACCCGGGTCGCGGAGTCCTTCTAATCCTTCGACTGCCTCCACCGGCAGTATGGCCATCACCCTCTCCTCCCAGGGATGGTATTGTACGGGTCTGCGGGAGGGCCCTCCTCCGGTGGCGTTGGCCTGGTCGTGTTCCTCCTGCCTCTTGGCTCTGACCCTCCTCCGCAGATCGTACCACCTGTTCTGGCATTCCTGCCTGGTCCTTCTGGTGTCACAGCATTCACAGCATCGACGATGGTCTGCCACATGGCTGTTTTTGCTGCCAGGCTGGTGTTTCTGACCAATGTTCCAAAGATCTGTGGCTCGACTCTGAGGATTTGATCAACAAGGACCTCCAACTCTCGGTTACTGAACTTTGGATTCTTGGTAGTGGGCATGGTGAGGGGTGTGGGTGTGGATGGTGGGGGTTGTGTGTGGATGTTGGGGGGGGTGTGGATGGTTGTGGGTGTGTGTGTGTGTGAATGTGATGAGGGTGTGTCTGTGAAGGTGGTTGTGTGAAGGTGTACAAGTGTAAGGTGTGGTGTAGCTTGTAGTATGGTTCTGTGGTGTCTGGCAGCAGTGAGTCTGTTGCAAAGGCTCATGGTTTGTGTTAGAAAGGGTAGACGGACCGGGAGGGTCGGCCGGGGTCAGGAGGAGAGGTCTCCGGGGAGAGCCGTCTCCAGCGTTCGTACAGACAAGTAACTTCCCCCCCACAGACGGATACCACACACGGATAAGGTTCAGTGTTCTTTATAAGCACTTCTTAAGGTACGGTTGAATGGTACAAGGAGGTCTGGACTCAGGGGTCCCCTCGGTTCAAGTCTCTCAAAGCAGGGTAAGGGGTAGCGGGACAGTCTGTCTACCAGTCAGGTAGGTCGGATGAGATGATGACTAGCTCACAATCCTCGAGCTTGGTGGTTTAGCTGGTACGGGCCGCGGCAGCGCCGGCAGGTCCCGGTTGAGATGGTCGGTACACGGTCCGCGGCAGCGCCAGCAGGTCCCGGAAAGATGGTCGATGTACGGTCCGCGGCAGCGCCAGCAGGTCCCGGTGAGGATGGTCGATACAACGGGCCGCGGCAGCGCCAGCAGGTCCCGACGAAGATGGTCGTTACAACGGGCCGCGGCACCGCCAGCAGGTCCCGACTAGGATGGAGGTTGCAGAAGGCCGCGGCAGCGCCAGCAGGCAGGACGATGGGTCACAAGAGCGGGCTACGGCAGCGCCAGTAGTCCGTCAAGGCTGAGTTCTCTCGGTGTCTCTCGACTCCAGGATACAACTGCCTTCCTGCTCCGGAGCTGCCCCAGTTATAGGGCAGGCGCCCTTTGATGTCCGGACCCTGCACTTGGAGGTCGGAGGGCCCGGGATGAAGGTGTCCAGACACCCAGCAGGGGGTGGAGCCAGCGCCTGGGGGAGCTGGAGGCGATCGGCACCTGGCGGGGGAAGAGCTCTTGACACTTCGTTCTCCCATTGCCCTGCCAAGTGGTCCGCTCACCTCCTGGGTGGAGGGTGGTGCCGGGATGTCGGGGCCGGCCAGGCCCGGGGTTAGGGTCGGGCCGAGGCCACGCGGCCTCGTGGTGCAGGGCCCAAGATGGCGGCTTGAACCGGCCGGGGGAGCCGGTGGGGCTGGGCCCCGTGATGAGTAGAGGTCCGAGGGCAGAAGATCCGTCGGGAGACGGGGCACAGGTGCTTTTCGTGGGTTATGCCTGGTGGGCCGGAGCTCGGGCCCTGTCGTGCGGGGAGGGAGCAAGCCCTTCGTGTGGCCTGTCCAACATGCGTCCCCCCCAGCTGAAGGCGGGGAGAGTCACCCATCTCCTTGGGGACTCTCTTCGTCGAGGCGGAAAAAGCGGGACAGGCCATCCGCGTTGGCGTGGTCTTGGCCTGGTCGGTGCTCCACAGTGAAGTCCATTCCCTGCAGGGAAATGGACCAGCGCAGGAGTTTTGGGTTCTCCCCCCGCATCTGCATCAGCCACTGCAGGGGTCGATGGTCGGTTTGTACCCGGAAGTGGGTACCGAAGAGATAGGGCCGGAGCTTTTTGAGGGCCCACACCACTGCGAAGGCCTCCCTCTCGATGGTGCTCCAGCGCTGTTCTCGGGCCAGGAGACGTCGACTGATGAAGGCCACCGGCTGGTCATGACCCTCGGGGTTTAGCTGAGAAAGGACGGCTCCGATGCCGTGGTCGGAGGCGTCGGTCTGTACCACGAATTCCCGACTGTAATCGGGGGCCTGGAGCACAGGGGCGGTCCACAGGGCGGCCTTCAGCTTCTCGAAGGCCGCTTGACAATCGGGGGTCCAGTTAATCCGCCTCGGCTGGTTCTTGGACGTGAGACCCGTGAGGGGCCCCACGATGCTGCCGTAGTCTTTCACGAACCGCCGGTAGTAGCCGGTGAGCCCCAAGAATGCTCGGACCTCGGTCTGGGTGGCGGGGGGCTGCCAGGACTGGATGGCAGCAATCTTAAGTTGTAGCGGGGCCACCAGCCCGCTTCCCACTTGGTGCCCAAGGTAGGTCACAGACCCTTGGCCAATTTGGCACTTGCCGGCCTTAATTGTGAGGCCGGCCCGCTGGAGGGCCTGTAGGACCTCTTGGAGGTGACGGAGGTGGTCGGGCCAGTGGCGGCTGTATACAGCGATATCGTCCAGGTAGGCAGCGCTGAACTCTTCGAGCCCCGCCAAGACCTGGTTCACGAGGCGTTGAAACGTGGCGGGGGCATTCTTCATGCCGAAGGGCATGACCTTGAATTGGTAGTGGCCATCGGGGGTAGAGAAGGCTGACCGTTCCCGAGCCCTGGGTGTGAGGCCGATCTGCCAGTAGCCCGCTGTTAGGTCGAAGATACTAAGGTAGCGGGCGGCCCCCAGCCGGTCGATCAGCTCGTCTGCTCGGGGAATCGGATGAGCGTCGGTCCGGGTGACAGCGTTCAAGCCCCGGTAGTCGACGCAGAATCTCAGTTCAGGTGCGGTGCCGGGGGCAGCGGCTTTGGGAACCAATACAACCGGACTGGCCCAGGGACTGTCCGAGGGCTCGATGACCCCGATTGTGAGCATCTTGGCCACTTCCTCCTGTATGCAGGCCCGTACCCGATCTGGTACGCGGTAGGCCCGGTGTCGGACAGGGGGACTGTCCCCGGTGTCCACATCGTGCAAACACCAAGGGGTGACCCCGGGGGTGAGGGAGAACAGGGTAGCGAACTGCAGCAGGAGGTTCCGGCAGCCCTGGCGTTGCTCCGAAGTGAGGGCGTCAGAGAGCCGGACCCCGTCCACGGAGCCGTCATTCTCCTGAGTCTTCAGAAGATCCGGGAGGGGTTCGGAGTCTTCCTCTGCCCCACTGTCCGTAGCCATCAGGAGGCTGAGTTCTGAGCGCACAAAGTGTGGTTTGAGTCGGTTGGTGTGGAGGACCCGAAGGGGGTTTCGGGAGGTCCCCAGGTCGATGAGGTAAGTGACGGGGCTTTTGCGCTCGACCACTTTGAAGGGCCCCGTCCACTTATCCTGCAAGGCACATGGTTCGGTGGGGGACATCACCCATACTTGTTGCCCAGGCTCGAACTCAACGGAGGAGGCATTGTGATCATACCACCTCTTCATGTCCTCCTGGCTGGCCTCGAGGTTCGCCTTGGCCATCTCTCTGAAGCGCCGGGTCTGGTTGCGTAGGGCCAGGATGTATTTGAAGACGTCTGGAGGGGTCTTTAGGGGGGCCATCTCCCAACCTTCTTTTACGAGGCTGAGGGGCCCTCGCACAGGGTGCCCGTACAGGAGTTCGAAAGGGCTAAAACCGAGGGACTTCTGGGGAACTTCTCGGTAGGCGAAGAGGAGGCACGGGAGTAGTACATCCCACTGGCGACGGAGGGGCTCTTCCAATCCCCCAATCATCCCCTTGAGAGTGCAGTTAAAACGCTCCACTAGTCCGTTCCCTTGGGGGTGATAGGGGGTCGTGAATCTGTAGGTGACCCCGCATTGTTGCCAGAGGGACTTCCTGTACTTGGATATAAAGTTCGTGCCTCGGTCGCTGACGACTTCTCGGGGGAAGCCTACCCGGGAGAAGATCCCCATTAGGGCCCGGCCAACCACCGGAGCTGTCACGGTCCGTAGGGGCACCGCCTCGGGGTAGCGGGTGGCATGGTCCACCAGTACTAAGATGAACCTGTGTCCTTGTGCCGTGCGGGGGTCCAGAGGCCCCACAATGTCTATCCCCACCCTCTCGAACGGGGTGGTGACCACAGGGAAGGGTTGCAGAGGAGCTTTCAGCTTCCGGCCACTCTTCCCGCTGGCTTGGCATGTGGGGCAAGATCGGCAGTGGTTCAGGACGTCGTTCCTCATTTTCGGCCAGAAAAAGTGGGTCACTAGGCGGCTGTACGTTTTGTCCTGGCCCAGGTGTCCAGCCAGGGGGACATCGTGGGCCAGGTTGAGCAGAAAGTCTCTGAAGCGGAGAGGTACCACCAGTACTCGACCGGCCCCCAGCTCGGCGATTCTTTGCTCGCTGTATAGCAGGTCGTTATCCCAGTAGACCCAGTGAGTTCCGGTGGAGTCCCCTGCGTTCTGGGCGCTGGCTTGTTGGCGGAGTCCCTCGAGGGAGGGACAGGTCTTTTGTTCCTGGCGGAACTGTTCTTGGGTGGGCCCCCCTTCTTGACGCCACTGAGCCAGGTCAGGGAGGTCCTGGGGTTGCGCGTCCCCTTCGGTCGTCGGGTCTGGGAGGCTGGCCTCGTCGTTGTCTTCTACTGGGGCGACCGGGGGCGGAGGTGCTGGCCATTCCGGTTCTTCTGATCGAGGGACGGCACGGGCGGCCATGGACCGGGTGGTTATGCAGGCCCAGTCCGGGAGGCCCAGCATCCCCAGGTGCTCTCTTCTCTCAACGGTGGCCCACGGGGAACTCTCGAGGTCATTCCCCAGGAGGCAGTCCACGGGGGCATCGTCCCGGACCGTCACCTTCAACAGGCCGGAGACCCCTCCCCATTCGAATGGGACGCAGGCCATTTGACACATACTTTCAGAGTTGTCTGCCGAGCGGACGGGGCAGAGAATGTTCGGCAGGATCTGCTCGGGTTTCACCAGGTGACAGCGGACGGCCGTCACACTGGCGCCTGTGTCACGCAAGGCCTCGGCTCGCTGTCCATTAATGGTCACCCACTGACCGTATTTCCTGGTGTTAGCGGGTAGGGGAGCCCGCGGGACCATGTCTCTTCCCCCTAAGCACGCCAGGACCATGGCGGCCGGTTCCCACTCTTGCTGGGCCGGCTCATACTCTTCTGGTTCCTCCGATGATCGCTCTTCCCCCAGGGCGGCGGCAGCTACCTGGCGGGGCTTGGGTGTTTGGTTCTGCGGGCAGCTCGGGTCATTGGCGTAGTGGCCGACTCGCTGGCATCGGTGGCACGTGACGTTGACTCGGACCCCAGGACGCCACGGGGGGTTGCCCCGGCCGGCCGGAGGCGGGGTGCTGGTCACGGGTGTTGCTGGCAAGGCGTCTCTCCCTCGCCCTTGGCCCCCTCCTCCTCCCCGAGGACGGTGCTGGCCTTGGTTGCTTCTGTTCTGTTCGTGTGGCCCCCTCCGGCCCACTCGGGTGCTTTCCCATCGGTCAGCTTCGGCGGCGAGCTGCCGGGGGTCAGTCAGCTTACTGTCGAGGAGGTGCTGCCTGAGCTCGACGAAACAGTTGTTCGACAGGTGCTCCCATACCATAAGGTTAAAGAGTTGTTCGTAGGTGGTGACATGGCTCCCCTTTATCCAACCCTCGAAGGCACGGCTGAAATAGTTCACGTATTCTACCCAAGTTGTACCTGGGATCCGGGTGCAATCTCTGAACCTCTGGCGGTACATCTCGGGTGTGAGGCCGTAGCGGGTGAGGAGGGCAGCCTTCATGTGGTCGTAGGACGACATTTGGTGATCTGGGAGCTGCAGCAGGGCATCGCGACCCTCGTTGATAAACCTCCCCCAAAGTCCGGCTCCCCAATCACTCCGGTCGATCCGGTGGGAGGTCATGGCGATCTCGTAGGCTTTAAACCACTGTTGTATGTCGTCTTCCCGGACATACTCGCGGACAACATCCTTGGGGATGTGGACTTTTTTCTCGATTGGCCCCGGGGTGTGTGGTCGCTCAGGCACCCCCAGTTCTTTATTCTGTTTCCGAAGTTCTATCTCCGCTAGTTGGCGCTCGTGCTCGAGCGTTATTTTTTTCTCCTCCAGCTCTCTCTGTCTCTGCTTCTCTTCTCGTTCATCTCGGAGCCGCATATGCTCGAGGTTGAGTTTCTGTTCAGCTAACTTGAGTTCCCCATCCATCTTGAGTCGTGCCATTTCCAACTCGTGCAATCTGGTTCTTTCTCTTTCTCGGATCTCCTCCTGCGAGAGGCCCGTTCCCCGCTCCTCGGGAGCCGTGGCGTTCCCCTCTGGTGTGATGCTGCTTTGGTCGGAGGGTCCGGCGACCCCAGTCTCTGTCCACGACTCTAGGGCGTGCTTTAGATCATCCTTGGTACTCAGGCCGGTGGTAGCAATGCCAAGTTCTATGCAGAATTGTCTCAGTTCGCGGTGGTTGTATTCTTCTAATTTATCCATTTGGAATT
Source organism: Triturus cristatus (assembly GCF_964204655.1). Classification (NCBI taxonomy): domain Eukaryota; kingdom Metazoa; phylum Chordata; class Amphibia; order Caudata; family Salamandridae; genus Triturus; species Triturus cristatus. Next base: position 566,875,280 of record NC_140589.1, on the reverse strand, counting down.
TCTCGGTGGAGCTGCTATCTTTGGCTGACATCGTGTTTTTGTCGTGGGGTGAGCTACTCTCTGTACGATTACGCGTTGATTCGGATCGCGCCGCTGGCCACCAATGTTAGAAAGGGTAGACGGACCGGGAGGGTCGGCCGGGGTCAGGAGGAGAGGTCTCCGGGGAGAGCCGTCTCCAGCGTTCGTACAGACAAGTAACTTCCCCCCCACAGACGGATACCACACACGGATAAGGTTCAGTGTTCTTTATAAGCACTTCTTAAGGTACGGTTGAATGGTACGAGGAGGTCTGGACTCAGGGGTCCCCTCGGTTCAAGTCTCTCAAAGCAGGGTAAGGGGTAGCGGGACAGTCTGTCTACCAGTCAGGTAGGTCGGATGAGATGATGACTAGCTCACAATCCTCGAGCTTGGTGGTTTAGCTGGTACGGGCCGCGGCAGCGCCGGCAGGTCCCGGTTGAGATGGTCAGTACACGGTCCGCGGCAGCGCCAGCAGGTCCCGGAAAGATGATCGATGTACGGTCCGCGGCAGCGCCAGCAGGTCCCGGTGAGGATGGTCGATACAACGGGCCGCGGCAGCGCCAGCAGGTCCCGACGAAGATGGTCGTTACAACGGGCCGCGGCAGCGCCAGCAGGTCCCGACTAGGATGGAGGTTGCAGAAGGCCGCGGCAGCGCCAGCAGGCAGGACGATGGGTCACAAGAGCGGGCTACGGAAGCGCCAGTAGTCCGTCAAGGCTGAGTTCTCTCGGTGTCTCTCGACTCCAGGATACAACTGCCTTCCTGCTCCGGAGCTGCCCCAGTTATAGGGCAGGCGCCCTTTGATGTCCGGACCCTCGCACTTGGAGGTCGGAGGGCCCGGGATGAAGGTGTCCAGACACCCAGCAGGGGGTGGAGCCAGCGCCTGGGGGAGCTGGAGGCGATCGGCACCTGGCGGGGGAAGAGCTCTTGACACTTCGTTCTCCCATTGCCCTGCCAAGTGGTCCGCTCACCTCCTGGGTGGAGGGTGGTGCCGGGATGTCTGGGCAGGCCAGGCCCGGGGTTAGGGTCGGGCCGAGGCCACGCGGCCTCGTGGTGCAGGGCCCAAGATGGCGGCTTGAACCGGCCGGGGGAGCCGGTGGGGCTGGGCCCCGTGATGAGTAGAGGTCCGAGGGCAGAAGATCCGTCGGGAGACGGGGCACAGGTGCTTTTCGTGGGTTATGCCTGGTGGGCCGGAGCTCGGGCCCTGTCGTGCGGGGAGGGAGCAAGCCCTTCGTGTGGCCTGTCCAACAGTTTGTGTGTGTGGGCCCTTTTTATTGGTCCATGGGTGGGTGTGGCAGTGTTTGAAGTTTGGGTGGGTGTGTTATAAGTAGTGGTGGTGTTTTGGGCCTCTGTTTGTCTTTGGCAGTTGCAGGTCAGTGAAGGTGTTTTTTTAGTGTTTGTTGGCCATGTTTAGTGGCTTTGTGCCATTCGTATGGTGTATTATTGTGTTGTTTCGTTTTGGCCTGGTTGCGTACGTGCGTTTTGAGCGTGTGTACGGTGTGTACATGGGCCATTCGGTTGTACGGTGCTGTCCTTGTGTGTGGGTTGGTACGACTCGTACATGCGGTTGTGATGTTGGGGCCTGGGGTGCGCTCCGTACTTAGGAGGTTGTGTTGGGGGTAGGACCGGAACGTACTGGGGTGTAGGTACACGATGGTACGACCCGTACAGGGGTGGGGGTAGGACTCGAACGTACTGGGGTGTACATAGACGGTGGTACGACTCGTACAGGGGTGGGGGTAGGACTCGAACGTCCTGGGGTGTAGGTACACGATGGTACGACACGTACAGGGGTGGGGGTAGGACTCGAACGTACTGGGGTGTAGGTACACGATGGTACGACCCGTACAGGGGTGGGGGTACGCCTCGAACGTACTGGGGTGTACATAGACGGTGGTACGACTCGTACAGAGGTGGGGGTAGGACTCGAACGTACTGGGGTGTAGGTACACGGGGGTGTGAGACGTACAGGGGTGGGGGTAGGACTCGATCGTACTGGGGTGTAGGTACACGATGGTACGACACGTACAGGGGTGGGGGTAGGACTCGAACGTCCTGGGGTGTAGGTACACGATGGTACGACACGTACAGGGGTGGGGGTACGACTCGGACGTACTGGGGTGTACATAGACGGTGGTACGACTCGTACAGGGGTGGGGGTAGGACTCGAACGTCCTGGGGTGTAGGTACACGATGGTACGACACGTACAGGGGTGGGGGTACGACTCGAACGTACTGGGGTGTAGGTACACGGGGGTATGACACGTACAGGGGTGGGGGTACAACTCGAACGTACTGGGGTGTGGGTACATGGTGGTACGACACATACAGGGGTGGGGGTACGACTCGAACGTACTGGGGTGTACATAGACGGTGGTACGGCTCGTACAGAGGTGGGGGTAGGACTCGAACGTCCTGGGGTGTGGGTACACGATGGTACGACCCGTACAGGGGTCGGGGTACGACTCGAACGTACTGGGGTGTACATAGACGGTGGTACGACTCGTACAGAGGTGGGGGTAGGACTCGAACGTACTGGGGTGTAGGTACACGGGGGTGTGAGACGTACAGGGGTAGGGGTAGGACTCGAACGTACTGGGGTGTAGGTACACGATGGTACGACCCGTACAGGGGTGGGGTTACGACTCGAACGTACTGGGGTGTACATAGACGGTGGTACGACTCGTACAGAGGTGGGGGTAGGACTCGAACATACTGGGGTGTAGGTACACGGGGGTGTGAGATGTACAGGGGTGGGGGTAGGACTCGAACGTACTGGGGTGTAGGTACACGATGGTACGACACGTACAGGGGTGGGGGTAGGACTCGAACGTCCTGGGGTGTAGGTACACGATGGTACGCCTCGTACAGGGGTGGGGGTAGGACTCGAACGTACTGGGGTGTAGGTACACGGGGGTGTGAGACGTACAGGGGTGGGGGTCGGACTCGAACGTACTGGGGTGTAGGTACACGATGGTACGACCCGTACAGGGGTGGGGGTACGACTCGAACGTACTGGGGTGTACATGGACGGTGGTACGACTCGTACAGAGGTGGGGGTAGGACTCGAACGTACTGGGGTGTAGGTACACGGGAGTGTGAGACGTACAGGGGTGGGGGTAGGACTCGATCGTACTGGGGTGTAGGTACACGATGGTACGACACGTACAGGGGTGGGGGTGGGGGTAGGACTCGAACATCCTGGGGTGTAGGTACACGATGGTACGACATGTACAGGGGTGGGGGTACGACTCGGACGTACTGGGGTGTACATAGACGGTGGTACGACTCGTACAGGGGTGGGGGTAGGACTCGAACATCCTGGGGTGTAGGTACACGATGGTACGACACGTACAGGGGTGGGGGTACGACTCGAACGTACTGGGGTGTAGGTACACGGGGGTATGACACGTACAGGGGTGGGGGTACGACTCGAACGTACTGGGGTGTGGGTACACGGTGGTACGACACGTACAGGGGTGGGGGTACGACTCGAACGTACTGGGGTGTACATAGACGGTGGTACGACTCGTACAGGGGTGGGGGTAGGACTCGAACGTACTGGGGTGTACATAGACGGTGGTACGGCTCGTACAGAGGTGGGGGTAGGACTCGAACGTACTGGGGTGTGGGTACACGGGGTGTGACACGTACAGGGGTGGGGGGTAGGACTCGAACGTACTGGGGTGTACATGGACGGGGGGTACGTGTCGGACGTACGGGGGCTGGGGGGAGTGTTGGGCGCGTATGCGGGCACATGTCTCCATGGCTGCTATAGGAGTTCGGTGCGGACGGTGTTTTTTCCATACGGTTGTAACCTCGGACGCACGGGATGGATCGTGATTCCTCGGTCGGACTTGACTTTTCACGTATGTACGGTAAATCGTCCGAGGACGTGTCGGACACATTTTCCGACCCGAGGACGTGTGGGGAATGATTCCCAATGCGGTTCGTATGGACTTTTTCCCATGCGAATCGTGATTGCCAGTTCGTACGGCACTTGTACGATTCGCACGGTAAAAAGACCGGATACGAGTCGCACGGGGGAATTTTTTACCGGATCGTGATCGGCACCTAACTGTCTAGGCAGGGCCTATGGATGCAGATCAAAAGTTTAAAGCGATAGTGCACAAAATGTCTGGCCTCTGGGTCTTCATGACATTCCTACAAGGCAAAGGCATTTGTTCCTGCCATGTATCACAGCAGTGCATTTGAACTGCAGCACAACTAAAACACAGTGGTGCTCCTGGCATACAAATATGTTTGTAATGTATGTAGGTGGTGTACATACATACTGCAGCCCATATATGACATGTAACTTTCCATGCCATATGTCCATGTGAGACAAATAGCTCAAACAAGTAGTTCCAATGTACAGAAAATGTTTCAGTGGGCAGCACAGATATTTTACTGCTGTTTAGCTGTGGTAAGTTACAGAGAGACCTAAAGCCAGCACAAATAGGTCGAGAAAAGGTTGAAAAATCTTGGGTGACATTTCAAAAAAGGTGAATTTTAGACAGTACCATTTACCCACTGTTATAATCTACACATGTGTGGGCATTGCCTCCTCACTCATCGCTGGATGGTAGGTGGTGTATGTGCCACCATGGGTGTGTGATATAGTAAATGGAGGCTAGGTGAGGTCAGTACATGTCTTAGGGGGTCTTTCTTGTGTGAAGCAGGACTGAACATTGAAGAAGCACCATGAAGAGAATGTGAGACAGGAGAAACATCTGTTGTGCATATTGTGCTAAGGAAATAGCTCTAAATGTAACAGAAAATGAACTAGCTGAGTCTGTTGTAGTTGTGCTCCTCTAATAGGATTTTTGTCTCTAAGTTACTCTTAAATACATGTCTGGTGTAATCGCGTAATTTGGGGTAATTTCTCAGAAATGCTGTAATGCAGAATTACTGAAATTATTCTGATTACTCTGGCGTAATCAAAACATTGCCTAGACCTACCAATAATGCCGTGCTTGCATCTAAGCCAGTTTTAGCACCAAGGGTCTTATGGCTCAAAATCACAGGTTTTGTGACTACAAAAGTGACCATCATTATGTACCAAACCCCTTTTTATGAGTTGGAAAACTATTTAAACGTTTATGATTGTTTCTAAATTGAAACTTGGAGGGCTCATAAATGGGGTTTCCCCCACCACTTTTCGATTCGAGAAAACATTTATTGATAGGTCACGACTGCAATTGATGTCATAAACTGTTGATGAGCTAAGGTGTAGGGTAGAAACTAATTAGCAAAGGGGAAGGCTCTCCTTTGGAGCTCTTTCCCTTTGGGGATCATGGTGCCAGTATTAGGGGCAAGACGTTTTCTATAACAAAAAGCTTTTTTTTTCTAAAAGCAGCACTGGTTCCTTTAAAAAACATAGCCTGCTTTAAAAAAACGTTTTCCATTTCGATATGAAGTCCTAGGGATGGGGCTGTTGTCTTGTGCAAGCCACTGTCCTTGTGACTATAGCCATTCACAGAGGTTTTCAAATTAGTACCTGCCTAATTAGTATGAATAAGGCAGCCATTTTGGAAACCCCTGTAATTAAAATTAAATTAAGTATTTTGTGAACCAACCTAATAGTTCACAGATACGTTTGAAAAATACTATTCCATTCACAAAAAGTATGTGTGACATTAGTGACCATATTTTGTGAATGGATACATCAGAACCCTAACTTTCATAATGAGATGTATGCCAATTATAGTCACTTCCTGTTTACAGTTGAACTTTGTGGTAAGTACCTGTTGAAATATGCATAAGGCAAAATGATGCAAAATCTATGCTGGTTGGGCACTTGCCAGGGAAATATTGAAATTCGTCTGCTATCTGCATGACTACTGGCTGAGTTGTGCACACTGTCTGTTATTTAGCAAGCCACCAGGTGAATAATGAAGCTTCTTTTCTATTTGAAAGGTCACCTCCCAAATACATCATTTCTGCTATTTATCCAGAAGCCAGATAAATATGGAAATGTTTGTTTCTATTTGCCAGGCTACCAGTGAAATAGAATATAATTTCTGCTATTTAATTAGCAGCCAGGAAAAACATGATGTTTATTTGATATTTGCATGGCTACTGGCCAAATTATAAATAATGTCTGTAGTTTTGCCAGGAACCGGGTAAAGAGTGAAGTTTATTTGCCATTTACTTGACTGCTGGGCAAATAGTACATAACCTCTGCTAATTAGCCAGTGGCCAAGTAAATTGTGAAGTTATTATTGTTATTTGCATGTCTGCTGGTCAAACCGTGGGTGATCACTTCTTTTTATCCAATGGTTGGGTAAATATTTATGTTTTTCTGCTATTTGCACAACGGCTAGCAAAACAGTGTAGAATCTTAATTATTTAGCCAGTATCAGGGTAAATAGAAAGGTTGCTTTGCTAGTTTCAAGGCCTCTGGCCAAAAAGTAAATACTTTCTACTATGTACCCAGCTGCCAAGACAATAACAGAGACAATTCACTATTAACCCGGCATCCAGCTAAATGTCAGTAATTATATACTATTCAGGTAGCAGTGGTGCAAACAGCAAAGAAGCTTCAATATTTAGCTGGCACCGACTAGATAGCTGAGATCATATACTATTTTGCCGGTGACACTGCATTCAGCAAAGAAAATTCAATATTTACCGAGCCGCTGACTAAATAGCAGGGATCATGTACTATTTGGTATTCAGCCACACAAACAGCAAAGAAACTTCACTATTTACCTAACCACAAGCTAGATGAATGTCTGACAGAATATCGACGGACAGAAAATCGACCTACAAAAATATCGACACAAAAATATCGATGACAAGAATATCGAGATCCTATCTACAACATGGTAAGTACAAAAATATCGAAAATAAAATATAGAATGTCAAAAATATCGTTATTAAAAATATAAAGTATTTTTTAGTTAAAAAAAATATGTAAAATAAACCAAATAATACTTATAAATAAAATAAACATAATTACATATATTTTATAATGTTTAAAATTAATAATTAATATATATATAATGTAATAAAACATTAATTAAACATATACATATAATATATAATATACATACTTACTTAATAATAAATTTTAATAATTGTTTTAATAACTTATAACTTGTTAAAAATTATTCTAAATTACAAATACATCATACACATAAAACAATAACATGAATAAAAATTAAATAATTATATATAACACATTTACAAAATGACATTTAATTTGAATATTGTTAAAATTAATTATATATTACATTAGCTAAAATAATACAAAAAATATTAAATAGCACCGACAATAAAACTACTACTCCAGCTCCAAAAAAAAACAGTAAAGAAAATGTTGGATAGCGTAGAGCTAAAAATTACTATTTCCACTCCAGGGAGTGTAACAATAGGGAAAGTGTTGGATAACGTACAGGTATAAATTACTATACCCACTGCAGGGAGTGCAACAGTAAGGAAAGTGTTGGATAGCGTAGGGGTAAAAATGACTATTCCAACTCCAAAGAGTGCAACAGTAGGGAAAGTGTTGGATAGCGTAGGGGTAAAAATTACTATTCCCACTCCAGAGAGTGCAACAGTAGGGAAAGTGTTGGATAGCGTAGGGGTAAAAATTACTATTCCCACTCCAGAGAGTGCAACAGTAGGGAAAGTGTTGGATAGCGTAGGGGTAAAAATTACTATTCCAACTCCACAGAGTGCAACAGTAGGGAAAGTGTTGGATAGCGTAGGGGTAAAAATTACTATTCCCACTCCAGAGAGTGCAACAGTAGGGAAAGTGTTGGATAGTGTAGGGGTAAAAATTACTATTCCAACTCCACAGAGTGCAACAGTAGGGAAAGTGTTGGATAGCGAAGGGGTAAAAATTACTATTCCAACTCCAAAGAGTGCAACAGAAGGGAAAGTGTTGGATAGCGTAGGGGTAAAAATTACTATTCCCACTCTAGAGAGTGCAACAGTAGGGAAAGTGTTGGATAGCGTAGGGGTAAACATTACTCTTCCAACTCCAGAGAGTGCAACAGTAGGGAAAGTGTTGGATAGCGTAGGGGTAAAAATTACTATTCCAACTCCAGAGAGTGCAACAGTAGGAAAAGTGTTGGATAGCGTACGGGTAAAAATTACTATTCCCACTCCAGAGAGTGCAACAGTAGGGAAAGTGTTGGATAGTGTAGGGGTAAAAATTACTATTCCAACTCCACAGACTGCAACAGTAGGGAAAGTGTTGGATAGCGAAGGGGTAAAAATTACTATTCCAACTCCAAAGAGTGCAACTGAAGGGAAAGTGTTGGATAGCATAGGGGTAAAAATTACTATTCCCACTCCAGAGAGTGCAACAGTAGGGAAAGTGTTGGATAGCGTAGGGGTAAAAATTACTATTCCAACTCCAGAGAATGCAACAGTACGGAAAGTGTTGGATAGCGTAGGGATAAAATTTACTATTCCAACTCCAGAGGGTGCAACAGTAGGGAAAGTGTTGGATAGCGTAGAAGTTAAAAATAACATAGTTATAAATAAAATAATTATTTAAAATAATTAGTGATTTAATTATTAAATAACTCAAAATTATTTACAAATACCAATAAATAATTATTACAAACATAACTACCAAAGAATAATTAATTAACAATACATTAATAATAAATACCAATAAATAATAATTAATAAATATGAATTACCAAATAATAAATATTAAACGATAAAATATTTTTCATAACCAAAAACATATGAATTATTAAAAAGTAAATACCAATTAAAATATATTTACCAATTTAAAAAATATATACCGCAAAATAATCATTATAAAACATTAATTACCAATTAAAAAATATTGAACTATTAAATATTTTTCATACGCCAAAATAATACATATTACACATTAATTATCAATTAATAATTTCGTATTAATATATTAATTAGAAATATCAATATTTAATTATATTTAATTCGCAATTAATGATTAATCAACAATTAATTATTTTTCATAACCAAAATATTATAATTTAAAATATTTACCAATTAATAATTATTGTCCAATCAATTAATTATCAATACCCAACAACTAATTTAATAATTACTTAATTAGATTTCAATTACTTCCAACACTATTCCCCTATAAACGCACGACACACTCCACTAATAAAATAATACACTTAAAATAATTATCAATTAATCAACTAATTAAAACTGATTGCCAATTAATAAAAATTAATTACCAATTAATACTTAATTAACAATAATATAATTATCAATACCAATAAATGAAAATAAATTATTAATTAATTACAATTAAATTACTTCCCACCCTATTCCCCTATAACCCCACAACCCGCTACAGAACTTAAACGCAAAAATTTATTAAAATCAATTTATAATTCCTAAAAATGTATAATTAATTCCATATAAGTGAATTACTTCCCACCCTATTCCCCTATAAACCCACAACCCGCTACAGAACTTAAACGCAAAAATTAATTAAAATTAATTTATAATTCCTAAAAATGTATAATTAATTCCATATAATTAAATTACTTCCCACCCTATTCCCCTATAAACCCACAACCCGCTACGGTACTAAAACACAAAATTGACTTAAAAAACCATTGTTAACATATAAAAATTGTATACATATATGTTAAAACCAGTAGAACACTTAACTAAAAACATATAACACATACATATTAAATACATAATAAAATACATAACAATAATATAAATATCGATATTAGTAACATCAATATTAGTAAAATCGATATATTTGATGTCGATATTACTAACTTCGATATTACTAACATCGATATTAAAATACTTACCTTAGGATCGATATTCTGTCCATAGATATTATTGACATCGATATTCTGTCCCTTCGATATTTAAAACTCGATATTACTGTAGGTAGATATTTTTGTTTCGATATTTTGGCTGCTCACCAAGCTAGATAGTAGCAATCATGTACTTTTTGGCTGTCAGCCACGCAGAAATCAAATAAACTTCACTATTTTCCCATACTAAATGGCAGATATTATGTACTATTTTGCCAGTTGCCTTGCATATAGCAAACTGTTGCAGCTATAAATAGTGAATTTTCCTTGTTGATTGCACTGTCGCCGGCCAATTATTGTACATGACCTCCGCTATCTTATCGGCAGTCGAGTAAACATCGAAGCTTCGTTGCTGTTTTCACATCTGCTGGACAAATAGTACATGATCTCAGATATCTAGTCATCTTTGGAATAAATAGTGAAGCTTTTTTGCTGTGGGCATGTCTACTGGCCACATAGTCTATTTAGTCAGTGGTCAGGTCAATAGTGAAGGTTTTTTGCTATATACAGGACCGCTGGCTAAAAATGACATGATCTCTGCTATTATGTTCTGGGCCAGGTAAATAGTGAACTTTCTTTCCTATTTGCACAGCCATTGGCCAAATTGTACATAATCTCGGCTATTTAGTCATAAACCGAGTAAATATTGAAGTTTCCTTGCTATTTGCAAGCTTTGGGGAAATAGTAGAGCATCTCTGCTATTTATTTAGACACAATGGAATTAATGAAGTTTCTTAGCTGTTTGCATGATTGTTGGTGAAATAGTCCATGACCTCTATTATTTTTGTTGGCAGCCAGATAAATAGTGGAGTACCTTTTTTTGTTTTCACGGTAGCTGGTCACATAGTACATGATCACTACTATCTAGCCAGAAGCCCAAACTCTGCATTATCTCTGCTAACTAGTTGAACTTTTCTATTTAGCTAGCAGCCATGTAAATAGCAGCTGAAATTCACTATTTTACTGTATATTCAATATACCATATAGTTTTGCAACAAAGCAGAGTGGAATTGAATAATATATTCACATCAAAACTAAAAGAAGGAAAATAAAAACCAGGATCAAAACTTTAACTAAAGGTACACTTTTAAACCATTGCACAAAAGGAAAAGTGCAACAATATCAAAAGCAAAATACTTGTTTACATTAACATAGATAAAAAGCCATCTTTAACATATATTCCTAAAATGTGTTAAATTTGAAATGAGTCAATTACATTTTTAATGATAAGTAGGTTCACAATTTAGGAGCAGAAACTTCAAATCGCTATAGACTGATTAGACTGTACTGGATTATAAAAAATCATAGAATATAATTGCAATCTTGATGCAGAGTCTTGAAAAATAGGTAGACTCCGTCTTCTTTAACCAGAGATCTCAAAATGCAGTGAATTGCTGTGGTTGATAGGAAAAAATAAATTATAACATTTATCTCTTCGTTAAATTGCTTTATCAGTCATAAAGCACAGAGATGTACTCCTAAGGCTAGCAAATGAACCTCAGCATGTTTGCAGGTCAACAATTTCCTCTTGTAAACCACACTGGAAAATAATTATTTTAACATTATGCGGCTGGTGCATTTCCAGATGTTATCGAGTAGTTAGCTCCACAGATTTGCTGTTTCTTACAGACAGACGTAATATAGGTCGTGTTAAGTCCCTAATTATAAACAAGAATCTGCAATGCAGTAGGTCTCCATTTACGCGAGTTTGACCTATTGGCATTGTAAATTGACAATGCCTTTTATTTATGTTTTGTTTTTTAAAACATAAATAAAAGGCATTTGTAAAATTCAAGTAAAATAGATGATGAGGAGACTCCAGAAAATTGAGAGTACCAGTTTAGAAGTTCCACAAGTCTTTTGAGTGAAAAGAAATTCCAAATATGATGTTCTGTTGTTGAGATCACGATGCTGATGCTTGAGTCGGATCTCAATCACATCGCCAGTGTAAAACTCAAGTAAAATAGATGATGAGGAGACTCCAACGGTGAAAGTAAAGATTAGGTTTATTCCAGTAAAGTGATCCCATCCATCCAGCAGGACATGTCAGGTGCAACTGACTATAAACAGCAGAGGCATCACTACACCAGGTTCTATCACCATGGTGCACTTTCAAGTATAAGCAACATGACTGCAATGTGAGCAACATTAAAGAAACTTATGAATTTAAGGATATTACAGCATTGTTATTTACAATGTCAATAGCTTAAACTCACACAAATTTGAGACCTATTGCATTCCAAATGCTTGAAGACATCGCTCAGTTGCCCCCTTCTGTCTCCCATGCCCGCTGAAGAGCTCCCCGTTTGCTACGAGTTAAGTAAACAAGACAGTGGTCACATCTGTGCACGAAATACCCTCATTCCTCCAGAAACTCATTAATGAAAATAGGGCTTACAGACTAAAGAAGACGTACCAAGTAAGACCCGAAGTAAAAGGGCCAGCCCTCATGGGAGGTACTAAAGGGGGACTAACAAGTCTAATAACAAATCAGAAGCTCGCATTTACGAAGGACAATGACACAAGCCAATGACAAATATGAGCGGAGATTGGACAGGGTTTCAAGTACATACTCCACTACAGTATGGCTCGCAGAGCAGCGCAAGCGCTGCCTAGACTCGACCTAAAAATACACTGTCCACAGCATAGGTGCAAACTTGCATGCAGAGAGTGCTGCAGTGAAAAATGAAGTGGCAGTATCAACCCTTTGCTCTTTCTCTGCACCAACTGTATCAACCCACTGTGGCAAAGCTATCTAGTGAGTCGCTGCAACTCCTGAAATCCTCTCCAAATATCACTCTCAGAAAGGACACTAGCCGTCTATCACTAACCGTCTGTCACTTCCTAGATGGCACACAATTAGAGCACCTCTTGAGAACCTGTTTGGTCCTGTACCCTTGCTAATAATGTGGCATTAGTACCAAGGGCAAAGGATTCCCTCATTTCTATGGTCTACAACCAAAATCAAAGGGAGCTCTGTTACATTGCAAAGGTACGAAATGTGCATCTCCACGATAGGTGTTATGAAAGGAGGAAGTGCCTGTAAAACAAAGGCTATGTTATGTTATGTTAATGAGATTTATAAAAGCGCACAAATACCCAAAGGTGTCTTGGCACTAGGGACTTCAAACAGCAAGCTCTGCGCCTAACACTGGAAGAGCCAGGTTTTTAATTTCATTCTAAAGCCAGTCAAAGAGCTGGCATTCCTAATTTCCAGTGGGAGAGAGTTCCAAAGTTTAGATGTGCCGTAATGAAAACTACGGCCACCCCAATGTGCAGTGCGAATTCTAGGCACCAACAGCAATCTTGCCCCCTTTGACCGAAGATGTCTGGTTGGTTGGTACCAGGCAAAGAGATTCTGAAGAAAAGAGAGGCCTGTATGATTCACGGCTTTGTAGACGATACACAGTGCCTTGAATTTGATGCGCTGAAGCACCGGAAGCCAGTGCAATTTACAGATTTCATTAGAAACTGGTATATGCCTGGGAATATTGAGCAATAAGCGTGCAGCAGAATTTTGAATCATCTGGAGCTTCTTTAGGCACTGCTTCTGGGCGTTGAGATATAGCCCATTGCAGTAGTCTAGTTTAGATTGAATAAGAGAAGTGACTACTGTTTTCCTGGTATTTACCGGAATATACGGAAATATCTTCCTTATTTTCTTTATAAGAAAATAAGATGCAGAGACAACGGCATTAGTCTGTTGACAGAGTGTTAATCTATTGTCAATCAGAACACCCAGATTTTTTACTTTCGCCGCTGGTTTGGGTGGCATGCCCATCCCTGCCGGCCACCACACGTTGCTCCAGGTAGGCTGCAAATTGCCAAAGATCAAGACTTACGTTTTATCGGAATTAAGTTTGAGGCAGTGTGCAGTCATCCATTTATTAATAGTTCTCAGGCAGCTTTGAAACTGCTGAAAGGGGGAGTTTTGATGTTTGTGTGCAGCTACCACAATCTGGGTGTCATCGGTGTACGTCGTCAAACTAAATCCGAATTCCTGGATCAATGGGGCCAGTTAGGAGACGTAGATGTTAAACAACGAGGGGCTTAACGAACTGCCCTGAGGGACGCCACAAGGCAAAACATAAGAAGCCGAGTTAAAACCGCCAATAGACACCGTAGATTTCCGATCCAGCGCCAGAGACCCTTCACCCACTCCCAGCTTCTCCAACCAATTTTGCAAAAGGGTGTGATCAACCGTATCAAAAGCGGCAGACAGATCGAGGAGCACAAGAGCAGCTGTGCCTCCTCCATCCATCACCGCTCTGATCTCTGGGAATGATCCAGCAGACTATTTTCATTAATAAATTGAGCCAGTTAATTATTCATAATTTTGTCGACTATTTTAGCTGGCATGGGTAGTCTGGCTATAGGTCAATAATTGATGGGGTTGGTGGCATCTAAGGTAGGCTTTTTTAATAAAGGTAGAATGGATGTTTCCTTCCAACTAGTGGGGAAGATACCAGAGACGAACATCAGGTTAAAGATTTCAGCAAGCCCAGGGCTCACCAGATCTACTAGTCCTTTGAGAAGTGCCGGTGGGCATGGGTCAAAAGGGGATCCTGACCTAGCTTCATTAATGTGCTTTCCTACTTCTTCTGCAGAGACCGGAGAAAAATTAAACAAAATACAATTGTTATGGTCTGAACCATGCATAAGGGGTGAAAAGCAAGGGCCAGAACCATCCTTAAAGACTTTGAAAATATCCAGAACCTTGGATTTAAAAGTAGCTGCAATGTCGTTGCAACATTTTTGATTAACCCTCCTTCCTGTGTTGTTAGGCGTAGCAAGTTTTTTGATCACCGAAAATAATTTATTAGGAGAATTATTAGCTAACTCAATCTGTTGAGTAAAGTAATTTTTCTTTTCTAATATGAAAAGTTTTTTATAGTCCAATAAAGCTGTCTTGTAAGCTTGTTTTTCTGACTCGCCATAGTTTATTCGCCAGCGCCGTTCCATTCGGCGACAATTCTGTTTTTCCTTCCGAAGGGATTCAGAAAACCAGGGGCAGATGGAGTAGTCCTGTTACCGGACAGTATTTTTGTGGGTACCGAAGCGTTAACCGCCTCAGAAATCCAATTGGTGACGGCAAAATCCGCATGGCCCTGAAATTGAGGACGAGAAGCTTCCAGATGGGTGTGAAGAATTAATTTGTCCACTTTATTCCATGCTTTGCAGGTGGAAACAGGTGGCTTAGTGATGCTAACCTGTCCAACTATAATGCATGGAAGACTAAACTTAATAAGTGAATGGTCAGACCATGGCAGAGGGAGGATTTCTTTTACTGTAAGGCCGTGGGCTGAGGAAAAAACACCATCCAACGTGTGACCAGCCACATGGGTGAGTGACTGCACTAGTTGGATTAGTCCTAGCGCTCCTAGGGCATCTGAAAGCACCACCGTCTCTTTGTTCTCTAAATCTTCCAAGGTGCCCCAGGGGTGGAAAAAATAGGTGCAAATGCTCGTATCACAGCTGGAGCACTTCCGTAATCCGTTCCCTGGAATGTAATGAACACAAAATAATACATTAATGAACAAGAAAATAATAAATTAAGGCTGGGGTCTTTCCTCTTAATTGCTTAATTCCTCTTCTGGTGTAAATTGGTAAGCCAGGAGATGAAAGCTCTTGTTCCACTCTCCACTGTTCATGATTGAAGTAAAGGTTGCATCTTCTAAGTAATAAAAACAGTTGGATAGCACTTGATGGCAGGGCAGCATCCTTACCTTTGTGGACAGCACAACATAAAACACCACAGGTATTCTGCTCCGCTGATAAAAATACCTCTAAAGAGACAACCGCAGACACAGTAAAGATCAATGGTTTATTTATTATTATTATTTCTGTACTGCATTAATATTTTTGTATAATTGTATACATAATAGAGATCATCCTTTCATGACGTTTTTTTTTATTTAATTACATAATACTTGAAATTGTTAACAATGTTGGTGGCTAAACACATCCTATTTTGAGATTTTGTTTTTGAGAAAACAAAAACATGTTAAATGTCTGATGGCTGGTACCTTCATTTTGAGGGTTTAGTCAGTCAGACTTTTAATATATTCATAAGGACTGCTGAGATGGGGCTCGTGAAACTTAAAATCAGTCCTATAGCTTTTATTAGTTGCTTTTATTGTGCTGTGGTTAAGCTCCTGAAGTGTATCCCGTAGCATTTCAATTTGTTTATAAGGGCATTTCTTTTGTTTCATTTGAATTTGCCAATTACCGCATATTATGCTCATGTGGTCTTTACTTGGAAATATCTCAGGCCTCAGAGGACGTTTCAAGAGTGCTGACAATAATGTGTGTCTTTCTTATGATTTTCTTTGATAAACAATTACCTTGGTCTTAATTTTTACTGCAAGCACAGTATGTTGCAATAATTTTGCAGTGTGTCAGGCTATAATATAGATCTTTTTCTGGGGGGGATAATACGACTTGATCATCCTTATAGACCAGTCACGTAATCTGTGTGTATCCAAGTTGTGATCCATAGACTAGAGATTCTTCCAAACTGACTGTCAGACTATGAATGTGTATGTAGTGCATAATCAAGGTAGCAATCGTGCCTCTACAGTTACCGCCATTTAATGGGATATGGTGTGATGTTGTGTATTGTCATTCAGCTTCCAGTCTGAAAGTAAACACGTTTCATGAAATCATAACCTTCCTCGTATAACCACTTTTGTTTTAGGAAAAGTGGTAGACTGCAACAAGCACTAACCGTCAAGTGACTGTGTACAATATCAGTAGTGTCACGATATATTTGCGATTCTTTTTAACAGAATTGTTCTCCATTGTTGGTGAGAATTGAGGTTGGCACTCTTTACCTCATGAATTTCTCTTCTAAAAATGTATTGACACTTTTCAATCAATCAGGATTTATAAAGCATGGCTTATCACCAAATAGGGTATCCAAGCGCTTGCAGGCCTCTGAGGCATATTGAAACAGCCAGGTCTTGAGGGCTATTTGGAATTCTGGCAGTGAGGTGATGGTCCGGAGGTGCGTGGGGAAGCTGTTCCAGATCTTTGCTGCGATGTGGGAGAAGGAGCATCCTCCACTTCTGCTTCAGTAGATGAAGGGAGTATGGGCAAGAGAAAGGGAGGCAGAACATAGTCTTCTTGCTGGTTGGTGGAAGTTCAGGCAGTGGGTAATGTAGGCGGGTTCTTGGTTGTGTACAGCTTTGTGTGCATGAATCAGCAGCTTGAATTGGCATCTCTTTTGCATGGGGAGCCAGCAAAGTTTCCTGAGGTGGTGTGTGATGTGGGTTGGTCAGGGAAGGGAAGGGAGAAGGAGTCTGGCAGTGGGTTTCTGTATGGCCTGAAGTCTCTGCCGAAGGTGTGGAATGATTCCGATTTAGCGGGCATTGCCGAAGTCCAGTTGGTTGGTGATGAGGGCTTGTTTCAAGGTGCGTCTTGTGTGTAGGGGTAGCTACTTGAAATTCTTACGAAGCATGCGCAGAGGAGACAGTGTCGGTCATTTGGTGCTGATATCAGTTACAAACTTTATCTCAAGCCATCTGGGGAAATGATATACTAAGACCATTATATATAGACAGTTGACTTCACATGTCAAGGGTCCCACAGTGTCCACAGTTAGTTCAATCCATGGTCCATTTGGAGGTTGTCAGCAATGTATAAATGTTTTTCTTGTAATCAATACTTTGTAACTATTCGAAGATTGTAGATACTTCTCAATCTTTCTTTAGTCTTACAAAAGCCAAAATGTCACTTATGTACTGTGTTAACCAGTCTCTCACATTGAACAGTAGGGGGCATATTCTCAAGGGTTATCTGCACATTAGCAGAGCCAAAGTCGTGATAAATTTATCGGCCCATTTACAAGCTGGTGCAAACAGCCAATAACACGTTTACCTGCGATAGCAACCGCAAAAGACATCGCCACGGATGACCCCGGCAACTAACGCTAATGAGATGCAGAGTAGGCGTTCCCGAGCATAAAGCTGTGACAACACCACTCCGCAACATTTTCAACGACCAGCCAGATCTGCGATAAGATCACAAAACAGGTGACAAGGCGTGTTAGCAGCAGGAATCGAACATCTGCTCTGACCTGGTGCAAAGTCAGACGACAACCGGCGACAGAAAAAGGTGTTCAGACCACAGCCACACCTGAAGACCAACAGATGCCATGGAGCCACTGATCATGCAGTGGGGAGCCCCAACAGGGACACAACACCTCCCGCCACCAGACCCAGGTCCGCCACCCCCTCATATCCCCCTGCACCTCCCCAGGACCTCTACAGAGGCAGCGCAGACCAAGACATTTGGCCTTCAGAAAAAGCACCAACCTCACAGACCCAAAACCAGAGAATGTCATTGCCCACTACAGGCACAAAAGGAGAACCATCCTACGCATCCTAACCACCATTGCCCACAGGCTGACGGTACCAACACAGCGGACAACCAACATCCCACCTCAGACAAAGCTGCTGGCTGTGCTGCACATGGTGGCGTTCTGTGACCTTCAAAACAACAACCGCCAGAGTTGGAGGAGTCCCACAGCCAGCCCTATCAAAGTCCATCACAACTGTCTTGGATGCCAACATCAGCTTGGTACCCCAGTATCTTCACTTCCCACACACTGTGCAGGAACAGCTGGAAACCAAGCAAGGCTTCTACGCCATAGCTGCCTTCCCGCATGTGTTGGGGGCAATCGACTGCACACATGTACTCCTCGGTCCCCCTGCCACCACTGCACACAATCACCGCAACAGAACGCACACGCATTCCATCAATGTGCAGGCAACAGTTGACCACCGGGGAATCGCCACCAACGTCGTTCCAACTAGCCAGGCAGTGTGTATGATACCACCTCTACTGACAGTCCACCATCAACAAACGCTACCAGGATGGCACCCATGGAAATGCACTGCTCGTCGGTAATTACCAAATGTACATACCATACACCTCAACTCCACAACCATGCAACTCACAACACTGGGAATGCACGCTTTACAAACTCACATACAACATGCCCAAAAACATGCCTTCCCACCAGACATGACAGCACAACTTACTGTGGCAACCTGGGCTAGTCATGTACATGAGCCATCAACGGCATGGCACCTCAACCCCACAATAGCGGAATGTGTGAAGAGGTGGGAACCAGGCATGTGCGAAGGAGGCAAGTGACCCATGGATGAGAATGTACACAAAGCCAAGTGTGGCAGACATGTGCTGTACAGACTGCAGTATGCAGACCACAGACATATCCATGTCTACATGCACTGCTGGTGTATGGAGTGTAGTGGATAGTGGACACAACCATGTCACCCCAGCCAGTGGGGAGGATCGCGTAAATGTGGCTTGTGACGTCCCCCCCCTGTAAAAGTGTGTAGAGTGGGCTGGCCTGGCATACGCCAGGCATGCGTAGGGGTGCAAATAAAAAGCACGTAGCTCTGGGCGTGGTTCTCTTCCAGAAAGCCCAACGTCTCTGCCAGGGCGGTGCCTCCCAGCCTGCCACAAGGCCGACGCTGTTGCCGTGAGTGGTGTGGCCTGCGATCCTGTGCACCTGCTGCACCCCGGGCCACTCGTCCCCAAACCCGTCATGCCCGCCCCTGCGCAGCCAGGCCTCACTGCTCACCTGAGGACACCGGCGTGTGTCAAAGAGGGCCCACCATGTGCCAGCGCATGTTCCAATGCCGAGGGCCGCGACCTTGGCAGCCTCCTCAGACCATCACGGCCTCCGCGACACAGGCCCGCTTTACTCCTTTCTCCTACACTACCGTCAAGTAGGTCACACCTTTGGAACTGAGTCTTTATTATGCCATGGCAGAGTACACACTTAATGGCTGATTTTATCTCACTATGTTCCCTTCGATTTGATGACACCAAGTCTGTGCATGGCATCCCAACCACACGTGTCTGTGGGCCCTTTATGACCCCGCCTTCGGCCTACACTGCGGTCCAGCAGGCCTCACACCAATCCAAACCAGGCTGTACCAGGCAGGACACGGCATCGTCACTGGCAAAACACCCGCTCAGCTCTGTTGCTTCTACCTCTGTCAACCCCAAGTCATCCCCACATGCCATTTCAACGTCGTGTGTCAAAGTTCCTGGAGGAGCTTGCCGAACAGTGGTTGGCCCGTGCTGACCGCTGCTTCCCGCCTACACAGTAGTCAAGTAGGTCACACAGTTGGAACTGAGTCTTGATCTGTGTATGGCAGAGTCCATATCATTGAATGCAAGGAGAGGAGTAAGAGGAAGACGTGGTGCAGTCCTGAGGAAAAAAGGATCCTTGTCACGTGTGTGATCGAACACTGCCAACAACTGCTCTGGTGTCACTAACTATGTGCCTCGCGAGCCAACAACACGTGGCTGTGTGCCCCTGCTGACCGCTGCCTCAGGCCTACACTGCGGTCGAGTAGGTCACACATTGGGAACTCAGTCTGGTTTTATTTATGGCAACTTTATCTCATTGTACTGGCCTCATTGCAGACTGCATCCCCTTTCCGCTCCGGTGCCACTAAGTCTGTTCCCTGACATCTATGGACACTCTCAGGTTGTACTTCGGTGGCGACTGAGTCTATGGACTGGGGGTTGTCCTCATCATCATGTCGGTGATACTGACTTTGCGGCAAAAACGAGGCTGTAGCATTCCACTCTGCCATTTGCTGCTTCCGACCGGCTTCTGCCCTCTGCATCATGCCCTGGAGGACACCTTCCACTGTCCCCCGCAAACCTCCGCCACATTCACCTTGGACATCGATGAGGACCCGCTCAGCTCGCGTGGCCCTATCTCAATGTAACTGCAAGTCATCGTCCTGTGGCGGTGTTCCTGTGCCGGCCGCAGTGCCTTCGGGGCCACTAACTCTGTGCAGCTCAAGTCATGGACCCTTTCTAAATGAATATTGGATGACCTCTGTGTCGATGGTCTGGGGCACATCAAGGCCATGTGTCTGTGGCCCTGCGCTGTCCGCTGCCTCCGGCCTCAACTGTTGTCCACCTGGGCTCACACATTAAATCAAGTCCTGACCTGCCCGGACGTCGCATCACCGCAGGATGCACACGCCACCACCGCCAGGACCAAGTCCAAACTACAGGTGCCAGAGTCGGAGGTGTCTTATTGCCAGACTATCAGAGTTGCTCACACCTGTCGTGGGTGCCATAATCAGCTTGATACCCTGCACAGCTCTTCAGGTGCCACTGACTCAGTGCACCACATCTCATGGACCATTTTGGCGCATATTGGGTGAACACTGTACTTTCTCCGGCTACAAGCATGATTCTTCACAGTTGTTTCTGTTATGCTTGTGTTTTCTGTTTCCGCTTCAATTATGTTTACTGTTCAAGTTGTTGCCAGCACCATCAACTCTATGAGGGTTGGCTTACACTCACCCCACACACATCTAGCACAGGCATCACTGTACATGTGACCCTGGCAATAAAACAGGCGGGCGCACGTGCCCGTAGCCAGTTCAACTAACTATCTGAGTGTGTCCGTGTGCTCATGATGTATGCATTAGGGCCACGGGCCCTGCAACATAACATTGTGCCGTGTACTGCAGACGCAGCTATGTCACCGCAGGCAGCGTGTTAGACCTTGCACATGAGGCTTTGTTGTCCCCCACTCAATACGTGAGAGGAGTGAACTGGGCCAGCGTACGCCAGTCCAGCGGGGGGGTCTGAATGATTATCCTGTGGCTCAGGTTGTGGTTCAGTGCTGGAAATTTGCAAAGGCATGTGTCTCTGTCGCAGTGTGTGTCTCCGTCTGGGAGTGTAGGTGGTCCCTGATGGGACTTAGACACCCACGTACGTGATCTAGTTCTGCTTCCATGGGGTAGAACCCCATCGCACCTGTTCGGCAACCCCCTTCTGGCAGTCTGAAACCTGGCCTTGGAATGGGACATGTGTTTCGGTGGGCTGCTGGGAGCCAGCCGTGGTGGTGGGTGTGTCCAGCTGTGTCGTCTGTGCAGGGGCTGGGCTATCCTCGATGCAGCTGGGCTGCCCTGCTCCTGGAGGTCGTTTGCCTAAGATGTCCATGTACAGTTGTAGGGCGTCAGTGTCGGAAGTGTGGAGGTCCTCTTGATCATCACTGTTGAGTTGTTTGGTCTGCTCTGCTGGAGGTGTGGTTTGTCCCTCTGCAATGTGAAGGGGAGACGCTTGTTGACATTGTGTTGGCATGTCTTTTGACGCATTGTTCAGGTTTACAAACAGACTGGATGGCAATGTACATTGTGACTGTTTGGGAGGAGCGTACAATTTGATGTGGGACAGTGGACATTTGGACTACATGACAGTAGGTGAGGTTGTGCACGTACATTTTCATCTCACAGTTTCCTGCTATGTAAGATGTGATTGGCCCTTTTCTACGCACAGGCAGACCCAGTTGTGTCCTCTGTTCTGCAGTGTAAGTGTTACACTGTGTACCACATTGTCGTCCATGTGGATGTGCTGTTATTGCTATGTGTGTGTGCTGCATTGTGGGAGATTTGCCCCTGCAGCTGTGATTTTGCTGCCCCTTTTCCCTTGGCGGCGGTGTGCCTTTGACTTTTGTGCTCTTAAGGTGCTGTGATGTTGGCGACTTGGGTCATTTGTGCTCTTGGATGGTTTTTGCACTCTTGTGCATTGTTTGTCTGCATATGTGTTTTTGACGACATGGGTTGTTGGTGCACATGGATGTGACCTGCTCTGTTCGGATGTGGTCCACACTCAGCCACCTCAGTGTCGTGGCATGGTCAATGTTATGGTGTTTGTACTCCAGCCATGCTGCTCATCATGTAGTGTCATTTGCATTGTCGATGTGGCTCACAATTACACATCTTTGCAGTGTTTCGCATGGGTGCATGTGTGTGTTGTGGAATTGGTGATGTGGGGGGGACCCCTTTCAGCACATGGTGGACGGGGGCCTAGTTGTTGTTTGTATATGTGCTGCAGTGTGCCATGGGGATCAGGGACGTGACCCAGGGTCATTGTGGGTGTGCGGTGTGCTACATGTCGTGGTGCATGTGTGCCATTGTGCCCACCCCCTAGTCCCTGTTCGTTACTCACCCTGTTAATGTGGTGTCAGGTCATGTCGAGCTGTGTCTGGACTCCTGACTCCTTGCAGCGTCTCCACACTGATGACTGTGGCTGCCATTTGCTCCAGCTCCTCCTGTGGCGCAGGACTCCCACCTCCATTCGCCGTAGCTGCCTTCCTGTTGGCATCGGGTTTCTGCTTGGTTTGGCTTGTTTTACATCATGCCAGTGCATCTTGGCCTCCTCGACAGTCCGCCTGCATTCACGATGGGATGCCATTTTTCCATCTGTGTTGCCAATGACACGGCGGAGGTGACGGACGGTTGTCGTTAGTGTTCTGTTACCTCCGTGACAACGATCCAGTTGTCATGCGGACTGCACTCCATCTTCCTCTTCTCCTTGGCCTTTCCCGAACCCGAGGTTCCTTGCTGGTGGTCTGTGGGGCTTGTGGGGTTCGCGTTGACCTGGGTACTCGGTCCAGGTGCATTCATGTTGCTACGCGGTTTATCTTGTTTTCGGTGTGTTTTTCTTGTTCTGCTTTTATAGTGCATTTTCCGGCATGACGCGTGGGAATTGGAGGACTGTCGCTGGTTTTCGCTGATTTTTGTATCGTGACTGGCCTCATCGCAGCTTTTTTGGCGTTCGTGCTTCGCACTTTTGCAGCGTCGCGTTGACTTTATCGCGGTCAATTGCTACGTTATTGTGGGACTATCACATGGTGCCGCCGAGTTGAGAATACCACATTGACACAGAGTTATTTTCCTGCGATAGACTGCAATGTGAAGAGTTGCGTTAAGCTAAATTTGTGATGGTTATCACACGTTCTTGTGAATATTCCCCTAGGTGTAATAAATGTGGTGTCCCTGCAACAGGGGTCTTCAGACCGGGGGATGGGCCCCTCCCCAGGAGGCCTCGAGTGAGCCCAGGAGGGAAGCCAGACTCTGGCCAAAAGAAGCATTAAGCTGATAAATGTGATTTGTTGAAGCTGCTCATTATCCTGTCAGTAAACACACCGCGTATAGGCACTAACATTGACAACATAGCTCACTGGAAAACAGAGGATGCTGAAACAAGCCTAAACGGTATGCATGTGCATTTGTATGCTCCCATAGGTGTGATAATGGTGGTTAACGCTTGAAATACCGGATGTGGTCACACCTTGTCGTACACTGACTCAAAATTCAATGTTGAAAAGAACTTGGCACCAGCTAGAACCACCATCGTCTCTGAGATGTTAGGCAGAGGAAATGTATCTATTACAGCTACTTTATTTAAGACTCTAAAATCCAGACACAAACAAAGTTTACCATCAGACATGCAAGCTACTATACTAGAGGCAAGCCACTCAGTAGCATCCAAGAGTCTATTTCAGCCATGTTGCATAGGATTTCCAGTTATTCTTTCATTGCCCCTTAGCACACTCAGTGGTAATTTTGTTACTTTTGATATCACAGGAACAGTTTCCTTTTTGAGTTTAATCTTATGTATGTACATCTTAAGGTACCTCAACTATTCTTTGAATACTCCTGGAAATTTTTATCGCTCTTTCACTAACTGTATTTCCATTTGACTTGTGGTTCAGCACTGGAAACTAGATGCACTCCTAGATCGTTTTTTTATTGGCCATCGCAGAATGTTATCACCTTTAATAGAAACATAGATTTTACCTACACTAAATGTTCCCTTCTACCCACTTTAACCTTCATAAAACAATCTCAATTTAATGGATTAACCTCCATATGCCCCAGGATGAATGTCCATTTTGTTCGGCTTTACTTTTCTACCAAAACACTTTCAAACATTTGTTCAGAAATAAGGGTCAGTCGCAAGCAGGAGTCAAACATAACCTCGACCTTAGCACATTCGATTCTCACTTCGTCTTTGGGATTACCTAAATCTTGTTACCCTTCTGACGGAATATTTTGTCACCTCCCTCATTGCTCTATTATATTTTTCCGATTGCTATAGGTTGATTACACTGAACTGGATTATTAGAGATTAAAGACTATAATCACAATCTTGATGCAGGAACTTGACAACTAGGTAGACTCAATCTTGTTGATCCAGAAGTCTTAAAATGTATTTCATTTTTGTGGTTCATCCCCAAGAAATCAGCACTAATTTATCTCTTCGCTAAATTCCTTAATGAAGTCCCAAAGCACAGATCCGTACTTGCCGGTCACCAATTTCTTTTGTAAACCAAACTTTCAACGGGAAAAATTATTATTTTAACATTATGTGACTGGTGCATTTCCAGATGTTAGTGTCTAGTTAGCGCCACTGATTTGTAATTTCTTACAAACAGAGGTGATATGGGCTGTGTTATGTCCCCAGTTACAAAAAATGCATTGTTGACAGCATAGGGTGCAAACCCGCATGCATTTTACCAATTCTGCAACATACACTATAGTGACCCTTCGCCCACACTTGTTGCAGAAAACTCTGTTTGCAGTCCATTCTTTTGAGTGGGCAATATGTCCTCTTTGTCCACAACAAAAACACTTAGGTGCCAATTCCGATCCGGTAAAAAAATTCCCCGTCCGACTCGTATCCGGATTTTTTTCCGTCCGAATCGTCAAAGTAGCGTACAAACTGCCAAGTACGATTCGAACGGAAAAAAGTCCATACGAATCGCATTGGGAAGATTTCCCCACACGTCCTCGGGTCGGGAAAAGTCACCGACACGTCCCCGGGCGAGAAACCCACCGTGCGGAAAAATAAAGTCCGACTGCGCAAGTACGATCCCTCCCGTCCTCCCCATTTCACAACCGTACGCAAAAAACACCGTCCGAACCGAACTCCCATAGCAACCATGGAGACATGTGCCCGCATACGCGCCGAACACCCCACCACCCCCCGCCCGCGTATGTACGCCCCGAACCCCCACCCGTGTATGTACGCACCAAACACCCACCCGTGTATGTACGCCCCCGAACCCCCCCCAGCCGTGTATGTACGCACCGAACCACCAGCCGTGTATGTACGCCCCCGAACCCCCCCCAGCCGTGTATGTACGCACCGAACCACCAGCCGTGTATGTACGCACCAAACCCCCCCCCCAGCCCTGTATGTACGCACCGAACCACCAGCCGTGTATGTACGCCCCCGAACCCCCCCCAGCCGTGTATGTACGGACCGAACCACCAGCCGTGTATGTACGGACCGAACCCCCACCCCAGCAGAGTATGTACGCCCCGAACCCCCACCCGTGTATGTACGCCCCCGAACCCCCCCCCAGCCGTGTATGTACGCACCGAACCACCAGCCGTGTATGTACGCACCAAACCCCCACCCCAGCCGTGTATGTACGCACCGAACCACCACCCGTGTATGTACGCACCGAACCACCACCCGTGTATGTACGCACCGAACCTCCACCCGTGTATGTACGCCCCCGAACCCCCCCCAGCCGTGTATGTACGCACCAAACCCCCACCCGTGTATGTACGCACCTAACACCCACCCCAGCCGTGTATGTACGCACCGAACCACCACCCGTGTATGTACGGACCGAACCCCCACCCCAGCAGAGTATGTACGCCCCGAACCCCCACCCGTGTATGTACGGACCGAACCCCCACCCCAGCCGTGTATGTACGCACCAAACCACCACCCGTGTATGTACGCACCAAACCACCACCCCAGCCGTGTATGTACGCACCAAACCACCACCCGTGTATGTACGCACCAAACCCCCACCCCAGCCGTGTATGTACGCACCGAACCACCACCCGTGTATGTACGCACCGAACCACCACCCGTGTATGTACGCACCAAACACCCACCCGTGTATGTACGCCCCCGAACCCCCCCCAGCCGTGTATGTACGCACCGAACCACCAGCCGTGTATGTACGCCCCCGAACCCCCCCCAGCCGTGTATGTACGCACCGAACCACCACCCGTGTATGTACGCACCGAACCACCACCCGTGTATGTACGCCCCCGAACCCCCCCCAGCCGTGTATGTACGCACCAAACCCCCACCCGTGTATGTACGCACCTAACACCCACCCCAGCCGTGTATGTACGCACCGAACCACCACCCGTGTATGTACGGACCGAACCCCCACCCCAGCAGAGTATGTACGCCCCGAACCCCCACCCGTGTATGTACGGACCGAACCCCCACCCCAGCCGTGTATGTACGCACCAAACCACCACCCGTGTATGTACGCACCAAACCACCACCCCAGCCGTGTATGTACGCACCAAACCACCAGCCGTGTATGTACGCACCAAACCACCACCCGTGTATGTACGCACCAAACCCCCACCCCAGCCGTGTATGTACGCACCGAACCACCACCCGTGTATGTACGCACCGAACCACCACCCGTGTATGTACGCCCCCGAACCCCCCCCAGCCGTGTATGTACGCACCAAACCCCCACCCGTGTATGTACGCACCTAACACCCACCCCAGCCGTGTATGTACGCACCGAACCACCACCCGTGTATGTACGGACCGAACCCCCACCCCAGCAGAGTATGTACGCACCGAACCACCAGCCGTGTATGTACGCACCAAACCCCCACCCCAGCCGTGTATGTAGGCACCGAACCACCAGCCGTGTATGTACGCACCAAACACCCACCCGTGTATGTACGCCCCCGAACCCCCCCCAGCCGTGTATGTACGCACCGAACCACCAGCCGTGTATGTACGCCCCCGAACCCCCCCCAGCCGTGTATGTACGCACCGAACCACCACCCGTGTATGTACGCACCAAACCCCCCCCCCAGCCCTGTATGTACGCACCGAACCACCAGCCGTGTATGTACGCCCCCGAACCCCCCCCAGCCGTGTATGTACGCACCAAACCCCCACCCGTGTATGTACGCACCTAACACCCACCCCAGCCGTGTATGTACGCACCGAACCACCACCCGTGTATGTACGGACCGAACCCCCACCCCAGCAGAGTATGTACGCCCCGAACCCCCACCCGTGTATGTACGGACCGAACCCCCACCCCAGCCGTGTATGTACGCACCAAACCACCACCCGTGTATGTACGCACCAAACCACCACCCCAGCCGTGTATGTACGCACCAAACCACCAGCCGTGTATGTACGCACCAAACCACCACCCGTGTATGTACGCACCAAACCCCCACCCCAGCCGTGTATGTACGCACCGAACCACCACCCGTGTATGTACGCACCGAACCACCACCCGTGTATGTACGCCCCCGAACCCCCCCCAGCCGTGTATGTACGCACCAAACCCCCACCCGTGTATGTACGCACCTAACACCCACCCCAGCCGTGTATGTACGCACCGAACCACCACCCGTGTATGTACGGACCGAACCCCCACCCCAGCAGAGTATGTACGCACCGAACCACCAGCCGTGTATGTACGCACCAAACCCCCACCCCAGCCGTGTATGTAGGCACCGAACCACCAGCCGTGTATGTACGCACCAAACACCCACCCGTGTATGTACGCCCCCGAACCCCCCCCAGCCGTGTATGTACGCACCGAACCACCAGCCGTGTATGTACGCCCCCGAACCCCCCCCAGCCGTGTATGTACGCACCGAACCACCACCCGTGTATGTACGCACCAAACCCCCACCCCAGCCGTGTATGTACGCACCTAACCACCACCCCACCAGGGAATGTACGGACCGCACCCCCACCAGTGCATGTACGGACCGTACTGACGCCAAAAAAACACGTACTGAACCCGGACAAACCATATTTACACAAGGAGAGTCAAGTAGAGTTTCCCCACACCACCAAACAGGCCCAACAACCCCACAAACATCACATACACTCACCTGCAACTGCCAAACTGCCAAACAGAGGCCCAAAACTCAATCACTCCTCATAACACACCCACACAAATTTCAAACACAGCCACACCCACAAATGGACCAATAAAAATGGACCACACACACAAACCATGAGCCTTTGCAACAGACCCACTGCTGCCAGAGCCCACAGACGACCCACACCACCATACTTGAACCTCACACTTGCATACCTTCACACAACCACCTACACAAACACCCCCTCATCACATTCACACACACACCTCCACTACCACACCCACACACCCACAGCCATCCACACCCACACCCCCACAACCACACCCCACGCCATGTCCACCACCAAGAATCCAAAGTTCACAAAGGAGGAGCTGGAGATCCTTGTCGACGAAATCCTCAGAGTCGAGCCACAGCTCTTTGGGACATTGGTCAGACAGACCAGCATATCCGAAAAAACCGCCATGTGGCAGAGGATCGTCGATTCTGTGAATGCTGTTGGGACAACCAGAAGGACCAGGCACGAGTGCCAATCCAGGTGGTACGATCTGCGGAGGACGGTCAAGAGGAAGATGACTGACAATCACAACCAGGGGAACATCACTGGAGGAGGGCCGCCCCCCAGACCGGTACAATACCATCCCTGGGAGGAGAAGGTGATGTCCACGCTGGCGGTGGAGGGACTACACGGACTGCCAGGACTCCCAGACCCTGGTGAGTACACAAACAACTCACCTCACATGGGGGGGATGCCATACACAATCAATCATGCATGCCACCCCCCCCAAGCCACCACCGGACACAACAACACTCCACAAACACACACATGCCACTGGCACCTCCATGCCCCATGCATCAATCAGGGCCATGCCAAGTCACAGGCCACACAAAACACCAACACAACACAGGATGTGGTCGATGCTGGGAGTGGGGGCAGCAAAACTAACATTGAGCAACTCACAAGCACACAACAATGCCCTCAGCCCATATGGCCCAGGGCACAGCCATACAAACTGTGTGTACCCACACAGTACTGTCTTGCCTGCAAATGATGGCTGCCATGCAGGATGCCATGGGTCTGAAGGCACAATTTGCACATAACAGCAGACAATGAAGATGCATCGCTCTGATAGAGTCTCAGCACACACCGCCACAGCAGCAGCCTACACTCAGACACACTGCCCAATGGGTGCCCGGAGAACAGGGACTAACTCACATGAACAAGCCAATGGCCATTCAAAGACCGGCTAACTGTGTGTGCCCAGGAAGCTGGCCTGAGGTGACAGAGAGTGACAAAGAGAGGGAGGGAGAGGGGGAATGAGAGGGAAGGAGACAGAGGGGGGACACAGGGAGACAGACAGAGGGAGGGAGTAGGGTGACAGAGGGAGACCGACAGAGGGAGGGAGGAGGGTGACAGAGGGAGGGAGGAAGGGAGACACAGGGAGACTAAATCAGCCTTGGGTGGTGTGGCCATGTCCACTCGTCAGCCGGTGGACTGTGTGCATGCAGACCAGGTCTGGCAGTGCCTCAACCCCCCCTTCCGTAGATGAAGACCGGTCCATGTGTCAATCTGTGCACGAGTCCATCCGTGCTGCAGGCACAGACCTAACCACACACCCAGTATACCCACCCACCGTGTCGGTAAGAACCCTGTCACAAAAGCTTCAGTCCCCTACCTGCAACATCAAATTGCCTTGCCAAAACACCATTTGGCCACGTACAGTGCAACACGTAAGGCGCCTCTGCATGGCTCGCTACGCCCGCACACCACACTGCTGACTGTGTACCCAAATAGATGCATCAACTAAGATTGTGTCTCACACATGCGTAAAGCCCTGACAGCTGTGGCCAAGGGACATAGCCATGCACAAGTGCACTGTGAGAGGAATGCAGGACAGATCCAACTACCCAGAGGAAGAGTGCCAAATCAGAAATGCATGCAACATGGATGCCACATGTGACACTGTTAACATTGTCTCTCTCACACACAGGTCAACGTCGACGAACACCCCCCAACACTGGGGGGGAAGTCACACAGGACCAGGCTCCGCGGGATGATGACCCCACCGCCAGCGATGACTCTCACCACTCCGTGGATGACCCAGACCAACCTGGCCCCTCTGGTGTCCAACCACCTGCAGCACCTGCGTCAGGTACAACTGTGCCAACCACCACCCCCATTCCTGCCACATCCCAGGAGACGTCCAGGAGCCCTGCCCGCACACGACCACCCAGCCAGTCTGCCCAGGAGGGACACGGTCCTCCGGGCACCCAGGAGGAGGCAGGCGGCAACGCAGATGCCATCCCTCAGGGGTCCCGGAGACCCGATGCACCCACAACGGCAGGCCAGGTGCACGTGGGCAGGGGTGGCGGGAGTGGAGGACGGCGGAGGCGCGAACCTGACCAGGCAGCTCAGGACCCGGTAGTGTCCCAGGTCAGCAACATCCTGGATACATACCGGCGTGACACCAGGGGCATGGACCAGATTGCGTCCACCCTCAATGACATCAAGGGGACCCTCCAGGAGATGAAGACCCTGCAGTCCCAGCAACATGCCTGTCAACTGCAACACCAAGGAAGGATGGAGGATAGACAGGCTGAGCTCGTGGCGGTGCAAACCCAAATGACCGGTGTACTCCGTCTGATTGCCGACAACATGGGCAACCCTCCCTGTGGCACCAGGCGAAGGCCATTACCAGACACAGGGAGGGATCAGGAGGAGGAGGATTCATCCGACGGAGCGTCACAGACATCGTCACGGACTGCTTCCGAGGGTCCCCGCAGGAAGGTGGGTCGTCCACGAAAAAGACTGTGAGAGTCAGCAGAACATCACCATCTCCCAGGTCACCTGGCCTGGCACCTGGCCCTCTGGCCCAATAGCAGCACATGACATTCTCTGCCACATGGACTTGCTGGTCACTGTCTGACCTATGTTGACGAAGACTGTGGCATGGACTCTGACATTTTGCTACGACAAGGATACCAACTCCCCCAGTGAACTTTGGATTCTACACTCCCGCTGTGCACCTCTTGTCATCCCCACAAACCCGTACCCCACCACAAATAAATTAATCACACTTACAAGATGATGCCGTGATTCTACATTATTACAATACATGTGTGTGTCGTACAGTCAAAGCATGCCTGATCTCAGAATTAACTCCAACCATCCAAACAGTGGGGTCGCAGTCTTGCCCAGGACACACATGGGTCCCAATGTCTCATCTGATACAGACATGGAGTACCAAACTCACCTGTGCTGGGCCCAACCAGCTGAGTGGTTCCCGCACAACTGTGGCTACAGACACATTCAGGGGAGCAACAGTCATGCGCAGAGGTCAGGGATCATGTGGAGTGACCTGGCTTGCCGCTCCCAGGTATGTCTAGACATGTGTCCCTACAATGTGCCGCATGCTTGCGTCAGGCGGATGTTGAGAATGGTGGATAGGCCAAGGTTGGATGCATGGAGATGCCAGAATGCAGTTTAGGATCACTGTGCCACATGGTTGTGTTGGGGTTGTGGGCTGCATCATGAGTGTGGGCGTGGATCTAGAAGGTCATCCTGCAGCTGGCTGTGAAACATTCCCCCCATCCCGTTAGGACGTTGATGTGGCCTGGTTGCCCGACGCAGTAGCAGAGCTGTGCAGATGCACTCCGGATATGGACAAGTACCATGGGAGTCGTGAGGCACATGTCCGTAGACTGCAGGGTAGGATTCTACACAGATGTTGTAGTTTCCCTGGGGGATGGTCTCTCTTGCCTTGAGGTGGATGGAACTGTGCATCTTGTGCATAATACAGTTCCCACTCCCTGACAAACCCCTAGCATCTTGTCACTCTACACATAGACACATATGCACCACCTATGAAAACTATGCCAGACCTGCGGCACGCACAGTGGCAACAGGGCACCATTGACAGGGAAGAGGCACCTTGGAGACAGAGGGACAAATTTATTAGTCATGTGTGTTGGAATGACAATGATACTCTGTCAACACATACACAGGTCATGTGGATGTACATGTGGGAGCAACACTGGCACCCCCCATTGCAACACAGATGCTGGCATCCCATTGACCTGGCACACAAGTGACGGATAACAGCTAAACACCCCCTGCTGCCACGGAGAGGCCGCTATACACCATTGAGGCCCTGATGGGGCAATCACACACCATGTCAACCCGGTGCAACCTGTATGTTTCCGAGGCCAGTGTTACACACAATGATGGCCTCATCACAATCCCCAATCCCCTGCCACATGACAGTCACCAAGTCTGAGCATGGCTCCAGGTGAAGCCTGCCCCATGTCATGTTCCCCATGTAGGATCACCATGTATGCAAATGGAACACACATGAACCGGAGAAGTGCACACAGACTACAAACAATTCACACACCCAAAACGACGTGAGGCATCCCTTACCCTGAGGAGATTTCAACACTTGCCCGTGCATGTGACGCTGAATCAGCACATGTCGCTGTGTTCATGAGGAGTAGCAGGAGCACAACAATGCCACCAGCAGACAGCATGCACATGGACCTGTGGAAGAGAGACACACAAGGATTCAGCACAAAGGAGCACATCCGCAAGGAAGTACTTAACACGTATCATGTTGTTAACATGACAGGTGACAATGATGACCCTCAGACAACATCCTTCCATTGCGCCATCACTTGAGTGACACTTCAATACACACCACTGACTCACTTGGCAGACATGCAGATGGACACACACATTGCAACACATGCCACACACGGCCCAATGCGTGCACACTCAGACACTGGAACTCACCACTAAGCAAAGAAGTTGCGTATGAGCCGACTCCGCATGTCCTCCACAGCCTCCTCCTCCTCCACATCACTTGCCCCGTCACCAAGCCCTTCATCCTCCACGGGTGGATGGTCCTGGTCATCTTGATCCAGTATGAGTGGAACAGCTTCCTCCACTGCCATGTTGTGCAGCATGCAGCAGACGATGATGATCTTGCACACCTTCACCGGGGCATATGGGAGTGCTCCGCCGGTCTTGTGGAGGCACCGGAATCGGCTCTTCAGAAGTCCAAACGTCCTCTCAATGACTCTCCTGGTCCGCCCATGTGCGTTGTTGTAGAGGTGCTCGGCAGCCGTGCTGGGGTTGCGGACAGGCGTCATCAGCCATGGCATGTTGGGATAGCCAGCGTCCCCTACAAGGAAACATCATGGACAGAAGTGTGTCAGCACAGGCAGTGAGATTGGAAGATGACGCCAAACACTGAACTGCCAGAGTCTACCCACCAACAATACATGCTCGCTCGTTCCGCAGCTGCAGCATCATTTCTGGCACCCTGCTACGCCTCATGATGAAGGCATCGTGTGCTGATCCTGGAAAGCGAACACAGACATGTGAAATCACCATGTTGGACAGACACACCACAAGGGCATTAATGGAGTGATAATGTTTGCGATTCCTATACACCACCTCCTGTGCCTGTGGTGGTACCAACGCAACATGTGTCCCATCTATGGACCCAATGACATGGGGCATCCCTCCCAGGGCATAGAACTCACGCTTGACATCTGTCAACTGCTCACGATTTGGGAATTTAATGTACTCATCCAGGTGAACCAACATGGCCTCTAAGAAATCATGCAGAACACGGCTGAACATCGTCTGGGACATGCCCCCGACATCAGCAATGGTATGTTGGAACGTACCCGTGGCAAGGAAATGTAGGGCTGCCATCACCTTCAACTTGGGTGTCAGTGCACTTGGATACCTGTGGCGCGGGAGGAGTTGTGCTTCCAGCCGGCCAGTCAACTCATCAATCAACCGTTGGCTGAATCTGTAGCGGCGTATACAGTCCCGTTCATGCAGGGCAGCAATGTCTGGCATACGTCGAGGGAGAGGCGGAGCCCTGTAGTGAAATGGAAGGAACACCTAAGAGTGAGCACTGTACAACAACATCGTCAATGCACTGAGCACATGTTACACAGCCAATACACATATGCCACGTTGTGAGTCAGGTCTGTGCCACAGTTCCTGGACACGAACGCCAGTCAGGTTACACTCCTACCAAGGGACAGCCACTAACGGAGGGGGGCAAGATCACGATGACATGGCATGAGACTAGCTGTGGGCCAGTGTAAGTGAACATGCACACGCATCACAGGATTCACAGACATCCACACATGTGCAGAAGTAGTATGCGTATGGTACAGACAGGTAGTTGGATGCGATATGCACTGGTCACATGTCATAGGAATAGGACAGGCCACACACATTGCCTTTGAGGAGTACATGTCGAGACAGAACATACATAGGGAGCATGTGGATATGTACTTGTGTTGATACTCCGTGTAGTTGGATACATACACACCTCATGGCAAATCACATATGTGGGCTGGTGTGCGGAACAGTGTGCCATGCCCATCGACACACAGACACATGTTGGCAGCAGCAACTGCTGACACATTGAATCACACACCTACAGCAAAATCATGGAAAGACATGCCACACACATGACATGGTTGCAGCATGCAACGCAGCCATACACGTGTCATATGTAATATTCCGCGTACCTGGCATCAGGGGACAGGTGCGGGTGTCCGTGACTGGGACATGCAAGTGACT
The DNA here is from genome assembly GCF_964204655.1 of Triturus cristatus. NCBI lineage: Eukaryota > Metazoa > Chordata > Amphibia > Caudata > Salamandridae > Triturus > Triturus cristatus. The sequence goes on along the minus strand of NC_140589.1, from coordinate 566,840,093 downwards.
CATGGCTCCACTAGTGTGTACGACATGCACACATGTCAAAGGAGTGCAGGGGATGTGTGGTACAATGCGCACCATCACACACGACATGTGTACACAGCTCATCGTACATGTGCTTTGCCCACACCTCAGGGGTAAAGTGCCACATCACATCCTGACACACCTGTGTCACACACAGGTGGTATTGCACAGACAATGCATTGGTGTCCACCCTTGGCAATACCTGTCCGCTCCATTCCTGTCTGTGTGCCGCCTGTCACCACTGACAGTTGTTATACGCACCGTACATACGCTCGGAGCGCGTGTATAGGGTCCCTGGGCCAATATTGCCGCTGGCGTATGCGTACGCCACAGTAGTACGGACTGTACACGCGCTTGTACGGTCCGGATCACAATATGGGCGCTGGCGTATGCGTACGCCACAGTAGTACGGACTGTACACGCGCTTGTACGGTCCGGATCACAATATGGGCGCTGGCGTATGCGTACGCCACAGTAGTACGGACTGTACACGCGCTTGTACGGTCCGTACTACTGTGGCGTACGCATACGCCAGCGCCCTTATTGTGATCCGGACCGTACAAGCGCGTGTACAGTCCGTACTACTGTGGCGTACGCATACGCCAGCGCCCATATTGTGATCCGGACCGTACAAGCGCGTGTACAGTCCGTACTACTGTGGCGTACGCATACGCCAGCGCCCATATTGTGATCCGGACCGTACAAGCGCATGTACGGTCGGTATCACTGCTTGTGGGGTGCCCTAGGGCGTGGAACGCACCGTACCTGTGTGTAAATGTATGAAAACACATAGGGGACACATGAGGGACAAGTATAAGGGCCTAAATGCCTGATGGTTGCCATGGAGACTGAGTTAAATTTTTGAATTTGAGCACCAGGTGCACAGCAGAAGTCAGTTGGAAAGAATCTACATTGTTGCAATGTGGATGTTGACTTGACATCATTATCAAAACTGAAACCATGCAAAGCCACACACTGGGGTAGGTTTGAAGGGATTGGATGAAACGTAGGATGCTAATGTGACTGACCAATCAATCTGTACTCCTATACATGAACAGGCCAGCCAGGCATATATAAGGCAGCCAGGTCCCATGAGAGAGCACTTGCCTGCACATCCATTCATCCATTACCACTGCTGCTGATAGTGATTCCTCTGGCACCATGTCCAGGACTGTGGAGAGGTCACAGCCATTCACCCAGGAGGAGAACCTTGCCCTGATAGATGTGATCCTCCCACAGTTCCAGAGCCTGTATGGTCGACCAGGGGTTCAGGTGAGTGCAGACTCCACTAGCTTAGACTGTGCCCCTTTTGTGTGACAGTGACTTCTGGCATTGTGTCCATGTGTGACAGACATGCACTGTTGTTTGGAGTGGGTCCCAGGGTGTGGAAGGCCTCATGTCACCCATGCAGAGCATGCTGTGTTTCCTGTGTGCACTCCTCACTTGCATAGTGCCTACTGTGACAATGAATGCAAGGTGCATGCCACATTCTGCCTGCATACTCCTCCTGGGGATGTTGTTTCCACAGTCCTGATGTGATCCTGTGTTCCCCCCAGTGTGACAGGTGTCAGTACCCATGGATGTGTGTTTGTTCAGTGTACCTGTGCTGTGAGTGTCCAAAGGCCGTGTTCGTCCCCTGCACATTGGTGTGTGTGTTAGTCCCCTGTCATGTGGGTGAGTGCATATGGGGAGTGTTGCACACAAGCAGCATGAGGGATGGATATGGCCTGGCCATCGGATGTGAGCAGGGAGCAGTGCTGTGTGCATGCCGTGCTGAGCCAGCCCCACACCTGTGACACCCCCGTCTACTGGCACATGGGCAGAGTGAGGTGTGTACCCGCAGTTGGCAATGCCATGTGATTGTCCTGTACCTGTGTGTGTCTGTGTACTCTGCTGAGGTAGCATCAGTGTGCTGGGGCAGGTGACTGCTGTGAGGTGCTGTACATAATCCTGGTGTAGCCTGTGAGGCACAGTGTGATCCCTGGTCAGTGAGTGTGTGGTACCCCTCATGCCACCCGTGTGCTTCCACTGGCACGTAGTGCATTTGGCCTTCCACAGTGGATAATGTCCCTATGACAAAGGTGCAATTAGTTGCATGCATACCATGGCCTGTTCATAATGAGGATTGTTCTATATGTGTGTCTCTGTGTCTTTGCTCATGTGGATTAATGTATTCTCTCTTTTGCATCCTCACAGGTAGGCGCCATTGCCAAGGGGGAGATCTGGAGGGAAGCCGTCAGTGCCGTGAGGGGTACAGAGGGTCGGAGGCGGAGCCTGTCTCAGGTGAGGAAACGCTGGCAGGACATCCGGTGCTGGACGAGGAGGATTGCACGGCTCCTGCTGGGGGACTCACCTGAGAGCCGTAAGAACCGTGGCCGCCGTCGTCTGACCCACATCCAGAAGCGTGTGCTGGCGGTGGTCTTCCCCGATATGGACAGGCGCCTACAGGAGAGGCAGCAGCAGGAAGGGGGTAGGTACATGTGTGTCAGTTGTGTGTCCCCAGCCAATGTAAGTGTGCAGTTGCATGGATACACTGCCAGGGTTTGATTGTGCAGTGCGTCAACTTCTCCACAAAGTAGCACAGTGCTGTTCTCACTCCCTCCCTTCCCCTCCTTGCAATGTGTTCCCTGGTCTGTCGCCACTCTTGCACAAGGTTATTTATGCAGGCAGTTCATGCAGGTGCCCTATGCTATCAGCATCATGTGTGGGGGTGATGTGCCACAGGTATGGGGACCTTGCGTGTGCCATGGCCAATTTCAGTCATTGTGGTGTCCATGTCACTTGGCACTGATTGTGAATCACGACATAGGGGTGTGTCTCCAAAATGTACAGCCTTCCAGCATGCATGTCCAATTGTGTGCCCTCTGACATGATGTGCCTGAGTGGGAGGCCTGCTAAGTGCAGGGACGGTTGCTTAATTTGCAGTCATGTCCATCCTGGACCATGGAGGAGTGTGGGCACTACTGTGCCCTGGGGCACCTCTTCCTAGGTATCATGTGCGTCATCCAACAATATGGCCATTCACTGTGTCTTTGCCATGGGTTGCGTAGGGTGGCATTGTACCCTGGGCTCAACTGTTAGGACCTACAGGTTGCTACATGTGTCCACTGTACAGGGGGACCCATTTTGCTTGTGCATACTCACAGTGGGCATTACCTGTGTGTGTTGTTGAGACAATCTGATGATGTTTGCCTGTCAATGATGTGTGGACATGGCCACCAGGGGCTGTGTGTTTACAGTCATGAATTAGTGGAGGCCATGTGTTTCCATCCCAGAGTAAGAGGTGTACATACTTTCTCCGTCTCAATGAGATTGTCTCAGGTGTGGGTGGTTTGTGCGTACAAGGCCTACATGTCAGAAGCTTCATCCTCCTTGCTGGGTTTAGCCTGTGTGTGATGTTTGACTGGACATACGCTCAAGGTGCAGTGACCCTGTCATGTGTGGCCTGGTTTCATGTATTGCCTTTGCAGCATGCGGCAAGAGTAAATGGATATGATTCATGCTCATCCCTTTTTGACGACGCAGTGTGGTGCAGGTGCTGTGCACATTTGTCCCCAGAGGCTGACTCCTCTCAAAAATTTCAGGTGCAGTGATTTGCTGTTGTGTCATGATCTCCATTGTGTCTCAGTGGCATGGTGGGTAGAAAAACTGTGTGTTCCATGGCCTACATGTGTACATTGTTTTGTAGGTGTTACTCCTGTTGCTTTTCAGGCTATGCAATGTGACCTATGTATATTTGACTCATGTGACATATGTGTACAGGTGTCTGATTTTCTCCTGTCTCTTCACCTTGCCCACAGCATCGCCGGGGGACACGGAAGGAGACACTAGCACGGACCGGGAGGAGAGATTGAGCACCAGTACCAGCAGTGCTGTCCTGTCTGGCACATGGAGTGGCACGGAGGCCGAAGGGAGTGAGGCGGAGGACCTGTTGACTGCCAACACAGACTATGACGCAGACGGGTCCGAGGCTGAGCTCCCAGAGGTGGCGGAGTCTGCCCCCCCAGCTGATGGCAGCCCTCCACATCCCCCCGCCACCTCAGGTTCCATCACCGGCCTCCCACATGCTCGTGGCCCTTCCCTCCGTGCTCGGTCCCCACATGTCTCCTTCCTGCCAGGCACCGCACCCCCTGCCCCTGTCACCACTGCTGCGGTGAGTGCGGAGTCTGTGGACATCCTGAGGCAGTTGCAGGTTGGTCAGACTGCGATGCTAAATGTCCTCCATGCCCACACCCAGGTGCTGACCCAGATGGAGGCATACATGGAGGGCATGTCGGCTGCGCAGTCTGACCAACGGCAGTTGCTGAGGTCCATAGACTCCACACTGACTGCAGCACTGGATCTCCTGCAGCGCTGCGTAACACCCCCTACCCCTGCCCCATCCACAATTCCCACTCCCGTGCCTGTCCCACGCACATCCAGACGTCAGCGTGCACGCACCCCAACAGACACAGGCACCACACCACCAGGGAAGTCGAAGCGCACACCTCCTGTCACGCACACACAGGGTGAGGAAGGCACACCCACTGGGTCGGGGGGGAAACGTAGAACACGCAGCCACAGTGGGAGTCCGCATTCCACACAACCCACTCCCTCCAAATCCACTCCCCTTAGCTCTCCTGGCCAACAGTCAGTGACAGCATCATCCACTGCGAGTGTGCCCCCCAGCCCCAGGACGACACCACCCCGCAAGCGGTGGAGGCGGGACCCGGCCAGGGGAGTTGAGTCCCCCACCCTGTCCACACCCTCCCCCAGTGGCGCTGCGACCCATCCCTTTGCCCCCCCCCCCTCCTTGGGGCCTGTGGTTGGATTGGGTACGGGGGAGTCGCTGGGGGAACTTGCCGACGTGTGCAGCGCCATTCTGTCCTCCACCTTTGGCGCTGGCACCCCCCCTGTGGCAGATTCATCCCTCCCTGCACCCACAACACCTACCCTTTCCCCTCCTGTCCCTGCGGTGCCTGTTTCCACCCTCCCCCCTGATGCCCCCTCTTCTGTGGATGAAATGGACTTGTGAACTGTGCAGGCAAGCTAGGGGACACACGTCCCGATGTGTACCCCCCCCCCGGACATTGCTGCTGGGCTGGCCCATGGCCCTTGTACATAGTGGACATTTTCTCTGATATATTTTCCTGCTGAATAAAGCCTTTTCTTTTTGTTTTGCACACTGATGCTTTCCTGGACTTGCTGTTGGTGCTGGTGCTCCCTGCGTTGGGGTGGTGATAATGTGTTAGGGGTCTGTGAAATGTTGGAGTGTGCTGCTCATGGGGTGTACCCTGCCATCTGCGTGCCATCACAAAGGTCTCTGCAAATGGTATTTGGTCATGTTTGCTCTCACTGTATGGTGACATTGTCCCAAGGTGTGTTCCGTCCTCTGTGGCCCAGGCCATTTTTCCTGCAGGGTGTCTCCCAAATGCTGTGCTGTGCTGTGTCTACATTTCCTGGATGTGTGAGGGTTGCCTTTCAATATAGCCATGCTGGCTCAGCGATGGCTCCGCCTGCATCTGGGGTATCACCCTTGTAGGTCAATGAACTTGTTGATGGGGTATATTGTCCGATGTCTGGGCACTGCTGGGAGTGATAGGTACACACCCCTCCTGTGTCTGGGCACTGCTGGGAGTGATAGGCACACACCCCTCCTGTGTCTGGGCACTGCTGGGAGGACCCTGCACCCACCCCTCCTGTGTCTGGGCACTGCTGGGGGTGTTTTGCACACCCCATTCTTATAGCAGGTTCGGTGCGTACATGCACGGGTGGGGTGGGGGTTTGGTGCGTACATACACGGCTGGTGTGGTGGTTTGGTGCGTACATACACGGGTGGGCGTTTGGTGCGTACATACACGGGTGGTGGTTTGGTGCGTACATACACGGCTGGGGTGGGGGTTCGGTCCGTACATACACGGGTGGGGGTTCGGGGCGTACATACTCTGCTGGGGTGGGGGTTCGGTCCGTACATACACGGGTGGGGGTTTGGTGCGTACATACACGGCTGGGGGGGGTTGGGGGGCGTACATACACGGGTGGGGTGGGGTTTCGGTCCGTACATACACGGGTGGGGGTTCGGGGCGTACATACTCTGCTGGGGTGGGGGTTCGGTCCGTACATACACGGGTGGTGGTTCGGTGCGTACATACACGGCTGGGGTGGGGGTTTGGTGCGTACATACACGGCTGGTGGTTCGGTGCGTACATACACGGCTGGGGTGGGGGTTTGGTGCGTACATACACGGCTGGTGGTTCGGTGCGTACATACACGGCTGGGGGGGGGTTCGGGGGCGTACATACACGGGTGGTGGTTTGGTGCGTACATACACGGCTGGGGTGGGTGTTAGGTGCGTACATACACGGGTGGGGGTTTGGTGCGTACATACACGGCTGGTGGTTCGGTGCGTACATACACGGCTGGGGTGGGGGTTTGGTGCGTACATACACGGCTGGTGGTTCGGTGCGTACATACACGGCTGGGGTGGGGGTTTGGTGCGTACATACACGGCTGGTGGTTCGGTGCGTACATACACGGCTGGGGGGGGGTTCGGGGGCGTACATACACGGGTGGTGGTTTGGTGCGTACATACACGGCTGGGGTGGGGGTTCGGTCCGTACATACACGGGTGGGGGTTCGGGGCGTACATACTCTGCTGGGGTGGGGGTTCGGTCCGTACATACACGGGTGGGGGTTCGGGGCGTACATACTCTGCTGGGGTGGGTGTTAGGTGCGTACATACACGGGTGGGGGTTTGGTGCGTACATACACGGCTGGTGGTTCGGTGCGTACATACACGGCTGGGGGGGGTTAGGGGGCGTACATACACGGGTGGTGGTTTGGTGCGTACATACACGGCTGGGGTGGGGGTTCGGTCCGTACATACACGGGTGGGGGTTCGGGGCGTACATACTCTGCTGGGGTGGGGGTTCGGGGGCGTACATACACGGGTGGTGGTTCGGTGCGTACATACACGGGTGGTGGTTCGGTGCGTACATACACGGCTGGGGTGGGGGTTTGGTGCGTACATACACGGCTGGTGTGGTGGTTTGGTGCGTACATACACGGGTGGGGGTTTGGTGCGTACATACACGGCTGGGGGTTCGGGGCGTACATACCAGGGTGGGGTGGGGGTTCGGGGCGTACATGCACGGGTGGCGCTTGGGTGCGTACATACACGGGTGGGGGTTCGGGGCGTACATACCAGGGTGGGGTGGGGGTTCGGGGCGTACATACACGGGTGGCGCTTGGGTGCGTACATACACGGGTGGCGGTTCGGGGCGTACATACACGGGTGGGGGTTCGGGGCGTACATACACGAGTGGGGGTTCGGGGCGTACATGCACGGGTGGGGGTACGGGCCGTACTTCCACGGGTGGGGGTACGGTCCGTACATACCCCTGCCCACGCTCTGCGTGCCTGGGTACGGGCCGTACCCATGCCTTTGGTGTGTGGGTACGGTGCGTCCCACCATTGTTGCGGGCCGTGGGGTCCGCACCGTACACAGGCCTTGGGGGCGTGGCTACGGGTCGTACCACGCGTACCCCTACATGACCCCAGCAATGCTGGTACGAGCTGTACCAAGGCCTTTCTGACGTGGGTACGGGCCGTACCGCTATTGTTGGAGTGACGTAGGGGGACGCGTGGTACGTTCCGTACCCACGCTCTTGCGGCCTGGGTAGGGTACGTACCGGTTCGCGTGACCATCCACTTCCGTTGTGGCGGACGCTTGCGTTGCTGGCCTTGCCCCCACCCCCTGGAAGTGACCAGGCCCTGATGGTCAGGTATGTCCAGGCCATGTGTGATTTGGTACCATGTGTTGGTGTTGTGTGTCCTGCCCCTGCCCCCCCCTTTGCCCCTGGTTGTTGTGCTGACCTTCTGCGGCGTCTGCGTCGGTTCCTGTACGCCAGGTGGACTGCTAGGAGGGCAGGGATGGCACGTAGGTTCGGGTCCATGTCTGTTCGTCGCGTCCAGCTGCTCCTTGCGTGTGTCGTCCTGATTTCCCGGCAGTTTTTGGCAGCCGGTAAATATTTTCCGTGCGGGATGACGTCGGTTCGAATCGTACTTCCTGGTTCGTGAAACGTAGGCTGGATGCGTACCGACGTCACGTCGGCTCCTTTCAGGATCGGAATTGTGTTTAGTTTCTGTTCGGTCGGTGTTTTGTTCGAATCGTACGGAAATGGTGTTTCCGTATGAATCGTACTTGCATTTTCGGATGGATTTCGCACCGGGTACGAGTCGGACGGAGAAAAGGCTCCGTCCGACGGTTCGTACCCGGTTTTTACCGGATCGGAATTGGCACCTTAATCTTAAACCACTCTTCTATTGGTATCCTCCTTTTTTCTCGTACAGCATTCACCAGTTTTCTGCATCCTTTTCACACAATACATTTGTATTTCCTTTCAACCACCAACACTTATTTGAGAGGAGGATCATCTTTTAACCAGGTCTCCTCCCTAATGTTATCACTGTTACAAGTGAATAGAAAGTGAACTCTAATTTGATCGTTGAACAATCCACCAAACTTGTAGGCGCATCTAATTTTCTTAGAGGTGGCACAAACTCTTCCACTATTTCTCTATTTCTCTCCGTGCTCTCTTTCCAAAATTGTAGCATTGTAATATATAATTATTTCTAATATATGAATGACAAGTGTTTGTTTGCATATTTCATTTGCATTCAATCTCTGAGATTCCTCTATCTCTAGGTCAGGTAAGTGTTCTAAAACTTGTTGTTCCTCTACCTCTAAACAATGCAGAAGGAAAGATTATTTCCTCTCAAACCCTACGTTCGGGACACATACTGCTGCACAATTTTGGAAGACTTTCTTTCATTTTCCCCATCACAACAGAGGTTCTCTTGTGTTTGACTAGAAAAAGGGTAGTGGAGTGACATTCTGAATTGTCAATAATGTTATTATACATTTTACCTCTTTCCTGTAGAAAAATAATTAATGATAAAAAATTAAGGTGATTTATCATGCACTAACCTCAACTACAGACTCACCTGGTACTTTGAGAAGAAAAAAACTAACCACAAGAAGTATTGCTGTATAAGAGATTCTTATTCTTCACCTTTTTTTAAACCAGGAATAACCTTGTAGTGCAAATTGTAACAATCAAAGCCACTCTTACCTATCCATATCTATCATATAACAGGCCAAACTAAAATGTAAAAAATGTAAAAAAGTAAAACAAAATGTGCCTGTCACAGATGTGAAAAATATTGATCGATTCAATCTCTTGTTTTTTACATGACTTTTTTCTTTCTGCTATCAATTTGATATCATTAGTTCAATCTGTTGGAAAGTATATCCACTTAGTCCCATAACACCACTAGCAATATTGTATAACTTCTTTGGCATTTTGCTTCTCTGATTCTGGAGCTTCCCAATACTTTTGAAAAATTCTTGTTTCACAGACACATTATCTACATTGCTTTCTTGTAGGGCTCCCCAATATCTTTGAAGTTTTCCTGCTACTATGTCACATGATCCATGTTGCTTGTGTGATGTTCCCTTGTACTCATATGCATTTAACGTTTTACCCTGTCAAGCTTTCACCAATCCTCCAGTTCTCTTCCTCACACCCTGTCATGCCGAGCTCCTCCAATACCATTGCATAACAGCCAAAGAGCCGACTACACTTGCTGTTATGAATGCAAGTGCTCCCTCAACATGGCTTGACCCACAACTAAATGATGTTGATCAAATAGATTATTAGGCAAATTTCATAGGACCTGAGGTACTAGATGACTGCATGAAAAAGGTGGGTAAAACACTGACTGCAAATGGCAGGCAGAATAGAAAGCAGTGAAACTACAGAAACTAACCACCCAACTGGCATTTTAAGATATTCTGATGTGGGGACCTGAATGGGATTGAAAACTAAGGGCCTGATTAGGAGTTCGGCAGTCTATGGGACCGCTGAACCCATCGTCAAGGTGCGGTGGTGGTTGTGGACCGCTGCACCAGTGTTTCAACCACTGCATTACAAGTGTGGCAGTCGGACCCTGAGGGGACCACCGCAACCACCTGGAATCCGTGAGCCCTGGATGTGGCATGGTGGTCCTGAAGCCACAATATGCTGCCAAGCATATTACGATGTTCCTCCTTGCCTCACTTTTCACAGCGGTGAGCCTGCCATGAAAAGTGAGGCAGGGGGACAACAAAGCGGGTGCTTCTGGGCCTGGGGATACATGCAGGGGGTACATGTTGTTGCCCCCCCCCTGTGTGCATGCACCCTCTGTTCCTACACAGCATGGACTAAACCATCCATGCCGTGCAGGAACAGCCATTAACGCTCCCATTGCGGTGCCTTTTTGAAAGGCACCGCAGTGAGAATGCAAAAGGACTGCTTGCTAGATTTAAAAAATACTTGTAATCTTGCAAGTAGGAACGGTGACCTTTGGCCGTACAGGTGTGGGGCAGCAGCATGGCAGCCCACTCCTACACCTCCAAAGTCATAATCAGGCCCTAAGAATCCTTAGGCCCATAATGACCACTGAGTAGCCAGTTAGAAGTGAGCCCCAATTCGGATGTCTTACCTCCATTCAGAAGTGTTACCACTACACCAACGTATTGAGAAATGTGAGAATTCTGATGGGTCTTGTAGGAAATTGGGTTATTAATTAAGGGCATACCTGCCCATGTTACCTAATGAAATGTCAGGGTAAACCACTAAAGCCACTAAATTAATTTGAACTCAAGCCCGCTTTGGTAGCTATTGCACAGGCCAGACAGGCTTATCTTAAAGTCAATGTGTTAAGTTTTGATGCAGTACCCCAACAGTAATAAAGTTAAAACACAAAACAATAATTATCCTAAATGAATTAGAGAAACAGATTAAAATTGAATAAATATAATAATAAAATCACACCAAAATTGCAAAGATCCAATAAGAGGAACCAGGTATATGAATTGTTAAGTCTTTAAATAAAAATAGTACCAAAAAGTCGTTATGCACTAACTGTGTCATGGTGGAACAGAACCTAGGCATGAGATGAGGTTGGGCGATATAGCACTGGCTGGATACAGGGTCCTCTTTCAACCTCGTAGGATATTTTACATTGGGACTTAAGGCCTGATTTTGATGTCCGCGGGACCCTGATTGAGTAGGCTGTTTTAGGTGGTCTTCCCGTCCGCTAACCTGGCGGTCCCCACGCCCCATTTAAATCTTGACTGGCAAAGGAAAAAAGACCGCTGTGGTCCCACGAGTACCTCAGGACTTCGCCCCACCCCTATGGTGGGATGTGCTGTAGCAGGCGGAGACAGCCTCCAGCCAGGATTCCCGCCCTCCAGATTTGGATGTGGCCTGTTTGGACGGGAATTCTGGTGAAAGTGCCTCCTACTGTGTATCTGTGGAATGGTAGGAAAAGGGGTGTAAGCTCACCTTTTCTTGGGGTACAGGCTGCTATTTCATCCTCTTCTCCATCAATGAGGTTCCCCCATAACTGCTGGACCTTCACTGCGATGGACCGGCACCCCGTTTTGACAGACCCAAAGGTAGGTGTTTGTGGTGTGTGCATGTATACATTGCATGTTGTGTGTATGTTGGTGAGGTTGAATGCAAAATGTACACAACATGCTCAATATAAATAACCTACACACACATAGCTAGGTACACGTACAGAATATATATGTGTTTTACATAACAAATAAACCCCACTTACATGTCTCCCCACCACCATGGTCGCCCCTCTTCAGTACTCCTACGACAGGGCACTGCCAGCCCTGTGGGAACACCCAAATCTGCTTGGGGTAATCCTGCTGTCCAGATAGCAGCAGCAGTTGGTTCGCCAGCACAAGAGACTGCCACCACAGCTATCTTCTGTGTATCATATGTGCATCTTAACATGGCAGGCTGTAGACCGTCAGCTCGACTGAGTACTTGGGCCAGCCACCACAGCTGGACAGCGGTAAACGGAGGCCACTTATTAGTACGGGGTATAGGAGAGAGCAGGTCCACTTCTTCAGGGATCTTCTCAGGTTTCACACAGCAGGTTTAGTCCTCTCCTTTTCGTCCTCAGGTCCATTAGTAGAGGTGTCCTGAGGAGAGTACTGGATGCCACATTTATGCCTGGTACCAGCTTGTGGGTGGGGATTACTTCTAGCTCTTCCCTAACCAATGGGTAAATGTTCCAAGTGGCTGCCCAATCCACTATCACAGCATTTCCTGGGAATTCTACTACAAACAAATCCATAGTGCCCCTCTCTGCCTAAATCCTAAATGGTAAAACTCTTGTCCCTTATACAGAGCCCGTGTACCCACCCCATATGTGTAGCAGGGAAATGAGTAATTCCTCCCCTGTGGTCACTCCAAACCAGTTCTAGAGACAGCTCCCCTAAGATTGGTACTTGCCTTACTGGCGGAATAAAAGAAGTGGCTTTTTCAAGTATCATTTTACTTCTGCCTGTGAGAGGGGAGGCCCCTTTGTTCATTATGTTCCCTGGCACAATCAAACTAGTCATCCTGTCGGAGAACCAACACACCTACCCAAAACCCGACTTTTATCTCTGCTCAGGGACCAGTTTTCACACCTGACTCAGGGTTTGAGAACTCAACAGGCTGCAGCTGGAGAATAATGTAAGACAGCCTCAAGAGACTTTAGGCAGGGAAAGGGTAACTTTCTAAAAGTACAATTGCCTTAATATTTATTCAAATCCATATTCATTATTAAATTAAGCTCCTAATAAATATTAGAAAGAGTCCTTGCATGAAGTTTCTAGTTGTTTTCTAACCAAAGATAGTATTACTAAATGTAATAGTGCATCCCAGTGATTCTCTAAGCAACAGCCAGCCATGCTGCTATAGTGGAAAGAGATGTTAGGTGCTAGCCACTGTAATGGCATGTTTAGCAGTAACTTTCTACATGTCCTCCTATTAAATACCATTCATCCTGCCTTTTGGCAATAAGATCTACATAGGGTGACTCATTAATGTTTAAGTAATCTTTTGACATGTCAAAAGGGTTTATTTTGACGGGTCAAATTGCAGTTTTTAGATTGCCACAGACAGGCTACAATGGTAGGTCTGAAGCCATGTTTCCACTGCCATTCTAACGTATGACACCATAGGTGCTGCAGTCCACTTAGTGGCAGTCAATTAGCATGCCCTGAGCACACAGATTATTTTTTGTTGGGGGTATATATGTAAGTTAAATATGCCAATTAGGAGTACACCAATCCAACCATGTAAAAAAAGGGGGAACACATGCTCTTTTCTGCTGGTTAGCGTCATGATTACATAACAAAGAAGTGACAGGAACTTAAGAGTTACAAGAAATAACAAGTTTGAATAGTGTTTGCTGAATGATTGCCACAACTGAAGTGTGCCACTGACTGATTACCACAATTGAAGTGCTAGATATGATGATTTTAAGGATCGTAGCAAAGATGGTGTGCACAACGGTGATGGCTGCAACAAACTAAACATAAATCTTGCTGGAAGTGAGATTTGAGAATCAGCAGCCATCTTCGGTGTTAATGCATAAAAGGAGAATGGAATCAGAGCCTTGTTGCCTCCCAAAGCAGTCCAAGGTTGGCAGTTATTGGAGGATCATTGAGGAACCAGTAGTAGGAATGTCAGGTCAGAACTTAAACTTCCTGATTTTTGCACTATCTTGCTTTTAGAAATGGGATTTCTAGTTGGCTAGGGCTTGCGCCAAAGCCAGGCAGAAACCACCACTCTAGTCAGGGCAAGGAAGTTACACGCCAAAGATAACCCCTGCTCACCCCCTTGGTAGCTTGGCACGAGCAGTCAGGCTTATCCCGGAGCCAATGTGTAAAGCGTTTGCACGTGCGCATAGTAACAACACCCTCGGCCCACCACAAAAGAAACTCCACACAAGGTTATATATAAAAATAGCCTTTATATTATAATAAACACATCAGATGATAATCACATAATTTACACTGTGCCAACTGGCACTGGGCAGAAACTTACAGGGGACTATTTACACAAGACAGGGCCACATGGACCACTGTCAGAAATAGCACAAATAACTAATTGTAGATGTAAAACATATATCAACTGTACACAAATTATAACTGTAGAAATGTAGAACAAATAATAAATGTAGCGCCCAACCAGTAACCACTGGTAAAAGGTAAGTACACCCTACGCAATCCTAAACACCTTAGACATATATGACGCAGGGAACCTTGAACTCACTAGCATAATTTCTACTAGAAAAACAATCTCCTATGCATAGACACAGCTAGGAATAAAAATAACATAAAGGCAATGCACATTGCGCAAAAGTACACACTTAAAAATAACCATGCACCCTAGGTGAGGGCACAACACAGGAAAACTGCCCCCAGGCCAACTTGGCCTCTCAGGGGCTCAAACGCCCTGTGTCCCAAATGTCAGGGCTGGGCTGCGCAGGCAGCCAAGGCAGAAGGCGCAAACGATCAGGCCTAAACGTGGCAGCTGCCCACTACTTGCTGGGCAGCTGTAGACTCAAAGATGGGCCCGGGCATGCACTGTGCCCGTTCTAACAGATCTGTGCCACGTTGCAGCTGCCCTCTATCACACGGGGCAGCTGGGGGAAATGCCAGCACCAACCAGGTGCATGTTGGAGTCCTGCTCTGGGACTCTGAAAATGCTAGGGCCCCCAAACATTGGAGCCTCTCTGGGCTCTAGACTAAAAATGCCCCCTTCGGTGGAGCCCCTCTGGACTCTAAAAGAATAAGGCCCCCTTTGGTGGAGCCCTTCTGGCTCTAAAAGAATACTGCCCCCGCTGGAGCAGACTGGAGCTTTTACTAACACATGCCCCCGGGGTTGGAGCGGCCGGCTGCCATCCGGGGCCGCTCTAAAGGCAGTACTACACTGTGCCTTTATCTGGCGCCAACAATAGTCCCCACGGACCCCCCAGCCCTTCTAGACTCACCGGGCTTGCTCCTGGGGACTCCGCTCCGTCTGCGGCGGTCTCCTCTTGCTGGCGTTTTCAGCGCTGCCAATGTCACTTGTTCGGCTGTGCCGGTTGAAACCCCCTCTCCGGGGGCTTTGTAAGTAACTTTGGCCTTATGCGGCAGCTGCCCACTACGGCGGTGCAGCTGCAGTGGCAAAATGATACTGGCTATCCAAAAAAATGCACCCAGTCTGCCCCTCCACTCACCGGGCGGTGCTTGTCCGCTTTCTTCCCTGCTGTGAGCACTTCCCTCGCGGCGGGGGCTGGGGGCAGACATGGCGCTCCTGTCTTCCCTCTTGGTCACGCTGCGGCAGCCCTGCTCCAGCCGGACTCCGCTTCTGCCGGGAGGCCCCACCTTCGTGGGTCACAGTCCAGGGCGGGGTGGGCACCCGCCTGGACTCTTCTGCTGGCTCGCTTCTCCTGGCTGCACCGGAGCACGGGGTGGGCTCCCGTCAGCTTCTGGCTGTTCCTCCAGGCACAGGAGCGCGGGTAGGCTCCCGTCCGCTTCTTGGTTTCGTGACGAGGCCCCCCCCACGTCTCGGCGAGGACTGCCTGACTTCCTGGTAGGCCGGGCCACGGCGGTGATTACGGCAATTCCTTTACTGTAGCCCAATTCGGGGTATCTCCCGTTAACGGCACAAAGTTCCTGGTGGGGTGGGCACCCGCCAGGGGTATAAATCAGCGCTAAGTCCCTGGCGGGGTGGGCACCCGTTTAGTGGATAAAAATGCGGGGTGGGCCCCCGCTCATAAAATGAGCATACAGCGGGGTAGGCACCCGCTGTTTCAATTCCCAGGCAGCAGCCCAGCGCTGCAAATGATGAACAGGAGCGCTTTCCACGTGCCAGGGCAGAATCCCCAGCCCTCTCCAGATGCAGGGAAAGCGCGCTTCAGGGCCAAGTTCCCAGCCCAGGGAAAAGTCCTTCAGGATGCCGGGGGGCAAGGGCTGGGCCCAGGGGCCAGCTCACAGGGTCCTCCAGGCAGGGAGGGAGTCCCCAGTGGCAGTCCTCCTGCGCCCAGCAACAGCAGCAGGCCCCCCCAGTTAGGATCAGCCGAGAACATCTTACATGGGGTCACAGCCCCTTTTTATACACAGGTTTCCTTTGTCTCAAGGTGCAGGGAAGGGGCGAACCAGATGCAACTGGTTCCTGAGCACTTTGTTTTGCTCAGCCCCTCTCCCTATTCACAGAACAGGCAAGGGACATCAGTCGCACAACAGGGGGCGGAGCCAGCATTGTGTGGAGAAAGCCCAGCCCTATTCAGGTCCCAGGTGTACTCCTCCCACCCATCTGGATGCAGATCTCTCCACCCACCACTGGGGCAGACCCATCCTGACTCCTGGAGCCAGGCACACCAGCCAATCACAAGCCAGACAGTCACTTCATATTTACTACACAGACATGCCAGTTTCTAGAAGTGGCACTTCTACACTAGACACAGTAACGCCACACACATCATCGCGCAGCATTCAATCTCACGAGTTCGCACATACCAAACTCGACCCTGCACTCCCCATGCACCAGGAACTACCATGGACACACACATTCCCCATGCATTCCTATGGGAGGGCAGGTCAGTCTCACTAAAGACATACACAGCGCGCACGCACTCTCCCCTGGGACACAGTGTAAAAAGCGCCTAGAGGCCTAAAACCCCTTACACAACAGAGGGAAAAAGCTAGGATAATTGCAAAAAGTTTTGGGGGTGAACCCGCCAGAAGGGCCAAGTCCAACACTTGCCCTTTTAGACTTGCGATTGCTTATGATTTTCAAGGCCTGTATATTTTTATTTATATCACATATTGTTTTTTTTGGGTGCATTCTTATATTGCACTTTGTGCCTGGCCTGTTTTATCACCACCATTGTAAATATTGACATTTTCCAAAATGTTCAAAAATGGATTCGTTTGGACTTCTGTGTTTTGAACTCTGTAGTAGTCATTTTCAGAGTCATATGCGAAAACCACACTGCCTGGATTTTAAAAGACAAAATCAAACATTGGTTTTTCAAAATTTACAGTGAGAGAACAGCATTCTATTGTAGAAAAGAAAGTGATGAGTTACAGGACTTGTTGCATAAGGTAATTAGTTAGGATTATATATATTACTGATGATACAAGATTCTTTACTAATCTGTTATTGTTTTTTACAGACTTCCATAGCGGCTCAGGAGGAAGTGTGAAGACCCTTGCATCAGTGTTTTCTTTCTCCTTTCCTTACCCTTTTCCCCTCTGTATAGGCTGCTATGATTTCTGCAACAGTTAGGAGTTATGGGGTCTCTGTGGAGATGAATGGGACTCGTTTTGTGGCACTCCTGCAGATTGGTATATCAAATTCCACAAACTATGACAATTAGTAATGGTAAAGTGTTCAGAGTTCTATCTACAGCCAGCAAAACAGGAACATTCTGGGGTACGCCACTCAAAGAAATGGTAATTTCCTATGCGACTCAAACATTTGAGCTTCTTGAGAGTATGAAACATTACATAAGAAAGATGAATTTGATTAAACTGCCATAGAAGAGGGATTGAATATTGGCTTATTTGTTTTAGTAAATGTAAAACATCCTGGTCTACCAAGGTATTTTCTTCTGATAAGAAATGATGGCAATTTTGTCTTTGTAATTGGACTCAAATTAGTGGAAGTTCAAAATGGAATCCAAATACATTTTGGAGTGATGTGACCTCCCTCCCCCCAAGCACATTAAGGTACAGACACTTAGGTATGGAATAAAAGGATGGACAGAGCTTATTGGAATACAGTTCTCAATATGCCTTTAATGAAGGAGCAGCTGGCAAAACCATGACCACTTTGTGTACCAAAGAACCTTGAGCGGATCTAAGGACACTGCAACAACAGTTATCACAGTTACACCTTTTCAGGCCTTGGCAGGTAAAGATCCCCATATGGCACTGGCTGATCCAAAAATAATTTTGTTTGACAATCCTCTGAATGGAGGATTGGGTGTAGTTCAGGGATGTGAAGACATTAATGCATTTTGAAATCTCATTGAGATACATATCCGTGAGATTCTCAAAAATGAGATCCCCAGTAGAATCTCAAAGTCCAACACTTTCCCCAATGTGTCTACATATGAAGTGGGATTAGTAAATCTAACCAGCCCACAGCCTAACACGTTTTTGCAATGTGGGCTATGTTTTGAGCAGGAATAGTAAATCTATGGTCATATGTACAAGAGTTTGGTGCTATGATATCCTAATTGCAAATCCATGGAACTAGATATTTGGGAATAACAACACGGGATGTATGTAACCACAGATTCTACTAATAGTGATTCTTACGGATTCACATTCGCCATTAGGAAATCACAATTTTGCAATTTCCTAACACAAAGTCACAAAATATTAACTAGGAAGTTTACAAATGCCATATTCAATAGTCCCCATAAACATCTCATGTCTCAAATCATGATAGAAAATTTAAGTATGACATGACACTCATGACAGATATAAGATGTCAAAAGGGTAAACCCTTTTCATCGTTTGCTTATCCAGCATCGCACCTTTCACCTCTGGGATTGCAGTGTGCACTTAAGTATTTGTTTTGGTAGCTTCTGATTGGCACAATACGAGATATTTTGACTTTTATTCCATGTACTATGAGGTGCTAGGCATATTTCCTAGGGCTTGACATCTTAAATCTGTCATGCGTGTCATGTCATACTTATATTTTCTATCATGATTTGGGACATGAGATCTTTATGGGGATTATTGAAAATGACATTTGCCTTTGTATTATTCTCTATAGTGTAGATCTTGCGTATGGCAGAATGGGGAGCATCTTTGACAATGTATTTTACATGTATTTTGCTATGTGTAGTAATAATTTGTGGCTCATTCGCTGCAGTCGACAGTTCAGTCTGCACTTACAGTAGAGCACATTCTTCTACCCCTCCAACCACCCCCTCCCCCTCCCTTCCCAACCCGATATCATTAAGCAGTTAGTATTGTCAACGTGACAGTATTTTATGTTTACCTCCAATTTTGATTATCGCGATAACGTTTAGTTCTGAGCGAATATCTGTTTAAATGTATTTTACAACAATTTTCATTAGCGCGAATAACATTATAGTATTGTGTTCACTTTCAATACTGTCGCAGTGTGATTATTCTCCTTCTATAACTTTTTTCTAGTACTTTCATGCATTGGGAATCTTTGTATATTTTTGGTGTATAGAATCGGGATAACTATGCACATTTTTGCAATTCAACTATGCTATCTTTACTTCTTCAATATGGCCACCATCGGCACTGACACGTCCTTTTTGTATTTTGGATGTAGTTTAGTCCTGCTAGTTTAATTAGTTACGCCATAATGTATTGATACTACACTTTCGGGACCTCTGCTAATAATATTATCATGTTTTCATTGCTAATTTGCATTTTTTGATTTTTTCATGTATTATCAGCATTTGCATATTTCTGTGTAACCACTTATTAATGCATCGAGCAATGCTTGGTATATCTTTACAACATGGCCGCCACAGACATAGCTATGTCCCTCTTTCTATTTTCATGAATTGCACACGTGTACAACTTTATTAGCTACCACTGTTGTTCATTTCACGTGATCAAGTCTGTCAGCAGTCGAAACGCGTTGTGAATTAAACTTGGATTAACCAGACTGTTGTCCTGCTTCTTATCCTGAGAGCGTTTGATACTCAATTTTGCTGCTTTTGGAATATATATATAAATAAATATAAATATATATATATATTTATATATTTGTTGTTAAGAAAACATAACACAGTTTAGTTTAACAGTTTATATTTAAAATATGGTTTATTTTTAATCACATTTTTAAAGTTTGCAGTCATAAAACGTATTTAATTTGCATATGCATTTTTACTTTCTCATACAAATTTACATAAATAATGTTGTTGACTTTTTAATACAAAGTTTATATATTTTTCATTTTATATTTCCATCTTTTTCTATTTTTTATGTATTAAAGATTACTGTAAATAAATGATTTTCTATTTACTTTACAGTAATTTTTGATATGTAGTTACAGAGACTTTTTAAGCTGTTTTTATATATATTAATTTTGAAAATGTTATATATACATTTAAAAAATGTAATCATTACTTGAATATAAATATTGCATTTGTTTATATAGTAAGAATTGTTTTTTTGTTTCCATTCTTCCACCATTTTCTTAAAGTTTGCTCTATTTTGTAGTCTGTTTTTGTCATTTTTGGATGCTGGCAACTTGGCAGGTTAGCAGTTCATTGTTGCTGTTCTCTGGTGAAGGAAAATGTATTTTCAATCAGTTTTCTACAGGCACTCTGTGTGTAAGTGGTAGACAATTAATAAGGTTAATATTTGTATGCTAGTGCAATTTTTAGGTTACAATTAGGTGCTGATTCCGATCCTGTAAAACCCGGGTACAAATGGTCGTACAGAGCGTTTTCTCCGTACGACTCGTACCCGGGAATTCCACCGTACAAACCAGCAAGTACGATTCGTACAGAAATACCATTTCCGTACGAATGGTAAAAAACACCGTACGGCTAAAAAATACCTACAATTCCGATCCTGGACAGCGCGGACGCGACGTCCGCACGGAGTCAGGCAGCGTTTTACGGACCAGCAAGTACAATTTGTACCCACAGCACTCCGCACAGCTATATTTTTACGTGAGCCAAAAAGTGCCAGAAAAGCTAACTACGCCGCGATGCACGAGGAAAAGGGGGCCCGCTACGCGACGTACACGCCATCACCCACATCGTATGTGTCATCATGTACGGTGCGTACCCCAACATTGCATATGTACGGACCGTACCCCCCACCCCACCCGCGTATGTACGCGCCGTACCCCCAGCCCCATATGTACGCGCCGAACCCCCAACCCTGTATGTACGCACCGTACCCCCACCCCAGCCCTGTATGTACGCGCCTTACCCCCAGCCCCGTATGTACGCACCGTACCCCCACCCCAGCCCCGTTTGTACGTGCCGTACCCCCAGCCCCGTATGTACGCACCGTACCCCCACTCCAGGCCCGTATGTACGCGCTGTGCCCCCAGCCCCGTATGAACGTGCCGTACCCCCACCCCAGCCACATAGGTACACGCCGTCACCCCAGCCCCGTATGTACGTGCCGTACCCTCACCCCACCCGCGTATGTACGCGCCATATCCCCAGCCCCGTATGTACGCACCGTACCCCCAGCCCCGTATGTACGTACCGTACCCCCACCCCAGCCCCGTATGTACGCGCCGTACCCCCTGCCCCGTATGTACGCACCGTACCCCCACCCCAGCCCCGTATGTACGTGCCGTACCCCCAGCCCCATATGTACGCACCGTACCCCCTTCCCAACCCCGTATGTACATGCTGTACCCCCAGCCCCGTATGTACGTGCCGTATCCCCACCCCAGCCCCGTATGTACACGCCGTACCCCCAGCCCCGTATGTACGTGCCGTATCCCCACCCCAGCCCCGTATGTACGCGCCGTACCCCCAGCGCTATGCGCATAGCGCTGGGGGTACGGCGCGTACATACAGGGCTGGGGTGGGGGTACGGCACGTACATACGGGGCTGGGGGTACGGCGCATACATACGGGGCTGGGGTGTGGGTACGGCGCGTACAGGCTTGGGTGGGGGTACGGCACGTACATACAGGGCTGGGGTGGGGGTACGGCGTGTACGGGCTGGGGTGGGGGTACGGCACGTACATACGGGGCTGGGGGTACGGCACGTACATACGGGGCTGGGGTGGGGGTACGGCACGTACATACAGGGCTGGAGTGGGGGTACGGCACGTACATACGGGGCTGGGGGTACGGCGCGTACATACAGGGCTGGGGTGGGGGTACGGCACGTACATACGGGGCTGGGGGTACAGCGCATACATACGGGGCTGGGGTGGGGGGCCGTATGACTCGTACCCTGGGCACAAGTGGACCCGGGGTAGGGGTTGTACACAGTTCGCTCGGTACGGGACATTTTCCATACGAGTGTGCATTCGGAACGCCGGTACGGATCGGACTTGTGTGCTCGGACTTCAGTTTTACGACTCGTACGTAAAACTGTCCGGGGACATCTCGTAGACTTTTCCCGAAGAGATTTGTATGTATTTTTCCCGTACGAATCGTACTTCACCGTTTGTACGGCACTTGTACGATTCGTACGTAAAAAATACGGATACGAGTCATACGGGAAAAAAAAATACAGGATCGGAATCGGCCCCTTAGTGTTACGTTTTGTTGTAGTTGTTTGAGATGCATGCAATAGGCCTATTTCTGTTTCATTGTACATATGTCAATCTATATTGTAAGAAAATATGGTGAATTTTCAACTACATTTAGGCATTGCTAGTTTATTAGTATTTATGTAGGATATGTTTGTTTGGAAGGTGTTTTTGTGTTTTCTTTTACCGGTGTTTTCAATAAAGTCAAACTTTAATATTTTAGCTACAAATTGTGGGTAATTCTTTTTTCATATTATTTTTATGGGTGGGAATTTTTTTGCATTGTATTTGTTCGTATTTAAATCTTTCTTATTTTGCAATTATGTGTAATCTTTTTGTTTGATCTTTTTTGCATTGTACTGCATTTTATTGTATATTAGCTGTGTTATTTTGAGAAATAATTGTTATAAATAATAATCAGTAGATGTTTTATCATTCTTAAATAACACTTATACTTATAAATTAACATTTTAAAAAGATTTAAAAAGTATTTAATAATTTATTATATATAAAATTATGTAGTTCTTTGTTGTTTAATGTTTTTATGTCACCCTTAGTTTGATTTAATTTCTGGTGATGTTTTCATAGTAGTGGTCTCATTAATGGTTCAAGTTAGGTTACGCCTCGGATGTTAGTACTTCCTCTCATTTCATTTGCCAGCATTTCTGCCTTGTTTTGATATTTTTGGTTTCAGCTAGGCTTGCTTTATTCTTTGTTCTTAGTAGCTTTGATTTTTTTTTCAGTATTTCCAGAAACTGGAATACTGGTATATGGCTTTTGCTATGTTCTCCATGGAAGGAATGGCGCTACCTTTCTACTACATCGTTAGATATTTTTCCGTGACTGATCGCGATATTGTAGACATTCCACCATGGAATGTGAATTCTGGGTTAAAACCTGCATCCTTATCGATGCAGGAGAACAATCCATGATTCTTCAAAATAGTCCATTAGTTATGAGAGTTTGTTTTCATTTTTTAGTAGTATGTGGATTCTAGTAATATGTTGCAGTGTTTACTTCTTTGAATATGCATACTGTACTGCTCACATTGTTAATCCTAAAAATGAAATAAGGGTGGGGGAAGAGGCCAGAAGTGTCAGTGGGTCATACTTTTCTGTGCAGATTCATTTACCACAAATATATCCTTAGCCTAAATGATTTTTACTATACAGAGTAATGATATTCATCTTGTATTGCTTTCTTTTTAATAACCTCACCCACTCCATGGGTGGCATGCTTCATAATCGGCTCACATCTTGGTACCTTAGAAACCAGGATGGTCACAACCTCAGTGAAGTGAGCACTTTGATATTTCTTCTTTTTTTTGGTCAAATATAAAATAAAAAATACCTAAGGGCTTCCCAGTATCTCTTAATTTTGGGTGCCCTTTTACAGATAAAAATAAAAGAGAATTTAGATGCTCACAGATATGATTCTTCTGGCATTCATTAGGTTGACATGCTTCAGCCACCTATGAGGGGCCACAGCTTTCATCAGGACTATAAAACACTATCTTAATATTAATGTTGTCCTATCCCTGCAGGTCCAGTGTATTTTTAAGGATGAAGGAACATTTGTAACATGAAGACTTACTTATTCCAGAACAGCAAGATTACCAGCCAGTACTGGTGTAAGGTAGAAAGACATATTAAACACTGATAATTAAAATCCACAAGCTTTCGCTCCCCTCATTCTTTCCACTAAGAATGAGGGAAACATAAACCAATTTAGCCATTTGTGAAATACCAACAGGGAAAACATGTGCATGAATAATTATGGTGGGACACACAACACTGCAAATTGTGAGCACATATCTGAGTCAAATACATATATTAGGTCTCACTCTAAAGGCCTGATTTTGATCTTGGCAGCTTGAGTTGCGCCGTGGCTTTTTTAGCGACCTTCCCACCTGCATGCTTAGTGATCTGCCCTCCCTATTTAGATGTTAGCGGGTCTATCGATAAAAGACGGCCGCAGTCCCACCACCACCGCCAGGAAATTTGGACCACGTTGACGGCAGGATAGGCAAAAGAGGCTGTCGGAGGGAGGACCACCAGTTTCCCTGCCAGGCCGATCATGATGTGCCTTCCCACTGACGTGACAGTGGCGGTAAAACCTCTACACCTGAGTTGGAGGAATGGAATGGATATAAGGCCGAAACTCAACTTTTCTACTTACATACTTCCTATTCCGCCATGGACCCGATCTTCTAAGTACTGCCGCTTCTGCTTAGTGACCAACAAAACCAACACCATCATGGATGCACACGACAGTAAACTCCACTTTAACCTTTTACCTATAACTATTGACCTGTCTGTTAACATATGCGCAGGACTTGTGCAATAAGTCTCCCTTACAAGCAATCGCATATCAATATGTGATGCATATGAACGTAATGTTGACATTTAAGACATTTAAAGAAACACGCCTGTATGATCACATTGAATGTATACATTTGGTACAAGCTGCACTGTCACAAAAAAGGATATCCCAAATGAAAATCAAAAAGTCACCATACAGGTGTGTTTAAAGAAATTCCTAAAATTCCCACATTAAACATACATGCAACACACATCATAGAGATAAGTGCAATGTAACATGATGTCGAAATTGCACCAGATTGACAAGGTGTAAACTTTACATTAAATATTGACTGTAAAATCAATGTCATTCACAAATTAGAAGTATTCAACATATACATCCATGTAACCTTTTACCTTGTCAAGTGCAAGTACTGTACTGTATCCAATTTCAGTAGTCACAAAATATGTTATACCAATCAGTAATCAAAGTGAAACTAACACACTTGTAGTAACACATCAAAATAAAATTTCTAACATCAACTAGTTGGTGCAAGTGGCCATTACTATGATGAAGGCCTGCACCTAAATTCAAATGACCATCACATTCTATGTTAATCAGTGTATGCACTTAACAAAGTAGACATTAAAAAATCAGCTGTATTCCCTGCAATCATGGTAAAGGAAAATAGTGTTTCATATTTTACTCAGAAACACTGCTAGGAATAAAACAATTGCTAAGGAAAAATAATGCCAAGACTAAGTTGGTGAAATCAAAAGTATGGGTTTATTACAAAAATTGAGATAAGGCTCTCTAAATAATAATTAAGCCAAATTGAAGTCCAGAAAGTGAAAAATCTGCACTGTTGTGCAGTGGCAAAAAGCTTGCCTCCAAATACACTGCCAAGGAAAACGTCCTCAGGAAGGGCCACCTAGTGGGCAGACCAAGAACCTCCAAAATCTTACATGCGAAGGGGTGGTTTTGGGATGAGTGCTTGCATTTGGCAGGGGGATTGAGATGTGAAAGGGGTGGTTTCATGTTTAGTCCGGGTGGGTTGGGATGTAGAAGGGATGGGTTGGGGTGTGAAGGGGTAGATTGGCATTTGGTAGGGGTAGGTTGGGATGACGAAGAGGTGGGTGCTGTTTGCTAGTGGTGGAGTGGGGTTTGGCAGGGTAAAAATGACATCTTCAATCGGAACAGAGTTGAGTTTGGGAGGTAGAGGAAGTGGCAGTGTCTGATGTGCATGTGTCTGTTGTGGGTGCAGGTACCTGTAGGTCCTAGTGTATGTCGTGCATGTTTGGGAGTGTCTTACATTATAGTTGTCCATTGTTTGGATGAGTGCGGGTGTGTGATTTTTGTGGTTGTGAAATCTGATGTGTGTAGGTGTGGATGGATGTGCTATGGAGGTGCTGGTTGTGGTTATGGTGCATCTGGGTGTCGTGGGTGCTGTGGTGTCTGTGGAGGTGCAGGGTGTGGATTTGGTGCATGTGGGTGTGGTGTTGGCTGCAGTGTCTTTGGGTGTGCTTGTGGTAGAGTGGTGCAAGTGTGTGGTGGTAGCTGCAATGTCTGTGGTTGTGCTGGGGTAGGGTGGTGTCTGTATGTTTGGATGTGCGCCTGTGTTTTTTATGGTATTTGTGTTTCTGTGTAGGTGTGCTGTTTCTGTCTGTGTGAGTAAGTGCATGCAAAGGTGTAAGTGTGCTTGGGACAGGTTTGGGGATAGGGGATTTGGATGGGGAAGAGGCAGGAGGTGGGGCACCTGGTTGGGATGTTTGGGAGGCCGCAGTCATTGAGGAGGCTAAACCTTGAAAAGACCTCTGTACACTGTGCATAGCATTGTGAATGCCTTCTAGGTAGGCTACCGTTTGCTGCAATTGGCAGCCAAGCCCCTGGATGGCATTCAATAGTGCAGACTGGCCTACAGAGATGTTCCTGTGGAGTTCAATAGTCTCCTCACTCATCGCAATCAGAGGTACAGGGGCAAGGGGGGCAGGTGCCTGGAGTGAAGGAGATGTCAACCATTAGGGAGCGGGTTTGGCCAACTGGGAGGGAGTGTGCTGAAATGAGATGTACAATAGTTATATTGATTCTGTGTAAACAGAGCTGATTAGGATTTTTGATCACAAAAACAGTTTTCAGATTTCACTTGCTAAAAGGCTCTCAAACTTTGCTTCAACATTAGCATAAGCTCATGCATGTATGCAACATTTTCAGAAAACCTTTGGTCACAGTTATGTCATTCCCCATGATAGCTCCTATATCATGTATGATCGTGACTCCTATCCATTAGTATGCCTCTCCAGGAACTGTTTTACACCTCTGTATGGTTGGCCTTTGTAAGAAAGAACAGCGAACTGATGTCACCAAAAAGGATATCAACCAAAAATACCTTTTTACAGTGTGTTCACAAAGCTCTAAAATCTGCATACTTTTCATTCTCAATAGGTACAATATGAATACATGTGTCTCAACAAATTCTGCAATGTTGTACCAATATTAACATAAACAGATAGCAGGTTACCTTTGTTTGGGAATTTCACAATTGTAAAACTTACTTCAAGTCCCTAAAGTATATGCCAATTGTCAAAGATTATAAATGAATTCTCACCTTAAGTAGTTTAGTAATATATCACATAATATGTAGATACCTATGCTGTTGAAGACAGTCTGAAACAAAGATGTGGGTGGATTAACTAATTTCTTCTGTAGCATAAGTAAATTCACAGCCCTTTAAACATTTCAAATACACTTCAGTACAGAGCAAAAGAAAATCGCATTTCAAATACCTCTAGTTATTTTAAGTTTGTGGTATCTTTATGAAATTGTTTCACTAAATAAGCTGGCTTTCACTTTAGTCAATAAGTTGTAGATGAGCATGGTAATCATTACATACAATGATTTATGTATAATAATTACTTCAAATATTGAAATGTAAATCACTATATGTAACATATTACACCTTAATGCATTTCAACATTTGTATAATGAGTCATGAGTTTGGCCTGATTCTGAGTTTTCCTGATAGGATACTTCTACATATATGCGATGGAACATTCCATCTGCCCAAATCCCTTGAAGATTTCCACTTTTCTCCATCATAGATTTTTCCTCTGGACATGACAAAGGACACTGAGAAATGGTTTTAGGTAAGGGATATTCCGTCACCAATGAGTAAACATTCCTGTTTGTGTTTCATCAAAAATGGTATGCCTATCACAATTATTTGTCCAAAAACAGACTGGCTTACACACACATTTGCGAAGGAGTAAGGCATCATGCCAATCTGTCACATTTAACATGTATGAAACAGCATTTCTGATGCTAAACACAATTTGGATATGTTTTGATTCCCAAATGTAGCCATCAATTCTGATATCACTACTCATTTTGAATCACGTGTTCACTCTTGTTTGTATAGAATCCCAACTTACCAATGTGATGTTTGGTACATCCATTATTTCATTAGTGCCTCGTATGCTATGTTACATTTAATCAGGTTACCATTTTATCATCCACAACAGTGAAGGAGCATCACACCAGACACAATAAAGACTATTGGCCTGTTTGGTACAACTGTCCCTCATGACATCAAATAACCTGATCTATATGTGGAGTTTTGGCAGCCATGTGTTTGCTCAGAGCAGTCCTTTGGTTGTGAACAGTAATCAGGTGGGATCCTTTCCAAATACTAATAGACAAATCACATCATCATACACATTGTTCTAAACTTAAACCTTCAAGAACTCTTCTTGTGTGTTGGACATGGGTCACCCTTAATGTTGATGTGAAACATCCTGGCATGTAACATGTAAAACTGTGATAAGAACCTACCCCCTTATTGCTCCTGTTGGGCCCTCAACTGCCCATCAAGCTCCAGATAGGTCATAACAAGAATGCGGGCTATTAGGGGTAGGGGGTGTCAGAGTAAGGTGCATGCACTTTTCACATTCGGAGACCTGCCTGAGCTGGACTTCGGTTGACTTTCTGGTCCAGCGTCATAGGTGCTACAACCTATTGCAGCAATGGCGCTGCGCCATTTGTAGACTCACATATTATGCACCTTCCTGGTGATGGCCTTCCAAATGTCCTGCTTCTGATGGGGGTTGACCTGTATGGATACAAGCAATGAAAGAAAACACATTGGTTTGTGAATTTTTCTTTGTTTGTATTGATGTAACAAACGTTTTCTACATATATCACTAGCATGACTCATAAGTTAGCATACAGCATATATTTTCACATGCTAATCAAACCCAATATCTTAATACACATGTTATGTAGTGGCCTGTTGACCACCTTCATCGCATAGTCTAAACTCACCAATTTAGGCCTGTGACATCATCTAGACCAGGGGTTCCTACATATTCTGTGATGTGGCCTAATTCTGATGCTATTGAAGGCTAAAAATAACCACTGATTAGTGTCCACTGTGAGTAAGGGGACTGCAGTTGGACATGACATTTTGAAATGGGAGTACAATTAAATGAAGTGTTAGCTGAAGAAGTTAGGTAACTTTTCCTTTTAACTGTCATCCATTTAAAACATTCAGGGGCATATTTTTGAGTACATCTCAAACCCTCACCTGATAAGGGTATATGTCTATGACAGATGTACCTCAGTGCTTCAGTTGTTTGTCCCTGTGACTCAACCCCAGAATGGCCCATTATTCTGACTGAGCACTGCTTATTGTCAGGACTTGTTATTTGCAGCATGATGATCATTATGTCACATGAACTCAGCATTCCCTTAACTTTCACGTGTAAAAAGGACCTTGTGCCCATCTAATAAAGGACCTCAAGGTTGTTTGCTACTCTGAAAGGGTCTGTGAGCTACTTGTAGCTCCCAATGCAACTGTTTCGAGAGCCCTGATAGGCTGAGTGATTTGTTGGACGACATACATAAAACATCATTTTCATTTGGTTTGTACAGAAAACATATTTATGTACAGCTGTAAAGAGTATGTAATGTGTTCTAATTTCTGCGATTTGAGTTTTCAAACTAGCACATGTAATTCAAACATATACATAGCTATATCTGAACATCAAAGTTCGCAGAGGGGTCAGGCAAGGGTGCGTTTTAGCCCCCCTTCTTTTTAATATTTATATTAATAATTTGCACAAATCACTGATCACGCTGACCAATGATGTCCCAAGAGTTAAAGGCAAAACACTTCCCGTGTTATATAATGCGGTTTTAATGGGTCGTACACCTAATGCACTATGCACTTTAGTTCAGGGATTTGTTGATTTTGTTGCCAGTCTAGATTTATGCACCAACTTTAAGAAATCCTTTATAATGTCCTGTGGGCCAAGAAAACACATATTAAATTCCATCTCTGTGGGTAATCAAAAATTAAAATGCACTAGCACGTTGGTCTTTGCTGCAAACAGTTCTTGGTCTGAACACATGGTACTCTGCAAGAACAAGTTCTCAAAGGCCACCAATTCTATTCCTAGTCTCCCCTATTGCCACTTATGGCACAGAGGTGTGGAGCATTGCTAAAGGTGATTGCATTCAGCGAGAAGAAAATAGATCCTGTCATAAATTGTTGGGTACTCCAATCTCCACATCGCAGTATGTCTGCCACAGTGATCTGAAACTAAGTTATATTGAGAGTAATATTTGAGGAGAGGAGTTGGCCTAATGGCTAGGGCGGTCCATCTCAAATCTGGCGAACTGGGTTCGAGTCTCGGCAATGACGCTGAACATCCTGTGATTCTGGGAAAATCACTTAATCTCCCCGTGCCTAACAAAAAATGAATGTGTCATCATGTAATGCAACTGGTGCTATGTAAAGTGCTCTGATACCCGATACCGGGTCAAGTTCGCGCTATATAAAATTCTGTGGCAAAACCCAGCAGCATCTCTCACAAGAGAGATTAAAGGCGACTGCATTCGCTGTATGAAAGGGATGGACATCCCGTGGCTTGCCGGGGTGAATCAGAGCCTAAGGAGCGCTAATTATAGAAGGCTCTTCTCAAGTCCAAGCACAATTGAGATTGTACATGAAAAAGCCCTCAGGACAGCACTATACACATTTTATAGTACGGAAGGGAATCTAAGAAACTAACTGTTGCTAATTTTATGACCATTGAGCACACTTTGTACCCCTTGCCTAGCTATCTTACCTTGCCAATATGTCTCTGGGAGAGGGGTCTCCTCTTCTGCTTATGGGCTGGTACTGTAAAGTTTTTGCTTTGTTTTCTCCTTGGGTACAGTGTAAATCTCAACTCCCTGCCTTGTGCATGTGACGGACAGAGTGGCCAAACAATCCTACACTTTTTATTATTTTGCAAATTTTATATAAAATATGCTCAATGACTTTTAATACCGTTTTCTTAAACAAAAAACCTGCCTATCCATTCAGCAGACGCATACAGGAGCATACTCGAATTGGAAGACGACAAGCTCATTTTTCGCGTTGGCACCTTCATGAGAACCGCTGTAAGGGCCCACAAGATGATGAGCAATCCTTGAGGAGCATTTTGAAATGTATGGGTTCTTTTAAAGATTATTCATATGTATTTTAAATAATGTGTATTTTGACCATTGCTATTAAAATTGTTTTATTGTGACATGAATTTGAGACATGAACTGTGTTATTTTAATTTGTTGCATTCGATGTGCTTTTATGGATATGAGCCTATCTGAATAAAGTATTTTGACTTTGACTGACTATATCTGTACATACACACAAATTAGAATCTAGGGCTTAAAAAACACAGCACATATTAATGTTGTTGGTTTTTTTCACATTGAAAAGTGCTTAGAAATCCCCAACATCATTGTCCTCCATAAGGCACAAAATAAATGACACTTTGCATCACTAACTATACTTGACTCAGGAACTCAAAGTGACATTGTAGCCTGTGTTAGTGGCAAAAAAACAGTTAGACAGGGTCTCGTATACATTTCAGACATGTACCTGTTCTTCTAGTGAGCCATAGAGCTGGCCATACAGGGAGAGTACCCCCTATGTCAGCAACTTTAGCTCCTCTGGCAAAAAGACAGGGCTCCTCTCGCCTGCTTGACCTGGCATCATTGTTCCCAGAGGTGAAAAACAGCAGCAAAAGTTGAGGAGGTCTTGATCTCAGCAGTGTTAGGAGTAAAGGGATCTTTTTTCCGATTGCCGAGTACATGTACAAGATGTACGCGATCGCCAGAGTAGCTGGACACAGCCATTGACCTTTGTACATTACTTCCACCAATGTTAGATTATGGCTGTGTCGTCATGGAATTTACCCCCCACTATGAGGTCAACTTCCGTCTTACCCGTCTGATTCCAAATGTCCTATCAGTGAGGTCAGGCACCAGCCATTTTAGAATTTCAAAATTGTTTGTTTGTGACTGTTCAGCATGCCACCATTACTCAAAATGGGGGCTAGTTTATTTACATATTAAAATTTTGATGGGCACCCATGCTTTTAAAAATAATTATTTACATGTAGTGCATTACCGTGCTGAAAAACAGTATTAGTGCAGTGTTGTTTACATCTCTGTTGATGGTATTTTTTGAGGATTGTTTTTTTTTTAAATGTGTTAAATACTACAAGTTATTTATGGTATAAACGCAATTTGTGAAGAATGAAGGAGAAAAAGCAAATGTTTTATTAAAATATGTAGTAAAACCATATATAGTTTGTACAACTACATGACTTTACTGTTAAATATCAAATATGTTGCTATGGAAAATGTGAAAAATGTTCAAATGTTTTACCAATGCAGACATATGAGCCCTGGGAGAGTGAGGAGACCACAACCTCAGGTGTACTACTCATTTCCAGACCTTGCCACCATGGAAGAAAGGAATATAATGAAGAAGTTCAGATTGAATAGGTACAGTATACTGGATTTATGTCATCAGCTGAAGCCAGATCTTCAGCCTCACAACAGAAATCCCACATCCATTACATCAATTGTCAAACTCGTCGACTGATTATTTCAGGGGTGAATTATATACTTAAACCCGTGGAGGGTTCATGGCATTTTTGTGGATTTTTGGAAGAATGAGAGGTGTGCGGGAATTTATATTAAGTAAATATTCTTCTTTTATTTAGAGCCACCCTTTGTTCTTGCCTTTGTTGATTAGTTTAATGATCTTCCTTGCAATCATTGGGGAGAGTCCATCTGATATTTTTTTGTAATGATCCTCACTGTGAAGTTGCCTCAATATTTCCTGCGTGTATCCTGGCCTGTCCATGATGACTATCACATAGCATTTATCGGCCGACTTGATGATTATTTCCTGGCTCAATTTTTATATCTGTGTAGTGCATTATGTTCCTCTTTGGATAAACATTTTTTTTTATATTTGCCCTTTTGTTTGATGGAATTATGTCTCTCAGTGCAGTTCTCTCAAAGGTTTTTAATTCTATTCAATTATATTTGGGGTCGGAGGATTGAAAATAGATAGTCTTTCAGCCCAGAATAGTTTCTCTCTTAGGGTGTCTGATGGTTTGTGAAAAAAAACCTTGAGTCTCATTTTTCGAAACAAATTGTAATGCTTCCATCCTCAATTCCACAAGTCTGGTCATGCAGTTGGTATGAAGGACAGTCCTTTGCTTAAAAGTTTGGTTTCTTCAAGGTCAAATAATCTTTTTGACTATTATACACAGGGGTTCATTTTGGTACCCTCATCTGTAGGTTTGTCTTCTTGTTGTGAGTTCTCCTGTGTTCTGATTCTGGTTGAACGATCTACTGCCTCGATTTTTTCCAATGTCCCCTTCCTCGGCCTTCCTCTGCCTTGGCCTAAAAAAGTACCTGTTTGGTTTGAGGCAGCACTGGTGAATGGTTTGCAATCACTCAATCTGTCAGATACGGACGAGGTGTCTGGGAAGTCATCAAATTTCTTTTACTCTGACCTTTGAATTGTGTTAGTACTCTTGTGATGTCTGGTTGCTTATAACAGTCCTTATCTAAATATGAGTATACCTTGCATAATGCAAAATTTATAATGTCCTTCTGTTATTTTTTGTGCTTGAAGTCTTCCATATTTTTCTTGAAGACAGATAGTTCTTTCTCTATCTTATTTAAGATATCTCTAGCCTCTTTGATAGCAATATTTTTCAATATGACTTCTTCTAGTTCTCATATAAAGTTCAAGTTCTTTCTTGCTTAGTGGGTAACGGCTAAGCTTTGTGTATTCCTTCTTGACAGCCACACACAAAGGCATTGCCTTTTGCAATCAATGCACTGCCTACTGTGGAAGCAGCAGCCATGCATCACATTTGAAACCATCACCTCGCACTTCGAAACCGACGCATCGTTGTAGTTGCGTGGAACAAATCAACGTATCTCATCAACTTCGTGGCTCGACCCCGACCCCGACGCATCGCTTTAGCTGCAACACGCATCTTCATCGACGCATCCCGAATCAAGGTACTTTGGTTCAGCGGGTCCAAGTGGTTCTCTGTGTCCAGCCCGCGTTCCTTTGCAATCAGCCTGAACTTTTGACTTTGACTCCGTATAGCACAGCCAGCTATCCAATTTAAACGTTTATTCTTTGTAAGGGCTATTTTACACTTATTCTTTAAAAACTTATATCTCAACTACTACTTGTTGTATTTTGTCATTTTGGTCTTTTTTTATTTATAAAATTAAGCTTTATTTTTTCTAAGCTGGCGTGGAGTGTTACTATTTGAAGTGTTGCAAAAAATACATTACACACTGCGTCTTAAGTTAAGCCTCTGTGTAAAGTTGCCAGAAGGTGAGAACAGGATAATTTAGGGTGTGTTGTGACTTACCCTGCCTAAGGTTGTGGTTCCTGCTTTGACCGCGTGCATACCTGTGCGAACTAAAAACCAAATTTCTAACAAATACTAATAACGGATTTAAATATTCTCGTACCCCACGAGCTATAAACGCCCACAACCACACCCAGGTTGGGGTCATTTTATTTCTCATGCAATTTCTTTACAGTCTTTTTAATGTTATCCAACTACTTGTGTGGGCTAAGGGAAGTACTGGGAATGTTGAGTACAATATTCAGTCTCTACAATTACCAGACTCCTCTTTAGGGCACTAAAGGTTTATCGAAAGCTAATCTAAAACTAGCTACAAATCTTAGCATGGGTATCTATCTGTTTTTTACTAATACCATAGCTACTGTGTTGGAATTTGCAATGTCTTCCAAAATCTCTGCACTACTCATTTTCTCATCTAAAGCAACATCGATTCTGTACATAGGAATTAGAGGAGAGATAAACCTGGAGGTAGTTGAAATAACTAGTATACCTCTCAAACCCAGTAAAGTGTTGTATGACTGGTACAATATACCTCAGTACACTCTAGAGGCAGCTAGGAGTAAGTTATTGATTCACAAATGAAATATGCATGACCTCTCTAAGGGTAACATTTGAGAAACAAAAGTCGTTGGTGGTACTCAAAGGGAGGTAACTCGAAAGGACCCAGGCAGTAATGATAAGAGGCTGCGGTGCAGGATCATGTGGTGGTGGTGGAATGGGCGAGGCATGGAGTTTTCAACACATTAACAGGTGACAAGGCCACAGCACAAACAGTTTCAGCAGCCACTCTGGAGACAGGCACAGGCTTTGAAGCAGCAGCAGGAGCACTGTCTCTAAGAGGACAGACTCATTTGCAGTGAGAACAGTGGATTCAAGTTGCCATGCCTCAACAATTAACAGCTATGTTCGTGATGAGCACGATATGATTGGACCCATGTGAGAGAAGCTGTAGAGCAGGATTCTTCTGTTATATGAAGGTATATACCCAGGGCCTCATTTATGGCATTTTGGCATAGGGTAGCGCTGCAAGGCACCTTGCTGCACTGCCGTATACCAAAGTGAAAGGGCAGAAAGGCACCTTATTTAAGCAATATGGTGCATTTCTGTCCTTTCTGCCTGTGCTGGCGCTGTTTTAGCAGCCTAGCACGAACGTAGGGGTCCCTCCACTGCAGGCAGCATTGTTTTTGTTCATGAAGGCGCACCTTCCTACACAAAAAATCCTATGAAGCCCTCTTTTATGTGTGCTGCAGAATGCAGTACACATGGGAAGAGGAAACAAAGAGCATAAAAAAATGTATTTCTCCTCATTATGCCTCACCTCAGAAGGTGTACGGATTTGGCGCTTCCCCAGGTTTACATTACTTTTTAAATCTGGGCCAGCATCAAATTCCATGGGTGTTGTGTGGGAAAACCCACTGCAACGCCGATGGAATGCCTCCCGGGTGCAGAGTAAGGTGACGCAGCAATTTGTGCTGCATCGCCTTACTCATGATTTATGAGATCACTCAAAGTCACGCAGGGTGGCTTTGCGTGGCTTCAAACATCTTTATGAGAGCCCTGCATCATGCATTCACCACTTTTCGTGGTGCAAAAGTGACTCAAGGCTCTTTTCAATCAGCCCCCCAGTTTCCAAGACAGAGGATTTGGCAGATCTCACTTGGACACTCAGGTTAGCTATCTCCCACATGAGAACAGAAACTGTAGAAACTTATAATATTTATACAACATTGTTAAACAGCATCATTTATCCTCAGATCCAGTTCAGCAGGGAAGACAGGGGGATTTGGGGGAGAATTCTTTTTTGGCCCATGATTATTACAAATGGGCAAAGTTTTGTCTTTTGAGAAGTATTATTCTCAAGGAACACAAGACTGAAGGTAAAACATCAAGACGTTTTAATTGTATTTCTGAACATATCATAGCATTATTATTATTCAGGGTCCCATTCCTGCTTTACAATTTACCCACTTACTTTGTGTGCAAAGCACAATGAAAAGGCTGATCTATTGCTAGAGCCTAACAAACTGCTGACACAAAGTGTGTTCCTCATCCCTACTAATTCAGATTGGTACTGTAACTCTAGGGATGAAGTCTCTAAGTAACTGGTTAGCTATAGTAATGACATCTGCTTGCACATAGGGCTATCCTTTCAAATATTCAGAACCCAGTGACTGTTTTTATAGGGGTACCTTCTGATGTGCATAAACCACTTTACAACGAATGATGAGCTCTGCAACTTGGCCTGATTTTGCAGTGGGTCAGGTATAGCTCCCCACAACTTGATATGCAGTGCACACAGAGTGACCAGTAACTAATAACCTTCATCATTTCTGAGACCCACAAAATAAAATAGCTCACAACTCACAGGAGCTTAGTGGCCTCTCCCCTCTTGCGGAAGTGACCAAAGATGTGGGGTGCTCCCTCTCTTCTTTTGATCCCATCTCTGTTGAGGAGTCACTAGCAGCCATCTTAAGTCAGGTTCACCCGCTGATCGTTGCCATTGTACTAATTATGGTGGCAGAGATAATCCATGGGTAAATAAACTGCTGAAAGAGTTGTTGACCTCTGCAATAGTCCCCAAAGATTGGAAACAGGCAAAGATTATGTTATTTGCCTAGTACGTACAGGCCAATTTCCCTGCTGCCTGCAGTCTCTAAGATCTTGAAGAAATCAGTCAACAGGCAACTCTCCTGTTATCTCGAGACTAACAATTTCCTTCATTCTGGTGAATTGGGCTTTAGGAGAAATTTAAGTACAGAGGCGTCCCTACTCAAGGTGGCAGAGCAAATCAAAGGCACATTAGAAACCAAGAGCAAGGCTGTGTTGAATTTTTGATACAGTTCCACACTACTTCTTGCTGGATTGCCTCTCTAGGATTGGAGTGAAGAGTCTGGCCCTTAGGTGGCTGACCTCCTTCTTTGATAACAGAGAACAAGAGGTCTGGCTTCCTCCATTTGCTTCCAGCAATAGGGCAATTTATGTTGTGATCCCGCAGGGCTATCAATTTTATTTAATGTCTAGCTTACCCCCCTTGATTCGGTAATTGAGTAGTTTGGAATCAAGATTGTCTCATATGCAGATGATAATCAGATTCTCTTCTCCTTTAAGGATGATTGCATCAGAAACAACTTATGTGCAATACCAACAAAACTGAAAATACTTTTTTTTGGCACTATGGCACCTACCAGCTGGTCGGCATTTTGGCCAGATGGCTCTGTTGCGCCTGCGTCTTTCATGGAGACATCCAAGAATTTGGGAGTTACGTTTTACAATTCCTTAGCTTTCCAACCCAAGATCAGTGCTATGTTTTGGTATCCTGCAGACTTTGAAAACGTTTTTGTTCCTTCTGTACTTTCCAGCCAGGAAAACGGTTCTCCAGGCTTCAATAGCATCTCACCTGGATTATTCTAATGCCTTATATCTTGGTCTTCCGCAGTGCACCAATCACAGACTTCAAATGATGCAAAACGCCGCTGCATTACTTCTACTGAAATTGCAGAGGTGAACTAGGATTTCTAGGCATCTTTTTTCCTTGCACTGGTTACCAGTAAGGAGGAGAAATTTGTTTAAAACAATGGTTTTGATTTTTCGTGCTTTGCACAATATTGGTCCATGCTACCTGGCCCCCTGTATAAATTTTCACAATCCTGCTAGGAGCCTCCAGTCCTTGCATCTGGCTTTTGCTAGAGTGCCGAGAGTGAGGTTGACAAGGATTGGCGGATGCTCTTTTTCCTTTTTAGGAACGTCTGCTTGGAATTCTCTCCCACTGCACCTGAGGTAGGAAAGGTCGGATCTTGCTTTTAGGAAAGGGCTAAAAACTTGGCTTTTCTCTCTGTAATTTTCTACTTGCTGCTAGACTAGCACTGGGGCACTCCCTGGAGCATCTGTGCGCTTTATAAATCTGTCTTCATCATCATCATTCATTGAGGGGAACATCAGTTTGATCAATATATTGCTCAGTAACCTGGTCAATAATATTTAATCTTGGGACAACCATGCTATAGAGAGATGCTGAGTTTTTGTAGTGAGGCGGAGAGCACATTAGAATGGGGTACATCAAGCGATAGAAGAGAACTTAGCACAATATTTTCATAAGCGTCAACAAGATTTACTGCCTCATCCAGAGGCTGCAAACATGTTGCAAGACCAGCAGTGGTTGACTTCAAAGATAAGGTGTAATAGACTATCGGCTTTTTCTGATCACTGTGGCTTTGTCCAAGCACCCTGAGCATGAATCATTTTCGTTCATGACTATATAGGGTCAAAGGTTTTTCATAATTTGGGAACCCTAAGCCATGTGTGTAAGTACAAAATGCGAAGTGGGTCGCACACCGCTCGTCATACTAGCAAATAGCCCCATAGGATTCTGGAGGATGTGGTGACAGCGGCGGGTACACCTATGCCACGAGTAAAAAGTTAAAAATGCCATCCCTGGACACGTGTTTCGAGGTAATTGCCTCTCGTCAGCAGGGAGCAGGTACGTATGCGGGGTGCTGTAGACTGCCAAAAATTATCAGGTATAGTACCTCTCACGGCGCGCGGGTGTGGGATCCGGGCTCGTCAACCCATAGCTCAGGGAGCTTTAAATACAAAATGCGAAGTGGGTCGCACACCGCTCGTCATACTAGCAAATAGCCCCATAGGATTCTGGAGGATGTAGTGACAGGGGCGGGTACACCTATGCCACGAGTAAAAAGTTAAAAATGCCATCCCTGGACACGTGTTTCGAGGTAATTGCCTCTCGTCAGCAGGGAGCAGGTACGTATGCGGGGTGCTGTAGACTGCCAAAAATTATCAGGTATAGTACCTCTCACGGCGCGCGGGTGCGGGATCCGGGCTCGTCAACCCATAGCTCAGGGAGCTTTAAATACAAAATGCGAAGTGGGTCGCACACCGCTCGTCATACTAGCAAATAGCCCCATAGGATTCTGGAGGATGTAGTGACAGCGGCGGGTACACCTATGCCACGAGTAAAAAGTTAAAAATGCCATCCCTGGACACGTGTTTCGAGGTAATTGCCTCTCGTCAGCAGGGAGCAGGTACGTATGCGGGGTGCTGTAGACTGCCAAAAATTATCAGGTATAGTACCTCTCACGGCGCGCGGGTGCGGGATCCGGGCTCGTCAACCCATAGCTCAGGGAGCTTTAAATACAAAATGCGAAGTGGGTCGCACACCGCTCGTCATACTAGCAAATAGCCCCATAGGATTCTGGAGGATGTAGTGACAGCGGCGGGTACACCTATGCCACAAGTAAAAAGTTAAAAATGCCATCCCTGGACACGTGTTTCGAGGTAATTGCCTCTCGTCAGCAGGGAGCAGGTACGTATGCGGGGTGCTGTAGACTGCCAAAAATTATCAGGTATAGTACCTCTCACGGCGCGCAGGTGCGGGATCCGGGCTCGTCAACCCATAGCTCAGGGAGCTTTAAATACAAAATGCGAAGTGGGTCGCACACCGCTCGTCATACTAGCAAATAGCCCCATAGGATTCTGGAGGATGTAGTGACAGCGGCGGGTACACCTATGCCACGAGTAAAAAGTTAAAAATGCCATCCCTGGACACGTGTTTAGAGGTAATTGCCTCTCGTCAGCAGAGAGCAGGTACGTATGCGGGGTGCTGTAGACTGCCAAAAATTATCAGGTATAGTACCTCTCACGGCGCGCGGGTGCGGGATCCGGGCTCGTCAACCCATAGCTCAGGGAGCTATGGGTCTACAGTCTACAGCACCCCGCATACGTACCTGCTCCCTGCTGACGAGAGGCAATTACCTCGAAACACGTGTCCAGGGATGGCATTTTAAACTTTTTACTCGTGGCATAGGTGTACCCGCCGCTGTCACTACATCCTCCAGAATCCTATGGGGCTATTTGCTAGTATGACGAGCGGTGTGCGACCCACTTCGCATTTTGTATTTAAAGCTCCCTGAGCTATGGGTTGACGAGCCCGGATCCCGCACCCGCGCGCCGTGAGAGGTACTAGACCTGATAATTTTTGGCAGTCTACAGCACCCCGCATACGTACCTGCTCCCTGCTGACGAGAGGCAATTACCTCGAAACACGTGTCCAGGGATGGCATTTTAAACTTTTTACTCGTGGCATAGGTGTACCCGCCGCTGTCACTACATCCTCCAGAATCCTATGGGGCTATTTGCTAGTATGACGAGCGGTGTGCGACCCACTTCGCATTTTGTATTTAAAGCTCCCTGAGCTATGGGTTGACGAGCCCGGATCCCGCACCCGCGCGCCGTGAGAGGTACTAGACCTGATAATTTTTGGCAGTCTACAGCACCCCGCATACGTACCTGCTCCCTGCTGACGAGAGGCAATTACCTCGAAACACATGTC
The DNA here is from genome assembly GCF_964204655.1 of Triturus cristatus. Classification (NCBI taxonomy): domain Eukaryota; kingdom Metazoa; phylum Chordata; class Amphibia; order Caudata; family Salamandridae; genus Triturus; species Triturus cristatus. The sequence continues at coordinate 566,799,585 of NC_140589.1, read as the reverse complement.
CAGGGATGGCATTTTAAACTTTTTACTCGTGGCATAGGTGTACCCGCCGCTGTCACTACATCCTCCAGAATCCTATGGGGCTATTTGCTAGTATGACGAGCGGTGTGCGACCCACTTCGCACCATGTGTGTAAGTAATTGCTTGCTTTATTTTTACAAATGCATTTTTGGCTTCAGTAGACCACTGTAATGGTTCAGAGGTGTCTTTTCAAACAAATTCTTTTAAGAACTTTGCCATTTCAAAATAACCCAAAATGCATTGCCTGCAAGACCCTACCAATCCTAATGAGGCACATACCTGGAGAATAGGAACTGGGTGAGCCGCTTACAAATGATATAAACTCTTTCAGAAGGCAGGTGGCACTTGATAGCAAAATTGTTGTGGCCAGGTTATCGCTCTCAGATAAGACAAAACTGCAATTTTTCATTTGAAGCTGTATGCTCCTTCTTCAACAATTTGGTGAAGAAATAGACTGCGTCGTCCTTCTTGCACTAATCTAGAGTAACTTTTACCAATGGTAAATTGTCAACCTATTGGATTATGTTGAGGTTCGCAGGGGAAAATCAACATGTCCAAGAGACTCTATAAATCCTTATGGGAGGTGAGTTGACAAATGTTGGGACTCTGACATGTGAACGAGAAAAAATACTGCCTCTCCTTTTGCATGGGAATGGAAAAGAAGGCTGAACAAAGGCCAACTACAGTTTAAACTGGCAAGGATGCCGGAGAGAAAAATTGCGGGGTTGGGGACCACAAAGAAGCGTGAAATCTCCACATTATTTATAGCCCTTTGGTGCTGGATGAACCTCTACTCCTTGGATTTCCCCGCCTTCCATATCATGAGAATCAGGATGTTAAATCCACTAATAATAGGTACTAGAATCCCTTCCTTGATAAAATGTGCTATCAAAGGGGGATGCTTTCCTCAGCCTGAGGTTTTAGTTGGTACTGTGGTATTCTGGGTAGCTTTTTCTGTGAGTTGACTGTCACATTTATGGGTTCTATCAATGAGAGATCACATTGTTGGTCTCTGCAGACCAGTATTTCAGTTAAATCAGGAGACATATCAATAGGGCTTGCTTCTTCTGAACAAGTCCAGCTTTCACATAATAATGCAAGCACATTACTCTCTAGTTTTATAGGTGTATTCAAGATTGCCCTATTTGGATTACAGAACAGTATACAATGTAATTGACAGAGGATGTCCCTGTTCAGCAGATTTGTCAGAGAAGTCAGTCTAAGCAAAAATTAATGTTTATCGCTAATAGGACCTACAGAAATGGACTCTGGTTCTGTAATGTGTTGGTTAACCCATTTATTGGAAATGCCGATTGCATCTATAGACCAGTCCAAGAGAGGAATAGAAGGGAATTCAGATGTCTTTAGGTCTAAGCAACGGTATCAATAACGCACGTGGTGTGTTTATCATTGATGAAGCAGTACACAAAAGAGCATTTTTAATGTACAGTCATTAAAGTATTAAGTCAGAACTTCTTGGGCTGTCCTAAATTGGGGAATGGATTCAGAACATTTTGTTGATACACAGGTTAGTGCAGGAGTCTCGGAGCACCGTAAGTGGTATTGGACCACTTTTGCTTTGAATATCTCAGCAGACCACATGCAAAGCAAGAACTTCCTAACCCTCAGCCTCTCTTTGGCCCTTTTGGTTTCCCCAGCCAATTTGTCAACTTCCCTTCCCTCCTTAGCATCCCCCTGCATTATGGAGCATTTAACCAGCTGCTTTCATCACTCCCTGCATGTTTTGCAATTTCAGTGTCATAAATTTCAATTTAGCATTCTCTTTCATTTTCTCCTGTGACATGACTCAGTGTTTCTCAATGGTCACTAACTCTGCTAACTCCTAAGTCTTCAATGCATTACATATAGTGGTCAACTAATTCTTAACATTCAGCAACAATCCTTGTACAAAATCAGTTTCAACAGCCTCGTGAGCCACCTCCATAGGAGGAGCTATGCACAAATGCCTTTCAAACACATCCTTAAGTCTGTTCAAATAATTGGCCAGAGCCTGTCCCTTATTCTTACAGCTGGAATTTTTAGTCCAGTCTGTTGTTTCTGGGAATATCTCAAGTTTCATATTCCACGGCATGTTACTTGCAGCAATCAACTCTCCATCCTTTGTAGGGGCCACTCTTAACCATGACCCTTTGTAGGAAGCTGCCTCTTTATATATTATACCAAAGGAAGGTATAGAGTCCAGGGGAACCCTAGAGGTAGGCAGAGGTAAAAGTAGATAATGCCTTACTCTCTTTTTGTTGTAGTGTAGGTGAGCAGTAATGATTTGTCAGAGGGTAGTGTTAAGCATTTATTGTACACAATTAGGCAAGAAATTATGTCACACACTCAAAAAATGAACTCAGACCAATTTGTTTGTATAAAAAATATTATTTACTTACATTTCATTTTCTTGAACCAAGCCAGGCCTGGTACAGGTAGGTATGTCATACGTTGCAGGAATTGTGCAGTGAAATAGAATTTGAATCCAGTGTCAATGCAGTTGGATTAGTTTACAGGTAAGCCATTTGTTTTATAAAACAGTTTGATTTACTTTTCAGATTACTTTTCAAGTTACTTTTCAGATCCCTTTTTAAGTTACCTTTTCTACTCAGTGTGATATGCCTCGATATCACACCGAGACAGTTCCTAGAGAAAAGGTAAGTAAATCAGTTTTAGTACATTTGCAGTTTCTCAGGGTTTCATACAAACCAACTCCACACTGGAAGATTTTTCACAGAAAAACAGTCGTTGCAGTCCTATGGGAGAAAACAGTGCAATCGGTGTAACTTAAGTTTGGGAGTTGATTTTGGGGTTAGAACCAGGGTTCCCCCAAAGTCAAGGATGCACTCTCAGCATCACTCGGGCGGCCAGGTGCTGAGGCATAATGTTATCCAACGGGGTATAGGGGGCCTCCAGTTGGTGACTGCTCACGAGCAGGCCACATGGTTGTGGGAGCAAAGTTCCAGGTGTTACGCACAGGGCAAAGAGGGATCCAATTTAGCATACAAGGTGCACCCACAGCGGCACAGGGGCGGCCAGATGCAGGGTGCTGTTTTGGCATCGGGTGCCCTGTGGTTTTCAATCGGATTTGCCGATTTTGGACTTTGGTTGCAGGCATAGTCCAAGAAGACTTCCAGGAGGAACCAACAGCTGTCCAGGTAAGTCAGAGGGCTTGGGAACGTAGGTGCGCCTCGGGTTCTTTTCTCCAGGGCTCAGGGCGGCTGGATGCAGGGGTGTCTTTTGAGTTTGGATTTCATCTTACTTGGCCACTCACAGTTGGGGGGTGTCTCCGTGCAGAGGCTGCAGGCGACGTCGGGGAGTCCTCGAGGGGTCAACCCACAGTGGCTCTGGAGCACTGGGGATCTCGCTGGGACCAGTGGGCCACCCGGATTTGGGCCGTAGGCGTCAGGTGCAGTGTGGTTCCGGGTGTCAGGTTTCTTTGTCCTCAGTAGGCTCAGAGTCTGTCTTGGGAGTTTCTTTTGAACAGTGCCTTTCATAGAAGATCTGGTCTTTGTTGAAGGCAGTCAGACCTTCCATGGTTCTAGAGGTTTTCATGCCTGCAGGACAATATAACTTTTGGTGCAGGATCGCTGGAAACTGGAGACGGACCGGTAAGGCTGGGGCCATGTCAGTTCTTCTCTGCAGTCTCCTGTGCTGGGCATCTTCTTTGGTCCTTCTTCTTTGTAGGTTGCTTGAATCTGTCTTCTTGGTTCAGGGCTTCCCCCTAAATACTGTTTTTATGGGGCATTTTAGGGGTCTCGAGATAAGTAGCCAATGGGCTACTGACATTAGGGTGACTACACCGTTAGAGTGTTCACCCCACATGGGCGAGTGGGCACAATCCCTAATCCTGACTGGAGAGTGCCTGCCATCTGCAAGATGGCGGGCACTGAAGAGTGAGCTTCACCTCGCCTCCCCCATCTGAGGGGTGAGGTTGGCAGAGGTGGGCACACCTTTTGCGCTGTGCTAATTTTTCCCCGCCTGTCTTCCCGCCAAAAAAAAGGGTGAGACAGGATATGAGCAGAGACTGGGAGTCATGTTACAGAGGCGGCAAGGCCTTTGAAGTTCCTCTCCCACACATGGCTTTTCCTGACCTGGGGTAGATGTGAATACCGCTGCCCAGGAAAAGCTTTGTTTCTGAGCTCAGGGAGGCAGTTAGGTCTGTGCACCTCAAACACACTCTGCATTTCTTCTCAAAATTGATTTGGATTTTTCTGAATATTGGTAAACTATTTTCTTATGCCCATTAAGTCAGAGGGGGTTCAAGGTATGTGAACCACTACTCTACCCCTGGCCATTGGGTAGGCACTCAAAGGGAGAAGAGTGGAAGAAGGTGGGCTCTAATCATCAGAGTCACTTGGATGGGAAGGAAGAGGAGTATGTCTATACAGCTGCCATGCAGTTTGTCAGAAGCTTGCGAGAGTCATTGTAGAACTTCGATCTCACTGTTCCCTACAACCCAGGGCAGAACACATGCGTGCTTTGGATTGATCCACTGTTCTGGTGGAATCATGCCTCCGACCTGGTCACTTTACTTCCAGCCAATTGAATCCCAGCACTCATTTCTGCATTACTTCCTAGCCGCCTGAGGTCCCGCAGGCACTGCTCTGGTTGCAGCTCCAGCTGCACCTCCAGCCCCATCCGCTGGCTTGGGAAATATGTCTAACAAATCTTCCTCCCTCACATACTCATTCTCCTTCTTCTCATGCAGTTCAATGACCTCTGAAAATATGTAGTGAGGAGGCAGATCAGTTGGAGCAGAAGCACTAACCCTCTCCCTAATGTGGCTTATTTTGTATTTCAACCTCTCCTGAGTAACTTACATGCTTTGAACTTGGGTTTTCATGCATGCATTTGTGCTCTTCGCCTTACCACTGGAGGAAGAAAGGGCACTTGCACATCTATTTATTTGTGTTGGGGATCATTCAGCCTCTTCATCAAATTAGTTATCTATCTCAAAGTGGAGGGGGCGTGGCTTGTAGCCAAAAGAAATGTCGCCTAGGGCTGAAGTAGAATGCAGATGAATTGCAGTTTCTCACACACCAGAATATTGGAAGGCACCAACAACACGTCACTATGTAGCCAGCTTCCATTGCTGACATGGCCGTAAGCCTTATCCAGCCTGAATGCAGTGTTTTTTTGCCTGCCATAACTGCTCCATCACCAATGAGCTGAACCACAAGATGATGCCGTACAAATTACATCCAAGCCAGTGTGCTCACCAGTGAGTCTCCACATCCTGACAGGATGGTTTCAGCCACCCTTTGGATGCACCAGCACCGTTGCCTGTCGCACCCAGGCACTGCGCCCATCGGTGGAGCACCGCATCCCAGCAAGTTTGACGTCTGTCCTCTTTCAAATATGCCAGCAATTTCGCTCCCATCTCAGTACAGCCTGATGACTTCCCTGTGCTTACCCTAAATTTGAAGGGGATCTCTCTGGAGTGCAATGGATAATCTCACCCGCCCATAACCAAGCCCTCAAACAACTTGTTTCTCATGACCTAAGGTTTCATTACTGACTTTCATAGTGCCAAACTGTCTTGTCTCACGATGCTTACACCTGTGCTGATCCTGCTTCTCAGCAGGTCTTGTGCAGAAAATAATATGTGTCCTTGTCTATTTTCTCATCCATTATGGCAGAGCATTAAGATAGTAAACATACCAAAGACACTAAAGACTAGAAAGCAGGTCTAAAGCATGCAAAGAAAGACACATCGCTTCAAGAGTTTCTGATCAAAGGTAAAGCAGACAAAGCTAACATTATTGACATTATCCTGCAGAAAACAAACTCTCGCCATGACCTCACACAATGCACAAAATCAAAAATGGAAACCCTTCAAAGTTAACTGTAGGGATGGCAAAATTATGTTAAAATACTAGCTAGTAGACGGGAGGAAAAAGAAGCACGAAGCAGTAAAACAGAAGATAAATCGACCAATCTGAATAAAACATCCAACTTCATGCCAAATAAATTCACCTCTCTAAAGAAAGCTTAATGGAACTTGAAGACAGGAATAAGAGAGGCAGCTTGAGGATCATTGGCCATCCAGAAAACTCGGAAAAGGAAGCAGTATCCTGTGTCGCTTTCTTTGACACATGGATACCAAATACACTTTTAAATTAATTCACTAAAGACTTTGAAATTGAGAGGGCCCATTGGATTACCACTAGAAGACTATTCGCCCAGCAAAACCCAAGGCCTATGATCTTTTGTCCACCTTGGTAGCAACAAACAGAACTGATCATTGACCGGAGGAGGCAGTTCAACTGCCTGATTTGGAATGGTCACAGAATGGACATGTCTCAGGACTTTGCAAAACTAATAGTAATTCGGAGGAAGAACTTTCTGACCCTCAGACAAGTCCTCAGATCACTTAACATCGCCTTTTCATTTGTTGGTCCAGCGAGATTAAGAATTTCACAGGACAGTCATTCAAAAACGTTAGATGATCTGAAAGACTTTGAATCTTTCATAAAAGAACTAACAGACTTAAACATTCATAATTTCTGCAAAATAATACTCTAGTTTATCCACTTCTACTAATCTGCTTTAAGGCCCTAGTCTGGTTCAGTCTATGAGTACATAATTTAACCGATAATGTCCCATTACATGGCGCTGTTGTGTTTATGCTGTTTGCACTTTTTATTTGTTCGTTTTCATGATGTCTACTCCATACAACGCATGTATGCCGCCTCTAATATGTCTTTACCCCACACTTTGACTCCTGTAACCACAATTTCCACTTTCTAAATACCACTGTGTCAATTTGTACCTATTATTACAACTATCCACTATGTCACCACAGAATTGTATCCACTCCTCTTTGGAATTAGTACACACCTTGCCATATCTGTACATAGATACTGTCATTTCACTGACAGTTATATTAACAGTTTAAATCTTATGGTCTTCATCATATAGAGACCCTGATTTTCCAATCAAGGATTTCACATTGTGTTATTATGTGCAATGATATGTGAATAACTTCTACTTATTATTGTACCTCACTGGTGGGTAGCTATTTCAAGGGGCACTTAATCGAGGCCTCCACTCTTCCACATATCTTATTTGGGCTTAGGGCTGAGGGGTTTGATGGGTTTTTCTGCTGTTATATTTTGCTGTACACGGTCACTTGTATTACAGCTGTGCCTACCTTTTCTGATTTTCATACTTACACCTTTCTCCTCTTCTACCTTATCTATCCAACAATGTGCATTGCACTCTTGCACTATGCATTTTCTCACACAATTATCATGCCAACAATCTCGGATTTTATTGGTGCCTCTAACCTTTTGCTGATGGCTAATGCCGTTCTTAAATCCTATCATTAAACACAAAAGGCCTCAATCATCTGATTAAATGGAACAAAGTTCTCGATTACTGCCACAAACTCATAGTGACATTGTCCTATTATAAGAAACGAAAGTGGAAACTACAAAGGTGTGCACAATACAACACAATGGGTCCTATACAGTGCTTGTGCGCAGCTAGGAATAAGAAAAATTGTGTCATCACTCGTATATCTAAAAAAATTAAAGGCACTTTGACACCATCTCGCAATATGAAAGCGGTAGATAGCTTATCACCTGCCTGACCAAAGGCATTTATCAACTTATACTGTCAACTTATACGGCCCCTCAAAAGATGATCCTGCTTTCTGGGTTGACAATAGTAATCAAATATGTGATCTCCCACAACATATTTATATAATCCTAGGTGGGCACTTTAATCTTCCATGAGATGCTACCTTGGCCAGATTATCCACATGCATTTAGACACCACACAAGACTCATTCACGCATGCCTAAAATGTGTGAGGACAGTAACCTAATAGATCTCTGGTACATACATAATACTAGGGGCAGTGAATTCACTTTCTGCTCGCACACACATAATTCAAAGACAAGAATTGACTACTCACTCAGTAGGAATTACATTGTCCCCTTTGCGTCCAATCCCACTATGAACTTATTGCTGTTTTTTATCATGCCTGTATATCTCTTATCATAGAACACACCAGCTCTTCCCCCCCAAAACAAAATATGGAACATGAACGATCACATTCTAGAAGACCCTGATATGAAGATAAGCATTCACACAGCCCTGGATAACTTTTTTCATGACAATAGCAACCATGACCTCTCCCCTAAAATTATTTGGGATCCAATGAAGGCCACCTTTAGAGGAGTAGATTCGTCTCTAATCGTGGAGAAGAACTCCATGCTAGAAGCCTGGTCACCAAAATTCATCCCTTGGTGGGGACGTGAAGAGACAATCAAAATGATGGTGGCCCCCCAAATTTATTTCATCCTTGGAATGCTTCCATTACAATTATTGGCCAACTCCCGTAAAACTGTTGACAAACTAATCTCGAATTTAATTTAGAAAGACAAAAAAGCATGTATTTTACTACACACGTTTAAAACTAATAAATTCAAATGTGGAATTGGAATCCCACATTTGACCAAATACCTAATTACAGTCCTTGCCAGACAAGTTACCGGCTGGGTAAATTCAAGTCAACCCTCTCGTATTCCATGGCTCGAGATTGAAGCAGATCTGGTTAAACCCCTCTCTATAGTAAACCTACTTCGGCTTAAAGATCTAAAGGTTTCTCACTTCCTCTCGATTCTAAAAGACCCCAACTTGCAGTGGATTCACTTAATGAATGTTTTGAGACTAATTGCATAAATCAGAAGTTTTCTCTCTTTGGTTCAATCCACAAATTAAAATAAGCCCCTAACACCACTTGTAGAAAGCATGGGTGAAATCGGGCGTTCTTCATACTCAAAGATGTAGGCACTGCTAAGGCGCCTCTCTCTTTCGCCATGCTGTCAGAGAAATTTAAGATCCAGCCTTCGGAGTTTTATAACTTACTGAAAATTATTTTGTAATTCGGAAACTTGGGGCTATGCATGCATCGAAATGCATGAAATTCATAGAATCTATCCCCAGCAAATGTCATATAGCCTCTACGATATACAAACCGGTAATGAAACTCACAAACCAAGTCACCCATCTTATTCAGGGAAAATGCTCAGAATCCTGCAAGGCTAATAACATCCATCCACCATCACAGGCTATTCGATGCCAAATATGGGACACTATTTTTCTCCACAAAATCTGTATTTTTTTTATTGTTTTCGCATGTTCAAAGGTAATGGTATGCGTGTAACACTAGGGAAGACCTCAATGCAGTTCTTTTTTATTCCGAAATAGTTCCGTTTCATATTGAAACAAGAATTAACAGGCTTGCCTTCTCCCCTACGCCCCCTGTCACCCAGAGCTGTTTCACAAGACATTACTGAGAGGTTGTGCCATCATAACTGAAAATCCATCATATTAAATTCTAAGAACACATTGAAATATAATCACTCATAAAGAGTGTATCGTGGTCTAAGAAGCGCAGGCTGCAGGCGCATTCAGAGCATTTGATCTGTATGCTGCAGCTTGAAAGCGCTCCTGAGTGATGTGTATTAGCAGTTTCTATTCAAAGATATGTATGATGCAGCCTATCCGAAAGGGTCATGGATGGAATAGAGAAATGGGACAAAGACCATAAACCAGCAGGTGTGCTGCTCGGCCAACGCCACAAACCCCTTCCAAAATGCATTTTTCTTTTTCTTTACCACCATGTGAACCCTGTAGGCCTCAAACTTAAATAAGCATTGGCAAAACCACTATGTCAAACCTTTGGAAGCGTACGATGTTTTTTAAATTTGTGTTTTTTTTTTAACGTTTGAAATATGCCAAAAGGAAAAAAATAATAAATGAGTGGTCTGACAGCTCAGACACATCAGCATCTGGGCTAAAGTGCATTCTTTTTGGAAGGCTATGAACATGTGATCAATCAAAATGCTTTGACTCACAATGCAAGACAGCCAATAGATGACACTTACTGGCCCATTGCATATTGGGAGGAGGTGTGGCGCCGCGGCCAGGGCGGCTGACTGAGTGGTCTGACAGCTCAGACACATCAGCATCTGGGCTAAAGTGCATTCTTTTTGGAAGGCTATGAACATGTGATCAATCAAAATGCTTTGACTCACAATGCAAGACAGCCAATAGATGACACTTACTGGCCCATTGCATATTGGGAGGAGGTGTGGCGCCGCGGCCAGGGCGGCTGACTCGGGAATCTGGGGATCACGGTTCGATCCCCGGCGCTGGCGGTAGATTAGCCCAGCACCATGTGACTCTGGGCAATAGCTTGCTTAATCTTCCCGACGGCCCTCAGCGCCTAAGGACCCTTACTGGGTGATTATTCGTGCTTTACAAAAATGTGGATTATTATTGCTCCATGCTGTTTACAGTGGAAGGCAGAAGCAAAACCTGAGTGACACTTGAACAGACCAATGAATAGAAAGGGCTTGCCAAATGTCCCCATAAGATTTTTGTTGGAATGGGAAAGTCTTTTGCACAGTGATAGACGTACACCCCTACCCTGAGTCCCTCAACTGTAATGATGTCTGGATCACTTATGCAGATTTTTGTTGTCATGGGCAAACGCTGATCATGCATGTGCCCCATGACATAGGCTAGTCTCACAAATTGCGGTCTTTTTGGGACAGTGAGGGCACCCAAAGTGCTACCCTCATTGTGGCTAATGGCTCCTCCCTTCGCCAGAATTGAAGCAGCACGATCGCAGTGGTGGCAGCATACTGTGCAGTGGTCAGTAGGAGTGAGGAGGCCTTTTTATCTGTGTCACTGAAGTAAGGCCTACAGGCTCAATTATTTAAAGTTCAGCTGCTTTATGCTTAACTCAACTTTGGCCTACATTGGGTTGGTGTGTAGTGCTGTGCAGTCAGTGGGTGTTATGCATTGGCTGGGTGTATGCCTTCCTGCGAACGGTACAATACAGAGATGATGCAGTGATGTGCTGTGCATGTGTGTTATATACATGTATTGGGTGTATGTATGCCTGTGAGTGGTACAATACATGAATGATTCTGGGTTCCATTTGGCTAATTGGAGGACAATGAGGAGGTAGAGGAATACCCCCGACAAGCTTGTGGATAGTTGCATTCTTGCGAGCTAGGTGGGGCTCCCTGGAGAAAGTGAGAGCCACGCTCTTCATTATGCTTCAACTGGTCCTCTCAGAAAGGAAATAGGGATGATAAGAGAATCATAAAGAGTAGGGCTGAGGCCCTAGGGTAACCTTTTGATACACATATCACTATGGCTCATATTCAGGTGTGAACCTCTAGTCACTCCCATGGTCTATGTTGTGGGGCTATCAGAGTTGCTGTTGTTCCTACAGTGACAGACTGCTTTCTGGAGGAAAAGCAGGGCAAAGTTGAGGGCACTTTGAAGGGAAGCAGATCCCAACATAAACGTACAGACTCAGACTCTGTTTCATATTTGGTGTCTGGAAATGGACTATAAGAAAGGGAGTTTGAGGCCCCCAAAATTGTCAGCTGGCAAGCAGCCAGTTGGGCTGTGCAAGGAATAGTAAGCTCTGCAAGATTTCTGCCTTTGACCATTGGTGGGGGCCAAGTTCTGCCAGTCTCTGAGCTGGGTGAGGGGGCTTCACCCAGGGTATCCAAGATCACCTGCCCCTGGAGCCTGGAGCACCAGTGACTTCCTACTAGCCAAGACCAGTGTGCCCTGTGAGGCAATGAAGATTATTGGAGGGAGTGAGGTCCAGTTGGGAATCTCAGTGATTGGATCCTTGTAGCGAGGTGTGAGGAGATGGCTGGTTCACCGATGGAGTTGTTGCCCATCTGCGGGTTAAAGTCGGTGACCCTCGCATGCCAGAGGAGGGCCGCCATGAACATTGCTGCACTGATTGGGTTATTGCTTCTGTTCAGATTTGAACTCCACAACACGACATGTCAATGAACATTACTGACATGCTGATCGGCCAGTATGCCAGCGGGGCAACAGGCAAGGAGCGTGGTCTGGTCGAAACCGATGTTGAGAGAAGAAGGCAACCATGGTCACTCATGCAGGACCCAAGCCCTCACTGAGGAACAGCAACAGGAGCATCGCAACCCCCCACCTGCCGGGAAGGTCCAAGGAAACTAAGCAGCATTGGAGGAAATTGAAGACAACCAACCTCTGCCCTTAGAAGGCTGTGTTTGAAGAACTAAGAGACAGCAGCAGCAGCTTCAACTGCCGCAAAGGAGTATGCTCAGAGACTCTGATCAACCTGGTCCAGCTCATGCGGGTAGGACTATTTTATGGGCTAGACACCCCATGGGCACTAGCCTGCCATGCAGAATTTCTGTGCTGGAACATAAGAGCCACAGGGGACTCCTGAGACTTCAACTAGTAGTTGGGTTTAATCTGAATGTTGCCTATAGTTAATGGGGAATAAACCATACTGTTGGCGAAAGGAGAGTGGAACTCAGGAAACACCTGTTAGAACACTAGAGCCCTGACCTCAGGGAACTGTGTGTATTAATTGTGAATACCCTATTTTAGTGTATCTTGGTATATAAGTACTCCTGTATTTATGAAAGCACGTATTTGACTGGACAATCAATTATTGCTGTTGCTGAACGTATTGTGAGTTGTGAGCCTGTGATCACCCCCCAGTGTCTACCTCCCCCGACATAGAAGCTTGGACTGCTTAACCTGTGCTACCACTAAGCATCAAGCTCTCAAGGGATTCTTATACCAGTTGTTCAGGACATAATAGGTAAGTCCCTGGGACATCAAGAGTAAAAGGCCCCAACCCCCACAGTTGGGCCAGTAGCTCCTGCTTGCCCTGTGTTCCTCTCAATGCGGTTTTCGACCATGTATATGTATGTATACTTATTTTGAATGTTTTGAAAAACATGAGGCTCTTTAGACAGATAAAGCTGTGGTAAAACCAGACCTAAAAATTAAGAAATATCCCTGAGGCAATGAGAGAAAATATCCTTTTCTTTTTACAAAAACAAAACACAGCTCTTGTGGTTAGCTTCTGTTAAACAAGAATAATGAAGAGAGGAGAAACGGCTTAATTAGAAATGACCCTGTAGTCCTATTTGCCCTGTGCCTATCATATATATCTAGCACTTGAGAAATGACAATCAAACTTGGAGTGCAGTGTATTATAGATCAGCTGAGCTTTTAAATATTCACGTGTTTATTGGTGTATAGCAATCGCAACGCAAACTAATACACATCAGAAACTCACATAAAGCCTATAAAGAAATGTGAATTAGCGATAAAAACTCTTGAACTATTTCAAGGAATCAATGTTGCCAACTGAAGTGGACGTTGGTTCCAGAGCTTATAACCTAGAACAGTAAAAATATGGGCAAGTCCACTGGAATTAAGCAACAATGATGCAGCAGGATTGACTCAATTATGTGGCAAGGAAAGAGAAATTATATGGCATAATCTGGCACATTTTGTGTCTATTACTTCATTATTTTATTGTTAGAAATTGGGTTACTGGCTGGCGGGGTGTGATACCCTGTCAAGCAGCAACTACAATCCTAATTTGGGTAAGGCACAAGTAAACCCCTTATTAACCTTTGCTCAACTCCCTGCTAACTGGGCACGAAGCAGTCAGGCATAACTTAGTGAAAATGTGTAAAGTATTGGTGCAACGCTTCAAACCGTAAAACAGTGAAAACACCACACAAAAAGATCCCAAACCAGGTTAGAAAAATAGAGCAAAATGTAATAAATAAAACAAAACCAAAATGACAAAAACCCAATCTGTAGAATCTGAGTTATGAATTTTTAAAGAATAAATTGTAAAATAGCGCCTAAAAGCAGAAGTATCAACTGCGGTCATCTGGTCGACAGTCGAAGTCAACAGTTCAGGCCAACTGTGATGGAGCGAAGGTCGGACACAGTCCCACAGTAGTCCCACTGAAGTTTTACCTTCTCTAGCTCTGTGCCAAGAGTCCCATTCACGTTGGAGAAAGTCGCAGGGAGCAGGGAGAGCGTTGCGTACGGTGGTGAGCAGAGCGTGAAGAGCAGGCAAGGGTCTAATGGTTTCCGTTGTGCCCTATGTTTTTAATCCTAGCACACAGAAGCCTGAATAAAGATATGTGGTGAACCCTGTAGCTAGTTTTAATTCACCTCATCACTAGAGGGCAGAATGTTCTAACAAATAAAGCAAAGGCTTCTCAGAGCCCAAGGGGGTTTAAATTCCCTCTGGCTCAGAGAGGCCTTTGTAAAACAACATTGGAATGTTGCTTTGCGGGCCTTTACCGGCCCATAGAAGCACGGAGCACTCCATTGTCTTCAATGGAGCGCTCCACATTTCAATGTTCTAATTATTGTTATTGTCCTGAAAAAGGTGGTTCTATACTGTTCATCCACCAAAACGCATCTACACCACCATTGTTGTTTTGTTACATTTGAGGAACAATGAATTATAAGTGGAATAATGTCTAAATGCTCTTGTTTATTGATTCCTTCAAATTAACAGATTCATAATGACAAATATGTATGTCTTGATTTTTTGTCTCTCTTGATATAACGTTTTAATAACATTATGTGTAACATTTTATCAGAAGCTTAGATTGTCTTTTAGACTGCTTTTTAAACATATGAATTTTATATAATTGTACAATTGCACTTTATTAATTGTTTCATTGATGGGTTTTTATAATTGCCTTTTGGATCCCCTTTAAGACTGATACCAAGGAGTTTTTGATTATGAAGATTGCGGAATGTGAGATATCTGATATTGTCAATTTCTCCAAGAGGTCTTTTCTGCTGATATATTGACTCCATCTCATTAGCACTCATCTTCACGAAGTTGCCCTCAATCCATTGGTTGATTTCTAGTTTAGTTACTTACTTACTTGTTGAGTGCGGCTATTTACCCCTGAAGGTATCCAGGCACTGAGGCCTCACTGGTCTCACTCGAAAAGCCAGGTCTTGGGTCTCTTTCTGTTCTGCAAGGGGCAACGTATGCAGGTGTAGGCCGTTCCAGGATTTGCCAGCGAGGTAAAAGGAATGATCTTCGATGAAGCTTTGGCGAATGATGGGAGTGTGTGCGATGGCACGGGAGGCAGAGCGAAGTTGTCTGCTGGGCTTGTGGATGATGTATGTTGGTCCCTGGTTGTGGGGGGCATTGTAGGCAGGTGTCAGCATTTTCAACTGGCATTTCTTCTGCAAGGGGAGCAAGTGAAGGCTTCTGAGGTGGGAGGTGATGTGGGTCCCTATGTGTAGGTTAAGGATAAATCTGGCCACTGCATTCTGTTTAGTTTGGAGTCTCTTGAGGAATTGTGTGGTGATTTCAGGTTTTCGTATACTAGCCAGCTGGTAACAATCGCTTGAGTGATGGTTTTTCTGGTGTAGACAGGGACCTGTCCAAAGAGTTTTCAGAGCATAGTGAGGGTATGGAAGCAGGCAGAGGAGACTATGTTGACCTGGCACTTCATGGTGAATTTGCTTCCCAGGATGATGCCGAGGTTGTGGGCATGGTCACTTGGAGTGAGAGTGGGTCCCAGTTCGGGGCCACCAGGTGTTGTCTGATCGGGAGGTGTTTTTTCCAGAAAATCAGCACTTCCATCTTGTCTTTGTGAGCTTCAGGCAGTTCGTCCACATCTAGTCTGTGACGCTTGTCTCGGCACTGTGGAAGTCTGCTCTGGAGTAAGAGGATGAGTTGGGTGTTGTATGCATAGGGTATGATGTTGAGTTCATGGGTTCTGACGATGCATTTGAGGGCATCCTCCTGGACGCCGACGTGGTGCAGTCTTCTGATGAGGGAGTGGTGGGATACAGTATTGAAGGCTGCTGAGAGGTTAAGGAGGATAAGGGCCACTGTTTCACCTTGGTCAAGGAGGGTTCTGATATTGTTGGTGATAAGGGTGGTCTCTGTGCTATGGCAGGCAAGGATGCCAAATTGGGAGGTACCAAGCAGGTTGTTCCTTTCTAGGTGTTCGGTGAGTTGGTTGTTGATGACCTTCTAGAGGACTTTGGTGGGGAATGGCAATAGCGAGATGGGACTGTAGTTTTTGAATTCGCTGGGGTTGGCAGAGGGATTTTTCAGGAGGGGTCTGAACTCTGTGTGTTTCCGTCTGTTGGGGAAGGCAGCTGTGGTGATGGAGGCTTCAAAAATGTCTTTGTGTCTGAGGTTGAAGTGGTGGGGGCAAGGGTCTATGGGAGCTCCAGAGTGGATGGAAGTCATGATGGTTGTGAGGTTCTGCATAGTGAGTAGATTTGAGACGGTGAGAGGGAGGTTGTGGTTGGTGTACATTGGTGTGAGGAGGTTGTCGATGCCAGTGGGTTGAGGATCAAAGTTGCTGTAGATAGCGGATATCTTGTTGTGGAAGTAGTTTGCCAGTGTGTTGCATAGTTCTTGGGAAGGATGGGCCTTGTTCTCAGAGGCTGACAGGCAGGAGAACTCTTTGATGATGCTAAAGAATTCCCTGGTGTGGTTGATGCTTGCTTCGATGTGGTCTGTCAAGTCATCTCTCCTTGTGTCCTCGAGGCATTGTGGTATTTTTTAGGGCTGACTTGCAGGCGCCTTGGTCTATGGGGTCATTGCTGGAGCACCATCATCTTTCTGGTTGATGTAATTCCGTTTGCTGGTCCAAAGTTATGGTGTGTACCAACGGGCTTATTTTGTGGGTCTGCTGGTTTTGCCTGGCTTCATGGGGGCAACTCGGTCGGTGCAGTTGGTGATCCAGGGAGAGAAGTTCTGGATGGCCTGTATCAGGTTGATTGCGGTGTCAGGCTAGGTGGTGTTGAGGGGGTCTTTCTTTTGGGTCTCTGTCACTTTGTGACAACTGTGGTAGCAGGACCTCAGTGCCTGGAAGTGGTGCAGGGGGGACATGTGATAGTGAAGTGGACAATGGTGTGGTCAGTCCAGGTGAGTTTGGTGACAAATGGATGTACTTGGCTCTGTTGCTGGCTGTGAAGATCAGGTCCAACATGTGTCCTGAGCTGTGTGTGGGGTTGGTGACCAGCTGGGTGAGCCCGATGTTGCTTATGCTTTCCAGGAGGGAGGTGAAGTTGGTGGCTTTGGGTCCGTGAAGGTGGAAGTTGAGGAAGTTGAGGTCACTCAACTTCTACAAACAGATGAAAATGTGAGAAAATGCTTGGACATTAGGGAAGCATTTTTTTAGAATAAAATTAGATCATATACAGATTGAAGAAAGTTGGCAACAAAGCAGATCCCTGAGGACCCTGCTTAATTGAGTTTGAGCTGTAGACTGGTTAGATTGTTTAGCTATTATCCAGGACACATCTTGAAGTAAGCACTTCACAATGACCAGTGCCTGTCCATTGGGATAATAATCTTAAATTCGCACAAAATTTGCGATCTGATCAACAGTCTCAGTCAAGTGCATATTCTAAATCAAAGAACATCAGGGCTCTGAGGCTTCTGTGATCCAATGATCTTCCAAGATAACTTTGAGTACAGATTTACGGTCTTATTATGACTTTGGAAGTCCTCCGGTGGCGCCACCACCGTGTCGTCTGATGGAGGACTTCCAAAGCCATGGCGCGCTCGCTGGATTAGGAGTTTAATCATGGTTGGGCTGGCGGTGCTGCGGCAGTCTCATGGCAGTGGGCTGTTAGGCTCATATGAGAGCCTAACATGCAGCCTGACACCGTGGCAGCACCGACTGCACTTTCCACACAGTGTGGCATGCATGCCACCCAGTGCAGGAACAGGGGTGCAATTCCACGGGGTTACAACATTTTCCCCCCTGCATGCACCCCAGGACCAGGAATAGCACGGAGGCACTCCTAGGGTCCTTTTTGTTGTCTCTCTGCCACCTTCTTCATAGCGGGCTCAACACCAGGAATGGGGTGGTGGACAGTTAACTCTTAATATGGCAGCTTCCTGACTGCTGCGCACCGCCTTGGAATCCTTGATGCCGGGAGGACGCAGCGGTCCTGTGGTGGTCCAACCGCCCCACTCATAATACTGCGTGCAGGCCGCAGTGTGGCGATGGTTGGACCGCCACCACAAGTACGGCAGTCCTATGGACCGCTGTACTCGGAATCAGGCCCTCAGTGCTGTAGGATGAGGACAAGCCAGCCATGTAATTCAATAAAGATCTGCAGTTGGTAATTTGTTTCTTTCGTTTTTAAACACTACTTTCAACCCTTGAAAAGGGTAAAAATGTCTCTAAAGATTTATTTAGGACATATATCTTTGGAGGCTCTGATGCTTTTGTGTTGGCAGATCAACATTTCTCTGTGTCCACTGTGACATGGCTCCCTTCTTACAGGAAGGATTGTATGAAAATGAGGGATTTGCAGTATTTTATGTTAATTTCAGTAGGTATTATATTGATTTATATGAATAAAGAATTCTAGTTAATTGTGACAGAGATGTTGCAACACAGGAATATTGTTACTCCTTGCCACTGAATTATTCAATCCTCTAAATTTATCAGTCAATTAGGTTTCTTTACAGTGCAACTACTCTCTCATGTGGGTCTCAAGGCGCTGAGTGTTTATCAGAGAATATTTACCTTGAAGCCATCCCAGGCACCTCAAATAGACACACGGTCATAATGGTCACACTCATTGTCTCACAACCCAAACACACTGACCACACTTTATCCTTCATGCTGATCAATGATCGCTCTATAGCCATACACAGAGCATTAGTTACGAATCTCATGACCACAAAACTCCATGATGCTTGTAGGGACCTGGGGCCAGATGTACGACCCTTTCATTTAGCGCCTCGCAATTTGCGACACACTGTGAGTCCTAAATTGCGAGGCGCTAAATGAAGTGTACAACAGTGTGTTTATACTGTTTTGCGATTCCCAATGGGGTCGCAAATTACGAGGCTCAATAATATTAATGAGCCTCGCGCAATTTGCAAGCCCATTGTGAATGCCAGCCCTCTGAGGGATGGTGGCCTACTGGGCACAGCAGACCACCAGGTCTGGGACTGCTTTTTAATTAAGCAGCTTTTTTTTTTTTTAAATACAGCCCGTTTTCCTTAAAGGACAATGGGATGCATTTAAAAAAAATAAAATGAAACGTTTTCGTTTCATTTTTTAAGGGCAGGCAAGGGTCCCTGGGACCACTGCCTGCCCTTAAAAATGTATTTCGCATGCATTTGCAAAGGGGAAGTGGTCCCCTTGGGACCCCTTCCGATTTGCAAATACATGACCAGCTACTTGAAGTAGGTGGTCATTGTGAGTGTTTTGCAACCACATTTGCAGTCACAAAGCATTAGTACATTGTTTTGAGAATCGCTATTTGGAAGGGAACGCCCCTTCCAAATAGCGAGTCGCAAAACCTATTTAGTGAGTTGCAAAAAACTTGTGACTCGCTAAATAGGCTATGTACATGGTCCAATATGTTTTTGCATGCGCAAACTGGTTTGCAAACCCGTTTGCGCATGCAAAAAATGGTCGTACATCTGGCCCCTGGTTCACACCTAACCACAAGACACACCTTTGATTTATCTGGTTGCACAAGACCATACCATTTCTGGCCATCGACTTGCTGGAGGGTACAGAAGTCGTTGTTATTGGTGGCCATTGATCATTGTGGGATGACATTTCAGCAACGCCCAGCATTAAATGCCTTCCATCTCCTCTGCTGACGTGTTTTTCTGTTAAGCACACAGACCATCACTTTCCTTCATTCTTACATTAATGGAAACGTTTAGCTCTTCTTTCAGGACATGATTAAGAACTGTGATGCTGTGGCTTGAATTAGAGGAACTCTTTTTGTTAGGTCAATGTGTCATTATTTAGGCCATGTTTTGGGGCTCCCTGGGACTCAGTCCAGTGCTACCCACACTCTATTCCCTCTACTTTCAGAAACATTTTGCAGTTCTTCCTGATGTCAGTGATTGATGTTAGCTATAAAGCTGAAAGTCTTTGTGTTTATTTTGGTAGGTTTTCTTCTGCCCATGTGGGTGGCTTCCTCAGGCTTCCGCAACTGTTTCTCTTTGCATATCTAAGTGTTTCCTTAGTTTCTGTTTGTGCATTCGTATTGTCATTGCTTCTGTTAGGTCATCAGGTTTCTAAGAAGAATACATTGCTTGCCTTTCATAGCTGGCTTAAGGAGCAAAGCTTCCTTGATAGAAATGTGTGCAACGCATGTGTGACATGAAAAAAAGAGCAATACAGCTAAGAGAATAATGTACATAAATGGTCCATGCCACATTAGTTAAAAAGATATGTGGAAAAACTTTACGTAAATGTAACCTCATAATAATATAGAAATGTGCTTTAACAGTAACACAGAACATGCATATCAAAATAGTGGTTAGAAAATGTGCTTTATTTAAACATGCACAAAGTAAAATGCTGCTTATTTCTTCAGAAGGCTCCTATTTCTAAAGTTGTTCCACTGCTAGGCCTCAATATTTCTTGATTCCTTCATGTCTCTGTAAGAAAATAAATTCCTTTTTGTAAAATGACGATTTAATGTTATAACTGAACAGCAGAGCTCAACATCTTCCTGAAATGTGCTGTTTGCTGCAACATGTATTTCTTTCCTTCCTTACACCATATGACTTCATTATGTTTTAGATTGTTTCCTCTGCACTATGCTTATAATGAAAATGCAAAAAAGGGGGGACCTCCTCTAATGATAATTCAAGGTCAGGGAGAAGATGGGAAAGAACCAAAACTGTAATGAAAACCTCTCTCAGGACCTATATTTATTTTCTATTTAGATACTTTTATATACAAGATGGGCTTGACAAAGGTGCAATCAAATGAGCAATACTTACAACATTAGTTTATTCATTATTATTTATTTTCTTATTAATACATTTTTTCTGTAAGTATCAAATATAAATTCATTGCTTTTCTCTTTTTTTTCTTTTTTTAAAAACTTTTTTTGAAACATTTGAAGATATAAACAAATGTATCACAATAAGCACAAAAGATATACACATCAGTGATTATTGAACAAATAACCCCCAGAAAGGACGAATCTTTACATATATCAAAACCATACAGACCACAACTCATGCAATCTCAGACAGACTCATACATCATTCACATTGAAACCCATCTGAAAGGAAAGGAGGCTAAAGGTTACAATATCTCCATGACCAAGAAGGTATTGTATGTTCATGGGACCGAACATGGGGTCGACATGCGTTTCGGTGGCATACAAGGTATGAAACAACCACCTCCTTCAGGACCTTTTCAGATACACGCTCAAATCACAAAACACAAAGGGGGAATAGCGGATTGGAATAGCCAGTAAGTTGTTGGCAGTCTGTATATACGTGTCTCGCTCAAGTGATATATATATCTTGACTTCTGTGATATGGTGTTCAAGGAGGAGAGACATCGCATTTGCGAAGAAACAGTGTCTCAGTCAGACTCAGGGACAAGATCCCAGTGGGGCTCAGAGTTCTAAGCCGTTAAGAAGTACTTGGACAGGGTGATTAATTGTTCGGAAGTGCAAGTAGTTGACCGATAACCAGATTCAAAAGGTCTCTTCTAAGTGTCGATTGTACACTGCTACCAATGCAATTTTGAGTTGTATCAAGAAGATATGAATATGCTGAGTCTCTTGTCCGCCGTGTCTGGATTACAGGTCTGATTGCACCTTTATCAAGCCCTTCTTGTATATAAAAGTAATATAGGTCCTGAGGGAGGTTTATCATTACCATGCTTAGAATGAGCAAATATCTTAATGAAAAGAATGCTTGTTGTAGGTTTAAATGCCATAATCTAATTAGGACATGCTAGATGTTAATGTTTAATTTCATAAGCAGACCATTGTTACACAATGGGACACTGAAGAACTAGCAGAGTAGGCTTGCAAAGGTTCTCATGAGAACCTTCCTACATGTATCTTTTTGCAATAAGCTGTAGTCATATGCTACTAAACTACATATCGACATGGATGTTTACCGGGGGAATCATAGGAGAAGGCTACAGACTATCAAAGGATCCTTCCTCATTGGCTGTAGATGACATAACCTACCTGTTGTTGCAACATGTTTTATGCTTTTCTATATAGTAGTTGTTCCAAAATATAGAGCTTAGGCACTGAATGCACACCTACTCTGCCATGTCTCTTAGCACTTTGTTGTGCTAATCTGAATTGCCATAAGCTATTACTAACTTTGATTTCTTTGTTTTGCCTACGATTTGTGAGGAGACTTTCTATTTAATGCAAATCATAGCTACTGCTGTGATTAATTCCTTTATCTGTTTAATGCTTGCTACAGCAGCTGTTAGGGAACTCAGCTGAGTTTCCAGAACTACTCTTTATGGGGAGTTTTATCTTTATTTTCATAGCTATCAGTATTTTTCTCTAAATATTTGACATTCTCTTTTTCAAAAGAAATTCTTTATGGGTTTCTTGCTAGGTTAGGCTTGGTCCTTTAGATTAGGATAGGGACTAGTTCTTTATGGAACACACTGTGATTTTCTATGCTTTTTCTAACTAAAATTTTCTCGATATTTTTGTAAATCGATTTATTAGACTAATCTGAATTAGAAGACAAAAATACAGAAAAATCCTTTAAAGAGAAAATAAGATTTTAAAATTTCACCAAACTTCTCATTATTAACTGAACATCTAGGTGCCGATTCCGATCCGGTAAAAAAAAATACCGTACGACTCGCATCCGTATTTTTTTACGTACGAGTCGCACAAGTACCGTACAAACTGGCAAGTACGAATGGGACGTGAAAAATAACTACGAATAGTGTTGGGAAAAGTCTACGAGCGTGCGTCGGAAAGTGACCACGTCCAAATATCGTCTGGAAAAGTGTACGAAAGTGATCAGGACAGTTCCACTTACAAATCGTAAAACACAAGTCCGAGCGCGCAAGTACGATCCCGACCGCCCGTCCGAAAACCCAATCGCACGGAAAAAGGCCCGTACGGAGCCAACGCTGAAGCACACAAGTACACGGGTAAATTCATGCCCGTGTACGAGCCGCACAGCCCCCCCAATACGTCTGCACCGTACACCACCCTGTCCGCACTCTGCCCCCAGCCCCCCCACCACATTAACATGCCGTACACCAACACCGAACCCCAGCACCCTCACAAACCATCGCGAATGTACGGCACCTACCTATGCGAAAATCACACATACAGAACCAGGACAGTGGAAAACAGCACAAGGAGGTCCAAAGCGACTCGCACAAACACACAAAACACGTTCACACTAAAAAACACAACTCAATGACTGACCTGCCACATCCAAACTGGCCAACAGAGGCCCCAAACACAACCACCTCTTATAACACACCCACCAAAATTCAAACACAGCCACACCCAACAATGGACCAATAAAAAGGGCCCACACACACAAACCATGAGCCCTTGCAACAGACCTACTGCGGACAGAGCTCACACACAAACCACCCCACAGAACTCATACCATTGCTACCCCGCCACTCACACACCTTCACACAACCTCCCCCACAAACATCCCCCTCTTCACAGTCACACACACACACACATTCACACCCACGCACCCACAACCGCCCACACCCCACACCATGCCCACAGACAAGAATCCAAAGTTCACTACGGCGGAGCTGGAGCTCCTCGTCGACGAAGTCATCAGAGTCGAGCCACAGCTGTTTGGAACAATGGTCAGACAGACCAGCATATCTGAAAAATCTGACATGTGGCAGAGGATCGTCGACAAGGTGAATGCTGTTGCGCCCGTTCGAAGGACCAGGCATGAATGCCAAGCCAGGTGGTATGATCTGCGCAGGGCGGTCAAGAGGAAGATGATTGAAGAACATGCCCAGGCCAACATCACTGGAGGTGGGCCGCCCCGCAGACGCATACAGTACCATCCATGGGAGGAGAGGGTGATGGCCATGCTACCGACGGTGGGAGTACACGGAGTGGACGGAGTCACAGAGCCTGGTGAGTACACAAACAACTCATGTAACTTGGGGGAATGGCATCCACACCCCAACCACCAGAGGCGCAACTATAGCAAAATTTCGGGGGAGGCTAAGAAAAATTGCCGTGGGGGGATGAATCTTGTAAGCCATAGGCAGAGTGGAGCTGCAGGGGCTGTCAAAGGGGTGAAACAACCGCGAGGCCTCATTAACACACAAATGGCCTCTGAAAGACCTGTGAAGTGTTCGGGTGCGGCTGTGAGTTCACCGGGAAGCTGTCTCATCCCGAGCTGCCACACACAACGGGGGTGGGGCTGAAGCCCTGTGAGTCCAATTGGTGTTGCGCCCCTGCCAACCACAACAAATGCACGCACCCACCCCCAAGCACTCACCGCACACAACCACACTCAATAACCATGGCCATGCCACGAACGTCACCATTCACCCTTCACAAATCAAGGCAAGGCCATGTCCAAGGCCACAATAACCACAAACACAAGACAGGATGTCCGGGAGGCTAGGAGGGTGGGCCCCACACAACACATCGTGAAAATGAGACGCAGACACCAATGTCCCAGCCCATATGGCATAGGGACATACCCATGCACAATGCACAGGGACTGGCAAACTACTAACAAGGTCGCTGACACTGGGCCCTGCTGTATGCAGCACAAGGCCCTCCTG
Source organism: Triturus cristatus (assembly GCF_964204655.1). Taxonomy (NCBI): domain Eukaryota; kingdom Metazoa; phylum Chordata; class Amphibia; order Caudata; family Salamandridae; genus Triturus; species Triturus cristatus. The sequence goes on along the minus strand of NC_140589.1, from coordinate 566,775,152 downwards.
TGACCACTGTACACTCAAACACCAAATCCACAAGCCCAGGCATCCAGCACAGGAACCCACACACACTGTCATGCTAGCACACACCATGAGGGGACACACACATCACCTGGGAGACCCAATGACGACTCACACAACACACCACAGCACGCCAGGTCACCACCCCCCAAGCACACACCCCCGGGGCAGGCAACGGATACACCCACTCCCACAATGGACATGTGACACAACAAGACGAATCCGGAGCCAAGTAAGCATCAGAGCCAGGCGGGCAACTACAGCCAACTTCCGGGGGGGGCAGTAAAAGATTGGGGGGGGGCAAATCAACCAGCCCTAGGCAGAGTGGCTGTAAGAATGGGTGAAAACACAACAAAAGCCGAATGTTCGAGTAAATGGTCTACCATACACCTGTGAAGTTCTCAGGTCCGGATGCAAGTAGACGGATGCCAGCCCGCGAGGCTGTCTCAGCCGGGCTGACACACATGACGGGGGGGCACAAGCCCGGTTAGCCCAATGGGTGTTGCGCGCCTGATCAGAGCCAACTATCTACAGGCCACACACTCAGGAGAACATCCCAATCTGTCCCCCGCAACATACCCATCCCCAAGTGGACACTGAGAGGAATGCCAGGGACATCCAAATACCTGGGGGAACTGTGTCAACTTGAATATGTATGAAACATGGATGTGGCATGAAACAGCATTAACACTGTCCCTTTCTCACACACAGGGCGACGTCGACGATCTCCCCCAACACTGGGGGGGAAGATTCACAGTCCCAGGCACCGCGTGACGACGATCCCACCGGCAGCGACGACTCTCACCACTCCGTGGATGACCCCGACCAACCTGGCCCCTCTGGTGTACAAGCTCCTGCAGCACCTGAGTCAGGTACATCTGCGCCAACCACCACCCCCATTCCCGCCACATCCCAGGACACACCCAGGATCCCTGCTCGCACTGAACAACACAGCCAGTCTGACCGGGAGGCACAACGGTCTGCGCGCACCCAGGAGGAGGCAGACAACCCTGCCGATGCCATCCCTCAGGGGTCCCGTAGACCCGATGTGCCCACAACGGCAGAACAGGCTCGTGTGGGCAGGGGTGGTGGGAGTGGAGGCAGGCGGAGGCGCGAACCTGACCAGCCAGCTCAGGAGCCCGGTATGGCCCACCTAAGCAACATCCTGGACTCATACCGGCGTGACACCAGAGGCATCGACCAGCTCGTGGTCATACTTTCCGGGATGCAGGGGACCCTCGATGAGATTAAGGACCTGCAGGTCGAGCATCATGCCAGTCACCAACAACAACAAGGACGGATGGAGGCAAGACTGGCTGAGCTCCTGGCGGTGCACAGGGACGTGGGACAATCACTCCGTCAGATCGTCCAAAGTCTGGCAAACCCTCCCTGTGCCACCAGGCATAGACCAGCACCAGACACAGGGAGGGAGGAGGAGGAGGATTCATCTGACGGACCGTCCCTAGCATCGTCAAAGCCTGCATCTGAGGGTCCCCGGAGTAAAGTGGGTCATCCACGTAAGAGACCGTGAGAGTCAGCGGACCATCCCCATCTCCCAGGTCACCTGGCCTGGCACCTGGCCCTGGGCGCAACAGCAGCACCTCACCCAATGACATTCTCTGCCATCTGGACTTGCTGGTCCCAGTCTGACCAATGATGACCAACACTGTGGTCTGGACTCTGATGACTTCCGATGCCAAGGATGCCATCTCCCCCAGTGAACTTTGGATTCTATTCCCCCGGTACTGCACCTTAGCACATCCACCAAAAGACTCACCCCACCAAAAATAAAGTCACATTGTTCTGCACATGAGATGTTGCTGTCATTTTGCATTATTCTACGACATATGTGTGTGGAAATGTCTAACTATGCGTGAGTGTTGAACCAAGTCCAGCCATCCATACCCTGGGAACAGAGTCTGGTACAGGACACACAAGGGTCACAAGGTATCATACAATGTAGGCATGGAGCACCACACTCACCTGTGATGGCCTCTGGCTGCTGAGGGGGGGCTTGCTAAACTGTGCGGACAGAACTATTTGGGAGATCATCATCAAGGCATAGAGGCCATGGCCCATGTGGAGGTACCCGGGGAGGGAGTCCCAGGTATGTGTGGCCAGGTGGTAGAACTATGCCCTGTATGCTGGAGTGCGGTGGATGAGAAGAACGGGAGCCAGGGAAAGGTTGGCTGCACGGAGATGGACCAACGGGATCTAGGATGACAGACGTACAAGGTTGGTGTGGGGTCGGGTTTGTGGACTGCCTCCTGAGTGTGGGTGGGGTGTGCGGAGGACATCCTGCAGCAGACAGTGATCCATTGCAGCCAGCTATGGTGGACGGTGAGGTGGGTGGGGTGCAGGGCGTAGAAGCTGAGATGTGCAGATGCCCCCTGGAAGTGGACCAGTGTCCTTGGAGTGTGGATGTACTTGCTCCGTAGAGGGCAGGGCAGTATATGAGATGGATGTCGTCATGGACCTGGGGGATGGCCTGTCGTAACTTGGAGTGGATCTATCTGTGGATCATGTGCATGATGCAGAGTGCGTAGCAGCATGGGGTACAGATGCTGTGGACTAGCATGGCAAATGTGAGCGAGCAAAACATGATGCACAACATCTTGTGAGTGTGGCCACTGTGTGCCTGTGCAGGGCCTGCAGCAGCAGGCGCCATCCCCCTGCCAAATGGCCCATCTTGCACACAAACACTAGGATGTCAGAAGGGCAACTGCAACAGGCGCGTGTGTAAAGTGAGGAGTGTCCAGTGTCACATGGCACACCCAGAGACAATGCATGCCCAATCCCCAAAGAACCATTATACAGGATCAGGAAACTGAAGGTCGACCTGTGCACTGGAGACACACCCTCAGCAACTGGTTATGGCCCATTGTGTGGCTGACCTCGCTAAAAAACATACACGACCATGTACTACATGCCCAATAGGTAGCCAAATCCATGAGCAACTGCATGCATGTCGCTAAACTACACAGGGACTCCCATGCATTATCTACAGCAAGTATGCCAGCGATGCCGCATGCCAAGTGGCAAGAGACCAGCATTGACAGAGACAAGGCACCTTGGAGTATGACAAACACCTTTATTACTCAGCCTCACACTAATGGAGTTGCATCCATTGGAACAGAATCACAGGTTATTCGGCTGAACATGTGTGACCCACACTGGACACCCCCTGCAACACACAGATGTGGTAATTCCTACTGAGCTGGCACACAAGTGAAGGGGTTGACCTCACACCCCTTGCTGCACACGGCAAGTTTACAATTCCACATTGAGCCTCATATGGGGATGTCCCACACCATGTCCAGCATGCCCATCCCGTATGTTCTTGAGGGGCGTTAGACACACATTGATGCCTTCATCAGAATCCACAATCCATGACAGATGACTGTCAGGAAGGTTGACTATCAAGTAATGGGGGCCATGCAACACGTCATGTGGCCCATGGTGAGTCGACATGTATGCATGGTAACACAACATGCACAGGAGCAGTACCCACATATCACAAACTCGTACCACCCACAAAAGACCTTGCTGCACTCCTTACCAAAAAAGACTTCTCACCATCTCTGTGCATGTAACTCTGATCCAGCACACATTGGAAAAATCATGAGGAATAGCAGGAGTGCAATGATGACATGAGAAGACGACAGCCGCAGGAACCTGGGGAGGACAGACACACAACAAGTCAGCGAGGAGCTAGTAATCCGCACACATGTACACGCACCCTACAGGATTGATGTTGTCACCATGGGAATAATGATTTTTGTGCACCTGCAAAAATATGGGGAATGACATTTGCACTTGTATGACACATCAGAACACACCTCCAAGTAACTTGGCACACAGTCAGCTCGACACACACATTGCAACACATGCCACACAAGGCACTAGGCGTGCACACTCAGACACCGGAACTCACCATTATGAGAAGAAGTTGCGGATCAGCTGACTCCGGATGTCCTCATCCTCACTTGCCACGTGCCCAAGCCCTTCATCCTCCACGGGTGGATGATCTTGCTCATCAGGATCCAGGATGAGTGGCACGGCCTTCTCCACTGCCATGTTGTGCAGCATGCAGCACACAAGGAAGATTTTGCAGACCTTCACCGGGGCATACGGGAGGGCGCCGCCGGTCTTGTGCAGGCACCTGAATCTGCTCTTCAGGAGTCCAAACGTCCTCTCAATCACGCGCCTCGTCTGCCCATGGGTGTTGTTGTACCGGTGTTCGGAGGCTGTTCTGGGGTTGCGGAGAGGCGTCATCAGCCATGGCATGTTGGGATAGCCAGCGTCCCCAACATGGAAACATCATGGACAGAAGTGGGTCAGGAGAAGCAGTAAGACATGAAGAAACGGCTAACAGATCATACCCACCAACAAGACATGCACGTTCGTTGCGCAGTTGCAGCATCATTTCGGGCACCCTGCTACGCCTCATGATGTATGCATCGTGTGCTGATCCTGGAAAACGTGAACAGACATGGGATATCATCATGTTGGCAAGACACACCACAAGGGCATTAATGGAGTGGTAATGCTTGCGGTTACGGAAGGCTACCTCCTGTGCGTGTGGTGGCACCAAAGCCACATGTGTCCCATCAATGGCCCCAATGACATGGGGCATCCCTCCCAGGGCATAGAACTCACCCTTGACACCTGTCAACTGCTCACGAGTTGGAAAGGCAATGAATTCATCAAGGTGTACCAACATGGCCTCTAATACATCATGCAGGACACGGCTGAACATGGTCTGGGACATACCACCTACATCAGCTATAGTCAATTGAAATGTACCGGTGGCAAAGAAATGTAGGGCTGCCATCACCTTCATCTTGGGTGTCAGTGCAGTAGGATACCTGTGTCGCGGTTGGAGGTGTTGCTCGAGCCTTGTGGTCAAGTCGTCAATCAACGGTTGGGAGAAGCGGTAGCGGCGTATACAGTCACGTTCCCTCATGGCAGCCAAGTCTGGCATTGGTCGGGGGAGAGGCGGTGCCCTGCAGAAATTTGGAAGGAATAACGAGTACAGCAATACACCACTGTCAGTGAACTGAGCACATGTTCAACAGCTAATGCACATATGCTACATACAGAGTCTGTACTGTGCAATGCATCCAGGACTTGTATGCCAGCCAGGGGACACCCCTAACAACAGTCAGCTACACACGTGGGTGCGCAAGGTCAACATGACATGACATGGAACTAGCTGTGGGCCAGTGTAAGTGAAGAGGCTGACGCATGACAGGACTGACAGACATCCACATATGTGCATTAGAAGGGTGTATTATCACACAGACCGGTTGCGGGGCACTAGAGGCACAGGTCGCATGTCCTTGAAACAGGACAGTCCACACACCTTGGCAGGAAGGGGGACATGTCAGGTATGATGACACATACATTGAGACTACGCAGAATAGTCCTTGTCTCGCAAGTGCATGTGCGATGCACACATACACCCGTTACGTCTGATTCCACATGTGGCCTGGTGTGCGTAATAGTGTGCCATGCCCATCGACACACACACACATGTTGGATGCAGCAAATGCAGATGCATGTCACGGAACTCATACAGCTAGCTCATGGGATCACATGACACTCACATGACATAGTCACAACGTGCAACGCCGGTAGTAACATTTGAGGTGTCATTAACCGTGTCCCTGGCATCGGTGGACAGTTGCGGGTGCAGGTGACCGTGCCATGACAGTGATGCAGTGCTCGACTGTCCCCAGTGAGTAGCTCCTCTGTATCGATTTGGGACCAGTAAATTTCTGTTGTGTCATGCTCCCCATTGTTTCCCAGTGGCATGGTGGGTAAACCAACTGTGTGGTGCAGGGCCTACTTATGTTTGTAGTTTTGAAGATGTCACCCATGTTGGCGTTAATGCTATGCGCTGTGTCCTATGTAGATTGGACTCATGTGTCATGTGTATACAGGTGTCTGGTCATGTCCTGTCTCTTCACCTTGGCCACAGCATCGTCGGGGGAGACAGAGGGAGACACTGGCACGGATGTGGGGGGGGGGGTAGCCAGCACCGGGGCCACCAGTGCTGGGGAGTCTGGCGCAGCATGTGGCACGGAGGCCGAGGGGAGTCAGGCGGAAGACCCGTCCAGTCCCAACACCTACTATGACGCTGACCGGTCCGAGGCTGAGCCCCCAGAGGGGGCGGAGCCTGCCCCCAGTGCTGAAGGCAGCACTCCATCCCTCAGCGCACCCTCCATTCTCATCACCGCCCCACCCAGTTGCTCGTCCCTTGTGTCCTTGCTAGGCGACAACAGGTGCGTGAGAGACGGCAAGGAGGTGTATTCAAGGGGTGAAGGGTGCACTTCCACTCCGGATCATTCTGTGGTGTGTAGGCACATTCAAGTGCATGGTGCTTGTTACATGCACGCTCATGACGTGGCTCGTATACTGAAGTGGATGCGTGTGCCAGTCATGACCCCATCTTGTGCGCTGCTTGCTAACGGCAATTATGTGCTATTCAATGCAGTAGCTTGCTGTGGGATGCTTCCGGAAATTTCTGAGATCGTGACTGTATCACTACGAGTGGTTTTCTGTCATTTCGGCTTTTCCCACCCCCGCATGTCCGGCTGGATGTATCCATCTGGCCTCCCATTGCAACCTTGAAAGCGGAGTTCAACAAGATGAGCAGTATAAGGGCTCCATTGTCTCAAACACAAGTCATGTTGACTTCTTCCCGAGAAACATTTGGCCTTCACGAAGATCACACGCCCACAGAGGTGCAAGAGGCTTATTAACACTGATCTCCCACTACATATTTTGAACTCGGATTCAGACTATCTTTCATGCCTCGTCAACAGGTGGCCTGGCTGTTTTTATTACATTGTGGTCTCTGGCCTCGTGACCTCCTTTCAAACTCTGTTTGGTGTGCTCCCCGCATTTCATCATTCGCTTTTGTCTACCATCTTCGGAGGTGTCCCTTTGCTTGTCGCCCTCGTAGCTGGGGTGCCATAATAGATCAGCGTACTATGCTGTGGCTTCACCTCTTGCGTTACAAGACAGCATGCACCGGCTGCTCCATCTTCGGAACATGATGCTTGAATTATACGGCACTCTGCCGCTGGCGACCTTAAGCAGTGCCTATGGATTGTCCTTCCGGTTACCCTTCTTTCGCTGCGTGCAACCTGTCTTTCATTGCCTAGACTGTCCATTCGAATGGGCTCTGGATGTGTGCCTGTGTAACTCGGTGCCTCCTGACCCGGATTTGGATGGACTGATGTGCCCCTTAGTGGCTCATGAGTTGGACTGTTCTGGCATCAGTGTCATGGCCTGTGCTGCTGCACATAGATTCCTGGGGAATTGGGACATCCGAACAGCAGCAAATGAGTTCTTAACAAGGAGTTATCTTAATGTCCCCACCTGTTGTCCACAAGTTGTGCTGGATGGCCCGATTGTTGAGGAACACGTGTGTTCTTTCCCCCTGCTTAACTGGATGGCAGACAATTTTTCGGAACGTGCAGATGATTTCCTCTTGGAAGCTGTTGCAACTTATAGTGCCTATGCCTTGATGGATGAACTGTGGCCCTGCTCATTTCATGGTGCATCCGTCGATGTGATATTTTCCTCCCCTATTACATGGTTGTTTTACCTGCAACATCGTTCAGGTGTGACATTTCTTTTCTGACTTTTTTGCTTCCCTTCTATGGACTTCCAGTTCATGCCCTTCATTCCGTTCTGTCAAACTTGAACTCTGCGTTCTCGAATTAGCACCCCTAATGGATGTAGGACTTTTGCAGGAGATGGGACTAGATGATCCTGTGATGTGATACCACCGAGCTGATCTGTACGGTGGGGGGTCCCCCGTTCTAGCTTAGGGACCTGCTATTAGTCGAATGATACTACTATTAGTTTACTGCCGACAGGAAGATTGCTGTTTCCACTGTCAGTTTCTTAAGATTGCTCCTTTCAATGTCTATGATATTGCAACAATGCTGATGTTTCTGGCCTTGACCATTTGTATGCTTATGTTGGCCACAGTCCTGCATCTTAGGACGCGAGGTTCATTGTTTGTACTCATTAAACTTTACCTTGTCTGTGTCTATTCTGTTGTGGACTGATCTGTGAATCATGACGCACAGCTATGTATGATTGACACCATTCATGGGGATCTTGTAAGTCGCTTGTTCTGGCTTGTCTATACATTGGGACTGCCGGGCCCAACCTCGGATATCGAATGGGACACTTAGCTAGTCGGATGTGGGGTTCTGGGTTCTGAGGGGAGTTTGTGGTACGCCAAACATGTCTCCTTTGTGCCAGGCACCGCACCCCCTGTGGTGGGGTCGTCCGTCCCTGCAGCCACGACACCTACCCGTGCCCCTCCTGTCCCTGCGGTGCCTGGTTTTTCCCCCCACATGATGCCCCCACTTCTGTGGATAATATGGTACAGTGTATTGTGCAGGCAAGCCTGGGGAGACGCGTCCCTACGTGTCCCCCCCGGTGCTTCGCATCTGGTGTGGGCTATGGGCTTGTGGAATGATGTACTGTGGCTACTTTCCTTCGAGATGCTGTATGTGGTTGTTATTTTCTCGTTTGCACACTATTTCTATTCTGCTGTTGCTGCTGGTGCTGCTGATCCCTGGGTTGGGGTGGTGATGATGTGTTGGGTGTCTGGTAAATGTTGTTGTGTCCTGCTCATGGGGTGGACCCTGGTATCTGCATGCCGTCACATGGTGTCTGCATATATTCGTGGGTCATGTTGGCTCTTACTGCATTGTGACATTGTCCCAAGGTGTGTTCCTTCCTCTGTGGCACCTGTCATCTTCCCTGCATGGTGTTTCCCAATTGTTGTGCTGAGCTGTGTCAACATTGCCTCAGTGTGTGACACATCCCTTCGACTTTGGCCATGCATGCTCTGCAATGTCTCCACCTGCATCGTTTGTGGCATCCTTGCTGGTCACTGTACTTGTGTATGGCGTATATTGACATGACTTCATGTGGACATTTTCCGTTTTCCGCACTTTGCATGTGTGTACTCCCTGCCTCACACACATGTTTTGCGTGTTCTGCAGAGTATTTGGGCACATGCCTGACAATTGTGGGCATTGTATCTGTGTGTACTCCACCCTTTCACTTCCATGGGGGGCATCTGCTTGTTGGCTGCCCCGGCACCTGTGCATTTCTCTCATTCGTGGAGTGTGCGTGACAGTGTGTGTTCCCTTTGGCTCGCATTGTTTAGTGGTGTTTGACATGAGGGTGCAGTCTTGTGGCAAAATCTCAGTGTGTGTATTGTGCTGCCTCAGCCAGGGGTGGGTATGCATGTGTAATTTGTCCTTACACCCACATGTGGTGTGTCATGCAGTGGGGGTAGGCCGACCATCCTCCTGGGAGTGGGACACTGCTGTCAGTGATGTGTTGTTATGGCACTATCGTCATTGTCCTGAGTTAGGGATACGTACATTCACCCATGGAGCTGTGGTAATCTGATGATGGTGTTGGCCCCCCCATGTCTCTATCCACTGCTGGTGGTCCTCGGAACCCACCCCTCCTATGTCTGGGCACTGTTGGGAGGACTCTGCACCCACCCCTCCTGTGTCTGGGCACTGCTGGGAGTGATAGGCACACACCCCTATGTATCTGTCCACTGTCGTGGTATGTGCTGGGAGTGATGGGAACACACCCCTCCTGCATCTGGGCACTGCTGGGAGGACTCTGCACACACCCCTCCTGTGTCTGGGCACTGCTGGGAGGACTCTGCACACACCCCTCCTGTGTCTGGGCACTGCTGGGAGGACTCTGCACCCACCCCTCCTGTGTCTGGGCACTGCTGGGAGGACTCTGCACCCACCCCTCATATGTCTGGGCACTGCTGGGAGGACTCTGCACCCACCCCTCATATGTCTGGGCACTGCTGGGAGGACTCTGCACCCACCCCTCCTGTGTCTGGGCTCTGCTGGGAGTGATAGGCACACACCCCTATGTATCTGTCCACTGTCGTGGTATGTGCCGTCACCACGCGCTGATGGCCTGGGTGGGGCCCGTGCCCCTGGGGCGCCCCAACTTTGGGGGTGCGGCCCATTCACGTGCCTGTGGGACGTGGGTGCGGCCGTACCGGCGTAGTTCGTGTGACATAGGGGTGGGCGTGGTATGTGCCGTGCCACCATTGTGGTGGTGACGGGTACGCGTCCACGTCCACTTCCGTTGTGGTGGGACGTGGGATTGGTGGACACGCCCCCCGAAGTGACAAGTCCATGGTGGCAAGTGCTGAGCATGCTGTTGTAGTTATTTGTGGGGTGTGGGTTGTGATTCCTGGCCCTTCCCCCCCCCCCCTCTGCCCCTGGGGGTTGTTCTGACCTTCTGCGGCGTCTGCTATGAGGGCCGGGACGACGCGTAGGTTGGGGTCCATCGCTGTCCCTGGCGTGCCGGGGCTCCTTGTTCGCGGCGTCCTCACTTTCCCAGCAGTTTTTGGCTCCCGTAAAAACTGCAGCGTGCGGAGTGACGTCGGCACGAATCGTACTTGCTGGTCCGTGAAACGCTGCCTGACTCCGTCCGGACGTCGCATGTGCGCCGTCCCGACTGTGATTCGTATGTACAAATTTTGCAGGTCGGTGTTTTTTCCGACTCGGCCGGAAATGGTGTGTCGTACTTGCGAGTTTGTAAGGTATTTTTCCCGGGTGCCATTCGGACGGCAAAAACGCTCCGTCCGACCATTCGTACACGGGTTTTACAGGATTGGAATCGACACCCTAATGTTGAAGACAATGGGCCCGATTCACAGAACTAACTTAAGACAAAATCCTAAACTTACTACTTTTGGTATTCACAGAAGGCATTTAGTAGCAGTAAAGTTAGGATTTTGTCTTAAGTTCGACTTATGACAAACTTAAGACAAACTTAAGACAGATTTAAGACAAACTTAAGACAAACTTAAGACAGATTTTAGACAAACTTAAGACAGACTTAAGACAGACTTAAGACAGACTTAAGACAGACTTAAGTTAGGATTTTGTCTTAAGTCTGTCTTAAGTCTGTCTTAAGTCTGTCTTAAGTTTGTCTTAAGTCTGTCTTAAGTTTGTCTTAATTCAAATTTAAGACAAAATCCTAACTTTACTACTTCTAAATGCCTTCTGTAAATACCAAAAGTATTAAGTTTAGGATTTTGTCTTAAGTTAGTTCTGTGAATCGGCCCCAATGTTTATAATAGAGATGTGTTTGGTTTGTGCTCCATTTTTATATGGTTGCAAAGATTCATCAACCCAAATAGGCATGGAAATTGGAAGTTCAGTTAGTAAGTTTGAAGTGGAGCTACTTATAAAAAATGTTATGAGATTTCCGCGATTGCAGATACCAGATGTAAGTGGTCAAATGCCAGAAAAATGTAAAGGTTTCTGGTATAGGGGTCAGGAGCTCATAATAAAAAAATATATAATGTGTTTACAAGATAAAAGTAGTTTCTGGTTTCTGGAGGCACAATCACACAAAACATATGCTTCCTGTGGTTCTCAAAAACAATCATTAGAAAAGGAGTCCATTCATAAGTAGTACTGAAATGAAGTCTCTGCTGTTATGTTTTCTGGGCATTGGCATAGTTTTCAAAACAAAAATCCATGAGCATAAACAAATATCTTAGCACTGATGGTACACCTAGTCAAATATGATCTACTGTATAACTCTCTGTACATTTCAACCAACTTTGCAACTCAAGTCATTTATTACAGCGGCTGGCATTTTGATATCAGGCGCTGGCTCTCAGAAAAATCTGTGCGTCTCTGGTTGCCCACGGTTGGGCCATCTGTAAATAAGCACCAAGGGCCACAGAGCCAGTCTACCCCTCTAAGTTCACCAGCAATCTCTACTTTGCCACAGCTAAGCCAAACATCTGTACCAACGGCTGCCATCTTGGAACCAGACGGTCGCCTTAAGAGAGACTGCTTGGCACACTGCTTGGCACCACCTGAATGAATGAATGATTGATTTGTGAAGCGCAACAATACCCTGAGGTGTCTAGGTGCTACCTGAAAGCACGTGCATCTGGGTACAGGGGGATATGTGTTTTATGCCCTGAAGAGGCAAGTTTTTTGTCTCTCCCTGAAAATTGGCAAGTTAGGCTCTTTCTTTAGAGAGGTAGGTAGTGAGTGCCAACATTTGGCTGTGGTCGTGATGAAACTCTGCCACCCCACTTGGTCTTTTTTATCCTGGGAACAATCAGATTTCTGAGATCTGCTAATTTTAGTGAGCTAACTGGGTAGGGCCCTTTTGATTGAGTGATTTAAAGGCAATGCAAAGGGATTTAAATTGAATCCACTTTGCTACCGGCAGCCAGTGAAGTTGGAAGAGAGAAGCAGTTAACAACTCTGCTTTTGGAATTCCTGGGAGAACCCTGGCTGCAATGTTTTGTACTGTCTGCAGTTTTTGGATGCTGCATTTTGTTTTGCTGGTAAGTAGGGCATTGCAGTAATCAAGTCTTGAGGATATCAGGACGGATATCTTTGTTTTCCTTAGTTCTAGTGGGATTGAGGGTAGTACCTTCCTCAAAATTTTACCAACTTAGTGTCCATAATAACTCTTAGATTTTTTGCTTTAGGAACAGGCACGTGTAAGGAACTGAGCTGTGCTGGCCACCAGTTACTAGTCCAGAAATTAGGATTGCTACCAAAAAGCAAGACCTCTGTTTTGGAGGAGTTTAGTTTCAGATAATTGTCTGACATTCAGTTCCCAATGTGACTCATGCAGTCGTGGAAATTGTTTGCTGTTGAGCTGGATGATCCACTTATAGAGACAATTATTTGTGTATCATCCGAATACGATACTAGAGAAAAAGCTGAGTGACGTTAAGGTTAAAAAGAGTGGGACTCAGGGAAGATCCCTGAGGTACACCACATTGCATGGCAAAAGGGGCGGATACGTAGTCACCTCCTTTGGAAGCGCCAGCCCCTATCTGAGGGCCTCTACGCTTCTCTATCGTCTACCCCGCCAGAGGCCCTTACGGAGGTGGCTTGTGGAAAAACCAATGCTACGCCTAGTCCTTAACCACTGCGTAAAACTTTGGACACTGTGTCCATATTCCTAGTGCACCATCCCCTGGGCAATAACAAAGTCTTCATTACCCTCAACTACCCAGCTCTTCATATCGATCACTTTGCTATCCAAATCTTAGTCCTATCTACCTCTCTTCCAAAATCTATCAAATGAGGTCTCCCATCGAACTCTAAGATCAAAGTGTGCTTTGCCAGGCTGGGGGGTGACCTTGTGAAGACCATCTTTACCCAAGCAATGGTTGCTTAGGTCAATACCTATAACTTACCAACTGGCATCAGCCTCCAACATGTAGCTGTCACCCACTGCCACCAGCTTCCCCCCTCATCGCCCTTTTCCGGATCTGGATCCAATGCATTCAAGGTCAAATACCCCCACATCTTTCCAAACACAAAATTAAAAACATGCAACACAGTTCCTTGAGGGACTTCCCAGAAAATCTATTTGCAGATCAATACTACTCCCAATGCAAATGCTCCCTCAAAACCAACCTCCTCCTTTTCACACACAACACTGACCTATGGATCAGATCCTTATACAGGTTTCTACTATCCTCTTCTCTCTCCAACATCCCTGTGGGTGCAAATTCAAATGCTGCATCCGCTTTAGCCTCTCGAGCAACCTTTCTATATCCATTTACAACAATGGAAAGATCATGTTCAAAGCCAATCACACAAACCTGGACTAGATTGACTTAATTTATCTCACCCTCAGCCCCTTCTACGATCATCCACGATCCTCCTCTCCATCCCCCCATAACGACCCCACCCATTCCCCCCATTCCGGTCCACCCAGAAAACAGCTCTCATCCCAGACTTTCCTACAATCCATTATGGCCCCCATAATCCATAGCTCAATGCCAATACCAGACCTTGTGCATCGCTGCCATAGACCATCTCCGCACCATTCCGCTCCAACTGCCAACAAACCATTATCTCCTACCCCGGTTCGGCCGCCACCTTTCTTTCATCCACATATGTTCCCTGCTTCCTCCCTACCTTTTTCGCCTCTGCCCTAACATCTCCCAACACCAGACACCAACAACCAGCACGTCTCCCCACCTACATCACAACCTCTCAGAGTCCGTACCTGACAGTTCACTCCCACAAATACTGAACATAACTGACCTCTGTTCAACAAGCTCCTTTAGTTGTTCTCACACCTCTTTCAAAGAATGCACATCCTCACATTGGCTTTATTCCAGCTTAGTGATACTCTGTCCTCTCATCCAGCCACCGGCCGTGCAGGTAAGAGCAGTGGGGCCAGCTGGGAGAGATTTCGATGGACGATGATGAGGGGAAATTAAATAAATAATTATTTTCCCCTTGTCATCGTCCATCGAAATCCCCCCTCAACTGGCTCCATCGCCCCTCTGCTCTTACCTTAACGGGCCGGGGCTGCTCACCTCACTTTTACCCCATCACCCCTTGTGGAACCTCCCCCTAACATCCTTCCAGCATACCAAGAGACAGCCACCTACCCAGACCCAAACAAACACAACCACCCCTAGACAACTCTGACCCACTCCATATCCTAAAGAGTTATGCAGCTTCTAATTCCGCTTCCCCCTCCTCCTATCTTCCTGTTAGGGGCTGCCCGATTTCTACCACCATCTCTGATCGCATTCAAACTCACACACACCATCACAGTGCACGCTCGTTCCCTCTTGACTTGATACAAATCAATAAATCATCTTTCTTGTAAAACATGACTACTCACTGTTGGAAACGGCCCTTTTTGCAGGGTTATCCACAAACTTTTTGCTTCTTCCTCCTTCATTTTTTCTGACCCGTGGTTGTTGGCAATAGGACTCTGGGCACTTTACCACTGCTGATCAGTGCTAAAGTGCATATGCTCTCTGTATAAATTGTTATATTGATTGGTTATCCATGATTGGTATATTTGTTTCACCTGTTAGCCCCTAGTAAAGTGCACTGCGTGTGCCAGGGCTGGTGATTCAAATGCTACTAGTGGGCTGCAGCACTGATTGTTCCACCCACAGGAGTAGCGCTAAAATGATGTCTTAGGCCTGCTTGCAGTGCCTATGTGCAGTCCAGGACTGCCATGTCGACCTGGCCAGTGCACCCACTGACCAGGCCTTATCCTTCCCTTTCTGTACATGTCAGGCATCCTTATGGTGGCCCTAGGTACCCCCCTGGGCTGGGTGCAGTGTATCTGAAAGGTAGGGCATGTACTGAGGTGTGTAACATGCCCTGGTAGTGAATTACAGCCATTTTCGTTTTTCACTGCTGAGAGGCTATCTTGCCCATAGGATAGAATGGGGAAGGCTGTTTACATGCCTATCTTCCCATAAGGGCAAGATAGAAACTCCAAGTTTGGTATCTCTGTGTTCAGAATTTAATTATACATCTTTTTAGCAAGATGGTTTTTAAATTCACTGTGTGAGAATGGCACTTTTTAGAAAGTAACTATTCTCCTGTTTAACCTTCCTGTGTGCATGTGTGCTGGTTGGCTGACTGGTGTCATGTGATGGGCCAGGTGGCTCCAGGAGCCTGGATGAGTCAGCAGCAGGGTGAATAGGGAGATTTGCTTTAGATGGGTGGGAGGAGTAGTCCCTAGGTTTGAATAGGGCTGCCCCTGCCACCACAAAGCTGGCTCTACCCCCTGCTGGCCAGGCTGAGGACTCTGCCTCTGCTGGCACAAAGAAGGCTCCACCTCCTGCTGAGCGTCTAACGACCCTGCCCCTCACTCTGAAAGGAACCAGGTGCTCCAGAGCAGAGCACACCCAGGAACCGATTTGAGCAGGGGAATCCCCCCACTGGAACAAAGAGAGACAAAGACTTGGAGGGGTATAAGAAGAGGACCCCAGACACCTAAACTTTAGATCACTTTGGAACTAAGAAGAAACCTCTGCCAAGGAGAAAGCTGAAAAGGACTGAAGAGGAGAAGACTGCCTGCTTGCTGTTTTGCTTTGCTGCCAAGGAGAGGTGAAGGACTTTGCTGTATCCCCTTCTTTTGATTCTGATCTCCAAGGGCCTGAGAAGAGCTGGCTCCCTGTTAAGAAGTCCCAGGAACAAAAGGACTTCACCACCAGCTCCCCTGGAACTCTGCTGAAGGAGTTCTGACCTACCTTGGAGTGCTTGCCCAGTCTTGGGGCCTCAGGAGGTCGTTTTGCTGTGTTTGGGAGCTGGGAAGCAGAAGCGTGAAAAAGAGTAACTGGTACCCAACGCATCATCCGATTGCGTGTCGCAAGAACGAGAGTGCGTGGAAAATTTCATTGCGGCACCATCGCAACACGCAGGGTCCCCGCATCACCGAGTGCGTCGAGCGTCGTCCCGAAGCGTGAAGATTCCTGGCATTGCGAGGGTCGTCGCAGAACCAGTTTGCGAGCCGCACCACTGCCGGTGCGTGGAAGTCTCCAGTCATCGTGTGCGTCGACGCAGAGTCCCGTTCCGTGGCGCATCGAGAGTTGCGGCGCCGGAAGTCAACGCTGCGCCGCGCATCGTGCCACATCGAAGCGTGTTGCATCGAACCTGTGCGTGAAGCTTCCCCCTAAGAAACCTACGCAACGAAGGCCAAAGTCATCGCATCCTCCCCTTACAGATCGGAGCCGGCCCATCCACCTCTGCTGCGTGAAGCAGGGCTGCTGCAAAGCCTCCCCAGGATCTCAGGAGTATCGCATCGCCTTTGCAAGCTTCCTTGTTATAGCTTTTGGGAACCTTATCGCAACTACAGGTACTGTTGGGCACGAAAGTGTCGCATTTTGTGCATTGAGAGTCGCATTGTGCAAGACACTGACTTTTACATCCTGGAGTACTTTCTGCAAACTCTTGAACTATCTTTAAAGTAACCTTTTTGAATTATATGTTGGTTTGTCTGTAGTATTTGGTCTTGTGAAGTTTTTAGTAAAGATACCTTATTTTTCTAAAACTGGTGTGGAGTAAATCTGTGGTGTTTTCACTGTGTTACTGTGAGTGTTGTTACAAATACTTTACACATTGCCTTTGATAGCCTAGACTGCTCAGGCCAAGCTACCTAGAGGGTGAGCAGGGGGTATCTTAACAGTGTATCCCCCTTTCCCTGACTAGAAGCAAGGGTCCCTACTTGGACAGAGGTACCTACCCTGCCAACTAGAGACCCCCAGATCTAACATTGGTGGTCAGCGGCGAGGTTTGAACTTGTATTTGTACTTGACCCACAGTAATTGGTGTACATCACTAGTTTAAGTGCAGACCAATAGACAACCGCATACTATATTTTTGATTCTATTTTTGAGTAACTATTCAAGAGCATCATGTCTCAGGTGGCAACAAGTGAGAAGGCAGAATTGGAGTTTTCTATTGCGGATTTGTATTCGTACGGAGTTGTAGAGCTCAAGCGATTCTGCAAAGACCGTGGTTGCCCTTTTAAAAGTGGAGCTAGAAAGGATGAGCTCCAAAAAGTCTTGAAGGCCTGGTGGGAGGCCCAAGAGGAGGATGATGCAGATGAAGAGGATGGTTTTGTTCCCCAAGATCTGCCCGTGGGCAGAACAGTCTCAAGGGCTGGCAGCTCCCATTCCAGTAGGGGGCTCACTCCAGAGGAGTTGGAGGAGAATCAAAGGGTGAGAAACCATGAATTGGAAATAATGAAAATGAAAATGAAGCAATCAGACAAGGCGGCGGAGGAGAGCAAGAAGATGTATGCCTTGGAAGAATTGAAATTGACCTTGGCACATGAATTAAGAATGAGGGAGCTTGATTTGGAGCTCGAGAGGCTTGAGGCCATGAGTGTCTCAGCTGAAGAAGAATGGTTAGCTCAAGAAGTGAGCTTTGCTGAGTTGGAGGTGGAGTCCAGCTCGGATGGTGGCAGCAAGATTGTAATATCCAGTGCTGAGGGAGAGGTACAAACACCCAGAGATGTGGCGCCTAACTTGAGGGAGGGGGTTGACATACACCAGGGGGTTCAGGTTTATGATGTAGTTCCAGTGGGGTGCAGTGTCCCTGAAGTAGATTGGGGAACTGGCACAGGGGACCATATTCCTAGTGGTGGGAGGGACACTCTACTGACCCTAGATGAGAGGTACAGGGAGAGGGGTTCCCCCATGGTAGAAACCTTGGTGTGTGAGTGTGAAGACCGCCCAGAAGAGTGTGAGTTGTGTGACAGAGACAGTCAGGTACTGTCTTGCCAATCTCAGGAGAGTGGTGTGGGGTACTTGTGTGAGGCACTGGAGGGTGAGGCAAACGTTAGCTTGGTTAACAACTGTGGGGGGCTGTGTGATTCATTTGTTGGAGAGCATATTTTAAGTCCCTGTTTTCCAGAGCTATGCCAACACCCGGTAGAGTGTGAGTTCTCTGGTTCCAGAGAGCTTGCGTTGGAGGCAGACCTTTGGTTGGATGCCAAAAGGTCTGGAGAGGCATTGGGGAGTGATCCCAAAAGGAGTGGCCCAGATATCTTCCAGACCTGTGAGGTGGAAGAGGTTCAGTGTAGCCCGGTTAGGTCCCAGTGTAGTGGGAGGGGTGTAGGGGCTCACGTCCTGTCTCAGTGGAGAAGGGGTGAGTGTGGGACTGTGGGCCCCAAGGTGCCCGTAACCCAGTCTCAGGGCCTGGTAGGTTCCTTAAGGGAACACCAGGTTGGGGGCCTAGACAGTGCTAGTAGGCCATTTGAGGAGGATCTCCTAGTGTCAGGAGAACCTGGAGCCTCTGTAAACAGGGCTCCAGTGGTTCTGGTGTCTGGCGGTACCGCTCCAGTTGGGAGGGTGCAGAAGTCCAGACTGAGGGGTGAGAGGGGGATGTGTTCCCCAGTGGGAGAACCAGTGGGTCAGGGACCAGCCAGAAGGGCTGAGTCCCCTAGGAGTGACCATGGTGACACCACTTCTGTCCTGGGGGATCTTCGCGCACTGTCAGGTGGACAGGGGCCGGTAGATCTGCGCCAGGCAGACTGTCACGAGACACATGAGTCATGTGTCACCCTCGAGGAGATACTGTGTGAGTCCCCAGAAGTCCTGGCATGCCAGGCAGGTGTGCAACCGCAGGGTTTAGTCCCTGGGTTGGGAGGCCAGGTTCAGGATCTGCCTGACCTGGGGGAAAGGACATCTGTAAGCTGTGTCCTGACCGGTTTGGCTTCCAGGGGCACCCCTCCAGTGGGGAGGGTGCAGCTCTCTGGAAGGGGGTGCAGAGGGAGAGTGTCCTCGCCTCTGACCCCGGTGCAACCTGAGGGTTTAGACCCTAGGTTGGGAGACCAGTTGCTGGAGAGAGGTCCTGAACTGGAGGGAGGGACATCTGTAAGCAGTGTCTCTACCAGTTTGTCTTTGAGGTGTACCGCTCCGAGTAGGAGGGTGCAGAATTCTGGAAGGAGGTGCAGAGGGAGGGAGTCCTCGCCTCTGACCCCGGTTCACCTGGAGGGTGTAGACCCTAGGTTGGAGGGCTAGGTCCGGGTGTCCCCTCTGACCTGGAATCCCAGTTGCAGGATAGAACCCCTGAACTGGTGGGCGAATGGTGCAGGACACCTGCCACAGGTGCCCTGACTATTCTAGAAGGGGGTACCGCTCCAGGTGGGAGGGTACAGAGCCCCAAGGAAGAGGAGGACCGGGTATGGAAAAGCCTACCCCAGCCTCCTGTCCAGCCACCGGATACAGGCCCGGGCGGGTGGGTCAGTGCCAGGTTGTCAGACCCGACCTAACAGGAAAGGGAGTGGACAAAGGGTGCCAAGCACCTGGGGCTACTGCCCCCCACCCTCTGACGCCACAGGGGTTTGAGGGCCCTGAGAGGCATAAGGCCTGGGTCTCATCCCTGACCACTGTCACTGGTCACTGCGGCTTGCTGTCTGTCTGTTGGGACACATCTGTGAGCAAGTTAAGGCTAGGTGCTGCACAGGTGGTGTCCACAGGTGAAGAGAAGGGTTCCACATGGGTTGGCTTGGTGGACCCTGAGAGTATGGATGGAGAGATCCAACCGGGTTCAGGAAGGCGTAGAACAGGAATAGTGCCCTGCTGGTTGGGCCAGTTTCCGTGTTCTATCGCCCTAAGCAGGGAATCCCATCGAGGTATCGCTTGGTCTACCCTGGCTTTAGGCTGGAAGGGGGTTGTGTTGGAAACGGCCCTTTTTGCAGGGTTATCCACAAACTTTTTGCTTCTTCCTCCTTCATTTTTTCTGACCCGTGGTTGTTGGCAATAGGACTCTGGGCACTTTACCACTGCTGATCAGTGCTAAAGTGCATATGCTCTCTGTATAAATTGTTATATTGATTGGTTATCCATGATTGGTATATTTGTTTCACCTGTTAGCCCCTAGTAAAGTGCACTGCGTGTGCCAGGGCTGGTGATTCAAATGCTACTAGTGGGCTGCAGCACTGATTGTGCCACCCACAGGAGTAGCGCTAAAATGATGTCTTAGGCCTGCTTGCAGTGCCTATGTGCAGTCCAGGACTGCCATGTCGACCTGGCCAGTGCACCCACTGACCAGGCCTTATCCTTCCCTTTCTGTACATGTCAGGCATCCTTATGGTGGCCCTAGGTACCCCCCTGGGCTGGGTGCAGTGTATCTGAATGGTAGGGCATGTACTGAGGTGTGGAACATGCCCTGGTAGTGAATTACAGCCATTTTCGTTTTTCACTGCTGAGAGGCTATCTTGCCCATAGGATAGAATGGGGAAGGCTGTTTACATGCCTATCTTCCCATAAGGGCAAGATAGAAACTCCAAGTTTGGTATCTCTGTGTTCAGAATTTAATTATACATCTTTTTAGCAAGATGGTTTTTAAAATCACTGTGTGAGAATGGCACTTTTTAGAAAGTAACTATTCTCCTGTTTAACCTTCCTGTGTGCATGTGTGCTGGTTGGCTGACTGGTGTCATGTGATGCGCCAGGTGGCTCCAGGAGCCTGGATGAGTCAGCAGCAGGGTGAATAGGGAGATTTGCTTTAGATGGGTGGGAGGAGTAGTCCCTGGGTTTGAATAGGGCTGCCCCTGCCACCACAAAGCTGGCTCCACCCCCTGCTGGCCAGGCTGAGGACTCTGCCTCTGCTGGCACAAAGAAGGCTCCACCTCCTGCTGAGCGTCTAACCACCCTGCCCCTCACTCTGAAAGGAACCAGGTGCTCCAGAGCAGAGCACACCCAGGAACCGGTTTGAGCAGGGGAATCCCCCCACTGGAACAAAGAGAGACAAAGACTTGGAGGGGTATAAGAAGAGGACCCCAGAAACCTAAACTTTAGATCACTATGGAACTAAGAAGTAACCTCTGCCAAGGAGAAAGCTGAAAAGGACTGAAGAGGAGAAGACTGCCTGCTTGCTGTTTTGCTTTGCTGCCAAGGAGAGGGGAAGGACTTTGCTGTGTCCCCTTCTTTTGATTCTGATCTCCAAGGGCCTGAGAAGAGCTGGCTCCCTGTTAAGAAGTCCCAGGAACAAAAGGACTTCACCACCTGCTCCCCTGGAACTCTGCTGAAGGAGTTCTGACCTGCCTTGGAGTGCTTGCCCAGTCTTGGGGCCTCAGGAGGTCGTTTTGCTGTGTTTGGGAGCTGGGAAGCAGAAGCGTGAAAAAGAGTAACTGGTACCCAACGCATCATCCGATTGCGTGTCGCAAGAACGAGAGTGCGTGGAAAATTTCATTGCGGCACCATCGCAACACGCAGGGTCCCCGCATCGCCGAGTGCGTCGAGCATCGTCCCGAAGCGTGAAGATTCCTGGCATTGCGAGGGTCGTCGCAGAACCAGTTTGCGAGCCGCACCACTGCCGGTGCGTGGAAGTCTCCAGTCATCGTGTGCGTCGACGCAGAGTCCCGTTCCGTGGCGCATCGAGAGTTGCGGCGCCGGAAGTCAACGCTGCGCATCGTGCCACATCGAAGCGTGTCGCATCGAACCTGTGCGTGAAGCTTCCCCCTAAGAAACCTACGCAACGAAGGCCAAAGTCATCGCATCCTCCCCTTACAGATCGGAGCCGGCGCATCCACCTCTGCTGCGTGAAGCAAGGCTGCTGCAAAGCCTCCCCAGGATCTCAGGAGTATCGCATCGCCTTTGCAAGCTTCCTTGTTATAGCTTTTGGGAACCTTATCGCAACTACAGGTACTGTTGGGCACGAAAGTGTCGCATTTTGTGCATTGAGAGTCGCATTGTGCAAGACACTGACTTTTACATCCTGGAGTACTTTCTGCAAACTCTTGAACTATCTTTAAAGTAACCTTTTTGAATTATATGTTGGTTTGTCTGTAGTATTTGGTCTTGTGAAGTTTTTAGTAAAGATACCTTATTTTTCTAAAACTGGTGTGGAGTAAATCTGTGGTGTTTTCACTGTGTTACTGTGAGTGTTGGTACAAATACTTTACACATTGCCTTTGATAGCCTAGACTGCTCAGGCCAAGCTACTTGGACAGAGGTACCTACCCTGCCAACTAGAGACCCCCAGATCTAACACTCACCCATTAGGGTCTAAAGGTGTTGAGTGGGGGGATGGGTCTGCGGTTCAGTCAAAGAGCCAGGTCTTGAGGCCCTTCCTGAAATGCAGCTGTGATGGTGATTGCCTGAGGTGCAGATGCAAGGAGTTCCAGGTCTTTGCAGCGGGGTGGGAGAAGGATCTTCCCCCAGATGTGGTCTTGCTGATCCGTGGGATGGCCAGTTGGGCTGAGCAGAGATGTCTGTTGGAAGTGTAAAAGGAGAGGCAGTGGTTGAGGTATGCAGGTCTGGCATAGTGGAGGGCTTTGTAGGCATGTGTGAGGAGCTTGAATGTAATTCTCTTGTTGATAGGAAGCCAGTGACGGTCTCTCAGTTGGCCGGTGATGTGACTGTGGCATGGGATGTTCAGGATGAGTCTGGCAGAGGCATTCTGGATGTTCTGCAGTTTCTTTAGGAGTTTCTAGGTAGTGCTGGCATAGAGTGTGTTGTTTTAGTCGAGTCTGTTGCTGACAGGCGCATGGGTGACTGTTTACCTGCACTCGGTGGGGATCCACTTGAAGATCTTATGAAGCAGGCCGAGCATGTGGCAGCAGGAGGACGAGACTGTGTTCATTAGGCGGTTCACTGAGAGCGAGGAGCCCAGGATGATGCAGAGGTTTTGTGCGTGGTCCTTGGGTGTTGGGGGTTCCAAGCCATGTAGTGCCACTAGAAGTCATCCCAGGTGGAGGGGGTGGAGCTCAAGATGAGGTCTTTGGTCTTGTCTGAGTTGAGCTTGAGGCAGATGTCCTTCATCCAGGTGGTGACTGCCTTCATTCCATTTTGGAAGCTGCTCTTGGCAGCTGTGGGTTCGCCTGTGAGCAAGAGAATCAGCTGGGTTTTGTCGACATAGGAACCCCTGGACACCGTGCACATTTGCTAGTGCAATAGCTTCTCGACGTCCCTTGAGGTTGTGCATTGGGTTACTTGTAGCCCAGACCCCGTAAAGTGAATCCACCCAAGATTGCTGGCCTACCCACTCCGAATGACCCGTGGGCTGCATTTTGTGATTCCTCTCGAGGTCCTTTCGCGATCCCTTGTCCGTCGACTTGTGGGTCAAGCTTCACCTCTTTCCACCCGACATTGGTGGGCATTCATCTATCGTGCCCCTGGTCACTGGCAAGTGACCCAGACTCTATCCCCTCTGCTTTCAGGTTCTTCACATCTCTGATCCAGGCTTGGATCTCTTTGGACACTTTGCATCTTCCCGGCAGCAGCACTTCTTCGCCAGCTGCCATTGAAAACGATGATGCGACCCAACACCATTTGACACCTATGCACCCGGCTTCCCTGGGTGAGGTAACTCGAGTACTCTGGTGCTCCTGTGGGTGTTGACCCTAGAGCTGTCTTAGTCCAAGAGGGTTTGGTCCTAGTCCATTTCTAAGTGTCTTTAAACTTTAAAAATCTAACCGCGACTTTCTCCATAGAAGCTAACGAGAGCTCGCTGCTGTGTTCTCACACTGCACACGGCCCCAGTGGGTGCCCTGTGTCACTACCTTGGGTGGTTCCTTGGGGACCCAGCGATTCTACAGGCTCTAGGCCTTGTGTCTGGTTAAGTCATGGTTCTTATACCACTTTCTTAGTATATGGTTTGGTCCGCCCCTAGGGCCTAACGTGTATTTGTGCTAATTTACTGTAATATTTGAACTGTAACTTATGTGCTTTTGCCTCTAACCTCATAAAGAGACTAGAGGGGTGTATTTAGTCATAAATACATATATTTTATATATATACCTGGTGTGGTCTCCTTTCATTTAGCCACTCAAGAGATTATAGACTGGTAAAACAAGCTGCTTTACATTCCTTCAAGACTTAGCCTGAAGGCTGCTCTCCATAGCTACCACTTGGATAACTTTAAATAAAGGTTGTCTTTAACCTATCATCAATAAGGAGTTGTTTGGACTGGTGCAAGGTGCCCACTATAACTAGTGGACAGCATATACCATGCCAACTTCTCACATTCGGCTTGTGAGGAAGGAGCGGATCCACTTTGTCACGGATGCTGGTGTCGTGGAGTCTTGCGCAGAGGGTGCGGTGGGAGATGGTGTGGAAAGCTGCTGAGTGGCCCAGGAGGTTGAGGGCAGCAGTCATGCCTCGGTCGAGGAGGGTGCAGATGTCGTCTGTGGCGATGATGAGAGTTGTCTCGGTGCTGTGGAGGCCTGATTGGGAGAGGTCCAGGTTGTGGTTTATTTAGATGAACTCAGAGAATTGGGCGTTGATGGCTTTCTCGATAACTTTGGCTGGGAAGCAGAGAGATGGGTTTGTAGTTCTTGAGGTCCGTCAGGTCGGCAGAGGGTTGCTTCAGCAGGGGGTTGATCTCTGTGTGTTTCCAGTCTTCAGTGAAGGTGGTGGACTCGATGGAGCAGTTGATGGCGTAACAGAGTTCGGGTGCGATGGAGGGGCAGACTCTCTTGAAGATGTGGTGAGGGCAAGGATCTGAGGAGGCTCTGGAATG
The DNA here is from genome assembly GCF_964204655.1 of Triturus cristatus. Taxonomy (NCBI): domain Eukaryota; kingdom Metazoa; phylum Chordata; class Amphibia; order Caudata; family Salamandridae; genus Triturus; species Triturus cristatus. The sequence goes on along the minus strand of NC_140589.1, from coordinate 566,750,322 downwards.
GATGCTCTTTCTGATCCTGAGGGTGTCGTCAGAGGTGAGGGTGTTCCAGTTGGGCACGGTCTGCTGGGGTCTAGAGCCATTGGGTGCAGAGGTTGTGGGTGGGGGGGTGGGTCTTGGGTTGCGAAGCTGTCATAGATCTCCTTGATCTTGCAGTGGAAGAAGATGGTGAGATTTTTACAGAGGTCTAGAGAAGGGGAATGCCCGCTGCCTTTGTGCTGGGTTTTATTAATTCTTTGACCACAGCAAAAAGCTCTTTGATGTGCATTGGTGTTGATGCAATCCTGTATGGCTGCTTTCTTTGTTGTTCTGATGAGATGGTGGTGTGCGGTGACGACGGCTTTGAAGGCTTCATGGTCTGCCGAGATCTTGCTGATACAGCATCTTTTATCGAGCCATCTTCAGGTGCGCCTGGACTCTTGGAGGGTGGAGGAGAACCAGCTGGCTTTCTTCAAGGCATGCTTGCCTGAGGGTTTCTTGAGGGAAGCCAGGGAGCCAGTGTGAGCGAAGTCGGAGATCGAATAGTGAAGGCGGCACGGTGAGGTGTTGGCATCCATGGATGTCGGTGATGGGGTTTTGCTGAAGGAGGTGGTGAGCAGGTCTTTGGTGACCTTGTTGAAGCTTCTGCGAGGATAGTGGTTGGCGTTGCCGATATCTTTCTAAACAATATAGAACCCTGGTCAGAGTATATTTTTGCCCTACCCAATGCAATTGCAGCAGTTCCCCCTATTCCTTATTTGTGGAAAGGTGCTCCAGTCCTACCCATATTCAAAACCGTTGACTGTTCCTTACCATCTAATTATAGGCCAATAAGCCTTATAGATTGCATTCAGAAAGTGTTTGGTCGGTGCCTACTTAACATGATACAATATTGGATAGAAGAGAATAATATTTTAAGCCCCATTCCGACATGGTTTCCGACAAGGGCACAGCACGTAGACTGCCTAGGTTATGGCTGCAGAGAAGATCCGGACAATATTGGACATGGGTGCCAGGACCGTCCTGATCCTTTCGAATCTATCGGCGGCTTTTGACACCGTGAACCATGACATTCTTATCAGAAGGCTCCTAGAGGTAGGAGTCAAGAATTCTGCTCTAAAATTGATCAAATCGTATCTGAATAGGTTTCAATATGTTCAGATTGGTGACTCTTGCTCAGAGCAGTTCACACTTCCATGTGGGGTGCCGCAGGGCTCCTCACTGAGTCCCACTTTGTTTAACTTATATGTGACCCCCTTAACTGACATCATCAGGCAGTTTGGTTTCTCGTTGGTTTCCTACGCAGATGACACTCAAATAGTGGTGTCCATCTCAAGCAACTTGGAGGAAACCGCTGATCGTTTTAGCCAATGTATGTCCCACATAGACCAATGGATGAGTGCAAACTGCCTAAAGCTCAATGGAAGCAAAGCAGAGGTTCTCCTGTTGGGATCTGACACCTCTTTTTGGTCACAGAACTGGTGGCCTCCGGATATGGGAATTCTTCCAGCCCCAGTTCATAAGGTAAAGAATCTGGGCATCATCTTTGATGACAGACTAACTTTCCAACATCAGATCAACAAGAATGCCTCTCTGGTCTTTATAACACTGAAGTCAGTCTGGAAGGTGCGCGCCTTTATGCCCCCCGAAGCAGTAAAAACACTGATGACATCTCTAGCCATGGCCAGACTAGATTACGGAAATGCCCTATATCTGGGCCTTCAAAAACAGCACATGCTCAAACTCCAGCATGTGCAGAACACAGCCGCCAGAATGTTGCTGGATATCTCCAAATTCCAATCCATTTCCCAAGGCTTAAAATTACTCCACTGGCTTACGGTAAAAAAGAGGATAGAATTCAACATAGTTTCCATCTTGTCTGAATTGGAGTAAGATGATCCATCGTTGGCTGGTTTTAAAACTACAATTCTTTTATTTGCTGATGATACCTTGTTGATTTCCAAGACCCTGTCAGGCCTCCAAAAACCTTTGGATTATTTTAGCAAATTTTGTGAGGATCAAGGCTTGAAAAGTAATTCTTTTTAGATTAAGGTGATGTCCTTCAGGCAGCATAAATCTTTTAAGTGCAAACTAATCCCTGGTGGCACTTTTCTCGAACAAGTCGACTCTTTTGCATACCTAGGGGTTACCTTTGCCTAGAGTATGTCTTGGCGACCACACGTTAGCAAGGCCACAACCAGGTTATAACAGATCTCTGGTGCAATACTTAAGGAGTTTACAACATCTTATTCTAAACCAATTACTCCTGCACTTAAAATCTATGATGCCACGGGTGTGGACTCAACCCTGTATGGGGCTGAGTAGAGGGTGTTTGCCAAACACAATGATATTACAAAATACGAGAATACGTTTCTTAGGAACTTGACTTCCCTCCCATCTAGAATCCTGTTACTCCCATTGTTTAGTGACCTAGGTGTTACAAGGGCCACATATAAAATCCATTTATGGCCATTGTTGTATTGGAGGCACTTGTGGACCACTCCAGAGCTGGCACAATGTACTGAAAGCCTAAGGGAGGTACTGAAGGCTGACCAATTAACCTCAATTCCATGGCTTACAAATATAAAGTCAGCCTTGCATTCATTAGGATTTATGACTTGTGGAATCAACCCAACACATATGTTTTTCTATCCAAAGATGAGCTTAAAATTAAATACAAGTTGCTTTCAGATGACGAGATCATTCAGAAGTCAGCTACTGATAGGCTGAGAAGCGACCATATGGACATCAAGATATGGTGGGGGGGAATTATTCTGGGATGTAATAATGGTCCCACTGCATAGGAAACTTTATTTCCAGTTTTGTATAGGTACCCTGCTCCTTAGGTCATTCACTGCAGGTTGGAAGGGTGAAGGAGGTAGCTCCTGCCCATTGTGTGACCATCAGATGGAAAGTGTTTCACACGTTATATTTGCCTGTCCAGGTTATTCATCCAGCCAGCAAAAATGCCTGGCACCAATATGCAGGTCACTAGGCACACGGAACCACCAAAGATGCCCTCCATATCATTAGATAACGGTCTTCCATACCACTGGTCATCTCTGTTGCAAACTTTTTGGGTGCATTGTGAGTGTTATGTTAGAATGCCCTAGGTCGATTATTCGCCTAACGATAAACTTTTAGTTTGTCTTATATGTGCCCTATCTAGGTTATCTTTGGCAATAACCCATCTTTTTAATGATATGTCTTATTATATTTATCTGCTCATAACTGTATATAGATATATACCCTATATGTTTTTAGGAAAATTGATGTTTTTTAATTATGTTTTACCGTGTATGCTGCTTTGTGATGAATTATTCTTTTATGGCCCTAGTAGCCAAAATCAAGAGTTTTGACCTGAACTGGTTGGCGTAGTGGTTTTGGAGAAGTAGAAGTGGATGCAGTGGTGGTCGGTCCAATGTGGCACAGAGGTGTGGCTAATGGAGATGTTTTTACTTGCTGAGAAGATGGGGTCGAACATGTGTCCTGCTGAGTGGGCTGGAGAGGTGACCAGTTGTTTGAGACCAATGGTGGTGAGGTTCTCCAGGCGGGATGAGATGTTGTGGTCGTCGAGGTTGTCCAGCAGGAAATTGAGGTCACTGAGGAGGACGTAGTCCATTGAAGTGAAAGTGTGGTGAGCGATGAAGTCGTCTATGGCTTAGCTGAAGGAGGGGGGGGGTCCATGAGGTCTGTAGACGAAGGTGCCATGGAGGGTGGCATTCAGGTTCCTCTGGAAGTGGAGGTGTTCCATGTTGGGTGAGTGGTCGTCAAGGCTGGTTGCAAGGCAGAGGCTGTTTTTGTGTACGATGGTGATTCCTCCTCCTGGTAGTTGATGCAGTCCTTGTGGATGATTTTGTAGCAGTCGGGGACGGCGGTTGCGATGTCCGGGCTGAGGTGGAGTTCATCTAGTTTCTGTGAGGAAGGCTACATCGGGGATGATGGAATACCAACTACGCTCCTGAAACAGCCAAGTCAGAAAGACAACAGCTTCTCCCTGAACTGCATGCTACACAATTGTAGATCAGCAGTCAAACACTGTCCAGAGATATCAGACACCATCCTGACCCATAATCTTGACATACTGATCTTCACTGAAATGTGGCTCAATGTCTCATCTAACCACGTAGACCTTCTTCTTCCTCCCAATGACTCCATTTTGCCCTGTGACCGGAAAGATAGAAACGTTGTAGGTCTCGCACTCATTCACCGAAACTCTATGTGTTGCCGAACATATTCAATAACTCACTTTCAGTCTTTTGAAAGGAACTGTCCACATCCACTACCTCCAACCTCAAATTCAATGGGATTTACCACCTACTGGGCCAAAACAATACCTTCATCGAGGAATGCATGGATTTCTTCACCTCTCAACTTATTAGCTCTGGCAGCAAAATCTTCCTTGGAGATTTCAATATCCACTGGGGAGGTGTGGGCAACAGTTATGTAGACACTTTTACCTCCTTTCTCTTTGGCAACAATCTCCAACAATACTGCCATAAACCAACACACCACAAAGGTGGCATTCTGGATCTGATAATCTCCAATTCCCCCTACCTAAAGACATATTACCCGATCCCAGTCTACTGGTCTGATCACATGCAGATCCCATTCTCTCTTACTGGCTCTTATACCAACACATATGGGCACCCCAAGAAAGAGAAAATATGGGTTATGGTGACACATCCAACCTTGATACAAAACCCATTGCCATCATGGCCTTTCCCACTGTAATTTCAATTGCACCTCATCTTGACATCAACAAGACCTCCGACAAGTGCAACTTCTGCATGGAATCCCTTATTGACACATTTTTACCACTGAAGTGCAATTTATCCAGACCAAAACCCTATAGGTCATGGTCCTCAAAAAGGCTTTATGAAGAATGAAAGCTTACCAGAAAATGAGCGAAAGAGTGGAGATAAGCACCATGCACCTGAGTATGACTAAGCTTCGCAAAAGACTGCATCCTTAAGGTTGAATCCTCCCATATCAGAGCTCTCGTGAATTCTGAAAAGAATAGACCAAAGTGCCTGTTTGAGGTCATTGCACAGTCTACTGGCCCCTCCATCTCTTCGGCTCCTAAGTCATCCATGGACAGCTGCAATGTCTTTGTGAATTTCTTTGATAAAAAGAATCTTCCCATCAAAGACTCCCTAGAAATGATTGAGTCTCTACCATGCAAAGCTCTACAATTTTTATTTTATTTTATTTATGGTTTTTATAGAGCGCAACACTCATCCCATGGGATATCACGGCGCTATATACCAAAGAAACTACCGCTGGCGTGTGCTGAGATCATTGAGGGTTGGGGAAGAGATAGGTTTTTAGTTTTCTTCGAAACTGGAGGTAGTTCGTGGTATGTCTTAGGTCAGAAGGTAGTTCGTTCCAGCTTTTTGCCGCTAAATATGAAAAGGAACGACCTCCTGTTCTGGCCTTGTAGATACGTTTCGTTTTCGCCAGGGCCAATTGACAGGAGCGTAGGTTCCTGTTGGGTACGTAGAATTCAATTCTTCCATGAAGAATTGAGGGGCCGATCTTGTGTAAGGTCCGATAGGCATGGTTAAGCAGTTTAAAAGCAGCCCGCTGACGCATCGGAAGCCAATGAAGTTTGGTTAGGCATTCCGATGCAGAGTCGCGATAGCCTTTATTGCAGATGAGTTTAGCCGCCAGATTTTGCAGAACCTGTAGACGGGAGAATAGAAATTCGTTCATCCCTACGAATAGCGCATTGCCATAGTCCAGACGACTAACCAATAGGGCCTGTGTCACTGAACGTCTGCAATCTAGGGGTATCCAGGGAAATATCCTAGCAAGGAGTTTAAGTATGGCAAAGCCCTTGCCAAAAAGGGATCGAACGTGGTCTTTCATGGATAGTGTGTCGTCCATGATAATACCTAGGTTCCTGGCATGTTGTTTAGGAATGGGGGCCACTCCCAGTGAGGGTGGCCACCAGGTATCATCCCACATACGTTTGGCGCCTCCGAACAAAAGAATCTCTGTTTTGCCTGCATTCAGCTTTAAACAGTGATCGTGCATCCATCGTGCCATTTCAGAGAGACAGTCGTGTAGATTGCTTTTGCAGGTTTCTGGTCTCTCATCCATCGTCACCATCAACTGCGTGTCATCCGCATAAGAGCAGATTCCAATACCCCACTTCCTTCCAATGTCCGCGAGAGATGATATATAGACATTGAAAAGGGTGGGGCTCAGTGAGGCGCCCTGAGGAACCCCGCAGTCGATGGGATTGGGCCTTGAGTGGAATTGGCCCATGTGTACTGCCTGGGTGCGGTTGCTCAGGAAAGAATGTATCCATTTCAACGCTGTGGATTGAACTCCTTTTTCCCCGAGTATGTTCAGCAGACATTTGTGTGATACCGTGTCAAACGCCGCTGACAGATCCAGCAGTATCAGTGCTACTGCTCCACCTTGATCGGTGGAGGATCTGATACTGTCTGATACTGCCAGCAGCGTTGTCTCGGTACTGTTATTGGCTCTAAAGCCGGTCTGGGAGATATCTAAAAGGGAATTGTCTTCCAGGTATTTAGTCAGTTGTTTATTTACCAATTTCTCCAAAGCCTTGGAGAGGTAGGGGAGCTGGGAAATTGGTCTGTAGTTTTCAGGATTGAAAATATCGGACCCAGCTTTTTTCAATAGTGGGGTCACGGAGGCGTGCTTCCAGGCAGCGGGAAAAGTGGCAGTGGTAAGTGATTTATTAAAGAGTCGAGTGATCACAGGACAAAGTGTAGACGTGATTTCTGCGAACACAAAGTGAGGACAAGGATCTGAGGGTGAACCTGATTTAACCGTGTTTAGGACTGCTAGAACCTCAGCTTCTGAGAATGGTGCAAAGCTGGTTAGCCGAGGTATGGTTCCTGAGTCTGGTAAGACTATAGATGTTTCTGGAGACATCATGATTTTGGATAAGTTATCTGAATTGTTATGGGTATCTTGAGGGGTAAAGGAAGAGTATATTTTCTTAATTTTTTCAGAAAAGAAAATATTGATACGCTCACAAACCTCAGCCGAAGGAGCGAGGGTTTGTGAAGTGCTAGGTGGTTTACTAAGCTCCTTCACTATCCTGAACAACTCTTTCGCTGAGTTGTTATTTTCTTGGATGCGCTTGGTAAAGTAATCCTTTTTTGTGTTTTTAATTGCAAGAATATACTGTTTTCGTTTGTGAACGTAGGTTAGTCTTGTTTCATTATCTTTAGATTGTCTCCATAAGTGTTCCGTTTTTTGGCATTCCTTTTTGAGGTTTTTTAAATAAGGGGTATACCATTTCTCTGTTGAAGGTTTTTTTCTGGATTCCCGTATTGGGGCTAATTTATTTAAGGTTTGTGATATTTCGACCTCCAGTAGGGCAGCATCATCGCAAACAGATGAATTTTCCGATGTTTTGACATTGGCCACTTGGAAGTGTTTCTCAAAGCTGGATTCATTAATCAGCTTCCAGGCTCGTTTGGAAATGTAAGAAACAGCCTTAGGTTTCAGAGGTTTAGCGAGAAGGCCCAGTGAAAAGGTGATGAGGAAATGATCTGTCCAGGGCAGAGGTTTAATCTCTCTTATGCTGGTGGATTCAAAATTAGTGAAAAGTAAATCTAGCGTATGGCCAGCTGTGTGAGTGGGGCCCACTACCCACTGTTTAAGATTGAGAATACCCATGTCGTATTCAAACTGGGAGACAATCGGGGAGTCAGTATTTTCGTAATGGATATTGAAGTCGCCAATTATTAAGTAATTTTTGTGTGTCAAACAAAGTGGCGATAATTGATTCAGTAGTTTGGCACCGAGAGTAGCTTGTTGTCCGGGAGGGTTGTAAATAACGGCACCAGCTAAGATAGTAAAACCCTCGTGAAGTACTTTAAAGGGCAAGATCTGATGTTCAATGTGGGCAGTTATGGGTTCCACTAGGCATGTTAGTTGTTCCCTGAATATCACAGCAACTCCCCCACCTCTTTTCCCAAGTCTGTCTTGTGAGATGATTTTATAATTGGGGGGGAGGGCATTTGCTAAATCTGGGACATTAGCTTCGGATAACCAGGTCTCGGTAATGAAAACTAGGTCCGGGGCTTTTGCTGTAAGTAGATCCCAGATATCCAGGGCATGCTTGGGTAGAGATCTAGCGTTAAAATACAAACAATTCAGAGTCGTATTGTTTTCGTCATGATTAGCGTGGTTTCTAAATGAAGTTGGACCCATGCTGGACCAACGACAGGCGCGGCAAGAAAATGGTCCATACGAAAGTCCTGGCCCCATTTTAGTACATAGGTGTGATTTAATGCCCTTGCTACTGTCGTGCAAGGCTAGCAAATCACTACGAGAGTAGCGAGTGGGTATAGACGCTGCTGGATCCGGACCGGCAGGGGGGGTAGCCCCTAGTCCCGGTCGGTCGCGGACGGGCGCAGAAGGGCTTTCCTTTGGCGCGCCTTCGGCGCGCCAGCGGCGCGCCCGCTGCGCACGTCCGCTGCGCGTCCGGCCCAGGCACATGTTTTATAAGGGGAGGGAGGGGGCGTGTCCTCGTGGCGGTGGGCGTTGCCTCACTGTCTGCGTGATTGGCGGCACGGGGATGGTTACACCCGCAGCAACGTCCAATCAGCAGTACTGTGAGAACGGCAAGTTCGCTTTCAGGGGAGTGCGCAAGGTAAGGCTACACACAGTTAAAATTCACAGATAAAACAATTTGGCACACTAACAATTTTGGCAGCAATACAAAATCTCTCAACAACGCGCAAAGCTCCCGGCTTCCGCCTCAGGAGCTGTCTTTGGTATCTAGCGAGCTTGGATTCTGGCGCGATTTTAAATGCCACTAGAGGGGGCGTGTCCTCGTGGCGGTGGGCGTTGCCTCACTGTCTGCATGATTGGCGGCACGGGGATGGTTACACCCGCAGCAATCAGGGTCATCTTTCTTTCCAATCTCCAAGAAGGACCTACAACGCACTATCTCTGAAGTAAAACTGTCAAACCATTATCAGGATGCCACTCCAGGCTCTATCAGCAAATATCTTGCCACATACCTACTCCCCATATCGTCCGCCATAATCAATTACTCCCTCAATTAGGGCCTCTTCCCAGAATGACTAAAAATGGGTCAAATCACTCTGCCCTTAAAAAAAATAACCTCTTGATCCAGAGAACCTGAACAACTTCTGCCCAGTCTCCACAATCCCACTTTTAAGCAAAATCATCAAGAGTTGATTGGCGTCCCAACTAGCCTCACACATTCGAACAAATAACCTCCTAGACACTCTCCAATCAGGTTTCCATCAGGGTCACAGTACAGAAACTACAATCCTCCAAATAGTAGATGACTCCCTTAGAATCCTTAACTCCAGTAACTTTTGCCTCCTGGTCCTCCTGGATTTATCCACCGCATTCAACACTGTCAACCATCTCATCCTCCTTCATATTCTTGAACTTCACATGTGATGTGGGGGCACTGTCCTCAACTGGTTTTCGTCTTACCTATCCAACCATTTCCAAATTTTGATAATGGGCAACTCGTTTCCGAGACCTATCCTTGTTCACCAAGAGGTCCCTCAAGGTTTGATCCTCTCCTCAACCCTCTATAACCTCTACCTAGAATCACTGTGTGATTCGCAGAAACTCTGGGATTCTCTGCCAACTCTACGCCCACAATACCCAAATATACTTGAAAATCTAATTGCCGAAAGACTGCTTTTAAATATGCTATTAAAGATTCAAAACTGGATGTCCAAACACCATTTTAATCTCAAACCAACTAAAACTAATTTCTTTTGATCTTTCCCGCCCTGGATGGCTGCCCTGCCGTTGTCCAGAGTGCTAGATCACACAGTATCACACTTCATAATCATCTCAATCTTCACAGCCACATAGCAGCCATGGCTAACAGCGTATGATGCCAACTTAGGCAGCTCTGGGGCATCAGACAATTGATTCTAGAACAAGACCTCAAAAAAGTGGTGCAGTCTCTCGTTCTCTCTAGACTAGACTATGGAATTGCCCTTCTCTCAGGAATTCCCAAAGTACACCTAGGCCCACTGAGAGCAACACTACATGTCTCAGCACGCTTCACCTCAGGTCTCAAGACATTTGTCCACATTGCCTTGCCCTGCTAACCCTCCAATGGCTTCTCATTGAAACGCGGGCCCAATTCAAAATCATCTGCATTACCCATAGAGCGCTGCACTCCTCCTCACCCTTTTAACTAAATGAGAAACTGAAACTTTCCAGAGCGAATAGCGGTTCCAGAAATGCTCAATCCCTGCTCCTGGAACCCCCAACCTTCAGTAGCGAATGATACATGAACCAGTATTTCCTTGGTAGTGCCACTAAAATCTGGAGCACTCCACCTCCCTCACTCTGTACAATCACCTGCCTAGAAACCTTCAAAAAGGAGTTCATGCTCCCATTTTACAGATATCTTGGTTAATTCACCCTTGAACAGACTTAAGTCCTCTCTTCACAGCACCCTGTTCTGCCTTTTGTTATATGGTCCAACCATCTAAATCGATGCTTTAACTATGTATGTCCTCGGCCCAATAGTAACTGTCTCTTGGGGTATCTGTTGTAACATCCTCTGATGCTAACGACTGAGTTTAACTACTATGGGGTCGAATACGATGCCATTCGGAAAGGCTCCGAATCCGATTCGGGTTTGCCAAATCCGATCCGGAACCCTTGATTTTGACCAAATCGTACACAGTTCCCAACAACCGATTATGATGCCCAGAAACCGTTAGAGCTGTCCTAATCGGTTCCAAAAGGCATGCGGACAGGTGTGCCCTTAATGAATTTGATGAAATAGGGATAGCTTTAGGGTTTCCCCAGACACCAGTCCATAGTTTCTAGTTGCAGGGGCTCACCACAAATCCATTGTAGAAAAGAATATCCTCCTAACTCCTAACATATGCAGGGCCTTTATCAGTCCGCACACACACACACACACACACAAGGAAGAAGTTTCACACTGGCCGAAGAAATGTAAAGTGACACTATTTCTCTTCCAGATTGATGTAGCATCCTCTCTCCAGGACATTGTTCACTCTCCAGCCATAGGAAGGATGGGCCTCATTTTTGGCATTTTGGCAGACGGCTTTCCTACACCAAAATAAAAAGGCAGGAATGCACTGAATTTAAGCAATACGGTGCGTTTTTGTCATTTCTGCCTAGCTAACATAGGCACCCTTGCACCATTATGCAAGGGTCCATCCATTGCTGGCAGGATTGTTTTTGTACAGGAAAGGCCACCTTCCTGCACAAAAACATTCCTTTGAGTCGTTTTCCTCTTTCTGTGTGCTGAAAAATGCAGCACATGTGGAAAGAGGGGAAAACAAGGAGAAATAAACATATTTCTCCCCATTTTGCCTCACCTCGCCTCAGTATGGATTTGATGCTTACCCAGGTTCACATCACTTTGTAAATCTGGGGCAGAGTCAAATTCCATGGGTGTTGTGTGGCAAACCCCACCACAAAACCCATGGAATGCCTCCTGGACATACAGTAAGCCGAGACAGTAGTTTGTGCTGCATTGCCTTACTCATGATTTATGATGCCACTCAAAGCCACACAGGGTGGCTTTGCATGGCTTCATAAATCTTTATGAGAGCCCTGCGTCAGGCATGTGCCACTTTACATGCTGCAAAAGTGATGATGGGCTCTCATAAATAAGCCCCAAAGTGTTTCAAAAGGCATGTTGATTCCCCTAGTTATGGCCTGGACCCTTTTGTCTTTGTGGGCAAGAACAGGTTATGTTCCTTAGCCTCTAGAACAGCTTTCCAACTCCAGAGATTTAGAGCATGGCCAGAGATAATCTCTCCACAATTTCTTCATAGCCCTTCACCAGGCAGATGAGAATTGTTCCAGCAAGCAGGTCGTTTTCTGCTTTTCTTCTGTATTGGTAAGATCTCTTAGGCCTAATAAGGAGGAAACAGCAAAAGGATGAATGCAGCTGTTATCTGCACAACTGTCATTTCCCTCCCCTTTGACAAGTGGCCTCAGTAGTGGCCGGCATAGCTCCCGAGTGGGGCGGTGGGCGTGGGAGGTTGCACGGGGAGGGGAGACACGCAGGGAGGGTGGGTCATGCTGGGTTGGGCACAGGGGGTCATAATTGAAAAAATAAATGTTTTAAAAACCTACCTTTCTGCCGGGTCCCGTGTCTTCTCTGGTCCTGGTCTCCTGCTTCCTGCCTCCGACAGGAACATGAAGCAGGCAGCCAGGCTCCCTCCCCTAAGCCAATCACAACACTGCATGCAGCGATGTGATTGGTCTGGAGCACTGTGACACGGCACTCAGCCAGGGGCTAGACGGATGGGCATGTTCTCCATGCAGGCTGCAATGCAAAGTGTACATGACTGGTTTGGGTGACCCAAAAGGGCTGACCAAACAGTCTTTGCGCACTCAGGAGTGGGCAAACCACTCCGCCCCTGCCCTGTTCCGTGAACAGAGCAGCCTTGAGCAAAGAAAACATAAAATGGAAATAACTAAAAGTTATTATCATTTTATGTTTTGGCTTCTCGCACTGAAAAAGCATTGGGGCGACACTTCTTGACCATAGTGGATGATCCGCCCCTGAGTGGCCTATGGTTTCCATGGTGGTCAGGATCTCCTGTTCTTACTTCTGTATTCTCTGGAAAGAACTGGTGGCTTGGTTGCAGTACTGTAATACATATTCTACATTTGCCTTGACTGTACTACATCTGTGGTGGATATTCTTACTCAATTATCTCTTTAAGCTGCTGATATTGTTAATATGCAGGCCTTGCCCATCACCCCATTTACTTATGCAACCAGATTGATGCCTATGTGCTAGGAATATATTTATGTTCTGTATTTCTATGTTCTGTATATAGTATGGATCTGTTGTGATCCAGAAGGCCCTCTGTTATCCTTCATCTGTAGTTTGGATATACGATTAGTGTTATTTCGTCCAGACAAACACTGGTGGATTTTACATTGTGGTTGTAAAGCAGAGATCCTGTTGATAATTATAATTTCTTGCTGTGGGGGCGTGGCTTGACGCCCAAGGAGTATGGACGCGTCTCCGTGAGGCTCCCGGTCCCGGAGCGGAGAAGTGCAACTTCGCGATGATTTCTAAGGAAGCAGCTGGCAGCAGTTAGCATGGGAAGTGTTCCTGCATCGCACACCATGCTTTTCGATCAGTTTTGAGACGATTACTTTGCCTTTGTCAGGTAATTAGTGTCGGCTCGATTCAGCAGCAGCGCGACCGCCATTTTGTTTTTCGGCGGAATGGCTTTTCCTTCTACGAGCTTCCACCACAAGGCGACCTAAGAACATAATTCTAGTGGCAATCGAAGTCTCCTCCAATCACGATGTCCGAATGACCGTTCTTCCTGTTTTTTTTTTTTTTCTGTTGCTGTCTTTGTTTTTACCTCAGTATGCATGGATGCCAGCAGTGGTCGCCATCTTAGGTAATGATTCGTCTCATTGCTGACTGGGTCTGCACAGCTTTGCTCGGAGCCTACGAAGTCTTCCTGCTGTTACTCTTCATGACCTCTTTTTTGGCGGATTGAGGTTTCTGGCAACCGTATTGGCAAAGGATTTCTGATCATCACCTTTACCCTGCTCGCTGACTCGCGACCAGCTACTGCGTATTACAGTCGGCGGCTTCTTCTTTTTCTTTTTTACGTGCCCTGCTACTGGCCCTGCTAGTTGATGGGTAGGACACGGGGCGCGCATACTAGCCCGTCCCTGCCGCCACGTTCTTTTATCAAAAACTCTACTTTATTCTCGCAACTCTCCAAGTTGGAAGATTCGCAGATATTTGAGGAAGAAGACAAGCACTCAAAGATGGATTCTGCACCCGCCACAGCTACCAAGTCGAACGTGAAGAGGCTAAAAAAAGACCCTCCCTCGCCTCCCAAAGCATCCTCGGACATCTCCATGGAACTTTTGCTACATGAGATAAGGGCTCTTAGACCCTTTATGGAGGAAACAAATTCCACGCTACAAGCTCTCTCTGACAAATGGGGGCAACTCGATACAAGGCTTACAGCGGTTGAACATGATGTTGCCACTTTCACTGACACTGCTAAAGTAATTCCTGTCATGCACTCGCAAATTACCACCCTCCAGAAACAGGTTGAAGACCTCGAAAACCGCAACCGGAGGAACAACCTTCGTATTTTTGGCCTGGGGGAGGGACTTGAAGGGAGCGACCCCATTGCTTTCTTTAAGACTTTCCTCCCTAAAGTCCTTCACTTGTCAGACGGAACTATGCTCAACATCCAACGAGCTCACAGGCTGGGGCGCGCTCCTTCGGCTGGCTCCTCTCCCCAGCGACCGAGGGGGGTCATTATCTACTTCCTAGAGTACACGGATTTGCTAAAGGTGTTAGCGGCAGCCAAAGCTCTTCAGCGTGTCACATGGTCAGGCTCCACGCTATTTTTTGCGCAGGATTACTCCAAGGCAACTGCTGACAGACGCAAAGCTTTCCTGAATCTTCGACCTGATCTTCGTTCTATGGGGGCCAGATTTGGCCTCTTTCACCCTTGTCTCTTCAAGGTCACGTACAATAACAGAACCACGACTTACGAGGATCCTGGACGCCTGCAGAGCTTTATTGATTCACACAGGATGGATGCCACCACCTCTGCCGGGACATCCTCCTCACATGTTGCTTAAATTGCTACTCAATATCTGTGCTTTTCTATTAGTCTCCCTGCTCCACAGTCCTCTCGCTCGCTAGGCGAAGTTGTTTCCATTCTATTTTATACAATAGTGCCAGCTTTCTGTGTTGATTTCCACTGCATTAATGATTTTGCATTGTTACAGTATTGTTCTTCAATATTTTTTCTTTTTTAGGCTCGTACTTTCTTGGTTCTGGTTTTTTTTTTTCTCTCACAGTTGCTTCCTGAGATTAATTCCTGTCACATGTTCTTATTTCACAGTTATGATGTCTCCTCATATGGCCTTCCCCGTTCCCCACCGGATCCTCCCTGGACGTGTGTCTGCTCCATGTGGTTTCACCCACCCTCCCACTCATTCTCTCCTTTTGTAGGTATGTTTTATATTTTGTTTTGTGTCCTCGTTATTGTAATGTTTTTGTTTTGGCATTGTGCTCTTTCATTTGTATCTCATTGCCTTTATGGTATCCTTACTGCTCCAAGTCCCTCTTTTCTACTTATCTTTAATCTCTTCTCAGTCCTTGCTCTGTTTCTTTCCTCTGTCCCTCTCTTTAATCAGAAGATCTCTTTTGTGCCATACATTTTTTCCATTTTCTACGGATTTTGCACTGCATTGACTTTCTGCTTTCTAATTGCATTTTGTTTTACTTATGATTGCTCATGTCTTTGAAACTAATTACTTGGAACGTTAGGGGTTTACACTCTCCTATTAAACGGCAAAGGATCTTAACCCATCTGGCCAAATTAAATGCGGACATTGTCTTTTTGCAAGAGACTCATCTTTCCGCTGATGAATCGTCAAAGCTGAAAAGGGGCTGGGTGGGGGAAGTCTTTTTCTCTCCTGGGGATGGCAAACGGAATGGTGTGATGATTCTTTGCCGTAAATCTCTTTCGTTTACATTATTGTCTCAGAATTCAGATGTTAATGGGCGGTGGTTAAATGTCAAATTGTCCTTCAAAGGAGTTCCTATATCTCTGTTTAATGTATACGCCCCCACGTGCGGAGAACCATCCTTTTGGTCCACCTTAGCAGCTCAGCTCGCCCTTAGTTTGGAAGATAATTTTATTTTTGCTGGGGATTGTAATCAGGTTTTTGACCCCTTTATAGATAGAAACTCCAAGGTCCCTTATATCCCCAATAAACCCCAGAAATCATTTGTACGAGTTATCTCCCAGCACCAACTCTTTGACGCCTGGCGTCTCTGTAATCCAACCACCAGGGAGTACACCTTTTATTCCCCCTCTCATCATACCCAGTCAAGAATCGACTACATTTTTGTTTCTCATTCTATCTCCCAAACTCTTACGCAAGCAGAAATTGGCCCTATACTGCTATCAGATCATGCCCCTGTGTCAATTGTATTTGAAATTCTCCCCCGAGCCACAGGTCCTAAGAGGTGGCGCTTCAACAACACCCTCCTTCTGGACCCGAAATTTACCGCTGCTTTTACTACTTTTTTTGAAGAGTTTTTTGCGTTTAATACTGACCAATCCATGCCCTTTTCCACCATATGGGACGCTTTCAAGGCCTCAGCGAGGGATTTTGTGATTGGCTTTGTTGCAAAGAGGCGGAAACTTTCCCGCAAATTTACTGCTGACCTTTTACGGGACATCAAGACACTGGAACACTCCTTTTACACCTCGCACTCGAGCCAATCCCTCACAGCCCTCATCAACGCCAAATTAGCATTTAATAAAAAATCTACGGAGGATGCTTCTTTGTACTTATTAAAGTCCAGTGCCAAATTTTATGGGGGCAAAAACAAGGCAGGAAAGATTCTGGCTAACTATCTGAAAGTTAAACAGAACAGACTCAATATTGAGTCTATCTATGATGAACGCCTAGATTTAAAATTTAAAGATTCGGATATTCTGAACGAATTCTCCCTATTTTATAAATCCCTATATACCTCGGAATCACAGCCCTCTGAGGACTCTCTCTCCCAGTTTTTTTCAATACTTCAGACTCCTCCCTGCCACCAGTCGGATCTCACTCTCCTGGAATCCGATCTAACGCACCAAGAATTGTCAGCAGCACTCCAGCTGCTCAAGAAAGATAAAGCGCCGGGGCCTGATGGCTTTACAGTAGAGTTCTTCCAACACTTTGCTAAGCTTTTATTACCCAAGTTGCACTCCCTCATAGCCTCCTTTAACACACTGGGGTGTTCTTCGGGCACCTTTTCGGAAGCACACATATGTTTGATACCGAAGGAAGGGAAAGACCATAGACACTGCAAAAATTATAGGCCTATTTCTTTGGTCAATATAGATTATAAGATCTTCTCAAAAGCCCTAGCCATACGTCTTGACTCCTACTTGCCTGACTTACTAGAAGCGGAACAATCGGGCTTTGTTAAAGGCAGATTTATCACGGACAATACGAGACTTCTCTTTGATGTCTTGACCAAATCCTCGTCCCTGAAGCACCCCCTAGCGGCAATAGCGCTTGACGCCGAGAAGGCGTTCGATAGAGTCGAATGGAAGTACTTGTTTCATACTCTTCGTTGGTTCGGCTTCGGTCCCAAGTTTGTATCCCTGATCTCTCTCCTTTACTCCAACCCGCGTGCGGCTATCTGCGCCAATGGTCTGATATCCTCATATTTTGATTTGGGCAGAGGAGTCCGCCAGGGTTGTCCTCTCTCCCCTTTTCTTTTTAATCTAGCCTTGGAGCCCTTTCTCTCTAAGCTTCGCCAAAACCCAAATTTATTCGGCTTTCAATCAGCGAACATTCACCTTAAATTAGCTGCCTACGCAGACGACATTTTGCTTTTCATGTCCAATCCTAATGTTTCTGTTCCTGCCTTTTTGACAGATGTACAAGCATACTCTAAAATCTCTGGCTACAAATTGAATAGTGATAAGTGTGAGATACTCCCCCTGACCAAGTACACTTTTAAAGCGGATTTCAGCGCCTCAAATTTTACGTGGAGCCCCTCTCATATTAGATATTTAGGCATGCATATCACTCCCTCAATATCTGACACAGTAGCGCTATGTCTAAACAAATGTCTACAAAAAATCACTGATTTAACGGCCAGGTGGCATCCACTGTACTTATCGTGGTGGGGTCGGCTAGACACCATAAAGATGATGCTTGCACCCATTGTACTATACACCATATCCAACATCCCAGTCCCCATTCCGGCCAAATTCTTCAAAAAAATTAATTCCGCCCTCTCTTCCTTCTTGTGGAATTCAAAGCGTCCTCGTATGTCATTAGCTAAGCTGATTCGCCCAAAAGCTGAGGGAGGAGTTAATTTTCCTGATTTTCAGGTTTATCAAAAAGCTTTCCTTCTACGACAAGCCTCACTTTGGTTGCTTGACCCCTCGGAGAATTGCCCTCTATGGCTTAGGATAGAGCGTCTTTACCTCTCTCCTTTCTCCTTCCCTGAATACCTTTCATTTTCACGTAAACCGCAGGCGGTATCCTCTCCTATAATTAAATTGACTTCCAAACTCCTGTTGTCCTCTCCTCCTTCTTCTCCAGATTCGATTGACCACTTCCTAAGTTCAACAATCTGGCATAATAAAGATTTGACTATTCGCGGCAAACCATTCTTTTGGAAAACCTGGCGTCGAAAGGGTTTAGCATGGGTACACCAACTTTTTTCGGACTCAAAGTTTATGTCCTTTCACCTGCTTAAACAACGTTTTGACTTGCCTGCCTCATTCGCGCATAAATATACTTTGCTCAAATCGGCTGTGATGGATAGGTTTGATCACTTATCTGCATTGCCTCAGGTCCCCGCTTTTCAGACCTCTCCCTCACAACTCTCCTCCCTACTTAAGTCTAAACCCTCGGCTTCTAGCATATACAAACACTTGCAAGGAGCAGGTACCCCTAGACAGAAATCTAAGGTGGAGGAAGCTTGGGAGCGTGATTTTCAACTTTCATGGCCACTTTCTCTTTGGAACAATATCTGGCTCAAGCTGCGTAAATCCTCCAGGGCAGCAAACCTCACACAAACGTTATTTTTCGTGTATAATCGTATTCTACTTACACCGAGTGCTTTGAGCAAAAGATTCGCATCTACTCCAGACACGTGCTGGTCATGTTCGTCCCCAAACGCTGACATATTTCATGCGCTGTTTTTATGCCCACTTGTACAAAGCTTTTGGGAGCGAGTTTGGTCCCAAATAAACTTGATTTTTGACACTGCACTTCCTTTCTCTACCCCTCATATTTTCTTGGGGAGTCTCGCACCCTGCTGGGAGAATGTCCCAGGTAAAACCAAAATTGTTGATCTGTTGTTAGCGGCTGCATTTCAGCAGATCACGGTTAACTGGAAGGACTCCACTAAAATCTCCTATAAGGCGTGGTGGTATGTAATCTGCCATAATCACAGGCTGGACACCTCTTTTGTATATCCCGTGAAGTTGGCAGCGAAGCGTCTAGAACTGTGGTCCCCTGTTACATTATTCCTCGACATGTGTGCCAAAAAATCCTCTCAGATAAAGCCCTCCCACCCTGAGGTCCTGAAGCCCCCATGAACCCCCTACACGTTCCCAGATTTATTTCCAAATTTTCAATACTGTTTTGATTCATTTTCTATGCATTACTAGCATATCTCCTACTCATGAGTTTTGTCTTTTATTTTTATGCAGTATAAGCCGATTATAATGTGATGGCATGAAATTGTTGTTTTCTTTTTGCTCTTTGTCAATGGATTACCTTGATATGTATTTACTGTTATTCCCTGCAATACGGATACCTTTATTTGTCTCAATAAAATTTTTCTCTCAAACTTAAAAAAAAAATAATTTCTTGCTGTGTATCTCACCATTTTTTCTCATTCTTACTCTTCCTTTCTTCCTCTCACTCTGTCTGTCTCTCACTAATTAATTTCCTTTCCACCTATATACATTTGTCTCCCTTGGTCTAACTTCCTTTCTCTCATTTCTGCTATTCACTTTAAACTGGAATTTCACCCTGTAGTTTTTTCTACTATCCATTGCAAGAGGATGTCTAACAGCTCAAACTATATCTTGTAACTCCAGTGGAATGAAAATGTAAATGATGTATTCATCTAGTTTAAAAATCCAATCTCTAAAGAGTTTGATGCATTTCATTGGACTAACTGAAAATCAAATGTCAAGGCAGTACAATGAATACGTTTTCGAAGTCGCAAATAACTCTTTCAATGATAAGCACTGTTCAAAGATAAAAGCCACTGAATTACAGATCATTTTGGGATGCTGCTATGCACTCACAACTCCTACGCGAGTCCATTCTTTAAAAAAAGAGTAACACTTGTACATCCATGGAAGATTACATTACAATTCATATCATTTGCTTTGACCCTTTTCTCTTCCAAGCATATTTCTCTCTAGTGGAAGCTGTTCGTAAATTCCAATGACATCTTGAACACCTCAAATAATCTTACTAAAAACTTGCAATAAAGAACATTTGAGGTGATCAAAATGCTCCTGGTAGATGTTGGTACTATAGAAGGCTGACGCAGGGAGAAGAGTTTATGTATGGGTATAGAAGACCCTCATGGACAGTCACCTTCAGAGACTGAGCATTCATGGTGGATTCCATACAAGGATAACGACTTATTCCTTTAAATTGAAATACTTTTGTGAGATTTCTTAAAGAGTTGAAAACATGAATGTCAAACCAGCAGGCTTTTAACTATTTTAAGTGGTTGAGGGTTAATCTGGTCATTATGCATTCTGGCACTGCCAGTTAGGCTTTTTGCAAATATTTGTGCTGTTTATGGCTGTCCTTGGGCCAGCTTTAAGACCGCCTATTTGCCACTATTCATAATGTAAACCAGATTTTTTTTTAATTTGGGTGAGGTGTGCCTTGTCTGCTGCAGAACTGTGTATAAATCCCTTGTAGGAGAGTAGGATCTGCTTCACATGGTTACCCCCACTTTTTGCTAGTGTTTCACTGTTTTTCGACTTTAGTCTGGCTGGGGCCCTGCTATTCAGGACCCCAGCCTAGCTGCTTCCTCTCTAAATTGATTCCATGTACACTAGGTACATCACAGATTGGATTATGAGGTGCCTTTATAAGTCCCTAGTATATGGTATACTATGTACCTAGGGCATAGGTACCCCAGAGGCCTACCAGGGGCTGAAGCATGTATTATGCCACCCCTGGAAAGCCCTCCAAAATGACACCACAGGTCTGCTACTGCAGCCTGGAGAAGGTGGTGCATGCACCCCTTACTGAGATATACGTTCACTATATCTCACCTATCACTGCACATAGACAACTATCAGTCACCCCTATGGCAGGCCATATCAATCCTGAAGGCAGGGTGCTTGGTTATATGTGAGAGGGTGCCCAGGCATGAGCTGAGCCCCTCTGCAACCTTCAGAATCTCTTCTCCGGGGTTGTCAGTAGTGCAGCCTAACCATATACTCTTAAGTGCATTATATCTAAAACGGTTAATGCTAACTTTGGACTGGCTGCATGGAAACATGTCGTGTTTGGTGTCAAACACCTTGGAATCATACCCCCACATCAAATCCTGATGTGAGAATATGATCCCTCCCTTCTAGAGGGAGAGACATGACAGCACCGGGATACCCGGTACCAACTTAACAGAGCCCTGGCATCACAAAATGGATGCTGCAGCCACAGACACGGGTCTGGCCTCCTGCTGCTGACCAAAACTCCGGCAGGGGAGGCCTGGACAATAGGTTTCCTGTCAGAGGGCAGTGTAACCACCTCCCAGACAGGCTTATGTGTATTGGGGCTGGGTGGGAGCACTCTCAGAGTGCTTTGAAGTCCTGCACTGGAGGCACATTTGGTGTCCCTGTGTATAGTCCAGCTCAAACCGGTTCAGGGGCTTCCAGCCCCTGCCCTGGCATGAAATTGGACAAAGGAAATGGGTGTAGCCACCCCTCTTTCTAAACCCTCCTATAGATGGGTCCCTAGAGTTAGTCCAACCCCTTCCTTAGGTATAAGTAAGGAACCCCTGGCAACAGGACTTTAGATATCCCTGGACAAAACTCTGCAACTGAATCCTGGAACTTTGACGCTCTACTCAAGACTAGAGGACTGAAGAAATCTCCCTTGGGGTCAAGGAGTGACTCCCCTGCTTGGCAGGCACCAACAAAGAAATTGCCGGTCTGCATCTCCGAAGCTCCCGCCAGACGCCGTAGACTTTGCAACACAGGAAGAGGATTTCTAGACTTCTCAGAGGCCAACCTGAGTCCCCAGCAAAGCTGAGACCCGCAGCCCTCGTGAGTAACGTGGAACCAGAACTCCTGGTCACCATGCACTTTTGCAAGTGCATTAACTTCTCAACATTTCTGGAAGTTGTGCTTGCAGTTACGTGTAGCCTATTTCTCGAGGAGAGAATCTACCAAAGATTGTCAGCCTAGTCACCCCGAGTGACCCGTGGGCCACCATTTTGTGATTCCTCTTGAGGTCCCTTCGCAATCCCTGGTCCGTCAACTGGTGGGTCTCTGTGAAGGTAACATTAATTTTCCTTGGGCTTCCCTGGTTGCTCCAAATGTGCCCTGACTCCCTACCAAGTGGTGAGTCCCTCAGACCTTGCTGGTCGGCACCGAAGCATCTTTCTCCTTTCTGCGTGGGTTGCTGTTGCCAAGGCCTGTTGTGTCCAATTCGGGCACCGACAGTGCAGCACTCGACATCCTTCATAGGACAGCTCAAATCCAGCTCCTGGTTGTACTCAACGCCTCCTGGTCCTCGTGGATGAAGAGTCAAGCTTCACGTTCTTCACCTGAAATCACCCGACATTGGTGGGCATTCGCCTATCATGCTCCTGGTCACTGGATAGTGACCCAGACTCTGTCCCCTCTGCTTTCAGGTTCTTCTGACTTTGATCCAGGCTTGGATCCTTCGCATCTTCCCGGCAGCAGCACTTCTTTGCCAGCTCCCATTGAAAACGACGACGCAACCCGACACCATTTGAGACCTGTGCACCCGGCTTCCCTGGGTGAGGTAACTCGAGTACTCCGGTGCTCCCGTGGGTGCTGACCCTAGAACTTCCTAAGTCCAAAAGGGTTTGGTCCTGACTCATTTCTAAGTGTCCATAACCTTTAAAAATCTAACCACAACTTTTCCCATAGAAGCTAACAGGAGCTCGCGGCTGTGTTCTCACACTGCACACGGCCCCCGTGGATCCCCTGTGTCACTACCTTGGGTGGTTCCTTGGGGTCCCAGCAATTCTACAGGCTCTAGGCCTTGTGTCTTGTTAAGTCGTGGTTCTTTTACCACTATTTTAGTATATGGTTTGGCTCGCCCCTAGGGCCTGACGTGTATTGGTGCTATTTTACTGTACTATTTGAAGTGTAACTTATGTGTTTAGACCTCTAGCCTCATAAAGAGACTAGTAGGGTGTGTTTAGAAATAAATACATATATTTTATATATATACCTGGTGTGGTTGCCTTTCATTTGGTCATTCAAGAGATTATAAACTGGTAAAACAAGCTGCTTTACATTCCTTCAAGACTTAGCCTGAATGCTGCTCTCCATTGCTACCACTAGGATAGCTTTCAATAAAGGTTGTCTTTAAGCTATCATCAATGACCATTCATTAATCTCCTGCTGGGTTACTTACGATGGATAGTCCACTTCCACAACACCCTCTTGAGTGGAGAAAAGTGAGGAGCTGGAATAAAATTCTGTCAGACAACCTAGTGGACACACTATAGAGGTTACCCTCACCCAAATTTGAGGAAGGCAACATTGACTTGGAAAGCAAAACCCTCAGTAACACTCTACAATCTGCTATTGATCAAGTAACACCAGAAAGCAGAGAAAGAATTAGACATAAAGGCAAGGGGGCCCCCTGCTTTAATGACGTACTGAGGGAAAGGAAACAGAGCCTCCGCCAAGCCGAGAAACGGTGGCGGAAAGCTTATGACCCCGCTGAGCTAACAACCTATAAATCTCTACTCACCCTTTATAAAAAAATCCATCATATCCAGGAAAGCTGAGTATTATGAAGCGCGAATCACAGACGCGCCAAATAAACAAAAGGAGACTTTTAAGATCTTAAAAGAACTCAGAAAAAAGTCAGATGTAAAATCCGCAGCAGCACCCACAGACTGTAACGTTCTACAGTCCTTTTTCCTCCAGAAAGTAACAGACATCCTCCTGGAGATTGAAAACACCCCATCACCATGAGCTCCTTGGAGCTGACTACACCTCTACCCCTCTCTTGTCATCATCTCACTAGCTTCCCTCAACTAGACCCAAGGTCTTTGATGCTCCTGATGAATGGCACTAAATCAGGCTCCCCTGCCGACCCCTGCCCGCCGAGGACCTTCAGGATGGCACTTCCTGTCCTGGAAAGCCAGATTCTCACACTCCTGAATAATTCCTTGGCGACACGCCAGGTCCCCTCAAACTTGAAGGATGCTACAGTTACTCCTCTATTAAAGAAACCGGGGGCAGATAGGGCTGAGCTAAAACATGATAGGACTATCTACCAGCTCCCTTACCTGGCAGAGGTTGTTGAGCAATGCATCTTGAAGACAATCTCGGCGTTCCTGGAGGAACAGGAGCTGCTCCAATCCCACCAGGCATGTTTCAGAGCCAATCATAGCATGGAGCTGGTCATGCTATCAGTACTGGATGAATTTAGGATTAAGGCCGACAACAAGAATCGAGTGCCCTGATCTTATTAGATCTTTCAGCGGCGTTCGATACGGTCAGCCACACAAAACTACTGGCCCTGCTTGCGGACCTAGGCATTCGGGGGCAGGCCTACAAATGGTTAGAATCCTTTCTATCAGGACGGTCGCAGAGGATCCAACTGGGCAAGCAGGTATTGGAAAAGGCCAACATCGCTTGCGGGGTCCCTCGGGGCTCCGCACTGTCCTCTCTCCTCTTTAATATGTACCTACAGCCTCTGTTGGCCGTGCTAGCCAAAATGGACGGCCGAGTATTCAACTACACTGATGACACCCAACTCTTCCTGAGGATCGATAATTCGGCCCATGCCCAAAAGTCAGCCTAGAACATCCTCAGGTTCACAGTAAACTGGATGACTGCCAACTCCCTAAAAATCAGCCCAGACAAAACTGAAGTCCTAGCCATCTCAACAAAAAACAACCCCTGGAGCGATCGTTTCTGGCCCCAAGAGTTGGAGGCCACTCCCAGCACAGCACCGGTTGTGAAAAGCTTGGGCATTAAGATCGACTCTGAGCTCTCTATGACCAACCAAGTCAATTCTGTGGTCGGAACATGTATAGGTCTTCTAAGACAGCTGAGGAAACTGGTTCCTCTTCTCTCAGTCTCGTCATTGAAAACTATTGTATTAGCAACTATTGTCTCAAGACTTGACTACGGCAACGCCCTTTATGTCGGGCTCACCCAGAAACTCACTAACAGATTACACATGGTACTGAAGGACACAGCCAGGCTGATCTTCAAGCTGCCCAGAAGAACTAACGCCACTTCCTTGCTGCGCAAGTTGCACTGGCTGCCTCTCAAGCAGCGAGAGAAATTTAAGGGACTGTGCATTACCCACAAAGCTCTACACGGACACGCCCCATGGTACATAAAAGAACGCCTACTCAAATATGTGCCAGGGTGCGTGCTGCGTTTAGCAGAAGACGGCCGGCTGACCTGCCCATGATGTAACACCACATCCAAAGGGGGACGAGCGTTCTCGGTCCTTCTGCCACAACTTTGGAACCAGCTGCCCGTTACTCTCCGTAAAGAACCCGGTCTTCTTCCCTTTCGGAAACAGCTCAAAACTATTCATTTTTAGGGAAGCATTAGATACGGCCTAAGACCTTTCAGTACCATGGAGACAATCCCGCCTTTGACTGTGTTTTATTTCTTCCAAAGCGCTAAGAGACCTGTCACTGTACACGCGCTATACAAGAGCAAAATAACATAACATAACATAACAATAAGGGGTTGTTTGGACTGGTGAAAGGTGCTCACTATAATTAGTGGACAGCATATACCAAGCCAACTTCTCACCAGATAATCTCAATTGAATTGACTAACTGAAAACCACTAAAGGTACCTGAGGTACATATAATACAAGCTTTAGAATACAGTAAGTCCTACTGAACTTAGAGTTGTGTGTTAAGAGCTTAGCACACCATTCTACAACTCAAGAGAGGTTAGTAGGCCACACTAGAGTAGGCAGTGCAATACACCACACCTCACTAGTAATGTCTTCAAGGCCAGGAACCAGTGGGTCCTTGCCAGAAGCCAATGGAATTCTTATCTCCAAGTATGATAACCTCCCATTCTTAGAATTGAGAGCATTATGCAGTACCAGGACACTGAGGACAAGCAAAAGCCCACCCACCCAGCATCTCATAGAGGTACTCAGGCTGGATGATCTCAGAAGACCTATAGGGTCTGAAGGGGTAGGCAGAGTGGGTGGGGCAGTAAATGAGGAAGGGCCTAGGGGTGAAATTCCCCATGACCTGACCTCTGATGCTGACCAGGAAGATGACAATGATCTTGACCTGGGAAATCCAGCTCCCCAGGAAGATGAGGGGGCGGGCCACAATGTTCCCCTTTTTGTCCCTCCTGGAAGAGTTGGTGGTGGGCCTAGAAGGTCTAGATCTCCCTCAGTGGAGTCTAACCATTCTGGTTCATCTATAGGGACCTCTATCTCTGCTCATAGGAGGGAAACCTCCCAGGAGAGGAGAGAGAGACTGCTGAAGTATGAGGAAGCTCAGCTTCACATCAGAAAGCAGCAGGTTGCTTTAGAAACGGAAGCCCTAGAGCTCTACAGAGCTAGAAAAAAGATGGGACTAGAGTCCCATGGCAGCAGCAACATCCTTAGAGATAGGGAGAGGTCTCATGACCATGGAAACCTAAATAAGATTGTCCCTCCCTACCAGTGTGGGAATGACATCCACAAATGGATAACTGCACTGGAAAGGGCCTGTAAAATTCAAAGCGTCCCCCAGGAGCAGTGGGCAGCAATCTTATGGCTCTCCTTTGTAGATAAAGGTAGAGATAAGCTCCTCACTGTTAGAGAAGAGGACTCTGATGATTATAGCAGTCTGAAAAGTGCATTGATTGAAGGGTTTGGCCTAACCACTGAGCAATGCAGGTTAAAGTTCAGAGATACCCAAAAGGCACAGAATCAAGACTGGGTGGACTTTGTAGATTGTGCTACTAAGGCTCTGGAGGGTTGGTTACTTGGCAGCAAAGTACATGACTTTCAAGGATTGTACAATTTAATTATGAGGGAGCAGATTCTTAATAACTGTCAAAATCAACTGTTGCACCAGTACCCGGTGGACTCAGATATGGCCTCTCCCCAATAATTGGGAAAGAAGGCAGACAAATGGGTGAGAAGCAGGGTGAGGCAGAAGGTTCAGAACCAGGGTGGTGACCAGAGGAATCAAGATCCGAAAAACTCTGACAAGGGTGGGGAGAAGGGTAAAGACCAGAAGTCTTCACATTGTCCCCAAAAAGCTTCTTCAGGTGGATATTCACAGTCTAACAAGAGAAAAGGCCAAAAGAAACCATAGTGCAAAATCTGTAAACAGAAGACTCACTGGACAAGTGATTGCACCAAGTCTAAAGACTCAACTCCAGCCACCATTGGCCCTAAGGCAACTCTTCCCCCTACTACAGCTACAATTGGTGGTGGTAATGTTCAGAATAAGGGTGTAGTATGGTTAACCCTGGGTTCTGAGATGGACTCTGGCCTAGTCAGAGTTCCAACTCAGGCTGTCCTGATCTGTGATGGAGGCATGGATATGTCCTCCTTTGTGAGTCCCAGTAATTTGGGCAAATGCAGACAGCAGACGTTGATAAATGGAAAAGAGGCTTTGGCATTCAGGGACACAGGCTCAAGTGTCACAATGGTGACAAAAGATCTTGTGGATCCGGAGCAGATTATACTTTGTGAAATGTACCAAGTGACCAATGCTAGCAATGTCAGAACAAACCATTCTCTGGCAGTTGTTAACTTCTCCTGGGGAGGGGTAACTGTCGTTAAGAAGGTTGTGGTAAGTGCAGACCTACCAGTTGAATGCTTGCTTGGCAAAGATTTGGAAACTTCAGCTTGGGATGAAGTGGAGCTCAGGACACATGCAAAAATGTTAGGGATCCCTGCTCATGTCTTTTTTTTTATTTATTATTTTTACTTTTTTTAAGTCCTCATTTATTTTCCATATGCTTTGAACTCAAGGAGAGGGGTCTTCCGTCTATCACAAATGGCCAAGATGATTTAAGGGATTCCGGTTGCTCCACAGGGGCGCGATGGACACCTAGGGCCCGATTCACAGAACTAACTTAAGACAAAATCCTAAACTTACTACCATTTTGGTATTCACAGAAGGCACTTACTCATTTTGGTATTCACAGAAGACACTTACTCACTTCGGTATTCACAGAAGTTAGGAGTCCTAACTTTAGGACTCCTAAATGCCTTCTGTGAATACCTAAAGTCTTAAAATTAGGATTTTTCTCAGTTTATGAGTCCTAAAGTTAGGACTCCTAACTTTACTACCACTAAACTGAGAAAAATCCTAATTTTAAGGCTTTCAGTATTCACAGAAGGCATTTAGGATTCCTAAAGTTAGGAGTCCTAACTTTACTACTACTAAATTGAGAAAAAGTCTAATTTTAAGACTTTCGGTATTCACAGAAGGCATTTAGGAGTCCTAAAGTTAGGAGTCCTAACTATACTACTACTAAACTGCGAAAAATCCTAATTTTAAGACTTTCGATATTCACAGAAGGCATTTAGGAGTCCTAAAGTTAGGACTCCTAACTTCTGTGAATACCAAAATGAGTAAGTTCCTTCTGTGAATACCAAAATGAGTAAGTGCCTTCTGTGAATACCAAAATGGTAGTAAATTTAGGATTTTGTCTTAAGTTAGTTCTGTGAATCGGGCCCCTAGTATCTCCGGATTTACCCCTTTGGCTTCATTGTAGTGAATCCAACCCCAGTCTTGATTCTTTTATTGGAACACTGGCATCCCTACCAAAGTGCTTCATTTATAGCATATTCTTAATCATCAGACCAGGAAAACAAAATTAAACGGTAAAGAAAAATCACAGGGGGACCAAAATATTCATATAACAAAACTAAGAATCTACAAATCAACGAAAAACCTGGGACAGCTGACTAATATGTGTTCTTAAACAAAGGGACTCTTATCCACCCAATGTTCCCAAATTGCCCAAAATTGAGTTTTTTTAATTCTTTGTTCCAGATTGGTGCAAATGTGATATTTTCTGAATCGAATGTATCCATTCTTCTTTTGTGGGGGGGCATGGTAAAATCCATTTAATGCACAGCTCTCTTCGGGCTAGAAGGATTAGAGTGAAAAACAGTGCTCTATGTTTTTTTGTTAGGAAACCTCCGTCTAGATCTCTCGGGAGTATCCCAAAAATTATGGATACAGTTGTTCATTTTTTCTCAAACCCCATAATATCTGAAATGGTCTTACCCACTTTCTGCCAATAGGAATGGATTACCGGGCAGCTCCAGAACATGTGCACCTCATTTGCCTTGTCTTCTCCACATTTTGGACACTTCTTAATCTCTTGGCTTCCCAGTTTCTGAGGAGTCCAGTAAGCTTTGTAAACTGTGAAGAGGTGGTTCCTTTTTAAAGGTGCAGAATTTACTTAAGCCCATAAAAAAGACATAGATACTTGCCCAGTAATTTCGAATTCTTCATTCGGCAGATCCTTTTTCCAAATTTCAATAAATGAGGTCTGCATCTCTTCTCCATTCTGGACTAAAAGCCAGTACCACTCTGATACTTCTTTTGACTTTATTTGATGAGAGCGTATTTTTGAAGCCAATTCCAAATTACCCTTTAGTTCTTTGCTTATAGACTTTGTCCAACTATTCAGCTGATAATATTTAAACTTTGAGACTGAAGCCTCGCATATCGCCGAGAAGTGGGGCCAAGAAATCAGTTCTGCATCGACAATCAGTTGACCCCAAGTGGTGATGCCCAGGCACGGAGAGGAGCTGTCAGTGCATCTTCCATACACTTAGGCGTTCCTGGGGAATCCCAGATTGGTGTTACCTCGTTGTAATACGGTATTTTTAGGAGGCGACTCACCTGGGACCAAAGCTTCATAGCTGATAACAAAATCTTCAATTTAACCTTTTTGAAATATTTTGGGTGTCCAAATTTTAAAAGAAAACATCCTGCTTGTTGGGACAACTCTGTAGTAAGGGCTTTGTATAGTGGGGAGAAAAATTAGCTTTCCAACAATAATTGACGAAAAAATTGAAGTGAAAAGCACATAAATATAGATATAAGTCTGGAGTTGCTATACCTCCATAAACTTTTTTCTTTCTTAGTTTTTTTAAAGCGATTCTAGGATTTTTGTTTCCCCAGATAAAACTTGAAAAAAGCCCCTGCCCCTTTTTAAACCACATTTTTGGAAAGTCTAAAGGAACAGTGTTGAATACAAATGTATATTTTGGCAAAATGGACATTTTCAATAGATTTGATTTGCCTAATAAAGAAAGTGAGTGCCCCCCCCCCCCATGATTGAAGTTGTGATCTTACTTTTTATGTAACTTTATCAAAGTTAACCAATGCTATTTTATCAATATTTTGGACTATCTGCATGCCAAGATATCTAATTCCTTCTTTGTATGAATACTCCTAACATTGGTGTGAGAAGTTGGCCTGATATATGCTGTCCACTAGTTATAGTGGGCACCCTGTATCAGTCCAAACAACCCCTTATGGTCAAAAGGTCAAGACAACCTTTATTGAAAGCTAGCCTAGTGGTAGCTATGGAGAGCAGCCTTCAGGCTAAGTCTTGAAGGAATGTAAAGCAGCTTGTTTTGCCAGTCTATAATCTCTTGAATGATCAAATGAAAGGACAACCACACCAGGTATATATTTCAAATATATGTATTTAAGATAAAACACACCCCTCTAGTCTCTTTATGAGGCTGGAGTTTGAAGTACTTAATTTACAAGTTAGCAATCAACAGTAATAGCACAAATACACGTTTGGGCTCTGGGGCGTACCAAACCATATACCAATAAAGTGGTATAAGAACCACAACTGAACTAGACACAAGGCCTAAAGCCTGTAGAATCGCTGGGACCCCAAGGAACCACCCAAGGTAGTGACACAGGGGACCCACGGGGGCCGTGTGCAGTGTGTGAACACAGCCTCGGGTTCCCGTTAGCTTCTATTGGCAATGTCGCGGTTGGAAATTTAAAGATTAGGGACACTTAGAAATTAGTCAGGACCAAACCCTTTTGGACTTAAGAAGTTCTAGGGCTAGCACCCATGGGAGCACCAGAGTACTCGTGTTACCTCACCCAGGGAAGCCGGGTGCATAGGTGTCTTTTGGTGTCAGGTCGCGTCATCGATTTCAATGGAAGCTGGCGAAGAAGTGCTGCTGCCGTGAAGAGGAGAAGTGCCCGAAGCGATCCAAGCCTGGATCTAGGATGGAAGGAACCTGAAAGCAGAGGGGACAGAGTCTGGGTTACTTACCAGTGACCACGGGCAGGATGGACCAATGCCCACAGATGTCGGGTGCTTCAGGTGAGTTGACAGGTGTCTTGACTCTTCAGCCACGAGGTCCAGGAGGCGCTGACGACAACAAGGACCTGGATTCCAGCTGTGCCACGAAGTCTGTCGAGTGCTGCGGTGTTGGCGACCAGATTGGACCCAACAAACCTTGGCAACATCAAGTCACTTGGAATCAGAGAAAGGACGTCGGTGCAGACCAGCAAGGTCTGTGGGACTCACCCAGCAAGGGCAAGTCGGGGCACGTCTGGAGCAAACAGGAAAGCCCAATCAGAAGAGGAGTCGCCTTCATGGGGAGCTACTAGCCAACGGGCTAGCGATCGCAAAGAAGCCTCAAGCGGTCACACTGGAAACTTGCCCACGGGTCACTCGTGGAGGCCAGAAATCATCAGTGCAGGAGGTGCTCAAGGCTGGGGCTACTCGGAGCCCAAAGCACAACTTCAAGGAAGTCACGGTTCCACGTCACCCACGATAGCCATGGGCCTCAGCTTTGCTGTGGATTCAGGGTAGCCTCGGGGAAGTCTGGAAATCCACCTCTGGTGATGCAAAGACTTTGGCGTCCAGCGGGAGCTTCAGCGATGCAGACCGGTCAGTTGCTTCTCTGGTGCCTGCCAAGCAGGGGAGTCACTCCTTGACCCCAAGGGAGATTTCTTCAGTCTTCTAGTTAAAGTAGAACATCGAAGGTTCAGGATATATATTGCAGAGTTTTGTCCAGGGTAATCTAAAGTCGCAAGGACTGGGTTCCCATACTTATACAAAGTTTGGGGGTTGGACATACTCTAGGGACCACCTATGGGAGGGTTTGGAAAGAGGGGTGGTTACACCCATTTCCTTTGTCCAGTTTTGCCCCAGAGCAGGGGCAGGTAGTCCCTGAAACCGGTTTGAACTGGACTATGCACCGGGACATCAAGTGTGCCCCCAGTGCAGGACTTCAAAGCACCAGAGAGTGCTCCTGCCCAGCCCCAATACACATCTGCCTGTCTGGGGAGGTGGTTACACCTCCCTGGGACAGGAAACCTATTGTCCAAGCCTCCCCTGCTGGAGTTTCGGTCAGCAGAAGGAGGCCAGACCCCTGTCTGTGGCAGAGGCATCCATTTTGTGATGCAAGGGCTGTAGAAAGTCCTACCGGGTTAGACCAATGTGAACATGTCTCTCCGTCTAGAAGGGTGGAATGCTACCCCCGCCGCCAGAACTGGCGAGGGGGGAGTATTCCAAAGCGTTTGACACCAAACACGACATGTTTCCGAGCAGCCATCCCAAAGTTAGCATTTACCACAAGGTTATAATGCTCTTAAGAGTATATGGTCAGGCTGCACCACAAACAGCATCAGAGGCGGTACTCCGAACGCTGCATAAGGGCTCTGCTCATGCAGGGGCACCCTCTCAAATAAAAACCAAGCACTCTGCCTTCAGGATTGTTAAGGCCTACCATAGGAGTGACTTATAAGTTTTATATGTGTGTGCAATGGTTGTGATATAGGTAGCCTATACCACTGTAAGGGGTGCAAGCACCACCTTACCCAGGCTGCAGTAGCAGACCTGTGGTGTCATTTTGAAGTGCTTCCCAGGGGTGGCATAATACATGCTTCAGCCCCTGCTAGGCCTCTGAGGTACCTATGCCCTAAATATATAGTATACCATATACTAAGGGCTTCTAAGGCACTCCAGAATCCAATTAGAAATGTACCTAAACCATTTTAGAGAGAAAACAGCTCGGCTGGGGTCCTGATTAGCAGGGCCACAGCCAGACTAAGGTCGAAAAACAGTGAAACACCAGCAAAAAGGGGGGATACCCATGTGAAGCAGATCCTACTCTCCTACACAACCCCCTTCCACACGCAGGGACATTAAACTAACCTTGACCAGTTGAGTCTTCATGTTCTAAGTGGAAATATCTGGAGAGTCCATCTGCATTGGCATGGTTACTCCCAGGTCTATGTTCCACTGTATAGTCCATCCCCTATAGGGAAATGGACCCCTTCAGAAGTTTTGGGTTTTCACCCTTCATCTGTTTTAGCCATAAGAGGGGCTTATGGTCTGTCTGAACAATGAAGTGAGTACCAAACAAGTATGGACTCAAATTCTTCAGACCCCAAACCACAGCAAAGGCCTTCCTCTCAATGGCTGACCAATGTTTCTCTCTGGGGGCCAGCCTTCTGCTAATAAAAGCTACTGGCTGATCCTGACCTTCATCATTAAACCTGACAGTACAGCCCCTACCCCTAACTCAGATGCATCTGTTTGCACAATGAACTTTTTGGAGTAATCAGGACTTTGCAGAATGGGAGCAGTGCACATGGCCTGCTTCAGGTCATCAAATGCCTTTTGACAGCTAACTGTCCACTGAACCTTTTTGGGCATTTTCTTAGAGGTTAAGTCATTCAGGGGTGTCACTATTGATCCATACACCTTGACAAATCTTCTGTAATACCCAGTCAGGCCTAAGAAGGCTCTCACCTGAGTCAGGGTAGTGGGAGCAACCCAGTCCATTATGGTCTGGATTTTGCTCTGCAATGGTTGAACCTGGCCTCCACCTACAAGGTGGCCCAGGTACACAACCTGACTCTGCCCTATCTGGCACTTAGTAGCCTTGATAGTTAGGCCTGCTTTTGCAGGGCCTCCAAAACATTCCTCGGGTGGACCAGGTGATCCTCCCAGGTGGAGCTAAAGACAGCAATATCATCTAGGTATGCTGCACTATAGTCTTCCAGGCTTGGAAGGACTTGATTAACCAACCTTTGGAAAGTGGCAGGTGCATTCTTTAAACCAAAGAGCATTACCACAAATTAATAGTGCCCACTAGAGGTAGAAAATGCTGTCTTTGGCTTTGCACGATCAGCTAGTCTGATCTGCCAGTAGCCAGCTGTCAAGTCAAATGTGCTTAGAAACTTGGCTGAGGCCAAAGTATCTATCAGTTCATCTGGCCTTGGGATGGGATGGGCATCAGTCCTAGTGACTGCATTAAGACCCCTGTAATCCACACAAAACCTCATCTCTCGCTTGCCATATTTGGTGTGAGGTTTAGGCACAAGGACTACTGGACTAGCCCAAGGGCTATCTGAGGGTTCAATGACTCCCAAATCCAACATCTTTTGGACGTCTGTCCTTATACAGTCCCTGACATGTCAGGTTGCCTGGAGATCTTATTCTTCACAGACAGACTGTCCCCAGTGTCCACTTCATGAGTGCACCAGGTGGTCTGACTTGGAGTCAGAGAAAACATATGTCTAAACTGGCTGAGAAGTTTTCTGCAATCAGTTTGTTGCTGGAAAGTGAGGCTGGCTACCAAGGCTACACCATCTACTGATCCATCATCAGGGTTCTGGGAGAGCAGGTCAGGGAGTGGGTCACTCTCTTCCTCCTGTCCCTCATCTGTAGCCATGAGCAAGCCCATGTCTGCCCTGTCAACATATGGTTTTAGTCTGTTGACATGAAGTACCCTGTGGGGACTCCTAGGGGTTCCAAGGTCTACCAAGTAGGTAATCTCCCCTTTCTGTTCAACAATTGTATGGGGGCCACTCCATTTGTCCAGGAGGGTTGCTGGGGCCACAGGCTCCACACCCACACTTTCTGCCCTGGCTGGTAAACAGTCAACACAGTCTTTTGGTCATTCCAGTACTTTTGCAATTCCTGGCTAGCCTCAAGGCTTTTAGTTGCCTTTTTCATATACTCAGCCATCCTGGAGCCGAGACCAAGTACATAGTCCACTATATCCTGTTTAGGGGGTTTGAGAGGTAACTCCCATCCCTCCTTCACCAGACACAAAGGACCCCTAACAGGATGGCCAAACAAAAGTTCAAAAGGGCTGTAACCAACCCCCTTTTGTGGCACCTCCCTGTAGACAAACAAAAGGCAGGGTAAAAGGATGTCCCAACTGCACCTAATCTTTTCTGGGAGACCTTTGTTCATGCCCTTTAAGATTTTGTTGAATCTTTCAACTAAACCATTGCATTGTGGGTTATAGGGTGTGGTGAATTTATAATTCACTCCACACTCCTTCCACATTACACTCAAGTAACTTGACATGAAGTTTGCATCCCTGTCAGATACTACCTCCTTAGGAAAACCCAATCTTGAGAATACACCTGAAAGGGCTCTTGCCACCACAGGTGCTGTAGTGGTCCTAAGGGGAATGGCCTCTGAGTACCTAGTGGCATGGTCCACCACCACCAGGATAAATCTGTGCCCAGATGCTGTCTGAGGATCCATGGGACCAACAATGTCAATCCCTACCCTCTCAAAGGGAACCCCCACCACAGGTAGTGGTATCAGGGGGGCCTTTGTGGTTCCACCTGCCTTGCCACTGGCTTGGCAGGTCACACAGGAGTGACAAAACTCCTAAGTGTCTTCAGACATGTGGGCCAGTGAAAGTGAGGGACAATTCTGTCCCAAGTCTTGTTCTGGCTCAGGTGTTCTACTAAGGGAATATCATGGGCTAGTGTCAATAGGAAGCCCGTAAACTTCATATTTATAACCAACCTCCTGGAAGCACCAGGCTTGGGGTCTCTACACTCTGAATAAAGGAGTCCATCATCCCAATAAATGTTTAATGGGTGCCACTAGCATTCCCAGTAGCCTCATCAGCAGCTTGATTTCTGAGGGGTTCAAGAGAGGGGCAGGTTTTCTGCTCCTGGCTCAGATATGCCCTGGATGGGCCCCCTGTCCCCAAGAACTCAACCTGGTCAGGTTCAAGCTCCTCTGGGACAGTTTGTTCTTCAGGTTCAAGATCATCTCCCTCAGGAGGCTGATCCGTATTCTGAGTTGGGGGGAGGCACAACCTTAACCCTACTGTTCCTCCTCTTGGGAGGCACCTGGTCCACTCTTCTAGAATCCAGGGCCTGTCCAGTGTTAGACATTAAGGCCTGTGACCTAGTCACAGCAATGACACGAGCAGGGATCCCTAACATTTCTGCATGTGTCCTGAGCTCCACTTCAGCCCAAGCTGAAGTTTCCAGAACATTGCCAAGCAAGCATTCAACTGGTAGGTCTGCACTTACCACAACCTTCTTAAGGCCAGTTACCCCTCCCCAGGAGAAGTTAACAACTGCCAGAGAATGGTCTGTTCTGACATTGCTAGCATTGGTCACTTGGTACATTTCACCAAGTATAATCTGCCCAGGATCCACAAGATCTTTTGTCACCATTGTGACACTTGCTCCCGTGTCCCTAAATGCCAAAGCCTCTTTTCCATTAATCAAAGGCTGCTGTATGTATTTGCCCAAGTTACTGGGACTCACAAAGGAGGACATGTCCATGCCTCCATCACAGATCAGGACTGCCTGAGTTGGAACTCTGACTAGGCCAGAGTCCATCTCAGAACCCAGGGTTAACCCTACTACACCCTTATTCTAAATATTACCACCACCAATTGTAGCTGTACTAGGGGAAACAGATGCCTTAGGGGCAATGGTGGCTGGAGTTGAGTCTTTGGACTTGGTGCAATCACTTGTCCAGTGAGTCTTCTGTTTTACAGATTTTGCACCATGGTTTCTTTTGGCCTTTTCCCTTGTCAGACTGTGAATCCCCATCTGCAGAAGATTTTTGGGGACCTTGTGAAGACTTCTGGTCTTAACCCTTCTCCCCATCCTTGTAAGAGTTTTTAGGATCTTGCGTCTTCTGGTCACCACCTTGGTTCTGAACCTTCTGCTTCACCCTGATTCTGACCCATTTGTCTGCCTTCTTTCACAATTCTTGGGGAGAGGTCAGATCTGAGTCCACCAGGTACTGGTGCAACAGGTGATTTTTTACAGTTATTAAGGATCTGGTCGCTCATAATTATATTGTACAATCCTTGAAAGTCATGCACTTTGCTGCCAAGTAACCAACCCTCCAGAGCCTTAGTAGCACAATCTACAAAGTCCATCCAGTCTTGATTTTGTGCCTTTTGTGTATCCTTGAACTTTAACCTGTATTGTTCAGTGGTTAGGCCAAACCCTTCAATCAATGTACTTTTCAGACTGGTATAATCATTAGCATCCTCCTCTCTAACAGTGAGGAGCTTATCTCTACCTTTGTCTGCAAAGAAGAGCCATACGATTGCTGCCCAGTGCTTCAGGGGGAACCTTTGAACTTTACAGGCCCTTTCCAGTGCAGATATCCATTTGTGGATGTCATCCCCACTCTGGTAGGGAGGGACAATCTTATTTAGGTTTCTATGGTCATGAGACCTTTCCCTATCACTAGGGATGTTGCTGCCACGATGGGACTCTAGTCCCATCTTTTTTTCTAGCTCTGTAGAGCTCTAGGGCCTCCTTGTCTAGGGCTACCTGCTGCTTTTCGATTTTGAGCTGGGCTTCCTCAT
Organism: Triturus cristatus; assembly: GCF_964204655.1. Classification (NCBI taxonomy): domain Eukaryota; kingdom Metazoa; phylum Chordata; class Amphibia; order Caudata; family Salamandridae; genus Triturus; species Triturus cristatus. The sequence continues at coordinate 566,712,978 of NC_140589.1, read as the reverse complement.
ACTTCAGGAGCTCTCCCTCCTCTCCTGGGAGGTTTCCCTCCTATGAGCAGAGATAGAGGTCCCTATAGATGAACCAGAATGGTTAGACTCCACTGAGGGAGATCTTGACCTTCTAGGCCCACCACCAACTCTTCCAGGAGGGACAAAGAGGGGACCATTGTGGCCCTCCCCCTCATCTTCCAGAGGAGCTGGATTTCCCAGGTCAAGATCATTGTCATCTTCCTGGTCAGCATCAGAGGTCAGGTCATGGGGAATTTTACCCCTAGGCCCTTCCTGAACTGCTGCCCCACCCACTCTGCCTACCCCTTCAGACCTTATAGGTCTTCTGAGATCATCCAGCCTGAGTACCTCCAGGAGGTGCTGGGTGGTTGGACTTTTGCCTGTCTTCAGTCTCCTAGTACTGCATAATGCTCTTAATTCCAAGAATAGGAGGTTATCATAATTGGAGGGAAGAAGCCCATTGGCTTCTGGCAGGGACCCACTGGTTCCTGGCCTTGAAGACATTACTAGTGAGGTGTGGTGTATTGCACTACCTACACTAGTATGGCCTACTAAACTCTCTTAAGTTGTAGAAAGGGTGTGCTAAGCCCTTAACACACAACTCTAAGTTCAGTAGAATTTACTGTACTCTAAAGCTTGTATTATATGTACCTCAGGTACCTTTAGTGGTTTTCAGTTAGCCAATTCAATTGAGATTATCTGGTAAAACAATAGCAAGCTGGAATCCCACACGCTGCACACCAATGTGAGAAGTTGGCCTGGAATATGCTGTCCACTACTTATAGTGGGCACCTTGCACCAGTCCAAACAACCCCTTATTGATGATAGGTTAAAGACAACCTTTATTGAAAGCTATCCTAGTGGTAGCTATGGAGAGCAGCCTTCAGGCTAAGTCTTGAAGGAATGTAAAGCAGCTTGTTTTACCAGTCTATAATCTCTTGAATGACCAAATGAAAGGCAACCACACCAGGTATATATATAAAATATATGTATTTATTTCTAAACACACCCTACTAGTCTCTTTATGAGGCTAGAGGTCCAAACACATAAGTTACACTTCAAATATTCCAGTAAAATAGCACAAACACGCTTCAGGCCCAAGGGGTGAGCCAACCAATCTACTAAAATAGTGGTATAAGAACTAGGCCTGGGCCAAAATTCTGTTCCGTTCGCGGAAATTGCGATAATTTGGCATTTTCGCGTTCCGCGGAAAGCGCAAAAATGTAAAAATTTCCGCATTCTGCAGATTAGCGATAATTTGTTTCTTGCTCGCGCTGTAAAATAATACATTCTCGCGTGAGCGCGATCGCCTTACCTGAATCCCCGCGTTCGCCGACAAGTTTTCCCGATCCGGTCGCGTTCTCCACGAGATGTTGGATTGTTGGTAGCCATTTGCGCTGTCTCGCGACAGTTCGCGCCCGCAGTAACGTCATGCGTCGCGCGATCACGTCTTTCTTCTCGCGATCATGCACCGCGAGACAAGTGAAAACAAGATGGCCGCACCCGCGAGCAACCGCATGGGTAAGTTGGCGAGCCGCGACCACGCAGAAAATACCGCGAACGGGCGGGAAAAAACTTCCGCATCTTCGCGATATTTCCGCGTGTTTGCGGAGATTTTCAACATTTTCGCGATAATTTGCGAAAGTGAATTTCGCAAAATCCGCCCACCCCTAATAAGAACCACGACTTAATTAGACACAAGGCCTAGAGCCTGTAGAATCACTGGGACCCTAAGGAACCACCCAAGGTAGTGACACAGGGGACCCACAGTGGGCCGTGTGCAGTGAGAAAACACAGCCGCGAGCTCCTGTTAGCCTCTAAGGGGAAAGTCGCTGTTAGATTTTTAAACATTAGGGACACATAGAGATGAGCTAGGACCAAACCCTTTTGGACTTAGGAAGTTCTAGGGTCAACACCCATGGGAGCACCAGAGAACTTGAGTTACCTCACCCAGGGAAGCCGGGTGCAAAGGTGTCAAATGGTGTCGGGTCGCAACGCCGTTTTCAATGGGAGCTGGCAAAGAAGTGCTGCTGCCGGGAAGATGCGAAGTGTCCGAAGAAATTCAAGCCTGGATTGAAGTTGAGAAGAACCTGAAAGCAGAGGGGACAGAGTCTGAGTCACTAACCAGTGACCGGGAGCAAGATAGGCGGATGCCCACCGATGTCGGGTGATTTCAGGTGAAGAAGGTGAAGCTTGACTCTTTAGCCACGAGAACCAGGAGGTGTTGAGGACAACCAGGAGCTGGATTCGAGCTGTCCCACAAAGGATGTCAAGTGCTGCAGTGTCGGTGCCCGGATTAGACACAACAAGCCTTGGCTACAGCAACCCACGCAGAAAGGAGAAAGATGCTTTGCTGCAGACCAGCAAGGTCTGAGGGACTCACCGCTTGGTGGGGAGTCAGGGCACATCTCGAGCAACCAGGGAAGCCCAAGAAAAATCAAAGTTGCCTTCACAGGGACCCACCAGTTGATGGACCAGGGATCGCGAAGGGACCTCAAGAGAAATCACAAAATGGCTGCCCACTGATCACTCAGGGTGACTAGGCCAACAATCTTCGATGGATTGTCTGCTCGAGGAGGGGGCTACAAGTAACTCCAAGCATGACTTCAAGAGATGTCGAGAAGTCAATGCACTTGCAAAAGTGCACGGTGACCAGGAGTTCCGGTTCCACATTACTCACAAGGGCTGCGGGTCTCTGCTTTGCTGGAGACTCGGATCGGCCTCTGAGAAGTTGGGAAATCCTCTCCCTATGTTGCAAAGTCTTCAGCGCCTGGCAGGAGCTTCGGAGATGCAGACTGGCAATTGCTTCATTGATACCTGCCAAGCAGGGGAATCACTCCTTGACCCTAAGGGAGATTTCTTCCATCCTCTAGTCTTGAGTAGAGAGTCGAAGTTCCAGGATTCAGTTGCAGAGTTTCGTCAAGGATATCTAAAGTCCTGTTGCCAGGGATTCCTTACTTATACCTAAGGAAGGGGTTGGACTAACTCTGGGGACCCACCTATGGGAGGGTTTGGAAAGAGGGGTGGCTACACCCATGTCCTTTGTCCAGTTTCATGCCAGAGCAGGGGCTGGAAGCCCCTGAACCGGTTTGAGCTGGGCTATACACAGGGACACCAAATGTGCCCCCAGTGCAGGACTTCAAAGCACTCTAATAGTGCTCCCACCCAGCCCCAATACACATCAGCCTATCTGGGAGGTCGTTACACGCGCGCGTGATCCGTACGCGCATGCACGCGTGCTCCGTACGCGCATGCGCACGTGTAACGTGCACGCACCGTGCGCGCACGGTGCGCGCACGGCAAGTCATGTGATTAAGAAACAACACTTTTCATTGGTTTATAGTAGTTTCAGGTCATGTGATTAAGAAACAACACTTTTCATTGGTTTATAGTAGTTTCAGTTCCAGAAACTTCCAACACCACACCCACTCCCCTCATTATTACTTCTGATTCCCTGGGAGAAGGAGCTGAGCAGCTTTTCCAGTACTCCAGTACTTGAGAATGGCAGAGCAGCAGTCTTCTTCTGGGAGTGAGCAGGAGTCCCTTGTGCTACAGAGACAGAGGAAACAGAAAGACTCTTTTATATGGCAATTTTTTACATTTCCAGAGGGGCAGAAGAAAGTGAATGCTCCAAAAGTCACCTGCACCATTTGTGGTGTTGTCTTATCAAGAGGAGATCCTAAAAAGAAATACTCTTTTAGTATTTTCACTATGATCAGGCACGTTAAAGGAGTACATCCTGTGGCTTTTGCTCGAGCTGCTAGAGACAACCCTCCAGCAGCTCAGCCGAGCACATCCGCAGCAGCTCAGCCGAGCACATCATCGGCAGCTCAGCCGAGCACTTCATCTGCAGCGGCAGCTTCACCTGCTTCTGTTCCTCTGGATATTCACCCTCTGTTCAAGAGGGTGCATATACGGTGCAATGCGTGCAATGCTCTTCTCTCTTATGGTGACACCAGCATTCCCCTAATAGAGAGCAAGATACAGCAGCACACATGCGGCACCCTATAATTTTTTTCATTTTTTTGTTCCTCTGTTCCTCAATTAACACAATGGCTCTTTTTAGAGCCACCTAACATCCAAACACTTACACTCGATTTTTTATTCTATTTTTTTAATGATTTTTTTCTGCCGTGCGCGCACCTCATCATTTTTGGAAAAAAAATTAAATGTTTTTTTCACTCTTTGGGATCCTTCAGGGACCCCCTGACAAAGGCTAGGGGGTCAAGAACTCTGTACCCTGCCCCCTTTTCACGTTCTCCACCTTTCTTTTAAATGGAAACACACATTTCTTTTGGTTGCAAATTTCAACCCTTTCCAAATGATTCCTACCCCCAACATGACTTCTGCCTGCTAGCATAGCAACAGATCATGGCACACTGGTGTGAGCAGAGACGTCAGAAGTTCAGCACACAATGGTTCTAATCCAAAGAGCAAGATTGCTTAACTTTTCAAACCTAACGGCACATCCAAAGTAATGTTCTGTGGGAACACATTTTTCTGAACCAATACAAAACATGCTTTCAAAAATGTAAACATACAGCCTAGTTTTTAGTGTAAAATGGTCTTAAACAGCCAATGAGTTCTTTTTATTTAAAAAAAAGCATATAAGCATCCATTTTACAACTATCTTTCATTTCATATTACCATTCTACTGAAAGACACCTTCTGAGTGCATCCAGGTCTCCTACTCACTCCCTGAAGTACACTGCTGTTCCACCATTTTCAAGTAAAATTGATAGTTGTTCAGCTCCTTGTCCCAGGAAATAAGAAGAAATAGTGAGGGGAGTGGCTGTGGTGTTTGAAGATTCTGGAAGAGAAACTACTATGAACCAATGCTTCTGAGTGCATCCAGATCTCCTCCTCACTCCCTGAAGTAGAGTGCTCTTCTGCCATTTTCAACTAAAATTGATACCTGTTCTGCTCCTTGTCCCACGAAATAAGAAGAAATAGTGAGGGGATTGGCAAGGCATTTATAGAGTAGACGGTGTACATTTCACAGATGAAGGGAACAGAGTCTTCCTCTTGAACTTTAGACTCTGCATCGATACTTACTTATAGGTACCAAAAAACACACAATTAACACAATGGCTCTTTTTAGAGCCAACCAACATCCAAACACTTAAACTTGATTTTTAATTCTACTTTTTTTACGATTTTTTTGTCGCATCTCTATGCTTCCCCTGCGCAGGCGTACAAACTGCAGCCATGCGCCGGCGCAGGCTCCCTTGCACCATGGTGCAAGGATGCCTGCGTGGTGGGGAGATTGTTCTTGTGCAGGAAGGGACACCTTCCTGCACAAAAACAATCACAAGAGGCTTTTTCCTCTTTCAATGCGTGCTGTAGAATGGAGCACGCACTAAAAGAGGAAAAAACAAGGAGAAATAAAAACATTTCTCCTCGTTGTGCCTCGCTACACCACCTCTAGGGTGGCGTAGCATTCACACGCATCTCCAGAGTTACGATTTCTCGTAAATCTGGAGATGTGTCTAGTTCTATGGGTGTTGCGTGTGAACACCAACAACAACACCCATGGAACGCCCCTTCAAGGCACAGTGCTGCGTGTGAAGTGGCCGTATTTACGAGGAGAGGAAAAGTCACACAGAGTGGCTTTTCCTCTCCTTGTAAATATGGAGGAGCCCCCTGCGCCACTAGTACGTCATGAAAAGTCACGTAGTGATGGTGCAGGGGGCTTATAAATCTGCCCCAGAGATGTTTAGGAAATTAAGGGTAAGACAGACAAAGGGAGAGAGACAGAAACAGAGTCAGAGAGCAAGGAACTGAGAAGGAGTAAGGCAGTTAGAATGACTGAGACATATGGAGACAGGGAGAGAAACATGGTTGAAAAAATAGTGATGGAGGCAGTAAACCTAGGGGAGCAGTAGAGAAGGAGTGAAGGAGTTACAAAAGAGCAGTAAAAGAAGAAGAGAGAGGGAAGGGGAATGAGAAAAGCAGAGTGAGGGGAAGTGAAGAAAAGGGAGCATGAAAGTGAAGGGGTGAGAAATACAGATATTTTAAACTTACCTGACCAACAAAATAACTTAATTAGAAATTAATGTTTTTTTTTTTTAATTGCAAGAAAAATGGATTCAATTTCCTAAATTTTCTTTCTAGATCTGAAAAAAAAGAAAAAAAGTATTAATATTCAACAATACATTTTTGCAAAAAGTACATATATTTTCTTTTTTTACAAAGTAATTTTTTGCCCTTTTTTTGCTGTTTTCAGAATATATTGAACTTCACTGAAAATAGTGATATCAATTGTATTCATCACTTAACAGTGGGCAAAAAAATAAACAATCTGAAAGATTATTTAAAAAAGCCCTGAATGTATCCTCAGTAAAACATACCTTGATAGAAATGTAACATATATATTAAAAATATCTTCTAAGAACAATAACTATTTGCAATAAATAACGTCTGTAAATCTTGTTGCTTAAGCACATACATCAAAATATTATCTGTCAAAGAAGTCCACAATACAAAGATTTACCTTTCCATGAGGCCAAATGGTAATTTTTAAATCCTTTTTAAGTGAAATATCCAATGTTAATCGTATAGAATTGAAATAATGGTTCCTTCAGATGCTGCAATTTGTATCTAAAATTTTGGTTTTAGAAAAATTAAGTAACAATTTCGTAATTCTGCAGGCAAACGTAGCTTGAAAATCAATTGAGAATCATTACACAGTGTCCAGCCTTTTTCACATTTTAGATAAACTGTGTAATGACCAGAAGTTATAGAAAGTCCATCATGAAAAATTATTGCAACTGCAACAAAAGTTTTTCCTGATATTGATAATTGATTTCCTACAAACTTCTTTATTAAAGTGTCTAATTTTGTTCCATCAGCTCTACAACGTTGTATCATTAAAATTACATACTGTCCATATTTCTTTAAAAATAACGTTGATAACATTTCTGATTTACATTGAGAACATTCCATGTTGTGATTTGCATCTTTAACTAATTTACTAAAAGTCACTGATTTACTCTCTGGTAATGTTAAATATATGAACCTTTCAGAATCAACATTAGTGCTGCATGTGTTCAAACAATTTTCACAACAATGTTCCCATTTATAAGAGAGAACAAACATATTTTCTATTTCTACCCCTTCATCTTCCAGTACCATAAGCATATACATTAAGAATTCCTGTGCATCTTGCTGGACATTTTCTGTAAACTGTATACATCCAGAACATACATCTAAAAGATGTCTAACATCAGAAGCACTTTCTATTTTAGTTTTATCATTACTCAGCTTCTCATAAAGGAAACACAGCAGAGAACAGAATCTTTTTTCATGATTTAGAATTATCTGCTCTTTCAAACCTTCAAGATAAAATACAACATTCAGCACTACATTAGCGTAGCAGTTGACACCAGAGCTATTTTCAAAATGACAACCAACAACCTCTTCAACATTGTCCTTTTTTTTTTTGCTTGCAATCACATCACTCTCCTTTTGTTTTCTCTTCTGTACATCCTCAGTACAGATATTCTCAATTCTCCTTTTCCGACAAACAACACGTTTTTCAAACACAGGATACTGACCTAAATGAAGAGCATAGCTACTTCTTAATCTATTAAACTCCTTTACACAATTTGCATCAGCACTAACTTTTGACTCATCAAAGCCTATCATGAATAAACCAAATATTTTTTTCACGCGTGACAAAGCAACATATGCCATACCTTCTTTAAACACACTAGATCCAATGTTTACAAAAGCACTATCTACAGTTAATCCTTGAGATTTGTGAATAGTTACAGCATATGCTAGAGAAAACGGAAACTGCTTCCTACGTACATATAAGTCTTTCACAAGCAAAAAACGAACTGAACAACGACTAATGTCTTTAACCTCTTCAATCTGATCAAATTTTGTTTTTAAAAATTCAATTCCATCTTTTTTCTGGTAATTAACAAAACCCACAACTTTACCCATAGCTCCATTCACTAAACCTTTTTCTACATCCAAATTACGTCTTAAAATTACTCGACAGTTCATACATACATAAAGATTATTTCTAAACCAGCTGTTTTCGATATGTTTTTCTCTAGAGAATCCAATTTAGTTGTCAATTTGCTTGTCAATATAATAGTTATACCTTCATGCTGTATTTTATCCACAGCTTCCAGTTTTATAATCTCTTCATTTTCCAATTTCAAAAGTTCTTGATTGAATATAGAGCATTCATGTAGTGTTGGCATTAAGCAGATTACAGTATTTTTTCCTGCAATTTTCTTGTATATTTTCTCTGGAACTATTTGTTCTGTTGGAAACAAATTACATAGCAATCGACTCTGTAAAGCTTTTCTGCCATGTTCTGTGAGTAGTCCAATTCTGATATCTTTGAGAATACTTGCATAATCATCATCATTTGCTTGCCGCATATCGGTAATGAGTTCTTTGTACTCAAACTATGTCCAAATATTCACATTACCTATACATCCTAACGACTTTTTCGTGTCTTCATGTGTAAGAGTATGAAATACTGGTTGTCCTTTAACTGGAGTGAGCTGCAGTAGATCCCCAAAAACTATACCATGTTTTCCTCCAAATAACACGTCATCGTCTGTCTTTAGAATTTGCTGCATTCTTAAATGCACAAAGGCAAGCATTAAGTTTGATACCATGCTTACCTCATCAATAATGAGAACTTTCATTTTCTTCAATACTCTTGAAACTTCAAAACATGCTTCTCCTGTTAGCTTGTGGTATTGTATTTTGTTCTCATGCTCTACTGGTAACATTAGCAAATGATGTAAGGTAATTCCTTTTATGTTATATGCTGCTAACCCAGTTGGAGCAGTAACAACACAAGACAAAGTTGAATCCGTTTTTTTCTGTAGGTAGCGTCTAATTACTTTAATTAAGAAACTTTTTCCAGTTCCAGCTTGTCTACTCACATACATTCTGATTGGTTCAAATGATGTGCATGAGCACTCTTTATTTCCATGTAGTAATCCATGATCAATTTGTTTTGTGACTTCCTCATAAATTTGTTGTTGTTCATCATTCAGTTGTTGTTCCAAATTTGGTAAGTTTATTAAATCTTCCTGAGCTTGATTCATAGCTGTTTCCACTTCAGTCATGGCTATTGCAGCTTCATTTTCTACGATTGGTTGTCCTAGAGGATCTTGACTGAGCGTCCCAGAACTTTGACTGTCTTGAGAACTGTCTCTAGCTACTTCAGCTGCAATTGTTGCTTCTTGTTCAATTTCTTCATTTAACATTTGTACATAAGTTGTGAAAGTACTGCATTCTATGCTATCTTTGCATGCATTAAAGGAATCTTCATAGCTCTGAAAATCTCCAAGTAATTCATCCTCTGAACGCCATGGTTTAAACAACTGTAAAAGTGCTAAGTAGTAAAATTCCTTCTTGTCAGTAGTGTCGCAACTCAGCTTTCTGTGATTAATCAAACTTCCTTTTGTTTGTTTCACCAAACATCCTTCCTCACCAATGACTTTATATTTTCCATTGTTGATGTCTTCTGTGGCATTCCGTTTAAAAATGTAGTTCTGCAGCACTTCATAGAGACACATGTTCTCAAGATGATGACTTCTCTTTGGGTAATATGTGTCCAACATGTTTGTTCTTAAAATGTCTGTACTTTCTGGTTCGTACTCTGCTAAATATTAAATTTCTCGAATAGATTTCAATACCCGATTTCGCATTCCTGCAAGGCCTAAACTTACCCAAATTATTCTTCTGGATTTGGAGTACAGACTTGCAGATGATAACCTATCTGAGCATTCGTATGACCCAATTTCTCAATGCGATAACATCTTTAAACTGAAACTGTATAGCTTTTTACTGACAGTCTTCTCGTGAGAAATCTCTTCCCACATTTCTTTCAATTCCGTTTTCTCAGATTTAGTGATGTAAGATGTGACATACTGAGCAACAGCAATAGAATTGTCAGCTACATACTGAATATCCATGTTAGCATTCCACATGGATAAAATGACTGGGTTGTAGTCATTTATATATTTTGACTCTTCTTTTCTTCTTAGGTTGTAGGCATTTTTAGGCGATTTTCTTGTAATAGTATGTCACACAGCTGACATAAAATAGTTTACTCTTCCTTTTGAAAGGACAGGTCGTGGAAATCCAAATCGACATTTTGTGTAGAATTTATCTTTACTCTTGTACTTTCGTCGACAGTATTTTCCACACCAATTACTTTGGAAACGTAAAACTTGCTCTTTTAAGTTTTTTTCTTCTGTGCTTTTAGGTATAGCACATGTTGCATATTCTTCAATGAAAGATAAAACTGCATCATCAGAATCTGTTCCAAAATTTGGGGCATCCTTGATCCACAACAGCATATGAATATGAGGAGCACCTCTTGCTTGGTACTCTTTTCTCCAAAAGAAATCCACAACTTCTCCAAGAGGTGGATTTTTTTTTATTGCAGATGAAGGACATCATAGCCTCAAATCTATGAATGAAATATCTGCAAACATTAACCTGATCCAATGAGCACAATTCTCCTGCTGTCTTGTATTGGATGTTTTCAATATTTGAATTTGCCTCTCGAAGAAAATCCAGTAAATCATCCCAAGCGTACTCAGCACAGCTTAGGGTTAGGAACCATGTAGGAGTTCCTAAATTCCGTAACATACATTTCAATTCTCCATGGCGTCGGTACCAATATTCAGAATTCCCACACTGACAAGCCATCAGATTAATCAATTGAGATTCCAAATGATCATCTCCCTGTTGCACTTTGTTCAGAAAATCCTTTGCAGACACATTATGTAGATGTACTCCAGTTTTTAAAATGTGATTTACTGCATAAGATAGTGCAGACAAGTCACTTTCAAATAAAAGATGGAACAAATAAGGAATACTTTGACGAAATCTTGGATCTTCTGCATATAATCTTGTAGTCCGATACTCAGAAGCAGGAATCTGTACTGGACGTTCATTATATCGTCCACCTTTTCCTGTAGGAAACAGCTGGGGAAAACAACGAGCTTCCAAGCTCTCCTCCCATACACTCACGGGAGTTCCTTTTGCTTTTTTCATCTGAAACAAATCAATAGTGTTTCCCATAACTTCTTTAGAATGAAGAGGATGTATGCTGAAATGTTCATAAATTTCTTCTTCTTTTGACTTATCCACTTTTTCACTTTGCCCAGTTGGTATTCCTGTGTCTGCTAGTAAAACTTCTTCATCTTCATCCATATAAATTGATTCATACCATTTATTATTTCTTTTCAAATATAAATTTGCTCTTTGTACTTTTCGTACATCTACCAGCTCCTGCCAAATTTTCTTATTCTTTGTAGGTACACCATTAACCAGAATAACTAATGGCTCAGTTTCCAAACTATCTGCATCAATTGTTTCAATATTTCTTTTCAAATCTAATGGCAAATAGACAACTCTTCCTTTTAAACCTCTTCGTAAATCTGAAGGAGGTAATTTACCTGTTTGGGGCTCCATACGAACTATAGTCTGAAACGGATGGACACATTGAATGAGTATAGACTCATACGTATTTAAATCAGAAAGTTCTGCAGGAATATCAACCAATTCTAAATTATTATGTACAGCTCTAGCTGGCATTTTATTTTCTTCTAACTTGTTATAACAGTATTTACAAATACGCTGATCTTCACCCAAATCAAAACAATTTTCCAGAAATAAATATGTAGCAAAATCCATCCACTGATAATTATTTTCTTTTTCACTTTTTTTATACAGATCAACATTCCTTGTTTGAGTTTTATAATGGCTTCTCCGGCAACAAATACAAATAATATTTGGCCTTTCATTAGAGATGATAGTAAATTTTTTCATTTGATCTTCAAAATTTTTACTAACAGTGAGTTCTACATTCTCTTCCACATTTTCTTCAATAACTGTGTCATTTCCTGCACTTTCTTGCTCTGGACCAAAGTAACAAAACTCAATATCCTCACAAACCTTCTTCACATCTGATACAGATCCACAGAGCAGAGCACTATTCAACTCATTTAACTTTAGTGCTGGACTTTTAGCAAAATACAATCTTCTCACAAATTTTCTCATTTCAGTATGATGAACTGCCAGCATCCTAAAATGGTGAAAAACACTTTGACAAACTTTCCTAGAAAGACAAGCCAAAGAATGTCCTTGCAAACCAGTATTCTCTCTCACTCTGCATGGATCTAGTCTTTGAAGCACCTTAATCTTCTGTTTAACACTTTTTTTACTATATTCTCTTAGAAAGTCACGTAATTTATCAATAGATTCCTGTCGTACAGTACAAATACTACTACAATTCCAAGTGTACACTGGGGCTTTAGGACGTCTCCCCATAACCTCATCAGCTAACACTTCTTCCTCATTTCTTGGAATAATTTTCTCCTTTTCCATTACACAACCATCTTTAACTTCATAAGCTCGACCACTGGTGTCAACTGCATGCAGCAAACTATTACTTTGAAGATAACTCTCTTCATTAAAAAATGGTTCAGTACTTGAACTATGCTTCCATTCTCCTAAGAACACTTTACAAAAGTTTTTTTTTTTCACTACTCTTTTCCTTTTGCTTTTTGACTTCATTACATTGACTAATTTATCTAATGTACGGATCTTGTTCAAAATTAAAATGAATAGTTTGCTTTCTAATTCCAAAGCCTTTGCAACAATTGATTCAATATGTTTCTTTTTCTTATAAAATGTGGCTTTCTTCCTATATTTTTTCAAATCCTTTAGCAAATTGAACATCACTCTTCTCTGAAACATTTTTCTACAAACGTTTTTAAAATCTATTTTTCTTTTTAAGTCATTCTTTCTTACTTCTGATTGTACATTAGCATTTAGTATATTCTGTCGATTGTCTTGTTGTTTTCTACTTGAAACACTATTTGCAGTGGATATACTTTTTACATTTTTTCTTTGCTTGAGGATATTTTTTAATAAAATCCTTAGTCTGCTTACCAGAAGACTTTTTCTTTTTTCCAACATGAGGTTCTTCAACTAATTTTTTTTGTCCAGTTGTCTTCAAATATAGATGTTGTTGCTGTTCTTTTCTCTTTCTTGATTTTATAGGCATCTTTAATTTATTTCAGTGTTGTTCAGCAATACCTGAACGAAACTAAAAAAAAAATACCTCTATGTAATTTAAATATATTACTATGTTTTTTATGAGCTTTTCAAATCCTATCATATGAGCTGTCCCTTTCCTACGACTGCAAGTCTTACACAATAAAAGCTACAGAAATTAAATCTCTGACAACAATTCCTGTGTGCAGACAGACTAATGGTGTGATTCTAGGCAGAAAACAATATGTAATTGGCAATTTCAAACCACATTTACTACTGTGGTAGAGTAAGTGATAATTACTGTAACAGCCTGACACATTTTCCTTATAGTGTAGAGAGGCAGAAAAGAGCACATGTCCTAACAGCTACTTGAGACCATGAGCATGTGGAACCTGGGTGAGTGATTAGACTAGAGCAAAGGAAATGAGCCTTGGTGACGTTGAATGTGTTAGCGTTACACACTGCTTTCTGAAATACCACACAGTGCTGAATACTTAGCATGGGAGTGCAGGAGAAGCAGCTGCCTGTGTGCTAAAAGTGTGTTTCTGGAGACTGTGTATTGTCAGGCGCAAGAGAGATCTGCATGGACGCTTCCACAACTGCATGAAGACTGCAGAGATGTATATAAGAGTACATGTATGGTAAGGGTTAATTGGAGTTTTGAACATGTAGGAACTACCTCACCCATTGCTGGAGTGGAAGGAAAATATCTACCATGTTGATTTCAAATGTGTTGGCATTTGCCTTTCATTTGTGAGATAGTGATTTGTGCTGAATGCTAAGCATCACAGTTCAAGAAAACAAGCTGCCCCTTTCCTACTAGTGCAAGTCTTACAGAACAACAGCAACACAAATTAAATCTCTGACAACAATTCCTGTGTGCAGACAGACTCATGGTGTGATTCTAGGCAGAAAACGATATTTCATTGGCAATTTCAAAGCACATTTACTACTGTGGTAGAGCAAGTGATAATTACTGTAACAGCCTGACACATTTTCCTTATAGTTTAGAGAGGCAGAAAAGAGCACATGTCCTAACAGCTACTTGAGACCATGAGCATGTGGAACCTGGGTGAGTGATTAGACTAGAGCAAAGGAAATGAGCCTTGGTGACGTTGAATGTGTTAGCGTTACACACTGCTATCTGATATACCACACAGTGCTGAATAATTAGCATGGGACTGCAGGAGAAGCAACTGCCTGTGTGCTAAAAGTGTGTTTCTGGAGACTGTGTATTGTCAGGTGCAAGAGAGATCTGCATGGACGCTTCCACAACTGCATGAAGACTGCAGATATGTATGTAAGAGTACATGTGTGGTAAGGGTTATTTGGAGTTTTGAACATGTAGGAACTACCTCACCCATTGCAGGAGTGGAAGGAAAATCTACCATGTTGATTTCAAATGTGTTAGCATTTGCCTTTCATTTGTGAGATAGGGATTTGTGCTGAATGCTAACCATCACAGTTCAAGAAAACAAGCTGCCCCTTTCCTACGAGTGCAAGTCTTACAGAACAACAGCAACACAAATTAAATCTCTGACAACAATTCCTGTGTGCAGACAGACTCATGGTGTGATTCTAGGCAGAAAACGATATTTCATTGGCAATTTCAAAGCACATTTACTACTGTGGTAGAGCAAGTGATAATTACTGTAACAGCCTGACACATTTTCCTTATAGTTTAGAGAGGCAGAAAAGAGCACATGTCCTAACAGCTACTTGAGACCATGAGCATGTGGAACCTGGGTGAGTGATTAGACTAGAGCAAAGGAAATGAGCCTTGGTGACGTTGAATGTGTTAGCGTTACACACTGCTATCTGATATACCACACAGTGCTGAATACTTAGCATGGGAGTGCAGGAGAAGCAGCTGCCTGTGTGCTAAAAGTGTGTTTCTGGAGACTGTGTATTGTCAGGTGCAAGAGAGATCTGCATGGACGCTTCCACAACTGCATGAAGACTGCAGAGCTGTATATAAGAGTACATGTATGGTAAGGGTTAATTGGAGTTTTGAACATGTAGGAACTACCTCACCCATTGCAGGAGTGGAAGGAAAATCTACCATGTTGATTTCAAATGTGTTAGCTTTTGCCTTTCATTTGTGAGATTGTGATTTGTGCTGAATGCTAACCATCACAGTTCAAGAAAACAAGCTGCCCCTTTCCTACGAGTGCAAGTCTTACAGAACAACAGCAACACAAATTAAATCTCTGACAACAATTCCTGTGTGCAGACAGACTCATGTTGTGATTCTAAGCAGAAAACGATATTTCATTGGCAATTTCAAAGCACATTTACTACTGTGGTAGAGCAAGTGATAATTACTGTAACAGCCTGACACATTTTCCTTATAGTTTAGAGAGGCAGAAAAGAGCACATGTCCTTGATGCGAGGATACGTTTAGTGGACTGCGAAGTGTGGGACCGCCATTTTAAGTCCGGAACTATTGCGACTGGTGTGTGAAGACGAGACGGGACGAATTGGACGCCTGGGAGTTGTGTGCACACCCGGTGAGCTGTTGGAGTATTGCTTCTAAGAGGCCAAGAGCACTGGGGCGCGGTGGCTGGTGCCCATGTGAGGCGGTGTGAGCCGGCACGGGCGAGGTCCCGATCACCCTTGTGTTCCGACATCACTATGGCGTTACTCGCCTTTGCTGGGAGCCGCTGCCGCTGAGTCATTGGGAGCACCGGTGGAGCACCTGGGGGTCTGTGCCCTCTGCAATGGCGGAGCTGTGACCGTGGCTGTGTGATTTCTGCAGCTGTGGAGGAAGCGGGTGCATAGATAAGAACTGCCGTGGCCTTGCCTGCTGTGTGGTATCTGGTAGTGGTTGCTGCATTGTTGCCCCCCCTGCGCTGCATGTGTTTCAGCGAAACGGTGTTGGAGGATCTCCTGTAGCAAAAAGCAAGTGGAGGGGGATGCGCCTCGCAGCCTGCTGGAGTCACGGTCGCCTGTTGAGGTGGCTGGCCTAGGCGGACTTCTGCCACGTGCGCTGCAGCGCAAATAAGGCCTGCGCCTCAGGGCTCTATAGACGGTAGTGGTCAGTGGGTGCGCTGCCTGCAGTGTGGAGGTGCGCTGTCGCTAGATATCCGATACGGAGGTAGCTGGAGGGTCCCTGCCACTGGTTCTCTGCGAGATATAGAGGCGCTACACTGAAAATGGGGAAGCAGGACTCAAGGCAGCCGAAACTGACATTTGACCATAAGCGCTCCACGAGGCAGGCGGAGTTGGAGCCGGAATCTCAAGCAGAGGAGCGGTGGGAACAGGCGGCCGATGACCATGGCGAGGACTTGCGCACAATTATGCTTGAGATGCGTTCTAGCCTAAGAAATATTGACACTAAACTTGATAATCTTACCTGTCAATTAGACTCTGTGAAAACACAGGTGGCGACGCACGAGACGCGTCTGGATACGCTTGAAGCTCGACAGTCGGAATTTCATGAATTCCAAGTTGAAACGAAAGATCAGCTGCTGCACATGGACAAATTGCTAGGCATCATCCGCGCTAAGAACGAGGACCTAGAAGCGAGGTCGCGACGCAATAACCTCCGCGTTACAGGCATTCCGGAGACGACGGCAATCTCCAAAATGGAAACTTATATAACTGAACTCTTGCACGAACTCTTTGATCCTCACCTGTCCACGGTGTTTGTGGTGGAAAGGGCGCACAGGTCCCTGGGTCAGAGTCCTCCTGTTGGGGCGCCGGCCAGGCCTATTATTGCGAGGCTTCTGAACTACCAGGATCGTGATCTCATCCTAAAACTGGCCAGGGAAAGAGGCAACATCACGCATAAAGGTAATAATGTCTCTTTCTACCCAGACTTCACCCCGGCTGTCCAAGCGGCCCGCCGTGAATTTCTTCCAGCAAAGCGGGCTCTCCTGCAGGCACAGATCCCGTTCTCGCTCCTCTACCCTGCTAAGCTGAAGGTGTCATTTGAGGGGACAGCTCACATATTTACTGACACTAAAGAGGCGATGAAGTTCGCCAAACATGTGGGAGGTAGATCCACAAAGCGGACCCGAGGTGGAGCGGGGGCAGCTGAAGGCAGACTGAGTGACAATGATTAAACATGTGTATTGTATTGCGCATCTATTGAGCCGCAAATATTGTTTAAGGGGAGCTAGCATATGATCTTGTGAGGAGTGCAGTTGTGAGCCACCGAGTTCCAATCAATGCTGTTTGCTATAGAGTGTTGCTCCCTGTAACTAAGTCTTGGGCGGTTCGTCTCCCCTGCAGATCTTCTGGCCACCCTGTTCCATACAGGGTAGAAGCCGGCATAGCTATACCCCCTCGGGAATGTTCCCTTGCTCTATTTATGTCTGTTTGGGGTTCTTATGGGGGATGGATAGTCTACAACCCGGTTGGGGGGTTGGAGTGGGTGGGGGGGAAGGTTGGGTTTTGTTTTCTTGTTCAATGCCAGGATCGTTATCGTACGATGTATATCTGGTGTCATTTACTTATGGAATGGTCCTTGACAAAATGCTATTTGTTAATTTCAACAATATAGAGGGAAATGCACAGGGCAGATAAAATGTTGAACTGTCTGACCTGGAATGTTCGGGGGCTAAATGACCATAGGAAGGCCCGGTTGGTGCATGCCTACCTGGTGCGTCACAGTGTGGATATTTGCCTATTGCAGGAAACGCACTTGAATACTAGGTGGGGACATGTCTACTCGGCTATCTATTCCAACTACGCCCGTGGGGTGGCGGTACTGATACGACGCAGGCTAGACTGGAAGGAGGGTTCAGTGCAGAACGATCCGGAAGGCAGGTATGTTTTGGTACAAGGCCTGGTGTGTGGCATGTCAGTGGTGATTGTGGCTGTGTATGGTCCCAACATTGACTCCCCCATGTTTTTCCATAAGCTCTGGGGGCAGGTGAGAGCTACAGGTTGCAGTACAATTTTGTGAGGGGGAGATTTTGATGCGGTGCTTGATGACAAAACAGACAGAAAGGGGGCATCCCGAGCGCTTAACCCGATGGCAAGTTCCGCGTTGTGGGACATACTGGCTGATGGCGCACTTGTTGATATTTGGCGCAGCAGACATGAGGCTGTGAGGGAGGGCACCTGTATATCGGCCCACTGCAGCGCTTGGTCCCGCCTGGATTACTGGCTGGTGTCGCGAGACATTGCCCTGTGGACCGAGCGGGTGGAGCATATGCCCCGTTCCTTGTGTGACCACGCCCCTTGCCTGTTGAAATTGTTGATCCCGGGCAGTCCGTTCCCGGCATTTTCATGGCGCCTCCCGCCTCACGCGTTACTGGATGATGCATTTAAAGGAGAGATGAGGAAGGATATCACTGACTATTTTGAGCTTAATACGGGATCGGTAGACACTGTGGCATCTCTCTGGGAAGCCTTTAAGGTTGTTGTTAGGGGCCAGTGCATTGCCCGGCAGGCCGGGGTGTTGAAGACGATAAGAAGCACCCTTGCAGAGCTGGAAACCGATATAAAAAACCTCGAACAAACCTTCTTTGAAACTGGTGAGCTGGAGGAGGCGGGGCTGATGAAAACCAAGTTATTGGCATACGAAGAGGAGGCGCTGCGGGAGGTAAAAGTTTTAGGGAAATATGCTGAGGCTAGACGATATGGTGAGGGTGGGAGACCGGGGAAGGCCTTGGCAGGTATGTTAAGAACGCCACGCGCCGCGACGTACATTCATGAGATGCGCACGAAAGCTGGCGATCTAGTTCATGACCGTGGTGAGATCATGGGGGCATTCTCTGATTTCTACTCCAAACTATACACCAACACCCAAGATGCATGCCCGGATGGACTGGAATCCTTTCTGGATTCAATTGCGTTGGTATGGTTTAATGATAAACATAGGGAATACATGTACCTTCCGATAGATGCGGGAGATGTGGCGCAGGTCATTAAGAGCCTACCCCCTGATAAAGCGCCGGGGCTGGATGGCTTAACCACAGCCTTCTATAAGGCATACGCAGATGAGCTGGCGCCCAGGCTACTGGCAGTATATGAAGAAGCCTTAGAGAAGGGTATATTGCCTGCAACTATGCGGGAGGCAATGATCATCACACTGCTAAAGCCAGATAAACCAGCAGACGACCTAGACTCCTATCTGCCCCTTTCCCTGATTAATGTAGATGTGAAGATCCTGGCTAAATTGCTTGCGAACCGGGTGCAGCCCATGTTACCTATGATAGCACTCCCCGACCAATCGGGATTCATCCCCGGCAGATCAAATTCACACAATCTACATACGATCTTCTCCGCCCTGCATTACTTACACCCCGATGTCAGGGCTACGGTGGTGTTCTTGGACGCCACCAAGGCCTTTGACACACTTGAGTGGCCATATTTATTTACTATACTGGGCAGGATGGGCTTCAGCACACTTCTCCTCCGGAAAACCCGATTGCTCTACACTTTACCCAGAGCCATAGTGCGGGTCAATGGCCTGGTGTCTGACCCTTTCTCCATCTCGTGGGGCACGAGGCAGGGTTGTCCGCTCTCCCCGCTGCTCTTCGCTATAGCGGTGGAACCGCTGGTGGCCAGAATTAGACAACATCATACGGCAAGGGGTATCGGCTTCAGTTCTCGAAGTCTCCTAATATCGCTATACGCGGACGATGTGACCCTCTATCTTATCAATCCTGAAGTCAATTTGGATCCTATATTATGGGAATTTGTCCGCTTTGAAGGCCTCGCGGGCATTTCCGTTAATTGGTCCAAGTCGGTAATCTTCCCCCTGACTGATAATACCGCAGAGGTGTCCTCCGAATACCCCCTGCGCTGGGAGGCGGGTGAGGTCAAATACCTGGGGATTTGGATCAGTCGGAGCCTTCAGACGATCTGGAATCTTAACTATGGAAGAGCAATGATGTGGTTGGGTGAGAGGGTGAAGCTTTGGACTTCACTGCCCCTGTCCCTCACGGGGCGGATTGCGCTGGCCAAAATGATTATACTACCCAAATTCCTCTACCTATTTGTTAATATACCTATTCCACTTACGTCGCATTTGCCACCCTGAGATCCAACTTGGTGACACTGGCATGGGCGGGCGGACAGGCTAGGGTGGCATGGGACATACTGGCGCTGCCCTTGAGACAGGGCAGCCTGGGAGCCCCGGATATGAGGCTGTATGCCCTCTGCGCGCAGGCTCAATTTTTACATTTTTGGACCCACCCGACTCCCTTTCAGCGGTATGTGGCAATGGAGCGGGATGCTGTTGCACCACTTCCACTAAACGTAGCAATATGCGCCAAGGCGAAACGCCCTAGAGCTGATGTGGACACTGCCGGGAAACTACAATGGGCATGGGAGGAGTTGCGGAAGAGGGCGGGGGTTCCATTGCTATATGCCCCCTCGCTGACCCTGATAAATAACCCGATGCTGCCGTGTGTTGCGGGTGGAGTAGCCAAGCGCCTAGTGGAGAAACTGCATCTTCATACCTATGCAGACCTCTTCCCTGGCGGCAGGTTCATGTCCCCCCGGTGACCGAGGGGGGCTGCACTGTGCCCTTCTCTGAACTATTTTTGTATCATAAACTGCGGGCGGCTTGCCGCTCGCTGGGCGGGGACTTCCCCGAAGCTCCGCCGGCCTTTACTGCTTTGGAGGTGGTGGTGAGTTCCCTGTCCTCGCGCAAGCTGGTCACTCGTATATACAGGCAAATGCAAAACATGGCGCCGGTGGTAACGCCTAAGTCCCTTCAGTGTTGGAATGAGGAGCTCCAATCCCCGCTGTCCGTTGACCAGTGGGAGTTCTGCTGTGGGCAGCTTACTGAGCTTTCGCCCAACTATAAGCTACGACTAATACACTTTAAGTACTTACACAGGTTCTATAGCACCCCTATAAGTCTGAAAAAAATGGGGCTTCGTGAGACTGATGAGTGTTGGAGATGTAGATGCTCCCCGGCCTCTTTTTTACACATAGCATGGTCCTGCCCGAAATTGGAGAGGTATTGGTCTCAGATTTGTAATTTGGTAAACCAAATTGTGGGTCGCTCAGACATCCCGTCCCCCATGCTTGGGATATTGGGATATGTCAGAGACACTCCGCCAAAATCGCGCAAACTGCATGCGCTGCTCCTGTTATTTGCTAAAAGACAAGTAGCGCTCCATTGGGGCAGACGTAGGGTGCCCACGGTGAAAGGTTGGCTGGCTGACGTAACGTATGGGTATACCCAGCTAAACACGTTCTGGGAATTGATGCCGACTGCGTCCCGGCCTCGCGATATCTGGGAACCGTTTGTGAGTTGGACCCAGGAACTTCAGGGAATGGAGTCAGAAGGCAATACCTTGAATGAGTGATCCCTATGGGGTGTGGTGGGGTGAGAGGGGGGGATACTCCGAATGAAGGGGTGGCACGCTGTGTACTCCCCTTGCTGTAGGTGGATCTGACGCAATGTGACAGCTTTGAGTATTGCCTGTGTAGTCCTCTACAATTGTCATTCTACTGAAAGACACCTTCTGAGTGCATCCAGATCTCCTTGAAAGATGTTCACAGTGTGGATTGTAGGTCATAGCTATGTCTTCTGGAGTGAAAAGTATGCAGAAAAAAGAGGTATTGTGAAAGACCTTGCTTTGCCAAATGTAGACATTAAATGGATTGGTCTGAGAGGGTTAAAGTGGCACCAATTAATGCCTTTGGTGAAATCCTTTCTACATCTCCCACAGCCTAACCTTATAATTGTGCACTGTGGTGGAAATGACCTAGGCACTTTAACTGGGGTAGGTCTGGAAATGCTTGTTAAGGACACCTTTGTGCAATTGATGTCACTTTTTCCACAAACTACCTTTGTATATTCTAATATATGCCAAAGGCAAAAGTGGAACTGGTCCAACCAATATTGTGCGCAGATTAACAAAGCAAGAAAGCACGTCAATAAGTCTGTTTCTGCTTTCCTCAGAGACTATGGTATGGGTTCTATATACCACAACAACTTGCGTTACAACATGCAAGGCATTTATAGAGGAGACGGTGTACATTTCACTGTTGAAGGGAACAGAGTCTTCCTCTTGAACTTTAGACTCTGCATCGGTACTTACTTGTAGGTACCAAAAAACACTCAATGAACACAACGGCTCTTTTTAGAGCCACCTAACATCCAAACACTTACACTTGATTTTTAATTCTATTTTTTTTATGATTTGTCTCTGCCGTGCGCGCACCTCGTGATTTTTTGAAAAAAAATTAATGTTTTTTTCACCCTTCGGGGTCCTTCAGGGACCCCCTGACAAAGGCTAGGGGGTCAGGAACTCTGTACCCTGCCCCCTTTTCACGTTCTCCACCTTTCTTTTTCACTGTCACACACCAAACACACAAAATGGCGTCCGACACTTCCTGATTTCGACCGATTCGAATGTTGACTGACATGTAACCATCAAACAGAATTGCGCTCGCGCACGGCACGGTGCGCGCACCGAGCGCACACGGTGCGCGCTCGGTGCGCGCATATAGATATATATGTACTGTTAACTGCAATTTTCTCAGGAACTACTGAACAGATTGACACCATATATGCAAAAGGCACATGCCTGACCTCAGGACTACCTCTTTGCCAAATTTCAAGTAATTCTGTTCAGCCGTTCGGGCTGTACCTTCGACTAAATGTCCTATGGGAAATTGCATGGGGAAAACACATTTTGGGACCCCCCTTTTTTCTCAGCCCTCGCTTGACGAATCACCCCAAGACTTTCAGAGTAGGAGCTGAGCGGAGCGCCCCATTAGTTTTGAAAATTTCACGAGGATTCGTCAACCGGCGCCAAAGTTATTCAAAATAGAATATTCAGATTTCCTATGGAAACTCGGTCCTAACTATAACTATCTACTGGCGACCACCAGTAGATAATATATATATATTCACTGAAATAACCATAGGTTTCAGGGGTGTTATAGTTAGTTGGACATTTCGCTCGTACAAAACCATTGAAATTCCCCCGTTATAGTTAGTTCAGCTAACTATAACTTGCGCGCTTGCAATGCACTGCTGATGATGTCACATATTACATCACTCATGACATGGTCAGGGACATCACTCATGACATCACTGATGACATCTCAAATGACATCACTGATGACATCATCCAGTGAATGTGTGTTTTTCTGAAAATTAAATATGTTTTATATATGTATATCTCAAGGTCGATGGAAGAATAAATGGGTATATGAGTGTCTAAATGGATGATTTTTTTTGTAAAATTGATTGTATAACTGACTGATTAAGTGTATCTTAGTGAATACATGGGTTAGTGAGTAATGTTTAAATATGAAAATATTTGTATCAGTCTCTCACTTTGTGTATAAGTGGCTGCATGGGTTGGTGAGTAGCTACATGAGTGTCCTTATGGGTTATCACTTGGTTGTTCAAATATCAGTATGAGTGTCTGAGTGTCTCTATGGTTCAGTGGGGGTATTACTTAGTGTATAGATGCATGAATGAGTGCCTCACTGTTTGTATGTGTTGAAGACAGCATGTGTGCAGGACTATATGGGTGGATGAGTGTGTGTATGGGTGTGTTCGTGAGTGAATGACTGTCTCAATAGTGTCTTTATGAGTAACTACATATGTTTTAAACTAGTATATGTGACAATTGGTGTATATAAATGGGTATATGTGAGAATGAGAGATTGGATGAGTTCCTGTATGAATAAGTATGTGTTTCTATAAGTGATTGTTTAAAAGACTAAGTATTTGTTACATTCTATAGAAGTAAGTGTGATGGTGTGTGTATAACTGTATATGCAAGGAAATGGATGTTTGAATCTTTATTAGCATGAGTGACTGTGTGTGTGAGTAACTATGGATGAGTGGTAGTGTGTAACAGGATGTATAGGTGTATAAGTACATATGATGAGTGAGTACATGTATGAGTGACTGTATAGGACTGTTGGTGAATGAGTGGATGTGTATGTGGATCTTAGAATTACTGAATTGGTTGTTGTAACGTGTATTGTTATGTCCATTGTTTTGAAAATGTTTGTTTCTATTTTTGAATGTGTGTATCAAAGGTTATATTAGGGTGAGAGGAGGTCTGCCACTCTATCACACGGATAATGTCATCAGTGATGTCATCAGTGATGTCATTTGAGATGTCATCAGTGATGTCCTGAGTGATGTCACTGACCATGTCATGAGTGATGTAATATGCGACGTCATCAGCAGTGCATTGCAAGCGCGCGAGTTATAGTTAGCTGAACTAACTATAACGGGGGAATTTCAATGGTTTTGAACGAGCAAAATGTCCAACTAACTATAACACCCCTGAAACCTATGGTTTTTTCAGTCAATTTCTAAGGTTTTTAAATGCTAATTCCTAATTATAACGTGCCTGAAACCTATGGTTTTTTCAGTTAATTTCAAAGGTTTTATAAATGCTAATTCCTAATTATAACATGCCTGAAACCTATGGTTTTTTCAGTGAATTTCAAAGGTTTTTTAAATGCTAATTCCTAACTATAACATGCCTGAAACCTATGGTTTTTTCAGTCAATTTCAAAGGTTTTTTAAATGCTATTTGGTAACTGTAACATGTCTGAAACCTATGGTTTTTTCAGTGAATTTCAAAGATTTCTTAAATGACAATTTTTAAATGTAATATTAGTTATATTTATTTTTTTGATGCTGATTTTCTACATTTCATTAACTCATTATTTTTACATATTTTATTTTTTAAATTACATTATATATTTTTAATATAAATGGAAAATGTTTTTTTTAAATATTGAAAATCTAATGTTTTTTTGTTTTATATTTTTTTGGAATATCTTTATATTATTTTCTTTATTGTTTTTTTTTTCAAATTATTTTGGAGTCGCGCACCCAAAGCGTACCTTTCTCGATCACTGCGCGGAACCTAGCCGCCATTTTAGCATTGTTGTGTAGAATCCGCGTAGGATGTGCGATGGATGCAAATTTTCGTGCGTGAATATATGCAACCGATACGCGACTCCATGCGCATACGCAACACATGCGTGTTACTGTACGCGACGCTCTCGTGCCTGCACGTGATGTCTTATACGTGTTCGACGCGGTGGGTGCGCGACTTCTGCAAAAAGTGTTAATGTTTAAAATGATATATATATGTATTTAATATACATATTAGGGCAAGACATTATCTAAGCTAATCCTAAAAATAATATACTTTTTCTTTTAATAAACTTATATTACTTTTAAATGCAATTTCGCGTTCGTTGCGTGCTGCCTGTGCGCACGGTGCGCGGACCCCATGTGACCTGAAAAAAAAAGATTTGATTGGTTCATAACATTTCCCATTGTAACTATTGAGGGACCCCACTCATTTCCATCATTCTTCTTTGAGCTTTTTTGGAGGAACATCTCACACCTTAGAAGAACTTTTTTTGCTGATTTCCACAGCTGCTATTGATTTCCATCTCTAGACAATGGCTTCTGGACAGCAGCCACCATCAGACTCAGAACATTCTTCTGATGATGGGTTTGTTCCTGAACCTCCACGCCCTGAAAGATACACCTCAGTGGTGTAGAATTTTTTTTCCAACAAAGAAGAACTCTTGCGGGACCACAAGCATGATGAAGCACCTCAAGACTCTGCACCCTGTCCACCTGGTGAACGAGGTGTGCAGAAGACTTCGTAACAACCCTCCACCTGCAGTGGCAAGCACATCTGCGGCATCGTCATCTCCTGGTCACCCGGACATATGTCCAGAATTCAGACAACTTAAAATTAGTTGCATTAAATGCAACAAACTGCTCTGCTGCTATGGAGAGCAGTGCATCGACCTTATCTGCAGAGCGCAGAAAAACCACCAGTGTATTTTTTTCCCTGAAGTTCACTGTTTTGTTCATAATGTACCCTTTTTTTCTTTTTTTTAAAAAAACAAAAAAATCACAAAATCATGTAAAAAAAGCACAAAAACATATATATATATAAAAAAAAAGTTCTTTTCAGAACTAACTTCTCTGGTTAAAAAGAGCTATATTTGTATAATAGTGTGTGAAAGTTTGGTTGAATGTATGCATAGTGCATAATTGACTGAAAGAATGCATTGGTAGTGTATGGTGAATGTATAAGTGCAGAACTATAAGGAAGTGCTGCAGCATGACACTGTAACCTCTTTAGCTGCAGTGTGCTGTGGTACTTCTGAAGCACAGGGTTGCAACATACGTCCATAAATATGTTGCAAGTCTATGCTTCCCTCTGCACTGCTGTTTAAACTGCAGCCATGCGGTGACATAGGCACCCTTGCACGATGGTGCAAGGATATCTGCGTCGTGTAAAGTTTGTTTTCTGCACACAATGCATTTTTCTCCTTCAATGTATGATGTGCAATGCAGCATATTTTGAAAGAGAAAAAATGAGGAGAAATTAAAACAATTCTCCTAGTTTAGCCTTGCTACACCAATTGGAGAATGGGGCAGCATTCACACACATGTCCAGATTTATGATTTATGATAAATCTGGAGATGTGTTTTGTTCTATGAGTGTTCTGTGCAAACTGTTACAATAAGAACATATTGCTAGTTCATTGATTGAAAAATTGCATGAGAGTGACAGGAGGTAAACACAGAGTTATATCTCCAAAGATGCTCAAAGAAGAATGAATGAAATGATTGCAGTCCTTCAATAGGTACAATAGGAAATGTTATGAACTAATCACATTTTTTTTTCAGGTCACATGGTATCCTGTGACAGAGACATTCCAAAACTAAATAGGTATAAACTGGGTATTTTGAAGACTGTATTAATTCTTTGTAGCTTCTTGCAGATGTGCATGCATAGTATATAAAGAAATTGTCTTGTAATAGGGTTAATTGCTAGGCCAATCCTTAACTATATGACTAAAAAGTAGAGTAATTTCCGTACTGCAAAGAGAGGACAAGATAAATGTTTAAGTACTTAGATTTTGGCAAAGCGATAGGACGTTTATCGAGTGGTGAAGGGAAGGGATAAGGCCTGATGTCACAAGTGCAAACACACTCTGTGACGTGTTTTAAGTTGAGGAATGTAGTCTCTTTTAATCCTGAAAGTCCCTGTGTCCTACTAGTCCACCATGTCTCTTTATTGACCAGCATACAGGTGTGTTGCAGAGAGGTGGTCCGAAGCCATGTCCCATTTTACACCTCTCTGTTGGATATTCTGTGTAAATTGTGTAGAACCAGAACATATATCCAAAAGATTACGAATATCAGAAACGCTTTGCATTTTAGTTTTATCAGTTCTCAATTTTTCATAAACAGAATGCAACATGGAACAAAATCTTTTTTCCCGATTCTCCATAATTTGCTGTTGCAAACTTTCAAGAAAAAAAACAACATTGACCATTACATTAGCATAGCAGTTGATACCTGAACTATTTTCAAACTGATAACCAACAATCTCTTCAACAGTGTCCTTTTTCTTTTTGCTTGCAATCTCAACATTATATTGATTTTTTTCCTTCTCTATAACTTCACTACAGATATTCTCATATCTTCTTTTTCAGCCTACCACACACTTTTCAAATACAGGATATTGACCTAAATTGGGAGCATACACTCTTCTTAACCTTTTATACTCTTTTACACAGTTTGCATCTGCAGTAATCTTTGACTCATCAAAATCAATCAAAAACAAACCAGATAAAGTTCTGACTCGGGAAAAAGCAACATATGCCATACCCTCTTTAAACACGGTACTTCCAATGTTCACCAAAGCACTGTCTACACATAATCCTTGAGATTTATGAATAGTCACTGCATATGCCAGAGAAAGTGGAAATTATTTTCTACGGACATATACATTTTTAACACGCAAAAAACGAACTGAACAACAACCAATTTCTTTTACTTCCTCAATTTGATCACATGTGCAAACACACTCTGTGACGTGTTTTAAGTTGAGGAATTTAGTCTCTTTTAATCCTGAAAGTCCCTGTGTCCTACTAGTCCACCATGTCTCTTTATTGAACAGCATACAGGTGCGTTGCAGAGAGGTGGTCCGATGCCATGTCTCATTTTACACCTCTCTGCAATGCAACTCTCTGGCACTTTCTGCAGATATCTGGTGGCTTAGTTGGCCCCCAGGGACACTCAGGATTCAGGGCAACTTTATCCCGTAACTTAAAACACCTACAAAGCATCTTTCCACACTTATCTACTCCGTCCATCCCCCCTTTCTCCACCAGTGTGCAAACACAACCCATTGTGCATATTAATACTTAGTTAATCTTACCTTCACATTAATATTTATAAAAAGTGCTAAACATTTTTTTCAGTTGTTTTTTATCATTTTAATTTGTGAAAATTTCATGTTTTAGAATTTGCATCTGTGAAAGAGAAGAAAAAATATAGTTATAATATATAATATTATATTTTTTTACAACATAACATAATTTCAACATTATATAAGTTATTTTCTTTGCCTTTTTTGCTGTTCTCAGAATATATTGAATTTCACTACAAACAGTGATTTCAATGTTACTCACCACATAACAGCGGGGAAAAAACCAATCAATAAGATTATTTTAAAAAAAAAAACTGCATCTAAAATATTATTAATATAGTCAACTACTTCTGAACATTCCATAAAAACTACATCGTCAATAACAAACCATAAAATACAAATCACACATATATAAAATAGTTCCTTTTAAGCGAATTTTCTTACTTGAATATGAAAGTACTCAAATAATGATTCAATAAAGAATTCTTTTTTATAATTTCTGTACACAGTAAATGATGTTCTTTAAAAATATATGCTGTGAGAATGTGCAACAAAAAGTCCATAATTCAAATTTATACCTTTCCTCTGGGCCAAATGGTATTGCTGAAATCCTTTAAACTGAAATTGTCCAATAGTAATATATTAAGACATTTTAAAATATTCCTAATAGGCTGAATTATGTTCCTAAAACGTTGGCTTTAAAAATATTAGGTAGGAATTTGGTAATTCGCTAGGCAAACGTTGTTTAAAAACCAATTGAGCATTATTACAATATGTCCATCCTTTATCACATTTTAAATAGGCAGTGTAATGTCCAGATGTTGTAGAAGGACCATCATGGAAAATTACTGCAACTGCTACAAAAGTTCTTCCTGATATTGATAGTTGACTTGCTATAAAATGTTTTATTAAAGTTTCCAATTTCTTCCTTCACCTGTACAACGTTGCATCATTAAAATTATATATTGTCCATATCTTTGTATAAATAATGTTGATAACATTTCTGATTTGCATTGGCTACACTCCATGTTTTGATTTGCTGCTTTAACTAGTTTGTTGAAGGACACTGATTTACAGTCTGGTAATGTCAAATATATAAATCTTTCAGTGTCTATGTCAGTGGTACATTTAAACATACCATTTTCACATTGCTGTTCCCATTTGTAATGAAGGCCAAAAAGATTTTCGATTTGTATGCCTTCATTTTCCAATATGGTAAGCATATACATTAGAAATTCCTGAGCATCTTGTTGGATATTCTGTGTAAATTGTGTAGAACCAGAACATATATCCAAAAGATTACGAATATCAGAAACTCTTTGCATTTTAGTTTTATCAGTTCTCAATTTTTCATAAACAGAATGCAACATGGAACAAAATCTTTTTTCCCGATTCTCCATAATTTGCTGTTGCAAACTTTCAAGAAAAAAAACAACATTGACCACTACATTAGCATAGCAGTTGATACCTGAACTATTTTCAAACTGATAACCAACAATCTCTTCAACAGTGTCCTTTTTCTTTTTGCTTGCAATCTCAACATTATCTTGATTTTTTTCCTTTTCTATAACTTCACTACAGATATTCTCATATCTTCTTTTTTGACCTACCACACACTTTTCAAATACAGGATATTGCCCTAAATTGGGAGCATACACTCTTCTTAACCTATTATACTCTTTTACACAGTTTGCATCTGCAGAAATCTTTGACTCATCAAAATCAATCAAAAACAAACCAGATAAAGTTCTGACTCGGGATAAAGCAACATATGCCATACCCTCTTTAAACACGGTACTTCCAATGTTCACCAAAGCACTGTCTACACATAATCCTTGAGATTTATGAATAGTCACTGCATATGCCAGAGAAAGTGGAAATTATTTTCTACGGACATATAAATCTTTAACACGCAAAAAACGAACTGAACAATGACCAATTTCTTTTACTTCCTCAACTTGATCAAATTTGAATTTTAAAAATTGAATTCCATCTCTATTTTGATAATTAACAAAATCAACAACTTTACCCATTGCTCCATTTACTAAACCTTTTTCTACATCCAAATTACGCCTTAAAATTACCCGACAGTTTATACATACATATAGGTTCTTTTCTTAACCAGCAGTTTTAGATATCGATTTTTCTAAAGAATCCAATTTTGTTTTCAATTTTCCCGTCAAAATAATAGTGATTCCTTCATGCTCAATTTTATCAATGGCTTCCATTTTTATTATTTCTTCATTTTCTATCTTCAAAAATTGTTCATTAAATATAGAACACTTGCACAGTGTTGGCATTAAGCAGATTATAGATTTACTTTCTGCAATTTTCATATATATTTTCTCAGGAACTATATTTTCATTTGGAAACAAATTCGAAAGTAGTCGACTTTGCAAAGCTTGTTTGCCATGTTCTGTCAGTACTCCAATTCTTATATCTTGAAGAATAGTTTCATATTCAACATCATTTGCCTGTCGCATATTTTTAGTGAGTTCTTTGTATTCAAAATATGACCAAATATTAACGTTCCCAACACTTCCGAAGGATTTTCTGGTGTCTTCATGCACAAGTGTTTTAAATACTGGTTGTCCTTTTATGGGAGTAAGTTGCAGTAGATCTCCAAAAACTATGCCATTTTTTCCTCCAAATAAGACATCTTACTCTGTTTTAAGAATTTGCTGCATTCTTAAATGCACAAAAGCAAGCATTACGTTTGAGACCATGCTTATCTCATCAATAATCAGAAGTTTCATTTTCTTTAGCACTCTTGAAACTTCATAACAAGCTTCTCCAGATAGCTTGTGATATTCCAATTTGTTTTCATGCTCCACAGGTAACATAAGTAAATGATGCAATATCATTCCTTTAATGTTGTGTGCTGCACACCCAGTTGGAGCAGTTACAACACAAGACAAATGTGAGTCAGTTATTTTCTGTAGATAACTGGTCATTACTTTAATTAAGCAACTTTTTCCTGTTCCAGCTTGACCACTCACATACATTCGGATAGGTTGAAATGAGGTGCATGTGCATTCTTTCTTTTCATGAAGAAATCCATGGTCAATCTGTTGTCTCACTTGCTGATATATTTCTTTCTTTTCAACATTTAGTTGTTCTTCCAAATGTCCTAAGTCCATAATTTCTTCTTGAGCTTGATGCATTGTTGTTTCCACTTCATTCATGGTGATTGCCACTCAATTTTCAAGAACTGGTTGTCCTAGTGGATCTTGACTCAGTGGAGCAGAACTTTGACTGTCTTGAGAACTGTCTCTAGCAATCTCAGCTGCAATAGTAGCTTATTGATCAATTTCATCACAGTGCATTCTATGGTATCTTTACAAGCGTTGAAGGAATCTTCATAGCTCTGAAAATCTCCAATGAATTCCAATTCTGAACGCCATGTATTAAACAGTTGCAAAAGTGCTAAATAGTAAAATTCCCTTTTATCAGGAGTGTCACAACTCAGTTTGCTGTGATTAATCAAATTTCCTTTCCTTTGTTTCACCAAACATCCTTCGGAACCAATCACTGAATATTTTCCATAATTGATGTTTTCTGTAGTATTCTGTTTAAAAGTGTAGTTTTGCAGCACTTCATAGAGACATATGTTTTCAAGATGATGACTTCTATTTGGATAATATGTGTCCAACATGTTTGTTCTCACAATATCTGTACATTCTGGATCTTTTTCTGCTAAATATTCGATTTCTTGAACAGATTTAAGTACTCGATTTCGCGTTGCAGCAAGACCTAGACTCACCCAAATGATTCTTTTAGATTTAGAGTATAAACTTGCAGATGATAACCGATGTGAACATTCATACGCTCCAATTTCTCGATGGGATAACATCTTCAAACTGAAACTGTACAATTTGTTACTAAGACTCTTCTCGTGAGAAATTTCTTCCCACATCTCTTTCAATTCTGTCTTTTCTGATTTTGTAATGTAGGATGTTACATACCGAGCGACAGCAATGGAAGTATCTGCTACGTACTGAATATCCATGTTAGCATTCCACATTGAAAGAATAACCGGATTATAATCATTTATGTATTTTGATTCTTCACTTCTTCTCAAATTGTATGCATTTTTTGGAGACTTTCTAGTGATGGTATGTCTCATAGCTGACATAAAACTGTTTACTCTTCCTTTGGATATTACAGAACGTGGAAATCCAAAATGACATTTGGTATAAAACTTTTCCTTGGACTTGTACTTTCGTCGACAGTATTTTCCTCATCGATGACTTTGGAATCGTAAGACTTGTTGCTTTAAGAAGTTTTCTTCTGTTGTTTTTGGTATAGCACATATGGCATATTCTTCAATAAAAGACAAAACAGTATCATTGGAATCAGTTTCGAATTTGGGCGCATCCTTGATCCATAACAGCATATGTATATGAGGAGCACCTCTAGCTTGATACTCCTTTCTCCAAAAGAAATCCAAATTTTCAACAAAAGGAGGATTCTTTTTATTGCAGATATAAGACATCATAACTTCAAATCGATGATTGAAATATCTGCATACATTAACAGGATTCAAAGAGCACAATTCTCCAGGTGTCTTTCTTGTATTCAATATTTTTGATATTCGAATTTGCCTCTCGAAGAAATTCAAGTAAATAATCCCAAACGTATTCAGCACAGCTTAGGGTAAGGAACTACGTAGGAGTTCCTAAGTTCCTTAGCACACATTTAAGTTCTCCATGACGACGGTACCAATACTCATTAGTACCACGCTGACATGCCATCAAATTAAACAGCTGAGATTCTAAATGATCATCTCTCTGATGTACTTTATCCATAAATTTCTTTGCCGAAACATTTCGAAGATGTACTCCTGTTTTCAATATGTGGTTGACTGCATATGAAAGTCCAGACAAGTCACTGTCAAACAAAAGATGAAATATATATGGGATACATTGTCGAAATCTTGGATCTTCTGCATACAATCTTGTTGTCCGATATTCTGATGCAGGTATCTGCACTGATCGTTCAACATATCGTCCACCTTTTCCTGTTGGGAACAACTGCGGAAAACAACGAGCTTCCAAACTTTTTTCCCATACACTCATGGGACTTCCCTTTGCTTTTTTCATTTGAAATAATTCAATGGTATTCCCCATCACTTCTTTCGAATGAAGTGGATGTACACTGTAATGTTCATAGATTTCTTCACTTTTGGACATGTCCACTTTTTCAATTTGACCAGTTGACGTTTCAGTATCATCACCTACAGTATTTCTTCTTCTTCCATATACACATTTTTATAGTACTCATTGTTTTTTATCAGATACAATGTTGCCTTTTGCACTTTCCTAATATCCACTAATTCTTGCCAGATTTTTTTACTTTTAGTAGAAACACCATTAACTAGAATAACTAATGGTTCACTTTCTACATTCTATACACCAATAGTTTCAATGTTTTTCTTTAAATCTAGAGGTAAATATACAACTCTTCCTTTTAACCCTCTCTGTAAATCTGTAGGCGGCAATTTACCTGTTTTAGGCTTCATACGAACAATAGCCTGAAATGGGTGCACACATTTTATGTTATGTTATGTTAGAAGATTTCTAGAGCGCATGGCAGCCCGTAAGCGTCCCAGCGCTGAACAGAAGTACAGGCGGAATCAAGAGGGGAAGCTTACGGGAACAGCCAGGTCTTCAGAAATTTTCGGAATGTTAGAAGATTAGGTTGTGCACGGAGATCAGGGGGGAGGGAGTTCCACTGTTTGGAGGCATTGTAAGAGAAGCGACGACCTCCCGATCGTGCTCTCTTGATCTTAGGTGGCAGAGTTAGGTGGGCGTTAGAAGATCGGAGGGATCTGGAGGTGATGTAAGGAGTCACCAGATCTTTGAGGATAGGGGGGGCTTTCCCGTTGAGATTTTTGTGTGTTAGACAGAGCACCTTAAACTGCACTCTTTCCAAAATGGGCAGCCAGTGTAGCGCTCTAATGGCCGGCTTGGCCGAGCAACGACTCTTGGTGTTAGTAAGAATCCGTGCGGCCGTATTCTGCACTACCTGGAGTATAGTTATACTTTCCGCGGTGCGCCAAGGTACAGTGTGTTTCCATAATCCAACCTTGACAGAATGAGGCCTTGGATCAGGAGTTTCCTCGATTGGAAAGGGAGCAATGGTAGAATCTTCTGGGCGGAGCGCAAGAGACCATAGCAGACTCCGGCAGTTTTCCTTGCTTGGGTATGCATGGTGAGATTTTGGTCCAGCCATAGTCCGAGGCTTTTAATCTCGGATTTGGGGGTTGGAGGCCTGGCTATGCATGGGGGCCAGAGGAAGTCCGGACGAAAGTGGGACTGATTCCCCATCACCAGAATCCCAGTCTTGTCACTATCAAGTTTCAAGTGAGATCTGTCCATCCAGCTGGCTATGTCTCTCAGGCAGGAATAAAGGTCGATGGTAGGATTTTCATGCTGACTAAGAGAGACAACCAGCTGGGTGTCATCCGCATACGTCAGAAGTTTGATACCATATGGTGTGACAATCTTTTCCAGAGGGGACATATAAACGTTGAAGAGCGTGGGGCTCAAGGACGAGCCCTGAGGCACTCCACAACGTATAGGGGTCTCTTTGGAGATGTAACTACCCTCTATCACTTGGAATGAGCGGCAATAAAGAAAGGACTTCAACCAGGACAGGGCGACACCTGTGATCCCAAGATCTCTAAGCCGCTGGGCCAGGATCTGGTGGTTGACCGTGTCGAAGGCCGCGCTTAGGTCCAGGAGGATCACTGCCACTGATCTTCCTGCATCCATGATCTTCCTGGCCTCTTCGACCACCGTCACCATCGCTGTTTCAGTACCCTGGCCAGGGCAAAAGCCTGTCTGTGAAGGTTTGAGTAGTTCGTTTGATTCCAGGTAATTAGACAGCTGGGCATTGATTAATGTTTCTGTCATCTTGCTGATACACGGAAGGAGAGAAATAGGCCTAAAATTGGATAGATTGAGGGGGTCTAGATTGGGTTTTTTAAGTAGGGCCCTAACCTTCGCCTTCTTCCAGCTAGGGGGCACTATTCCATCTGCTAGAGAGGCATTAATTAAGTTTACCATTGGCGCCAGAATGGTGGATGCTACCTGCTTTAAGATTTTGACTGGGGCAGGGTCAGACGGTGAACCACTTTTAAGTGATTGAAGGAAGGGGGATAAGGTGTCCTTACTGATGGGCGTGAATGTGTCAAGTCCCGTCTTCAGGTTCTGGACTTGCATTAGGGGCATAGATGAGGGGTCTGTAGGGGTGAGCGGGGGAAGTTGTTGAAGAATATTTTGAATCTTTTGATCAAAATAAGTGGCTAGCTCATTACAATGGTTGTCCGAGAGGTCAGTCGAGCATATGGGCTCTGGAGTTTTTAAAAGTTGTTTTACAATTCGGAAAGTCTCCCTTGACGAGCAAGCTGCAGCACTAATTTCCTCCTGGAAAAAGGCTCTTTGGGCATTTTTCAGGGCTTTTTTGTAATTAAGAATGGCCAGTCTGTAGTCCCTCTTGCTTTTAGGGTCGCCACACTCTTTCCGCCCTTTTACAGAGCTTTTTCAGAAGGCGAGTCTCCTGGGTAAACCATGGAGAGGAAATTTTTTTGCGGGATTTAAGGTACGTTTTTTTTAAGAGGATCGTGTTAAGAGAGTTTTCGATCCAGGAAGAAAACTCTGCATCTGCTATTACGGGGTCAGTTTTCATGGTTTGGCTTGGAAAGTTCCAAGACCTGCTTCCATTTTTCGGTGTCTAGTTTGGCCCAGGGACGAGCCGGTCTGCCGGAAGGTTGGTTAGGAGGAGAGATGGTCGGAATCTCCCACCTAAAGGGGATAAGCAGGTGATCCGACCAAGGCAGAGGGATCGGGACATTTATTTTAAGATCAGCAATGTTACATAAAATAGGATCAAGTAAATGTCCAAAAGTATGCGTAGGTTGGTCGTTCTGTAGGTGGAGGTGCTGAGTAGCCAGGTCTAAAAGCAATTCTGAGGCGGTGTTGTCATTGCTATTATCGAAATGAATATTAAGATCTCCTAAAATTAGAAAATTGGGTAAGGTGCTGGTCATAGCCGTAGAAAATTCCAAGAGGGAGCTACAGAATTGTCCCAGGCCCCTGGTGGACGGTAGATGAGGACTCCGGAAAGGGAGTTACATGGGGACAATTGAATGCTAAAGTGTACATTTTCACAGTCCAATAGGGGGCTGTCATGAAATCTACATGAAAATTGGTCCTTGTGAATAATCGCTATCCCTCCTCCCCTTCCCTTCACTCGGTCCAAGTGTTGCACAAGATAGCCCTGAGGAAGCGCCTGTACAACATCAGAGTCTGAGTCTGGAGTGAGCCATGTTTCAGTAAGAAACAGAATCTCCAATTGCTCCTCTTCTAGTAGCATACGGATTTCTTGAGCGTGTTTGGGCAGGGATCTGCAGTTTAACAAGGCCATATTAATGATTATCAGGGGGCCTGACTTGTCATTGCTGGAGTAAGTTTAAATGGGCAATGAGGACAATGGACACAAGAGCTCTCACCTTTAAAGATATAAGTACAAGAAGGCTGGAGGGGCTGGTTTAGTTGAAACAGGGAGTCTCTGGAGTATGATAGCCTTGATTGAGTAGAAAACTCCAGGGTGTCTGGATCAGAATAGACTCATATGTATTTAAATCTATCAATTCTGGAGGAATGGCTACCAATTCTAGATTATTAAGGACAGCTCCACTGGGCATTTTATTCTCGTCTGATTTGTTATAACAATATTTACAAATACGCTGATCAAAACCCAAATCAAAACAATCCATTCCACTTATCATTATTTTCTCTTTCACTTTTTAAATATAGATCAACAGTCCTAGTCTGATTTTTATAGTGAGTTCGCCGACAACAAATACAAGAATAATTTGGCCTTTCATCTGAAATCACCTTAAACTTTGTAATTTGTTCTTCACATTTTTTTGTAGTAGTATGTTGCACATTCTCTTCAACATTTTCTTCTATTAATGTGTCAGTTTCTGCACTCTCTTGTTCAGGACCAAAGTAACAAAACTCAATTTCATCACAAACCTTCTTCACATCTGATACTGACCTACGCAAAAGAGCACTGTTCAACTCATTTAATTTTAGTGCTGGACTTTTTGCATAATACAATCTTCTGACTAACTTCCGCATTTGAGAATGATGTACTGCTAACATCCTGAAATGATGAAAACACTTTGACATACTTTTCTAGAAAGACAAGCCAGAGAATGATCTTGCAAACCAGTAATTTTTCTCACTCTGCAAGGGTCTAGTCCTTGCAACATCTTAATCTTTTGTTTAACACTTTTTTTACTGTATTGTCGTAAGAAATTGCAGAAAATATCAATAAATTCTTGTCGTACACTACAAATACTACTGCAATCCCAAGTGTACACTGGGGCTTTAGGACGTCTTCCTAGAACTTCATCAGCTAACACTTCTTCTGCATTTCTGGGAACCTTCTTCTGTTTCTCAATTGGGCAACCATTTCTAACCTCGTAAGCTCAACCACTGGTATCAACTACATGCAATAAATTATTGGTCTGAAAATAACTCTCTTCATTAAAGAAAGGCTCTGAACTTGAACTGTGTTTCCATTCCCCCCCAAAAATATCACAAAAATTAGTTTGGTTAATTACTCTTTTCCTCTTACTTTTGGCCTTCATAAAATGGATTGGTTTATCTAGTGATCGAATTCTATTTAAAATTAAAATAAACAATTTCCTTTTTAATTCAAAAGCTTTTTGAACAATGGAATATGCTTCTTCTTTTTATAAAATAGTGCTCTTTTAAAAAAATATTTTTTCACATCCTTTAGCAAGTTAAGAACCACTCTATTATAAAATATCTTTTTCCTGATTTCTTTATACTGATTTTGCCTTCTTTTACCATTCATTGCGCCTTGTGAATATAATTTTCCATTTACTCCTTACTTTTTACTCATATTCTTTTTTCTGCTTGAAACATTATTTGTAGTTTGTACAATCTGCACACTATTTGTGGGCTTTGAAAGTTTTTTTATGACTTCTTTAGTTGTCTTACCGGAAGACTTTTTCTTTTTACCCACATGATGTTGGTCATCCAATACTTGTTCTGCAATTTTCTTCAAATAATTGTCCTGTTGTTTTCTCTTTCTTGATTTTTCAGGCATGATAACTTTATTTTAATGATGATAAACAATATCTGTAAACAGTTGGGTTTTGGCAAAGTGAATGCGTTAGTACATGGTGCATAATGGGTCAATACAGGATTGCAAGGGGAGTGACAGGGTGTTTGCTGGAAGTGTATGGATACTGACTGGGGACTTGAAGGTGTGAAAGACAAGTGTGTAGGTGGTTAGAGGACTGCATGCGTATTGGAGAGAGGGTTGTATCAGTCCATAAGTTAAGGCCTGGGTCACTGCATGAGTACTTGGGTACTGACTGAGTGATTAGAGTACTGCAAGAAGAGTGCCTGGGTGAATTTATAAGTGGTTGGGTTTTGGCATAGGGAATGGATTAGTACATGGTGCTGAATGGGTCACTAGAAGAGTGCAAGGGGAGTGAGAGGGTGTTTGCTGGAGTGTATGAACACTGACTGGAGAATTACCAAAACACATCCACTAGTCTGTAAGGGGTAAGGTGACTGCACACATTCTACATATTTCAGAACTACACTCTAGTGTGAAAGCCTGACTCATTCTGCGAATGCATAAGCAATGACTGGCTTCTAATACTACTAAAACTTGACAACATGACAGGTTTTAAAGCACTTATCTGTCAGCAAAGACATGAAGTAACCAAATGCTTCTCTCACAACGATTGCCCAAATGCACACAGACTCACAGTGTGATTCTAGACAAGCAACACTGTTCCTTGGACTTCACCAAAACACATTTTCTAGTCTGGAAGGGGAAAGGTGACTGCACACATTTTACATATTTCAAAAGAAAAACATGTATACAGTAAAATAGGTAGTTTGATACTGACAAAAGGAGATAACCAATGATTCAGAGATATAATGACAACTGTTATGTATCTAACAACAATGAAGGTACTTTCTCAGTCAGTCAGGCAGCATTTAGGCATTCATGGAATCACCCAGCCACCTACGCAGGCAGCCGTCAAATCAGTGATTCAGTATCCACAGAGTTATTCAATTATCCAGAAACATTACATGTACCCTTGCAATCAGGCAGAAATTATGTAGTCATTGAAGTATGCAGGCACTACATATACATTTATCTAATCACATAGGTACTATCTATTGAGTTATGAAATTAACAAGGCTGTAACTATGCAATCATTATAACATTTGTGCAGAACATATCCAGCCATCTAAACACACACTTTTCAACCCATGAGGTCATTGAAATATTGTGGCTCACGCGTGTACTGATGAAACACCCAGGCTCTGCTCATGCACTCATGTAATTACGTAGAGAGTACCATTGTAGGAAAACTATCACCCATCCAGTACCTATGCAGTCATTCAATTACCGAGCAAATAGTTTTGCACTAATACAATCAACCCAGCAGTATACTTACTTTCGTCCAATCTCTCAAGCTTTAACAATGGAATTATGCAGTCACTCAGACACTAGTCATGCACTCCTCTAATTAGGTAGGCACTACTGATGCACTTATTCAATTCTCTGGGCACTACCCATGTAGTTATGTAAGCATCCAGGCACTACCTGTTCAGTCAACCAAAAAGACATGGGCAGTACCAATCACTGAAACACTATTCATCCACTTATCCAACAGGCGAGGTGCTATGCATTGGCTTAAACAATCATGTATGCACTATCCATACATTGCATAAATCACCTATATGTATGCACTCTTGCAATCATCCAGGTACTAGAGTTGCACTCATTTATTCATCCTACCAGTATCTATGCATATATTGAATTACTGAAGCATTAGTCAATCACTTCTCGAATCGTTCAGGCTCTACTCATGCAGTCATCCAAACACCCTGATACTCGTGGTATACTCATGCAAACACGCAGGCAGTA
This sequence comes from Triturus cristatus, assembly GCF_964204655.1. NCBI lineage: Eukaryota > Metazoa > Chordata > Amphibia > Caudata > Salamandridae > Triturus > Triturus cristatus. The sequence goes on along the minus strand of NC_140589.1, from coordinate 566,672,782 downwards.
AGAATGCAGTAATGGAATGACGCATGGTGTTATGACATAGTCAGGGAATCATCTAGGTACTACTTCTATCCTCAGGGAATCACCTAAGCACTACCTATGCACTCATTCAATCATCCCGGGAGTATTGATGAATTCAACCACAAATCCATGTATTCACAAGTTTTACTGAGGAATATGGAGTCTTTAGACAATATAGGTGATAGGTTTACTACAATGAGACTCTCTACGTCATTGCATGAGTAGAGCCCGAGTGTTTCATGAGTGCAGGTGTGTGCCTCAGTATTTCAATCATTGCATGAGTTGTAAGTGGGTGTTTATATGGCTGCATAGGTTCTGCGCAAATGTTATAATGATTGCATAGTTACAGCCTTGTAAATTTAGAGTTAAATTTAAAAACCTGTAGAAAAAGGGGAGATGCAGTGAAACAGAAAGAATGAGTTTAGAGAGTAGTTCTAAAAAGAATGAAGAGTCTTGACAAAATAGTGTTTTGCATGAGGAGACAAAACCAGAAGAAAAGATTAGTAAATAGAAGTAACTGATGTACAGTTTTTAGTGGACAATGGATATATACTTCTTGAACAGAGGCTTTCTTTAATGAAGATAGCTATATCCAGTATCACAAATTAGTTCATGCTGTTGATTAAAGAGGACAATGTTATCAAATGAATAATGGTAGTCCTTTAGCCAGAGAGGTGATGGTACCTAGAAATGTACAAGAAGTTATTGCAGAAGATTTACGAGGAAGGCGTAGTCAGTGTACTGTATACAAATGGAATTGTAGTAGTGTTTCTGGTATTGGACAGGAATCCATTGATATATTAAGAAGGTTCCTACGTATCATTTCAAGGTGAAGTTTAAAACACAAAATAAATTATACCACTCAATGATGCAAACTCCTGCTTTATGTTTAGGAGAAATAACTAGGGCACTTTTGCATGGTAGTGTGGCACACATAGAAAAGGTTTGAGGTGATGTGCAGTTTCGTTTCTCTGGTCTTCAGCAAGATTCTAGGGAAAATGAAGAGTTGTTAAGAGGAGGAGTTGCAGAATAAGACACATATATTACAGTTGATAGTTTTAAAGAAGAGATTACAAAATTTAGGAGTGTTGTGTAAGAAAACAGTATGTTTGTATATGTTGTTTATGCACTTACTAGAAGATTTAAACACAGACTGTTCACTTATATTTAAAAAGTAAAAAAGTAAATTGTGATAACTTGCAAACGTTACCTGTGTATTTATTTTTAGAGGGACGTTGTGACTTGTCTATGCCGCTAGTTATATTTGAGTAGTGTTACAATCAATTTGAAGATAATAAAATAAACAACACATAGGGGCTTATTTATGAGCCCTTACGACAGTTTTTCGCTTCGGTTGCGTCACTTTTTTTGACGCATCGGCAGCGTAACATATGCCTCCAGTTGCGCCCTATTTGCAAAGTGACGCATCTGAGCAGATGCGTCACTTTGTAAACCCATGCTCTACATTATACCTGCGTCAGGTATAATGTATGCAGGGTGGGCGTTCACACGTAAGTAAGCCTCATAGAAGTGATGCAGTGAAATCTACGAGATTTCACTGTGCCACTTCGAGGGTGCAAATGCGTCAATATCTTACACCTGCCTAACAGCGGGCGTAAAACTGACGCAGGCCCTTTCCCATGGTGCATCGCTGCTTTCACGCAGCGATGCATCACTTCTCATAAATGAGGCCCATAGATGTTAGATACCCATTTTGTAGGATAATAAAATGCCTGTTAATGTAGAAAATCTATGAAGGACCAAAAATAAAAAAAATCAACATTTATTATTCTTTGCAGCATTGAGAAGGGCACTTATGGACTGCTCTCCAGCACTTACTACAAGTCCACAATCCATGCAGTATGATGCCATCATGGAAAACTGTAGAACCAAATCTTCAAGTTGAGATTGAACTTTTGAACGGACTCTCTGCTTGGTTTTGTTGTGCTGCTATTGAAGTCAAGAGTCTTCGAGCTTTGCATTGCCTTTTTGCTGCTCACTATGGGCCCGATTCACAGAACTAACTTAAGACAAAATCCTAAACTTACTACCATTTTGGTATTCACAGAATGCACTTACTGCTTTTGGTATTCACAGAATGCACTTACTACTTTTGGTATTCACAGAATGGATTTACGACTACTAACTTTACGTCCGCACTCGGGCCGGAAATTCCGGCCCGGAGGCGGAGCTTCCGGCCTGGAGGCGGAGCTACCGGCCCGGAGGTGGGACTTCCGGGCCAGAGGCGGGGCTTTCGGGCCGGAGGCGGAGGCAGAGCTTCCGGGCCGGAGGCGGAGCTTCCGGCCCAGAGGTGGAGATTTTGGCCATGGCTAAATCTCTGCCACTGGCCGGAATCCCCACCTCTGGCCCGCGAGCTCCGCCTCCGGCTCGGAAGCCCCGCCTCCGGGCCAGAAGCTCCGCCTCCGGGCCGGAATTTCCCGCCCGAGTGCGGACGTTAAGTTAGTAGTCGTAAATCCATTCTGTGAATACCAAAAGTAGTAAGTGCATTCTGTGAATACCAAAAGTAGTAAGTGCATTCTGTGAATACCAAAATGATAGTAAGTTTAGGATTTTGTCTTAAGTTAATTCTGTGAATCGGGCCCTATGAACTCTTCTTATGAAAGGTGCAAACAATATAAAAGGGGGAAAGAATTTACCATGTATGATTTTTGACAGCATTGCGAATAGCTGTAACACACTGCTCACCAGCTGTTATAACTACACTACAGTCCATGCAATACGTGGTCATTCTTGAAAGCTCTGGAGCCATATTTGTTGTTGTAGTCTGTACCTCTAAAGGTACTTTCTGGACAGTAATTGCTGCTGCTGCCACTGGTGTGGATGGTCCTCCATCTTCCTTCTGTTTGATCGGCAGTTGGAGACGTTATCTATGATAAGTTTTAAGATGATAGAACATGAACGTCATCCCACATAAGTCCAAAAGAAGTCTCCAGCCAAAATCTATCACCTGCTAACAATAAACATCTGGAAACGAAGATTCCAGAAGTAGTGGATGTATAATTCCTATTCATTTTACTGATTAGTATATTATCCAATGATATTCCTTACTTTCCTGGTCATGTGATGTTTTCAGATTGTGCATTGCACTAGTTTGGCAAAAGTTTTGAATTCACCATGAGTTTCGGTAACAATGGGTAGTTTTATATGTTGTTTTAGATTTTGAGCTATTTTTTGAACTTGTTGTTTTTGTTTAATGTGTTGTTAAAATAAAGTTAAACAATTATCTTACTAAACAGCTAGGTTCAAACTTTGTGTAAAATATGTCTATATATCTGTTTTTCACTTTGTGATTTGTATTTTTGTCTACAGATGTCATTGCAATCTCTGGTGTTGCTATGAAGAGGGAAAATGCTTTTTCCATTCAGTTATTTTGACAAATGAATACAAAGGGAAAAGTTAAATTAGTATCTTACTAAATAGCTACACTGAAACCTTATGTAAAACATGTCTATATATGTGTTTTACTCTTTGTTAAAAACACCCGGTACTTGTAGTCTGTCCTTGGCAATAGAATCATACTGGCACTACCTGTGCAATCATCAAGGACATCCTTTCTGCATCACTCAACATGCCTCCTGGCATTGTAGTAGTTAGGGGATGAAGCCCCCTAGGCTATTGAGGGTATTTGGGGGCCTCTTGTTACCTCCTGCAAGTTCCACACAGTCAGTTTGCTAAGAGGTGTTCTGAGGCCACACCCCTTTTCTGCACCACACTGAAAACACGTGTCCTCCTCACACACTAGTGGTTGGAGAATAAAGTTGTCTTGGACGCTAAAGGATCATGGGGACCAAGAAGCCCTCCTGGTACTTTTTATAAGTCCTACTCAGTAGGATTTTTGAGAGCTGGTGAGGGGCCCGTCCCCATTACACACCATTCTGCAAAGACCATTGCTGCTTAAAAAACCATGGAAATATACTGAAAAAATCAAAGGTTACAGGGACATTATAGTTAATAAGTAGAATTTTAAAAACATTAGAAAGTCACTGAAAAAAACTAACACTCCTTCTTCTCTGGGACGAGATTTAAGGTCTGAGTGACACATTTATGGGTGCCCAAAAAGAACCATCATAGCAGATGTGTTGTGCTGCTTGTGGTATATGTAGCATGTCTGCTACATGATATGTTTTGTGCCTGGTGGATGGGACATAGATGAAATATTCCATCAGACATGCAATCCAGAAATTCCTCTGCGGAGTGCCTTATTCCAAAACAACATTGTGCAAATGGAATATTGTTCAGCCCTCTCAGGTACGCTCCCAACTTCTCTTTTTAAATGTTATTTTATTTGATACCACCAAGAACCTTTGTGTACATGTTATCTGCACAGTAAATACAACATAATTCAACATCACTTAGGAGAGTCAAAATTCCTTGGTTTGTATAGCATTTTTGTAAACCATTCTGGAATCAACATTGGCTATCTGTAAAGCAACATACGGCCATAATTGAGATTGTGACGGACAAACTTTACCTCATTGGGGTAGCTGACGGCAACACCTCCACATTGTAAGGGACCTCTGCCTGCCAAGTTGTCTATGGGTCCTGCAGACAACATTGACAGGAACCTCTGTCATGACGGTTCCTGTCAATGTAGGAAAAGATTGACGCATGGTACCATTAGCCATGACAGGTGCTGCAAACTCGTCAAAAATGTGTTGTCTGTCCAAAACAAACTTCCAAAGTGAAAGTTTGTTTCTAAAAACAAAAATCTAATGCCCCTACCCCACATTCTGGCAGTGATTTCCCAGGATGTGGGGTCAATATTTTTTTCCTGTCCCTAACTGCCAGATTTTTATGGAAGTGACTGACAAAAAAAAGAGCTTACACTGTCCATTTTAAAAAGGGTGGATAGTATAGAGTCTTTCCACAGACAGCCCCTATTCCATCAGGACATCAGAGTAAGTATTCAGTTGACAGAGTCAACGGGGGGTCCGTCGACAGAATACTTACAGGTTTAGTGGACAGGGTACTCAGATGCCTTTGTAACCCAGTACACTGTCTGCCAAACCCTAAACCAGACACATAATCCTGGACAAAATCGCATATAAAGTTATGTGCAGTACCTATAATATGCCCAAAAGAATGGTTCTGGTATCTAAAGCCACATTTTAGAGTAAAAACTGTTGCTAACCCTCTATTAACCCCTACTTGCATCCATTTTCCTCTGCCTTCCCCCTCCTTACCTGACTCCCCTACTTAGAGGGGCATGAGCTTGAATGATGATGTGGGTCTGCAGGGCTGAGGCTGTATGTGCTTGTATCTAAAGGGCAGCCACGGTCCATGCAGGTAACAGCAGTGGGGTGGTGGGGCCGCATGATGGGGGATTTCAAGGGACGATGCAGAGGGGAAATTAAATAAATAATTAATTTCCCCTCTGCATCGTCCCTCGAAATCCCCCCAAAGCGGCTTCACCGCCCTACCGCTGTTACCTGCATGGACCGCGGGTGCTTAAGGAGCTGTCCATCCACAATTGGTCAGAGTGTCAGCAGCACAGTACAATGCAGCAGAGATGGACTAAAGTATATACCTCCCTCTCCCACCTAGGCACTATTGTACTCTAGCAAGAGATGGAGTGGGCTCCTGTTCTACCCTCTGGCTCCATTCACATGCAATCAAATGCTCTGCATTCATGCACCTTAATAATGTTTTACAGGTTGCTGCAGCAAGCTACGTGTAAAATGGCACTGCTTTGTGTCAGGGAACAAAGATGGTAGCTAGACGATGTACCAGTAGTGTCAGGGGGCTGCAGCTACAATAGGCAATAAGCGCTCTCAGGGTGAGTCATGGCAACATAGCCATTTCTAAAAGCTGCCTTCTTTCCTGTAGCCCCCAAAAGAAGTGTTAGGTGCCAAGATGTCCAATCCTGCTTTACTTGCAGATACAGAACTATTTAAAATACAGAATTTCAACTAATCAATCACTAACAAATATTATTCAAAATGTCCGCCACAAAAAAAGCCACATATACCTCTCCTAAATGAGACACATTATAAAAATGATAAGCCTCAGTTAAAGGATCAAATGCAAGTAGCTTCAAAAAGATATTGCTTGAAAATGATTGTGGGGCTCATTTAGCACATTACAGAAGGGAAAATTGCAAATCTTCAAATCATATAGCAGGGGAGTACTCTGGAATGCTATGCATCCTGAAAATAATATTATCTGAAGTATTAAGACAGGGTTCACCAGTGGGAGCTGGTGACCTTTGAAAATGGCGGGCATACTACATGTCCTGAATTCTAATGAGTAAATGAAGCACTGTGAGAAATTGGTCTATTGGTTGAAGGGGGGACAACCCACTTCCAAAATTAATCGCAATTGTTGTCAGGGTGTACCATAAAAGTCACTAAATAAACCTGGGCTTAGCTGTCTGGTAGCATGGCACAAACTATGAGGCAATGTGTAAAGTACTTATGCAGCACTCAAATAGTATTAAAATGAAAGCACAGCACAAGAAGACTCCCAAAACAATGTATTTATTTGTAATAAATAAGCTGACACCAAATGGCAAAAATCCAATCAGTAGAACCAGAGTCAAGAGTTCTTAAAGGTTCAGGTGAAATTGCGCCAAAAAGTCATGAAGCGCCAACTGCAAGTATTTGGTCACATCGTGCCAGGAAAAAGGAAAATGTTCAGGGCATCTGCAATGAAGCGCCTGCCAGTATAGTATGGTGCACAGTCCTATGATGCAAGGCTCTGCCTTGTGCTGTATTGGGTCCATCGAGCCATTGAGATGAGCTGGGAGGTGCTGCAATGCAAGGCTCATAGTCACAGTTTGTACCATGCTGCGCCGGATCCAGTGAAACCTTCAGTTGAGCAGAGAGAAATGCACTCTGACTTCATCCAAGTGTCCAGGACCTTGAGGACAGCACTTGGGGGAAAGGACTCACCTCTACAGAGGCCAACAGAGGTGACCAGGGTCTGATTAGCTGGAAAGCAGGAAAGGCTTCTGGAACCTTCTTGTGTTTCTGTAGCTCAAACAGGAGGTCAGCCAACTGACTCTAAAAGTCACTTCTGGGGTCATTGGTTCAAGGCAAGCAGGGTCAGTCTTTCTTCTTAAGACACCATGGTAGTCCTTCTTCTCAATCTTCTCAGGTCCAGGGGCATTCTAATTCTGGATTCTGAGGGTGCCAATTTCATAGCCAGTGCCAGCCTGTGGGAGGGGGAAACCCTTTTGTCTAAACGACAAATTCAGTCCTTCCCTTTCCCCTGGATTTGGCTCCAGTCTGTCTGAAAAAATTGTGGCAGGCCTAGTAGGGGACTGCATTTGCCAGTGACAGGGTAGTCATCTTCTGAAGTCAAGAAGAGGTTTAGTATAGCCTTCCGGCTACGCTTTGAAGCTCAGAAAGAAGCTGGTACAACCTTCTTAGGTCATCCAGCTTTGGAGAGGAACTACGTCACCCACACTCAAGGCCTGCTTGTCCTATCTAGAAGGAATATGCATCACACCACATGGAGGTCATAAACAGTTGTGTGACACTGAACACTGGCAAAAAGGCACATTTGATTTAGGTGGAAAAATGACAACTTTCTAAAAGTGGAATTTTTCGAAAGAATAATTTAAAACCTGAATTTACCATTAAAGAGGATTTAATATTACAATATAAATCAGTGGGAGAAACAGTTTTCTAAATGTTCCCAAACTGAAATGATCCCTTATGAAATGTAATAAGGTAACTTGGTTTAAGTCTCTGGGAGAGCTATCCTTTCAGAAGAGAAAAAGGATTTTGGGGGTTTTCACTGCCAGGACTTGTAAAACATGAAAAATGCGTGTCCTGCCTTTTAAATACCATGGCCCCTCCCCCGTTAGCTGCCTGTGCCTACCTTTGGGGCTATGTATAAGTGATATAAAGGATGGTTTAGCATTGGCAAAAGGTTTATTTGCCAGATTTAAATTGCAGCTTTAATACAGCACTACAGGCTGCAGTAGTAGGCCCATTGCCTGCTTTGCAGTGCTACTTTAGTGGATGGCACAATGAGTGTTGCAGTCTACTTGTATATGTAGCACCATTATTAAGGAACTTAGAAGTAAATTAAATGTGCAAATTAAAAGTATATCAGTTTTACCATGTTAGATTGAGAGAGCAGAAGCACGTTACCACTAGTTAGCAGGAGTATGGTGTTCAGAGTCCTAAAATCCGGCAAAACAAATACGGTGGTGAGGGCAAAGTTCTGGGGGAATACCACACAAAAGATGGTCATTTCCAAGACATATCATCACAAATTATTTTTGAATGGTTTGATGGCATACACCCAGAGAATGGGTTTAAGAAATAAGGTCAAATTAGGCAATTTCAAGGTCAATTTGCATGTGCATTTGCTAAGAACTATTGGCTCTGAGAGGTCATTTAAGACCTTCCATGGTTAGTCAAGAAATCCTGACCCTCCTCAGGACATGACCATTTATTATTCAAAGTGTGCCAAGGGTGGCATTCATGTGTCAAGTGTTATCTCAAACATGCCAGTGTTAGCATTGTGCCATGGTGCCCTTACATGCCAAAAATTACTTTCAGCACCTGCACTTTGCCATGGGTAACCCCAGTATGTTATGGGTGCCCTGCTCACACAAGTCAGGAATTTCCTCTAGAACACGAGGGCAAGCAGCAAAACTGCAATCATAATATATATGAATACATGAAAGTCTCCCTCAGCACACAAGCAGTTCTTATTTTGTCCAAATATCCAAAAACTCTTGATCCAAGTTTAAAATATTTATTCAAGTTTATCACTTCTCCAATGTAGCCAGGTAATATTTTCAAGACATGGCTTGATCTCAAATTCTAGTTTCAGCAAAACCAGCCAACACGTATTTTATCGTGTGATGTAATGCACAATTGACTTTTTCAGGGCTGCAATCCCAAGAAAAGCACAATTGCTCCATAGTTAACCTAAAAAAATGTAGAAATGTGGGGTAAAATCCACTCAGCAAGTAATGAGAAAAAAGACCTTCACAATCACCAGATTGTGATTAAAGTCACGTAACCTGAAGAAAATTAAGAATGTCACCGAGTACGTGTATAAGCGAGAGCAGAAACAATAGCCCTATATTTCAATGCCCAGTATCAGAAAAGATTCTCACATAGAAACATGGCTATTTTAATTCTGCATGTCTCCTACCTCACCATCTGAACATCTGTTGGCGCTATGAGACCTTCGGGTGATATATGCGCCTTACAAAAACCAATACATAGACATAGACATAGACAGTCACCCAATAATCCAATTTCATCTGCTAGAAGATCTTCCGTAAAATCCATATGGTAAGATGCCCAAGTTGAGGAAAACACGAACGCCAAGGTCCTGTACATATAAACAACCCATGTTATAATGGTATCTCCAATCTCAATTAGAGTTTCTAAATTATCGTAACCTAAAACACTCAGTTCACCTTGCAATGCATTGAATGGGGCATTGAAATATTCTCCTTTCAGAAGCACTGATAACAGATTTTCAAAGGATATGTGGGTGGAGGACAGAAGGTATATGTGGTGGCTGCAGCATGAAAAAGCACCGCCTTAACACTTCTGTTGATGAGCTGCTACTGCAGTGTTACTTTACTGATCTCAAAGGTGATTTGGTTCACCCTAAGTGATGGCACATGGAGTAGAAAAGGGCAAAATTCTAACTCCTGGAAAACAGAGGGCTCAAGCCAAATCCTAAATGTGCTACAATTGTGTTTGTCCATTTAAAATATCTCCCTGAACATTTCAGGACCAAACTGATGGGTGAAACCTCCTCAAACTGACATTGCAAGTTTCAGTGATTATTTGGCCCAAAAAGATCGCGAGGCTGAACATTTTATTTTCATGATTAACACTTTGCTCCTTGGATTCCTGTGGGCATTGTGATCCTTGGAGACCCAGAATAAGGTCTTCTGTCTTTGCACTCAGTCACACTCAAAGCAGGTTTTGTCACAGCGTTAGGGTGTAGCTATGACCAAAAATGGGTTATTTAAAATTTGGAGGACTCTGAAAATCCACCCAGTATTGGTGGATATCCCTTTTACCCGAGTTAGGGAATTGGGTTACTGGTTGTGGCGGTGAAACCCTACTCAAGCAACAACCACAATTCCTGTCAGGATGAAGTCACAAGCAACTCCAAAATTAACGTGAGCTTAACCCTCTGGTAGCTTGGCACAAAAGCAATCAGGCTTAACTTAGAGGCAACGTATAAAATATGTAGGCAGTACTTCAAACATTAATTAAGTGAAAACAGAACACAAGAAAAATCCCACACCAATTTAGAAGAATTGAGTAAAATGGAATAAATTATGTGAGACGAAAAAAACAGAAAACCAATCAGTAGAGCCAGAGATATGCAATTTCAAATTTCAGGTGAGTATAGCGCCAAAAAGCACAAAGCACCACTCGCAGTTCTCTGGTTGTGCTCAACCAAGTAAAAGTCACAAATTGAAGCAGACCTCTAAGAAGAGCCGGCTGGATACGGGAACCAGGTTAGACCCACTGAAAGAGCTACCTTTGAAAGTCTAGAGCAAAGAATCCAGTCCGCAGTAGAGGACACTGCGGGAAGCAGGGAGACTGACGCAGACAGTCGTCGCTGTAATGCGAAGAGCAGGCCGGATGTCGCAAACAGCCATCATTGTAGCGTGAAGATCCTGGTGGGCATTGTGGACAGTCATTGCTGGAGATTTGCATTGACGGTATCCATGGGCTGTTCATGCTGTAGCGCGAAGTGCAGCTCTTGCATTGCCGTTTGTCGATGGTGGTCGCTGTAGCAAGAAGGGTCAGGTTCACCAGAGCATCGCTTTGGTGGTCGGCATGGGCAGCAAGATCTTAGCATGAACAGGCACATTCGTGATTGCAAAAGGCCAATACTTCAGGATTTCGCCTTTCCTTTGAGGGGAAGCTTAATTTGTAATAAAATAAGTGGCAGGGCTGTAGTAAGCAGGCCTCATCAGCTTGCACCACACATTGCCCCAGCCAGTGCTGCCGTTGACAGTGCAAATGCACCTACGAACATCACTCTTCTTCAAGTGTGGCACCTCAGACTATTCCAGGCCCACAAAGCTATACCAATGGCTTGGTTGGCCGGTAATAGTCATTTTAATGTATATTGAATTAATAACCAATTGTTGTTGCGCTCATCTCTAAAAAACACAAACAGCACCGCTATGTGACAGTGTCATAAGACCTGGTGTTAGCAATTAAGTGCTGGTGCTGAGCACCGGAAACTACCGGCACAAATTAAGCACTGTTTCAGCCAGGGATGAAGGTTGTAGGTCCAGTCTTCCTTCTCGGTAATCAGGGCAGGTATAAGCAGAAGTGCAGCAGGGTATCCTTCTTCTGTATTATCCACAAGTCCAGCAGTGTACTGAAGAGTTGAGTCTGAGGCTGCAATATTTATACTTGGTGGCAGTTTCGAACTAGGAGAATGTTCTGGAGATTTCAATCCCCAGAGGTGTTTGGAATTCCATGCCTACTTATCCTGATCCCACCTTGTCTTAAGACACAAAAGACTAATGAGAAACCCTTTATGAATGTGCTTAGTATAGCAGTTGTGAAGTGTAAGTGGGGTAGGTGACAGCTCTCCCCCCTATCAAGTCAGAGATGGCCCATTCTGCCAGCACCCACTTCCCCTTTGTCTCACTGTCTGGGGGCAATACAAAAATACCAACTATTAGCTACACCTAGTCATGTAACCCAGGATACAGGCACCAAATGGTTTGGACAAGAAAATGCCAACTTTGGCATTTTCAGAATTGCGTCTTAAAATCCAACCTTACCATTAAAGAATGTTTTAAATGACAATTCTTTGGACTCTAAACTCAATATCTCTACCAGCTCTCAACTGAAAGTTATCACTTATTAAATGTAATAAGGTAACCCAATGTTATCCTATGGGAGAGGTAGGCCTTGCAGTATTGAAAATTGAATTAAAGAGTGTTTCACTACCAGGACATGAAATACATAAAAGTGCAATTTCCACCTTTTAAATACATTGCATCCTGCTCTCTGGGCTGTGTAGGGCCTACCCTAGGGGTAATTTGCATGCATTAAAAAGGAAGGTTTAGTCCTGGCAAAAAGTTTGTTTTGCATTCAACATAGTGGTTGATAAAATGCACACCATTTTATTCTATGATTTATGTTCATCAGTTAATTCCAACACTATTCTCGATGTAGGCGTGCTTGCTTGTTCCAATGCTCCGTCCCTTTAGCACAGTTCTGAAAAATCCACAACTATCTGGTGCAACGTTTTGCACCAGATACAAGCTGTGACAGCCTTGTTTGCATAAATTGCGATTGATCAAACATTGTACTCCAATTCAAATGGTTAACAGCGTTATCAAGTTTTTAAATACTTTAACTGCTGCAAAAATGCCAATCCAGGCCTTGGTTTGAAGCCCGCCGAAAAGCACGTTGTGCCTGAGTATCCACCCAATGCATTTCGGGCATAAACCAGCCCTTCATCAGGGGTCTGCAATATAAAAGTAGCCCATCAGTAACCCCGATCGTTCCCCCAAGAAAAGGAAAGCTTTCACAAAAAACCACCCCGCCTCCAGAATATGCAAATGTATCCCCAAGCCAAACCAATAACTGTTTGCTATAATCTGTGGTCCCTCTACATCTTTACTCATTTTAAACTGTTGGTTTCCAAAAGATATGGTACTTTCACACATATTCTACATTAAATGTTTAAATAACAAAAAAAACAAAAAATGGCAGAATAACTTGCACACATAGACTCCAGTGGCTACTTAAGTGAGTGGCACAATCATTGCTGCAGACTCACTAGTAGCATTTAATTTACAGGCCCTGAATACAACCACTTTACTAGGAATTTACAAGCAAATTAAATGTGCCAATTGGGTGAAAGTCAATTTCACCATATAATTGGGTGTAAGCCAACTTAACCATGTTTAGGGAGTGAACACACAAACCTTAGCACTGGTCAGCAGTGGTAAAGTGTACAGATTGATAAGACCAACAAAAATCAGATCAACAAAAATGGAGGACGAAGCCAAAATATTTGGGGGAAGACCACCCTAAGACTGACAGTTCTAAGACCTAGTTAGGATGTTTATGCATGTGTACACTCCAAATAGGTTGGAAGGACATTCAGCAATTTTAGATTACCCCAATGTGCCACACTTTAACTAACTCCATGGGGCTATCCCCTGCATTTGCAAATGTTATTTATCTATGAACACAATCACCAATGGTGAAATGAGCCTTAACTTCTCCTGTGGGGCTAGCTCGGGGTTTTCCTCTCAGACTTGCTATCAGTAGATCACAAAGGGCATGGGTGGCCAGGGAGTGGGTTCATGTACACTAGGCCAGTTTCCTGCATCTATCATTAGATATTTCTATTAAACAAATATTTCCTGATGATCGTCTTGGTTTTCAGTTCCACTTGGGAATGGTTAGTCAGTCAGTCAGTCAAAGATTCTTTATTCGGCACTAAAAGCCATCAAAGCACACAGATGAAACACTTAAAAATACATTAGCTTACAAAAGTTACCATATATACATAAATCCAATTGGCCCAAATGAATTTAACTATACGCACACAAGAGGAGAATGCTGGTGCGCAGCGCGTTGTAGCCGCTTCCCTGCTGGTCCCTGAGCCCACGCTGCCAATCCTGTTGGGGGACTACACTTCCCGATCTGCACAGTGAATGGACGTGCACAACCGGATAACCCCGGCCCGCAGCGCTGGACACGCGCGGGGACTCACCTGGGCCGTGTTCGGGCAAAGCCTAGGCCAAGGGCGGGCTCATGCATGCCATTGAAGCCCGGAGGAGGCTGGGCTGGTCCCCCCCCTAACATCTGGACTTTGGGACTTGCTGTGCTCTCCACTGTGCCCTTATTTTCTTCTACTAACTCTCTAAACCTGATTTGGTATCATCAATGGCCAAACGCAAGGGTCTCAGCGAGCAACCTGGGAGAGGGACAGTAGGGACACTGGATGCTTTTATAACAAGGGCTAAGTCTGTTCTCACACATGAGATAGAGCTAGCAGAACGGCGGCTCTCTCTGGGGTCCCTGATTTCCTAGTAGTGCTCTTCCCTTGGTAGTATCCCTTTGGATGCTATTATGCTAAACACCACCCAAACTTTGGCCACAGTTTCTCTCTTATCTGCACCTGAAGCCCCCTTCTCTATTCCACTGGAAGTGACAACGAGCCCCAACATTGTCACCCGGAGCCAGGCTGCTAAATCCCAGTGTGTCAATAATAGTGAGCCACCAGTCAAAAGGAGAAAAACTGGTGGACTCTAAAAACAACTAATTTACGGGTAAATTCATTAGGGGACAGAGGGAAAGATGACACCGTAAGACAGCAAAGACCTAATTTGGGGACCAATGTGGGTTTGCATGTCGCTACTTACCAGTCGCTCCACCTCCCTCCAGCATCTTCCCCTCTTGTATTAGTCCTGGGTAACGTCCTGACTCTGAGGGCGGGCCAGCTTGAAACTATTGTCCAACTGATGGACAAATCCCTACACTGGTTGTCCCGGTACACACTCACTATGGTCAAAGGGGGTCCTTCATTGGCCAGACAAATCATCATGGCCAGAAGGGTAGGCTGGTTGGGCCCATCCAGGAAAACAATGAAAGGTGACTGTGTAGTAATACATTTTAATAATCACTTTGCATCGAGATCTATTCAAGACCAACTGCAGAGGCGCCATCCAAAGGGCACACAGATTGTGGGACTCTCTTTAGACCATTTTTATAGATCCCTTCAACCCCTCCCCCAGGACCCTAGAGTGAATCTCATAGGTGGTCCGTTGAAGGCCACATTTGAGAGTAATATGGATGCTGCAGGGGTGGGAGTGCCTGCCGTGAATAGATTTGCACCACTTTCTGACCTAGATCACTGCGATTGACTACCCTCTTCTACAACCAAGGGGTTCATTTTAGAGAATTTTGTATCCCCTGCCATCCCAGTGACTACTAAATCCAATGAGATCAAGAAAGGACAAAATAGCGTATTTAAAATACCCTCTTGGAATGTGGCAGGTATCAGGAGTAAACTGGGTAATGTACACTGGCAAACGTTTTGGCAGGACAATGACATCGCCTGCTTCCAGGAAACATGGGCTACAGAACCAGTCTTTATTAACGGTTTCTGATCATTCCAGACAAAGGCAACCCCATCAGTTGCAGGGAGACCCAAGGGGGGTCTTCTAATTCTAATCCCAAACACGTTGACATTAAAAGTTAAGAAGTTTGATTGTAGGAGCCCCTTTTTTCATCTCCTTATCCTTGAGCTCCCCAATGAAGGCATCTGGGTTCTAACAAATTATTATAATAACAATTTTGAACCAAAATTGCATATGGTTGTAGGTGAGGTAAACATGGCAATTGATGAGGCACTAAATTTCAAAAAGAGAGTTGACGCACAAACCATAATCTGGATGGGAGATTTTAATACTTACCTGAGCAAGTATATCCAAGATAATGTCTGCAGCCTGGTTGACTTGGTGTGAAATCCCGTTTTTCATTTTTTTCGCTGTAACTATGGAAATAGTCTCAACATTACTTTGTTCACTAGGAATATGGCCATAGTAAACATTTGGAATAACCTAGAGGACTCCCCCTTGAAAGCTTTTCACAGTGAAGCTCAGGAATCAACGATCGATTTCATAATGGTTTCTAACTCTATTAACTGTAGTTTTAGATACACACACGCCCAATTTACTAGTTTTAGTGATCATGCCATTTTAACCTGTGAATTAACCCTGAATCCTAGGGAGAAGAGTAGGTACCAGAACATCGATCTACCTCTACTGGCCAGAAAAAATGGTTATCAACTGAAATGGGCCCAAATTGACAAGCTTAAATTGATCCCCGCAATAATAACAGCTACTCAGACTAGCATTAGTAAATGTCTAGATCTAGGAACCACCCCAACAGTTTTGGTATCCTCCTTTATGAATCTGTTAGAACACATAAAGGTGGCACTTACCCATCAGAAAAAAAGATAAAAATACTAAGGCCAAAGGCTGGTTCGACTCCCCCTGTTCAACGACCAGGAAGGCCCTTACCACAGCCCTCAAAACCCAACTGAGAAATCAAGCACAGATTGCTCTATTTCGTACCCAATATAAATTGGCTAGAAGGAAAAGGGAGAGGACCCTGAGAGATGAGATTTGGGAAAAGCTTGGTCAAGCAACAACGCCGGGTAACAGTAAAGTGTTCTGGGGAATAATCAATTATCCTTATTTTAAGACCCATAAGGATCCCACGTTAGACACCAATGTAGGAGAAGAGGAATGGGTGGAGCATTTTGTAAACATCTTCTCCCCCACCTCTTCTCTTGCCCAACCATCCGTCATTCCATTTCCTAGTACGCGGGCGAACTTATCATTCTCACTTACCGAAGTGAGGAAGGGGCTACCAGCATGCAGCGCAGGGAAGGCCTCAGGCCCTGATGGGGTCCCAATAGATTTCTTTCAGGACAACTACGACCTGTGGGTTCCTCCATTGACCAATGTTTTAACAACATAACCGTACTAGGCCCCCCTCCCTCATGGAAAGATAGCATAACTGTACCAATCCACAAAAAGGGAGACAAAAAACTACAGGCCCATTTCACTTTTAGATACAACAGTGAAACTCATGGGCCGACTACTCCTATCTACGTTAGAGGCTTGGACAGTAGATAATGAAATATTAATGCAGCCTCAGTAAGGCTTTCAATGGGGAAAACGTACCATAGATCGGTGCCTGAACTTTTCACTGTTTATGGACAAATATACCAAAGCTAAGGGTGGGAAAACCTATCTCGCCTTCATGGACCTTTCAGCAGCATTTGACTGCGTTTCCCACTCCAAGCTCTGGTATATAATGGAAGGAATTGGGATCGATCTTTCAATAATCGATTTTATCCTGCAACTATACACTGATGCCCTATATTACGGATGTAATTAGACTAGCCCCGATCCTTTTATGGCTTTCCATATGGCGAAGGGACACAGTGCCTCTAACCCAAAATATAATAAGAGACTGCCTAAGACTAGATAATTACAAAAGGATTAGATGGTTAAACTATGTCGAACTAGAACTGAGTGTGATGGGGCTGAAAGATCTACTTAAGGACCCAAAAGCCTGTAAGCTAATGCCAAGAGAAAGGCTGATGGACATATTTATGCTGAAGGCCCAATACACCCGTAGAGAGAACTATATAAAAAAGTCGGTCCTTGCGGGAGGATATTTTTACCTAGAGGAGGTCTCAATACCACAACATAACTTCACATTATTGTGGTTCAGCTTAAATTTGATACCTCTGATGTTAGGGTTCCCAGCGAAAAGGTTTAATCATTCAGAATTGACCATCTGTCCCTGTGATATGAATTCTGCCCAAATTGATATCCACCTACTATTTCTCAGTGGATTCTATCACAGGGAAAGGAAAGAGTATTTCGCACCTTAAAGAGGCATAATTTTAAACAATGTAGGGTCGCATTGTTCTTTTTAAAATCACTGCCCGACCCTCTAGTTTGCTTTTCGGTAGCGTAATTTCTATGGGACTGCATGAAAAAAAGAAAGTCACTGGGATTATAACTGGTTTGGTTCCCTATACATTTTTACCATATACTGTATTTTATCCCACATTTTAACTTGCCATCTGTGTATGTATATATTGAAACTCAGAATGAACTTTGTATTCCTTTTTAAATAAGACTTTTTTTAGAAATTATGAATCGTTACTGTATGTTGTTCACAGGAGTAACCTATAGTTTATTATTGTTTTATGTACTTTTATGATCTTATCTGATAATGATTGAATAAAGTTTCTAAAGTAAAGTAACTATACTATGTATACGGTCAAATAGAGTTAATACTCATGGGAATGGTGAGTCATAAATTAACCCCCATGAAAATAATCATCCTCTGGAGTTGAAGGAACAGTGAAGATCAGGAAGGAGAGGAGAGGAACTCCCGTGCATTCATCTACTTTGCAGTACAATAAACCTAGCGATGATCTATAAAATTTCACTTCCCTTGAGGGCAAAGCTGATGGAAACACCCAACCTGCCTCTGGGGATGTAAGAGGTTGGCTGAGAGGGAGGACAAAGCCACACTTTAAGCCAGAAGGGAAGCAATTTCCCATGAAATGCCAATGTGTGGATATACATGACTCCCATGTGTGTCAGTGGAATTTCAGCTGTCATTGACTTGGCCTTCTAAGGAAGAAAAAAAGGGTGAATGGATTGAGTCAATTTGAAAATCAGGCAACAAGAGTACATTGGTTCAGGGTTGTTCCTGCTAAAGAGGTAGGAAAAAGGGATTATTGTGGGGTACAGGATGTATCTACCCAGCTAAATAGTGCTGCATTTGTCTCTAAGACTTGTATACGTCCATTGGTGGTTTCCATGATCCATTTGATGAGATTTGGGGAATAATATACACTGCTCACACCTCACAGGGGTTATAAAAGGGCCATTGGATTGAAAGGTCATTTAGACGCTTTTCCTGTGCCTTTTTCAGCTACCCTTTTTTAGAATAACTAGCAGAGTATGCTAGTCTGGCCTGGCTTTGCTGCTTAGGGAGTGAATATGAGCTGTGATATCAATAGGTCGGAGTCACTAACAGCAAAATAGCATATTTTCTCCTGCATGGTTGTTCTTTCATTTGAGGGCAATTTCAGACTATTCAGGGGTTCACTTGCTTTTGGGCGTATGTTGGAAAATGTACACAGTCCTAATGGTCAGTACTATACACATGTACAAAATATACACAAGCAGAACTTCTACCGCTTGGAAAATTCTGCATGGTGAGATATAATTCGAATGTGTGCTTGCACTATCAACTTTTTTTCTCAACAGGAATTTTATTTTACCCCATGGATATTCCCATTCACCTGCTCTCTCATTAAATCGAGGGATACTCCATACCCATTGCAAAACTAAAATATCACTTACTACAGCCTGTGACAGGAGTACATTTGTGTATTTTTTTATTATGAGAAAGTACCTGTTTATGAGTTTGTGCATGTTCACCTGCATTTGCAAAAAGCCCCATCCAGAAACTTGTTTCGACTAATGCAGTGGTTCTAAATCTGTGGTCCGGTGGCCGGGGGTCCCACAAAGCCCACTCAGGGGGTCTGTGATGGCTTATACAATTAAATAATAAATGTATATAACTAAAGAAGCAAAATTGAAAATTGAAAATGTTAGTACATTTTGCAAATGTGAAGGAAATTGAAATTGGTGGCAAAAAAGTGTTAGCATCCTCAGGTTGATTTGTGAGAGCAGTGCAAGTGCATCACACAGAATATATACTATGGACGATGGGTGCCCTCCATTGAACTTATTTAGACAAGCTCCAGCCTTCTGAATAAACTTAGGCTGGGATCCCCCGCTTCCAATTATGACTCACTGGGGGGTCTCCGGATTCCAATAGTGATTCAAATGGGGTCCCGGGTTCAAGTAATGATTAAGTGGGCGTCCACAGAAGTCAAAGGAATACAAACTACTATTTGAGAAAAAGAGATAGAATGTGCTGCTTGCATCCTCGTGGATTGCCTAACTTTGAGAAGATATCATACAAAAAGTTTTTTAACTAGGTTTATTATGGTGTAAATTATGCAGTCAGAAGTGTAAATCGGTCTGTTAAGTAGTTACCAGGGTCTTAAAGGTGCAGTTGTCTGTTTTGTTCTTCCATTTGGATTGTCTTCCCTTTTTTGCCTGCTAATGTCCTTATTCAGACAGAAGCACTCTCCCTTTAAATGATAATTTCCAAAAAAAGTACCCTATACTTAGTCCATAATGAGTGGGATGTGTTCCGTAAATTGCAGCTGTCTGAACCTAGACGAACAAAGAGAGGCTTAAATACTGTTTTAGAGCTCACCAGTGTAAACACTGTCATTTAAAATACAATAGTGCAGAAGTAACTGACGGAAGGTCGTGGATACGCTTTCTACACTGTATTTCTCTAATCTTGACAATTCTACACAAGTGAAATTGATCTCTCTGTTGTGGCAGCATATAATTAAGTTTAGAAGCTTGCATTACAAATGATGTACTCAGAGAGCAAATAATTATTGGCATGGTTCGTTTTACATCTCTGGACCGCTGTTCAAATGAAACGAAATCCCGCGAGTTCGCTTCTGAGATTAACATATCCCTGCCAAAGTATATTAGCCTGAAAATGTTTCATGGCAGACGAAGAGGGCCTTGGTAACCCTAGAAGTTTGTTTTCCTTAAGGGATTTGTAATATCTCAGTTTAAATTTAATTTCAGCTTGAAAATGATCCTTCACGTTTACTACTAAACAAATCATTCTGGTGTTCTGCAGAGTTTAAGAGCTCTCCAAAGGCAAACGGATAACACATTGATTCCCTCTTTAGATTTTTAGCCACTACCAGCCTCATAAAATCAATGTTGATAGTGATGAGAGCAAATGTGAGTTTATAATATTTACCCTCATTCTCTGCATCTGTTGCTGCACCTATTGTTAGGAACGGCTTACGACAGGCAGCAGTGTCATTATTTCACTACTGCCCTGTCACACCGGAAGCTCGGACTACTAGTTCCGGAGTCATCCACAGTGCTGTATGGCAGTCGGTGGAAAACTATGCAGGCCCACAATAGTTTACGACCGAAGACTGGAAAATCTCTGATGCCACAATGTCAATTAATCATACGTCAACAAGACAGCACTCAGACTTGGACTAAGATAGCATGAAGCAGTGCTTTAAGTGGGCCTGTTCCAACCGGTGCAGAGTACCTGCAGTTCTATAAAGCAGGTGCTGAGATGGGTCCCTATCAGGATCTCCATTTTCTCCCTCACCTTCGGAGTGAAATGTTTTCTTTGTTAACTCTGCAGCAGTGCCACCCTTCACTGCCTTTGATGTAACTTCAAAGAGACTGTTATGGGTCTTTCATAGTCTTATTTCAGAACTGAAGCATTTTCAATATATATACAACTAGGCCATAGCTATTGCTTATTTATCTTAAATAACTAACAGTTATTGACAAAGTCAATAGTCCTGGCATGTTGTAGGTGTAATGTTACTTGTTGTATTATCGTACCTGCCAACTCACACAGTGCCACAGTGTGACACACTATATCAGTTGCCATCACACGGTCTCACTGTGGCAAGGATAATTAGCTGAAACCACTGTGAATAGCGGTTTTCCAGCACTTTGCGAGAGGCTTTGAACTGTCGACATCCATTAAGGGGTGTGAAACCCCCCAGGACATCAGCACCAGCCTCAGCAAGCTTTTTTGGGGGATGAGGGGCTTTGGGGGAGGGGTGGAGTTCAAAAGTGCCTGGTAGGTACTTCTTGGCAGGAGGTCCTGCCCCCTTTAAGGCATCGCGCCCTCCTCACACAATGAGATCGTTCTTCAAGTTGGCAGGTGTGTATTATATTTCTGGACACAATGACAGAAGCAGGAAAATACAAATGGGGTGGCACACTATGCTAAGCACAGAATTTTAGCTTATTTGTTTTTAAGCCACACCCTTAATTACATTGGCCACTCCTCTTTGAGGGACCCCCCAGTTTTTTCATTCCACTTGATAGAGCGTCATGTGATACTAAAATTTGTAGAGGTGCATCATATTCACCGTTAGTCAGCACCCGCATATTAATAAATGTGTGCCAAGAAGTGCCATAGAAATGTATTGCTGTAATCGTTTAACATACAGGTGATCAGAATTGTAATAATGGTTTTGTGAAGAGTAACGCTGCAAATCATGGTGAATGTATTCAGAAAAATGTATAATGATTAGTTTCGTGCAATGCAATGTATTAGGTTAAACGTGTGCCATGTTAAAGTTACACGTGCAAGTTGCTTGCTCACTTATATGAAAATAATGAACTAATGCTTAGAGTGTGATTTAGTAGTGTGTGTTAACAGTGTAAAGGTCTGATCGCATATATGTTTAAAGAGAAAGGCCTGTTCATTTTCTTATGTTAGCTAAACGTTGTAGTCCGAAAATGATTTCCCTTGGTAAAGGCTTTGGGTTGCAGGAAGATGTAAAATCTTGGAAACGTGAAATGTTTTTCGTTCCCATGTTTCTGTTGCAGGTGCAAGGACATTTAGCTCGTTAGTGAGACTAGGTCTTTGTTTTAGGAGTTAGGATGCTGCGAGAAGCCAACAGGGGAGTACATTGGAATGCGAGGATGATACTTTCAGCGGAGAAGGTGCCTGGGACCCAAGGTCAAGCTAACCGTCGTTGGACGCCAGACAAATTTGTAGGAAAACTACTGGGAGAAGACCTGGCTGAAGAGGTGAGCCAAAGGGCGTGTTTTACGATTTTGGGGTTTTGTATTAGGGACAGTGCCCCGTGGGTTGAGTAGTTGAGGTTCAGACGGGAAGCTAGAAAGAGCATCTTAGATCAAGCTCTGACCAAGTGAATGCACTTCTTAGGAAGTCTTCACTTCTGACACCTTTTGATCCTCTTGCCTGGGAAGGGAATGCTAAGTAGGGATGTCACCTTAGAGTTAGTGTAGGGATAGACTAACGCTATTCCTTTTTAGACTAATGATTCCTAATTTGGATATTGGCTTAACCATTGCTTTCTTGATGATTTTGGAGTCGGTGATTCTTTTTGTCTTGAGTCGGATGAGAATCCTCCGTAGACTTGCTTTTTTATTAGTGCCCATTTATCTCCTGCACCTTGTATTGAGGTGTCTGTATGTTCTGCTATTTTTGGTTGTAATAAAATCTTATAAATTTTAGATTCGGAGTCAGTGGTTCTTTCCAAATGAAATCTTATTTTGGTGGTTATGTTCTGATAATTGTATTTCCTCCCCTCCACACTATTTATCAGATAAAAAGATCCTGGCGACCTGAGAGTGTTCTTGGAGATAACCAGGAAGGCAAGAATCCGGCCCTGTCACACTTAAAGCCCTGGCATGAAGTAACAGGAATGCTGCTTGCAATGCATATTGACCAACAGGGTACTGTTCAACTATGGAATCCTAAATGAGCCAGTAAAGCAACGCAAGGTTAGGGCTGCTTGAACTCCTCCTATTGAGCACATCACTTGTAGATCCCTCAATGCGACACAGCCGAACTTTGGTGTGGCGATACAGGGCGGCTGGAATTTAAATCATCATCATCGGACGAAATCTCTACAGCGAAGTCTGTCCATTACATGTTTTTTCCCATGCACAGGACCGGAGTTACTGCCTGCTGTTCTAGACAGTTTTATCTCGATTTCAGCAGGAACAAAATACTGACATTTTCAGCCTGCTGTGAGCAGGCGGAAGGTGTCAATGAGAGTGGCTGTGAGGGGTGGGGAGGTAAGTGGAGGGCAGGAGTCCAGGGCACACCTATGCTTGTTTGGGTAGAGCATTGTATAAACCCCTCGGACTGCTGCAGAGGTGGAGGGGCAGGCACCAGGTAATGCTGCTGCCCCGCCCTGCATCCTAGTGTCACTGAGCATGATGGAATAATCAGGTCCAGAGTTTTTCGGCCCAATAATTCCAGTCCAGGATACGCTTAGAATTGTGACTTGGTGTATCTCTGGCGTCAACTGATCTGGGTTTAATCCATCACCGTTCTTTAGCCCACTCTGCCACCCCAGTTCAGACATGGCCATATGCAAATCAGTCTGACCCTGTGCCTCATGGGAACAGTCCAGCCCGAACTGCCAAGCCATGTCTTCCCTGGACCGGAAACAAGCTTCCTAGGACCGGTTTCTGGCATTTCAGCCGTCTTCAGCCAGGCTTGCTTGAATGCAGTGGCAAAGTGAGCAAGGGACTCACGTCTGAGCATACCCTGCCAACTTATGGCGAACAAAGCAAAAACCAAAGGAAATGATGGACGGAGTGTTGAACATTGCAAGCACTCACCCCCAGTCAACTGATCTGGGTTTAATCCATCACCGTTCTTTAGCCCACTCTGCCACCCCAGTTCAGACATGGCCATATGCAAATCAGTCTGACCCTGTGCCTCATGGGAACAGTCCAGCCCGAACTGCCAAGCCATGTCTTCCCTGGACCGGAAACAAGCTTCCTAGGACCGGTTTCTGGCATTTCAGCCGTCTTCAGCCAGACTTGCTTAAATCCAGTGGCAAAGTGAGCAAGGGACTCACGTCTGAGCATACCCTGCCAACTTATGGCGAACAAAGCAAAAACCAAAGGAAATGATGGACAGAGTGTTGAACATTTGCAAGCACTCACCCCCAGTCAACTGATCTGGGTTTAATCCATCACCGTTCTTTAGCCCACTCTGCCACTCCAGTTCAGACATGGCCATATGCAAATCAGTCTGACCCTGTGCCTCATGGGAACAGTCCAGCCCGAACTGCCAAGCAATGTCTTCCCTGGACCGGCAACAAGCTTCCTAGGACCAGTTTCTGGCATTTCAGCCGTCTTCAGCCAGGCTTGCTTGAATCCAGTGGCAAAGTGAGCAAGGGACTCACGTCTGAGCATACCCTGCCAACTTATGGCGAACAAAGCAAAAACCAAAGGAAATGATGGACGGAGTGTTGAACATTGCAAGCACTCACCCCCAGTCAACTGATCTGGGTTTAATCCATCACCGTTCTTTAGCCCACTCTGCCACCCCAGTTCAGACATGGCCATATGCAAATCAGTCTGACCCTGTGCCTCATGGGAACAGTCCAGCCCGAACTGCCAAGCCATGTCTTCCCTGGACCGGAAACAAGCTTCCTAGGACCAGTTTCTGGCATTTCAGCCGTCTTCAGCCAGGCTTGCTTGAATCCAGTGGCAAAGTGAGCAAGGGACTCACGTCTGAACATACCCTGCCAACTTATGGCGAACAAAGCAAAAACCAAAGGAAATGATGGACGGAGTGTTGAACATTGCAAGCACTCACCCCCAGTCAACTGATCTGGGTTTAATCCATCACCGTTCTTTAGCCCACTCTGCCACCCCAGTTCAGACATGGCCATATGCAAATCAGTCTGACCCTGTGCCTCCTGGGAACAGTCCAGCCCGAACTGCCAAGCCATGTCTTCCCTGGACCGGAAACAAGTTTCCTAGGACCGGTTTCTGGCATTTCAGCCGTCTTCAGCCAGGCTTGCTTGAATCCAGTGGCAAAGTGAGCAAGGGACTCACGTCTGAGCATACCCTGCCAACTAATGGCGAACAAATTAAAAACCAAAGGAAATGATGGACGGAGTGTTGAACATTGCAAGCACTCACCCCCAGTCAACTGATCTGGGTTTAATCCATCACCGTTCTTTAGCCCACTCTGCCACCCCAGTTCAGACTTGTCCATATGCAATTCAGTCTGACCCTGTGCCTCATGGGAACAGTCCAGCCCGAACTGCCAAGCCATGTCTTCCCTGGACCGGAAACAAGCTTCCTAGGACCGGTTTCTGACATTTCAGCCGTCTTCAGCCAGGCTTGCTTGAATCCAGTGGCAAAGTGAGCAAGGGACTCACGTCTGAGCATACCCTGCCAACTTATGGCGAACAAAGCAAAAACCAAAGGAAATGATGGACGGAGTGTTGAACATTGCAAGCACTCACCCCCAGTCAACTGGATACAGACCCTTACTATTTTCTAGTACTAGAATGCTGTAAACTATATTGAGTTCTGGATGATTTATGATCACTCTGTGAAAGCCCAGATTGAAAATACTTAAAAGAACTTCATATTTCACCTAAGGTCAAATTGTGAGAGCTGGTAATTCATTCTATGTTCAGTGCATATCTCAATTAAAACATTCTTTATATGTGTGGATTACAAAAGAGAAGATATTATTCCTTCAAAAGGTGCAAAATATAGGTGTCCACTTGGCAGTGGTCTATAAACAACAGACCATCTATTTCGCAGCCCATAAAATCTTCCATTGACTTCCAATGGAGGCCATGGTTACATTAGATGACTATCTCTGTATTTCCCTTGAATGTTTTTGAGGAATTTCCTGCAGTGTTTAGCTGATTAAATCAAACCTTATAATATTATTATATCTCTAGCTTAAAAAAATGGAAAAACACACCATACAAAAGAAGAGTTAGCTAACTAGGTTGGGTGATCGCAGAATGAGATATTCTGGTGGTCTGGTTCTTACTGTTGAACAATCTTCCAGTCTTCAACAGCAAATTTGCCCAAATTGAATTTGCTTTCTCAGGCCAACTGTCTCAACATATAACTACGAAAAAATAGATGAAAAAGGGCCTAGCTGTGGCATCAGCCCTGTTTTGTCTTTACGGGAAACAGCGTTAACGCTGTTTCCACAATGTGATTCCATCACAACGCAGTCGTTACGACCGCATTGTTACTACGTGACCCATTACATCGCAAGACGTTTTAACGACTTGCTGTATGGGTCACGCTAACCTAAGGAATAGTATACTTTACTATTCTAACACCTTCCCTACTGTTGCACAAGCTGGAGTTGGAATAGTAAATTATACTATTCTTAAGTCCAGCGCGCCCCTTACAGCAAGTCGTTAAAACCACTTGCGATGTAATGGATCACGTAGAAACAACGCAGTCGTTGTAACAACCGTGTTGTAATGGAATGCATTGTTAAAGCATTCGTTGTAAAGACTCAAATTCGACTTTACTCATCTGACCAGCTTCAGAAATTGGCTAGCTCCCATTCATGTTCACCCAAGTTGGGCCATAAACACTACACTGTTGTATGCAGACGTTTTTTGTGATTTTAGATTACACAATACACAGCAGTAGAACTGCAAAGAAAATTCAATGGTTTTCATACTGGAGTGCAAAACAAGTTAAAAGAGAAAGAGCCAAAGCTGATTGTATTAGGATAATCAAGGAAATGGATAGAAAGTTGGCTTATGATCAGGCGTCGATTTAAAGTGAGTGCACTCCTATACATAGCTTGGATTAGATTTTCAATCATGCTTCTCTTTAAACGTCCCCTGTGGGTTGCAAAAACTCATATCACCTTAGTTGTGGGAGATTTAGTTCTACGTTTCAGGGTCCCTTATTAGGTAGGGTATTTGGTAACAGCTTACAAACTGAAAGTAATTCGGCTGGCTCATAAGGTTCAGAACTGTTAGTCTTAAAACGAGTGAATTGGTATTCCCTTGATGCATTCTCTGTCAAATATGTATTGAGACGTCCATGAAATGTAAGTGTTACTTATTAAATGACACTAAACATTTTGTCGTAATCTGTCTTTTACTAGTGCAATTGGCTATCAGGACTCTTATATTTTAGGTAACACTGATAACATGTTTGAAATTTTTCCTCATGCATTAAAGTTAGGGGAGAGATATAGCAGCTAAATGGCTAGTATTTCTTTTTTTTTTTTTAAACCTTTATTTATAATTTCCAATTGAAAAACATTTCGGTCAAGGAATATACAGATCAACACGTACAGAGATCATGTGGGTACAAATACAATAAATCCTGTCTGTGAGTTCGAGCCATCTTCTCCAAATGTTCGCTAGCAACTATAGGCTCTTCCTGGGGTTCATAGTGTCCTTCTCATCTAAATTCATATCAGGTACAACACAGGTCAGTATGAAGTCCACATCCATGTAGAGGTCGCAGGAGCGTGCATATGTCATCTGGAGATGCACTTCACCGTTCAGATTGTTTAGCCCAGCCCCCTGCTACCGTTCCCTCCCCACCTTATCACAAGATAATAGTTCACTGACCTTCCTCTAGATCCCGAGGTTACAATGTATGGGGGGGGGTCTGTCACTACCCTCTTCTGTCGCCTGCCTATCCAGGGGAGAGTCTACAGTGTGGGCCATCAGGTAATGTGTAAGAGGGCCCCATATGTCTTTTGGTCTCGAGGAGGGGGCAGCGTCTCCGCATATATTGCAAGTTGGTCCTGACAGTACACCATGTCTTTCAGCCACTCCTTGAATTTGGGAGCTCGTCCTCTTCCCCATTTGCATGCTACTCTGTGCTTAGCTAATAACAAGGAAAGTGTGACATATCTACGGCGCGCTTTAGGGATTTGCTTAGTGTAGCCTAGAAGTGCAACTAAAGGGTCACCCTCCATTGGTAGATCTGTCATCTCAGAGAGCGCTGCAAAGACCCGATTCCAATACTCCATCACTGTCGGGCACTCCCATGCCAGATGAAGGAATCCAGACCCCGATCTACCGCATCGATCACAGCAGTCTGTGTCTCGTAACCCAAAGCGGCACAGCCTAGCCGGGGTATAGTATATGCGTTGCAAATATTTGTAATGAATTATACGTAGCCGGGCACTGGCCGAAATCTCCGCAGTTTGTAAGCAGCAAAATTGCAATTGGTCATCCGTAATATCCCTGCCCAGGTCAGTCGCCCAATGTGCCCGTGCAGCACTGTAGGGGTTCTCACATTCTGCTCTAGTCGTTCGATACATATTGGACACCAGGTGTCCAGGGGTTACGCTCTGCAGCATTTGGTGCATTGGCTTGAGGGTCACCGGCTCTCGTGGGAAGCTCGGGAAAATGGCTCGTACTCCTTGCCGCACGTATAGAAATAACTCTAAGGGGGTAGGTTGTATGACACCAAAGAATTGAGCTGACGTGCAAAAAGTCCCATTACAAAACAAAGCTCCCCAGGTTTGTCTGCGTACACGAGTGCATAATTGTCTAAAACCCTCTTCCTGCAACAGCGAGAGTTTTGGGTGGTACGTCAGTGGTAAGGTCGCGGAGCAGAGATGCGATACGCCCAAGACCTTCATAATATATTGCCATGCATTCATCGTACTCGTGATTGTGGATAGCTCAGCGCTGTGAGGGCAGGGTTGCGCATATATCATTCCATCCAAAGGAATCGGGTCTGCCAGCCAGTGTTCCGCCGCAACTTGCGGCATGCATGCTGGTGGGTGCACCCAATAGTATACGTAATGGGCTTGGGCACATGCGTGGTAGAGTACAAAGTTCGGGATGTCAAAGCCTCCCTGCGCTGCGGGTCTCGTGAGTATCGCCCATTGGACCCGTGGCCATTTACCACCCCAAAATGGTTCAGATTGCAATGTTTAAAAAAAAAAATCACCCTGGATGGTAAGGAAGGTTCAGAAAAAGGTATAAAAACTGCGGCAATATCACCATCTTAATCAGCGAGGCTCTGCCCGCCATTGATAGCGGTAGGGCGACCCATCGTGTAATATTAGAGGTAAGACGGCTTATGGCAGTTCCATAATTGAGGTAAATCATTTCTTCTCTATCTCTGGAAATCCGGATCCCTAAGTACCTCAGATCCGTATCGCACCATGCCAGTGGGTAGTCCAGGGGGAATTTGGTCACCGCCGGTGTCAGGGGAAAAAGTTGCGATTTTTCCCAATTAATATAAACCCCAGAGAGTTTCCCGAAAACTATGAATTCGTGCAGCAAAGGGTTCAAGTTACTTTGAGGATCTCGAACATGTACCGTCAGATCGTCTGCGTATAACAAGATTAATATTTGTCGCAATGGACAACGGAGAGCTCTGTCGTTATGATGTTGCCGCAACTTGCATGCCAAGGGTTCGATCGCTAGGGCAAATAAGAGGGGGGACAGCGGGCATCCCTGTCTGGTCCCGCTTGTGATGGGGACAGCAGCTGAAGTATGACCATTGATAAGCACTCTAGCCGTAGGCTGGTGATATAGCAGCCATATCCATGAGACAAACCCCGGGGGAAAGCCCATGCGGTACAGAATCAACTGAGTCAAACGCCTTTGTGGCGTCCAGGAATATGGCAGCTAACGGTAGATCAGGCGACACGTTCTGTACTATTGAGAGGAGTGTACGAAGGTTATGGGAGGTCGCCCTCCCAGGAATAAAGCCCGCCTGGTCTGGCAGTACTAATTTGTCAATCAGGAGGAGTCCTCGGTTTGCAATGAGCTTCGCCAATATTTAGTGTCACAATTCAAGAGCGACAGGGGTCTGTAGGAGGCGCAAGACGTAGGCTCCTTGCCGGGTTTCAGAATGGATGAGATCAAGGTTTCTCTCATCGAAGGGGGAAGCGAACCGCTCTCCAAGGACTCCTCGTACACTTCCCGCAATACCGGGGCCATAATATCTATATAGGTTTTATAAAACGCAGGAGGGAGGCCGTCAAGGCCTGGCAGTTTGCCAGACTTCTGCTGCATTATTGGTTCCCGTATTTCATCCAACTCAAACGGGGCACACAGGAATTCGCGATGATGATCTTCCAGCCATCCCAATGCAACCTCACCTAAAAATGTCTCAAGCTCCAAAGTGTCCCCTCGTTGTGTGGTATACAATTTAGTGTAATGGTTTACAAAAGCATCCTGTATGTCCTCTGTGTTCCTATGCATGTCTCCCGTCGGGCCTACTATCTCGAGGATACAGTTAGAGCCTTTGGGCTTCCGTATCATGTCCGCTAGCATCCTCCCCGGGCATTCCCCCTCTCCGTATCTCCGGGCCTGCCAGTATTTCCCCAAAAACTTGGACTCGCGGTTCGCCGTTTCTACATATTCCGTAATTTCTCTCGAAACTCAGTTGGTGCCTGCCCTCTGTCTCCCCCAGTCATGCGTACCTCCAGCGCCCTTAGCTCCCCTTCCAGTGCTTGTAGTCGCCTCCGAATATCGCGGAGCACTCCAAGACTTTTAGAGATACATATCCCCTAATCTTGACTTTAAAGGCTTCCCACACAGTTTCTACCGACTCTACTGAGCCCTTGTTTCTCTGGAAAAAATTTCGGATCTCTTCCTCCAGTTCAGCATGGAACACCGCGTCCAACAAGGCTGTGGGTTGCAGTCGCCAGATAGATCGCAGCTTTCCACTTCCTAACAAATCGATAAATAGGTACACTGGCGAGTGATCAGAATATGTGCGGGCTAAGTGGCTCAGTCCTCTCCCAGACCTCTTGATGTTAGGCAATAATCAATTCTGGCCCATGACGTCGCCCCCGACTTAAAATGTGTACCTTCTGTGGACTGTGGGTGCATGTGGCGCCATGTACCTATGAGCCCTTCCTCTTCCAAGATATCTTGCAGCGTTGCTTGCGAGCGAGTATAATCATGCGGCATTACCCTAGATCTATCCATTCGAGGGTCCAGGGCTACATTAAAATCCCCTCCTCAGATTATGTGTGTGGTGTCTAATGCCAATATGTTACCCCACAGGACTGTAAAAAAGTCAGGCGCTTCAACATTCGGGCCATAGCAGCTGATCAGCGTAACCGTGTCAGCCCCCATCCTTCCCCAGACTATGGCGTATAGTCCCTGTGGGTCTACCATCTCTCCCCGTGGCAGAAAAGGCACGTGGCGTTTAATGAGAATAGCCACTCCCCGGGCATAAGAAGAGTACGAGGAAAAAACGCTACGCTGATGCGATGTCGGTCCAGATATGATAGTATCTGTCTTCTTTTTCTAGGGCCTCCCATCCCTCTCACATTCCAGGACAGAACCTACAGATATTTATCTGACGTCATGTTGCCAGCTCTGATTAGAAGTAGTACAGAAGGCTAGTCGTAGACCTGTCGTCTTCCCACTATCTTCTGTTACCTTATATCTAGACCGTTTACTTATTATCATCACATTGCATTGTAATGTAGTCCAAACATCCCTTCCCCCTCCCTCCTCCCACTGAAGCATTCCAATCATGCCAGTATAGTAATTCCCTCCCCCCTCCCAGCCCCAATTACACCTCACCGGCAAGGTTGGTAGGCCGTGCGTAGTCGAGGCAAACAGAGAAACAAAGAACAAAGGGTTCTCCCAAGTGGGGGCCTATCGCCAGGCGGCTTGCAAGAAGCACTTACTTCCCCAGTGGCGCGATGTGCCGCTCCACACCCCATAGAGGTAGCAAGGGTGTCCGGTGTATTCCGTGCATGTTCCGCTATGCCAAGTACGCAGTACCGCGTAGAAGTATAGGTTGTATTGGCAAAAGTATCATATTCACTTTAGGGTCGAAAAGCAGCGTCCAAGTTCCGCAGCCGTGCCAATATCTAGTTGCATCAGCGCAACGTGATCAGTCAATATCCGATGTAGTGGGCAACCGGGACTCGTCAGCAGAGCGTGTCATTTTGCTGCATCGTTTCACTTGCTTCAGATATTCTCTCGTTCCTTCCTCAATATAATCACTTACTTTCATGGCAACCACTGCACCACCTTTGTCTGCCGGTTTTATAATGACATCCATTCTCTGTTGAAGGAGGTGGAGAGCTTTTTTTTCTTCTCGGGTGATGTTATCAAAAATCCTTTTAGGTGTTGATTCCTTGATGAGTTTCTTGATGGATAAAATGTATGTATCAAGGACAGGATTTCTACCACATTGAGGAGTCAATTTTAAAATCACTGCATCCAGATGGACTGAACATTACTGACAACACAACCTGATTACTGCATATCTCAAGAGCTCTCAGGACTGCATTGATTCCACATTCCAAATGGAATCTTCACTCATGATGCTTTTTGAAAATTCAGCTGTGTCATCTGTGCAGCCACAGAGCAAACCATCTTGTACTACCTGAGGAAGGCGGAAGCCGAAACGTTGTAGTGGAAATATATTTTTGTTCTTTGGTGAATCTATCTGTTTGAGTCACTTCTTTCTCGGATATTTTATTTCTTTGTGACTCATTGTATCCTTTGGGATCCAGATGTGTGCCCTGGCTGGCTGTTGTTTTTCAACAATCATTAGCACTATTAAATTAATAATAGTGTGCCCATTACGCACTCCTGCGAGACGTAGTCTCCTTTCAACTGTAAAATCGTTTCATGTAATGATAACAGTAGACTTTTTTCAATCGCAATATTCTTCTCGATTTTATTGCGTCATCTTCTTCATTGTTATATCATAATTAATTCATTTGATATAAGTTACATCACTTTCTGTGAGGTTGTAATTCACTTCCTGAATTGGCTTCATTCAGTACCGTAAATCCCTATGCATTTTGGGACTAAGCCCTTCTTCAGGGGAGGTGTAAGCAATCTGAAAAAATGCATATAGAACTATGCTGTAATCCATGGATGTCTAATATCCCACAATCAAACACAAAGTTACGGGTGGCTGGCTTTGAACTCAGGAGTGTTGGGGTGATAAGGTCAGTGAACAAAATAAAATAAAATAATGTAATCAAAACCAATTGTGATTGATGTTAATCTGTGCTTTCGCAAGAATTCTAGGTGCGTAGCTTGGTAAATTAAAAAGTGTTTGAACCGTGAGGATTAAATGCTGAATGACCAAAAATTGACATACAAGTTGACAAAATGGTATTCGTTGGAAAGGTAATATTCTCAAAAAAGCGTATATATGGTGATAAAATAGTAACCTTGCGTTATCGGTGAACCGGATGGTCGGCAAAAGTTGATGTACGTTAGTGCAAGTGGGCGTTAAACAACCAATGTATTGCATGCGCCGAAGTTACATTTAAGCGGGAAGAGTTCCCAACTAAATGACCGCTGTTGTTTTTGCCCTGGCTGGCTGTTGTTTTCTTGTGATCCTTCATCTTCGAGTATATATATATATATATATATATATATATATTCACTGAAAAAACCAAAGGTTTCACACACGTTATAGTTAGGAATTAGCATTTAAAAAACCTTGCAAATTCACTGAAAAAACCATAGGTTTCACACATGTTATAGTTAGCTGGACATTTCTCTCATACAAAACCAATGAAATTCCCCCGTTATAGTTAGTTCAGCTAACTATAACTCGCGCCCCCGCAATGCACTGCTGATGACGTCACATATTACATCACTCATGACATGGTCAGTGACATCACTCATGACATCACTGATGACATCTCAAATGACATCACTGATGACATCACTGATGACATCATCCAGTGAATGTGTGTTTTTCTGAAAATTAAATATGTTTTATATATGTATATCTCAAGGTCGATGGAAGAATAAGTGGGTATATAAGTGTCTAAATGGATGATTTGTTTTTGAAAAATTGATTGTGTAACTGACTGATTAAGTGTATCATAGTGAATACATGGCTTAGTGAGTAATGTTTAAATATGTAAATATCTGTCTCAGTCTCTCACTTTGTGTTTAAGTGGCTGCATGGGTTGGTGAGTAGCTACATGGGTGTCTATATAGGTTATTAGTTGGTTTTTTGAGTATCAGTATGAGTGTCTGCATGGTTCGGTGGGGGGTAGTACATAGTGCATAGGTGCATGAATGAGTGACTCACTGTTTGTCTGTGTTGAAGACAGCATGTGTGCAGGACTGTATGGGTGGATGAGTGTGTGTATGGGTGTGTTAGTGAGTGAATGACTGTCTCAATAGTGTCTTTATGAGTAACTACATATGTTTTAAACTAGTATATGTGACTATTGGTGTATATAAGTGAGTATATGTGAGAGTGAAAGATTGAAAGAGTTCCTGTATGAATAAGTATGTGTTTCCATAAGTGATTGTTTAAAAGACTAAGTATGTGTAAGTTTCCGTAGAAGTAAGTGTGGTGGTGTGTGTATAACTGTATATGCAAGTAAATGTATATTTGATTCTTTATTAGCATGAGTGACTATGTGTGTCAGTAACTCTATGGATGAGAGGCATTGTGTAACAGGATGTATAGGTGTATGAGTACATATGATGAGTGAGTACATGTATGAGTGACTGTACAGGACTGTTGGTGAATGAGTGGATGTGTATGTGGATCTTAGAATTACTGAAGAGGTTGTTGTAACTGGTATTGGTATGTCCATTGTTTTGGAAATTTTAGTCTCTATTTTTGAATGTGTGTATCAAAGGTTATATTAGGGTGAGAGGAGGTCTGCTACTCTACCACAATGATGATGTCATCAGTGATGTCATTTGAGATGTCATCAGTGATGTCATGAGTGATGTCACTGACCATGTCATAAGTAATGTAATATGTGACGTCATCAGCAGTGCATTGCGGGGGCGCGAGTTATAGTTAGCTGAACTAACTATAACGGGGGAATTTCATTGGTTTTGTATGAGAGAAATGTCCAGCTAACTATAACGTGTGAAACCTATGGTTTTTTCAGTGAATTTGCAAGGTTTTTTAAATGCTAATTCCTAACTATAACGTGTGTGAAACCTTTGGTTTTTTCAGTGAATTTGTAAGTTTTTTTGAAATGCAAATTTTTGAATTATTTAATTAAATATT
This sequence comes from Triturus cristatus, assembly GCF_964204655.1. NCBI lineage: Eukaryota > Metazoa > Chordata > Amphibia > Caudata > Salamandridae > Triturus > Triturus cristatus. The sequence continues at coordinate 566,637,831 of NC_140589.1, read as the reverse complement.
TTTTTTTTTATAAAAAAAATAAAATTCCTATGTATTCATTTATATATTATCTGTATCCTTTTATTTGTTTTTGTTTGTTTTAAAAAATTTCAATTAGGATAAATTTGAACAGTTTTTTTAATTTTTGCAATTAATTTTTCTCCACTTTTTTTTTTTATATAAATTCTTGGGGTGCGCGCTCTGAGCGCGCACCTAGTACGTTTTCGTAAGTTTTTTGTGAATACCGTCGTACGTTATTTACGTACGCATACATACGTTATAGTGCGCGCTGGGAGCGCACACCCAGTACGTATGCGTACGTACGTACGCATGCATGCGTGCGTCGTACGCGCTCCACGCGGTTCACTTCCGCATACGCTTAAATTACGTGCAATAACGTTCGCGTATACACGTGTTCAACGTATGCGCGTTACGTGCGCGCATATGACGTATGTACATGCGCTCCTATGCGTTCGCGCATGCGTAATCACGAGGTGCGCGCTCGGAGCTTGCTCAGTGCGCACACCTCGGGTTATATGCTCAATAAAACAACACTTCTAATTGGTTATCATTACTTTCAGTTTCTGATTGTTTCAACACCACACCCAATCCCCTCATGGCAAGTCATGTGATCAAGAATCATCACTTTTGATTGGTTTGAAGTACTTTCAGTTCCAGATTCTTCCCAAACCACACCTACTCCCCTCATTATTAGTTCTGATTCCTTTGGAGAAGGAGCTATTCTGTTGTTGAGAGACAATGGCTGAACAGCAACCATCTTCAGACAGTGACCAGGACACTCTTGAGAGGCAGAGGAGCAGGAAGCAGAAAGACAGCTTTATATGGCAGTTTTTCACTTTTCCAGAGGGAAAAAAAAAGGTAAATGCACCTAAAGTTACATGTGTACTTTGTCAAAAAGTCTTGTCACGTGGGAATCCTAACAAGAAGTATTCTTTTAGCATTCACACTATGTTGAGGCATGTTGACAAAATGCATCCAGTTACTTTTCGTCGAGCTTCTGGAGCAAACCCTCCACCAGCTCAACCGACGACATCTGCAGCAGCTCAGCCGAGCACATCTTCGGCAGCTCAGGCGAGCACTTCTTCTGCAGTGGTGCCTTTGCCTTCTTCTACACCTCGTTTTGGACCACCTTGTTTTGCGAGGTTGTCCACATGCTGCACTGATTGCGGTAAACTTATTTCTGTGTGTGAGACCAGTCTTGATCTCATTCAGAGAAAATTTGATGCCCATGAGTGCAGTAGGCCATAGATGTTTTTTCTTTTTTTCGTTTTTCTCTTCCTGCTTCCCTCCATTAACTCAAGGGCTCTTTTAAGAGCCACTTAAAAAGTAAACCCCAAAAATTTTTGGGGGGGATGTTTTTTAATTTTTTTTAATTTTTTTTTTTATTTAATGTACAAAAAGAGGTGAAGAAATGGAAGCATGAAAAGGGAGGATTGAGAAATACAAATATTTTTCACTTATTTTTTTAAAAAAAAAAAATTATTTTTTAAAAAAAAAATTAAAGTATTTTGCAAGGGAACAGAATTTTTTTTTTTTTTCTTTCCAGTTCTGCAAAAAAAGACAAAAAGTATTAATATTCAATCATACATTACAAAAAGCATTACATGTTTTTACATATTTTACAAAGCAATTTTTTGCCCTTTTTTTGCTGTTTTCAGAATTTTTTATTTTTCACTTAAAATAGTGAAAACAATTGTATTCATCATTTAACAGCGGGCAAAAAAAAACAATCTGAAAGATTGTTTAAAAAAAGCCCTAAAACTTTCCTCACTAAAATATACCTTATTAGAAATATTACATATATATTACAAGTACTTTTCTAGATGAATAAAAATTTTCTAGACAAACCGTCTTTAAACCTTGTCGCAAAAGCACACATGCCAAAATAATTTCTGTCAAAGGAGTCCACAATTGTTTTTATTACTTTTCCTTTAGGCCAAATAGTAATTTCAAAATCCTTTTTAAGTGATATCTTCAATTATAATCCTTTAAAATTACAAAAAATGCTTTGTTCAGATGCAGTTTTTGATTTTCAAAATTTAGGTTTCAGAAAAATTAAATAAGAATTGGGTAAATCATAAGGCAAACGTTGCTTGAAAATCAATTGGGAATCATTACACAGTGTCCAGCCTTTTTCACATTTAAGATAAACTGTGTAATGTCCAGAAGTTACAGTAGGTCCTTCATGGAAAATTATTGCAACTGTAACAAAAGTTTTTCCAGAAATTGATAATTGTTGTCCTGTAAACTTCTTTATTAAAGTATCCAATTTTGAACCATCAGCTCTACAACGTTGCATCATTAAAATTACATACTGACCATATTTCTGTAAAAATAACGTGGAAAACATGTCAGATTTACATTCAGAACATTCCATGTTGTGATTGGCATCTTTAACTAATTTACTAAAAGTCACTGATTTACTTTGTGGTAATGGTAAAAATATGAACCTTTCTGAATCAACATTACTACTACAT